>NC_090438.1:397439551-398639551 GCF_031143425.1 Pleurodeles waltl | reverse complement strand
ACATGTGTGGCTTTGGACTTTGTCCTGTGGCCATGCAGCCTTTGCAAATTATGGACTGAGCTGGGTCCCTTTTTCTGTACATTTGTATTTATCTACTATCCTGCATAACTTATTTTTCATTCTGTGTTGATCTCATTACATTCACTTTTGCCAAATCGTGTTGTCCTTGCATTATTCAGCTGAGTTACCGGGTAAAATTGTTTTTGTAATGCATCTGTTTGTATGTCTGATATGTGTGTATGGGGTGTGTGTTGTGCGTGTGTGTGTCACTCTTTTTTTCCTTCCCCACTCCCCTGTGTGCTAGGCAGCTGTACTCACTGTCGTCGTCTTCGCCAGCGTTGGTGTTTGTGGTGGAGCAGATTGTAGAATATCATCGGGAAGACATGCAGTTCATGTTCCATGGCGGCGTGGTTCTCCCCTGTGTCTCCAATGGTGAGTCCTTTCCCTTCTGAGCTCATTTTCCGCCAGGCTTTTGATGTCATTAGTACCGCCCCAAAAAAGGTGGCGGTTTGCAGTGTCTTAATATGGTGGGCAGAAGGCGGCTATAGATGGCTACCGCAGTGGTGGCTGTTGTTTCCGCCCTGGCGGTCGATGTGGTACATTGGATGTCTATCGGAGATCTTTCTGCCATAGTCATAGTTTGGCAGTAGGTACCATCAGCCAGTTGGCGGTATTACTGCCACTTTATCACCGACCGACAGGGTCGTAATGAGGGCCAGAGTATCTTATGTGAATGGTTGGTGTACTGCCTAATGGTACAATCAACATGCAGAAGAACTGGCACAAGTGGCATCAGTGTTGCACTACCGACAAAGGGCCAGATGTAGCAAAGCTTTAGTGAGTCGCAAACGGCGAAAATCGCCGTTTGCGAGTCGCTAAAGCCACATTGCTATGTAGAAATGCAAAATGCATTTCCGACTCGCTAATAGGAAGGGGTGTTCCCTTCCTATTAGCGACTTGCAATGCTATGTATATTCATTTGCGACCGTGATTGCGGTCGCAAATGAAAGTGCAGTTACCATCCACTTGAAGTGGATGGTAACCCAGGCGCAAACGGGAAGGGGTCCCCATGGGACCCCTTCCCCTTTGTGTCTGGAACAAAAAATAATTTTTCAGGGCAGGCAGTGGTCCAATGGACCACTACCTGCCCTGAAAAATACCAAAACTAAAGGTTTCGTTTTTTTTTCAAAGTGCAGCTCGTTTTCCTTTAAGGAAAACGGGCTACACTTTGAAAAAAAAAGACTGCTTTATTAAAAAGCAGTCACGGACATGGTGGTCTGCTGTCTCCAGCAGGCCACCATCCCCGTGAGTGCCCTGAATCGCTATGGGGTCGCAAATTGCGACCCACCTCATTAATATTAATGAGGTGGGTCTTTGCGACCCCATAGTGACTTGCAGAAGGTGTCTGAGACACCTTTCTGCATCCCAAATTGCGACTTGCAATTTGTGAGTCGCAGGGACTCGCAAATTGCAAGTCGTAATTTGGGAATTTGCTACATCTGGCCCACAGTGTCACTATCCTATAATGCAACTGTATCATCATTCTTATAATAGCCCATGTGCTACATCTATAAAGTCACAAAATGCATGCATTGATCTACATTCAACATCATTACTCCAACACATGTCTGTTGCTGATATCTTGTGTGCAAGGAAATGTTCCAAATTTAGGGGGGACAACCTAATGATGCAGAGAATCAATAATGGTTGCACTTCCCTCTCCAATTAGCATATGTGTGGGCCTGCTAGAGGCAGATGAGAATGTAGCAAAAGCATGGTATGCAATGGACCTACCCGTGCTATTCTGCACTAGTCATTCATGGTGTCAATGCATCATTGCACCAAAAGAGTGACAGCACACATTACGCTACTGTGGCTATATCCACCATGGTGAATAGGAAGGTTAATTACATGCCACCATAGTGTCAGTGGCAAGAACAAGGAGCCTGCAATGAAATAGATGGTGTGGGATCAAAGTACAAAGGGCCATATGTAATAGGAAATGATGGTGTGCCACGCTTCCCCATATTTGTCAGCGTTGCGCAACTTCATTTTCAAAACTTACCGATAGCCAGTATTTACTAGAATATGGAGTACCCCTGTGCCACTCCCTGTGCCTGGGCTAAATTGGCTTGAATGGGCCAATGCAGCAAGCCTTGCACCATAGTGCAAGGACGGCTGCATTGAGGCAAAGATTGTTTTGTGCAAGAAGGAACACCTTTCTGCACACAAACATTCTTAAAAGGCCGTTAGCTCTGTCTATGTGTGTTGCTAAATGCAGCACACATTTAACAAGTTCAAAATGAGGAGAAAAGATGGCATATAACTTCATTGTGCCATGCCAATGCCACACCTGGGGTGGTGTAATATTTTAGCAAGGACCCTGGTTTACAAAAACTCATAAATCTGAGGCACTGTCAAAAAACAATGGGCGTTGCTGTGGCACGCCCACAGAAACACCCTTTGCATACCCCTACCACTCAAAGTGCTGTGTGTGAAGAGACCCTTTTTACAAGATGGCCCTAAGCCACAATAAGTCATTTGGGGGCACACTGCAAAATGTCACATGGCATTGCGCCACCCGAGCATCATGAAAAGTAATGCTCAGGTGGTGCTAGGGCCACCTAAATATGCCCCAAAATACCTTGTGAGCTTCCCCTGTGTGGGATGCACAGTGCTACACATAATATAAAACTACAACCTTGGGTCTGTAAAATGTCACTGAGCCTCCAGTCACAAGTAAATGGTGTGCCATGTCAACAGCCACCACAATCTAAGATTGACATTTCATCATCTCATTGCAGAGGATGATGCCTTAACCTCCTGCCGACCTGCCTGTCCTGTATTTTACAGATGACATGGATGACCAGGTTCTGACCATCAATGAAGAGATTTTCCAGGATGTCCTAGGTTCCCTCCAGAGATCACCTCCAGTCTCAGGGAGGACACACAGCGTTGCGGGGTCTCCACATCAACCACCCAGCTACCAACATGGAGTACCAGCCAGTACTGACATAGCTCTGGACTCCAAGGACCCAGACATCACCTTCCAGAGGACAGTGGTAGGAGTCTAGTGGGAGCTGGACAAGCAGGTGGGGATGTAGACCAAGGAAGGCAGCCTAGAGGGAGTGCAGAGGTGTCTCCGTCCAATTAAGGAAAACTCAGCTGCCGTGCGAGGCACGTACTCCACGCAACATGGACTCCAGCAGTCCCTGGCTAACATAGCTGCTGAAATGAGGCAGAGGCTACAACAATTTCCACCCAAAGTGGCAGCAGCATGATGGACAACAGGCTGGGGGTGAAACAGAATAGCCTGGAGTCCATACAGAGGGAAGTGACCTCCCTCGGGGAAAATATGGCTGCCTACCACCGTGGTGTTGCTTCAGTGTTGAAAAATCAGCAGTTCCTCCTTGCTACAGTGATGCCTTATGTGTTCCCACCAATGGCAGCTGCTGGGACCTTTTACTCCACATCTCTATCCCCTGATGTGTGTGTGGCCCCCTCAACCTCAACACCAGCACCTTCCATGGCACAGGAGGCACCACACACATCAGAGGATGAAGAAGTGGAAGGTACAACATTCACAAGGAAAACCACCCAGTAGCACCAATCTGTGCCACTTGGACAGCATCTCCTTAGTTCTGGGCTTAAGATCATACCAGTTTTGTGACAGCATGAAATGTGCTCTCTTCACTCACCATTGTTGACTTGTCTGCTATGTCATTGTCTCCATTCCTAAAACCTATTGGTAGATTACAAATGGTGAAGGTTCTCTCATGGGGTCTCTTGGATGGAAACTGTATAGCATTTGAAATTGCACTTGCGCCTGTTTTGATCACATGTAACATTTCTACGTTTACTGTAATCCATCAACTCAGCTAAAGGATTACATTAAGTGAGTCAATGTCAATGACTACAGAACATAATTCCATGAGTGCATTACTGTCAGACACACAGTCACACACTGTGATCCTAACATGAGAAAGGTGAATGATGGTGTTGTGGGCTACAAACAACTTACAGAGTACTCAATAGATACATTGGACAGAAATCCTTGGAAGTTGACATACAGCATGTATGGCTCAGAACCAAGTCAATGGTAATTTACCCAGATGGGAGTACCAGTACAACTAATATGTCTGGTAAAGGAGAGGCTACCCTAATCAGTGACGGGCACCTGTCAGTGTTGTAGTATACAGTCCCAAATTTGGCTATTGTTAAATGTGCCACATTTTCCAACAGTGATACTGCAAGACTCAACCAATGACAATTGAAGTAGCATATTTACCTGTCCGAGATAACGTATAAGTATACAATGTGAATGGCTGGAACAGTTGATGACAAATGTATGGACTAGTTGATGTCATTTAGCGCCAATCTGACAGCTCCTTGCTCATAGAGGATGCACATGGTAATCATTGGAAATAAAAAAATAAGCATTTGCTAAACAATTCCTCCTACTTGGTCAGTGCACACATGAAAACACCCATACACTCAATCAACATGGAGGAAAAATAGTCTAATACAAACAGGATTTATTTAAAAGTATTTAAAACCTCATACCTAAGCCTATCCTAAAAACTATCCTAAACTAAACTAACCTAGACTAACTTAACTAAACTTACAACTACACCTATCTAACCTATTCTAGACTAATCTTACACATGAAGCACCACACTATAAACATTGTCCCCCCACCCTCCTTAAAAGACAAGATACAAGTAGGACAACATAAACTAAGGCTACACATGTAATTACTTAACCTATGTCCTAAACAAATACAATTTTTTAAAATGTCTTTTTATTCATATATATCCCAACATAACCCCCAAATAAAAAAGTACTAACACCCACCCCCCAAACTATACTTACTCTAACCTATGCCTACCCTACACTATTTCACTAACTTAACTCTACCCCTCTAAAGCCCAATATAAAAAAACTATCAACTGTAAAAGGGAAAGGGAAGTAACTGCGAGGTTGTGGCACTGCCACTTCACATTTTCTTCAATTTCCTCTAATGTACTTTAACAACTTGTGGTTCTTAGCACTCTCCTTCTCGAAACATCCCAATCTGGCCATCATGGTAGCCATATCCCGTCTCATGTCACTTTCAAAGGTAGGTGTGATGGCTGCAGTAAGTGGCAATACGGGTGCCTGGCTTGTGGCAGGTGCAGCTGGTGTGGAGGGGGTCAGGCCTGCAGAGGACCCCTGGATCCCTGATGTTTCCCCCAATATGGCCTGCTTTTTGTGGCTGGTGTGGGGGTCTCCCATGTGGCCTTTTCCTTCTGGGCCCTCCTCTCCATCCTGAGGTTCCCGGCATTCACATCCAATATGTGCCTGTATCTGTCTGCCTTTTTGTGGAATGCATGTTGTTCTGCTGGTGTCTTATTGGCAGCTGAAAAATGAGAATAGATCATTAAAAACAGCATTGGGTGGAGGTAGAACAGACATGTAATGTGCACAGCATCCACAGATGACTCATGCAGTCCACCACACATTCCTCAACAATGATTGACTCCAAATCTATGACTGTTTTCTACCAGCCATCTACGGTATCATGTACATGTCACTCGGATAACAGCTATCCATTGTTGACCACCAGGGCCCAGAGGGAGTGGACTACTGCGTCCTTGCTCAACATTTGTAATGAGGATCACGGGGCCTAACAAGTCTAGATTCTCTGTGCCATTGTCAATACGGGGTGGTGAGTATGCAATTGACCAGTTTGACACCCCTGGTGCTACATCAAACCTTGCCCAGACATCATGGATGCAAGGTGGGGGTCATCTGATAGGGGGTCTGGAAACTTCCCACCAGCTTTTCTAAGGTTTATTATAGCTTCATTCTTGTGTCCTTGTTTAAGACCAGGTCTAACCATACGTTACAAGGGGACACACCATTACTCCTGATGTGTCCACATGTAGAACTAGTGCAAAGTCCCCATAAAGTTTGGTCAAAGTCTGAACAGCACATCAAAGTTGTCTACAGATTACGTACCTCTTGCCCCTTACACTGTGCTCTGTTGTGTAAAATGTGTAATACAGCACACACATGTTGGCTGCATGGGTGACCTTCGGGCCACAGTAAAATTGGCACTGCACTGGTTACTGCTACAATATTCCTATCTATTGAACAACATGTGCCAATGCATGTTAGACATCACCTAAGTACCAGGTACACACTCAGCATTCACATTATATGCACATGTGATGTGACCAGGATCACTCACAAATATCATGATGGTAAGACCATTTTGGTAAATCTGGTGATAGATTGTCGCAAGCTAGATCCATAGACATTTCCTAGAACCATCTGGAGCTGAGTTGTGACTAATTGTATACTCTACTGACTTGCCCAGCACAATATGGCTCCTTGCACGGCTGCAGCCTCAATTTATATTTGAAGGGTACTGAGGCACCAGTGTTGCAGGTGTCTCCTACATAGGCCCCCTAGAGACCTCTATACATTTTCTTCATCTGTACCATTTCTTGAGAAAGTGTAAGCTATGTGTGGCACACAGTGCTTTCAAAGTGCTGTGGCAAAGTTGTTGGCAACAGGCATTCTACACCTATCATGATTGACATCAATGTATACGTGGCCATGCTTTCCATTTCCTAACACCCACGATTCCATAGATGTATATGTTGCCACTTGTGCAGCAATCAAGCCATTTTCAATGCTCATCATTGCATCAGACATAATCTCACCATCCCAACTCCAATGATATCACAGTATTGGTCACGCAAAGCCTTTTTTTATTGCATTGCACACATCAGACTGTCTCACGCTAAACCCTGGATTGCCACACATGACACACAAGGTGACACTAACTGGCAGCATTGGGGTCATCATATCTTGACACCTCTCCTCTGGTGTAGGGTGTAGGTTCACCTGCAATACATGAAAGGAAAACATAGCTTTGTCAAATTTGGACATTTCTGTGCATGGACGACAGTTTTAAAATCAACTTGTCAGGCTGAGTAAGCCAGTCAACCTAGTGATAGATCAGACCAACTGTCAAAACTTCTATAATCAGTCATTTGTGCATAGTCTCAGATAATGAAGAACCTGGTACCTACAAACCATCACTTTTCCTTACACTCATGTGGTGCATTTCACTGCACCATATGAACATGAAAATGTCATACAGGTGTTTTGTTGCTTTACCCCTCCATGACCATATGGGGCTACATGACACTGTATTCTGCATCTGAGGGGAATGCAATGGTTGCTGCAGTGGCCATCACATTGTGACATGCATAGCTTTTGAGCCTGCCCCAGATTTTGAAGACATCTAACTCATTGTCACCGCAAGCAGGCGGACAACTGCCCAGGGGTTTGTGTGAGTATTTCAACGTGTTAATGAATGCTTTGATACATCCTTTTTTCTAGTTACTAATGTGTGTGTACCATTACAAGGCACACACACTTGAGCTATAATGTCATCCATGGTAGTTTACTTATGTCTCTTTATTGGTTCCTACCTGCACATAATCTGATTGAAATTAAGGATGTCCTGCCAATACTGTGTGGCCAGCCATTGTTGCCATGGTATTCCATTAATTGTCCAGGAAGGGATACCAACATGTGCATAAACATCTGCTTCAACACAGACACACTTGCTCTGTGGTCCAAGGATGCGTGTGTTGTTGCAGGTTTCTGAGTAATGTGCTAGTGCTGGTACAGATGCTGGCCTGCCTCATACTGTCAGAAAGACTTGGCAGGCCTGTAGTACAAAATCAGCATGTGTGTGGGGTAATAGATACATTTTGGGGTGTATGTGATACACAATGTACAGGAAGAGGAAAGTGCTAGTAGTCTGGACCCAGTGCATAGGTAAACTCCCTTAAATGGCATTGGCCAATGACACAAAGGGGCAGACTAAAGGAAAGTGGTGCTGCACCAAGGGCATCACCTCAGTCCTTGTGGCCCTTAGTGCACCCTTTTCCCCTGCCATGTGTGTGCCTTATGAGAAATACGGCACAGCATGTTGCAGGTAGGGAGCAACTGCATCAATTTATATGGACGCCAATGATGTACTCAGCAGGAGTAACAACAATTTTACAAAATTAGCATGATATTTGCTGAGTACATAGGAGTCCATCATATACAATTATATGACCCTTTATAACACCTGCTCTGAGCAGTCACTCACAGTACAGGAAATATGGCAATAGAAAATGTCTCATATTTCCCAGAGGCATGTACTTTAGCCCCCCAAACAAGTGTAGGGACTCCTCCCATATATGATGCCTGGTGCAGGCCTCATGTTGTGCTGCTCTAAACTGAGTGGCGCTATGTATGAACCACACCACTTTGTGTGGTTTTTTTGTGCAGGGAAGACAGCACTTCTGCCCTGGCTCTGCTTCATAAATGTTAATTACAATGGCAGCCCTAAGGTGGCGCTGGGGCTCTTAGTACAGGCACAATACAACATATCCAGATCCTTTGGCAAAACATGCTGCTCTTAATCTTATCACCGCCTGTCATGCACTTGCAAATAATGGTGTTGCTATGCAAATGGGATGCTTACCAACTGCTCCACCAATCTCAATGCCCAGGAGATCCAGTCAGGCTTACTCCTTTGAGATCAGATCAACCCAATGATCATTAGGTTGGTGGTCATTGCGTCTGGATATGAATATTCTTGTTAGGTGGTGGAGCACCTTGCCCTACCAAAGCTTTCTGGCCTCTGTGGATAGCCATGGATAACGCAGCCACCCAATGCAAGCCTCATTGGTAGGTAATGCTGCACAAGCCATATAAAGCCCTCCGGTTCATTAGCCGTCATCTCCGAAATACTCTCTTTCTCGGACATCATGTAGCATTTGTATACTGCACATGTAATTGCAGGAAAGAAAATAAAGATAAATCTACCCCAACTACCCCAAATTCTCAACAAATTATCCTACCCCCAGACAAACGCCCCACAATACAGTGACAGATACAGTATAAATGCACTAAAAAAAAACTGATAAAAAGACAGATAAGACACAACAGCAACAGGACATAGCACAAAAACACTCAGAAATCTCCAATGCACCAACAACAGCAGCTCCACACACCCTCACACAGTCACAGACAATAAGACTGTGAAGTGAAAGTGAACTCACTGTACCATGTATGCAGGCAGTATGTCACTGCTTCTTGGGCTTGTGCATCACATTTTCAGTTTTTTTTTTTTAAGCATGACGGTCATGTGTCATTGAGGATTGGCTAATTGCACGTGTAGGACATGTCTCATCATTTGGCATGGTCTGACCCATGATTTGATGTTCTTAGTAATTTCCATGGGCAGCTTGGTTAGGGGTTTTATATCTGTTGTGACTTCTATTTTGGGAATGTGCCAGGGGACAGATAGTGTCATCTTTCACTGCCTCCTGTCATGTTGGTATGTGATGGGTAACTACCAGGTGATAGTAGTGGCAAACATGAGTGGGTTATGTATCAACCTAGCCACCCACTCTGTACATATATTGGGTTATCACATGTAGACATTGATGTGTTGCATAGTCAGTATTAGTCTATGTGTGTTCCTTCTCCATATTTTACAGCATTACTTGTTATGAATATTTTGTGTCCTACATTGCTCCCACTCTTTAGGCTGCCTACACTTTGTACACATCGTCTACAGCAACATTGTCTGGTCATAGATGGACATGATGCAAAATGTGATTTATGTAAATTGTAGATGTACACATCTTCTACTAATGGCTACATGATAGTTACTGTACCATTGCCTGGCTTTGCCAGATTTAATGAGTACCACACACACACATGACATTACACCTGCAACAGCACTTGTGTTGTCTCTAAGTGACCTCCCATGTTGTATTTCCAAGTATCTGTGGGTATCTCTCAGCTGTTCATCCACATCCTTCATTCAACATGGCTATGAATTTATTCCTGCATTACACAACCTATGTCACTCTTACCATGACTATATAATGTTGATGTGTGAAATCATCTCAGTGATGCTTTTTTCATTAGCCACATGCAACATATCTGTCTACTTCTACTCCCATTCATTTTAATGGGTGTGTGACATGTTTGGACATTGCTGAACATACTTGCACACCCCACTCCTGATTGGCATGTTGGCAACTTAAACATATTAAAGAATTTTGTCAGTCTTGGTACCTTGGCCTTGGTCTGGTCATGATATTTGCTGAGTACATAGGAGTCCATCATATACAATTATATGACCCTTTATAACACCTGCTCTGAGCAGTCACTCACAGTACAGGAAATATGGCAATAGAAAATGTCTCATATTTCCCAGAGGCATGTACTTTAGCCCCCCAAACAAGTGTAGGGACTCCTCCCATATATGATGCCTGGTGCAGGCCTCATGTTGTGCTGCTCTAAACTGAGTGGCGCTATGTATGAACCACACCACTTTGTGTGGTTTTTTTGTGCAGGGAAGACAGCACTTCTGCCCTGGCTCTGCTTCATAAATGTTAATTGCAATGGCAGCCCTAAGGTGGCGCTGGGGCTCTTAGTACAGGCACAATACAACATATCCAGATCCTTTGGCAAAACACGCTGCTCTTAATCTTATCACCGCCTGTAATGCACTTGCAAATAATGGTGTTGCTATGCAAATGGGATGCTTACCAACTGCTCCACCAATCTCAATGCCCGGGAGATCCAGTAAGGCTTACTCCTTTGAGATCAGATCAACCCAATGATCATTAGGTTGGTGGTCATTGCGTCTGGATATGAATATTCTTGTTAGGTGGTGGAGCACCTTGCCCTACCACAGCTTTCTGGCCTCTGTGGGTAGCCATGGATAACGCAGCCACCCAATGCAAGTCTCATTGGTAGGTAATGCTGCACAAGCCATATAAAGCCCTCCGGTTCATTAGCCGTCATCTCCGAAATACTCTCTTTCTCGGACATCATGTAGCGTTTGTATACTGCACATGTAATTGCAGGAAAGAAAATAAAGATAAATCTACCCCAACTACCCCAAATTCTCAACAAATTATCCTACCCCCAGACAAACGCCCCACAATACAGTGACAGATACAGTATAAATGCACTAAAAAAAAACTGATAAAAAGACAGATAAGACACAACAGCAACAGGACATAGCACAAAAACACTCAGAAATCTCCAATGCACCAACAACAGCAGCTCCACACACCCTCACACAGTCACAGACAATAAGACTGTGAAGTGAAAGTGAACTCACTGTACCATGTATGCAGGCAGTATGTCACTGCTTCTTGGGCTTGTGCATCACATTTTCAGGTTTTTTTTTTTAAGCATGACGGTCATGTGTCATTTTTTCCCCATTGTGCCTGACAAGGCCTGTGGACTTGTGATTGATACTTAGGGGCCAGGCGTATTTTTTCTGCATAGGAAATTATTAATTTTAGGTGTTTGTGTCTACATTTTTGATGCATAACAGCGTGTGTGGTATTCCTTCCCATACAGGCTGAAAAGGCCTGTGGCCGTGCGAATGATGAGCGTCATATTTCTGGGCCTTGCATCGTATGGAATTTGGCCATTTGCATCAAAAAATGTTGACGCATGACGGGAATGTGTGAAAATTGATTATGAAGGCTTACAGTGCACCCTGATTCACATACCATGTCACAGGAGCTATGCAAGTATGTTGTCAGTATGGTATGCCTACATGTGTGTGCATGTCTGTTCATATCTTGACGGTGACATAAGTAGGTCCAACCTATATGTTTGTTTATGTGTGTGATGCATATACTGTGTGCATATGTGCATTTGCAGCTAAACTGTGTCCACATACGTGTTATCACATGTGTACTATGAGTGTACATATGTGTTCTAACACATATTTTTTGGTGTACCACATTCTCATGTCTGATATACAAATGTGCTCATACCAACACCACAATAGATATGATGGGCCATGTCCAATACATGACAAGGCATGTGGCAGCCATGACAAATTGTACTCAGAGGATGCACTGGACTATGGCTGGGCAGAAATCACATTACCCCTGGCAAAGTGTGTGCATGTGTCCACTCTGTGGTGTGTTGCTGGTTTAGACTTAATGATGCTCTGCTGCACGTGTGACATATAGATCCCCATGCATCTTAGTTGCAGGAAATGATGTACACATGTCAATGAAGGTTGCTATGTGCTGTGTGTGTAAAGCTATGTGTAGTGTAATTTCAGTAACATATGACCACAGCAGTGTGTTCATGGGATTTGAAACCTCACATATCTATCTTCCTGCACTGACACATGTTGGAATTTGTTTGACAAATACCTGTGTAGCCATATCAGTGCTACCTATGTTTCCATATGTCAGAACACATGTGAAGGTCATTTATTCTGTCAGTGATCTTGTGATACCTATGCACTTACATTTGAGGTAAGTTGCCTTTTGTTCAGATTCCAATAGACATTACCAGGTCTCCGTCAATTAAGTGGTATATGTGTGCTGAAATATCTGGCATATGTATGCATGCCACCAATTAGGTACTCACAATCCACCACATTGTATTTGCTATGAGTGTCACATGCAATAGCATACCACTGTGTAGCAGTGTTGCAGTAAGGCAAAGATGGCAGCCTACTCTTCATCACTACTGTGGGAGTTTTTATGCTGACACAGACTATGGTTGCATGCGAAGGTACAGGTTTATGGAGCTTCAGACTGCTCAGTCCACTGTGCACATGCATCAGGCCTTTGACAATGTCAATAGTCTGTGCAGCAGAGCAGTGGTATTAGGGTATTTTGGGTGGGATCTAGCCTCTTCATGATTGCTATTCAGCAGAGCAATGCACAGTCCCCTGCAGACAGACACATGCATAATTGTGATCAAAAGGACTGGGATATAAATGTTTCTGCTGGAGTACTTGATGTCGGCCTTATCCTATCATGTTTTGAGGATTGGCTAATTGCACTTGTAGGACATGTCTCATCATTTGGCATGGTCTGACCCATGATTTGATGTTCTTAGTAATTTCCATGGGCAGCTTGGTTAGGGGTTTTATATCTGTTGTGACTTCTATTTTGGGAATGTGCCAGGGGACAGATGGTGTCATCTTTCACTGCCTCCTGTCATGTTGGTATGTGATGGGTAACTACCAGGTTATAGTAGTGGCAAACATGAGTGGGTTATGTATCAACCTAGCCACCCACTGTGTACATATATTGGGTTATCACATGTAGACATTGAGGTGTTGCATAGTCAGTATTAGTCTATGTGTGTTCCTTCTCCATATTTTACAGCATTACTTGTTATGAATATTTTGTGTCCTACATTGCTCCCACTCTTTAGGCTGCCTACACTTTGTACACATCGTCATTGTCTGGTCATAGATGGACATGATGCAAAATGTGATTTATGTAAATTGTAGATGTACACATCTTCTACTAATGGCTACATGATAGTTACTGTACCATTGCCTGGCTTTGCCAGATTTAATGAGTACCACACACACACATGACATTACACCTGCAACAGCACTTGTGTTGTCTCTAAGTGACCTCCCATGTTGTATTTCCAAGTATCTGTGGGTACCTCTCAGCTGTTCATCCTCATCCTTCATTCAACATGGCTATGAATTTATTCCTGCATTACACAACCTATGTCACTCTTACCATGACTATATAATGTTGATGTGTGAAATCATCTCAGTGATGCTTTTTTCATTAGCCACATGCAACATATCTGTCTACTTCTACTCCCATTCATTTTAATGGGTGTGTGACATGTTTGGACATTGCTGAACATACTTGCACACCCCACTCCTGATTGGCATGTTGGCAACTTAAACACATTAAAGAATTTTGTCAGTCTTGGTACCTTGGCCTTGGTCTGGCATGTGAGTAACAAAGAGTGGTGTATATTGCTATGTGCTGTGTGATGGTGTAATACAGACCATACTAAGTTAATTTGCTAACACGTGTCAACCATTGTTGGTACTTGCAAACCTTTACTACCTAGGCCATACACTCGTACATCAGTCATCACATGTATATCCGGATTTGCTCTAGGCATGTGTCAAGATAGTAGATTTGTGTGACAAGTGTGTATAGAATGTACATAGGGATCGGAGCACACACTGCCTGCATTCTGCCTAGACAATAATTTTGTGGTGCATTGTCCCATTTTATTCTTAGATCCTGACAATGGGCCATATGTTTGGATAGTGATTCAGCACCCATTGCTGCTTCATTTGTCTGGCAACCCATGGCGCACTACATAGTCAAAATGTGTGTGCCATAAGTGAGGTACAGCACACGATGTATCAGGGTTGGACTCAATGGCAGTGCCAGGGCATAAGCCCTTGGATACACAGTGCAGGCTCTGCCTCTAACATTGGTTACAAACCCTGTACAGTAACTGAAGGTCCATAGTTGCCAATGATGTCCCCCCTTGTCACACATGCTCAGTGCTGGCAAAACAGCAATCTGCCAGAGATGTAACACTGTTCAGTTCCTACATTGCTTAAACACCATTTCATAACAGCCCCTACTTTATGTATGCCCCCCTTGTGTCTTTCCTGCCAAGTATGGTGATGATGTGGGGTAAGGGCTAGGAACTTGTACATTGCCCAATTAGTGGCACGCTATATGTTGTGGTGCATAGATCTAGGTCATCAAGAGCCACATGCCCATTAGGTGACACTGATGTGTGACATGGAGGCACTAGACCATCTTACGTCACTAACTATGTTGCTACCATACTTGTAACTGTTATGTTTATTTCCTGCTCTCTGAGATATGAGTTGCATTCCAATGGTATATGTAGTGGAGAATGAGTAGACCATGGAGCTTCAGGTGCAAAGTAATTTATTGGGGATATTTACAAAGTGGTTATATTTTTACAGTGACTATGTGTAGAAGTTCCTTCCAGTTTGTAGTCTCCTACGATCTCTTGTAGCAGTGTTTTGTAGTTTCCCCTCCAAACGTGCTGCACCATTGTCATCCTCCTCCTCGTTGGGGACTTCTACCTGTTCATCCCAGGGAACATCGGTCCACATACATATATTATGCAGGATTGCACATACCCATATCCTCTTACATACCAGTGGTGTAGCATACAATAGGCTTCCTTCTGTCAGACCCCTGAACCTTGACCTCAGAAGTCAAATGTCCTCGACCACATTTTGTGTTCTTCTGTGCCCTTCATTGTATGCACGCTCTTGCACTGTTGTGGGATTGGCAAATGGAGTCATGACCCATAGCTGTGTGCCATAAACTTGGTTAGCTGCAAAGAAAAGAGAAATGTGTTGGTAACGCTTGATAGTGGTTTGGTATGTACCTTGACAGTTGTTAGTTTTAGGTGGAGTGGTGACTCAGACTTACTTCTGGTATGGCGTATGTTCCTGTTTTGTGAAATGGTTTCATAGGTCTGTGTTGATGGACATGACAATCTTGGGTTGTGGCTCAGGGACCTGGGGATTATAATATTAAATCCAAACAGATGGTTCAGCCCTTGGAAGTATGTGTTGTGTTGTCCATGTTTGTGCCAGTGTCCTATTATTGGTCGGACCTTCCACCACAGTGGTGTCATATGTAGAGACAACATAATAGCCCTACAAAGCCAAACTCTGTCCTCCATGTTAGTACGTGGCACTACACATGCAGTGTAACACATGGTGACTGTTTGTGCCAGATGATGGCTGTGCCAGCCTTCAAGTGTACTAGGGTGTGAATCACACATTTGTGGGATGATCAAAAGTTGGTACAGAGGACTCTTCGAAGTTGATATATATGATATATAACAGACACTTTCAACACATGTACAGTGCTGGCGTTGGGAGGGGGAACACCATTCTTTTGCCTGGGTCCCTTTGCACAGTGCATGAAAGGTCAGGTATGTCCTCTATACTCCTACAGAGTCCTATAATGGCACCCATGATCTTTACAGTATTGCACAAACTCTGCACCCTGGTGGACCAGTTATTATATACAGCACACACATGGTGGTGTTAAGGGGCATTAAGGGGCACATGTTGTTGCATAGTCTCTCATTATACTAATGAGTCTACTAGATTTTTAGCAGCAGAATCGCCCGCGGTGTGGGAGACTGAGTCCAACCCACTGCGGATGTGAGGTGGCACTGGACTAGGTGCTGGCCCATGGTCTTTCATGACAGGTTATGTTATATCCCTATGTGTGCCTCACAATGCAGCAGGCAGGTGAATATGCACACTACAGGTATGTTAGGTATGTGTAGGTAATATTTAGTTGGTCATTGCAAGACTTGGGTGGCATTTCATATTGGTGCTGCCAGATGCTTGAACTCCATAATTGATATGGGGCTGTGCCTATGTGTGATTTTCTTTTCATTGACATGGCCTATGCCATTCACATTGCTGAGCTCAACATTATTAGGTGTAATGTGTGTGGGATCTGTATTTAGTTGTCAACCAGTAGACAGCTGTACTGGCTTGTGCCCGGCTTCTGTTCAGAAAGGGAACATAGCTTCACCTGTCCTCATGTGGTGTGCCAGTCAGGTTGTGGCTATATTATGTACATGTGGGCGTATATGTGTTTGTGATGTGCAATGATTGTGGTGTAGTGTGACATGTGGTATATGTGTTGTTGCCTTTACATATGTGTTCCCCTGCCTGTGGGTGTTTAATGCAGTGTATGTCTTGTTTGTCCTACATGGTAGGTGTGTTGTCTGAGTACTGTTTGGTATGATGGCTTACTTAAGAGTAGGCCATTGCTATATTGGCCATCCTGGAACTGCTCATTGATGGTGGCGTGTTGGAATATGTAGGCATCATGGATGCTGCCGGGGTATTTGGCAAGGATGTTTGAGAAGAGCCCACAGTGGTCCACATTGGCCTGCACATTCATGGAATGGGTGTGCTTGCGGTTCCTGATTAGGTGTTGTTTTGCTGCAGGTGGCACCAGCTGGACATGGGTGTGGTACATTGCACCCAGCACATGTGGGAACCCAGCAATTATGTAGAAACATTGTTTTTTCTCCTGCTGCGTTGGTAGGGTGTTTGGAAAGCAGATGTGGTGGGGTGTGAGGTGTATGATGGCGTCTAGAAGCTTATTGAGGAAGACAGAGAAGGATGGCTAGGTGATTCCAGCCACTTGTGTGCCCGTTGTCTGAAAAGATCATGATGCCAACATATGGAGGACAGCGAGGAGGTTGGTCATGAGTGGTATGTTTGTTGGAGTTGCACCCTTGATTTGATGTCTGGTGCAATGTAGTGCTGCAGGCGTACAATTGACTCCCGGTTTGTCGTAGTTTGGACTCTTGCTCTAGGCAAGACTGCTGGTTAAAGGATGACAGTACTTTTGTTTGTAGGCGACTACGTCTCTCCTACAACAAGTCGCAACTGTTGTCCCAACCTTACCGGCTCACCAGCAGTACCTCACCAGAAACACAATCATAAAAGGTGATTTGTGGCAGCCTTTACGCATGGACTCGAGAGTAAGATATCTCAGGGAGTGTTGTGGTTAAACGGAGATTACCCCTTTCTCACAGATGCATCATGTCTCATACAAACGCAGGAAATGAAAAAGATGCAGTAAAGTTTCAATAATTATTATTCAACATAACTGCAATTTGAGATAAGTTGCATGGGCTGCAGTGATTAGGATAATGAATAATGCAAGTAACAGAATTGTGAAGACAAGAGTCATTATTACAAAGACCCCCACCATCTTGCAATGCATGAAAAAGACATATGGAACGTAATATGCCCTAATACCCTAGTGCATAAGACCTAACCTCCTACCTAAAGGAGAGCTGGGTTTGTTAAACCTATTCAGCCAATGCCATGTCCATGAATGGAGCCCCCAACCCTCGTTATCTTGGAATGAGGTCTCTATCTCAGACTCCGTAGGGACACAAAGACTGGGTCAGCGTCAAGACAACTGCAGCATCGATATCAGCGATGGTGGCGATTCCCTCTGGTCTGAATCCCTCTGATTATCTGTCTAAAGTGCAATATATTTATACAGATCTTCAAGGACCCCTGACGTAGGTGTGTTCCCAAACAATAGATAACAGACATGCTTGGGACGGCAATTATCCTTCAAAAGTATAGAGAGGGAAAATCCCTAAGTGTGAAGGCCTACTGTCTATTTGTCTTTGGTGCTAGATCTTGACGCCTTAGCACGGTGACACTGATAATGTAACTCATAACAAGTGGCCTAACTCTAAACAAGGCAGCCATCTTAGAAGAAATAAATAATTAAATGTGCTAAGAAAGAGCAAGCTAAGTAGATTAAAAGTCACTAGGTGACGGGGGCACGAGTCTGCAAGCCAAAGGCTAAGCTAACTCCTGTTATCCCATTAAAACGAAGTAGGATTCACTACACCCTCCCCATTGCCGTAACAGGTACGATGAAGGCATATGAACCCAAACGCTAAACTATGCTCTGAACTAAAAGCTAAAAGCATCAAAAATCAGCTAAAAAATCTTTAAAATGTGTTAAAAAGATAATAAAAACAATGTCACTAAAACACATACAGAGATGTCAATGTCAACCATGACAAGCACAGCATGCCAAAGCGAGTTAATTGAAGTGTACAATTTTAAAACGGGAATGGCAAATCAAATCAAATCATCAAATTATGTGCTCTACGCATGATCTTGAAGAGTGTCATCAAAGTCACCAACCAAGGACCTCAGAAATGAGTCCACATCATCTGATGTAAAATCGAGTTCAGGGCTGACAAACGGATCCACAGAACAGTAGTGAGCAGTAGTTCCTGGTGCAACGTTATCCGGTGGGGTACCCTCATCCGCAGTAGATCTCAAAACGGAAGGCTCATAGATGGCCTCGCGGAGCAACCTCAGTCTCAAGGGGCATGACCGTGTATGAACCCTCATCGGGGACATCAGCAGTGCGTGGTCCACAGGAGATGTCGGTGCAACAGCAAGACAGACCATAGGCAGATGTTCAAAGAGACACCATATGCAGCGGAAGACTGGTTGTACGCACCAGAGAAGGGGCCAGAATGACAACGACCAGTCGTGCTCCAACTCCACCAGCAAGGGTGCACCGAAGATCCGAACCATGCGCTCACGGCACAGTGGAGTTGGTGGGAGCAGCTCCATTGCTCTGCTTGAAAGAAACAACCACGGTGAATCAGAAGAAATAGCAGTAGTAGTCTGCCAATCAAAGCCAAAATGATTGGAAAGCCACCAAACACAGTTGAAAAGAGCGAGTGGATGGCTGATGGGATGACTCCAAAGACAGTCTGGAAGATGGATACGAAACCAGACCCGACAGCCTTAAAGAAGTGAACAATACCAGTATTGCTTGAAGCATTGAATATTCTGGATACCAGCTCTCCAAAGTGCTTGGGGAAGTTGGTATTTAATAGGGATTGTATCTCGGCTGATGATCTCGCAATCTGGAGAGCATACGTCTCCTTTGCGGATGTCAAGGCAACCTGTTTTTGAAACAATAGCACCTTTAGCCTGCTCAGCTTGTCATAGTTCACATTACTAGTATCTATGTGGGGCCACATGTCAGATACTTTTCTCTCTTGTGTGGGGGGAAACAAAACATGTCCACAACCCGCAACGACCTTCGAGACCGAGATTGCGTAGGCAATTCCTGGTCGCATGCTGCAACATCTTTGATCGTTCAGTACCACATAACTTCCATTGGAAAGTACATGAAATACCGGGCGAATCAAAGGGATGGGAGTACCCCTCAACAAGCAGGCCGAATTTGCGACCCCCGCATTGCAAAGACCGTGAAGAGACACCTGCTTACATATCATCGAATGATGAACAGCAGTCTCACATTCGCTTCCGCTACGAAAGACCTCTGTTTCGCCGTTCAGACATCTGTAGTCAAAGGGCAACTCCCACTCTTCCTTAATATAGCTATCTCCTAGTTGCTCGTACCGTCCTACTGCAAGATGTTTCAGGCAGTTCGAGAAATGAAAGGTCAAAATCGGCAAGTTAATAATGCCATGCAAGAGCCAGATAGTTGAAGGAATCTCTGCTACCGTGAAGGGCAACTTATCTAACTTTTCTACGCGAAGCATGGTGAAACTAGCCTCCCTTTTAGCCATTGTCTGTTGTTCCTTGGAGAAATTAAAAGCAGTGAAGAAGTCACTCCCGTTAATATACTTCCATGGAATGCTGCCACTTTTCAGAATCTGTAATGTCCAACCCAGCTGCATGGTGGAACGTAGCAGTGTTTGCACATGATATAACCGGGACAGGTCTGTCTGAGTGATATCAATAGCAGACGATACTATATTTGACAATGAGTAAATCCTGTTGGACATTGTATTCATGCCGTTGTCGACAACAGCTAATGCTTTTTCTAAATTTTCTCTATCCAATTGCCTTAAGCGTGTAGTTTCCAAATTTCATTGTACATAGCATATAAAAACCTTTTCAAACTCTTTTTCGTAGGACCCAGCAGAAAATCCTGCAAATCTATATCTTCTGAAAGGGTGTTCAAGTGTTGCTTAACTGCGGCTAAAGTGTTGGTCTGTACCCATTGCTGGCACAGCTTTCCCACACTGTATGTCGTAACAATACCTGTATGTTGACCCGATATAAAGCGAGGGTCTGGCCTGTTAATTGAAAAAAACCCTGAAGAGTTAAAAAATATTGAGGAAGTACTGCCAATCTTTAAACTTTGCCAGGGTGGGGATACTGGGTGTATTCAAGTATTTAATTTTTGCTAACCCCAGACAAGATGTCTGCTGAATTGTGTCATTTAAGAAAATCATTTGTACAGGAATCAGGCATGCTCTGAATAAAGCCTCCCTACCCAGTATCTGCCAATCTCGTGTTCCCCATACACTTTTCAAATCAATAGTGCTCTTCCAGTATTCATAACCTTCAACTGCGAGCCAGGAAACAAAAGGATCTGAGTAAATCACTTTTGTATCAGTTAGCAAAATGTTCCTAATTTGTGCCGGAGGTATTTTAAAATAATACGACTCTGCTTTTTTTATATCATGCCCAGAAAAGTATGTAAATTAATCACTATAGTACTTTGGGCTCCACACCGGTGGTGTAGAACAGTGTTCCCACTGTATGTAGTTTAATACTGGCCTATATCTAGTGGCACGTTGTAGGTAGTAATGTCCCCAATTGTTATAGCAGAACATTTCCCCATAATTCATTGTATATTCATATACATCATCCTTTCAAAAGCGGAATAGTCCTTCATCACAGTTAGCATGGAATCAACTGTTTGGACATCCCAATCATCAGAGACAACATCAGGTGTAATTACATCAGTCATCGAAATTTTGAACACATATGGTATTTGAATAATTTCAGTAAGCCCGTATATATCGAATGGAACTTTGGCCCACACAATCCCATCAGAAATCGGTATTGCTGTAATATTTACACGGGACAAATCTTTCCGGACCTTATGTGAAGAATGATGTGGTATTAAAACTTCATCAACAGGCTCCACAGAGGAGCGATCAGGAATATAATGACCATTTATAAGTAACAGGAAAACAGTCAAAAAAACAATCCATAAAAATAATGCAAAAAATGTCAAACAGAACCATAAGTAGTTCCATGGGTATCTCAAATAGTTCTTTTTAAGCCATTGATACAGCTTACTACTTTTTGAAACATTGTCAATCACAGTAGTGGATGAGTTTGAAGAAAAATCATCAATGTCAACGAAATAGCCAGAAGCAGTCTCTGCAAACACGGGAGCCAGTGCACCATCCGTACTTTGGTCCACTTCACGTGGGGACTCTTGATAGACAGGGTCATTAGTCTGGGATGTGTTTGTGTAAAAAACAGCTAGATCTTGAACCGGGGTGGTCCCTGAAGAAGTGACTGGAACCAACAAAAGTTCATTTTCCGCCCTCCCCATGGCCAAGGAGGCGTCTGGAACAGCGGTTGACATTGTTGCATAGTCTGTAGTAGTGATGTTCATCCTACTATGTAGATGTATGTCCTGTTGGGTAGTGAGAGGGGATCGGGAACCACCCAAGGGACCTCTTGGTCTACTGTGAAGGATCGGCCACATGGTATAGTATGATGTCATCAATGGAGATGAATCTGTTCGTTTTAGAACCAGACAGTGGTGGTAAGATGACAGTCCTGGTGCCTTTTATTCCCAAGACCAGTACACGTGCTCTGTATGATGGACCGAATTCTTTCTTCACTGCGATCTTCTCACGAACCAGATCCCCAACTTTAGGAATCCAGCCAGATGAAGTTTTCACTAAGTCCCTTATTCCTAAGGTGGCAGCACTTGCAGATGATTTATCATCACAAAATTGCTGAAGCTCCTATAAAACAGTGAGATGTTCATTTATGTCAAATGGTGTTTCTGCTGCCACCATACCAGGGGCATCAAGATCTGGGACATACATAGGTATCACAAAGAGAACCTCATATGGAGTGTGTCCCCCCAAGGACCGTCTTGGCAGATTATTCAGTGCTCTCGGGACCCCATTTAGGTGATGTAACCAACTGCGGCCTGAACCTAATACTCGAGCTGTTAAGGACTGCTTTAGATCACGATTCCACCTCTCCACGACCGAATGTCCCTCGGGATGGTGTGGTGAGGAGTAATGGAGTTCAACACCCATCGTCCCCATGGTGTCCATGAATGCCTTAGAGGCAAATGCAGGGTCCTGGTCCGAATGGAATGCTGCAACCACATATGTACCAATAAAGATCAGCAAGTCTTTTATAACAGTCCGGGCATCAGTTGACCACTGTGGCCATACCCACAGGAATCTAGAACAAGAACCTACAGCGACTAAAATGTATTTGTATGCACCACCAAATTGTAAGGGACCACAATAGTCCAGGTACACACACTGTAGTGGCTTGTTCGACACTAAGAGGGATGTCTGCGGCAGGTGTTTGATATTAGAACCCTTAATCTGCTGGCAAATGTCACAGCAAAGGACATACTGCTTTGTTCGTCTGCATAGACCAGGCCACCAGAAGCGTTTCTGTAGAAGTGTTATTGTGGCCTGTACACCAGCATGTGCAGAAGTAACACCCTCATGCGCTGCTTTAATTAGATCTAATCTCTGGTCTTCATTGGGTGTCACTCGATCTCCAACCCCAGGAATTGTTGTGTAAGCAACATTCTGCGCACTGATATGGAAAGTATAGTTCGTAGGGTATCCTTTAGGAAGGGACTTGCCTGCAGCCAAAGCTTTAACGGCAATCAATATTTAATTATCCAATCTCGTCTGAGAACGAGTCACTGCAGCCACAGAAGCCGTGGCTACTGCTGCTTTGGCCGCTTCATCAGCCAAAGTATTACCGGCAACATGTACTCCTACACGTTGGTGTCCCAATGTATGTACTACATAGACACACAGCAGCTTATCCTTACGATCAGCCACCCTCCCCCACAGTATTTTGGGGGTGATTCTAACCCTGACGGGCGGCGGAGGCCGCCCGCCAGAGTTCCCCCCTCCAGAACACCGCTCTGCGGTCATAAGACCGCTGCGGTGATTCTGGGTTTTCCACTGGGCTGGCGGGCGACCGCCAAAAGGCCGCCCGCCAGCCCAGTGGAAAACACCCTTCCCACGAGGACGCCGGCTCAGAATGGAGCCGGCGGAGTGGGAAGGTGCGACGGGTGCAGTTGCACCTGTCGCGAATTTCAGTGTCTGCTGAGCAGACACTGAAATTCTTTGTGGGGCCCTCTTACGGGGGCCCCTGCAGTGCCCATGCCATTGGCATGTGCACTGCAGGGGCCCCCAGGGGCCCCACGACACCCCATACCGCCATCCTGTTCCTGGCGGGAGAACCGCCAGGAACAGGATGGCGGTATGGGGTGTCAGAATCCCCATGGCGGCGCAGCGAGCTGCGCCGCCATGGAGGATTCATTTGGGCAGCGGAAAACCGGCGGGAGACCGCTGGTTTTCCACTTCTGACCGCGGCCAAACCGCCGCGGTCAGAATGCCTTGCGGGGCACCGCCAGCCTGTTGGCGGTGCTCCCGCCAACCCTGGCCCCGGCGGTCCATGACCGCCGGGGTCAGAATTACCCCCTTTGTGTTTAATGGTGTTCCCTTTAGTATCTCTAAACCCGTTCAGTTTCCAATGATTGAGATAGTCATTGTCTGACTGGACGCAGTAATAAGAGTCACAGACTATTAAAGTCTGTAAGCCTGGCTCAGTATGTTCGAGCACTAGAATAAGAGCTTTAAGCTCAGCCAACTGGGCTGTGCAGTCCCCTAAGGTGTGTGTGTAAGTATTGCAAGGGTGGAAAACTTCATCTGCCATCACTCCGCTCACGGCTGCGGAAGCTGCCGAATATTGATGTTTAGTACCCACAGCCGGATGTGCTGAACCATCAGTATATATGACAGTATGGTAATTGTCTAATGGCAAGATATTTAGAGGAGCGGGGTACTCTTGTTCGTACTGAAGAAATTCTTGTGCCTGAAGTTTTGGATCAAAAATGTAATCGACATCAGTGGCGGTCAGAGACGTTGCCCATTGAATCCAACGTGGATGTAATGCTTTAGTGTTAGGAACGCTTGCTTTGGTGACTGCCTCTAAGGCCGGCAGCGGGGAGACAACAATAATACGTCTCTTTTATGATGGCCATCTGAACTGCCATCAGAATATTTTCTGTAGGTGCAAAACGCTGTTCAGCATTGGAGTATAAATGTGATTTATATTCTATGGGTATTGTGTCATCCTCATTAAAGGTGACATAAGTAAATCCAATGGCACTAGCTATTATTCTGATGACAAATTCTTTTTATTGCCACGGGTGTGCAAGTGTTTAGCTTCTAGCATGTCCTGTTGCATTTCCCTAAGGATGTGCATGTGTTCAATTGTCCAGTGCCTGCTAGAAAATTTGGGTTGAACCAAGTCATAAAGTGGCTTGATCCGTTGTGCATAATCTGGAATGTATGTTCTGCCAAGATTAAAGAAACCTAGTAATGACTGGAGTTTCTTCAGCGAGTTAGGAGGATGCAGTTGAGCACATTTTTCTAGAAAGTGTGGGGCCAGGCTCTTTCCCTCATTTGATAGCTCATATCCCAGGACTAATACACTAAGAAAGGCTATCTTACTTTTCTTAAAATTGAATTTGAAACCGAGATCTGCAAATCCCAAAATGATCCGATCGACCCTCGCTAGATGAATGTCGAGGATGTCGTCTGTGAGATATATGTCATCCACATAGGATAACGTTTCGGAATCAATATTGTGTCGTATCGACGTTACAGGGGCTGAAAATAGCCCTGGGCTATTCTTATAGCCTTGAGGAGAACAACAAAAGCATTTCTGCGAGCCAAATGAGAACATGCTCAGGTCCCGACTTTCAAGTGCTAAATTCTGGCAGAAGAATCCATTAGAGATGTCTAATGTTGTTTTATATTTTTTACGCACTATATTATTTATTAGTGCCGTGCTGTGTGAATTCTGTATAGCATATGTACGTGTATGACTATTTAAGTGTCTATAATCAATTACTCTCCTATATGAATGGTTTGGCTTTGCAACGGGAAATAATGGATTATTCATTGCAGATGTACAGGGCTCAATTACTCCCTGGTTCTCAAGTTGGGCGAGTATTTCCTTCACCTGAGCTTTCGCTTCATATTTAACAGGATATTGTGTCTGCGGTTGGGATGTTGACCTAAAGGGAATAACATGACAAGGTGACTCCTTGTCCCAACTTACATGATTGCGGTATAACACAGGTGCTTGCGCTAAAGCCCATTCAGAAGCATAGGCATCTTTGTCTGCTTCCGGAACAAGATCGGAGAAAGAAGGCAAAATGACATCTTCCCCATGCGAGAGCTTGCGGAAGTGTTCAGGTGGCCAGTCTCTTTCTGCCAATAGGATATCACTAGTAAGTTCATCCCAAAATATCACACTAATAACGCCCTCCATGTCTCCCTCATTCTGAGGGCCATATTTATACTTTTTGACGCAAAACTGCGCTAACGCAGTTTTGCGCCAAGAAAATTAGCGCCGGCTAACGCCATTCGGAAGCGCCTTGCGGGCGCCGTATTTATTGAATGGCGTTAGCCGGCGTTAGCCGACCGGCGCTGCCAGGTGTGCGTGAAAAAAAAACGACGTACACCAGGCAGCGCCGGCGTAGGGAAAAATGGCGTTTGGGCGTCCCAAAATGGGGCAAGTCAGGCTGAGGCAAAAAAATCGTCTTAACCCGATTTGCGCCATTTTTTGGGGGCGCCCAGATGCCATTAACATGACTCCTGTCTTAGCAAAGACAGGAGTCATGCCCCCTTGCCCAATGGCCATGCCCAGGTGACTTATGTCCCCTGGGCATGGTCATTGGGCATAGTGGCATGTAGGGGGTCACAAATCAGGCCCCCCTATGCCACAAAAAAATATTAAAAAAAATACTTACCACAACTTACCTTTTCTTCCCTGGGATGGGTCCCTCCATCCTTGGGTGTCCTCCTGGGGTGGGCAAGGGTGGCAGGGGGTGTCCCTGGGGGCAGGGGAGGGCACCTCTGGGCTCATTCTGAGCCCACAGGTCCCTTAACGCCTGCCCTGACCCAGGCGTTAAAAAGAGGCGCAAATGCGGGGTTTTTTGCCCCGCCCACTCCCGGGCGTCATTTTTGCCCGGGAGTATAAATACCACGCACATGCCTGGGAGTCATTTTTTAAGACGGGACCGCCTACCTTGCATCTCATTAACGCAAGGAAGGTGTTCACGCCAAAAAATGACACTAACTCCATGAACTTTGGCGCTAGACGCGTCTAACGCCAAAGTATAAATATGGAGTTAGTTTTGCGTCGAATTTGCGTCGAAAAAAACGACGCAAATTCGGCGCAAACGGAGTATAAATATGCCCCTGAATTTTTAAATCATAAGCCCTATCGGAGGGAGTACGCAGCCATCCGCTGTTTCAACTGCGATGAAATTGCTAGTTGCTGTCGCATCCAGATGATCTTTCAGATTCTGGCGACATATCGTGACCTCTGCCGCACTGTCTAACAGGGTCACTGTCCACGTCTTGTTCCTCAACAGTGTTCTCAAGTATACCGGCATTCTTAGCTGTCAGTGCTGACAACTTCTTCTTTTTAAACTGTGGCTTTTGCTGAGGAGTCTTTTCTTCTTTTAAATGTTAAACTGAGGAGAGTCTTTCTTTTCTTTCACGTATCCAGGACGTCGATCTTGACGGCCCCCTCTCTCGCTATGTCTATCCGGTGCTTCCTGAAAGAACGAGAGGGACGTGAATCAGTATATCTGTCTGGAGTTTTAATATTCTCCCTATTTCTAAGATTATGGCCCTCATTACAACATTGGCGGTAAAAGCCGCTTACCGCCGTGCAGAAGACCACCAACACACCGCTGTGGAATTCCGCCACAGCAATTACGACCCACTGCTCAGAATCTGCCAAAATTGAGACACCCACAGAAGTCCACCACACCAAAGGTCAGTGATAAACTGGCGAAAACAAAACCTCCACCGTCACGCCAACAGAAATACGCTCACACTATCACAACCCACGAATCCACGCGGCAGTCTTTCAACCACGGTATTCCATTGGCGGTACACACCGCCACACTCAAAATACACACACATTTACAAAACACAACTACATTGGACAAATCGAAATACACACACCTGATACACATACACACACCACTCCCACACACCCAATACAATATAAAACACACACCCACATCACCCACAAACCCCTACGACCAACATACCGAAAGAAGGCCAGAGAGAGACACTACAAACTGCTACCAAGCATCCACAGGCACACAATACCATCACCCACATAACTTCCACGCACCTCACACAACACACCACTAAATATCACCCCACTGATCACAACACACACCACCCCACACATCACCCACATCACCCCATGGCACAGCAAAGACACCCCAGGTTCTCTGAGGAGGAGCTCAGGGACATGGTGGGGGAAATCGTCCGGGTAGAGCCACAGTACAGGTGCAGCACGACTCCATAGCTAGGAAGATGGAGCTATGGTGAAGAATAGTGGACAGGGTCAACACAGTGGGACAGCACCCAAGAAATTGGGATGACATCAGGAAGAGGTGGAACGACCTACGGGGGAAGGTGCGTTCCGTGGTATCAAGACACCACCTTGCAGTTCAGCGGACTGGCGGCGGGCCCCCACCTCCTCCCCCACAACTAACAACATGGGAGGAGCAAGTCTTGGCGATTCTGCATCCTGAGGGCCTTACATTAGTAGATGGAGGCATGGACTCTGGTAAGTCAATTCTTAACTATTACATCCCCCACCCTACCTGCATGCTATCACATACCCCCACCCTCGCCCTCACCCCATCACTCCAACTCCTCACAAGTGTTCCAATATCACAAACCACACATCCCAACACCAAGCCCTGCATGCAACAACAAAGCATGGCCACCCATCACCAATGCATGGCCACTGCACATACCACACACGTCCCTAAAACACCATTACACAAGGTCCCACACAGGAATGGAAGCACTGGGGTACACGGTCACCCACCCATGGCACACCATGACACACACAGATGCAATAAACATCCTTTTATACCCCTGCAGGACCCCTACCCAGGTGCGTTCCGTGGTATCAAGACACCACCTTGCAGTTCAGCGGACTGGCGGCGGGCCCCCACCTCCTCCCCCACAATTAACAACATGGGAGGAGCAAGTATTGGCGATTCTGCATCCTGAGGGCCTTGCATTAGTAGATGGAGGCATGGACTCTGGTAAGTCAATTCTTAACTATTACATCCCCCACCATACATGCATGCTATCACATACCCCCACCCTCGCCCTCACCCCATCACTCCAACTCCTCACAAGTGTTCCAATATCACAAACCACACATCCCAACACCGAGCCCTGCATGCAACAACAAAGCATGGCCACCCATCACCAATGCATGGCCACTGCACATACCCACACACTTCCCTAATACACCATTACACAAGGTCCCACACAGGAATGGAAGCACTGGAGTACATGGTCACCCACCCATGGCACACCATGGCACACACAGATGCAATAAACATCCTTTTATACCCCTGCAGGACCCCTACCCAACGTCACCGGACAGGAGGATCCACACAAGTCCACACCACTAACAGAAGAGGCCCACAGTGATGACAGCAGCTCTGTCCAACGGGATCTAGATGACCAGCCCGGCCCATCTGGGACCTCGGGACAGTCAGTTCCCCTCACACTGGCACAGGCCACCACAAAGCTTCCCCCCTCTGGAAACACCAGCACAGCACCCACCCAGTGGACCCATACCTCTGTCCCCAGGACACGTCAATCAGCAGTGTGTCCACCACTACAGGGAACCCAGGCTAACCCACCACCCCAACAACAACAGGGACCTGGGGGCAGTGGCAGTTAGCACACGGTCCAGGGGAAAGAGACCCAGGAACACAGGGTAACTGGGAGGGCTGCTGTGAGACAGGGGGAGGACAGGCCCAGGGAACCCACTCTCCACGAGGCCCTCTCCAACATCATGGGAGCCTACCACCATTCCCAGGAGACAATGGCAACGGTACTGGCCAAGTTTCAGGAGACCCAGTGGCTACAGGAGGAACAGTATTTGGGCTCCATCAATTCCACCCTGGGCACCATCGTAGGGGTGCTGAAGGAAGTCCTCAACTCCAGGAGGGACACTGTGGCACAACAAGGGGCCCCTGACACTAGCCTGGATGATGAACTGCCCACCACCTACTCTGGCGCTAGTGGACAGGAGGCACCACCACAGGACCACCACACCAGCACCCCACCCCATGCAGAGGGAGAACCACCCCGCAAACGGTCCCTGAGATCCAGGACAAAGACAGAGGACGATGCCAAGACCCCCGCCAAGAAATGCGACCGTGCTGATTGTCATCCTTCTGTCCCACCTTGTCACCCTGTCCATCCTCAAACTGCCTCAGCTCCACTTCCTATGCCCATTTGGGCAATGCACCTGTGAAACTAATAGACTGGACTCTGCCATGGACATTCCTCCACCATCACCCCTGACCATTTTACAACACCCTCCAATATTGAGCACTTAAATAAACACCCTTAAAGCACAAAACAATCTGGAGTCTGTCTGTGATTTCGAATTAGTGTATTAGCAGTTACAGTGTCAAAATGCTCTTTCAATTGTAATGTCAACATACCTATGTCACACATCTCTAGCCCATGAGGAAACAAAGCAGATGTCACACAGTGGGACCCATATCTGTGAAATCGTAAGGGAAAGTGACAACTCAGTGACCATACGCTGGGTGAAAACGACAGACAGTAGAGAGGTAGTAGTGTTAAAGTACACGTAGTTGGCAGGTTTGTATTCTTACCTGTGTCTCACTGGAAGTATTGCAGGATCACCGAGTTCCTGTTGTAAATGTCCTCTTCTTCTGCTTCCTCGTCTTCACTGTCCACAGGCTCCATAGCTGCCACAACACCTCCATCTGGACCATCCTCCTGCAGAAAAGGCACCTGTCCTCGCAAAGCTAAGTTGTGAAGCATACAGCAGGCCACGATGATCTGGCACACCTTCTTTGGTGAGTGGAATAGGGATCCACCTGTCATGTGGAGGCACCTGAACCTGGCCTTCAGGAGGCCGATAGGTCGGCTCTATAATCCGCTGAGTTTGCCCATGGGCCTCATTGTACCGATCCTCTGCCCTGTCCTGGGATTCCTCACTGGGGTCAGCAGCCATGACAGGTTGGGGTAACCAGAGTCACCTGCAAATGGTGAGCGACAACTGTTAGACACACACTAACCTGTAGGGATTTCCCCAGACCCACACAAACATTCCCACTGACTTTCTTCCAGGTGCTCACCTAATAGCCACACACGGTGCCTCTGGAGTTGACCCATCACATATGGGATGCTGCTATTCTGCAGGATGTAAGCGTCATGCACTGAGACAGGGAATTTGGCATTCACATGGGAGATGTACTGGTCGGCCAAACACACCATCTGCACATTCATGGAATGGTAACTCTTCTGGTTTCTGTACACCTGTTCACTCCTGCGGGAGGTACCAAAGCCACTTGTGTCCCATCAATGGCACCTATGATGTTGGGTATATGTCCCAGGGCATAGAAATCACCCTTCACTGCAGGCAAATCCTCCACCTGAGGGCAAACGGTGTAGCTCCACATGTGTTTCAGCAGCGCAGACAACACTCTGGACAACACGTTGGAAAACGTAGGCTGGGACATCCCTGATGCTATGGCCACTGTTGTTTGAAATGACCCACTTGCAAGGAAATGGAGTACTGACAGCACCTGCACTAGAGGGGGGATTCCTGTGGGATGGCAGATAGCTGACATCAGGTCTGGCTCCAACTGGGCACACAGTTCCAGGATTGTGGCACGATCAAGCCTGTAGGTGATGATCACATGTCTTTCCTCCATTGTTGACAGGTCCACCAGAGGTCTGTACACCGGAGGATGCCGCCATCTCCTCACTCGTCCCAACGGACGGTGCCTATGAAGGACAACAGCGAGCAGAGAGTCAACCAACTCAGAGGTATGTACACACAGCTTACACAGAACACGAATCATAATTAGAAATTTGCATGTATGAGTGTTGAGGCAAGGCCTAGGTATGTGTGACGCAGTTAAAAATCAAGCCATGTGGGCCCCTGAAATGGTGGCTGCCTGACCTGTAAAGTGGGACAATGGGATGTGAGGTAACTGCTCTGGCGTTGTATACCGTCGCGGTAGGAGGTCGAAGACCGCGGCACAATTCTGCATTGGTTAAAATTGGACCCTATGGGCACCAGGAGCCAATGCCGATGTCCGCCGGCGGTGACGGTACGCACCGCCGCGGACGTAACCGCCATTTTCTATCTGTTCAATCACTCGATACCTGATCTTCGACAGGAGAGGACCTACACTGCGAGTGCTGCTGTGACCTCAGTCTGGAAGAGATAATGGCTCATGCGTCTGGGCAAAGGGCCCCTGCCATCACATTGGAGGAGTTGGAGAAACTCGTGGATGGGGTCCTCCCCCAGTACACGCTACTCTACGGTCCTCCAGACAAACAGGTAAGTACACTGGGAGCATGCTGTATGTGCTATGACTGTGTGGAGTGGGGTGGATGAAAGATGGGGGGGGGATTGAGGCGTGCATGAAACAATGGTGAGTGCTTTTCTTTTTACCCTGTACAATTCATGTAGGTAAGCGCCCACCAGAAGAAAGATGTTTGGCGTGCCATCGCCAAGGACTTCCGGACCCTGGGGGTCTATCACAGACAGATCACCCACTACTGTAAAAGATGGGAGGACATTCGCCGCTGGAGCAAGAAGACGGCGGAGGCCCAGCTGGTGATGGCCTCCGAACATGGGAGGGGTGCCCGTCGCACCATGACCCCCCTGATGTTCAGGATCCTGGCGGTGGAGTACCCGGAGTTGGATGGGCACTTGAGGGCATCACAGCAGCCACAAGGGGGTGTGTACACTACCATTCAGCTAATTCAGCGCGCAGTGGAGATGTCTGGGTGGGTGAGGTGGGCTGTGGGTTTCCCTAGGCCAGGGCGAATGTGCTAGTTAGGTCCCCTTCTTCTGGCAGACCCTGTGGCACCCCACCCCACCTGTGTACAGTGCCAACTACGCCTAGTCAGGCTCCTGTGACATCCATGTGTGCAGATGTCGGCCATAGCCTTGTAGGCCATGTCCCAGGGATTGAACAGTGGACCCCAAGTGCGCGGCGTAGTGCAGGGGGCTTCTGTGTCTGTCGTGTCTGTTGTGTCCGTCAACGGTAGCGGTAATGCATGCACTCAGCATGTCTTTCTTCTGTCGTCCCCCCCCCTTTCTGTGGTCTCCCTGTTCTTGTGTGCATTAGCATCATCAGGCGGAGGAGCAATGGCACCGGAGCAGGAGGGAGCTGCATCCCACATGGCCCTGGAGGGCGAGACTACGGACTCAGAATTCACTAGTGGGACGGAGGGCGAGGGGAGCTCCACGGCGGGGACAGGAGCTGAGTCCAGTGATACGGACTCGTCCTCTGATGGGAGCTCCCTTGTGGTGGTGGTCACATCTGTGCCTCCCGCATATACAGGTACAGCTGCCACCCCCCCTACCAGCACCGCCCTCCCAGCAACCCCTCAGCCTTTGCCCTGTGCCCGCTCACCCAGGAGGGTGGGCATCACCTTCGCCCCAGGCACCTCAGGCCCTGCCCCAGTCACCCCTGCTGCCCTCATTGAGGAGGCCATTGACCTCCTCAGGTCCCTCACTGTTGGGCAGTCTACCATTTTGAATGCCATCCAGGGTGTAGGGAGGCAGTTGCAACAAATAAATGCATTCCTGGAGGGCAGTCATTCTTGTCAGGCAGCCCTTCAGCGAGCTTTTCAGACTCTGGCCTCAGCAGTGATGGCAGCTATTGTCCCTGTCTCTAGCCTACCCCCTCCAACTACCTCCACCCAGACCCACACCCCTGTACCTCAGCCTACCCCAAGCACACCATCAGACCAGCATGCACACACGTCAACACACAAGGGAAGCTCTGGCAAACATAAGCACCACACATTCCACAGGCACTCACGAAAGCATCACACACATGCAGACACACCAACATCCACTGCCTCCACTGTGTCCCCCTCCTCCTCGTCTCCTTCCTCCCTCCCTGTCTCGTCTCCACTCATACCTGCATGCACTACATCTACAGCCACTACTTCCATTACCAGCACACACACCACCTCTCCCTGCTCACGTGCAGTCACCACCCCCACTATCATTCACACGTCCCTTGTGTCCTCTCCCAGTGTTTCTGTGACGCCCCCTCCCATGATACAGAAACGCAGACACACACCCACCCAACAGCCATGCACCTCACAACAGCCTCCAGCGCATGCACCTTCACCCAAAGTCACCAAACGAACACCTCCTACAACCACATCCTCTTCCTCCACTCCCAAACACCCTCCAGCTACCCGTCCCAGTGTTCACAAGAAACTTTTCCTGTCCACCCTTGACCTCTTTCCCTCACCTCCCCCACCCCATCAGTCTCCTAGGGCCCGACTCTCCAGGTCCCAACCTAGCACCTCAGCCACAACATCTCCGGGACCAGTGGTGACAGTAGTCACCGGATTCTGGAGTGCACCAGGCAGCAGGGCAGCCAGTGTGGCAAGGAGCCACAGCACGGACAGTCCCCCACCTGTCAAGCATCAAAAGTTGGCCAGTGTCCGGCGGGAGAGGGGGAAGACTCCAGCCACCAAAGCCACTCCCAGGGGTACAGGTGGGAGTGTGGAGTCAGCTGCGACACATTCCAAGGTGGGGAAGGGGCACAAGAAAGTCAGCAAGTCTGGGAAGAGCAGCACGGCAGAGAAGAGTGCCATCAGCCCTGCTGCCCAGGAGGCAACCGCCATCATCCCCACTGCCCAGGAGGCCACCGCCATCATCCCCGCTGCCCAGGAGGCCACCACCATCAGCCCCACTGCCCAGGAGGCCACCACCATCAGCCCGCTGGGCCAGACAGGACCGCCAGCACCAGCCCCGCTGGGCCAGACAGGACCACCATCACCAGACCCGCTTGGCCTGACAGGACCGCCAGCACCAGCACCGCTGGGCCAGACAGGACAGCCATCAGCCCTGCTGGGCCAGAACAGGACCGCCATCAGCCCTGCTGGGCCAGAAAGGACCGTCAGTAGCTGAGTCGCTGCCATGGACCCCGCCACAACAAGCACCGCTGAACAGGACACCTCCGCCACAAGCAGCAAGCACCTGCCAAGGACACCGCTGAACAGGACACCGCCGTCACAAGCACCGCTGCCAAGGACACCACTGGCCCATGAGCACCAAGGGCACTGACGGTACTGTGTCCGCCACGAGCAGCATGAATCACTCTGGGCACAAAGCCCCGTCCAGAACCAGTGGAGAAAGGCATCCACTACCTCTGTCCTTGGCAGGATGAAGCACTCTGGGCACAAAGCCCCCTCCAGAACCAGTGGAGAAAGGAATCCACTACCTCTGTCCTTGGCAGGAAGAAGCACTCTGGGCACAAAGCCCCATCCAGAACCAGTGGAGACTGTTATCCACTTGAGAGATTGTGGCTTTTCACTCCCCAGGATTGAACAGTGGGCAACCCACCCACTGTAGAGACTTGAGAGACTGTGGCTTTGCACTCCCTAGGATTGAACAGTGGGCAAACCACCCACTGTAGAGACTTGAGAGACTGTGAATTTGCACTCCCCAGGATTGAACAGTGGGCAAACCAACCACTGTAGAGACTTGAGACTGTGGCTTTGCACTCCCCAGGATTGAACAGTGGGCAAACCACCCACTGTAGAGACTTGAGAGTCTGTGGCTATGCACTCCCCAGAATTGAACAGTGGGCAAACCACCCACTGTAGAGACTTGAGAGACTGTGGCTTTGCCCTCCCCAGGATTGACCAGTGGGCATGGGGCCTCCTCGTGGATTTGGCATTGTGCACTCAACCGGCTGAGGTGCCCCCCTTTCCCTTCCACCTGAGGTGCCCGCCACCACAAGGGAGCTCCCATCAGAGGAGGAGTCGCTGTCACTGCTGTCTGCTCCTATCCCCGCCGTGGAGATCCCGTCCCCCTCCATCCCACTGGTGGCTTTGACGCTGTTTTATTGCTATCTGATGCCCCTGCAGTATTCTCTCCGTCATGTTCGGGTATTGAATGTGGGCCTCGCCCATGCCGTGTGGGCCCAGTGTTCCACGGACTTCAATGGAGCAATACCTGGACTACTATTCTTGGTGTATATATTTGTTAATAGTGTATATATATTTTTGCGTACTGGATTTTAATATATTACAATGGTTACACTCATTTCATTTTGTCTTTGCATTCTTCCGGGGGGGTGTAACTGTAATTTATCATGCTGTATTAGTGTGTGTGTTGTAGTGGGTGAGGGTGCATGTGGGGGTGTTGCGTGTTGCGTGTGTGTGTCACTCTCTTTTCCCTCCCCCCTCCCCTGTGTCGTAGGTGCAGTACTCACTGTGGTCTTCGCCGCCAGTGTTCGTGCTCTTGGTAGAGGAGCAAGAAGATAAGGGCAGGGAAAATGTGCAGCTCTGGTTCCATGGCGTCCTGGTTCCTCGTGGGGTGTGTAGAGGTGAGCGTTTTCCCTCCGAAGTCCTGTTTCCGCCGTGTTTTTGTTTGCGGTGAATCCGCCCCGGAAAGGGTGGCGGATTCGTAGGTTGTGATACTGTGGGCAGTACATTGTCCTCCGCCTGTCTGTTGGCGGTGACCGCCATGCTGTTTGTTTGCACCGCTGTGGCGGTCAGAGTGTTAAAGTGGCTGTCTTTGTTGGCGGTTTCCGCCATGGCCATAATTCCATTTTTTTCCGCCGGCCTGTTGGCGGTCTTACCGCCGCTTTAACACCGAAAACGGAACACAAAAAGTCCTTTTATGAGTTTGAGCTCAAACAACCTACAGCGTAATCAGGTGTTACCTTTTCAGCTGAGGAGGATTCCCAAAGACCACGGATGTCTCCGTATAATGGTACATAGGGTACCTGTTGTCTGTGAGACAGTGACAGTCGGGGGATCCATAAATTAGTGCCTAAACACCATCGTTGGTGGCTCCATGTCATAGTTTGGACTCTTGCTCTAGGCAAGACTGCTGGTTAAAGGATGACAGTACTTTGTCTCTCCTACAACAAGTCGCAACTGTTGTCCCAACCTTACCGGCTCACTAGCAGTACCTCACCAGAAACACAATAATAAAAGGTGATTTGTGGCAGCCTTTACGCATGGACTCGAGAGTAAGACATCTCAGGAAGTGTTGCGGTTAAACGGAGATTACCCCTTTCTCACAGATGTATCATGTCTCATACAAACGCAGGCAATGACAAAGATGCAGTAAAGTTTCAATAGTTTTTATTCAACATAACTGCAATTTGCGATAAGTTGCATGGGCTGCAATGATTAGGATAATGAATAATGCAAGTAACAGAATTGTGAAGACAAGAGTCATTATTACAAAGACCCCCACCATCTTGCAATGCATGAAAAAGACATACGGAATGTAATATGCCCTAATACCCTAGTGGTAAGACCTAACCTCCTACCTAAAGGAGAGCTGGGTTTGTTAAACCTAATCTGCCAATGCCATGTTCATGAAAGGAGCCCCCAACCCTCGTTACCTTGGAATGAGGTCTCTATCTCAGACTCCGTAGGGACACGAAGACTGGGTCAGCGTCAAGATGACTGCAGCATCGATATCAGTGATGGTGGCGATTGCCCTCTGGTCGGAATCCCTCTGAGTATCTGTCTAAAGTGCAATATATTTATGCAGATCTTCAAGGACCCCTGACGTAGGTGTGTTCCCAAACAATAGATAACAGGCATGCTTGGGACGGCAATTATCCCTCAAAAGTATAGAGAGGGAAAATCCCTAAGTGTGAAGACCTACTGTCTGTTTGTCTTTGGTGCTAGATCTTGATGCCTTAGCACGGTGACACTGATAATGTAACCCATAACAAGTCGCCTAACTCTAAACAAGGCAGCCATCTTAGAAGAAATAAATAAATAAATGTGCTAAGACAGAGCAAGCTAAGTAAGTTAAAAGTCACTAGGTGACGGGGGCACGAGTCTGCAAGCCAAAGGCTAAGCTAACTCCTGTTATCCCATTAAAACGAAGTAGGATTCACTACAAGTTCAGACGATAATTCTTGATGATATTTTGTTCTGTGAGCCCAAGATGGTTGTACGCTGTCAAAATATCCTTCTCCTCCCTTCTGCGCTGCTTTTGGGGCTGTTGTGGTGGTGTTTAGGGTTACAGTGGGGGTGGAGGGAACTGTTGTCTTTGCTGTTGTCTGTGTCTTGTGCCAAGCTGGAGCAGTAACACTTCTGTGTTGTCCAGGAGGATGTCAATGCTCCTTCTGTGTGTTTTCCTGAAGTGGTGGTGTACCTGGTCTGACCAGGTGTTACAATGTGATGCAAATCAGCCTTTTTGTTATTTTTTGGGTCTGCTTCCTTAGTGTGTGTCATTTATGCGTGAGGGGGTTTATATGGGGCTGGTGGGCTAGCGTAATTTTTTTTAAGAGAACACCTACCTTGGATATCATTGTCACGAAACGATGCAAGATGAGTTGGCACTCCCAAACAATTATGCTTACTCAGTTATTTTGATACTAGACAGGTCTAACGTCAAAATATAAATATGGTATTAGGTTTGCACTGCCTTGTATTAAAAACCATGATGCAAAGGTGGCGCAAAGTTTTCGTAAATTTGGTCCCTGGTTTTTCGGCTATCACCCTCGCCAGAAGGATTGTCCCCACCGCACCCAATTAGTGCCTAGAGTCCCCCTGGGGTGATAACCTGAGTTCTACCAGAACTCCTGATTGACTGATTGAGTTTCTTCTTCAGCCTTAATTGCTTCTGACACGTTCTGGGTGTGATGTGTGGATATGCATGTATATAATTAGTATAAATAAATATCTGTTCACAACATAGTTGTAACCTTGCTTGATGTGTTTTGACATGGAGAGGTAGGCCTTGCATTAGTGAAAAATTAATTTACAAGTTTTTCACTACCGGGACTTAAAAGTACATGTTCAATATTTTAAATATACTGTATCCTGGGCTCTGGGCAGTTCAGGGCCTAACCTTGAGGTGACATATTTGTATCAGAAAGGAGGGTGGGGCCTGTCGAAAAGTTTCATTTTGTCAGGATGAAACAACAGTTGAGAACTGCACAGACAGGCTGCAATGGCAGGCCTGTGACATGTTTTACAGGGCCACTAAGTGTGTGGCTCAATCACTGCAGAAGGCTACAGAGTACTAAGTCCAATAAAAACAAATTCCTCTAAAATAGGTGAGGTAAAGGAAGACCACCCTAAGTCTGACAGGTCTAATACGTGTCCCCCACCAGCTGAAAGTGATAGGAAACACCCATTCTCCTGGGAGTTCTTATCACTGACGTGGAAACATCTGGAGAGACTATCAGCATTGGCGTGATCCAACACAAAGTCTATTCCCTGTAGGGAGATGGACCACCTCAACAATTTAAGATTCTCACCCCTCATCTGCATCAAACACCCGAGGGGTCTATGGTTTGACTGAACTCGAATGTGAGTTCCAAAGAGGCATAGTTTGATTGTTTATAGTTTCAAGACCAAGGCAAAGGCTCTTCTCTCAATAGCACTTCACCTTTTGTCCCAGGGACGTAACCTCCTACTAATGAAGGCTACAGGTTCATCTAGACCTTTGTCATTTAACTGTGACAACACTGCCACTATGCAATGTTCTTAGGCACTGTGCTCTGTTTGCACAATTAACTCCTGGGAGAAGTCAGGGGCCTTGGTTACAGTGGCTGAATATATATCATGTTTGAGGGACTCAAAGGCTTTTTGACAAGCCTCTGTTCAGATCACCTTCTTTGGCTACTTTTTCAAACTCATCTCAGTCAAGGGGGCAACAATAGTGCCAAACCCCATGACAAACCTCTTGTAATATCCAGTGAGGCTCAAGAAGGCCCCCATTTTTATTTAATTTCCTGGGGGCTCCCACTTCCTAGATGACTTCTATCTTGGCCTAGAGGGACTGCACCTTACTCCTACCTACTAGGTGTCCTAAGTATACAACAGACCCCTTCCCTCTCTGGCACTTACTGACCTTGGTAATCAGGCCTGCCTGTTTTCAGAGCCTGAAGCACCTCTTGGAGATGGAATAGGTGGTCCTTTCAGTTGCTTCTGAAGACAGCCATATCATCATGGTAAGCAGGACTGAAGGCCTGCATTGCAGTCAGGACCTAATTCACCAGCCTCTGCAAGGCAATAGGGGCATTTGTGAGTCCAAGGGGTAATACCTTAAACTGGAATCTGAAGTGGAAAATGTCAGGCTTCTCTTTCACCACCTCAGTTAAGATGATCTGCCAGTTCACAGACAGTAGGTTAAACATGCTGAGGAATTTGGCAGCCCACCCAAATGATGATGCAGCTCATCAGCTCAGGGGATGGTCTGAGCATCAATCTTTGTGACTGAGCTGAGCCCTCTATATTCCACACAGCACTGAAGCACTGGGATGGTGCCCGGTGGGGCAGCCTTGGGAACCAGCACTACTGGACTGGACCATTGACTACTAAAGTGTTCCATCACTCCCACCTCCTGCATCTTGGAGACACCCTTCTTGATACTGACTTTCACCTTGTATCATAGTCTATAAATTTTCCTGACATGGCGACTGCCACCAGTGTCAATATCTTGGGTACACAAATGTTTAAACCAGGGGAGAGTGAGAACAGAGGAGTGCACTGCCCTCAGAACCGGTGGAAGTAACTTTGCTACTCTGGGATCAATGTAGGAGAGATGTTGATACTTTCAACTAATTTATTGTCCTTGAATGATAAGAGATCAGGGAGAGTTTCAATGTCCTCCTCTTCTCCATCATCTGTCACCAACAGCATTATGACCTCAGACCTCTCATAGTGGGGCTTGAAGTGATTGACGGGAAGGACCCCTAAGGAGTTTCTGAGGGTTTTAGGACCACCTGCTAGGTGGCCTCATCTTTCTTCTCATAGGGTCCTGTCCCACAATATTTTAGGGCTCATATGGCTCCTGGGCTCATATGGCTCCTTCACCCATGCCTTCTTGCCAGGCTGAAACTTGACCAGAATGGCATTCTTGTCATATCACTTTTTCATTTCCTCCTGGCTAGCTTTAAAGATCTCTGATACCTACTTCCAGAACTGCTACATTTGTTTGTGGAGAGCTAGCACATAGCTAAAGTTCATGAGGGGGTTTCTTTAGGGATTGTTCCCACACCTCCTACTCCAAAGGTCTTTTCAAAGGGTGACTATAGAGGAATTCAAAAGGGATAAACCCCATTTTCTTCTGTGGTAACACCCTCTATGCAAAGAGCATTCATGCAAGAGGATGTCTCACTTAGGCCTCCTGTGTTCAGGTAAGCCCATAATCATTCCCTTAAGGTTTTTGTTGAACCATTTAACAAGCCCATTAGTCTAGCTATGGTAAGATGTGGGAAATGTTTAGGTTACCCACACTCCTCCCACATGGACTTCATGTACGTGAATACGAATTTAGTGCCCTTGTCAGATACCACTTCCTTAGAGAAAAACACTCGGGTAAAAATCCCTGTCAGGCACTAGCCACTGGAGATGCAGTGCAGTCATAGTCCTCAGAGAGATGGCCTCTGGGTACCTTGGTTGATGAAAACCAGAACAGGGCAGGATTGGGGTCAAGGTACCCAACAATGTTGATGCCTACGCTCTCAAAGGGGGTACCAATGATAGGTATGTGATTCATGGGAGCCTTAACCTTATTACTGAGGTAAGTCCTACAGAAAGAATCTCAGCTTGTTTTCATCTGGGGCCAAGAAAAGTGGGTGACAAACTCACCAGGGGTATCTCATGAGCCAGACACAGTAGGAAGGTCATATAACATTGCGAGGCCACCAACCATGCTGCCCCATGTGCAAGAAACTTACGCTTACTGTAAGGAGGTTGTTCTCCCAGTAAATAAGGTGATCTCCAGAGGTGTCACCAACTGCCTGGTATTCGGCCTGTTGCATCAGCCCTCTTCGGTTGGGCACTCTTTCTACACTTTGCAGAACTCCTGCCTAGAGAACTCACACTCAACATGCCATCCAGCAAGTGCAGGCAGGTCTTCTAAAGAGGGAATGTCCGCCCTGGTTGGCTCTGGATGCAAGCATCCACTGGTGCCCCATGACTCCCTGCCCTTCTCCTTCTTTACAGCTGCCTGGGCCATTCTTTCAGGCTCCAGGCTCTCTTGACTCCCCTCCTGGGCAGCCATGGGCCAAGTAATCAAGCAGACACACTCCTGCAACCCCTACTTTTCTAGATGTGACCTGAGCTCCACCTCAGTCCCCACACCCTAGCAAACAATCAATAGGCATGGCAGGGTTCACAGCCAACTTAGGAGTACCTGAGACCCCTCCACTGGAGGGGAACCAGAACTACTGGGTATTGGCTCTTGCAGTTGTCTGCTACCACAAACTGGTGAAATTAATTGGGTATCACCTGCTCTGATGACACCAGATGACACCTAACAGTAGTCGTACTGACTCCTGTGTCTCTCAAAGCTTCCACACTCTGCCCATTGATGGTGACCACTGCCTATACTTGGAAGTGTTACAAGACATGTGGGCTTTGGACGCTATCTCTCTGTCACCCAAGAACACTAAGGCAGGCTCAGCTGCCCCCATGCTGGATGGAACCATCTTCTACCCAATCACTGTACTGGCCAATACCTGGGACCACCGATTACTGGGGGGCTATGCCCTCTTTGGGTACTTGGCCTCTCCCCTCATGTGCTCGTACTAGTATGACGCATAGAGCTCAAGGCCAATCAGACCAGTATTTTATGAAAAATATTGAATTAATGTTTACTGAAAAAATCAAGTCTCTGAGTTTTCCTTTCAACACAATTTTTAATAAGACTCAGAGACATGTTTTAAGTAAACCCAACGTGTCTCCGAGTCTAAATGTTTAACATTTTCAGCTCCCAAATTTCATCCATAAAACAACAATAAGAGAGCCTTGCACTCCAGTTGAAGAGTATAGCGCACCAGCTGGAAATGCCTCAAACAAATATGGTAAGTTACCCTTAAATCATGGATTTAGTGACCCAGAAAACGTACTGTTTTTTTTAATGCTGTTGGGTTGGTGCTGCACTCCTCACAGCCAACCACAACATAAAAAAAGAAATGCTTGGTCTTGCCCCTTCCCCTTCAATGGAAACCACCAAGCTAAAAATAAATATATAAATAGCCCTTGGAGGGCATTATGGGGCACTCCTTATTTTTTTGGGTATTCTGGTGCCCACCTGGAACACCCACATCTTTCCTTTTTAGTTGGTGGCCACAGGGAAAGTCCCTGGGCTCCGCGGCCAATGCAGGCTCCCCGACCAGCACCCACTGCATGTCCTAGTGGGAGTCAGCATATATTTATTACAAGTGTGCCCCAGTGCCCACCCCAACCTCCCACAATCATTTTTAAGTTGGCGCTGTAAGGGGAGCTTAGGGCCCCACAGTCCCAACCACCTTGCTTTGTTGGAGCCAGACAAATTGTAATTTGCTGGTGGGTGGCCCAGTGTCCTCTCATTGCATTCAAATTGTAGGACTCATTGGGGGGTTTCTGGGGGAGCCACATGGCCCCCATGATCCCAGATGGCCCCCCAGCCAACACCATACTGGGTGTTGGTGGGAACTGGCATCTGGCTCTCACGCAACTGTTCTTGCTGGGCGAGATTAAAGTTGAGTTCCCTACTGGGAAGAGCTAGGGAAGGGTATGCCTGCACTCTCCTGGGCAGGGATCTACAATCTCCAAGAAATGGATTCCCTGGCACACTGTTCTGTATCGGGCACTGGTAGTTTGGGTCACTGGGGCACTTGCAATAGTCCATCGAATTCAACCATTCAGATATTCAAATATTCTGGAGCTTAGTATCACCAAAACTACTGAATAGACGTACACACCAAATCACAAAAACACAATCTGGCTTCCTACCAAAACTGGTGTAAGTTCACCAGTTTTGCGGTAGTGCTCCCTAAAGACGCCTGTGGAAAATGCTTGCAGATTTTGTGTTTTGGGTCCCACCTATTTTTCTCAGCCCCTGCTTGATGGATCACCATGAAACTTTCAATGCACAAACTGGGCAAAAAACAACACATTTTTGGAACGTTTTGTGGTGATTCATCAAATGACGGCAAAGTTATTAGCAAATCAAAAAATGCTTTTTCTGTGGAAAAGCTGACCTATATATAGGTCTTTTATGGAGTTGAGATCTGGGGCTAGGCTGATTGTAACATCTTATTGACAATGGAAAATGTATGTATTAGGCTCATATTTGCTCTCCCAAAGAGCTCATCCTTGACCCTGCCATTTCTTGGTTTGGTATTTAGGAGAATAAACTGGAAATACACTGGAAAGTTGAGCTTACTTTATTGGCATAGGCTATGGACCTCACCAGTTTAAGGACCATATAGAGAACCTCTTAAGGACCTCTTGGCTCTATCTAGTGGCCAGGATATAGAGTGGCTTGTGCATATCAGGTCTCTGATCAAGAAGCTGGGAATGGACAAATTATGTGCAGTACCGGAGGTTCTAACCTCCTTCTCTGAAATGGATATTAAACTAGCCTACCGACAGAACGCTCAGCTGGAAATTATGTGCAGTAGTAGGGGGTGCATTGAGTTTATATATTTCAAAATGTTACCTAGCAATGTGGGGTCGATTGATAAGATTACTCCCCCAGTGCTAAAATAGTTTTTGCAATTTGGATACTGTGCTATCCCTATTAGAGCTTTTAGTGCTAAATGGGCTAATGCCAAATGTTAGAGCACTGAGGGCCATATTTATACTTTTTGACGCACAACTGCGCCAACGCAGTTGTGCGTCAAAAATGTTAACGCCGGCTAACGCCATTCCAAAGCGCCATGCGGGCGCCTTATTTATGGAATGACGTTAGCCGGCGGAGCAGACTGGTGTGCGTAAAAAAAAATGACCCGCACCAGCCGGCGTAGGGGAAAATGGAGCTTGGGCGTCAAAAAATGGGGCAAGTCGGTCTGAGGCAAAAATTCTGCCTCAACCCGAGCTGCGCCATTTTTTTTGACTCCCACCCTCCATTGACATGACTCCTGTCTTAGCAAAGACAGGAGTCATGCCCCCTTGCCCAATGGCCAAGCCCAGGGGACTTCTGTCCCCTGGGCATGGTCATTGGGCATAGTGGCATGTAGGGGGGCACAAATCAGGCCCCTCTATGCCACAACAAAATTAAAACAAAAATACTTACCTGAACTTACCTTAAGTTCCCTGGGATGGGTCCCTCCATACTTGGGCATCCTCCTGGGGTGGGCAAGGGTGGCAGGGGGTGTCCTTGGGGGCATTCTGAGCCCACAGGTCCCTTAACGCCTGCCCTGACCAGGCGTTAAGAAATGAGGCAAAATCGGCTGGACGTCACTTTTTTTTACCCGCCCACTCCCGTGCGCCATTTTTGCACAGGAGTTTAAATAAGGCGCACATGCCTTGGAGTCATCTTTTAGATGGGAACGCCTACCTTGCACATCATTAACGCAAGGTAGGTGTCCACGCTAAAAAATTACACAAACTCCAAGATCTTTGGCGCTAGACGGGTCTAACGCCAAAGTATAAGTATAGAGTTAGCTTTGCGTCGGATTTGCGTAAAAAAAAACGACGCAATTCCGGCGCAAACAGAGTATAAATATGCCCCCGAGTGTCCAGCATGTAGGGGGCCATCTAAAACGATACCGTTCTTTGTATTTTTCCGTTCAGTGAATGGTCAACAGAGGAGAAAATGGTTATTGGCCCCTGTGTAGGACTCTAGATGTAAAAAGACACTTGGATGCGCTTAAGATCTTAAGGACTGACACCTCCATGCTTATGGTGTTCACTGTTGCGAGATAGTTCCAAGCAGCCTGGATCTGGAGAGCCTGCACTTTTAACTGAATTTAACTTTTTGGCAATTTTAATTGATTGGTCTATGGCTATTTTATTGTACTGTTTTTAATTTTGCCATCTGTTACTTATTCTTTACCCTCCTGCCTAAATGTGCTGAGCCTTTAAATGGCCATGGGTTACTATGATAACCCTTGGGGGAGCGTCTGAAGAAATGTGGTTGTGCTGGTTCATCGGATCTGGATTGGCGTACTTTTAGCAGAACACCTTGAATATTACTATAAAGTTAACAAAGTGGTTTTTATGTGAGTAAATATGTAGGATAGCTGTTCAGTGCAAATGAGAAATTCACTGGAATAGTTTTGGACTTGTGGGGCTTAAATGTGTAAAATCTGTTTTCAACATGGATATATATACATGTGTGTGTATTTGTGTCTGTGTGTGTATATATATATATATATATATATATATATATATATATATATATATATATATACAATCCATACACCCAGGTTAGATGAATGTTATAGTTACAAAAATAGAAATTAATTTATAAATCAAAGGTTACAGGGATGTTATTGCTAGGTTCACATTTTACATGCTCAAATCAATAGGAATTCAGCAGTTATAGTTACCTGACCTAACTATAACTTATGCCCCTGCAATGCACTGCATATGACCTCACTCATCATCTCTCATGACATGGTCAGGTTGTGAGTGGGTTGGTGAGTTGCTGTATCAGTGTTTGTGAGGATGTGTGAGTGTGTCTATCAGTGTGTGCTGGGGTGTGTGAGTGTTCATATCAGTATGTGAGTGGGTGTATATGTGGCTGTATAGGAGAATAAGTGGGTGTCTTACTTTGTAGGTGGGTGTATGTTTTTATTAATTGTAATGTGGAACACCCTGACAATGTAATCTTATGGGACAAGAATGAAAGAAGAAATTACTAAACTACATTACTCCAATAGATGACACCATGTATTTATATCCAAAGAAAAAATACAGATATGAAATAATATTTCCACTCATAAAATTACAAATTAAACTTAAAATGTCAACAATACATAATTTCATAATACAAATAAATCACTAAACATTTCTCAGGCTGTAGCATTTTATTGTCCCTTTTTCTACAGTTCTCAGGTTCTATTTACACACCATAATTGAGGTACTGTATAAACAATTATTCTCAGGTAGCATGAGACGCCATGGAGACAGAGACATACCCCACACTGCTGCTGCTACGCATTCCATATGCAGGTGACAACTGTGATGACAGTGGTGCTTCATGGAAGCTGCCCCAGGGTCCTGGAACTCACCACCAGCCCCGGACGACTGACCACTGGGGATGGTAGGCATGTCTGCGGTGGTGCCACTGTCTGAGGATGTTGCAGGGCCACTGGTGGTGCTTGCGGCGGTGTCAGTCGTGGCAGTGCTTTTGGCGGTGTCAGTCGTGGCGGTGCTGGCTGCAGGGTCTGTGGCGGCAGTGGTGGCTGCGGGGTCTGTGGTGGCGGTGCAGGCGGCTGGGACTGTGGCGGCAGTGCTGGCGGCGGGGTGTGTGGCAGCAGTACTGGCTGTGGGGTCTGTGGCGGCAGTGCTGGCTGCGGGGTCTGTGGCGCGAAGCCTGTGTCAGCACCTGCTGAGTGAGAAAGCAGGATGTCTCCTGCAGCCTCGGATGGCTGCCCACCGGGGAAGAGGCTGGGAACAGTTGCAGTGGCTGTAGACGTGAGGGAGGAGGGAGACATGGAGGAGGGGGACACAGTGGAGGAAGTAGATGTTGGTGTGTGTGCATGGGTATGATGCTTGTGTGAGTGCCTCTGGGATGTGTGGTGCTTATGTTTGCCATGTGCACTCTTGTGTGTTGACGTGTGTGCATGCTGGTCTGATGGTGTGCTTGGGATGGGCTGAGGTACAGGGGATTGGGTCTGGGTGGAGGAGGTTGGACGGGGGAGGCTGGACACAGGGACAATGGCTGCCATCAGTGCTGAGGCCAGAGCCTGAAATGCTTTCTGTTGGGCTGCCTGGCCAGAATAAATGCCCTCCAGGTATACATTTGTATGTTGCAAATGCATCTCAACACCCTGGATGGTTTTCAGAATGGTAGACTGCCCAACAGTGAGGGATCTCAGGAGATCAATAGCCTCCTCACTGAGGGCAGCAGGGCTGACTGGGGCAGGGCCTGAGGTGCCTGGGGTGAAAGAGATGCCCACCCTCCTGGATGAGCGGGCATGGGACACACGCTGAGGGGCTGCAGGGAGGGCAGTGCTGGTAGGGGGGTTGGGGGCTGTACCTGTTGATGCGGTGGGCACAGAGGGGCCTGCCACCACAAGGGAGCTCCCATCAGAAGAGGAGTCGCTTTGGCTGGTCTCTGCTCCTGTCCCTGCAGGGGAGCTCCCATCGCCCTCCGTCCCACTGGTGGCTTCCGACTCCGTTGCTTCACCCTCCAGGGCCAAGTGGAATGCAGCTCCCTTCTGCTCCGGTGCCAATGCTCCTCCACCTGATGATGCTATTGCACACAAGAAAAGGGATTCCACAAAAAGTGGGGGGGGGGAGACCGGAGAAAGACATGTTCAGTACATGCAACACCACTACCGTTGGCGGACACAAGAGACACAGCAGCCCTCGGCACTATGCCATGCACTTATAGTTCCTAGATTAATCACATGCCCATGGGGTACAAGGCCTAAGCCCAATTGCTGTACACCTGGAAGTCACAGGAGCCTGACCAGGTGTAGATGGCTCTAACCACTAGTGGGGTTGGGGTGCCACATAGCCTGACTCACAAGGGACCTTGCCTACCAAGATCGTCCTGGCCTAGGGGAACCCACTGCCCACCTCCCTCACCCAGACACCTCGTAATGCGCGCTGAGTCAGCTGAATGAGAGTCTACTCACCCCCTTGTGGCTGCTGTGATGCCCTCAAGCGCCCATCCAACTCTGGATACGCCACTGTCAAGATCCGGAACATCAGGGGGGTCATGGTGCGATGGGCACCCCTCCCACGTTGGGAGGCCATCCCCAGCTGGGCCTCCGTCGTCTTCTTGCTCCAGCGGGACAGGTCCTCCCATCTTTTACGGCAGTGGGCGCTCTGCCTGTGGTGGACCCCCAGGGTCCGGACGTCCTGGCGATGGCACGACAAATAGCCTTCTTCTAGTGGGCGCTGACCTAGAGGAATAGTACAGGGGGAAAGGAAATTCTTTACCCGTCCTGACCGTCATACTCATTGGCCCCCGTTCCCACCCTTGCCCTGACGCACATACACTCACCGTCCGCACATGCAGGCCTCAGCCCCCCCCATGTATCTTCCATCCACACCACTCCAAACAGTCATTGCCCATGCAGCATGCTCACAGGGTACTCACCTGTTTGTCTGGAGGACCGTACAGTTGTGTGTACTGTGGGAGGACCCCATCCACTACTTTCTCCAACTCCTCCGAAGTGAAGGCAGAGGCCCTTTCTCCAGACACTGTAGCCATCGTCGCTTCCAGGCACAGGTGACAGCAGCACTTGCAGTGTACGACCTCTCCTGTTGAAGGTCAGGTATCAAGTGAGGGAACAGACAGAAAATGGCAGTCACGTCCGCGGCGGTGCGTACCGTCACCGCCAGCGTACATCGTCATTGGCTCCTCGGACCCATAGGGCCCAATGTTAACCAATAAAGAATTGCACCGTGGTCTTCGACCGCCCACCGTGACGGTGTAGCACGCCAGGGCAGTTAACTCATATCCCCTTGTCCCACCTTACAGGTCAGGCAGCCGCTATTTCAGGAGGCCACATGGCATTAATAATAACTGCGTCACACCAATGTAGGCCTGGAATATACACAGTTACAGGCACATTGCGGATTAATAAATGTGTGCAAATGACATTTTGTGATACCTCAGTGTTGGCTGACCCTCTGCTCGCTGTTCTCCTCCATAGGGCACATCTGCTGGGGCAGGTGATGAGATGGCGACATCCTCCGGTGTACAGACCGCTGGTGGACCTGTCGACAATGGAAGAGAGACACATCATGGTCACATACAGACTTGATCGTGCAACAATCCAGGAACTGTGTGCCCACTTGGAGCCAGACCTAATGTCAGCTATCCGCCATCCCACAGGGATACTCCCTCTAGTGCAGGTCCTGTCAGTACTCCATTTCCTGGCAAGTGGTTTCTTTCAAACAACAGTGGCCAATGGCAACAGGGATGTCCCAGCCAATGTTCTCTAACGTGTTGTCCAGAGTGTTGTCTGCCCTGCTGAAACACATGCGCAGCTACATCGTGTTCCCTCAGGTGGAGGATTTGCCCATAGTGAAAGGTGACTTCTATGCCCTGGGACATATTTCCAACATCATTGGTGCCATTGATGGGACACATGTGGCATTGGTACCCCCCCGCAGGAGTGAACAGGTGTACAGAAACTGGAAGAGCTACCATTCGATGAATGTGCAGATGGTGTGTTTGGTAGACCAGTACATCTCCCATGTCAATGCCAAGTTTCCTGGCTCAGTGCATGACGCTTACATTTTGAAGAATAGCAGCATCCCTTATGTGATGGGGCAACTCCAGAGGCACCGTGTGTGGCTAATAGGTGAGGCCAAGGACCCTATACAGTGTGAATAGGTGTCTCGGTATGGGGTTGTCCCTAAGGGTTAGTGTGTGTCTAACAGTTGTCCCTCGATATTTGCAGGAGACTCTGGTTACCCCAACCTGTCATGGCTACTGATCCCAGTGAGGAATCCCAGGACAAGGGCAGAGGAACGCTACAATGAGGCACATGGCCGAACTAGGAGGGTGATTGAACGAACCTTTGGCCTCCTGAAGGCCAGATTCCGGTGCCTCCATATGACAGGTGGTTCTCTCTACTACTCTTCGAAGAAGGTGTGCCAGATCTTCGTGGCCTACTGTATGCTACACAACCTGGCTTTGCGATGCCAGGTGCCTTTTCTGCAGGAGGATGGTCCAACTGGTGGTCTTGTGGCAGCTGTGGAGCCTGTGGACAGTGAAGAAGAGTAGGCAGAAGAGGAGGATTTCGACAACAGAAACAACATAATCATGCAATACTTCCAGTGAGACACAGGTAAGAAGATGTCACTTCCTCCCATATCTCATACTATTATTGGAGCTAGCATTAGTCTGTTATTTTCACTCAGTGTATGGATCCTGACTTGTCACTTTGGCATTCCTTTTCACAGATGTGGGTCCCACTTTGTGCCCTCTGCTATATCTCCTCCAGGCCTACAGCTGTGTTACATTGGTATGTGCACAAGTAAATTGACATTGCTATATTCCATGGTTATTGCAATTACACGTTTGTGAAAGCACAGGCTGACTCCAGATTGTTTTGTGATTTAAGTGTGTTTATTTCTGTGCAAATAAGTGGAAGGGGTTGTAAAATGGGCTAGGGGGATGGTGGAGAAATGTGTATGGCGGAGTCCAGTCTATTTGTTTCACAGGTGCATTGTCCAAAGGGGCATAGGAAGTGGAGCAATGGCAGTTAAAGGATGGACAGGGTGACAAAGTGGGACAGAAGGGTGACATTCAGGGGGGTCTCATTTCCTGGCAGGGGTCTTGGCAATGTTCTCTGTCTTGTTCCTGGATCTCAGGGACTGTTTGCGGGGTGGTTCTCCATCTGCAGGGGGTGGGGTGCTGGTGTCATGTTCTTGTTGCGGCACCTCGTGTCCACTAGCGCCGTCGGAGGTGGAGGGCTGTTCATCGTTCAGGCTAGTGTCAGGGGCCCTTGTTCTGCCACTGTGTCCTTCCTGGTGTTGACAAGGGTGTTGTTAATGGACTTCAGGTCCTCCCTGATCCCCAGATAGTGTTCGTCCTGCAGCCGCTGGGTCTCCTAAAACTTGGCCAGTACCGTTGCCATTGTCTCCTGGGAATGATGGTAAGCTCCCATGATGTTGGAGAGTGGCTCGTGGAGAGTGGGTTCCCCGGGCCTGTCCTCCCCCTGTTGAACAGCAGTCCTCCCAGCTTCTTTGTTTTCCTGAGCCTTTGTCCCCTGAACCGTGTGCCCACTGCCACTGCCCCCAGGTCCCTGATTGTCTTGTGTTAGTGGGGTTGCCTGGGTTCCCTGTAGTGGTGGACACACTGCTGATTGACGTGTCCTGGGGACAGAGGTATGGGCCTGCTGGGTGGGTGCTGTGGTGGTGTTTCCTGAGGGGGGAGGCTCTGTGGTGGCTTGTGCCAGTGTCAGGGGAACCGACTGTCCAGAGGTCCCTGAAGGGCCGGGCTGGTCATCTTGATCCAGTTGTGCAGAGTTGCTGTCATCACTGTGGATCTCTTCTGTGGGGGGGGACTGGATATGTCTGGTACCTCCTGTCCGGTGACGTTGGGTAGGGGTCCTGCAGGGGTGTAACGGCATGATTAATGCATCTGTGTGTGCCATAGTGTGCAATGGGTGAGTGACCCTGTACTCCAGTGCTTGCATTCTTGGCTTGGTCCTTGTGTGATATTTGATTTGGGGTCTGTGTGGGTATCTGTAGTGGACATGCTTTGGTGGTGGGTGTCCATGCTTTGGTGTTGCTTGCAGGGCTTGGTATTGGGATGGGTGGGTTGTTATTGTGGGGCATATGTGAGGTGTTGGAGTGATGGGGGTGAGGGTGTGGGTATGTGATGGCATGCAGGTATGGTGGGGGATATAGTAGTAAAGCTTTGACTTACCAGAGTCCAGTCCTCCTGTTACTCCTGCGAGGCCCTCAGGATGCAGTATTGCCAAGACTTGCTCCTCCCATGTTGTTAGTTGTGGGGGAGAAGGTGGGGGTCCACCGCCAGTCCTCTGTACAGCAATCTGGTGTCTGGAGACCACGGAACGCACCTTCCCCCGTAGGATGTTCTACCTCTTTCTGATGTCATTCCTAGTTCTTGGATGCTGTCCCACTGTGTTGACCCTGTCGACAATTCTGTGCCATAGCTCCATCTTCCTTGCAATGGAGGTTTGCTGCACCTGTGATCCGAATAGCTGTGGCTCTACCCGGATGATTTCCTCCACCATGACCGTGAGCTCCTCCTCAGAGAACCTGGGGTGTTGTTGAGGTGCCATGAGATGGTGTGGGTGATGTGTAAGGTGGTGGCTGTTGTGATGTGTGAGGGGATGTGTTGGTGTGTGTTGTTTGAGGTGCGTGGATGTTGTGTAAGTGATGGTGTTGTGTGTCTGTGGATGCTGGTGCTGTTTAAGGCAGTGTCTCTCTCTGGCGTGGTTTCACATTTCTGGTAGTAAGGGTTTGTGGGTGATGTGGGTGTTTGCTTTATATTGGATTGGGTGTGTGGGAGTGGTGTGTGTATGTGTGGCAGGTGTGTGTATTTTGATGTGTCCAATGTGGTTGTGTTTTGTAAATGTGTGTGTATTTTGAGCGCGGCGGTGTGTACGCCAATGGTTTACCGCGGTTGAAAGACAGCCGTGTTGATTTGTGGTCGTGATAGTGTGGGCGTATTCTTGTTGGCGTGACGGTGGAGGTTTTGTTATCGCCAGTTTATCACTGACCTTTGGTGTGGCGGACTTGTGTGGTTGTCTGTATTATGGCAGATTCCGAGCTGTGGGTCGTAATACCTGTAGCGGAATTCCGCTGCCGCAGCGGTATATTGGCGGTCTTCTGCACGACGGTAAGCGCCACTTACCGCCAGGGTTGTAATGAGGGCCTATGTCACTTTAATTAAGCAATACTGTGCATTGCACTCACTATACTTTTTTAAATGATTATTCCACTAATGTAAACAAACCTAAAAATAACTCCTTCATAATTACAAGTGTTACAGTACAACTAATAGATATGTAAGGCATGCCAGCATATGGGAAGCCTTATAAAGACATAACCCGTAGGCTGTATGATATCATAAACCATAATCCTTTTTAGAACTTTGGTTCCAGAAACAAAAGATGAGATACAGTAGCTTAAAAAGCAATTTTTGCTTGAATTTGTGGTTGCTAACATTACATTCTGTCCATCCACTTTTACGTTTTACATAGTCAGTGCAGTGACCAGATGTAACACTCATGTCTTCATGAAATATGATAGCCATTGTTATGTTTTTCCAGAAATAGATATGTGTCCCGCTTTACAGTCTGTAATTTCTGTTTTCAATTTACTGCCATCTGATCTGCATCATTATAGCCTTGAAATAAGAGACTTCCCACTTCTTGATACACATAATGTTGCCATAAGACCTCATCGACAATTTGGGCAGGTACTGTTTTATGTAGCTTGTTTGAACAATCTGTGGAAAGTCACAGTTTTGCAATCTGGTAGTGTTAAATACATAAATCCCTCCAAATGTATTTCTGTCAATGATGTGATTGAGCAAACTTAATTCTAATGGTTCCATGAGTAAGTCCAAATAACTTATCAATAATTACTTCCTCTTCATCTAAAAAAGCAAACATCACCATTAGAAACGTGTGCATCTTCTTGAGTGTTTGTTGTAAACTGCACAGATCCACTACATTCCTTCTCAAGGTATTGAATGTGTGACGCACAATGTGTTTTAGCTATGCCACTACACAGACATTGCAACAAAATGCACAGTGCAGAGTACAATGTCTGTTGCTGTTTATGTCCAATTGCCTGAACAACATGAGGTTTTGTAAAGAGTATATTTAGAGCAACATTAGCTTAGCAATTAACAATTTCCTTGGTCTCTTTCTTTTCTTCCTTTTCAACAACATCATTACACTCCTTTGAAAGTTTTTACTTTGGACAGATGGTATGTTTTTCATCAACTGGATACCATCCTAAATGAGGAGCATAAAGACTTCTTATTCGGTTGCATTCCTTCACACAACTTAAATATGCATTTGTTTTCCTGCCATCAAATGCAACTAAATACAAACCAATGTCCTAACTCAAGATACAGCTACATATGACATACGTTTCTTAAACACTGTGCTACCAATATTAACCTGTTGGATGCGGGCGTCGGCCACTGGCCGACGCCCGCACACCCTCCCTTCTGCGGGTCACGACCAGTAGCCGACACCAGGAAGGGTATTAATAAATCCTCGGTTGTGTCGCACCCGAGGATTTTTATTTTTTTTGTACCCTTCTCCTGGGAGACACGGAAGCTTCCGTGTCTCCTCCCGCCCCCCACCCGCCCCTTTGTGACATCAGCACGCCGCGAGGCGCGCTGACGTTTCAAAGGTGTTTTCCCCATCAAAGCAGGAAGCAGCCTTGCAGCCGCTTCCTGCTTTGATGGGGAAAACAGCCTTTCCCACGTTCGGGAAGGCCTCGTAAGAAAGGGGAGAGTCTCCCCTTTCTTACGAGGCCTTCCTGAAAGTGTTTCCTGGCCCCCGATCGCAGCACAGCATATAATTTAAAAAAAAAAAAAAAATGACAGGGGGTCGTCCGTGGGCAGGGTGACCCCCTGTGGGGGCAATATTTTTTTTTTAGATGTTGTAGGGTTTCCCTGGGGGCCATATTGGCCCCCAAGGAAACCATACAACAACTAAAAAAAATAGATGTATATATAGATCTATATAGATCTATGTAGATAGATATATCTATGTACATGGATATATCTATAGATATATTTATGTAGATAGATATATCTATGTAGATAGATAGATATATATATATAGAGGTAGATCTATATCAATCAAAGAGATTTATAAAGCGCGCTACTCACCCGTGAGGGTCTCAAGGCGCTGGGTGGGGGGACGGGGGGAGGGAAAGGGGATGGGAGGTTCACTGTTCGAAAAGCCAGGTTTTGAGGCCCTTCCTGAAAAGAAGTAGGTTTTGGGTCTTGCGAAGGTGGGTTGTGAGGGCGTTCCAGGTTTTGGGTGCAAGGTAGGAGAAGGATCGGCCCCCGGTGGTGATGTGTTTGATGCGGGGGACAGAGGCGAGAGAGAGGTCAGCTGAGCGGACGTTTTGTGTGGGGGTGTGGAAGGTGACTCTCGTTGAGGTAGGCAGGGCCTGTGTTGTGGAGTGATTTGTGTGCGAGGATGAGGATCTTGAAGGTGATCCTTTTGTCAATGGGGAGCCAGTGGAGGGATTTGAGGTGTGGAGAGATGTGTTCGTGTCGGGGGAGGTCGAGGATGAGTCGTCCTGCTGAGTTCTGGATGCGTGTAGTTTGCGCTTGAGTTTTAGAGTGGTGCCGGCGTAGAGGTCGTTTCCGTAATCAAGCCTGCTGCTGATGAGTGCGTGAGTGACAGTTTTTCTGGTCTCTGTGGGGATCCATTTGAATGTTTTTCAGTATACGGAGTGTGTTGAAGCATGAGGAGGTGAGAGCGTTGATTTGTTGGGTCATCGAGAGGGAGGAGTCTAGGATGATGCTGAGGTTGCGTGCGTGGTTGCCGGGGGTGGGTCCAGGGCCTAGCGTGGTGGGCCACCATGAGGGGTCCCAGGTGTTTTTGTGTGGGCCAAAGAGGATTATTTCAGTTTTGCTTGAGTTGAGTTTCAGATGGTTGGCTGTCATATATATATCACTTTTGTCAATATGTGTGTGGTTTCCCTGGGGGGAAAACGGTCCGACTTGTCTAGTGGCAGTTTTAGTGCCATAAAGAAGCACAGAAGGTTTATATGCCTACTGCAAAGAGCAAATCTGTATTTTATGTAAATAGCTGAGTACATTAGTAAAGTCAGCCATTACCTGTGCTATAATACCAATGAAATGTGTGTGCGGGGTGGAGGGCGGCTATGGAGAGATGAAGGGCACTTTTGCTGGGTGGTAATGAGGGAATCCGAGGAGGAGGGAGTGGGAGCACCAATAATGATTGTTGGACTGGGCGCAGGAGGTGCTAAAGACTGTGACGAATGGTATGTGACAAGGTGTTTTTTGAGTGTCTTGAAAGTACGTGCTGATTGAGGGAAGAAGCGCAGGTAAGGTGGCCTCTACTGTTGCACGTATCTCACACACACCATTGATTTTGTGACTGTCTACGTAGGCTAGTGTTTTAGAGCAACAGTTTAGCCAATAGCAGAGATGGCATCTTGATGGATGACTGCTGCCTGCACTCGGGTGATAGAGGACCGCTCTGACATAGGATCAGAGACTGAGACATCAGATACTGAGACAGCATCTGAGGGAAAGGACAATGGCGCAGACTCTGGGAGTGATTTTTCAGTCAGAGGAGTCCCATTTGATAACTCCTCTTCCAGTACATTATGAGGGAGGTGATGAGGACAGTCCTCCTGTCCCTTTGCAAGCTGTTCGTGCAACTGGGTAATAGTGGGTTAAGCCAACCCAGAGAGCAGGTGAATGCGGCGGCAAGCAGAGGGAGAGAGAGAGAGAGAGAGTGCTCTCTTGGGAGCTCCCCAATTTAGTTCAGCCCCAAATTCCACCACCCAAATCATATTGTGGAGACATCAAAATTATCTTTGGCAAAACAAACTGGTTTTGTAAGGCAGGCACCTGTGTTTTTGGTCCTGGATTCGGCGGCCATATAAAGAAACACACTAAACCCAAACATTTCTGGAAACTAGACATTCGGGGGAGTCCACAGAGGTGTGACTTGTGTGGATTCCCCAAAGTTTTCTTACCCAGAATACCCTGCAAAGCTGAAATGTTGACAAAAAGCTCATTTTTTCTCGCATTTCTGTCACACAAACTACAGGAATATGCTGGGATCCACAACATTCCTACCACCCAGTGACTCCTCACCTGTCCTGATAAAAACACTACCCCACTTGAGTGCCTACACCTAGTGACTGTGTCAGGAATGGATCACCCCAGGGTCAACAGCTGACTCACGTAAGGACCAACATTGACCGTTGTGTGCTCTATTCCTGTCGCGGGCACCAGGCCTAACCACACAAGTGAGGTATCATATTTATCGGGAGACTTGGGGGAATGCTGGGTGGAAGGAAATTTGTGGCTTCTCTCAGATTCCAGAACTTTCTGTCACCGAAATGTGAGGAAAACGTGTTATTTTAGCCACATTTTGAGGTTTGAAAAGAATTCTGGGTAACAGAACCTGGTCAGAGCCCCACAAGTCACCTCATCTTGGATTCCCCTGGGTTTCTAGTTTTCAAAAATGTGCTGGTTTGCTAGGTTTCCCCAGGTGCCGGCTGAGCTAGAGGCCAAAATCCACAGGTAGGCACTGTTTTCTATGAAAAAATGTGATGTGCCCACGTTGTGTTTTGGGGCATTTCCTGTCGCGGGCGCTAGGCCTACCCACACAAGTGAGGTATCATTTTTATCGGGAGACTTGGGGGAATGCTGGGTGGAAGGAAATTTGTGGCTCCTCTCAGATTCCAGAACTTTCTGTCACCGAAATGTGAGGAAAACTTGTTTTTTTAGCCACTTTTTGAGGTTTGCAAAGGATTCTGGGTAACAGAACCTGGTCAGAGCCCCACGAGTCACCCCATCTTGGATTCCCCTAGGTCTCTAGTTTTCAAAAATGCACAGGTTTGGTAGGTTTCCCTATGTGCCGGCTGAGCTAGAGGCCAAAATCTACAGGTAGGCACTTTGCAAAAAACAGCTCTGTATTTTGTCAAAAAATGGGATGTGTCCACGTTGTGTTTTGGGGCATTTCCTGTCGCGGGCGCTATGCCTACCCACCCAAGTGAGGTATCATTTTTATCGGGAGACGTGGGGGAACGCTGGGTGGAAGGAAATTTGTGGCTCCTCTCAGATTCCAGAACTTTCTGTCACCGAAATGTGAGGAAAACGTGTTTTTTTAGCCACTTTTTGAGGTTTGCAAAGGATTCTGGGTAACAGAACCTAGTCAGAGCCCCACGAGTCACCCCATCTTGGATTCCCCTAGGTCTCTAGTTTTCAAAAATGCACAGGTTTGGTAGGTTTCCCTATGTGCCGGCTGAGCTAGAGGCCAAAATCTACAGGTAGGCACTTTGCAAAAAACAGCTCTGTATTTTGTCAAAAAATGGGATGTGTCCACGTTGTGTTTTGGGGCATTTCCTGTCGCGGGCGCTAGGCCTACCCACACAAGTGAGGTATCATTTTTTATCGGGAGACTTGGGGGAACGCTGGGTGGAAGGAAATTTGTGGCTCCTCTCAGATTCCAGAACTTTCTGTCACCGAAATGTGAGGAAAAATTGTTTTTTTAGCCACTTTTTGAGGTTTGCAAAGGATTCTGGGTAACAGAACCTGGTCAGAGCCCCACGAGTCACCCCATCTTGGATTCCCCTAGGTCTCTAGTTTTCAAAATTGCACAGGTTTGGTAGGTTTCCCTATGTGCCGGCTGAGCTAGAGGCCAAAATCTACAGGTAGGCACTTTACAAAAAACAGCTCTGTATTTTGTCAAAAAATGGGATGTGCCCACGTTGTGTTTTGGGGCATTTCCTGTCGCGGGCGCTAGGCCTACCCACCCAAGTGAGGTATCATTTTTATCGGGAGACTTGGGGGAACGCTGGGTGGAAGGAAATTTGTGGCTCCTCTCAGATTCCAGAACTTTCTGTCACCGAAATGTGAGGAAAACTTGTTTTTTTAGCCACTTTTTGAGGTTTGCAAAGGATTCTGGGTAACAGAACCTGGTCAGAGCCCCACGAGTCACCCCATCTTGGATTCCCCTATGTCTCTAGTTTTCAAAAATGCACAGGTTTGGTAGGTTTCCCTATGTGCCGGCTGAGCTAGAGGCCAAAATCTACAGGTAGGCAATGTTTTCTATGAAAAAATGTGATGTGTCCACGTTGTGTTTTGGGGCATTTCCTGTCGTGGGCGCTAGGCCTACCCACACAAGTGAGGTATCATTTTTTATCGGGAGACTTGGGGGAACGCTGGGTGGAAGGAAATTTGTGGCTCCTCTCAGATTCCAGAACTTTCTGTCACCGAAATGTGAGGAAAACGTGTTTTTTTAGCCACTTTTTGAGGTTTGCAAAGGATTCTGGGTAACAGAACCTGGTCAGAGCCCCATGAGTCACCCCATCTTGGATTCCCCTAGGTCTCTAGTTTTAGAAAATGCACAGGTTTGGTAGGTTTCACTATGTGCCGGCTGAGCTAGAGGCCAAAATCTACAGGCAGGCACTTTGCAAAAAACAGCTCTGTATTTTGTCATAAAATGGGATGTGTCTACGTTGTGTTTTGGGGCATTTCCTGTCCCGGGCGCTAGGCCTACTGACACAAGTGAGGTATCATTTTTATCGGAAGACTTGGGGGAACGCTGGGTGGAAGGAAATTTGTGGCTCCTCTCAGATTCCAGAACTTTCTGTCACCGAAATGTGAGGAAAAATTGTTTTTTTAGCCACTTTTTGAGGTTTGCAAAGGATTCTGGGTAACAGAACCTGGTCAGAGCCCCACGAGTCACCCCATCTTGGATTCCCCTAGGTCTCTAGTTTTCAAAATTGCACAGGTTTGGTAGGTTTCCCTATGTGCCGGCTGAGCTAGAGGCCAAAATCTACAGGTAGGCACTTTACAAAAAACAGCTCTGTATTTTGTCAAAAAATGGGATGTGCCCACGTTGTGTTTTGGGGCATTTCCTGTCGCGGGCGCTAGGCCTACCCACCCAAGTGAGGTATCATTTTTATCGGGAGACTTGGGGGAACGCTGGGTGGAAGGAAATTTGTGGCTCCTCTCAGATTCCAGAACTTTCTGTCACCGAAATGTGAGGAAAACTTGTTTTTTTAGCCACTTTTTGAGGTTTGCAAAGGATTCTGGGTAACAGAACCTGGTCAGAGCCCCACGAGTCACCCCATCTTGGATTCCCCTATGTCTCTAGTTTTCAAAAATGCACAGGTTTGGTCGGTTTCCCTATGTGCCGGCTGAGCTAGAGGCCAAAATCTACAGGTAGGCAATGTTTTCTATGAAAAAATGTGATGTGTCCACGTTGTGTTTTGGGGCATTTCCTGTCGTGGGCGCTAGGCCTACCCACACAAGTGAGGTATCATTTTTTATCGGGAGACTTGGGGGAACGCTGGGTGGAAGGAAATTTGTGGCTCCTCTCAGATTCCAGAACTTTCTGTCACCGAAATGTGAGGAAAACGTGTTTTTTTAGCCACTTTTTGAGGTTTGCAAAGGATTCTGGGTAACAGAACCTGGTCAGAGCCCCATGAGTCACCCCATCTTGGATTCCCCTAGGTCTCTAGTTTTAGAAAATGCACAGGTTTGGTAGGTTTCACTATGTGCCGGCTGAGCTAGAGGCCAAAATCTACAGGCAGGCACTTTGCAAAAAACAGCTCTGTATTTTGTCATAAAATGGGATGTGTCTACGTTGTGTTTTGGGGCATTTCCTGTCCCGGGCGCTAGGCCTACTGACACAAGTGAGGCATCATTTTTATCGGAAGACTTGGGGGAACGCTGGGTGGAAGGAAATTTGTGGCTCCTCTCAGATTCCAGAACTTTCTGTCACCGAAATGTGAGGAAAACTTGTTTTTTTAGCCACTTTTTGAGGTTTGCAAAGGATTCTGGGTAACAAAACCTGGTCAGAGCCCCACGAGTCACCCCATCTTGGATTCCCCTAGGTCTCTAGTTTTTAAAAATGCACAGGTTTGGTAGGTTTCCCTATGTGCCGGCTGAGCTAGAGGCCAAAATATACAGGTAGGCACTTTGCAAAAAACAGCTCTGTATTTTGTCAAAAAATGGGATGTGTCCACGTTGTGTTTTGGGGCATTTCCTGTCGCGGGCCCTAGGCCTACCCACACAAGTGAGGTATCATTTTTATCGGGAGACTTGGGGAAACGCTGGGTGGAAGGAAATTTGTGGCTCCTCTCAGATTCCAGAACTTTCTGTCACCGAAATATGAGGAAAACTTGTTTTTTTAGCCACTTTTTGAGGTTTGCAAAGGATTCTGGGTAACAGAACCTGGTCAGAGCCCCACGAGTCACCCCATCGTGGATTCCCCTAGGTCTCTAGTTTTCAAAAATGCACAGGTTTGGTAGGTTTCCCTATGTGCCGGCTGAGCTAGAGGCCAAAATCTACAGGTAGGCACTTTGCAAAAAACAGCTCTGTATTTTGTCAAAAAATGGGATGTGTCCACGTTGTGTTTTGGGGCATTTCCTCTCACGGGCGCTAGGCCGACCCACACAAGTGAGGTATCATTTTTATCGGGAGTCTTGGGGGAACGCTGGGTGGAAGGAAATTTGTGGCCCCTCTCAGATTCCAGAACTTTCTGTCACCGAAATGTGAGGAAAACTTGTTTTTTTAGCCACTTTTTGAGGTTTGCAAAGGATTCTGGGTAACAGAACCTGGTCAGAGCCCCACGAGTCACCACATCTTGGATTCCCCTGGGTTTCTAGTTTTTAAAAATGTGCTGGTTTGCTAGGTTCCCCTAGATGCCGGCTGAGCTAGAGGCCAAAATCCACAGGTAGGCAATGTTTTCTATGAAAAAATGTGATGTGTCCACGTTGTGTTTTGGGGCATTTCGTGTCGTGGGAGCTAGGCCTACCCACACAAGTGAGGTATCATTTTTTATCGGGAGACTTGGTGGAACGCTGGGTGGAAGGAAATTTGTGGCTCCTCTCAGATTCCAGAACTTTCTGTCACCGAAATGTGAGGAAAACGTGTTTTTTTAGCCACTTTTTGAGGTTTGCAAAGGATTCTGGGTAACAGAACCTGGTCAGAGCCCCACGAGTCACCCCATCTTGGATTCCCCTAGGTCTCTAGTTTTAGAAAATGCACAGGTTTGGTAGGTTTCACTATGTGCCGGCTGAGCTAGAGGCCAAAATCTACAGGTAGGCACTTTGCAAAAAACAGCTCTGTATTTTGTCATAAAATGGGATGTGTCCACGTTGTGTTTTGGGGTATTTCCTGTCCCGGGCGCTAGGCCTACCCACACAAGTGAGGTATCATTTTTATCGGGAGACTTGGGGGAACACTGGGTGGAAGGAAATTTATGGCTCCTCTCAGATTCCAGAACTTTCTGTCACCGAAATGTGAGGAAAACTTGTTTTTTTTGCCACTTTTTGAGGTTTGCAAAGGATTCTGGGTAACAGAACCTGGTCAGAGCCCCACGAGTCACCCCATCTTGGATTCCCCTGGGTTTCTAGTTTTCAAAAATGTGCTGGTTTGCTAGGTTCCCCTAGATGCCGGCTGAGCTAGAGGCCAAAATCCACAGGTAGGCAATGTTTTCTATGAAAAAATGTGATGTGTCCACGTTGTGTTTTGGGGCATTTCCTGTCGTGGGCGCTAGGCCTACCCACACAAGTGAGGTATCATTTTTTATCGGGAGACTTGGGGGAACGCTGGGTGGAAGGAAATTTGTGGCTCCTCTCAGATTCCAGAACTTTCTGTCACCGAAATGTGAGGAAAACGTGTTTTTTTAGCCACTTTTTGAGGTTTGCAAAGGATTCTGGGTAACAGAACCTGGTCAGAGCCCCACGAGTCACCCCATCTTGGATTCCCCTAGGTCTCTAGTTTTAGAAAGTGCACAGGTTTGGTAGGTTTCACTATGTGCCGGCTGAGCTAGAGGCCAAAATCTACAGGTAGGCACTTTGCAAAAAACAGCTCTGTATTTTGTCATAAAATGGGATGTGTCCACGTTTTGTTTTGGGGCATTTCCTGTCCCGGGCGCTAGGCCTACTGACACAAGTGAGGTATCATTTTTATCGGAAGACTTGGGGGAATGCTGGGTGGAAGGAAATTTGTGGCTCCTCTCAGATTCCAGAACTTTCTGTCACCGAAATGTGAGGCAAACTTGTTTTTTTAGCCACTTTTTGAGGTTTGCAAAGGATTCTGGGTAACAGAACCTGGTCAGAGCCCCACGAGTCACCCCATCTTGGATTCCCCTAGGTCTCTAGTTTTCAAAAATGCACAGGTTTGGTAGGTTTCCCTATGTGCCGGCTGAGCTAGAGGCCAAAATATACAGGTAGGCACTTTGCAAAAAACAGCTCTGTATTTTGTCAAAAAATGGGATGTGTCCACTTTGTGTTTTGGGGCATTTTCTGTCGCGGGCCCTAGGCCTACCCACACAAGTGAGGTATCATTTTTATCGGGAGACTTGGGGAAACGCTGGGTGGAAGGAAATTTGTGGCTCCTCTCAGATTCCAGAACTTTCTGTCACCGAAATATGAGGAAAACTTGTTTTTGTAGCCACTTTTTGAGGTTTGCAAAGGATTCTGGGTAACAGAACCTGTTCAGAGCCCCACGAGTCACCCCATCTTGGATTCCCCTGGGTTTCTAGTTTTCAAAAATGTGCTGGTTTTCTAGGTTCCCCTAGATGCCGGCTGAGCTAGAGGCCAAAATCCACAGGTAGGCAATGTTTTCTATGAAAAAATGTGATGTGTCCACGTTGTGTTTTGGGGCATTTCCTGTCGTGGGCGCTAGGCCTACCCACACAAGTGAGGTATCATTTTTTATCGGGAGACTTGGGGGAACGCTGGGTGGAAGGAAATTTGTGGCTCCTCTCAGATTCCAGAACTTTCTGTCACTGAAATGTGAGGAAAACGTGTTTTTTTAGCACCCTTTTTGAGGTTTGCAAAGGATTCTGGGTAACAGAACCTAGTCAGAGCCCCACGAGTCACCCCATCTTGGATTCCCCTAGGTCTCTAGTTTTCAAAAATGCACAGGTTTGGTAGGTTTCCCTATGTGCCGGCTGAGCTAGAGGCCAAAATCTACAGGTAGGCACTTTGCAAAAAACAGCTCTGTATTTTGTCAAAAAATGGGATGTGTCCACGTTGTGTTTTGGGGCATTTCCTGTCGCGGGCGCTAGGCCTACCCACACAAGTGAGGTATCATTTTTATCGGGAGACTTGGGGGAACGCTGGGTGAAAGGAAATTTGTGGCTCCTCTCAGAATCCAGAACTTTCTGTCACCGAAATCTGAGGAAAACTTGTTTTTTAAGCCACTTTTTGAGGTTTGCAAAGGATTCTGGGTAACAGAACCTGGTCAGAGCCCCACGAGTCACCCCATCTTGGATTCCCCTGGGTTTCTAGTTTTCAAAAATGTGCTGGTTTGCTAGGTTTCCCTAGGTGCCGGCTGAGCTAGAGGCCAAAATCCACAGGTAGGCACTGTTTTCTATGAAAAAATGTGATGTGTCCACGTTGTGTTTTGGGGCATTTCCTGTCGCGGGCGCTAGGCCTACCCACACAAGTGAGGTATCATTTTTTATCGGGAGACTTGGGGGAACGCTGGGTGGAAGGAAATTTGTGGCTCCTCTCAGATTCCAGAACTTTCTGTCACCGAAATGTGAGGAAAAATTGTTTTTTTAGCCACTTTTTGAGGTTTGAAAAGGATTCTGGGTAACAGAACCTGGTCAGAGCCCCACGAGTCACCCCATCTTGGATTCCCCTAGGTCTCTACTTTTCAAAATTGCACAGGTTTGGTAGGTTTCCCTATGTGCCGGCTGAGCTAGAGGCCAAAATCTACAGGTAGGCACTTTACAAAAAACAGCTCTGTATTTTGTCAAAAAATGGGATGTGCCCACGTTGTGTTTTGGGGCATTTCCTGTCGCGGGCGCTAGGCCTACCCACCCAAGTGAGGTATCATTTTTATCGGGAGACTTGGGGGAACGCTGGGTGGAAGGAAATTTGTGGCTCCTCTCAGATTCCAGAACTTTCTGTCACCGAAATGTGAGGAAAACTTGTTTTTTTAGCCACTTTTTGAGGTTTGCAAAGGATTCTGGGTAACAGAACCTGGTCAGAGCCCCACGAGTCACCCCATCTTGGATTCCCCTGGGTTTCTAGTTTTCAAAAATGTGCTGGTTTGCTAGGTTCCCCTAGATGCCGGCTGAGCTAGAGGCCAAAATCCACAGGTAGGTAATGTTTTCTATGAAAAAATGTGATGTGTCCACGTTGTGTTTTGGGGCATTTCCTGTCGTGGGCGCTAGGCCTACCCACACAAGTGAGGTATCATTTTTTATCGGGAGACTTGGGGGAACGCTGGGTGGAAGGAAATTTGTGGCTCCTCTCAGATTCCAGAACTTTCTGTCACCGAAATATGAGGAAAACTTGTTTTTTTAGCCACTTTTTGAGGTTTGCAAAGGATTCTGGGTAACAGAACCTGGTCAGAGCCCCACAAGTCACCCCATCGTGGATTCCCCTAGGTCTCTAGTTTTCAAAAATGCACAGATTTGGTAGGTTTCCCTATGTGCCGGCTGAGCTAGAGGCCAAAATCTACAGGTAGGCACTTTGCAAAAAACAGCTCTGTATTTTGTCAAAAAATGGGATGTGTCCACGTTGTGTTTTGGGGCATTTCCTGTCGCGGGTGCTAGACCTACCTACACAAGTAAGGTATCATTTTTATCTGGATTCTTGGGGGAACGCTGGGTGGAAGGAAATTTGTGGCTCCTCTCAGATTCCAGAACTTTCTGTCACCGAAATGTGAGGAAAACTTGTTTTTTTAGCCACTTTTTGAGGTTTGCAAAGGATTCTGGGTAACAGAACCTGTTCAGAGCCCCACGAGTCACCCCATCTTGGATTCCCCTGGGTTTCTAGTTTTCAAAAATGTGCTGGTTTGCTAGGTTCCCCTAGATGCCGGCTGAGCTAGAAGCCAAAATCCACAGGTAGGCAATGTTTTCTATGAAAAAATGTGATGTGTCCACGTTGTGTTTTGGGGCATTTCCTGTCGTGGGCGCTAGGCCTACCCACACAAGTGAGGTATCATTTTTTATCGGGAGACTTGGGGGAATGCTGGGTGGAAGGAAATTTGTGGCTCCTCTCAGATTCCAGAACTTTCTGTCACCGAAATGTGAGGAAAACGTGTTTTTTTAGCCACTTTTTGAGGTTTGCAAAGGATTCTGGGTAACAGAACCTAGTCAGAGCCCCACGAGTCACCCCATCTTGGATTCCCCTAGGTCTCTAGTTTTCATAAATGCACAGGTTTGGTAGGTTTCCCTATGTGCCGGCTGAGCTAGAGGCCAAAATCTACAGGTAGGCACTTTGCAAAAAACAGCTCTGTATTTTGTCAAAAAATGGGATGTGTCCACGTTGTGTTTTGGGGCATTTCCTGTCGCGGGCGCTAGGCCTACCCACACAAGTGAGGTATCATTTTTATCGGGAGACTTGGGGGAACGCTGGGTGAAAGGAAATTTGTGGCTCCTCTCAGAATCCAGAACTTTCTGTCACCGAAATGTGAGGAAAACTTGTTTTTTAAGCCACTTTTTGAGGTTTGCAAAGGATTCTGGGTAACAGAACCTGGTCAGAGCCCCACGAGTCACCCCATCTTGGATTCCCCTGGGTTTCTAGTTTTTAAAAATGTGCTGGTTTGCTAGGTTTCCCTAGGTGCCGGCTGAGCTAGAGGCCAAAATCCACAGGTAGGCACTGTTTTCTATGAAAAAATGTGATGTGTCCACGTTGTGTTTTGGGGCATTTCCTGTCGCGGGCGCTAGGCCTACCCACACAAGTGAGGTATCATTTTTTATCGGGAGACTTGGGGGAACGCTGGGTGGAAGGAAATTTGTGGCTCCTCTCAGATTCCAGAACTTTCTGTCACCGAAATGTGAGGAAAAATTGTTTTTTTAGCCACTTTTTGAGGTTTGCAAAGGATTCTGGGTAACAGAACCTGGTCAGAGCCCCACGAGTCACCCCATCTTGGATTCCCCTAGGTCTCTAGTTTTCAAAATTGCACAGGTTTGGTAGGTGTCCCTATGTGCCGGCTGAGCTAGAGGCCAAAATCTACAGGTAGGCACTTTACAAAAAACAGCTCTGTATTTTGTCAAAAAATGGGATGTGCCCACGTTGTGTTTTGGGGCATTTCCTGTCGCGGGCGCTAGGCCTACCCACCCAAGTGAGGTATCATTTTTATCGGGAGACTTGGGGGAACGCTGGGTGGAAGGAAATTTGTGGCTCCTCTCAGATTCCAGAACTTTCTGTCACCGAAATGTGAGGAAAACTTGTTTTTTTAGCCACTTTTTGAGGTTTGCAAAGGATTCTGGGTAACAGAACCTGGTCAGAGCCCCACGAGTCACCCCATCTTGGATTCCCCTGGGATTCTAGTTTTCAAAAATGTGCTGGTTTGCTAGGTTCCCCTAGATGCCGGCTGAGCTAGAGGCCAAAATCCACAGGTAGGCAATGTTTTCTATGAAAAAATGTGAAGGGTCCACGTTGTGTTTTGGGGCATTTCCTGTCGTGGGCGCTAGGCCTACCCACACAAGTGAGGTATCATTTTTTATCGGGAGACTTGGGGGAACGCTGGGTGGAAGGAAATTTGTGGCTCCTCTCAGATTCCAGAACTTTCTGTCACCGAAATGTGAGGAAAAATTGTTTTTTTAGCCACTTTTTGAGGTTTGAAAAGGATTCTGGGTAACAGAACCTGGTCAGAGCCCCACGAGTCACCCCATCTTGGATTCCCCTAGGTCTCTAGTTTTCAAAATTGCACAGGTTTGGTAGGTTTCCCTATGTGCCGGCTGAGCTAGAGGCCAAAATCTACAGGTAGGCACTTTACAAAAAACAGCTCTGTATTTTGTCAAAAAATGGGATGTGCCCACGTTGTGTTTTGGGGCATTTCCTGTCGCGGGCGCTAGGCCTACCCACCCAAGTGAGGTATCATTTTTATCGGGAGACTTGGGGGAACGCTGGGTGGAAGGAAATGTGTGGCTCCTCTCAGATTCCAGAACTTTCTGTCACCGAAATGTGAGGAAAACTTGTTTTTTTAGCCACTTTTTGAGGTTTGCAAAGGATTCTGGGTAACAGAACCTGGTCAGAGCCCCACGAGTCACCCCATCTTGGATTCCCCTGGGTTTCTAGTTTTCAAAAATGTGCTGGTTTGCTAGGTTCCCCTAGATGCCGGCTGAGCTAGAGGCCAAAATCCACAGGTAGGCAATGTTTTCTATGAAAAAATGTGATGTGTCCACGTTGTGTTTTGGGGCATTTCCTGTCGTGGGCGCTAGGCCTACCCACACAAGTGAGGTATCATTTTTTATCGGGAGACTTGGGGGAACGCTGGGTGGAAGGAAATGTGTGGCTCCTCTCAGATTCCAGAACTTTCTGTCACCGAAATATGAGGAAAACTTGTTTTTTTAGCCACTTTTTGAGGTTTGCAAAGGATTCTGGGTAACAGAACCTGGTCAGAGCCCCACAAGTCACCCCATCGTGGATTCCCCTAGGTCTCTAGTTTTCAAAAATGCACAGATTTGGTAGGTTTCCCTATGTGCCGGCTGAGCTAGAGGCCAAAATCTACAGGTAGGCACTTTGCAAAAAACAGCTCTGTATTTTGTCAAAAAATGGGATGTGTCCACGTTGTGTTTTGGGGCATTTCCTGTCGCGGGTGCTAGACCTACCTACACAAGTAAGGTATCATTTTTATCTGGATTCTTGGGGGAACGCTGGGTGGAAGGAAATTTGTGGCTCCTCTCAGATTCCAGAACTTTCTGTCACCGAAATGTGAGGAAAACTTGTTTTTTTAGCCACTTTTTGAGGTTTGCAAAGGATTCTGGGTAACAGAACCTGTTCAGAGCCCCACGAGTCACCCCATCTTGGATTCCCCTGGGTTTCTAGTTTTCAACAATGTGCTGGTTTGCTAGGTTCCCCTAGATGCCGGCTGAGCTAGAGGCCAAAATCCACAGGTAGGCAATGTTTTCTATGAAAAAATGTGATGTGTCCACGTTGTGTTTTGGGGCATTTCCTGTCGTGGGCGCTAGGCCTACCCACACAAGTGAGGTATCATTTTTTATCGGGAGACTTGGGGGAATGCTGGATGGAAGGAAATTTGTGGCTCCTCTCAGATTCCAGAACTTTCTGTCACCGAAATGTGAGGAAAACGTGTTTTTTTAGCCACTTTTTGAGGTTTGCAAAGGATTCTGGGTAACAGAACCTAGTCAGAGCCCCACGAGTCACCCCATCTTGGATTCCCCTAGGTCTCTAGTTTTCAAAAATGCACAGGTTTGGTAGGTTTCCCTATGTGCCGGCTGAGCTAGAGGCCAAAATCTACAGGTAGGCACTTTGCAAAAAACAGCTCTGTATTTTGTCAAAAAATGGGATGTGTCCACGTTGTGTTTTGGGGCATTTCCTGTCGCGGGCGCTAGGCCTACCCACACAAGTGAGGTATCATTTTTATCGGGAGACTTGGGGGAACGCTGGGTGAAAGGAAATTTGTGGCTCCTCTCAGAATCCAGAACTTTCTGTCACCGAAATGTGAGGAAAACTTGTTTTTTAAGCCACTTTTTGAGGTTTGCAAAGGATTCTGGGTAACAGAACCTGGTCAGAGCCCCACGAGTCACCCCATCTTGGATTCCCCTTGGTTTCTAGTTTTCAAAAATGTGCTGGTTTGCTAGGTTTCCCTAGGTGCCGGCTGAGCTAGAGGCCAAAATCCACAGGTAGGCACTGTTTTCTATGAAAAAATGTGATGTGTCCACGTTGTGTTTTGGGGCATTTCCTGTCGCGGGCGCTAGGCCTACCCACACAAGTGAGGTATCATTTTTTATCGGGAGACTTGGGGGAACGCTGGGTGGAAGGAAATTTGTGGCTCCTCTCAGATTCCAGAACTTTCTGTCACCGAAATGTGAGGAAAAATTGTTTTTTTAGCCACTTTTTGAGGTTTGCAAAGGATTCTGGGTAACAGAACCTGGTCAGAGCCCCACGAGTCACCCCATCTTGGATTCCACTAGGTCTCTAGTTTTCAAAATTGCACAGGTTTGGTAGGTGTCCCTATGTGCCGGCTGAGCTAGAGGCCAAAATCTACAGGTAGGCACTTTACAAAAAACAGCTCTGTATTTTGTCAAAAAATGGGATGTGCCCACGTTGTGTTTTGGGGCATTTCCTGTCGCGGGCGCTAGGCCTACCCACCCAAGTGAGGTATCATTTTTATCGGGAGACTTGGGGGAACGCTGGGTGGAAGGAAATTTGTGGCTCCTCTCAGATTCCAGAACTTTCTGTCACCGAAATGTGAGGAAAACTTGTTTTTTTAGCCACTTTTTGAGGTTTGCAAAGGATTCTGGGTAACAGAACCTGGTCAGAGCCCCACGAGTCACCCCATCTTGGATTCCCCTGGGTTTCTAGTTTTCAAAAATGTGCTGTTTTGCTAGGTTCCCCTAGATGCCGTCTGAGCTAGAGGCCAAAATCCACAGGTAGGCAATGTTTTCTATGAAAAAATGTGATGTGTCCACGTTGTGTTTTGGGGCATTTCCTGTCGTGGGCGCTAGGCCTACCCACACAAGTGAGGTATCATTTTTTATCGGGAGACTTGGGGGAACGCTGGGTGGAAGGAAATTTGTGGCTCCTCTCAGATTCCAGAACTTTCTGTCACCGAAATGTGAGGAAAACGTGTTTTTTTAGCCTCTTTTTGAGGTTTGCAAAGGATTCTGGGTAACAGAACCTGGTCAGAGCCCCACGAGTCACCCCATCTTGGATTCCCCTAGGTCTCTAGTTTTAGAAAATGCACAGGTTTGGTAGGTTTCACTATGTGCCGGCTGAGCTAGAGGTCAAAATCTACAGGTAGGCACTTTGCAAAAAACAGCTCTGTATTTTGTCATAAAATGGGATGTGTCCACGTTGTGTTATGGGGCATTTCCTGTCCCGGGCGCTAGGCCTACTGACACAAGTGAGGTATCATTTTTATCGGAAGACTTGGGGGAACGCTGGGTGGAAGGAAATTTGTGGCTCCTCTCAGATTCCAGAACTTTCTGTCACCGAAATGTGAGGAAAACGTGTTATTTTAGCCACATTTTGAGGTTTGAAAAGAATTCTGGGTAACAGAACCTGATCAGAGCCCCACAAGTCACCTCATCTTGGATTCCCCTGGGTTTCTAGTTTTCAAAAATGTGCTGGTTTGCTAGGTTTCCCCAGGTGCCGGCTGAGCTAGAGGCCAAAATCCACAGCTAGGCACTGTTTTCTATGAAAAAATGTGATGTGTCCACGTTGTGTTTTGGGGCATTTCCTGTTGCGGGCGCTAGGCCTACCCACACAAGTGAGGTATCATTTTTATCGGGAGACTTGGGGGAATGCTGGGTGGAAGGAAATTTGTGGCTCCTCTCAGATTCCAGAACTTTCTGTCACCAAAATGTGAGGAAAACTTGTTTTTTTAGCCACTTTTTGAGGTTTGCAAAGGATTCTGGGTAACAGAACCTGGTCAGAGCCCCACGAGTCACCCCATCTTGGATTCCCCTGGGTTTCTAGTTTTCAAAAATGTGCTGGTTTGGTAGGTTTCCTCAGGTGCCGGCTGAGCTAGAGGCCAAAATCCACAGGTAGGCAATGTTTTCTATGAAAAAATGTGATGTGTCCATGTTGTGTTTTGGGGCATTTCCTGTCGTGGGCGCTAGGCCTACCCACACAAGTGAGGTATCATTTTTTATCGGGAGACTTGGGGGAACGCTGGGTGGAAGGAAATTTGTGGCTCCTCTCAGATTCCAGAACTTTCTGTCACCGAAATGTGAGTAAAACGTGTTTTTTTAGCCACTTTTTGAGGTTTGCAAAGGATTCTGGGTAACAGAACCTGGTCAGAGCCCCACGAGTCACCCCATCTTGGATTCCCATAGGTCTCTAGTTTTAGAAAATGCACAGGTTTGGTAGGTTTCACTATGTGCCGGCTGAGCTAGAGGCCAAAATCTACAGGTAGGCACTTTGCAAAAAACAGCTCTGTATTTTGTCATAAAATGGGATGTGTCCACGTTGTGTTTTGGGGCATTTCCTGTCCCGGGCGCTAGGCCTACTGACACAAGTGAGGTATCATTTTTATCGGAAGACTTGGGGGAACGCTGGGTGGAAGGAAATTTGTGGCTCCTCTCAGATTCCAGAACTTTCTGTCACCGAAATGTGAGGAAAACTTGTTTTTTTAGCCACTTTTTGAGGTTTGCAAAGGATTCTGGGTAACAGAACCTGGTCAGAGCCCCACAAGTCACCCCATCTTGGATTCCCCTAGGTCTCTAGTTTTAGATAATGCACAGGTTTGGTAGGTTTCACTATGTGCCGGCTGAGCTAGAGCCAAAATCTACAGGTAGGCACTTTGCAAAAAACAGCTCTGTATTTTGTCATAAAATGGGATGTGTCCACGTTGTGTTTTGGGGCATTTCCTGTCCCGGGCGCTAGGCCTACTGACACAAGTGAGGTATCATTTTTATCGGAAGACTTGGGGGAACGCTGGGTGGAAGGAAATTTGTGGCTCCTCTCAGATTCCAGAACTTTCTGTCACCGAAATGTGAGGAAAACGTGTTATTTTAGCCACATTTTGAGGTTTGAAAAGAATTCTGGGTAACAGAACCTGATCAGAGCCCCACAAGTCACCTCATCTTGGATTCCCCTGGGTTTCTAGTTTTCAAAAATGTGCTGGTTTGCTAGGTTTCCCCAGGTGCCGGCTGAGCTAGAGGCCAAAATCCACAGGTAGGCACTGTTTTCTATGAAAAAATGTGATGTGTCCACGTTGTGTTTTGGGGCATTTCCTGTTGCGGGCGCTAGGCCTACCCACACAAGTGAGGTATCATTTTTATCGGGAGACTTGGGGGAATGCTGGGTGGAAGGAAATTTGTGGCTCCTCTCAGATTCCAGAACTTTCTGTCACCAAAATGTGAGGAAAACTTGTTTTTTTAGCCACTTTTTGAGGTTTGCAAAGGATTCTGGGTAACAGAACCTGGTCAGAGCCCCACGAGTCACCCCATCTTGGATTCCCCTGGGTTTCTAGTTTTCAAAAATGTGCTGGTTTGGTAGGTTTCCTCAGGTGCCGGCTGAGCTAGAGGCCAAAATCCACAGGTAGGCAATGTTTTCTATGAAAAAATGTGATGTGTCCACGTTGTGTTTTGGGTCATTTCCTGTCGTGGGCGCTAGGCCTACCCACACAAGTGAGGTATCATTTTTTATCGGGAGACTTGGGGGAACGCTGGGTGGAAGGAAATTTGTGGCTCCTCTCAGATTCCAGAACTTTCTGTCACCGAAATGTGAGTAAAACGTGTTTTTTTAGCCACTTTTTGAGGTTTGCAAAGGATTCTGGGTAACAGAACCTGGTCAGAGCCCCACGAGTCACCCCATCTTGGATTCCCATAGGTCTCTAGTTTTAGAAAATGCACAGGTTTGGTAGGTTTCTCTATGTGCCGGCTGAGCTAGAGGCCAAAATCTACAGGTAGGCACTTTGCAAAAAACAGCTCTGTATTTTGTCATAAAATGGGATGTGTCCACGTTGTGTTTTGGGGCATTTCCTGTCCCGGGCGCTAGGCCTACTGACACAAGTGAGGTATCATTTTTATCGGAAGACTTGGGGGAACGCTGGGTGGAAGGAAATTTGTGGCTCCTCTCAGATTCCAGAACTTTCTGTCACCGAAATGTGAGGAAAACTTGTTTTTTTAGCCACTTTTTGAGGTTTGCAAAGGATTCTGGGTAACAGAACCTGGTCAGAGCCCCACAAGTCACCCCATCTTGGATTCCCCTAGGTCTCTAGTTTTAGATAATGCACAGGTTTGGTAGGTTTCACTATGTGCCGGCTGAGCTAGAGCCAAAATCTACAGGTAGGCACTTTGCAAAAAACAGCTCTGTATTTTGTCATAAAATGGGATGTGTCCACGTTGTGTTTTGGGGCATTTCCTGTCCCGGGCGCTAGGCCTACTGACACAAGTGAGGTATCATTTTTATCGGAAGACTTGGGGGAACGCTGGGTGGAAGGAAATTTGTGGCTCCTCTCAGATTCCAGAACTTTCTGTCACCGAAATGTGAGGAAAACGTGTTATTTTAGCCACATTTTGAGGTTTGAAAAGAATTCTGGGTAACAGAACCTGATCAGAGCCCCACAAGTCACCTCATCTTGGATTCCCCTGGGTTTCTAGTTTTCAAAAATGTGCTGGTTTGCTAGGTTTCCCCAGGTGCCGGCTGAGCTAGAGGCCAAAATCCACAGCTAGGCACTGTTTTCTATGAAAAAATGTGATGTGTCCACGTTGTGTTTTGGGGCATTTCCTGTTGCGGGCGCTAGGCCTACCCACACAAGTGAGGTATCATTTTTATCGGGAGACTTGGGGGAATGCTGGGTGGAAGGAAATTTGTGGCTCCTCTCAGATTCCAGAACTTTCTGTCACCAAAATGTGAGGAAAACTTGTTTTTTTAGCCACTTTTTGAGGTTTGCAAAGGATTCTGGGTAACAGAACCTGGTCAGAGCCCCACGAGTCACCCCATCTTGGATTCCCCTGGGTTTCTAGTTTTCAAAAATGTGCTGGTTTGGTAGGTTTCCTCAGGTGCCGGCTGAGCTAGAGGCCAAAATCCACAGGTAGGCAATGTTTTCTATGAAAAAATGTGATGTGTCCACGTTGTGTTTTGGGGCATTTCCTGTCGTGGGCGCTAGGCCTACCCACACAAGTGAGGTATCATTTTTTATCGGGAGACTTGGGGGAACGCTGGGTGGAAGGAAATTTGTGGCTCCTCTCAGATTCCAGAACTTTCTGTCACCGAAATGTGAGTAAAACGTGTTTTTTTAGCCACTTTTTGAGGTTTGCAAAGGATTCTGGGTAACAGAACCTGGTCAGAGCCCCACGAGTCACCCCATCTTGGATTCCCATAGGTCTCTAGTTTTAGAAAATGCACAGGTTTGGTAGGTTTCTCTATGTGCCGGCTGAGCTAGAGGCCAAAATCTACAGGTAGGCACTTTGCAAAAAACAGCTCTGTATTTTGTCATAAAATGGGATGTGTCCACGTTGTGTTTTGGGGCATTTCCTGTCCCGGGCGCTAGGCCTACTGACACAAGTGAGGTATCATTTTTATCGGAAGACTTGGGGGAACGCTGGGTGGAAGGAAATTTGTGGCTCCTCTCAGATTCCAGAACTTTCTGTCACCGAAATGTGAGTAAAACGTGTTTTTTTAGCCACTTTTTGAGGTTTGCAAAGGATTCTGGGTAACAGAACCTGGTCAGAGCCCCACGAGTCACCCCATCTTGGATTCCCATAGGTCTCTAGTTTTAGAAAATGCACAGGTTTGGTAGGTTTCACTATGTGCCGGCTGAGCTAGAGGCCAAAATCTACAGGTAGGCACTTTGCAAAAAACAGCTCTGTATTTTGTCATAAAATGGGATGTGTCCACGTTGTGTTTTGGGGCATTTCCTGTCCCGGGCGCTAGGCCTACTGACACAAGTGAGGTATCATTTTTATCGGAAGACTTGGGGGAACGCTGGGTGGAAGGAAATTTGTGGCTCCTCTCAGATTCCAGAACTTTCTGTCACCGAAATGTGAGGAAAACTTGTTTTTTTAGCCACTTTTTGAGGTTTGCAAAGGATTCTGGGTAACAGAACCTGGTCAGAGCCCCACGAGTCACCCCATCTTGGATTCCCCTAGGTCTCTAGTTTTCAAAAATGCACAGGTTTGGTAGGTTTCCCTATGTGCCGGCTGAGCTAGAGGCCAAAATATACAGGTAGGCACTTTGCAAAAAACAGCTCTGTATTTTGTCAAAAAATGGGATGTGTCCACGTTGTGTTTTGGGGCATTTCCTGTCGCGGGCCCTAGGCCTACCCACACAAGTGAGGTATCATTTTTATCGGGAGACTTGGGGAAACGCTGGGTGGAAGGAAATTTGTGGCTCCTCTCAGATTCCAGAACTTTCTGTCACCGAAATATGAGGAAAACTTGTTTTTTTAGCCACTTTTTGAGGTTTGCAAAGGATTCTGGGTAACAGAACCTGGTCAGAGCCCCACGAGTCACCCCATCTTGGATTCCCCTAGGTCTCTAGTTTTCAAAAATGCACAGGTTTGGTAGGTTTCCCTTTGTGCCGGCTGAGCTAGAGGCCAAAATCTACAGGTAGGCACTTTGCAAAAAACAGCTCTGTATTTTGTCAAAAAATGGGATGTGTCCACGTTGTGTTTTGGGGCATTTCCTATCGCGGGTGCTAGACCTACCTACACAAGTAAGGTATCATTTTTATCTGGATTCTTGGGGGAACGCTGGGTGGAAGGAAATTTGTGGCTCCTCTCAGATTCCAGAACTTTCTGTCACCGAAATGTGAGGAAAACTTGTTTTTTTAGCCACTTTTTGAGGTTTGCAAAGGATTCTGGGTAACAGAACCTGTTCAGAGCCCCACGAGTCACCCCATCTTGGATTCCCCTGGGTTTCTAGTTTTCAAAAATGTGCTGGTTTGCTAGGTTCCCCTAGATGCCGGCTGAGCTAGAGGCCAAAATCCACAGGTAGGCAATGTTTTCTATGAAAAAATGTGATGTGTCCACGTTGTGTTTTGGGGCATTTCCTGTCGTGGGCGCTAGGCCTACCCACACAAGTGAGGTATCATTTTTTATCGGGAGACTTGGGGGAATGCTGGGTGGAAGGAAATTTGTGGCTCCTCTCAGATTCCAGAACTTTCTGTCACCGAAATGAAAGGAAAACGTGTTTTTTTAGCCACTTTTTGAGGTTTGCAAAGGATTCTGGGTAACAGAACCTGGTCAGAGCCCCACGAGTCACCCCATCTTGGATTCCCCTAGGTCTCTAGTTTTCAAAAATGCATAGGTTTGGTAGGTTTCACTATGTGCCGGCTGAGCTAGAGGCCAAAATCTACAGGTAGGCACTTTGCAAAAAACAGCTCTGTATTTTGTCATAAAATGGGATGTGTCCACGTTGTGTTTTGGGGTATTTCCTGTCCCAGGCGCTAGGCCTACCCACACAAGTGAGGTATCATTTTTATCGGGAGACTTGGGGGAACACTGGGTGGAAGGAAATTTGTGGCTCCTCTCAGATTCCAGAACTTTCTGTCACCGAAATGTGAGGAAAACTTGTTTTTTTTGCCACTTTTTGAGGTTTGCAAAGGATTCTGGGTAACAGAACCTGGTCAGAGCCCCACGAGTCACCCCATCTTGGATTCCCCTGGGTTTCTAGTTTTCAAAAATGTGCTGGTTTGCTAGGTTCCCCTAGATGCCGGCTGAGCTAGAGGCCAAAATCCACAGGTAGGCAATGTTTTCTATGAAAAAATGTGATGTGTCCACGTTGTGTTTTGGGGCATTTCCTGTCGTGGGCGCTAGGCCTACCCACACAAGTGAGGTATCATTTTTTATCGGGAGACTTGGGGGAACGCTGGGTGGAAGGAAATTTGTGGCTCCTCTCAGATTCCAGAACTTTCTGTCACCGAAATGTGAGGAAAACGTGTTTTTTTAGCCACTTTTTGAGGTTTGCAAAGGATTCTGGGTAACAGAACCTAGTCAGAGCCCCACGAGTCACCCCATCTTGGATTCCCCTAGGTCTCTACTTTTCAAAAATGCACAGGTTTGGTAGGTTTCCCTATGTGCCGGCTGAGCTAGAGGCCAAAATCTACAGGTAGGCACTTTGCAAAAAACAGCTCTGTATTTTGTCAAAAAATGGGATGTGTCCACGTTGTGTTTTGGGGCATTTCCTGTCGCGGGCCCTAGGCCTACCCACACAAGTGAGGTATCATTTTTATCGGGAGACTTGGGGAAACGCTGGGTGGAAGGAAATTTGTGGCTCCTCTCAGATTCCAGAACTTTCTGTCACCGAAATATGAGGAAAACTTGTTTTTTTAGCCACTTTTTGAGGTTTGCAAAGGATTCTGGGTAACAGAACCTGGTCAGAGCCCCACAAGTCACCCCATCGTGGATTCCCCTAGGTCTCTAGTTTTCAAAAATGCACAGGTTTGGTAGGTTTCCCTATGTGCCGGCTGAGCTAGAGGCCAAAATCTACAGGTAGGCACTTTGCAAAAAACAGCTCAGTATTTTGTCAAAAAATGGGATGTGTCCACGTTGTGTTTTGGGGCATTTCCTGTCGCGGGCGCTAGGCCTACCCACACAAGTGAGGTATCATTTTTATCGGGAGACTTGGGAGAACGCTGGGTGGAAGGAAATTTGTGGCTCCTCTCAGATTCCAGAACTTTCTGTCACCGAAATGTGAGGAAAACATGTTTTTTAAGCCACTTTTTGAGGTTTGCAAAGGATTCTGGGTAACAGAACCTGGTCAGAGCCCCACGAGTCACCCCATCTTGGATTCCCCTAGGTCTCTAGTTTTAAAAAATGCACAGGTTTGGTTGGTTTCCCTATGTGCCGGCTGAGCTAGAGGCCAAAATCTACAGGTAGGCACTTTGCAAAAAACAGCTCTGTATTTTGTCAAAAAATGGGATGTGTCCACGTTGTGTTTTGGGGCATTTCCTGTCGCGGGTGCTAGACCTACCTACACAAGTAAGGTATCATTTTTATCTGGATTCTTGGGGGAACGCTGGGTGGAAGGAAATTTGTGGCTCCTCTCAGATTCCAGAACTTTCTGTCACCGAAATGTGAGGAAAACTTGTTTTTTTAGCCACTTTTTGAGGTTTGCAAAGGATTCTGGGTAACAGAACCTGTTCAGAGCCCCACGAGTCACCCCATCTTGGATTCCCCTGGGTTTCTAGTTTTCAAAAATGTGCTGGTTTGCTAGGTTCCCCTAGATGCCGGCTGAGCTAGAGGCCAAAATCCACAGGTAGGCAATGTTTTCTATGAAAAAATGTGATGTGTCCACGTTGTGTTTTGGGGCATTTCCTGTCGTGGGCGCTAGGCCTACCCACACAAGTGAGGTATCATTTTTTATCGGGAGACTTGGGGGAATGCTGGGTGGAAGGAAATTTGTGGCTCCTCTCAGATTCCAGAACTTTCTGTCACCGAAATGTGAGGAAAACGTGTTTTTTTAGCCACTTTTTGAGGTTTGCAAAGGATTCTGGGTAATAGAACCTGGTCAGAGCCCCACAAGTCACCCCATCGTGGATTCCCCTAGATCTCTAGTTTTCAAAAATGCACAGGTTTGGTAGGTTTCCCTATGTGCCGGCTGAGCTAGAGGCCAAAATCTACAGGTAGGCACTTAGCAAAAAACAGCTCTGTATTTTGTCAAAAAATGGGATGTGTCCACGTTGTGTTTTGGGGCATTTCCTGTCGCGGGCGCTAGGCCTACCCACACAAGTGAGGTATCATTTTTATCGGGAGACTTGGGAGAACGCTGGGTGGAAGGAAATTTGTGGCTCCTCTCAGATTCCAGAACTTTCTGTCACCGAAATGTTAGGAAAACATGTTTTTTTAGCCACTTTTTGAGGTTTGCAAAGGATTCTGGGTAACAGAACCTGGTCAGAGCCCCACGAGTCACCCCATCTTGGATTCCCCTAGGTCTCTAGTTTTCAAAAATGCACAGGTTTGGTAGGTTTCCCTATGTGCCGGCTGAGCTAGAGGCCAAAATCTACAGGTAGGCACTTTGCAAAAAACAGCTCTGTATTTTGTCAAAAAATGGGATGTGTCCACGTTGTGTTTTGGGGCATTTCCTGTCGCGGGTGCTAGACCTACCTACACAAGTAAGGTATCATTTTTATCTGGATTCTTGGGGGAACGCTGGGTGGAAGGAAATTTGTGGCTCCTCTCAGATTCCAGAACTTTCTGTCACCGAAATGTGAGGAAAACTTGTTTTTTTAGCCACTTTTTGAGGTTTGCAAAGGATTCTGGGTAACAGAACCTGTTCAGAGCCCCACGAGTCACCCCATCTTGGATTCCCCTGGGTTTCTAGTTTTCAAAAATGTGCTGGTTTGCTAGGTTCCCCTAGATGCCGGCTGAGCTAGAAGCCAAAATCCACAGGTAGGCAATGTTTTCTATGAAAAAATGTGATGTGTCCACGTTGTGTTTTGGGGCATTTCCTGTCGTGGGCGCTAGGCCTACCCACACAAGTGAGGTATCATTTTTTATCGGGAGACTTGGGGGAACGCTGGGTGGAAGGAAATTTGTGGCTCCTCTCAGATTCCAGAACTTTCTGTCACTGAAATGTGAGGAAAACGTGTTTTTTTAGCCACTTTTTGAGGTTTGCAAAGGATTCTGGGTAACAGAACCTAGTCAGAGCCCCACGAGTCACCCCATCTTGGATTCCCCTAGGTCTCTACTTTTCAAAAATGCACAGGTTTGGTAGGTTTCCCTATGTGCCGGCTGAGCTAGAGGCCAAAATCTACAGGTAGGCACTTTGCAAAAAACAGCTCTGTATTTTGTCAAAAAATGGGATGTGTCCACGTTGTGTTTTGGGGCATTTCCTGTCGCGGGCGCTAGGCCTACCCACACAAGTGAGGTATCATTTTTATCGGGAGACTTGGGGGAACGCTGGGTGAAAGGAAATTTGTGGCTCCTCTCAGAATCCAGAACTTTCTGTCACCGAAATGTGAGGAAAACTTGTTTTTTAAGCCACTTTTTGAGGTTTGCAAAGGATTCTGGGTAACAGAACCTGGTCAGAGCCCCACGAGTCACCCCATCTTGGATTCCCCTGGGTTTCTAGTTTTCAAAAATGTGCTGGTTTGCTAGGTTTCCCTAGGTGCCGGCTGAGCTAGAGGCCAAAATCCACAGGTAGGCACTGTTTTCTATGAAAAAATGTGATGTGTCCACGTTGTGTTTTGGGGCATTTCCTGTCGCGGGCGCTAGGCCTACCCACACAAGAGAGGTATCATTTTTTATCGGGAGACTTGGGGGAACGCTGGGTGGAAGGAAATTTGTGGCTCCTCTCAGATTCCAGAACTTTCTGTCACCGAAATGTGAGGAAAAATTGTTTTTTTAGCCACTTTTTGAGGTTTGAAAAGGATTCTGGGTAACAGAACCTGGTCAGAGCCCCACGAGTCACCCCATCTTGGATTCCCCTAGGTCTCTAGTTTTCAAAATTGCACAGGTTTGGTAGGTTTCCCTATGTGCCGGCTGAGCTAGAGGCCAAAATCTACAGGTAGGCACTTTACAAAAAACAGCTCTGTATTTTGTCAAAAAATGGGATGTGCCCACGTTGTGTTTTGGGGCATTTCCTGTCGCGGGCGCTAGGCCTACCCACCCAAGTGAGGTATCATTTTTATCGGGAGACTTGGGGGAACGCTGGGTGGAAGGAAATTTGTGGCTCCTCTCAGATTCCAGAACTTTCTGTCACCGAAATATGAGGAAAACTTGTTTTTTTAGCCACTTTTTGAGGTTTGCAAAGGATTCTGGGTAACAGAACCTGGTCAGAGCCCCACAAGTCACCCCATCGTGGATTCCCCTAGGTCTCTAGTTTTCAAAAATGCACAGATTTGGTAGGTTTCCCTATGTGCCGGCTGAGCTAGAGGCCAAAATCTACAGGTAGGCACTTTGCAAAAAACAGCTCTGTATTTTGTCAAAAAATGGGATGTGTCCACGTTGTGTTTTCGGGCATTTCCTGTCGCGGGTGCTAGACCTACCTACACAAGTAAGGTATCATTTTTATCTGGATTCTTGGGGGAACGCTGGGTGGAAGGAAATTTGTGGCTCCTCTCAGATTCCAGATCTTTCTGTCACCGAAATGTGAGGAAAACTTGTTTTTTTAGCCACTTTTTGAGGTTTGCAAAGGATTCTGGGTAACAGAACCTGTTCAGAGCCCCACGAGTCACCCCATCTTGGATTCCCCTGGGTTTCTAGTTTTCAACAATGTGCTGGTTTGCTAGGTTCCCCTAGATGCCGGCTGAGCTAGAGGCCAAAATCCACAGGTAGGCAATGTTTTCTATGAAAAAATGTGATGTGTCCACGTTGTGTTTTGGGGCATTTCCTGTCGTGGGCGCTAGGCCTACCCACACAAGTGAGGTATCATTTTTTATCGGGAGACTTGGGGGAATGCTGGATGGAAGGAAATTTGTGGCTCCTCTCAGATTCCAGAACTTTCTGTCACCGAAATGTGAGGAAAACGTGTTTTTTTAGCCACTTTTTGAGGTTTGCAAAGGATTCTGGGTAACAGAACCTAGTCAGAGCCCCACGAGTCACCCCATCTTGGATTCCCCTAGGTCTCTAGTTTTCAAAAATGCACAGGTTTGGTAGGTTTCCCTATGTGCCGGCTGAGCTAGAGGCCAAAATCTACAGGTAGGCACTTTGCAAAAAACAGCTCTGTATTTTGTCAAAAAATGGGATGTGTCCACGTTGTGTTTTGGGGCATTTCCTGTCGCGGGCGCTAGGCCTACCCACACAAGTGAGGTATCATTTTTATCGGGAGACTTGGGGGAACGCTGGGTGAAAGTAAATTTGTGGCTCCTCTCAGAATCCAGAACTTTCTGTCACCGAAATGTGAGGAAAACTTGTTTTTTAAGCCACTTTTTGAGGTTTGCAAAGGATTCTGGGTAACAGAACCTGGTCAGAGCCCCACGAGTCACCCCATCTTGGATTCCCCTTGGTTTCTAGTTTTCAAAAATGTGCTGGTTTGCTAGGTTTCCCTAGGTGCCGGCTGAGCTAGAGGCCAAAATCCACAGGTAGGCACTGTTTTCTATGAAAAAATGTGATGTGTCCTCGTTGTGTTTTGGGGCATTTCCTGTCGCGGGCGCTAGGCCTACCCACACAAGTGAGGTATCATTTTTTATCGGGAGACTTGGGGGAACGCTGGGTGGAAGGAAATTTGTGGCTCCTCTCAGATTCCAGAACTTTCTGTCACCGAAATGTGAGGAAAAATTGTTTTTTTAGCCACTTTTTGAGGTTTGCAAAGGATTCTGGGTAACAGAACCTGGTCAGAGCCCCACGAGTCACCCCATCTTGGATTCCCCTAGGTCTCTAGTTTTCAAAATTGCACAGGTTTGGTAGGTGTCCCTATGTGCCGGCTGAGCTAGAGGCCAAAATCTACAGGTAGGCACTTTACAAAAAACAGCTCTGTATTTTGTCAAAAAATGGGATGTGCCCACGTTGTGTTTTGGGGCATTTCCTGTCGCGGGCGCTAGGCCTACCCACCCAAGTGAGGTATCATTTTTATCGGGAGACTTGGGGGAACGCTGGGTGGAAGGAAATTTGTGGCTCCTCTCAGATTCCAGAACTTTCTGTCACCGAAATGTGAGGAAAACTTGTTTTTTTAGCCACTTTTTGAGGTTTGCAAAGGATTCTGGGTAACAGAACCTGGTCAGAGCCCCACGAGTCACCCCATCTTGGATTCCCCTGGGTTTCTAGTTTTCAAAAATGTGCTGTTTTGCTAGGTTCCCCTAGATGCCGGCTGAGCTAGAGGCCAAAATCCACAGGTAGGCAATGTTTTCTATGAAAAAATTTGATGTGTCCACGTTGTGTTTTGGGGCATTTCCTGTCGTGGGCGCTAGGCCTACCCACACAAGTGAGGTATCATTTTTTATCGGGAGACTTGGGGGAACGCTGGGTGGAAGGAAATTTGTGGCTCCTCTCAGATTCCAGAACTTTCTGTCACCGAAATGTGAGGAAAACGTGTTTTTTTAGCCTCTTTTTGAGGTTTGCAAAGGATTCTGGGTAACAGAACCTGGTCAGAGCCCCACGAGTCACCCCATCTTGGATTCCCCTAGGTCTCTAGTTTTAGAAAATGCACAGGTTTGGTAGGTTTCACTATGTGCCGGCTGAGCTAGAGGTCAAAATCTACAGGTAGGCACTTTGCAAAAAACAGCTCTGTATTTTGTCATAAAATGGGATGTGTCCACGTTGTGTTATGGGGCATTTCCTGTCCCGGGCGCTAGGCCTACTGACACAAGTGAGGTATCATTTTTATCGGAAGACTTGGGGGAACGCTGGGTGGAAGGAAATTTGTGGCTCCTCTCAGATTCCAGAACTTTCTGTCACCGAAATGTGAGGAAAACTTGTTTTTTTAGCCACTTTTTGAGGTTTGCAAAGGATTCTGGGTAACAGAACCTGGTCAGAGCCCCACGAGTCACCCCATCTTGGATTCCCCTAGGTCTCTAGTTTTCAAAAATGCACAGGTTTGGTAGGTTTCCCTATGTGCCGGCTGAGCTAGAGGCCAAAATATACAGGTAGGCACTTTGCAAAAAACAGCTCAGTATTTTGTCAAAAAATGGGATGTGTCCACGTTGTGTTTTGGGGCATTTCCTGTCGCGGGCCCTAGGCCTACCCACACAAGTGAGGTATCATTTTTATCGGGAGACTTGGGGAAACGCTGGGTGGAAGGAAATTTGTGGCTCCTCTCAGATTCCAGAACTTTCTGTCACCGAAATATGAGGAAAACTTGTTTTTTTAGCCACTTTTTGAGGTTTGCAAAGGATTCTGGGTAACAGAACCTGGTCAGAGCCCCACAAGTCACCCCATCGTGGATTCCCCTAGGTCTCTAGTTTTCAAAAATGCACAGGTTTGGTAGGTTTCCCTATGTGCCGGCTGAGCTAGAGGCCAAAATCTACAGGTAGGCACTTTGCAAAAAACAGCTCTGTATTTTGTCAAAAAATGGAATGTGTCCACGTTGTGTTTTGGGGCATTTCCTGTCGCGGGCGCTAGGCCTACCCACACAAGTGAGGTATCATTTTTATCGGGAGACTTGGGAGAACGCTGGGTGGAAGGAAATTTGTGGCTCCTCTCAGATTCCAGAACTTTCTGTCACCGAAATGTGAGGAAAACATGTTTTTTTAGACACTTTTTGAGGTTTGCAAAGGATTCTGGGTAACAGAACCTGGTCAGAGCCCCACGAGTCACCCCATCTTGGATTCCCCTAGGTCTCTAGTTTTCAAAAATGCACAGGTTTGGTAGGTTTCCCTATGTGCCGGCTGAGCTAGAGGCCAAAATCTACAGGTAGGCACTTTGCAAAAAACAGCTCTGTATTTTGTCAAAAAATGGGATGTGTCCACGTTGTGTTTTGGGGCATTTCCTGTCGCGGGTGCTAGACCTACCTACACAAGTAAGGTATCATTTTTATCTGGATTCTTGGGGGAACGCTGGGTGGAAGGAAATTTGTGGCTCCTCTCAGATTCCAGAACTTTCTGTCACCGAAATGTGAGGAAAACTTGTTTTTTTAGCCACTTTTTGAGGTTTGCAAAGGATTCTGGGTAACAGAACCTCTTCAGAGCCCCACGAGTCACCCCATCTTGGATTCCCCTGGGTTTCTAGTTTTCAAAAATGTGCTGGTTTGCTAGGTTCCCCTAGATGCCGGCTGAGCTAGAGGCCAAAATCCACAGGTAGGCAATGTTTTCTATGAAAAAATGTGATGTGTCCACGTTGTGTTTTGGGGCATTTCCTGTCGTGGGCGCTAGGCCTACCCACACAAGTGAGGTATCATTTTTTATCGGGAGACTTGGGGGAATGCTGGGTGGAAGGAAATTTATGGCTCCTCTCAGATTCCAGAACTTTCTGTCACCGAAATGTGAGGAAAACGTGTTTTTTTAGCCACTTTTTGAGGTTTGCAAAGGATTCTGGGTAACAGAACCTGGTCAGAGCCCCACGAGTCACCCCATCTTGGATTCCCCTAGGTCTCTAGTTTTCAAAAATGCATAGGTTTGGTAGGTTTCACTATGTGCCGGCTGAGCTAGAGGCCAAAATCTACAGGTAGGCACTTTGCAAAAAACAGCTCTGTATTTTGTCATAAAATGGGATGTGTCCACGTTGTGTTTTGGGGTATTTCCTGTCCCAGGCGCTAGGCCTACCCACACAAGTGAGGTATCATTTTTATCGGGAGACTTGGGGGAACACTGGGTGGAAGGAAATTTGTGGCTCCTCTCAGATTCCAGAACTTTCTGTCACCGAAATGTGAGGAAAACTTGTTTTTTTTGCCACTTTTTGAGGTTTGCAAAGGATTCTGGGTAACAGAACCTGGTCAGAGCCCCACGAGTCACCCCATCTTGGATTCCCCTGGGTTTCTAGTTTTCAAAAATGTGCTGATTTGCTAGGTTCCCCTAGATGCCGGCTGAGCTAGAGGCCAAAATCCACAGGTAGGCAATGTTTTCTATGAAAAAATGTGATGTGTCCACGTTGTGTTTTGGGGCATTTCCTGTCGTGGGCGCTAGGCCTACCCACACAAGTGAGGTATCATTTTTTATCGGGAGACTTGGGGGAACGCTGGGTGGAAGGAAATTTGTGGCTCCTCTCAGATTCCAGAACTTTCTGTCACCGAAATGTGAGGAAAACGTGTTTTTTTAGCCACTTTTTGAGGTTTGCAAAGGATTCTGGGTAACAGAACCTGGTCAGAGCCCCACAAGTCACCCCATCTTGGATTCCCCTAGGTCTCTAGTTTTAGATAATGCACAGGTTTGGTAGGTTTCACTATGTGCCGGCTGAGCTAGAGCCAAAATCTACAGGTAGGCACTTTGCAAAAAACAGCTCTGTATTTTGTCATAAAATGGGATGTGTCCACGTTGTGTTTTGGGGCATTTCCTGTCCCGGGCGCTAGGCCTACTGACACAAGTGAGGTATCATTTGTATCGGAAGACTTGGGGGAACGCTGGGTGGAAGGAAATTTGTGGCTCCTCTCAGATTCCAGAACTTTCTGTCACCAAAATGTGAGGAAAACTTGTTTTTTTAGCCACTTTTTGAGGTTTGCAAAGGATTCTGGGTAACAGAACCTGGTCAGAGCCCCACGAGTCACCCCATCTTGGATTCCCCTGGGTTTCTAGTTTTCAAAAATGTGCTGGTTTGGTAGGTTTCCTCAGGTGCCGGCTGAGCTAGAGGCCAAAATCCACAGGTAGGCAATGTTTTCTATGAAAAAATGTGATGTGTCCACGTTGTGTTTTGGGGCATTTCCTGTCGTGGGCGCTAGGCCTACCCACACAAGTGAGGTATCATTTTTTATCGGGAGACTTGGGGGAACGCTGGGTGGAAGGAAATTTGTGGCTCCTCTCAGATTCCAGAACTTTCTGTCACCGAAATGTGAGGAAAACGTGTTTTTTTAGCCACTTTTTGAGGTTTGCAAAGGATTCTGGGTAACAGAACCTGGTCAGAGCCCCACGAGTCACCCCATCTTGGATTCCCATAGGTCTCTAGTTTTAGAAAATGCACAGGTTTGGTAGGTTTCACTATGTGCCGGCTGAGCTAGAGGCCAAAATCTACAGGTAGGCACTTTGCAAAAAACAGCTCTGTATTTTGTCATAAAATGGGATGTGTCCACGTTGTGTTTTGGGGCATTTCGTGTCCCGGGCGCTAGGCCTACTGACACAAGTGAGGTATCATTTTTATCGGAAGACTTGGGGGAACGCTGGGTGGAAGGAAATTTGTGGCTCCTCTCAGATTCCAGAACTTTCTGTCACCGAAATGTGAGGAAAACTTGTTTTTTTAGCCACTTTTTGAGGTTTGCAAAGGATTCTGGGTAACAGAACCTGGTCAGAGCCCCACGAGTCACCCCATCTTGGATTCCCCTAGGTCTCTAGTTTTCAAAAATGCACAGGTTTGGTAGGTTTCCCTATGTGCCGGCTGAGCTAGAGGCCAAAATATACAGGTAGGCACTTTGCAAAAAACAGCTCTGTATTTTGTCAAAAAATGGGATGTGTCCACGTTGTGTTTTGGGGCATTTCCTGTCGCGGGCCCTAGGCCTACCCACACAAGTGAGGTATCATTTTTATCGGGAGACTTGGGGAAACGCTGGGTGGAAGGAAATTTGTGGCTCCTCTCAGATTCCAGAACTTTCTGTCACCGAAATATGAGGAAAACTTGTTTTTTTAGCCACTTTTTGAGGTTTGCAAAGGATTCTGGGTAACAGAACCTGGTCAGAGCCCCACAAGTCACCCCATCGTGGATTCCCCTAGGTCTCTAGTTTTCAAAAATGCACAGGTTTGGTAGGTTTCCCTATGTGCCGGCTGAGCTAGAGGCCAAAATCTACAGGTAGGCACTTTGCAAAAAACAGCTCAGTATTTTGTCAAAAAATGGGATGTGTCCACGTTGTGTTTTGGGGCATTTCCTGTCGCGGGTGCTAGGCCTACCCACACAAGTGAGGTATCATTTTTATCGGGAGACTTGGGAGAACGCTGGGTGGAAGGAAATTTGTGGCTCCTCTCAGATTCCAGAACTTTCTGTCACCGAAATGTGAGGAAAACATGTTTTTTTAGCCACTTTTTGAGGTTTGCAAAGGATTCTGGGTAACAGAACCTGGTCAGAGCCCCACGAGTCACCCCATCTTGGATTCCCCTAGGTCTCTAGTTTTAAAAAATGCACAGGTTTGGTAGGTTTCCCTATGTGCCGGCTGAGCTAGAGGCCAAGATCTACAGGTAGGCACTTTGCAAAAAACAGCTCTGTATTTTGTCAAAAAATGGGATGTGTCCACGTTGTGTTTTGGGGCATTTCCTGTCGCGGGTGCTAGACCTACCTACACAAGTAAGGTATCATTTTTATCTGGATTCTTGGGGGAACGCTGGGTGGAAGGAAATTTGTGGCTCCTCTCAGATTCCAGAACTTTCTGTCACCGAAATGTGAGGAAAACTTGTTTTTTTAGCCACTTTTTGAGGTTTGCAAAGGATTCTGGGTAACAGAACCTGTTCAGAGCCCCACGAGTCACCCCATCTTGGATTCCCCTGGGTTTCTAGTTTTCAAAAATGTGCTGGTTTGCTAGGTTCCCCTAGATGCCGGCTGAGCTAGAGGCCAAAATCCACAGGTAGGCAATGTTTTCTATGAAAAAATGTGATGTGTCCACGTTGTGTTTTGGGGCATTTCCTGTCGTGGGCGCTAGGCCTACCCACACAAGTGAGGTATCATTTTTTATCGGGAGACTTGGGGGAATGCTGGGTGGAAGGAAATTTGTGGCTCCTCTCAGATTCCAGAACTTTCTGTCACCGAAATGTGAGGAAAACGTGTTTTTTTAGCCACTTTTTGAGGTTTGCAAAGGATTCTGGGTAACAGAACCTGGTCAGAGCCCCACGAGTCACCCCATCTTGGATTCCCCTAGGTCTCTAGTTTTCAAAAATGCATAGGTTTGGTAGGTTTCACTATGTGCAGGCTGAGCTAGAGGCCAAAATCTACAGGTAGGCACTTTGCAAAAAACAGCTCTGTATTTTGTCATAAAATGGGATGTGTCCACGTTGTGTTTTGGGGTATTTCCTGTCCCAGGCGCTAGGCCTACCCACACAAGTGAGGTATCATTTTTATCGGGAGACTTGGGGGAACACTGGGTGGAAGGAAATTTGTGGCTCCTCTCAGATTCCAGAACTTTCTGTCACCGAAATGTGAGGAAAACTTGTTTTTTTTGCCACTTTTTGAGGTTTGCAAAGGATTCTGGGTAACAGAACCTGGTCAGAGCCCCACGAGTCACCACATCTTGGATTCCCCTGGGTTTCTAGTTTTCAAAAATGTGCTGGTTTGCTAGGTTCCCCTAGATGCCGGCTGAGCTAGAGGCCAAAATCCACAGGTAGGCAATGTTTTCTATGAAAAAATGTGATGTGTCCACGTTGTGTTTTGGGGCATTTCCTGTCGTGGGCGCTAGGCCTACCCACACAAGTGAGGTATCATTTTTTATCGGGAGACTTGGGGGAACGCTGGGTGGAAGGAAATTTGTGGCTCCTCTCAGATTCCAGAACTTTCTGTCACCGAAATGTGAGGAAAACGTGTTTTTTTAGCCACTTTTTGAGGTTTGCAAAGGATTCTGGGTAACAGAACCTGGTCAGAGCCCCACGAGTCACCCCATCTTGGATTCCCCTAGGTCTCTAGTTTTAGAAAATGCACAGGTTTGGTAGGTTTCACTATGTGCCGGCTGAGCTAGAGGCCAAAATCTACAGGTAGGCACTTTGCAAAAAACAGCTCTGTATTTTGTCATAAAATGGGATGTGTCCACGTTGTGTTTTGGGGCATTTCCTGTCCCGGGCGCTAGGCCTACTGACACAAGTGAGGTATCATTTTTATCGGAAGACTTGGGGGAACGCTGGGTGGAAGGAAATTTGTGGCTCCTCTCAGATTCCAGAACTTTCTGTCACCGAAATGTGAGGAAAACGTGTTATTTTAGCCACATTTTGAGGTTTGAAAAGAATTCTGGGTAACAGAACCTGATCAGAGCCCCACAAGTCAGCTCATCTTGGATTCCCCTGGGTTTCTAGTTTTCAAAAATGTGCTGGTTTGCTAGGTTTCCCCAGGTGCTGGCTGAGCTAGAGGCCAAAATCCACAGGTAGGCACTGTTTTCTATGAAAAAATGTGATGTGTCCACGTTGTGTTTTGGGGCATTTCCTGTTGCGGGCGCTAGGCCTACCCACACAAGTGAGGTATCATTTTTATCGGGAGACTTGGGGGAATGCTGGGTGGAAGGAAATTTGTGGCTCCTCTCAGATTCCAGAACTTTCTGTCACCGAAATGTGAGGAAAACTTGTTTTTTTAGCCACTTTTTGAGGTTTGCAAAGGATTCTGGGTAACAGAACCTGGTCAGAGCCCCACGAGTCACCCCATCTTGGATTCCCCTGGGTTTCTAGTTTTCAAAAATGTGCTGGTTTGGTAGGTTTCCCTAGGTGCCAGCTGAGCTAGAGGCCAAAATCCACAGGTAGGCAATGTTTTCTATGAAAAAATGTGATGTGTCCACGTTGTGTTTTGGGGCATTTCCTGTCGTGGGCGCTAGGCCTACCCACACAAGTGAGGTATCATTTTTTATCGGGAGACTTGGGGGAACGCTGGGTGGAAGGAAATTTGTGGCTCCTCTCAGATTCCAGAACTTTCTGTCACCGAAATGTGAGTAAAACGTGTTTTTTTAGCCACTTTTTGAGGTTTGCAAAGGATTATGGGTAACAGAACCTGGTCAGAGCCCCACGAGTCACCCCATCTTGGATTCCCCTAGGTCTCTAGTTTTAAAAAATGCACAGGTTTGGTAGGTTTCACTATGTGCCAGCTGAGCTAGAGGCCAAAATCTACAGCTAGGCACTTTGCAAAAAACAGCTCTGTATTTTGTCAAAAAATGGGATGTGTCCACGTTGTGTTTTGGGGCATTTCCTGTCGCGGGCGCTAGGCCTACCGACACAAGTGAGGTATCATTTTTATCGGGAGACTTGGGGGAACGCTGGGTGGAAGGAAATTTGTGGCTCCTCTCAGATTCCAGAACTTTCTGTCACCGAAATGTGAGGAAAACTTGTTTTTTTAGCCACTTTTTGAGGTTTGCAAAGGATTCTGGGTAACAGAACCTGTTCAGAGCCCCACGAGTCACCCCATCTTGGATTCCCCTAGGTCTCTAGTTTTCAAAAATGCACAGGTTTGGTAGGTTTCCCTATGTGCCGGCTGAGCTAGAGGCCAAAATCTACAGTTAGGCACTTTGCAAAAAACAGCTCTGTATTTTGTCAAAAAATGGGATGTGTCCACGTTGTGTTTTGGGGCATTTTCTGTCGCGGGCGCTAGGCCTACCCACACAAGTGAGGTATCATTTTTATCGGGAGTCTTGGGGGAACGCTGGGTGGAATGAAATTTGTGGCTCCTCTCAGATTCCAGAACTTTCTGTCACCGAAATGTGAGGAAAACTTGTTTTTTTAGGAACTTTTTGAGGTTTGCAAAGGATTCTGGGTAACAGAACCTGGTCAGAGCCCCACGAGTCACCCCATCTTGGATTCCCCTACGTCTCTAGTTTTAAAAAATGCACAGGTTTGGTAGGTTTCCCTATGTGCCGGCTGAGCTAGAGGCCAAAATCTACAGGTAGGCACTTTGCAAAAAACAGCTCTGTATTTTGTCAAAAAATGGGATGTGTCCACGTTGTGTTTTGGGGCATTTCCTGTCGCGGGCGCTAGGCCTACCGACACAAGTGAGGTATCATTTTTATCGGGAGACTTGGGGGAACGCTGGGTGGAAGGAAATTTGTGGCTCCTCTTAGATTCCAGAACTTTCTGTCACCGAAATGTGAGGAAAACATGTTTTTTTTAGCCACTTTTTGAGGTTTGCAAAGGATTCTGGGTAACAGAACCTGGTCAGAGCCCCACGAGTCACCCCATCTTGGATTCCCCTAGGTCTCTAGTTTTAAAAAATGCACAGGTTTGGTAGGTTTCACTATGTGCCGGCTGAGCTAGAGGCCAAAATCTACAGGGAGGCACTTTGCAAAAAACAGCTCTGTATTTTGTCATAAAATGGGATGTGTCCACGTTGTGTTTTGGGGCATTTCCTGTCCCGGGCGCTAGGCCTACTGACACAAGTGAGGTATCATTTTTATCGGAAGACTTGAGGGAACGCTGGGTGGAAGGAAATTTGTGGCTCCTCTCAGATTCCAGAACTTTCTGTCACCGAAATGTGAGGAAAACGTGTTATTTTAGCCACATTTTGAGGTTTGAAAAGAATTCTGGGTAACAGAACCTGGTCAGAGCCCCACAAGTCACCTCATCTTGGATTCCCCTGGGTTTCTAGTTTTCAAAAATGTGCTGGTTTGCTAGGTTTCCCCAGGTGCCGGCTGAGCTAGAGGCCAAAATCCACAGGTAGGCACTGTTTTCTATGAAAAAATGTGATGTGTCCACGTTGTGTTTTGGGGCATTTCCTGTCGCGGGCGCTAGGCCTACCCACACAAGTGAGGTATTATTTTTATCGGGAGACTTGGGGGAACGCTGGGTGGAAGGAAATTTGTGGCTCCTCTTAGATTCCAGAACTTTCTGTCACCGAAATGTGAGGAAAACGTGTTATTTTAGCCACATTTTGAGGTTTGAAAAGAATTCTGGGTAACAGAACCTGGTCAGAGCCCCACAAGGCACCTCATCTTGGATTCCCCTGGGTTTCTAGTTTTCAAAAATGTGCTGGTTTGCTAGGTTTCCCCAGGTGCCGGCTGAGCTAGAGGCCAAAATCCACAGGTAGGCACTGTTTTCTATGAAAAAATGTGATGTGTCCACGTTGTGTTTTGGGGCATTTCCTGTCGTGGGCGCTAGGCCTACCCACACATGTGAGGTATCATTTTTATCGGGAGACTTGGGGGAATGCTGGGTGGAAGGAAATTTGTGGCTCCTCTCAGATTCCAGAACTTTCTGTCACCGAAATGTGAGGAAAACTTGTTTTTTTAGCCACTTTTTGAGGTTTGCAAAGGATTCTGGGTAACAGAACCTGGTCAGAAACCCACGAGTCACCCCATCTTCGATTCCCCTGGGTTTCTAGTTTTAAAAAATGTGCTGGTTTGGTAGGTTTCCCTAGGTGCCGGCTGAGCTAGAGGCCAAAATCCACAGGTAGGCAATGTTTTCTATGAAAAAATTTGATGTGTCCACGTTGTGTTTTGGGGCATTTCCTGTCGTGGGCGCTAGGCCTACCCACACAAGTGAGGTATCATTTTTTATCGGGAGACTTGGGGGAACGCTGGGTGGAAGGAAATTTGTGGCTCCTCTCAGATTCCAGAACTTTCTGTCACCGAAATGTGAGGAAAACGTGTTTTTTTAGCCACTTTTTGAGGTTTGCAAAGGATTCTGGGTAACAGAACCTGGTCAGAGCCCCACGAGTCACCCCATCTTGGATTCCCCTAGGTCTCTAGTTTAAAAAAATGCACAGGTTTGGTAGGTTTCACTATGTGCCAGCTGAGCTAGAGGCCAAAATCTACAGGTAGGCACTTTGCAAAAAACAGCTCTGTATTTTGTCAAAAAATGGGATGTGTCCACGTTGTGTTTTGGGGCATTTTCTGTCGCGGGCGCTAGGCCTACCCACACAAGTGAGGTATCATTTTTATCGGGAGTCTTGGGGGAACGCTGGGTGGAAGGAAATTTGTGGCTCCTCTCAGATTCCAGAACTTTCTGTCACCGAAATGTGAGGAAAACTTGTTTTTTTAGCCACTTTTTGAGGTTTGCAAAGGATTCTGGGTAACAGAACCTGGTCAGAGCCCCACGAGTCACCCCATCTTGGATTCCCCTAGGTCTCTAGTTTTAAAAAATGCACAGGTTTGGTAGGTTTCACTATGTGCCGGCTGAGCTAGAGGCCAAAATCTACAGGTAGGCACTTTGCAAAAAACAGCTCTGTATTTTGTCATAAAATGGGATGTGTCCACGTTGTGTTTTGGGGCATTTCCTGTCCCGGGCGCTAGGCCTACCCACCCAAGTGAGGTATCATTTTTTATCGGGAGACTTGGGGGAACGCTGGGTGGAAGGAAATTTGTGGCTCCTCTCAGATTCCAGAACTTTCTGTCACCGAAATGTGAGGAAAACATGTTTTTTTAGCCACTTTTTGAGGTTTGCAAAGGATTCTGGGTAACAGAACCTGGTCAGAGCCCCACGAGTCACCCCATCTTGGATTCCCCTAGGTCTCTAGTTTAAAAAAATGCACAGGTTTGGTAGGTTTCACTATGTGCCAGCTGAGCTAGAGGCCAAAATCTACAGGTAGGCACTTTGCAAAAAACAGCTCTGTATTTTGTCAAAAAATGGGATGTGTCCACGTTGTGTTTTGGGGCATTTCCTGTCGCGGGCGCTAGGCCTACCGACACAAGTGAGGTATCATTTTTATCGGGAGACTTGGGGGAACGCTGGGTGGAAGGAAATTTGTGGCTCCTCTCAGATTCCAGAACTTTCTGTCACCGAAATGTGAGGAAAACTTGTTTTTTTAGCCACTTTTTGAGGTTTGCAAAGGATTCTGGGTAACAGAACCTGTTCAGAGCCCCACGAGTCACCCCATCTTGGATTCCCCTAGGTCTCTAGTTTTAAAAAATGCACAGGTTTGGTAGGTTTCCCTATGTGCCGGCTGAGCTAGAGGCCAAAATCTACAGGTAGGCACTTTGCAAAAAACAGCTCTGTATTTTGTCAAAAAATGGGATGTGTCCACGTTGTGTTTTGGGGCATTTTCTGTCGCGGGCGCTAGGCCTACCCACACAAGTGAGGTATCATTTTTTATCGGGAGACTTGGGGGAACGCTGGGTGGAAGGAAATTTGTGGCTCCTCTCAGATTCCAGAACTTTCTGTCACCGAAATGTGAGGAAAACTTGTTTTTTTAGCCACTTTTTGAGGTTTGCAAAGGATTCTGGGTAACAGAACCTGGTCAGAGCCCCACGAGTCACCCCATCTTGGATTCCCCTACGTCTCTAGTTTTAAAAAATGCACAGGTTTGGTAGGTTTCCCTATGTGCCGGCTGAGCTAGAGGCCAAAATCTACAGGTAGGCACTTTGCAAAAAACAGCTCTGTATTTTGTCAAAAAATGGGATGTGTCCACGTTGTGTTTTGGGGCATTTCCTGTCGCGGGCGCTAGGCCTACCGACACAAGTGAGGTATAATTTTTATCGGGAGACTTGGGGGAACGCTGGGTGGAAGGAAATTTGTGGCTCCTCTCAGATTCCAGAACTTTCTGTCACCGAAATGTGAGGAAAACGTGTTTTTTTTAGCCACTTTTTGAGGTTTGCAAAGGATTCTGGGTAACAGAACCTAGTCAGAGCCCCACGAGTCACCCCATCTTGGATTCCCCTAGGTCTCTAGTTTTAAAAAATGCACAGGTTTGGTAGGTTTCACTATGTGCCGGCTGAGCTAGAGGCCAAAATCTACAGGTAGGCACTTTGCAAAAAACAGCTCAGTATTTTGTCATAAAATGGGATGTGTCCACGTTGTGTTTTGGGGCATTTCCTGTCCCGGGCGCTAGGCCTACTGACACAAGTGAGGTATCATTTTTATCGGAAGACTTGGGGGAACGCTGGGTGGAAGGACATTTGTGGCTCCTCTCAGATTCCAGAACTTTCTGTCACCGAAATGTGAGGAAAACGTGTTATTTTAGCCACATTTTGAGGTTTGAAAAGAATTCTGGGTAACAGAACCTGGTCAGAGCCCCACAAGTCACCTCATCTTGGATTCCCCTGGGTTTCTAGTTTTCAAAAATGTCCTGGTTTGCTAGGTTTCCCCAGGTGCCGGCTGAGCTAGAGGCCAAAATCCACAGGTAGGCACTGTTTTCTATGAAAAAATGTGATGTGTCCACGTTGTGTTTTGGGGCATTTCCTGTCGCGGGCGCTAGGCCTACCCACACAAGTGAGGTATCATTTTTATCGTGAGACTTGGGGGAACGCTGGGTGGAAGGAAATTTGTGGCTCCTCTCAGATTCCAGAACTTTCTGTCACCGAAATGTGAGGAAAACGTGTTATTTTAGCCACATTTTGAGGTTTGAAAAGAATTCTGGGTAACAGAACCTGGTCAGAGCCCCACAAGTCACCTCATCTTGGATTCCCCTGGGTTTCTAGTTTTCAAAAATGTGCTGGTTTGCTAGGTTTCCCCAGGTGCCGGCTGAGCTAGAGGCCAAAATCCACAGGTAGGCACTGTTTTCTATGAAAAAATGTGATGTGTCCACATTGTGTTTTGGGGCATTTCCTGTCGCGGGCGCTAGGCCTACCAACAAAAGTGAGGTATCATTTTTATCGGGAGACTTGGGGGAATGCTGGGTGGAAGGAAATTTGTGGCTCCTCTCAGATTCCAGAACTTTCTGTCACCGAAATGTGAGGAAAACTTGTTTTTTTAGCCACTTTTTGAGGTTTGCAAAGGATTCTGGGTAACAGAACCTGTTCAGAGCCCCACGAGTCACCCCATCTTGGATTCCCCTAGGTCTCTAGTTTTAAAAAATGCACAGGTTTGGTAGGTTTCCCTATGTGCCGGCTGAGCTACAGGCCAAAATCTACAGGTAGGCACTTTGCAAAAAACAGCTCTGTATTTTGTCAAAAAATGGGATGTGTCCACGTTGTGTTTTGGGGCATTTCCTGTCACGGGCGCTAGGCCTACCGACACAAGTGAGGTACAATTTTTATCGGGAGACTTGGGGGAACGCTGGGTGGAAGGAAATTTGTGGCTCCTCTCAGATTCCAGAACTTTCTGTCACCGAAATGTGAGGAAAACGTGTTTTTTTTTAGCCACTTTTTGAGGTTTGCAAAGGATTCTGGGTAACAGAACCTAGTCAGAGCCCCACGAGTCACCCCATCTTGGATTCCCCTAGGTCTCTAGTTTTAAAAAATGCACAGGTTTGGTAGGTTTCACTATGTGCCGGCTGAGCTAGAGGCCAAAATCTACAGGTAGGCACTTTGCAAAAAACAGCTCTGTATTTTGTCATAAAATGGGATGTGTCCACGTTGTGTTTTGGGGCATTTCCTGTCCCGGGCGCTAGGCCTACTGACACAAGTGAGGTATCATTTTTATCGGAAGACTTGGGGGAACGCTGGGTGGAAGGAAATTTGTGGCTCCTCTCAGATTCCAGAACTTTCTGTCACCGAAATGCGAGGAAAACGTGTTATTTTAGCCACATTTTGAGGTTTGAAAAGAATTCTGGGTAACAGAACCTGGTCAGAGCCCCACAAGTCACCTCATCTTGGATTCCCCTGGGTTTCTAGTTTTCAAAAATGTCCTGGTTTGCTAGGTTTCCCCAGGTGCCGGCTGAGCTAGAGGCCAAAATCCACAGGTAGGCACTGTTTTCTATGAAAAAATGTGATGTGTCCACGTTGTGTTTTGGGGCATTTCCTGTCGCGGGCGCTAGGCCTACCCACACAAGTGAGGTATCATTTTTATCGTGAGACTTGGGGGAACGCTGTGTGGAAGGAAATTTGTGGCTCCTCTCAGATTCCAGAACTTTCTGTCACCGAAATGTGAGGAAAACGTGTTATTTTAGCCACATTTTGAGGTTTGAAAAGAATTCTGGGTAACAGAACCTGGTCAGAGCCCCACAAGTCACCTCATCTTGGATTCCCCTGGGTTTCTAGTTTTCAAAAATGTGCTGGTTTGCTAGGTTTCCCCAGGTGCCGGCTGAGCTAGAGGCCAAAATCCACAGGTAGGCACTGTTTTCTATGAAAAAATGTGATGTGTCCACGTTGTGTTTTGGGGCATTTCCTGTCGCGGGCGCTAGGCCTACCAACACAAGTGAGGTATCATTTTTATCGGGAGACTTGGGGGAATGCTGGGTGGAAGGAAATTTGTGGCTCCTCTCAGATTCCAGAACTTTCTGTCACCGAAATGTGAGGAAAACTTGTTTTTTTAGCCACTTTTTGAGGTTTGCAAAGGATTCTGGGTAACAGAACCTGTTCAGAGCCCCACGAGTCACCCCATCTTGGATTCCCCTAGGTCTCTAGTTTTAAAAAATGCACAGGTTTGGTAGGTTTCCCTATGTGCCGGCTGAGCTACAGGCCAAAATCTACAGGTAGGCACTTTGCAAAAAACAGCTCTGTATTTTGTCAAAAAATGGGATGTGTCCACGTTGTGTTTTGGGGCATTTTCTGTCGCGGGCGCTAGGCCTACCCACACAAGTGAGGTATCATTTTTATCGTGAGACTTGGGGGAACGCTGTGTGGAAGGAAATTTGTGGCTCCTCTCAGATTCCAGAACTTTCTGTCACCGAAATGTGAGGAAAACGTGTTATTTTAGCCACATTTTGAGGTTTGAAAAGAATTCTGGGTAACAGAACCTGGTCAGAGCCCCACAAGTCACCTCATCTTGGATTCCCCTGGGTTTCTAGTTTTCAAAAATGTGCTGGTTTGCTAGGTTTCCCCAGGTGCCGGCTGAGCTAGAGGCCAAAATCCACAGGTAGGCACTGTTTTCTATGAAAAAATGTGATGTGTCCACGTTGTGTTTTGGGGCATTTCCTGTCGCGGGCGCTAGGCCTACCCACACATGTGAGGTATCATTTTTATCGGGAGACTTGGGGGAATGCTGGGTGGAAGGAAATTTGTGGCTCCTCTCAGATTCCAGAACTTTCTGTCACCGAAATGTGAGGAAAACTTGTTTTTTTAGCCACTTTTTGAGGTTTGCAAAGGATTCTGGGTAACAGAACCTGGTCAGAGCCCTACGAGTCACCCCATCTTGGATTCCCCTGGGTTTCTAGTTTTCAAACATGTGCTGGTTTGGTAGGTTTCCCTAGGTGCCGGCTGAGCTAGAGGCCAAAATCCACAGGTAGGCAATGTTTTCTATGAAAAAATGTGATGTGTCCACGTTGTGTTTTGGGGCATTTCCTGTCGTGGGCGCTAGGCCTACCCACACAAGTGAGGTATCATTTTTTATCGGGAGACTTAGGGGAACGCTGGGTGGAAGGAAATTTGTGGCTCCTCTCAGATTCCAGAACTTTCTGTCACCGAAATGTGAGGAAAACGTGTTTTTTTAGCCACTTTTTGAGGTTTGCAAAGGATTCTGGGTAACAGAACCTGGTCAGAGCCCCACGAGTCACCCCATCTTGGATTCCCCTACGTCTCTAGTTTTAAAAAATGCACAGGTTTGGTAGGTTTCCCTATGTGCCGGCTGAGCTAGAGGCCAAAATCTACAGGTAGGCACTTTGCAAAAAACAGCTCTGTATTTTGTCAAAAAATGGGATGTGTCCACGTTGTGTTTTGGGGCATTTCCTGTCGCGGGCGCTAGGCCTACCGACACAAGTGAGGTATAATTTTTATTGGGAGACTTGGGGGAACGCTGGGTGGAAGGAAATTTGTGGCTCCTCACAGATTCCAGAACTTTCTGTCACCGAAATGTGAGGAAAACTTGTTTTTTTAGTCACTTTTTGAGGTTTCCAAAGGATTCTGGGTAACAGAACCTGTTCAGAGCCCCACGAGTCACCCCATCTTGGATTCCCCTAGGTCTCTAGTTTTCAAAAATGCACAGGTTTGGTAGGTTTCCCTATGTGCCGGCTGAGCTAGAGGCCAAAATCTACAGGTAGGCACTTTGCAAAAAACAGCTCTGTATTTTGTCATAAAATGGGATGTGTCCACGTTGTGTTTTGGGGCATTTCCTGTCGCGGGCGCTAGGCCTACCCACACAAGTGAGGTATCATTTTTATCAGGAGTCTTGGTGGAACGCTGGGTGGAAGGAAATTTGTGGCTCCTCTCAGATTCCAGAACTTTCTGTCACCGAAATGTGAGGAAAACTTGTTTTTTTAGCCACTTTTTGAGGTTTGCAAAGGATTCTGGGTAACAGAACCTGGTCAGAGCCCCACGAGTCAACCCATCTTGGATTCCCCTACGTCTCTAGTTTTAAAAAATGCACAGGTTTGGTAGGTTTCACTATGTGCCGGCTGAGCTAGAGGCCAAAATCTACAGGTAGGCACTTTGCAAAAAACAGCTCTGTATTTTGTCAAAAAATGGGATGTGTCCACGTTGTGTTTTGGGGCATTTTCTGTCGCGGGCGCTAGGCCTACCCACACAAGTGAGGTATCATTTTTATCGGGAGTCTTGGGGGAACGCTGGGTGGAAGGAAATTTGTGGCTCCTCTCAGATTCCAGAACTTTCTGTCACCGAAATGTGAGGAAAACTTGTTTTTTTAGGAACTTTTTGAGGTTTGCAAAGGATTCTGGGTAACAGAACCTGGTCAGAGCCCCAGGAGTCACCCCATCTTGGATTCCCCTACGTCTCTAGTTTTAAAAAATGCACAGGTTTGGTAGGTTTCCCTATGTGCCGGCTGAGCTAGAGGCCAAAATCTACAGGTAGGCACTTTGCAAAAAACAGCTCTGTATTTTGTCAAAAAATGGAATGTGTCCACGTTGTGTTTTGGGGCATTTCCTGTCGCGGGCGCTAGGCCTACCGACACAAGTGAGGTATCATTTTTATCGGGAGACTTGGGGGAACGCTGGGTGGAAGTAAATTTGTGGCTCCTCTCAGATTCCAGAACTTTCTGTCACCGAAATGTGAGGAAAACGTGTTTTTTTTAGCCACTTTTTGAGGTTTGCAAAGGATTCTGGGTAACAGAACCTGGTCAGAGCCCCACGAGTCACCCCATCTTGGATTCCCCTAGGTCTCTAGTTTTAAAAAATGCACAGGTTTGGTAGGTTTCACTATGTGCCGGCTGAGCTAGAGGCCAAAATCTACAGGGAGGCACTTTGCAAAAAACAGCTCTGTGCTTTGTCATAAAATGGGATGTGTCCACGTTGTGTTTTGGGGCATTTCCTGTCCCGGGCGCTAGGCCTACTGACACAAGTGAGGTATCATTTTTATCGGAAGACTTGGGGGAACGCTGGGTGGAAGGAAATTTGTGGCTCCTCTCAGATTCCAGAACTTTCTGTCACCGAAATGTGAGGAAAACGTGTTATTTTAGCCACATTTTGAGGTTTGAAAAGAATTCTGGGTAACAGAACCTGGTCAGAGCCCCACAAGTCACCTCATCTTTGATTCCCCTGGGTTTCTAGTTTTCAAAAATGTGCTGGTTTGCTAGGTTTCCCCAGGTGCCGGCTGAGCTAGAGGCCAAAATCCACAGGTAGGCACTGTTTTCTATGAAAAAATGTGATGTGTCCACGTTGTGTTTTGGGGCATTTCCTGTCGCGGGCGCTACGCCTACCCACACAAGTGAGGTATCATTTTTATCGTGAGACTTGGGGGAACGCTGGGTGGAAGGAAATTTGTGGCTCCTCTCAGATTCCAGAACTTTCTGTCACCGAAATGTGAGGAAAACGTGTTATTTTAGCCACATTTTGAGGTTTGAAAAGAATTCTGGGTAACAGAACCTGGTCAGAGCCCCACAAGTCACCTCATCTTGGATTCCCCTGGGTTTCTAGTTTTCAAAAATGTGCTGGTTTGCTAGGTTTCCCCAGGTGCCGGCTGAGCTAGAGGCCAAAATCCACAGGTAGGCACTGTTTTCTATGAAAAAATGTGATGTGTCCACGTTGTGTTTTGGGGCATTTCCTGTCGCGGGCGCTAGGCCTTCCCACACATGTGAGGTATCATTTTTATCGGGAGACTTGGGGGAATGCTGGGTGGAAGGAAATTTGTGGCTCCTCTCAGATTCCAGAACTTTCTGTCACCTAAATGTGAGGAAAACTTGTTTTTTTAGCCACTTTTTGAGGTTTGCAAAAGATTCTGGGTAACAGAACCTGGTCAGAGCCCCACGAGTCACCCCATCTTGGATTCCCCTGGGTTTCTAGTTTTCAAAAATGTGCTGGTTTGGTAGGTTTCCCTAGGTGCCGGCTGAGCTAGAGGCCAAAATCCACAGGTAGGCAATGTTTTCTATGAAAAAATGTGATGTGTCCACGTTGTGTTTTGGGGCATTTCCTGTCGCGGGCGCTAGGCCTACCCACCCAAGTGAGGTATCATTTTTATCGTGAGACTTGTGGGAACGCTGGGTGGAAGGAAATTTGTGGCTCCTCTCAGATTCCAGAACTTTCTGTCACCGAAATGTGAGGAAAACGTGTTATTTTAGCCACATTTTGAGGTTTGAAAAGAATTCTGGGTAACAGAACCTGGTCAGAGCCCCACAAGTCACCTCATCTTGGATTCCCCTGGGTTTCTAGTTTTCAAAAATGTGCTGGTTTGCTAGGTTTCCCCAGGTGCCGGCTGAGCTAGAGGCCAAAATCCACAGGTAGGCACTGTTTTCTATGAAAAAATGTGATGTGTCCACGTTGTGTTTTGGGGCATTTCCTGTCGCGGGCGCTAGGCCTACCCACATATGTGAGGTATCATTTTTATCGGGAGACTTGGGGGAATGCTGGGTGAAAGGAAATTTGTGGCTCCTCTCAGATTCCAGAACTTTCTGTCACCGAAATGTGAGGAAAACTGGTTTTTTTAGCCACTTTTTGAGGTTTGCAAAGGATTCTGGGTAACAGAACCTGGTCAGAGCCCCACGAGTCACCCCATCTTGGATTCCCCTGGGTTTCTAGTTTTCAAAAATGTGCTGGTTTGGTAGGTTTCCCTAGGTGCCGGCTGAGCTAGAGGCCAAAATCCACAGGTAGGCAATGTTTTCTATGAAAAAATGTGATGTGTCCACGTTGTGTTTTGGGGCATTTCCTGTCGTGGGCGCTAGGCCTACCCACACAAGTGAGGTATCATTTTTTATCGGGAGACTTAGGGGAACGCTGGGTGGAAGGAAATTTGTGGCTCCTCTCAGATTCCAGAACTTTCTGTCACCGAAATGTGAGGAAAACGTGTTTTTTTAGCCACTTTTTGAGGTTTGCAAAGGATTCTGGGTAACAGAACCTGGTCAGAGCCCCACGAGTCACCCCATCTTGGATTCCCCTACGTCTCTAGTTTTAAAAAATGCACAGGTTTGGTAGGTTTCCCTATGTGCCGGCTGAGCTAGAGGCCAAAATCTACAGGTAGGCACTTTGCAAAAAACAGCTCTGTATTTTGTCAAAAAATGGGATGTGTCCACGTTGTGTTTTGGGGCATTTCCTGTCGCGGGCGCTAGGCCTACCGACACAAGTGAGGTATCATTTTTATTGGGAGACTTGGGGGAACGCTGGGTGGAAGGAAATTTGTGGCTCCTCTCAGATTCCAGAACTTTCTGTCACCGAAATGTGAGGAAAACTTGTTTTTTTAGTCACTTTTTGAGGTTTGCAAAGGATTCTGGGTAACAGAACCTGTTCAGAGCCCCACGAGTCACCCCATCTTGGATTCCCCTAGGTCTCTAGTTTTCAAAAATGCACAGGTTTGGTAGGTTTCCCTATGTGCCGGCTGAGCTAGAGGCCAAAATCTACAGGTAGGCACTTTGCAAAAAACAGCTCTGTATTTTGTCATAAAATGGGATGTGTCCACGTTGTGTTTTGGGGCATTTCCTGTCGCGGGCGCTAGGCCTACCCACACAAGTGAGGTATCATTTTTATCGGGAGTCTTGGTGGAACGCTGGGTGGAAGGAAATTTGTGGCTCCTCTCAGATTCCAGAACTTTCTGTCACCGAAATGTGAGGAAAACTTGTTTTTTTAGCCACTTTTTGAGGTTTGCAAAGGATTCTGGGTAACAGAACCTGGTCAGAGCCCCACGAGTCAACCCATCTTGGATTCCCCTACGTCTCTAGTTTTAAAAAATGCACAGGTTTGGTAGGTTTCACTATGTGCCGGCTGAGCTAGAGGCCAAAATCTACAGGTAGGCACTTTGCAAAAAACAGCTCTGTATTTTGTCAAAAAATGGGATGTGTCCACGTTGTGTTTTGGGGCATTTTCTGTCGCGGGCGCTAGGCCTACCCACACAAGTGAGGTATCATTTTTATCGGGAGTCTTGGGGGAACGCTGGGTGGAAGGAAATTTGTGGCTCCTCTCAGATTCCAGAACTTTCTGTCACCGAAATGTGAGGAAAACTTGTTTTTTTAGGAACTTTTTGAGGTTTGCAAAGGATTCTGGGTAACAGAACCTGGTCAGAGCCCCACGAGTCACCCCATCTTGGATTCCCCTACGTCTCTAGTTTTAAAAAATGCACAGGTTTGGTAGGTTTCCCTATGTGCCGGCTGAGCTAGAGGCCAAAATCTACAGGTAGGCACTTTGCAAAAAACAGCTCTGTATTTTGTCAAAAAATGGGATGTGTCCACGTTGTGTTTTGGGGCATTTCCTGTCGCGGGCGCTAGGCCTACCGACACAAGTGAGGTATCATTTTTATCGGAAGACTTGCGGGAACGCTGGGTGGAAGGAAATTTGTGGCTCCTCTCAGATTCCAGAACTTTCTGTCACCGAAATGTGAGGAAAACGTGTTATTTTGGCCACATTTTGAGGTTTGAAAAGAATTCTGGGTAACAGAACCTGGTCAGAGCCCCACAAGTCACCTCATCTTTGATTCCCCTGGGTTTCTAGTTTTCAAAAATGTGCTGGTTTGCTAGGTTTCCCCAGGTGCCGGCTGAGCTAGAGGCCAAAATCCACAGGTAGGCACTGTTTTCTATGAAAAAATGTGATGTGTCCACGTTGTGTTTTGGGGCATTTCCTGTCGCGGGCGCTAGGCCTTCCCACACATGTGAGGTATCATTTTTATCGGGAGACTTGGGGGAATGCTGGGTGGAAGGAAATTTGTGGCTCCTCTCAGATTCCAGAACTTTCTGTCACCGAAATGTGAGGAAAACTTGTTTTTTTAGCCACTTTTTGAGGTTTGCAAAAGATTCTGGGTAACAGAACCTGGTCAGAGCCCCACGAGTCACCCCATCTTGGATTCCCCTGGGTTTCTAGTTTTCAAAAATGTGCTGGTTTGGTAGGTTTCCCTAGGTGCCGGCTGAGCTAGAGGCCAAAATCCACAGGTAGGCAATGTTTTCTATGAAAAAATTTGATGTGTCCACGTTGTGTTTTGGGGCATTTCCTGTCGTGGGCGCTAGGCCTACCCACACAAGTGAGGTATCATTTTTTATCGGGAGACTTGGGGGAACGCTGGGTGGAAGGAAATTTGTGGCTCCTCTCAGATTCCAGAACTTTCTGTCACCGAAATGTGAGTAAAACGTGTTTTTTTAGCCACTTTTTGAGGTTTGCAAAGGATTCTGGGTAACAGAACCTGGTCAGAGCCCCACGAGTCACCCCATCTTGGATTCCCCTAGGTCTCTAGTTTTAGAAAATGCACAGGTTTGGTAGGTTTCACTATGTGCCGGCTGAGCTAGAGGCCAAAATCTACAGGTAGGCTCTTTGCAAAAAACAGCTCTGTATTTTGTCATAAAATGGGATGTGTCCACGTTGTGTTTTGGGGCATTTCCTGTCCCGGGCGCTAGGCCTAATGACACAAGTGAGGTATCATTTTTATCGGAAGACTTGGGGGAACGCTGGGTGGAAGGAAATTTGTGGCTCCTCTCAGATTCCAGAACTTTCTGTCACCGAAATGTGAGGAAAACTTGTTTTTTTAGCCACTTTTTGAGGTTTGCAAAGGATTCTGGGTAACAGAACCTGGTCAGAGCCCCACGAGTCACCCCATCTTGGATTCCCCTAGGTCTCTAGTTTTCAAAAATGCACAGGTTTGGTAGGTTTCCCTATGTGCCGGCTGAGCTAGAGGCCAAAATATACAGGTAGGCACTTTGCAAAAAACAGCTCTGTATTTTGTCAAAAAATGGGATGTGTCCACGTTGTGTTTTGGGGCATTTCCTGTCGCGGGCCCTAGGCCTACCCACACAAGTGAGGTATCATTTTTATCGGGAGACTTGGGGAAACGCTGGGTGGAAGGACATTTGTGGCTCCTCTCAGATTCCAGAACTTTCTGTCACCGAAATATGAGGAAAACTTGTTTTTTTAGCCACTTTTTGAGGTTTGCAAAGGATTCTGGGTAACAGAACCTGGTCAGAGCCCCACAAGTCACCCCATCGTGGATTCCCCTAGGTCTCTAGTTTTCAAAAATGCACAGGTTTGGTAGGTTTCCCTATGTGCCGGCTGAGCTAGAGGCCAAAATCTACAGGTAGACACTTTGCAAAAAACAGCTCTGTATTTTGTCAAAAAATGGGATGTGTCCACGTTGTGTTTTTGGGCATTTCCTGTCGCGGGCGCTAGGCCTACCCACACAAGTGAGGTATCATTTTTATCGGGAGACTTGGGAGAACGCTGGGTGGAAGGAAATTTGTGGCTCCTCTCAGATTCCAGAACTTTCTGTCACCGAAATGTGAGGAAAACATGTTTTTTTAGCCACTTTTTGAGGTTTGCAAAGGATTCTGGGTAACAGAACCTGGTCAGAGCCCCACGAGTCACCCCATCTTGGATTCCCCTAGGTCTCTAGTTTTAAAAAATGCACAGGTTTGGTAGGTTTCCCTATGTGCCGGCTGAGCTAGAGGCCAAAATCTACAGGTAGGCACTTTGCAAAAAACAGCTCTGTATTTTGTCAAAAAATGGGATGTGTCCACGTTGTGTTTTGGGGCATTTCCTGTCGCGGGTGCTAGACCTACCTACACAAGTAAGGTATCATTTTTATCTGGATTCTTGGGGGAACGCTGGGTGGAAGGAAATTTGTGGCTCCTCTCAGATTCCAGAACTTTCTGTCACCGAAATGTGAGGAAAACTTGTTTTTTTAGCCACTTTTTGAGGTTTGCAAAGGATTCTGGGTAACAGAACCTGTTCAGAGCCCCACGAGTCACCCCATCTTGGATTCCCCTGGGTTTCTAGTTTTCAAAAATGTGCTGGTTTGCTAGGTTCCCCTAGATGCCGGCTGAGCTAGAGGCCAAAATCCACAGGTAGGCAATGTTTTCTATGAAAAAATGTGATGTGTCCACGTTGTGTTTTGGGGCATTTCCTGTCGTGGGCGCTAGGCCTACCCACACAAGTGAGGTATCATTTTTTATCGGGAGACTTGGGGGAATGCTGGGTGGAAGGAAATTTGTGGCTCCTCTCAGATTCCAGAACTTTCTGTCACCGAAATGTGAGGAAAACGTGTTTTTTTAGCCACTTTTTGAGGTTTGCAAAGGATTCTGGGTAACAGAACCTGGTCAGAGCCCCACGAGTCACCCCATCTTGGATTCCCCTAGGTCTCTAGTTTTCAAAAATGCATAGGTTTGGTAGGTTTCACTATGTGCCGGCTGAGCTAGAGGCCAAAATCTACAGGTAGGCACTTTGCAAAAAACAGCTCTGTATTTTGTCATAAAATGGGATGTGTCCACGTTGTGTTTTGGGGTATTTCCTGTCCCAGGCGCTAGGCCTACCCACACAAGTGAGGTATCATTTTTATCGGGAGACTAGGGGAACACTGGGTGGAAGGAAATTTGTGGCTCCTCTCAGATTCCAGAACTTTCTGTCACCGAAATGTGAGGAAAACTTGTTTTTTTTGCCACTTTTTGAGGTTTGCAAAGGATTCTGGGTAACAGAACCTGGTCAGAGCCCCACGAGTCACCCCATCTTGGATTCCCCTGGGTTTCTAGTTTTCAAAAATGTGCTGGTTTGCTAGGTTCCCCTAGATGCCGGCTGAGCTAGAGGCCAAAATCCACAGGTAGGCAATGTTTTCTATGAAAAAATGTGATGTGTCCACGTTGTGTTTTGGGGCATTTCCTGTCGTGGGCGCTAGGCCTACCCACACAAGTGAGGTATCATTTTTTATCGGGAGACTTGGGGGAACGCTGGGTGGAAGGAAATTTGTGGCTCCTCTCAGATTCCAGAACTTTCTGTCACCGAAATGTGAGGAAAACGTTTTTTTTTAGCCACTTTTTGAGGTTTGCAAAGGATTCTGGGTAACAGAACCTGGTCAGAGCCCCACGAGTCACCCCATCTTGGATTCCCCTAGGTCTCTAGTTTTAGAAAATGCACAGGTTTGGTAGGTTTCACTATGTGCCGGCTGAGCTAGAGGCCAAAATCTACAGGTAGGCACTTTGCAAAAAACAGCTCTGTATTTTGTCATAAAATGGGATGTGTCCACGTTGTGTTTTGGGGCATTTCCTGTCCCGGGCGCTAGGCCTACTGACACAAGTGAGGTATCATTTTTATCGGAAGACTTGGGGGAACGCTGGGTGGAAGGAAATTTGTGGCTCCTCTCAGATTCCAGAACTTTCTGTCACCGAAATGTGAGGAAAACGTGTTATTTTAGCCACATTTTGAGGTTTGAAAAGAATTCTGGGTAACAGAACCTGATCAGAGCCCCACAAGTCACCTCATCTTGGATTCCCCTGGGTTTCTAGTTTTCAAAAATGTGCTGGTTTGCTAGGTTTCCCCAGGTGCCGGCTGAGCTAGAGGCCAAAATCCACAGGTAGGCACTGTTTTCTATGAAAAAATGTGATGTGTCCACGTTGTGTTTTGGGGCATTTCCTGTTGCGGGCGCTAGGCCTACCCACACAAGTGAGGTATCATTTTTATCGGGAGACTTGGGGGAATGCTGGGTGGAAGGAAATTTGTGGCTCCTCTCAGATTCCAGAACTTTCTGTCACCGAAATGTGAGGAAAACTTGTTTTTTTAGCCACTTTTTGAGGTTTGCAAAGGATTCTGGGTAACAGAACCTGGTCAGAGCCCCACGAGTCACCCCATCTTGGATTCCCCTGGGTTTCTAGTTTTCAAAAATGTGCTGGTTTGGTAGGTTTCCCTAGGTGCCGGCTGAGCTAGAGGCCAAAATCCACAGGTAGGCAATGTTTTCTTTGAAAAAATGTGATGTGTCCACGTTGTGTTTTGGGGCATTTCCTGTCGTGGGCGCTAGGCCTACCCACACAAGTGAGGTATCATTTTTTATCGGGAGACTTGGGGGAACGCTGGGTGGAAGGAAATTTGTGGCTCCTCTCAGATTCCAGAACTTTCTGTCACCGAAATGTGAGGAAAACGTGTTTTTTTAGCCACTTTTTGAGGTTTGCAAAGGATTCTGGGTAACAGAACCTGGTCAGAGCCCCACGAGTCACCCCATCTTGGATTCCCCTAGGTCTCTAGTTTTAAAAAATGCACAGGTTTGGTAGGTTTCACTATGTGCCAGCTGAGCTAGAGGCCAAAATCTACAGCTAGGCACTTTGCAAAAAACAGCTCTGTATTTTGTCAAAAAATGGGATGTGTCCACGTTGTGTTTTGGGGCATTTCCTGTCGCGGGCGCTAGGCCTACCGACACAAGTGAGGTATCATTTTTATCGGGAGACTTGGGGGAACTCTGGGTGGAAGGAAATTTGTGGCTCCTCTCAGATTCCAGAACTTTCTGTCACCGAAATGTGAGGAAAACTTGTTTTTTTAGCCACTTTTTGAGGTTTGCAAAGGATTCTGGGTAACAGAACCTGTTCAGAGCCCCACGAGTCACCCCATCTTGGATTCCCCTAGGTCTCTAGTTTTCAAAAATGCACAGGTTTGGTAGGTTTCCCTATGTGCCGGCTGAGCTAGAGGCCAAAATCTACAGTTAGGCACTTTGCAAAAAACAGCTCTGTATTTTGTCAAAAAATGGGATGTGTCCACGTTGTGTTTTGGGGCATTTTCTGTCGCGGGCGCTAGGCCTACCCACACAAGTGAGGTATCATTTTTATCGGGAGTCTTGGGGGAACGCTAGGTGGAAGGAAATTTGTGGCTCCTCTCAGATTCCAGAACTTTCTGTCACCGAAATGTGAGGAAAACTTGTTTTTTTAGGAACTTTTTGAGGTTTGCAAAGGATTCTGGGTAACAGAACCTGGTCAGAGCCCCACGAGTCACCCCATCTTGGATTCCCCTACGTCTCTAGTTTTAAAAAATGCACAGGTTTGGTAGGTTTCCCTATGTGCCGGCTGAGCTAGAGGCCAAAATCTACAGGTAGGCACTTTGCAAAAAACAGCTCTGTATTTTGTCAAAAAATGGGATGTGTCCACTTTGTGTTTTGGGGCATTTCCTGTCGCGGGCGCTAGGCCTACCGACACAAGTGAGGTATCATTTTTATCGGGAGACTTGGGGGAACGCTGGGTGGAAGGAAATTTGTGGCTCCTCTCAGATTCCAGAACTTTCTGTCACCGAAATGTGAGGAAAACGTGTTTTTTTTAGCCACTTTTTGAGGTTTGCAAAGGATTCTGGGTAACAGAACCTGGTCAGAGCCCCACGAGTCACCCCATCTTGGATTCCCCTAGGTCTCTAGTTTTCAAAATTGCACAGGTTTGGTAGGTTTCCCTATGTGCCGGCTGAGCTAGAGGCCAAAATCTACAGGTAGGCACTTTACAAAAAACAGCTCTGTATTTTGTCAAAAAATGGGATGTGCCCACGTTGTGTTTTGGGGCATTTCCTGTCGCGGGCGCTAGGCCTACCCACCCAAGTGAGGTATCATTTTTATCGGGAGACTTGGGGGAACGCTGGGTGGAAGGAAATTTGTGGCTCCTCTCAGATTCCAGAACTTTCTGTCACCGAAATGTGAGGAAAACTTGTTTTTTTAGCCACTTTTTGAGGTTTGCAAAGGATTCTGGGTAACAGAACCTGTTCAGAGCCCCACGAGTCACCCCATCTTGGATTCCCCTGGGTTTCTAGTTTTCAAAAATGTGCTGGTTTGCTAGGTTCCCCTAGATGCCGGCTGAGCTAGAGGCCAAAATCCACAGGTAGGCAATGTTTTCTATGAAAAAATGTGATGTGTCCACGTTGTGTTTTGGGGCATTTCCTGTCGTGGGCGCTAGGCCTACCCACACAAGTGAGGTATCATTTTTTATCGGGAGACTTGGGGGAATGCTGGGTGGAAGGAAATTTGTGGCTCCTCTCAGATTCCAGAACTTTCTGTCACCGAAATGTGAGGAAAACGTGTTTTTTTAGCCACTTTTTGAGGTTTGCAAAGGATTCTGGGTAACAGAACCTGGTCACAGCCCCACGAGTCACCCCATCTTGGATTCCCCTAGGTCTCTAGTTTTCAAAAATGCATAGGTTTGGTAGGTTTCACTATGTGCCGGCTGAGCTAGAGGCCAAAATCTACAGGTAGGCACTTTGCAAAAAACAGCTCTGTATTTTGTCATAAAATGGGATGTGTCCACGTTGTGTTTTGGGGTATTTCCTGTCCCAGGCGCTAGGCCTACCCACACAAGTGAGGTATCATTTTTATCGGGAGACTAGGGGAACACTGGGTGGAAGGAAATTTGTGGCTCCTCTCAGATTCCAGAACTTTCTGTCACCGAAATGTGAGGAAAACTTGTTTTTTTAGCCACTTTTTGAGGTTTGCAAAGGATTCTGGGTAACAGAACCTGTTCAGAGCCCCACGAGTCACCCCATCTTGGATTCCCCTGGGTTTCTAGTTTTCAAAAATGTGCTGGTTTGCTAGGTTCCCCTAGATGCCGGCTGAGCTAGAGGCCAAAATCCACAGGTAGGCAATGTTTTCTATGAAAAAATGTGATGTGTCCACGTTGTGTTTTGGGGCATTTCCTGTCGTGGGCGCTAGGCCTACCCACACAAGTGAGGTATCATTTTTTATCGGGAGACTTGGGGGAATGCTGGGTGGAAGGAAATTTGTGGCTCCTCTCAGATTCCAGAACTTTCTGTCACCGAAATGTGAGGAAAATGTGTTTTTTTAGCCACTTTTTGAGGTTTGCAAAGGATTCTGGGTAACAGAACCTGGTCAGAGCCCCACGAGTCACCCCATCTTGGATTCCCCTAGGTCTCTAGTTTTCAAAAATGCATAGATTTGGTAGGTTTCACTATGTGCCGGCTGAGCTAGAGGCCAAAATCTACAGGTAGGCACTTTGCAAAAAACAGCTCTGTATTTTGTCATAAAATGGGATGTGTCCAGGTTGTGTTTTGGGGTATTTCCTGTCCCAGGCGCTAGGCCTACCCACACAAGTGAGGTATCATTTTTATCGGGAGACTAGGGGAACACTGGGTGGAAGGAAATTTGTGGCTCCTCTCAGATTCCAGAACTTTCTGTCACCGAAATGTGAGGAAAACTTTTTTTTTTGCCACTTTTTGAGGTTTGCAAAGGATTCTGGGTAACAGAACCTGGTCAGAGCCCCACGAGTCACCCCATCTTGGATTCCCCTGGGTTTCTAGTTTTCAAAAATGTGCTGGTTTGCTAGGTTCCCCTAGATGCCGGCTGAGCTAGAGGCCAAAATCCACAGGTAGGCAATGTTTTCTATGAAAAAATGTGATGTGTCAACGTTGTGTTTTGGGGCATTTTCTGTCGTGGGCGCTAGGCCTACCCACACAAGTGAGGTATCATTTTTTATCGGGAGACTTGGGGGAACGCTGGGTGGAAGGAAATTTGTGGCTCCTCTCAGATTCCAGAACTTTCTGTCACCGAAATGTGAGGAAAACGTGTTTTTTTAGCCACTTTTTGAGGTTTGCAAAGGATTCTGGGTAACAGAACCTGGTCAGAGCCCCACGAGTCACCCCATCTTGGATTCCCCTAGGTCTCTAGTTTTAGAAAATGCACAGGTTTGGTAGGTTTCACTATGTGCCGGCTGAGCTAGAGGCCAAAATCTACAGGTAGGCACTTTGCAAAAAACAGCTCTGTATTTTGTCATAAAATGGGATGTGTCCACGTTGTGTTTTGGGGCATTTCCTGTCCCGGGCGCTAGGCCTACTGACACAAGTGAGGTATCATTTTTATCGGAAGACTTGGGGGAACGCTGGGTGGAAGGAAATTTGTGGCTCCTCTCAGATTCCAGAACTTTCTGTCACCGAAATGTGAGGAAAACGTGTTATTTTAGCCACATTTTGAGGTTTGAAAAGAATTCTGGGTAACAGAACCTGATCAGAGCCCCACAAGTCACCTCATCTTGGATTCCCCTGGGTTTCTAGTTTTCAAAAATGTGCTGGTTTTCTAGGTTTCCCCAGGTGCCGGCTGAGCTAGAGGCCAAAATCCACAGGTAGGCACTGTTTTCTATGAAAATATGTGATGTGTCCACGTTGTGTTTTGGGGCATTTCCTGTTGCGGGCGCTAGGCCTACCCACACAAGTGAGGTATCATTTTTATCGGGAGACTTGGGGGAATGCTGGGTGGAAGGAAATTTGTGGCTCCTCTCAGATTCCAGAACTTTCTGTCACCGAAATGTGAGGAAAACTTGTTTTTTTAGCCACTTTTTGAGGTTTGCAAAGGATTCTGGGTAACAGAACCTGGTCAGAGCCCCACGAGTCACCCCATCTTGGATTCCCCTGGGTTTCTAGTTTTCAAAAATGTGCTGGTTTGGTAGGTTTCCCTAGGTGCCGGCTGAGCTAGAGGCCAAAATCCACAGGTAGGCAATGTTTTCTATGAAAAAATGTGATGTGTCCACGTTGTGTTTTGGGGCATTTCCTGTCGTGGGCGCTAGGCCTACCCACACAAGTGAGGTATCATTTTTTATCGGGAGACTTGGGGGAACGCTGGGTGGAAGGAAATTTGTGGCTCCTCTCAGATTCCAGAACTTTCTGTCACCGAAATGTGAGTAAAACGTGTTTTTTTAGCCACTTTTTGAGGTTTGCAAAGGATTCTGGGTAACAGAACCTGGTCAGAGCCCCACGAGTCACCCCATCTTGGATTCCCCTAGGTCTCTAGTTTTAAAAAATGCACAGGTTTGGTAGGTTTCACTATGTGCCAGCTGAGCTAGAGGCCAAAATCTACAGCTAGGCACTTTGCAAAAAACAGCTCTGTATTTTGTCAAAAAATGGGATGTGTCCACGTTGTGTTTTGGGGCATTTCCTGTCGCGGGCGCTAGGCCTACCGACACAAGTGAGGTATCATTTTTATCGGGAGACTTGGGGGAACTCTGGGTGGAAGGAAATTTGTGGCTCCTCTCAGATTCCAGAACTTTCTGTCACCGAAATGTGAGGAAAACTTGTTTTTTTAGCCACTTTTTGAGGTTTGCAAAGGATTCTGGGTAACAGAACCTGTTCAGAGCCCCACGAGTCACCCCATCTTGGATTCCCCTAGGTCTCTAGTTTTCAAAAATGCACAGGTTTGGTAGGTTTCCCTATGTGCCGGCTGAGCTAGAGGCCAAAATCTACAGTTAGGCACTTTGCAAAAAACAGCTCTGTATTTTGTCAAAAAATGGGATGTGTCCACGTTGTGTTTTGGGGCATTTTCTGTCGCGGGCGCTAGGCCTACCCACACAAGTGAGGTATCATTTTTATTGGGAGTCTTGGGGGAACGCTAGGTGGAAGGAAATTTGTGGCTCCTCTCAGATTCCAGAACTTTCTGTCACCGAAATGTGAGGAAAACTTGTTTTTTTAGGAACTTTTTGAGGTTTGCAAAGGATTCTGGGTAACAGAACCTGGTCAGAGCCCCACGAGTCACCCCATCTTGGATTCCCCTACGTCTCTAGTTTTAAAAAATGCACAGGTTTGGTAGGTTTCCCTATGTGCCGGCTGAGCTAGAGGCCAAAATCTACAGGTAGGCACTTTGCAAAAAACAGCTCTGTATTTTGTCAAAAAATGGGATGTGTCCACTTTGTGTTTTGGGGCATTTCCTGTCGCGGGCGCTAGGCCTACCGACACAAGTGAGGTATCATTTTTATCGGGAGACTTGGGGGAACGCTGGGTGGAAGGAAATTTGTGGCTCCTCTCAGATTCCAGAACTTTCTGTCACCGAAATGTGAGGAAAACTTGTTTTTTTAGCCACTTTTTGAGGTTTGCAAAGGATTCTGGGTAACAGAACCTGTTCAGAGCCCCACGAGTCACCCCATCTTGGATTCCCCTGGGTTTCTAGTTTTCAAAAATGTGCTGGTTTGCTAGGTTCCCCTAGATGCCGGCTGAGCTAGAGGCCAAAATCCACAGGTAGGCAATGTTTTCTATGAAAAAATGTGATGTGTCCACGTTGTGTTTTGGGGCATTTCCTGTCGTGGGCGCTAGGCCTACCCACACAAGTGAGGTATCATTTTTTATCGGGAGACTTGGGGGAATGCTGGGTGGAAGGAAATTTGTGGCTCCTCTCAGATTCCAGAACTTTCTGTCACCGAAATGTGAGGAAAACGTGTTTTTTTAGCCACTTTTTGAGGTTTGCAAAGGATTCTGGGTAACAGAACCTGGTCACAGCCCCACGAGTCACCCCATCTTGGATTCCCCTAGGTCTCTAGTTTTCAAAAATGCATAGGTTTGGTAGGTTTCACTATGTGCCGGCTGAGCTAGAGGCCAAAATCTACAGGTAGGCACTTTGCAAAAAACAGCTCTGTATTTTGTCATAAAATGGGATGTGTCCACGTTGTGTTTTGGGGTATTTCCTGTCCCAGGCGCTAGGCCTACCCACACAAGTGAGGTATCATTTTTATCGGGAGACTAGGGGAACACTGGGTGGAAGGAAATTTGTGGCTCCTCTCAGATTCCAGAACTTTCTGTCACCGAAATGTGAGGAAAACTTTTTTTTTTGCCACTTTTTGAGGTTTGCAAAGGATTCTGGGTAACAGAACCTGGTCAGAGCCCCACGAGTCACCCCATCTTGGATTCCCCTGGGTTTCTAGTTTTCAAAAATGTGCTGGTTTGCTAGGTTCCCCTAGATGCCGGCTGAGCTAGAGGCCAAAATCCACAGGTAGGCAATGTTTTCTATGAAAAAATGTGATGTGTCCACGTTGTGTTTTGGGGCATTTCCTGTCGTGGGCGCTAGGCCTACCCACACAAGTGAGGTATCATTTTTTATCGGGAGACTTGGGGGAATGCTGGGTGGAAGGAAATTTGTGGCTCCTCTCAGATTCCAGAACTTTCTGTCACCGAAATGTGAGGAAAACGTGTTTTTTTAGCCACTTTTTGAGGTTTGCAAAGGATTCTGGGTAACAGAACCTGGTCAGAGCCCCACGAGTCACCCCATCTTGGATTCCCCTAGGTCTCTAGTTTAAAAAAATGCACAGGTTTGGTAGGTTTCACTATGTGCCAGCTGAGCTAGAGGCCAAAATCTACAGGTAGGCACTTTGCAAAAAACAGCTCTGTATTTTGTCAAAAAATGGGATGTGTCCACGTTGTGTTTTGGGGCATTTCCTGTCGCGGGCGCTAGGCCTACCGACACAAGTGAGGTATCATTTTTATCGGGAGACTTGGGGGAACGCTGGGTGGAAGGAAATTTGTGGCTCCTCTCAGATTCCAGAACTTTCTGTCACCGAAATGTGAGGAAAACTTATTTTTTTAGCCACTTTTTGAGGTTTGCAAAGGATTCTGGGTAACAGAACCTGTTCAGAGCCCCACGAGTCACCCCATCTTGGATTCCCCTAGGTCTCTAGTTTTAAAAAATGCACAGGTTTGGTAGGTTTCCCTATGTGCCGGCTGAGCTAGAGGCCAAAATCTACAGGTAGGCACTTTGCAAAAAACAGCTCTGTATTTTGTCAAAAAATGGGATGTGTCCACGTTGTGTTTTGGGGCATTTTCTGTCGCGGGCGCTAGGCCTACCCACACAAGTGAGGTATCATTTTTTATCGGGAGACTTGGGGGAACGCTGGGTGGAAGGAAATTTGTGGCTCCTCTCAGATTCCAGAACTTTCTGTCACCGAAATGTGAGGAAAACTTGTTTTTTTAGCCACTTTTTGAGGTTTGCAAAGGATTCTGGGTAACAGAACCTGGTCAGAGCCCCACGAGTCACCCCATCTTGGATTCCCCTACGTCTCTAGTTTTAAAAAATGCACAGGTTTGGTAGGTTTCCCTATGTGCCGGCTGAGCTAGAGGCCAAAATCTAGAGGTAGGCACTTTGCAAAAAACAGCTCTGTATTTTGTCAAAAAATGGGATGTGTCCACGTTGTGTTTTGGGGCATTTCCTGTCGCGGGCGCTAGGCCTACCGACACAAGTGAGGTATAATTTTTATCGGGAGACTTGGGGGAACGCTGGGTGGAAGGAAATTTGTGGCTCCTCTCAGATTCCAGAACTTTCTGTCACCGAAATGTGAGGAAAACGTGTTTTTTTTAGCCACTTTTTGAGGTTTGCAAAGGATTCTGGGTAACAGAACCTAGTCAGAGCCCCACGAGTCACCCCATCTTGGATTCCCCTAGGTCTCTAGTTTTAAAAAATGCACAGGTTTGGTAGGTTTCACTATGTGCCGGCTGAGCTAGAGGCCAAAATCTACAGGTAGGCACTTTGCAAAAAACAGCTCTGTATTTTGTCATAAAATGGGATGTGTCCACGTTGTGTTTTGGGGCATTTCCTGTCCCGGGCGCTAGGCCTACTGACACAAGTGAGGTATCATTTTTATCGGAAGACTTGGGGGAACGCTGGGTGGAAGGAAATTTGTGGCTCCTCTCAGATTCCAGAACTTTCTGTCACCGAAATGTGAGGAAAACGTGTTATTTTAGCCACATTTTGAGGTTTGAAAAGAATTCTGGGTAACAGAACCTGGTCAGAGCCCCACAAGTCACCTCATCTTGGATTCCCCTGGGTTTCTAGTTTTCAAAAATGTCCTGGTTTGCTAGGTTTCCCCAGGTGCCGGCTGAGCTAGAGGCCAAAATCCACAGGTAGGCACTGTTTTCTATGAAAAAATGTGATGTGTCCACGTTGTGTTTTGGGGCATTTCCTGTCGCGGGCGCTAGGCCTACCCACACAAGTGAGGTATCATTTTTATCGTGAGACTTGGGGGAACGCTGGGTGGAAGGAAATTTGTGGCTCCTCTCAGATTCCAGAACTTTCTGTCACCGAAATGTGAGGAAAACGTGTTATTTTAGCCACATTTTGAGGTTTGAAAAGAATTCTGGGTAACAGAACCTGGTCAGAGCCCCACAAGTCACCTCATCTTGGATTCCCCTGGGTTTCTAGTTTTCAAAAATGTGCTGGTTTGCTAGGTTTCCCCAGGTGCCGGCTGAGCTAGAGGCCAAAATCCACAGGTAGGCACTGTTTTCTATGAAAAAATGTGATGTGTCCACGTTGTGTTTTGGGGCATTTCCTGTCGCGGGCGCTAGGCCTACCAACAAAAGTGAGGTATCATTTTTATCGGGAGACTTGGGGGAATGCTGGGTGGAAGGAAATTTGTGGCTCCTCTCAGATTCCAGAACTTTCTGTCACCGAAATGTGAGGAAAACTTGTTTTTTTAGCCACTTTTTGAGGTTTGCAAAGGATTCTGGGTAACAGAACCTGTTCAGAGCCCCACGAGTCACCCCATCTTGGATTCCCCTAGGTCTCTAGTTTTAAAAAATGCACAGGTTTGGTAGGTTTCCCTATGTGCCGGCTGAGCTACAGGCCAAAATCTACAGGTAGGCACTTTGCAAAAAACAGCTCTGTATTTTGTCAAAAAATGGGATGTGTCCACATTGTGTTTTGGGGCATTTCCTGTCACGGGCGCTAGGCCTACCGACACAAGTGAGGTACAATTTTTATCGGGAGACTTGGGGGAACGCTGGGTGGAAGGAAATTTGTGGCTCCTCTCAGATTCCAGAACTTTCTGTCACCGAAATGTGTGGAAAACGTGTTTTTTTTTAGCCACTTTTTGAGGTTTGCAAAGGATTCTGGGTAACAGAACCTAGTCAGAGCCCCACGAGTCACCCCATCTTGGATTCCCCTAGGTCTCTAGTTTTAAAAAATGCACAGGTTTGGTAGGTTTCACTATGTGCCGGCTGAGCTAGAGGCCAAAATCTACAGGTAAGCACTTTGCAAAAAACAGCTCTGTATTTTGTCATAAAATGGGATGTGTCCACGTTGTGTTTTGGGGCATTTCCTGTCCCGGGCGCTAGGCCTACTGACACAAGTGAGGTATCATTTTTATCGGAAGACTTGGGGGAACGCTGGGTGGAAGGAAATTTGTGGCTCCTCTCAGATTCCAGAACTTTCTGTCACCGAAATGTGAGGAAAACGTGTTATTTTAGCCACATTTTGAGGTTTGAAAAGAATTCTGGGTAACAGAACCTGGTCAGAGCCCCACAAGTCACCTCATCTTGGATTCCCCTGGGTTTCTAGTTTTCAAAAATGTCCTGGTTTGCTAGGTTTCCCCAGGTGCCGGCTGAGCTAGAGGCCAAAATCCACAGGTAGGCACTGTTTTCTATGAAAAAATGTGATGTGTCCACGTTGTGTTTTGGGGCATTTCCTGTCGCGGGCGCTAGGCCTACCCACACAAGTGAGGTATCATTTTTATCGTGAGACTTGGGGGAACGCTGGGTGGAAGGAAATTTGTGGCTCCTCTCAGATTCCAGAACTTTCTGTCACCGAAATGTGAGGAAAACGTGTTATTTTAGCCACATTTTGAGGTTTGAAAAGAATTCTGGGTAACAGAACCTGGTCAGAGCCCCACAAGTCACCTCATCTTGGATTCCCCTGGGTTTCTAGTTTTCAAAAATGTGCTGGTTTGCTAGGTTTCCCCAGGTGCCGGCTGAGCTAGAGGCCAAAATCCACAGGTAGGCACTGTTTTCTATGAAAAAATGTGATGTGTCCACGTTGTGTTTTGGGGCATTTCCTGTCGCGGGCGCTAGGCCTACCAACACAAGTGAGGTATCATTTTTATCGGGAGACTTGGGGGAATGCTGGGTGGAAGGAAATTTGTGGCTCCTCTCAGATTCCAGAACTTTCTGTCACCGAAATGTGAGGAAAACTTGTTTTTTTAGCCACTTTTTGAGGTTTGCAAAGGATTCTGGGTAACAGAACCTGTTCAGAGCCCCACGAGTCACCCCATCTTGGATTCCCCTAGGTCTCTAGTTTTAAAAAATGCACAGGTTTGGTAGGTTTCCCTATGTGCCGGCTGAGCTACAGGCCAAAATCTACAGGTAGGCACTTTGCAAAAAACAGCTCTGTATTTTGTCAAAAAATGGGATGTGTCCACGTTGTGTTTTGGGGCATTTTCTGTCGCGGGCGCTAGGCCTACCCACACAAGTGAGGTATCATTTTTATCGGGAGTCTTGGGGGAACGCTGGGTGGAAGGAAATTTGTGGCCCCTCTCAGATTCCAGAACTTTCTGTCACCGAAATGTGAGGAAAACTTGTTTTTTTAGCCACTTTTTGAGGTTTGCAAAGGATTCTGGGTAACAGAACCTGGTCAGAGCCCCACGAGTCACCCCATCTTGGATTCCCCTAGGTCTCTAGTTTTAAAAAATGCACAGGTTTGGTAGGTTTCACTATGTGCCGGCTGAGCTAGAGGCCAAAATCTACAGGTAGGCACTTTGCAAAAAACAGCTCTGTATTTTGTCATAAAATGGGATGTGTCCACGTTGTGTTTTGGGGCATTTCCTGTCCCGGGCGCTAGGCCTACTGACACAAGTGAGGTATCATTTTTATCGGAAGACTTGGGGGAACGCTGGGTGGAAGCAAATTTGTGGCTCCTCTCAGATTCCAGAACTTTCTGTCACCGAAATGTGAGGAAAACGTGTTATTTTAGCCACATTTTGAGGTTTGAAAAGAATTCTGGGTAACAGAACCTGGTCAGAGCCCCACAAGTCACCTCATCTTGGATTCCCCTGGGTTTCTAGTTTTCAAAAATGTGCTGGTTTGCTAGGTTTCCCCAGGTGCCGGCTGAGCTAGAGGCCAAAATCCACAGGTAGGCACTGTTTTCTATGAAAAAATGTGATGTGTCCACGTTGTGTTTTGGGGCATTTCCTGTCGCGGGCGCTAGGCCTACCCACCCAAGTGAGGTATCATTTTTATCATGAGACTTGTGGGAACGCTGGGTGGAAGGAAATTTGTGGCTCCTCTCAGATTCCAGAACTTTCTGTCACCGAAATGTGAGGAAAACGTGTTATTTTAGCCACATTTTGAGGTTTGAAAAGAATTCTGGGTAACAGAACCTGGTCAGAGCCCCACAAGTCACCTCATCTTGGATTCCCCTGGGTTTCTAGTTTTCAAAAATGTGCTGGTTTGCTAGGTTTCCCCAGGTGCCGGCTGAGCTAGAGGCCAAAATCCACAGGTAGGCACTGTTTTCTATGAAAAAATGTGATGTGTCCACGTTGTGTTTTGGGGCATTTCCTGTCGCGGGCGCTAGGCCTACCCACACATGTGAGGTATCATTTTTATCGGGAGACTTGGGGGAATGCTGGGTGGAAGGAAATTTGTGGCTCCTCTCAGATTCCAGAACTTTCTGTCACCGAAATGTGAGGAAAACTTGTTTTTTTAGCCACTTTTAGAGGTTTGCAAAGGATTCTGGGTAACAGAACCTGGTCAGAGCCCCACGAGTCACCCCATCTTGGATTCCCCTGGGTTTCTAGTTTTCAAAAATGTGCTGGTTTGGTAGGTTTCCCAAGGTGCCGGCTGAGCTAGAGGCCAAAATCCACAGGTAGGCAATGTTTTCTATGAAAAAATGTGATGTGTCCACGTTGTGTTTTGGGGCATTTCCTGTCGTGGGCGCTAGGCCTACCCACACAAGTGAGGTATCATTTTTTATCGGGAGACTTAGGGGAACGCTGGGTGGAAGGAAATTTGTGGCTCCTCTCAGATTCCAGAACTTTCTGTCACCGAAATGTGAGGAAAACGTGTTTTTTTAGCCACTTTTTGAGGTTTGCAAAGGATTCTGGGTAACAGAACCTGGTCAGAGCCCCACGAGTCACCCCATCTTGGATTCCCCTACGTCTCTAGTTTTAAAAAATGCACAGGTTTGGTAGGTTTCCCTATGTGCCGGCTGAGCTAGAGGCCAAAATCTACAGGTAGGCACTTTGCAAAAAACAGCTCTGTATTTTGTCAAAAAATGGGATGTGTCCACGTTGTGTTTTGGGGCATTTCCTGTCGCGGGCGCTAGGCCTACCGACACAAGTGAGGTATCATTTTTATCGGGAGTCTTGGTGGAACGCTGGGTGGAAGGAAATTTGTGGCTCCTCTCAGATTCCAGAACTTTCTGTCACCGAAATGTGAGGAAAACTTGTTTTTTTAGTCACTTTTTGAGGTTTGCAAAGGATTCTGGGTAACAGAACCTGTTCAGAGCCCCACGAGTCACCCCATCTTGGATTCCCCTAGGTCTCTAGTTTTCAAAAATGCACAGGTTTGGTAGGTTTCCCTATGTGCCGGCTGAGCTAGAGGCCAAAATCTACAGGTAGGCACTTTGCAAAAAACAGCTCTGTATTTTGTCATAAAATGGGATGTGTCCACGTTGTGTTTTGGGGCATTTCCTGTCGCGGGCGCTAGGCCTACCCACACAAGTGAGGTATCATTTTTATCGGGAGTCTTGGTGGAACGCTGGGTGGAAGGAAATTTGTGGCTCCTCTCAGATTCCAGAACTTTCTGTCACCGAAATGTGAGGAAAACTTGTTTTTTTAGCCACTTTTTGAGGTTTGCAAAGGATTCTGGGTAACAGAACCTGGTCAGAGCCCCACGAGTCAACCCATCTTGGATTCCCCTACGTCTCTAGTTTTAAAAAATGCACAGGTTTGGTAGGTTTCACTATGTGCCGGCTGAGCTAGAGGCCAAAATCTACAGGTAGGCACTTTGCAAAAAACAGCTCTGTATTTTGTCAAAAAATGGGATGTGTCCACGTTGTGTTTTGGGGCATTTTCTGTCGCGGGCGCTAGGCCTACCCACACAAGTGAGGTATCATTTTTATCGGGAGTCTTGGGGGAACGCTGGGTGGAAGGAAATTTGTGGCTCCTCTCAGATTCCAGAACTTTCTGTCACCGAAATGTGAGGAAAACTTGTTTTTTTAGGAACTTTTTGAGGTTTGCAAAGGATTCTGGGTAACAGAACCTGGTCAGAGCCCCACGAGTCACCCCATCTTGGATTCCCCTACGTCTCTAGTTTTAAAAAATGCACAGGTTTGGTAGGTTTCCCTATGTGCCGGCTGAGCTAGAGGCCAAAATCTACAGGTAGGCACTTTGCAAAAAACAGCTCTGTATTTTGTCAAAAAATGGAATGTGTCCACGTTGTGTTTTGGGGCATTTCCTGTCGCGGGCGCTAGGCCTACCGACACAAGTGAGGTATCATTTTTATCGGGAGACTTGGGGGAACGCTGGGTGGAAGTAAATTTGTGGCTCCTCTCAGATTCCAGAACTTTCTGTCACCGAAATGTGAGGAAAACGTGTTTTTTTTAGCCACTTTTTGAGGTTTGCAAAGGATTCTGGGTAACAGAACCTGGTCAGAGCCCCACGAGTCACCCCATCTTGGATTCCCCTAGGTCTCTAGTTTTAAAAAATGCACAGGTTTGGTAGGTTTCACTATGTGCCGGCTGAGCTAGAGGCCAAAATCTACAGGGAGGCACTTTGCAAAAAACAGCTCTGTGCTTTGTCATAAAATGGGATGTGTCCACGTTGTGTTTTGGGGCATTTCCTGTCCCGGGCGCTAGGCCTACTGACACAAGTGAGGTATCATTTTTATCGGAAGACTTGGGGGAACGCTGGGTGGAAGGAAATTTGTGGCTCCTCTCAGATTCCAGAACTTTCTGTCACCGAAATGTGAGGAAAACGTGTTATTTTAGCCACATTTTGAGGTTTGAAAAGAATTCTGGGTAACAGAACCTGGTCAGAGCCCCACAAGTCACCTCATCTTTGATTCCCCTGGGTTTCTAGTTTTCAAAAATGTGCTGGTTTGCTAGGTTTCCCCAGGTGCCGGCTGAGCTAGAGGCCAAAATCCACAGGTAGGCACTGTTTTCTATGAAAAAATGTGATGTGTCCACGTTGTGTTTTGGGGCATTTCCTGTCGCGGGCGCTACGCCTACCCACACAAGTGAGGTATCATTTTTATCGTGAGACTTGGGGGAACGCTGGGTGGAAGGAAATTTGTGGCTCCTCTCAGATTCCAGAACTTTCTGTCACCGAAATGTGAGGAAAACGTGTTATTTTAGCCACATTTTGAGGTTTGAAAAGAATTCTGGGTAACAGAACCTGGTCAGAGCCCCACAAGTCACCTCATCTTGGATTCCCCTGGGTTTCTAGTTTTCAAAAATGTGCTGGTTTGCTAGGTTTCCCCAGGTGCCGGCTGAGCTAGAGGCCAAAATCCACAGGTAGGCACTGTTTTCTATGAAAAAATGTGATGTGTCCACGTTGTGTTTTGGGGCATTTCCTGTCGCGGGCGCTAGGCCTTCCCACACATGTGAGGTATCATTTTTATCGGGAGACTTGGGGGAATGCTGGGTGGAAGGAAATTTGTGGCTCCTCTCAGATTCCAGAACTTTCTGTCACCGAAATGTGAGGAAAACTTGTTTTTTTAGCCACTTTTTGAGGTTTGCAAAAGATTCTGGGTAACAGAACCTGGTCAGAGCCCCACGAGTCACCCCATCTTGGATTCCCCTGGGTTTCTAGTTTTCAAAAATGTGCTGGTTTGGTAGGTTTCCCTAGGTGCCGGCTGAGCTAGAGGCCAAAATCCACAGGTAGGCAATGTTTTCTATGAAAAAATGTGATGTGTCCACGTTGTGTTTTGGGGCATTTCCTGTCGCGGGCGCTAGGCCTACCCACCCAAGTGAGGTATCATTTTTATCGTGAGACTTGTGGGAACGCTGGGTGGAAGGAAATTTGTGGCTCCTCTCAGATTCCAGAACTTTCTGTCACCGAAATGTGAGGAAAACGTGTTATTTTAGCCACATTTTGAGGTTTGAAAAGAATTCTGGGTAACAGAACCTGGTCAGAGCCCCACAAGTCACCTCATCTTGGATTCCCCTGGGTTTCTAGTTTTCAAAAATGTGCTGGTTTGCTAGGTTTCCCCAGGTGCCGGCTGAGCTAGAGGCCAAAATCCACAGGTAGGCACTGTTTTCTATGAAAAAATGTGATGTGTCCACGTTGTGTTTTGGGGCATTTCCTGTCGCGGGCGCTAGGCCTACCCACACATGTGAGGTATCATTTTTATCGGGAGACTTGGGGGAATGCTGGGTGGAAGGAAATTTGTGGCTCCTCTCAGATTCCAGAACTTTCTGTCACCGAAATGTGAGGAAAACTTGTTTTTTTAGCCACTTTTTGAGGTTTGCAAAGGATTCTGGGTAACAGAACCTGGTCAGAGCCCCACGAGTCACCCCATCTTGGATTCCCCTGGGTTTCTAGTTTTCAAAAATGTGCTGGTTTGGTAGGTTTCCCTAGGTGCCGGCTGAGCTAGAGGCCAAAATCCACAGGTAGGCAATGTTTTCTATGAAAAAATGTGATGTGTCCACGTTGTGTTTTGGGGCATTTCCTGTTGTGGGCGCTAGGCCTACCCACACAAGTGAGGTATCATTTTTTATCGGGAGACTTAGGGGAACGCTGGGTGGAAGGAAATTTGTGGCTCCTCTCAGATTCCAGAACTTTCTGTCACCGAAATGTGAGGAAAACGTGTTTTTTTAGCCACTTTTTGAGGTTTGCAAAGGATTCTGGGTAACAGAACCTGGTCAGAGCCCCACGAGTCACCCCATCTTGGATTCCCCTACGTCTCTAGTTTTAAAAAATGCACAGGTTTGGTAGGTTTCCCTATGTGCCGGCTGAGCTAGAGGCCAAAATCTACAGGTAGGCACTTTGCAAAAAACAGCTCTGTATTTTGTCAAAAAATGGGATGTGTCCACGTTGTGTTTTGGGGCATTTCCTGTCGCGGGCGCTAGGCCTACCGACACAAGTGAGGTATCATTTTTATTGGGAGACTTGGGGGAACGCTGGGTGGAAGGAAATTTGTGGCTCCTCTCAGATTCCAGAACTTTCTGTCACCGAAATGTGAGGAAAACTTGTTTTTTTAGTCACTTTTTGAGGTTTGCAAAGGATTCTGGGTAACAGAACCTGTTCAGAGCCCCACAAGTCACCCCATCTTGGATTCCCCTAGGTCTCTAGTTTTCAAAAATGCACAGGTTTGGTAGGTTTCCCTATGTGCCGGCTGAGCTAGAGGCCAAAATCTACAGGTAGGCACTTTGCAAAAAACAGCTCTGTATTTTGTCATAAAATGGGATGTGTCCACGTTGTGTTTTGGGGCATTTCCTGTCGCGGGCGCTAGGCCTACCCACACAAGTGAGGTATCATTTTTATCGGGAGTCTTGGTGGAACGCTGGGTGGAAGGAAATTTGTGGCTCCTCTCAGATTCCAGAACTTTCTGTCACCGAAATGTGAGGAAAACTTGTTTTTTTAGCCACTTTTTGAGGTTTGCAAAGGATTCTGGGTAACAGAACCTGGTCAGAGCCCCACGAGTCAACCCATCTTGGATTCCCCTACGTCTCTAGTTTTAAAAAATGCACAGGTTTGGTAGGTTTCACTATGTGCCGGCTGAGCTAGAGGCCAAAATCTACAGGTAGGCACTTTGCAAAAAACAGCTCTGTATTTTGTCAAAAAATGGGATGTGTCCACGTTGTGTTTTGGTGCATTTTCTGTCGCGGGCGCTAGGCCTACCCACACAAGTGAGGTATCATTTTTATCGGGAGTCTTGGGGGAACGCTGGGTGGAAGGAAATTTGTGGCTCCTCTCAGATTCCAGAACTTTCTGTCACCGAAATGTGAGGAAAACTTGTTTTTTTAGGAACTTTTTGAGGTTTGCAAAGGATTCTGGGTAACAGAACCTGGTCAGAGCCCCACGAGTCACCCCATCTTGGATTCCCCTACGTCTCTAGTTTTAAAAAATGCACAGGTTTGGTAGGTTTCCCTATGTGCAGGCTGAGCTAGAGGCCAAAATCTACAGGTAGGCACTTTGCAAAAAACAGCTCTGTATTTTGTCAAAAAATGGGATGTGTCCACGTTGTGTTTTGGGGCATTTCCTGTCGCGGGCGCTAGGCCTACCGACACAAGTGAGGTATCATTTTTATCGGGAGACTTGGGGGAACGCTGGGTGGAAGTAAATTTGTGGCTCCTCTCAGATTCCAGAACTTTCTGTCACCGAAATGTGAGGAAAACGTGTTTTTTTTAGCCACTTTTTGAGGTTTGCAAAGGATTCTGGGTAACAGAACCTGGTCAGAGCCCCACGAGTCACCCCATCTTGGATTCCCCTAGGTCTCTAGTTTTAAAAAATGCACAGGTTTGGTAGGTTTCACTATGTGCCGGCTGAGCTAGAGGCCAAAATCTACAGGGAGGCACTTTGCAAAAAACAGCTCTGTGCTTTGTCATAAAATGGGATGTGTCCACGTTGTGTTTTGGGGCATTTCCTGTCCCGGGCGCTAGGCCTACTGACACAAGTGAGGTATCATTTTTATCGGAAGACTTGGGGGAACGCTGGGTGGAAGGAAATTTGTGGCTCCTCTAAGATTCCAGAACTTTCTGTCACCGAAATGTGAGGAAAACGTGTTATTTTAGCCACATTTTGAGGTTTGAAAAGAATTCTGGGTAACAGAACCTGGTCAGAGCCCCACAAGTCACCTCATCTTTGATTCCCCTGGGTTTCTAGTTTTCAAAAATGTGCTGGTTTGCTAGGTTTCCCCAGGTGCCGGCTGAGCTAGAGGCCAAAATCCACAGGTAGGCACTGTTTTCTATGAAAAAATGTGATGTGTCCACGTTGTGTTTTGGGGCATTTCCTGTCGCGGGCGCTACGCCTACCCACACAAGTGAGGTATCATTTTTATCGTGAGACTTGGGGGAACGCTGGGTGGAAGGAAATTTGTGGCTCCTCTCAGATTCCAGAACTTTCTGTCACCGAAATGTGAGGAAAACGTGTTATTTTAGCCACATTTTGAGGTTTGAAAAGAATTCTGGGTAACAGAACCTGGTCAGAGCCCCACAAGTCACCTCATCTTGGATTCCCCTGGGTTTCTAGTTTTCAAAAATGTGCTGGTTTGCTAGGTTTCCCCAGGTGCCGGCTGAGCTAGAGGCCAAAATCCACAGGTAGGCACTGTTTTCTATGAAAAAATGTGATGTGTCCACGTTGTGTTTTGGGGCATTTCCTGTCGCGGGCGCTAGGCCTTCCCACACATGTGAGGTATCATTTTTATCGGGAGACTTGGGGGAATGCTGGGTGGAAGGAAATTTGTGGCTCCTATCAGATTCCAGAACTTTCTGTCACCGAAATGTGAGGAAAACTTGTTTTTTTAGCCACTTTTTGAGGTTTGCAAAAGATTCTGGGTAACAGAACCTGGTCAGAGCCCCACGAGTCACCCCATCTTGGATTCCCCTGGGTTTCTAGTTTTCAAAAATGTGCTGGTTTGGTAGGTTTCCCTAGGTGCCGGCTGAGCTAGAGGCCAAAATCCACAGGTAGGCAATGTTTTCTATGAAAAAATTTGATGTGTCCACGTTGTGTTTTGGGGCATTTCCTGTCGTGGGCGCTAGGCCTACCCACACAAGTGAGGTATCATTTTTTATCGGGAGACTTGGGGGAACGCTGGGTGGAAGGAAATTTGTGGCTCCTCTCAGATTCCAGAACTTTCTGTCACCGAAATGTGAGTAAAACGTGTTTTTTTAGCCACTTTTTGAGGTTTGCAAAGGATTCTGGGTAACAGAACCTGGTCAGAGCCCCACGAGTCACCCCATCTTGGATTCCCCTAGGTCTCTAGTTTTAGAAAATGCACAGGTTTGGTAGGTTTCACTATGTGCCGGCTGAGCTAGAGGCCAAAATCTACAGGTAGGCTCTTTGCAAAAAACAGCTCTGTATTTTGTCATAAAATGGGATGTGTCCACGTTGTGTTTTGGGGCATTTCCTGTCCCGGGCGCTAGGCCTAATGACACAAGTGAGGTATCATTTTTATCGGAAGACTTGGGGGAACGCTGGGTGGAAGGAAATTTGTGGCTCCTCTCAGATTCCAGAACTTTCTGTCACCGAAATGTGAGGAAAACTTGTTTTTTTAGCCACTTTTTGAGGTTTGCAAAGGATTCTGGGTAACAGAACCTGGTCAGAGCCCCACGAGTCACCCCATCTTGGATTCCCCTAGGTCTCTAGTTTTCAAAAATGCACAGGTTTGGTAGGTTTCCCTATGTGCCGGCTGAGCTAGAGGCCAAAATATACAGGTAGGCACTTTGCAAAAAACAGCTCTGTATTTTGTCAAAAAATGGGATGTGTCCACGTTGTGTTTTGGGGCATTTCCTGTCGCGGGCCCTAGGCCTACCCACACAAGTGAGGTATCATTTTTATCGGGAGACTTGGGGAAACGCTGGGTGGAAGGAAATTTGTGGCTCCTCTCAGATTCCAGAACTTTCTGTCACCGAAATATGAGGAAAACTTGTTTTTTTAGCCACTTTTTGAGGTTTGCAAAGGATTCTGGGTAACAGAACCTGGTCAGAGCCCCACAAGTCACCCCATCGTGGATTCCCCTAGGTCTCTAGTTTTCAAAAATGCACAGGTTTGGTAGGTTTCCCTATGTGCCGGCTGAGCTAGAGGCCAAAATCTACAGGTAGACACTTTGCAAAAAACAGCTCTGTATTTTGTCAAAAAATGGGATGTGTCCACGTTGTGTTTTGGGGCATTTCCTGTCGCGGGCGCTAGGCCTACCCACACAAGTGAGGTATCATTTTTATCGGGAGACTTGGGAGAACGCTGGGTGGAAGGAAATTTGTGGCTCCTCTCAGATTCCAGAACTTTCTGTCACCGAAATGTTAGGAAAACATGTTTTTTTAGCCACTTTTTGAGGTTTGCAAAGGATTCTGGGTAACAGAACCTGGTCAGAGCCCCACGAGTCACCCCATCTTGGATTCCCCTAGGTCTCTAGTTTTCAAAAATGCACAGGTTTGGTAGGTTTCCCTATGTGCCGGCTGAGCTAGAGGCCAAAATCTACAGGTAGGCACTTTGCAAAAAACAGCTCTGTATTTTGTCAAAAAATGGGATGTGTCCACGTTGTGTTTTGGGGCATTTCCTGTCGCGGTGCTAGACCTACCTACACAAGTAAGGTATCATTTTTATCTGGATTCTTGGGGGAACGCTGGGTGGAAGGAAATTTGTGGCTCCTCTCAGATTCCAGAACTTTCTGTCACCGAAATGTGAGGAAAACTTGTTTTTTTAGCCACTTTTTGAGGTTTGCAAAGGATTCTGGGTAAGAGAACCTGTTCAGAGCCCCACGAGTCACCCCATCTTGGATTCCCCTGGGTTTCTAGTTTTCAAAAATGTGCTGGTTTGCTAGGTTCCCCTAGATGCCGGCTGAGCTAGAGGCCAAAATCCACAGGTAGGCAATGTTTTCTATGAAAAAATGTGAAATGTCCACGTTGTGTTTTGGGGCATTTCCTGTCGTGGGCGCTAGGCCTACCCACACAAGTGAGGTATCATTTTTTATCGGGAGACTTGGGGGAATGCTGGGTGGAAGGAAATTTGTGGCTCCTCTCAGATTCCAGAACTTTCTGTCACCGAAATGTGAGGAAAACGTGTTTTTTTAGCCACTTTTTGAGGTTTGCAAAGGATTCTGGGTAACAGAACCTGGTCAGAGCCCCACGAGTCACCCCATCTTGGATTCCCCTAGGTCTCTAGTTTTCAAAAATGCATAGGTTTGGTAGGTTTCACTATGTGCCGGCTGAGCTAGAGGCCAAAATCTACAGGTAGGCACTTTGCAAAAAACAGCTCTGTATTTTGTCATAAAATGGGATGTGTCCACGTTGTGTTTTGGGGTATTTCCTGTCCCAGGCGCTAGGCCTACCCACACAAGTGAGGTATCATTTTTATCGGGAGACTAGGGGAACACTGGGTGGAAGGAAATTTGTGGCTCCTCTCAGATTCCAGAACTTTCTGTCACCGAAATGTGAGGAAAACTTGTTTTTTTTGCCACTTTTTGAGGTTTGCAAAGGATTCTGGGTAACAGAACCTGGTCACAGCCCCACGAGTCACCCCATCTTGGATTCCCCTGGGTTTCTAGTTTTCAAAAATGTGCTGGTTTGCTAGGTTCCCCTAGATGCCGGCTGAGCTAGAGGCCAAAATCCACAGGTAGGCAATGTTTTCTATGAAAAAATGTGATGAGTCCACGTTGTGTTTTGGGGCATTTCCTGTCGTGGGCGCTAGGCCTACCCACACAAGTGAGGTATCATTTTTTATCGGGAGACTTGGGGGAACGCTGGGTGGAAGGAAATTTGTGGCTCCTCTCAGATTCCAGAACTTTCTGTCACCGAAATGTGAGGAAAACGTTTTTTTTTAGCCACTTTTTGAGGTTTGCAAAGGATTCTGGGTAACAGAACCTGGTCAGAGCCCCACGAGTCACCCCATCTTGGATTCCCCTAGGTCTCTAGTTTTAGAAAATGCACAGGTTTGGTAGGTTTCACTATGTGCCGGCTGAGCTAGAGGCCAAAATCTACAGGTAGGCACTTTGCAAAAAACAGCTCTGTATTTTGTCATAAAATGGGATGTGTCCACGTTGTGTTTTGGGGCATTTCCTGTCCCGGGCGCTAGGCCTACTGACACAAGTGAGGTATCATTTTTATCGGAAGACTTGGGGGAACGCTGGGTGGAAGGAAATTTGTGGCTCCTCTCAGATTCCAGAACTTTCTGTCACCGAAATGTGAGGAAAACGTGTTATTTTAGCCACATTTTGAGGTTTGAAAAGAATTCTGGGTAACAGAACCTGATCAGAGCCCCACAAGTCACCTCATCTTGGATTCCCCTGCGTTTCTAGTTTTCAAAAATGTGCTGGTTTGCTAGGTTTCCCCAGGTGCCGGCTGAGCTAGAGGCCAAAATCCACAGGTAGGCACTGTTTTCTATGAAAAAATGTGATGTGTCCACGTTGTGTTTTGGGGCATTTCCTGTTGCGGGCGCTAGGCCTACCCACACAAGTGAGGTATCATTTTTATCGGGAGACTTGGGGGAATGCTGGGTGGAAGGAAATTTGTGGCTCCTCTCAGATTCCAGAACTTTCTGTCACCGAAATGTGAGGAAAACTTGTTTTTTTAGCCACTTTTTGTGGTTTGCAAAGGATTCTGGGTAACAGAACCTGGTCAGAGCCCCACGAGTCACCCCATCTTGGATTCCCCTGGGTTTCTAGTTTTCAAAAATGTGCTGGTTTGGTAGGTTTCCCTAGGTGCCGGCTGAGCTAGAGGCCAAAATCCACAGGTAGGCAATGTTTTCTATGAAAAAATGTGATGTGTCCACGTTGTGTTTTGGGGCATTTCCTGTCGTGGGCGCTAGGCCTACCCACACAAGTGAGGTATCATTTTTTATCGGGAGACTTGGGGGAACGCTGGGTGGAAGGAAATTTGTGGCTCCTCTCAGATTCCAGAACTTTCTGTCACCGAAATGTGAGTAATACGTGTTTTTTTAGCCACTTTTTGAGGTTTGCAAAGGATTCTGGGTAACAGAACCTGGTCAGAGCCCCACGAGTCACCCCATCTTGGATTCCCCTAGGTCTCTAGTTTTAAAAAATGCACAGGTTTGGTAGGTTTCACTATGTGCCAGCTGAGCTAGAGGCCAAAATCTACAGCTAGGCACTTTGCAAAAAACAGCTCTGTATTTTGTCAAAAAATGGGATGTGTCCACGTTGTGTTTTGGGGCATTTCCTGTCGCGGGCGCTAGGCCTACCGACACAAGTGAGGTATCATTTTTATCGGGAGACTTGCGGGAACTCTGGGTGGAAGGAAATTTGTGGCTCCTCTCAGATTCCAGAACTTTCTGTCACCGAAATGTGAGGAAAACTTGTTTTTTTAGCCACTTTTTGAGGTTTGCAAAGGATTCTGGGTAACAGAACCTGTTCAGAGCCCCACGAGTCACCCCATCTTGGATTCCCCTAGGTCTCTAGTTTTCAAAAATGCACAGGTTTGGTAGGTTTCCCTATGTGCCGGCTGAGCTAGAGGCCAAAATCTACAGTTAGGCACTTTGCAAAAAACAGCTCTGTATTTTGTCAAAAAATGGGATGTGTCCACGTTGTGTTTTGGGGCATTTTCTGTCGCGGGCGCTAGGCCTACCCACACAAGTGAGGTATCATTTTTATCGGGAGTCTTGGGGGAACGCTAGGTGGAAGGAAATTTGTGGCTCCTCTCAGATTCCAGAACTTTCTGTCACCGAAATGTGAGGAAAACTTGTTTTTTTAGGAACTTTTTGAGGTTTGCAAAGGATTCTGGGTAACAGAACCTGGTCAGAGCCCCACGAGTCACCCCATCTTGGATTCCCCTACGTCTCTAGTTTTAAAAAATGCACAGGTTTGGTAGGTTTCCCTATGTGCCGGCTGAGCTAGAGGCCAAAATCTACAGGTAGGCACTTTGCAAAAAACAGCTCTGTATTTTGTCAAAAAATGGGATGTGTCCACTTTGTGTTTTGGGGCATTTCCTGTCGCGGGCGCTAGGCCTACCGACACAAGTGAGGTATCATTTTTATCGGGAGACTTGGGGGAACGCTGGGTGGAAGGAAATTTGTGGCTCCTCTCAGATTCCAGAACTTTCTGTCATCGAAATGTGAGGAAAACGTGTTTTTTTTAGCCACTTTTTGAGGTTTGCAAAGGATTCTGGGTAACAGAACCTGGTCAGAGCCCCACGAGTCACCCCATCTTGGATTCCCCTAGGTCTCTAGTTTTCAAAATTGCACAGGTTTGGTAGGTTTCCCTATGTGCCGGCTGAGCTAGAGGCCAAAATCTACAGGTAGGCACTTTACAAAAAACAGCTCTGTATTTTGTCAAAAAATGGGATGTGCCCACGTTGTGTTTTGGGGCATTTCCTGTCGCGGGCGCTAGGCCTACCCACCCAAGTGAGGTATCATTTTTATCGGGAGACTTGGGGGAACGCTGGGTGGAAGGAAATTTGTGGCTCCTCTCAGATTCCAGAACTTTCTGTCACCGAAATGTGAGGAAAACTTGTTTTTTTAGCCACTTTTTGAGGTTTGCAAAGGATTCTGGGTAACAGAACCTGTTCAGAGCCCCACGAGTCACCCCATCTTGGATTGCCCTGGGTTTCTAGTTTTCAAAAATGTGCTGGTTTGCTAGGTTCCCCTAGATGCCGGCTGAGCTAGAGGCCAAAATCCACAGGTAGGCAATGTTTTCTATGAAAAAATGTGATGTGTCCACGTTGTGTTTTGGGGCATTTCCTGTCGTGGGCGCTAGGCCTACCCACACAAGTGAGGTATCATTTTTTATCGGGAGACTTGGGGGAATGCTGGGTGGAAGGAAATTTGTGGCTCCTCTCAGATTCCAGAACTTTCTGTCACCGAAATGTGAGGAAAACGTGTTTTTTTAGCCACTTTTTGAGGTTTGCAAAGGATTCTGGGTAACAGAACCTGGTCACAGCCCCACGAGTCACCCCATCTTGGATTCCCCTAGGTCTCTAGTTTTCAAAAATGCATAGGTTTGGTAGGTTTCACTATGTGCCGGCTGAGCTAGAGGCCAAAATCTACAGGTAGGCACTTTGCAAAAAACAGCTCTGTATTTTGTCATAAAATGGGATGTGTCCACGTTGTGTTTTGGGGTATTTCCTGTCCCAGGCGCTAGGCCTACCCACACAAGTGAGGTATCATTTTTATCGGGAGACTAGGGGAACACTGGGTGGAAGGAAATTTGTGGCTCCTCTCAGATTCCAGAACTTTCTGTCACCGAAATGTGAGGAAAACTTGTTTTTTTAGCCACTTTTTGAGGTTTGCAAAGGATTCTGGGTAATAGAACCTGTTCAGAGCCCCACGAGTCACCCCATCTTGGATTCCCCTGGGTTTCTAGTTTTCAAAAATGTGCTGGTTTGCTAGGTTCCCCTAGATGCCGGCTGAGCTAGAGGCCAAAATCCACAGGTAGGCAATGTTTTCTATGAAAAAATGTGATGTGTCCACGTTGTGTTTTGGGGCATTTCCTGTCGTGGGCGCTAGGCCTACCCACACAAGTGAGGTATCATTTTTTATCGGGAGACTTGGGGGAATGCTGGGTGGAAGGAAATTTGTGGCTCCTCTCAGATTCCAGAACTTTCTGTCACCGAAATGTGAGGAAAACGTGTTTTTTTAGCCACTTTTTGAGGTTTGCAAAGGATTCTGGGAAACAGAACCTGGTCAGAGCCCCACGAGTCACCCCATCTTGGATTCCCCTAGGTCTCTAGTTTTAAAAAATGCATAGGTTTGGTAGGTTTCACTATGTGCCGGATGAGCTAGAGGCCAAAATCTACAGGTAGGCACTTTGCAAAAAACAGCTCTGTATTTTGTCATAAAATGGGATGTGTCCACGTTGTGTTTTGGGGTATTTCCTGTCCCAGGCGCTAGGCCTACCCACACAAGTGAGGTATCATTTTTATCGGGAGACTAGGGGAACACTGGGTGGAAGGAAATTTGTGGCTCCTCTCAGATTCCAGAACTTTCTGTCACCGAAATGTGAGGAAAACTTTTTTTTTTGCCACTTTTTGAGGTTTGCAAAGGATTCTGGGTAACAGAACCTGGTCAGAGCCCCACGAGTCACCCCATCTTGGATTCCCCTGGGTTTCTAGTTTTCAAAAATGTGCTGGTTTGCTAGGTTCCCCTAGATGCCGGCTGAGCTAGAGGCCAAAATCCACAGGTAGGCAATGTTTTCTATGAAAAAATGTGATGTGTCAACGTTGTGTTTTGGGGCATTTCCTGTCGTGGGCGCTAGGCCTACCCACACAAGTGAGGTATCATTTTTTATCGAGAGACTTGGGGGAACGCTGGGTGGAAGGAAATTTGTGGCTCCTCTCAGATTCCAGAACTTTCTGTCACCGAAATGTGAGGAAAACGTGTTTTTTTAGCCCCTTTTTGAGGTTTGCAAAGGATTCTGGGTAACAGAACCTGGTCAGAGCCCCACGAGTCACCCCATCTTGGATTCCCCTAGGTCTCTAGTTTTAGAAAATGCACAGGTTTGGTAGGTTTCACTATGTGCCGGCTGAGCTAGAGGCCAAAATCTACAGGTAGGCACTTTGCAAAAAACAGCTCTGTATTTTGTCATAAAATGGGATGTGTCCACGTTGTGTTTTGGGGCATTTCCTGTCCCGGGCGCTAGGCCTACTGACACAAGTGAGGTATCATTTTTATCGGAAGACTTGGGGGAACGCTGGGTGGAAGGAAATTTGTGGCTCCTCTCAGATTCCAGAACTTTCTGTCACCGAAATGTGAGGAAAACGTGTTATTTTTGCCACATTTTGAGGTTTGAAAAGAATTCTGGGTAACAGAACCTGATCAGAGCCCCACAAGTCACCTCATCTTGGATTCCCCTGGGTTTCTAGTTTTCAAAAATGTGCTGGTTTTCTAGGTTTCCCCAGGTGCCGGCTGAGCTAGAGGCCAAAATCCACAGGTAGGCACTGTTTTCTATGAAAAAATGTGATGTGTCCACTTTGTGTTTTGGGGCATTTCCTGTTGCGGGCGCTAGGCCTACCCACACAAGTGAGGTATCATTTTTATCGGGAGACTTGGGGGAATGCTGGGTGGAAGGAAATTTGTGGCTCCTCTCAGATTCCAGAACTTTCTGTCACCGAAATGTGAGGAAAACTTGTTTTTTTAGCCACTTTTTGAGGTTTGCAAAGGATTCTGGGTAACAGAACCTGGTCAGAGCCCCACGAGTCACCCCATCTTGGATTCCCCTGGGTTTCTAGTTTTCAAAAATGTGCTGGTTTGGTAGGTTTCCCTAGGTGCCGGCTGAGCTAGAGGCCAAAATCCACAGGTAGGCAATGTTTTCTATGAAAAAATGTGATGTGTCCACGTTGTGTTTTGGGGCATTTCCTGTCGTGGGCGCTAGGCCTACCCACACAAGTGAGGTATCATTTTTTATCGGGAGACTTGGGGGAACGCTGGGTGGAAGGAAATTTGTGGCTCCTCTCAGATTCCAGAACTTTCTGTCACCGAAATGTGAGTAAAACGTGTTTTTTTAGCCACTTTTTGAGGTTTGCAAAGAATTCTGGGTAACAGAACCTGGTCAGAGCCCCACGAGTCACCCCATCTTGGATTCCCCTAGGTCTCTATTTTTGAAAAATGCACAGGTTTGGTAGGTTTCACTATGTGCCAGCTGAGCTAGAGGCCAAAATCTACAGCTAGGCACTTTGGAAAAAACAGCTCTGTATTTTGTCAAAAAATGGGATGTGTCCACGTTGTGTTTTGGGGCATTTCCTGTCGCGGGCGCTAGGCCTACCGACACAAGTGAGGTATCATTTTTATCGGGAGACTTGGGGGAACTCTGGGTGGAAGGAAATTTGTGGCTCCTCTCAGATTCCAGAACTTTCTGTCACCGAAATGTGAGGAAAACTTGTTTTTTTAGCCACTTTTTGAGGTTTGCAAAGGATTCTGGGTAACAGAACCTGTTCAGAGCCCCACGAGTCACCCCATCTTGGATTCCCCTAGGTCTCTAGTTTTCAAAAATGCACAGGTTTGGTAGGTTTCCCTATGTGCCGGCTGAGCTAGAGGCCAAAATCTACAGTTAGGCACTCTGCAAAAAACAGCTCTGTATTTTGTCAAAAAATGGGATGTGTCCACGTTGTGTTTTGGGGCATTTTCTGTCGCGGGCGCTAGGCCTACCCACACAAGTGAGGTATCATTTTTATCGGGAGTCTTGGGGGAACGCTAGGTGGAAGGAAATTTGTGGCTCCTCTCAGATTCCAGAACTTTCTGTCACCGAAATGTGAGGAAAACTTGTTTTTTTAGGAACTTTTTGAGGTTTGCAAAGGATTCTGGGTAACAGAACCTGGTCAGAGCCCCACGAGTCACCCCATCTTGGATTCCCCTACGTCTCTAGTTTTAAAAAATGCACAGGTTTGGTAGGTTTCCCTATGTGCCGGCTGAGCTAGAGGCCAAAATCTACAGGTAGGCACTTTGCAAAAAACAGCTCTGTATTTTGTCAAAAAATGGGATGTGTCCACTTTGTGTTTTGGGGCATTTCCTGTCACGGGCGCTAGGCCTACCGACACAAGTGAGGTATCATTTTTATCGGGAGACTTGGGGGAACGCTGGGTGGAAGGAAATTTGTGGCTCCTCTCAGATTCCAGAACTTTCTGTCACCGAAATGTGAGGAAAACTTGTTTTTTTAGCCACTTTTTGAGGTTTGCAAAGGATTCTGGGTAACAGAACCTGTTCAGAGCCCCACGAGTCACCCCATCTTGGATTCCCCTGGGTTTCTAGTTTTCAAAAATGTGCTGGTTTGCTAGGTTCCCCTAGATGCCGGCTGAGCTAGAGGCCAAAATCCACAGGTAGGCAATGTTTTCTATGAAAAAATGTGATGTGTCCACGTTGTGTTTTGGGGCATTTCCTGTCGTGGGCGCTAGGCCTACCCACACAAGTGAGGTATCATTTTTTATCGGGAGACTTGGGGGAATGCTGGGTGGAAGGAAATTTGTGGCTCCTCTCAGATTCCAGAACTTTCTGTCACCGAAATGTGAGGAAAACGTGTTTTTTTAGCCACTTTTTGAGGTTTGCAAAGGATTCTGGGTAACAGAACCTGGTCACAGCCCCACGAGTCACCCCATCTTGGATTCCCCTAGGTCTCTAGTTTTCAAAAATGCATAGGTTTGGTAGGTTTCACTATGTGCCGGCTGAGCTAGAGGCCAAAATCTACAGGTAGGCACTTTGCAAAAAACAGCTCTGTATTTTGTCATAAAATGGGATGTGTCCACGTTGTGTTTTGGGGTATTTCCTGTCCCAGGCGCTAGGCCTACCCACACAAGTGAGGTATCATTTTTATCGGGAGACTAGGGGAACACTGGGTGGAAGGAAATTTGTGGCTCCTCTCAGATTCCAGAACTTTCTGTCACCGAAATGTGAGGAAAACTTTTTTTTTTGCCACTTTTTGAGGTTTGCAAAGGATTCTGGGTAACAGAACCTGGTCAGAGCCCCACGAGTCACCCCATCTTGGATTCCCCTGGGTTTCTAGTTTTCAAAAATGTGCTGGTTTGCTAGGTTCCCCTAGATGCCGGCTGAGCTAGAGGCCAAAATCCACAGGTAGGCAATGTTTTCTATGAAAAAATGTGATGTGTCCACGTTGTGTTTTGGGGCATTTCCTGTCGTGGGCGCTAGGCCTACCCACACAAGTGAGGTATCATTTTTTATCGGGAGACTTGGGGGAATGCTGGGTGGAAGGAAATTTGTGGCTCCTCTCAGATTCCAGAACTTTCTGTCACCGAAATGTGAGGAAAACGTGTTTTTTTAGCCACTTTTTGAGGTTTGCAAAGGATTCTGGGTAACAGAACCTGGTCAGAGCCCCACGAGTCACCCCATCTTGGATTCCCCTAGGTCTCTAGTTTTCAAAAATGCATAGGTTTGGTAAGTTTCACTATGTGCCGGCTGAGCTAGAGGCCAAAATCTACAGGTAGGCACTTTGCAAAAAACAGCTCTGTATTTTGTCATAAAATGGGATGTGTCCACGTTGTGTTTTGGGGTATTTCCTGTCCCAGGCGCTAGGCCTACCCACACAAGTGAGGTATCATTTTTATCGGGAGACTAGGGGAACACTGGGTGGAAGGAAATTTGTGGCTCCTCTCAGATTCCAGAACTTTCTGTCACCGAAATGTGAGGAAAACTTGTTTTTTTTGCCACTTTTTGAGGTTTGCAAAGGATTCTGGGTAACAGAACCTGGTCAGAGCCCCACGAGTCACCCCATCTTGGATTCCCCTGGGTTTCTAGTTTTCAAAAATGTGCTGGTTTGCTAGGTTCCCCTAGATGCCGGCTGAGCTAGAGGCCAAAATCCACAGGTAGGCAATGTTTTCTATGAAAAAATGTGATGTGTCAACGTTGTGTTTTGGGGCATTTCCTGTCGTGGGCTCTAGGCCTACCCACACAAGTGAGGTATCATTTTTTATCGGGAGACTTGGGGGAACGCTGGGTGGAAGGAAATTTGTGGCTCCTCTCAGATTCCAGAACTTTCTGTCACCGAAATGTGAGGAAAACGTGTTTTTTTAGCCACTTTTTGAGGTTTGCAAAGGATTCTGGGTAACAGAACCTGGTCAGAGCCCCACGAGTCACCCCATCTTGGATTCCCCTAGGTCTCTAGTTTTAGAAAATGCACAGGTTTGGTAGGTTTCACTATGTGCCGGCTGAGCTAGAGGCCAAAATCTACAGGTAGGCACTTTGCAAAAAACAGCTCTGTATTTTGTCATAAAATGGGATGTGTCCACGTTGTGTTTTGGGGCATTTCCTGTCCCGGGCGCTAGGCCTACTGACACAAGTGAGGTATCATTTTTATCGGAAGACTTGGGGGAACGCTGGGTGGAAGGAAATTTGTGGCTCCTCTCAGATTCCAGAACTTTCTGTCACCGAAATGTGAGGAAAACGTGTTATTTTAGCCACATTTTGAGGTTTGAAAAGAATTCTGGGTAACAGAACCTGATCAGAGCCCCACAAGTCACTTCATCTTGGATTCCCCTGGGTTTCTAGTTTTCAAAAATGTGCTGGTTTGCTAGGTTTCCCCAGGTGCCGGCTGAGCTAGAGGCCAAAATCCACAGGTAGGCACTGTTTTCTATGAAAAAATGTGATGTGTCCACGTTGTGTTTTGGGGCATTTCCTGTTGCGGGCGCTAGGCCTACCCACACAAGTGAGGTATCATTTTTATCGGGAGACTTGGGGGAATGCTGGGTGGAAGGAAATTTGTGGCTCCTCTCAGATTCCAGAACTTTCTGTCACCGAAATGTGAGTAAAACGTGTTTTTTTAGCCACTTTTTGAGGTTTGCAAAGGATTCTGGGTAACAGAACCTGGTCAGAGCCCCACGAGTCACCCCATCTTGGATTCCCCTAGGTCTCTAGTTTTAAAAAATGCACAGGTTTGGTAGGTTTCACTATGTGCCAGCTGAGCTAGAGGCCAAAATCTACAGCTAGGCACTTTGCAAAAAACAGCTCTGTATTTTGTCAAAAAATGGGATGTGTCCACGTTGTGTTTTGGGGCATTTCCTGTCGCGGGCGCTAGGCCTACCGACACAAGTGAGGTATCATTTTTATCGGGAGACTTGGGGGAACTCTGGGTGGAAGGAAATTTGTGGCTCCTCTCAGATTCCAGAACTTTCTGTCACCGAAATGTGAGGAAAACTTGTTTTTTTAGCCACTTTTTGAGGTTTGCAAAGGATTCTGGGTAACAGAACCTGTTCAGAGCCCCACGAGTCACCCCATCTTGGATTCCCCTAGGTCTCTAGTTTTCAAAAATGCACAGGTTTGGTAGGTTTCCCTATGTGCCGGCTGAGCTAGAGGCCAAAATCTACAGGTAGGCACTTTGCAAAAAACAGCTCTGTATTTTGTCAAAAAATGGGATGTGTCCACTTTGTGTTTTGGGGCATTTCCTGTCGCGGGCGCTAGGCCTACCGACACAAGTGAGGTATCATTTTTATCGGGAGACTTGGGGGAACGCTGGGTGGAAGGAAATTTGTGGCTCCTCTCAGATTCCAGAACTTTCTGTCACCGAAATGTGAGGAAAACGTGTTTTTTTTAGCCACTTTTTGAGGTTTGCAAAGGATTCTGGGTAACAGAACCTGGTCAGAGCCCCACGAGTCACCCCATCTTGGATTCCCCTAGGTCTCTAGTTTTCAAAATTGCACAGGTTTGGTAGGTTTCCCTATGTGCCGGCTGAGCTAGAGGCCAAAATCTACAGGTAGGCACTTTACAAAAAACAGCTCTGTATTTTGTCAAAAAATGGGATGTGCCCACGTTGTGTTTTGGGGCATTTCCTGTCGCGGGCGCTAGGCCTACCCACCCAAGTGAGGTATCATTTTTATCGGGAGACATGGGGGAACGCTGGGTGGAAGGAAATTTGTGGCTCCTCTCAGATTCCAGAACTTTCTGTCACCGAAATGTGAGGAAAACTTGTTTTTTTAGCCACTTTTTGAGGTTTGCAAAGGATTCTGGGTAACAGAACCTGTTCAGAGCCCCACGAGTCACCCCATCTTGGATTCCCCTGGGTTTCTAGTTTTCAAAAATGTGCTGGTTTGCTAGGTTCCCCTAGATGCCGGCTGAGCTAGAGGCCAAAATCCACAGGTAGGCAATGTTTTCTATGAAAAAATGTGATGTGTCCACGTTGTGTTTTGGGGCATTTCCTGTCGTGGGCGCTAGGCCTACCCACACAAGTGAGGTATCATTTTTTATCGGGAGACTTGGGGGAATGCTGGGTGGAAGGAAATTTGTGGCTCCTCTCAGATTCCAGAACTTTCTGTCACCGAAATGTGAGGAAAACGTGTTTTTTTAGCCACTTTTTGAGGTTTGCAAAGGATTCTGGGTAACAGAACCTGGTCAGAGCCCCACGAGTCACCCCATCTTGGATTCCCCTAGGTCTCTAGTTTTCAAAAATGCATATGTTTGGTAGGTTTCACTATGTGCCGGCTGAGCTAGAGGCCAAAATCTACAGGTAGGCACTTTGCAAAAAACAGCTCTGTATTTTGTCATAAAATGGGATGTGTCCACGTTGTGTTTTGGGGTATTTCCTGTCCCAGGCGCTAGGCCTACCCACACAAGTGAGGTATCATTTTTATCGGGAGACTAGGGGAACACTGGGTGGAAGGAAATTTGTGGCTCCTCTCAGATTCCAGAACTTTCTGTCACCGAAATGTGAGGAAAACTTTTTTTTTTGCCACTTTTTGAGGTTTGCAAAGGATTCTGGGTAACAGAACCTGGTCAGAGCCCCACGAGTCACCCCATCTTGGATTCCCCTGGGTTTCTAGTTTTCAAAAATGTGCTGGTTTGCTAGGTTCCCCTAGATGCCGGCTGAGCTAGAGGCCAAAATCCACAGGTAGGCAATGTTTTCTATGAAAAAATGTGATGTGTCCACGTTGTGTTTTGGGGCATTTCCTGTCGTGGGCGCTAGGCCTACCCACACAAGTGAGGTATCATTTTTTATCGGGAGACTTGGGGGAACGCTGGGTGGAAGGAAATTTGTGGCTCCTCTCAGATTCCAGAACTTTCTGTCACCGAAATGTGAGGAAAACGTGTTTTTTTAGCCACTTTTTGAGGTTTGCAAAGGATTCTGGGTAACAGAACCTGGTCAGAGCCCCACGAGTCACCCCATCTTGGATTCCCCTAGGTCTCTAGTTTTAGAAAATGCACAGGTTTGGTAGGTTTCACTATGTGCCGGCTGAGCTAGAGGCCAAAATCTACAGGTAGGCACTTTGCAAAAAACAGCTCTGTATTTTGTCATAAAATGGGATGTGTCCACGTTGTGTTTTGGGGCATTTCCTGTCCCGGGCGCTAGGCTTACTGACACAAGTGAGGTATCATTTTTATAGGAAGACTTGGGGGTACGCTGGGTGGAAGGAAATTTGTGGCTCCTCTCAGATTCCAGAACTTTCTGTCACCGAAATGTGAGGAAAACGTGTTATTTTAGCCACATTTTGAGGTTTGAAAAGAATTCTGGGTAACAGAACCTGATCAGAGCCCCACAAGTCACCTCATCTTGGATTCCCCTGGGTTTCTAGTTTTCAAAAATGTGCTGGTTTGCTAGGTTTCCCCAGGTGCCGGCTGAGCTAGAGGCCAAAATCCACAGGTAGGCACTGTTTTCTATGAAAAAATGTGATGTGTCCACGTTGTGTTTTGGGGCATTTCCTGTTGCGGGCGCTAGGCCTACCCACACAAGTGAGGTATCATTTTTATCGGGAGACTTGGGGGAATGCTGGGTGGAAGGAAATTTGTGGCTCCTCTCAGATTCCAGAACTTTCTGTCACCGAAATGTGAGGAAAACGTGTTTTTTTAGCCACTTTTTGAGGTTTGCAAAGGATTCTGGGTAACAGAACCTGGTCAGAGCCCCACGAGTCACCCCATCTTGGATTCCCCTGGGTTTCTAGTTTTCAAAAATGTGCTGGTTTGCTAGGTTCCCCTAGATGCCGGCTGAGCTAGAGGCCAAAATCCACAGGTAGGCAATGTTTTCTATGAAAAAATGTGATGTGTCCACGTTGTGTTTTGGGGCATTTCCTGTCGTGGGCGCTAGGCCTACCCACACAAGTGAGGTATCATTTTTTATCGGGAGACTTGGGGGAACGCTGGGTGGAAGGAAATTTGTGGCTCCTCTCAGATTCCAGAACTTTCTGTCACCGAAATGTGAGGAAAACGTGTTTTTTTAGCCACTTTTTGAGGTTTGCAAAGGATTCTGGGTAACAGAACCTGGTCAGAGCCCCACGAGTCACCCCATCTTGGATTCCCCTAGGTCTCTAGTTTAAAAAAATGCACAGGTTTGGTAGGTTTCACTATGTGCCAGCTGAGCTAGAGGCCAAAATCTACAGGTAGGCACTTTGCAAAAAACAGCTCTGTATTTTGTCAAAAAATGGGATGTGTCCACGTTGTGTTTTGGGGCATTTCCTGTCGCGGTCGCTAGGCCTACCAACACAAGTGAGGTATCATTTTTATCGGGAGACTTGGGGGAACGCTCGGTGGAAGGAAATTTGTGGCTCCTCTCAGATTCCAGAACTTTCTGTCACCGAAATGTGAGGAAAACTTGTTTTTTTAGCCACTTTTTGAGGTTTGCAAAGGATTCTGGGTAACAGAACCTGGTCAGAGCCCCACGAGTCACCCCATCTTGGATTCCCCTAGGTCTCTAGTTTTAAAAAATGCACAGGTTTGGTAGGTTTCACTATGTGCCGGCTGAGCTAGAGGCCAAAATCTACAGGTAGGCACTTTGCAAAAAACAGCTCTGTATTTTGTCATAAAATGGGATGTGTCCACGTTGTGTTTTGGGGCATTTCCTGTCCCGGGCGCTAGGCCTACTGACACAAGTGAGGTATAATTTTTATCGGAAGACTTGGGGGAACGCTGGGTGGAAGGAAATTTGTGGCTCCTCTCAGATTCCAGAACTTTCTGTCACCGAAATGTGAGGAAAACGTGTTATTTTAGCCACATTTTGAGGTTTGAAAAGAATTCTGGGTAACAGAACCTGGTCAGAGCCCCACAAGTCACCTCATCTTGGATTCCCCTGGGTTTCTAGTTTTCAAAAATGTGCTGGTTTGCTAGGTTTCCCCAGGTGCCGGCTGAGCTAGAGGCCAAAATCCACAGGTAGGCACTGTTTTCTATGAAAAAATGTGATGTGTCCACGTTGTGTTTTGGGGCATTTCCTGTCGCGGGCGCTAGGCCTACCCACCCAAGTGAGGTATCATTTTTATCGTGAGACTTGGGGGAACGCTGGGTGGAAGGAAATTTGTGGCTCCTCTCAGATTCCAGAACTTTCTGTCACCGAAATGTGAGGAAAACGTGTTATTTTAGCCACATTTTGAGGTTTGAAAAGAATTCTGGGTAACAGAACCTGGTCAGAGCCCCACAAGTCACCTCATCTTGGATTCCCCTGGGTTTCTAGTTTTCAAAAATGTGCTGGTTTGCTAGGTTTCCCCAGGTGCCGGCTGAGCTAGAGGCCAAAATCCACAGGTAGGCACTGTTTTCTATGAAAAAATGTGATGTGTCCACGTTGTGTTTTGGGGCATTTCCTGTCGCGGGCGCTAGGCCTACCCACACAAGTGAGGTATCATTTTTATCGGGAGACTAGGGGGAATGCTGGGTGGAAGGAAATTTGTGGCTCCTCTCAGATTCCAGAACTTTCTGTCACCGAAATGTGAGGAAAACTTGTTTTTTTAGCCACTTTTTGAGGTTTGCAAAGGATTCTGGGTAACAGAACCTGGTTAGAGCCCCACGAGTCACCCCATCTTGGATTCCCCTGGGTTTCTAGTTTTCAAAAATGTGCTGGTTTGGTAGGTTTCCCTAGGTGCTGGCTGAGCTAGAGGCCAAAATCCACAGGTAGGCAATGTTTTCTATGAAAAAATGTGATGTGTCCACGTTGTGTTTTGGGGCATTTCCTGTCGTGGGCGCTAGGCCTACCACACAAGTGAGGTATCATTTTTTATCGGGAGATTTGGGGGAACGCTGGGTGGAAGGAAATTTGTGGCTCCTCTCAGATTCCAGAACTTTCTGTCACCGAAATGTGAGGAAAACGTGTTTTTTTAGCCACTTTTTGAGGTTTGCAAAGGATTCTGGGTAACAGAACCTGGTCAGAGCCCCACGAGTCACCCCATCTTGGATTCCCCTAGGTCTCTAGTTTAAAAAAATGCACAGGTTTGGTAGGTTTCACTATGTGCCAGCTGAGCTAGAGGCCAAAATCTACAGGTAGGCACTTTGCAAAAAACAGCTCTGTATTTTGTCAAAAAATGGGATGTGTCCACGTTGTGTTTTGGGGCATTTCCTGTCGCGGGCGCTAGGCCTACCGACACAAGTGAGGTATCATTTTTATCGGGAGACTTGGGGGAACGCTGGGTGGAAGGAAATTTGTGGCTCCTCTCAGATTCCAGAACTTTCTGTCACCGAAATGTGAGGAAAACTTGTTTTTTTAGACACTTTTTGAGGTTTGCAAAGGATTCTGGGTAACAGAACCTGTTCAGAGCCCCACGAGTCACCCCATCTTGGATTCCCCTAGGTCTCTAGTTTTAAAAAATGCACAGGTTTGGTAGGTTTCCCTATGTGCCGGCTGAGCTAGAGGCCAAAATCTACAGGTAGGCACTTTGCAAAAAACAGCTCTGTATTTTGTCAAAAAATGGGATGTGTCCACGTTGTGTTTTGGGGCATTTTCTGTCGCGGGCGCTAGGCCTACCCACACAAGTGAGGTATCATTTTTATCGGGAGTCTTGGGGGAACGCTGGGTGGAAGGAAATTTGTGGCTCCTCTCAGATTCCAGAACTTTCTGTCACCGAAATGTGAGGAAAACTTGTTTTTTTAGCCACTTTTTGAGGTTTGCAAAGGATTCTGGGTAACAGAACCTGGTCAGAGCCCCACGAGTCACCCCATCTTGGATTCCCCTACGTCTCTAGTTTTAAAAAATGCACAGGTTTGGTAGGTTTCCCTATGTGCCGGCTGAGCTAGAGGCCAAAATCTACAGGTAGGCACTTTGCAAAAAACAGCTCTGTATTTTGTCAAAAAATGGGATGTGTCCACGTTGTGTTTTGGGGCATTTCCTGTCGCGGGCGCTAGGCCTACCGACACAAGTGAGGTATAATTTTTATCGGGAGACTTGGGGGAACGCTGGGTGGAAGGAAATTTGTGGCTCCTCTCAGATTCCAGAACTTTCTGTCACCGAAATGTGAGGAAAACGTGTTTTTTTTAGCCACTTTTTGAGGTTTGCAAAGGATTCTGGGTAACAGAACCTAGTCAGAGCCCCACGAGTCACCCCATCTTGGATTCCCCTAGGTCTCTAGTTTTAAAAAATGCACAGGTTTGGTAGGTTTCACTATGTGCCGGCTGAGCTAGAGGCCAAAATCTACAGGTAGGCACTCTTTTCTATGAAAAAATGTGATGTGTCCACGTTGTGTTTTGGGGCATTTCCTGTGGCGGGCGCTAGGCCTACCAACACAAGTGAGGTATCATTTTTATCGGGAGACTTGGGGGAATGCTGGGTGGAAGGAAATTTGTGGCTCCTCTCAGATTCCAGAACTTTCTGTCACCGAAATGTGAGGAAAACGTGTTCTTTTAGCCACATTTTGAGGTTTGAAAAGAATTCTGGGTAACAGAACCTGGTCAGAGCCCCACAAGTCACCTCATCTTGGATTCCCCTGGGTTTCTAGTTTTCAAAAATGTGCTGGTTTGCTAGGTTTCCCCAGGTGCCGGCTGAGCTAGAGGCCAAAATCCACAGGTAGGCACTGTTTTCTATGAAAAAATGTGATGTGTCCACGTTGTGTTTTGGGGCATTTTCTGTCGCGGGCGCTAGGCCTACCCACACAAGTGAGGTTTCATTTTTATCGTGAGACTTGGGGGAACGCTGGGTGGAAGGAAATTTGGGGCTCCTCTCAGATTCCAGAACTTTCTGTCACCGAAATGTGAGGAAAACGTGTTATTTTAGCCACATTTTGAGGTTTGAAAAGAATTCTGGGTAACAGAACATGGTCAGAGCCCCACAAGTCACCTCATCTTGGATTCCCCTGGGTTTCTAGTTTTCAAAAATGTGCTGGTTTGCTAGGTTTCCCCAGGTGCCGGCTGAGCTAGAGGCCAAAATCCACAGGTAGGCACTGTTTTCTATGAAAAAATGTGATGTGTCCACGTTGTGTTTTGGGGCATTTCCTGTCGCGGGCGCTAGGCCTACCAACACAAGTGAGGTATCATTTTTATCGGGAGACTTGGGGGAATGCTGGGTGGAAGGAAATTTGTGGCTCCTCTCAGATTCCAGAACTTTCTGTCACCGAAATGTGAGGAAAACTTGTTTTTTTAGCCACTTTTTGAGGTTTGCAAAGGATTCTGGGTAACAGAACCTGTTCAGAGCCCCACGAGTCACCCCATCTTGGATTCCTCTAGGTCTCTAGTTTTAAAAAATGCACAGGTTTGGTAGGTTTCCCTATGTGCCGGATGAGCTACAGGCCAAAATCTACAGGTAGGCACTTTGCAAAAAACAGCTCTGTATTTTGTCAAAAAATGGAATGTGTCCACGTTGTGTTTTGGGGCATTTTCTGTCGCGGGCGCTAGGCCTACCCACACAAGTGAGGTATCATTTTTATCGGGAGTCTTTGGGGAACGCTGGGTGGAAGGAAATTTGTGGCTCCTCTCAGATTCCAGAACTTTCTGTCACCGAAATGTGAGGAAAACTTGTTTTTTTAGCCACTTTTTGAGGTTTGCAAAGGATTCTGGGTAACAGAACCTGGTCAGAGCCCCACGAGTCACCCCATCTTGGATTCCCCTAGGTCTCTAGTTTTAAAAAATGCACAGGTTTGGTAGGTTTCACTATGTGCCGGCTGAGCTAGAGGCCAAAATCTACAGGGAGGCACTTTGCAAAAAACAGCTCTGTATTTTGTCATAAAATGGGATGTGTCCACGTTGTGTTTTGGGGCATTTCCTGTCCCTGGCGCTAGGCCTACTGACACAAGTGAGGTATCATTTTTATCGGAAGACTTGGGGGAACGCTGGGTGGAAGGAAATTTGTGGCTCCTCTCAGATTCCAGAACTTTCTGTCACCGAAATGTGAGGAAAACGTGTTATTTTAGCCACATTTTGAGGTTTGAAAAGAATTCTGGGTAACAGAACCTCGTCAGAGCCCCACAAGTCACCTCATCTTGGATTCCCCTGGGTTTCTAGTTTTCAAAAATGTGCTGGTTTGCTAGGTTTCCCCAGGTGCCGGCTGAGCTAGAGGCCAAAATCCACAGGTAGGCACTGTTTTCTATGAAAAAATTTGATGTGTCCACGTTGTGTTTTGGGGTATTTCCTGTCGCGGGCGCTAGGCCTACCCACACAAGTGAGGTATCATTTTTATCGGGAGACTTGGGGGAATGCTGGGTGGAAGGAAATTTGTGGCTCCTCTCAGATTCCAGAACTTTCTGTCACCGAAATGTGAGGAAAACTTGTTTTTTTAGCCACTTTTTGAGGTTTGCAAAGGATTCTGGGTAACAGAACCTGGTTAGAGCCCCACGAGTCACCCCATCTTGGATTCCCCTGGGTTTCTAGTTTTCAAAAATGTGCTGGTTTGGTAGGTTTCCCTAGGTGCTGGCTGAGCTAGAGGCCAAAATCCACAGGTAGGCAATGTTTTCTATGAAAAAATGTGATGTGTCCACGTTGTGTTTTGGGGCATTTCCTGTCGTGGGCGCTAGGCCTACCCACACAAGTGAGGTATAATTTTTTATCGGGAGACTTGGGGGAACGCTGGGTGGAAGGAAATTTGTGGCTCCTCTCAGATTCCAGAACTTTCTGTCACCGAAATGTGAGGAAAACGTGTTTTTTTAGCCACTTTTTGAGGTTTGCAAAGGATTCTGGGTAACAGAACCTGGTCAGAGCCCCACGAGTCACCCCATCTTGGATTCCCCTAGGTCTCTAGTTTAAAAAAATGCACAGGTTTGGTAGGTTTCACTATGTGCCAGCTGAGCTAGAGGCCAAAATCTACAGGTAGGCACTTTGCAAAAAACAGCTCTGTATTTTGTCAAAAAATGGGATGTGTCCATGTTGTGTTTTGGGGCATTTCCTGTCGCGGGCGCTAGGCCTACCGACCCAAGTGAGGTATCATTTTTATCGGGAGACTTGGGGGAACGCTGGGTGGAAGGAAATTTGTGGCTCCTCTCAGATTCCAGAACTTTCTGTCACCGAAATGTGAGGAAAACTTGTTTTTTTAGCCACTTTTTGAGGTTTGCAAAGGATTCTGGGTAATAGAACCTGTTCAGAGCCCCACGAGTCACCCCATCTTGGATTCCCCTAGGTCTCTAGTTTTAAAAAATGCACAGGTTTGGTAGGTTTCCCTATGTGCCGGCTGAGCTAGAGGCCAAAATCTACAGGTAGGCACTTTGCAAAAAACAGCTCTGTATTTTGTCAAAAAATGGGATGTGTCCACGTTGTGTTTTGGGGCATTTTCTGTCGCGGGCGCTAGACCTACCCACACAAGTGAGGTATCATTTTTATTGGGAGTCTTGGGGGAACGCTGGGTGAAAGGAAATTTGTGGCTCCTCTCACATTCCAGAACTTTCTGTCACCGAAATGTGAGGAAAACTTGTTTTTTTAGCCACTTTTTGAGGTTTGCAAAGGATTCTGGGTAACAGAACCTGGTCAGAGCCCCACGAGTCACCCCATCTTGGATTCCCCTACGTCTCTAGTTTTAAAAAATGCACAGGTTTGGTAGGTTTCCCTATGTGCCGGCTGAGCTAGAGGCCAAAATCTACAGGTAGGCACTTTGCAAAAAACAGCTCTGTATTTTGTCAAAAAATGGGATGTGTCCACGTTGTGTTTTGGGGCATTTCCTGTCGCGGGCGCTAGGCCTACCGACACAAGTGAGGTATAATTTTTATCGGGAGACTTGGGGGAACGCTGGGTGGAAGGAAATTTGTGGCTCCTCTCAGATTCCAGAACTTTCTGTCACCGAAATGTGAGGAAAACGTGTTTTTTTTAGCCACTTTTTGAGGTTTGCAAAGGATTCTGGGTAACAGAACCTAGTCAGAGCCCCACGAGTCACCCCATCTTGGATTCCCCTAGGTCTCTAGTTTTAAAAAATGCACAGGTTTGGTAGGTTTCACTATGTGCCGGCTGAGCTAGAGGCCAAAATCTACAGGTAGGCACTTTGCAAAAAACAGCTCTGTATTTTGTCATAAAATGGGATGTGTCCACGTTGTGTTTTGGGGCATTTCCTGTCCCGGGCGCTAGGCCTACTGACACAAGTGAGGTATCATTTTTATCGGAAGACTTGGGGGAACGCTGGGTGGAAGGAAATTTGTGGCTCCTCTCAGATTCCAGAACTTTCTGTCACCGAAATGTGAGGAAAACTTGTTTTTTTAGCCACTTTTTGAGGTTTGCAAAGGATTCTGGGTAACAGAACCTGGTCAGAGCCCCACGAGTCACCCCATCTTGGATTCCCCTGGGTTTCTAGTTTTCAAAAATGTGCTGGTTTGGTAGGTTTCCCTAGGTGCCGGCTGAGCTAGAGGCCAAAATCCACAGGTAGGCAATGTTTTCTATGAAAAAATGTGATGTGTCCACGTTGTGTTTTGGGGCATTTCCTGTCGTGGGCGCTAGGCCTACCCACACAAGTGAGGTATAATTTTTTATCGGGAGACTTGGGGGAACGCTGGGTGGAAGGAAATTTGTGGCTCCTCTCAGATTCCAGAACTTTCTGTCACCGAAATGTGAGGAAAACGTGTTTTTTTAGCCACTTTTTGAGGTTTGCAAAGGATTCTGGGTAACAGAACCTGGTCAGAGCCCCACGAGTCACCCCATCTTGGATTCCCCTAGGTCTCTAGTTTAAAAAAATGCACAGGTTTGGTAGGTTTCACTATGTGCCAGCTGAGCTAGAGGCCAAAATCTACAGGTAGGCACTTTGCAAAAAACAGCTCTGTATTTTGTCAAAAAATGGGATGTGTCCACGTTGTGTTTTGGGGCATTTCCTGTCGCGGGCGCTAGGCCTACCGACCCAAGTGAGGTATCATTTTTATCGGGAGACTTGGGGGAACGCTGGGTGGAAGGAAATTTGTGGCTCCTCTCAGATTCCAGAACTTTCTGTCACCGAAATGTGAGGAAAACTTGTTTTTTTAGCCACTTTTTGAGGTTTGCAAAGGATTCTGGGTAATAGAACCTGTTCAGAGCCCCACGAGTCACCCCATCTTGGATTCCCCTAGGTCTCTAGTTTTAAAAAATGCACAGGTTTGGTAGGTTTCCCTATGTGCCGGCTGAGCTAGAGGCCAAAATCTACAGGTAGGCACTTTGCAAAAAACAGCTCTGTATTTTGTCAAAAAATGGGATGTGTCCACGTTGTGTTTTGGGGCATTTTCTGTCGCGGGCGCTAGGCCTACCCACACAAGTGAGGTATCATTTTTATCGGGAGTCTTGGGGGAACGCTGGGTGAAAGGAAATTTGTGGCTCCTCTCAGATTCCAGAACTTTCTGTCACCGAAATGTGAGGAAAACTTGTTTTTTTAGCCACTTTTTGAGGTTTGCAAAGGATTCTGGGTAACAGAACCTGGTCAGAGCCCCACGAGTCACCCCATCTTGGATTCCCCTACGTCTCTAGTTTTAAAAAATGCACAGGTTTGGTAGGTTTCCCTATGTGCCGGCTGAGCTAGAGGCCAAAATCTACAGGTAGGCACTTTGCAAAAAACAGCTCTGTATTTTGTCAAAAAATGGGATGTGTCCACGTTGTGTTTTGGGGCATTTCCTGTCGCGGGCGCTAGGCCTACCGACACAAGTGAGGTATAATTTTTATCGGGAGACTTGGGGGAACGCTGGGTGGAAGGAAATTTGTGGCTCCTCTCAGATTCCAGAACTTTCTGTCACCGAAATGTGAGGAAAACGTGTTTTTTTTAGCCACTTTTTGAGGTTTGCAAAGGATTCTGGGTAACAGAACCTAGTCAGAGCCCCACGAGTCACCCCATCTTGGATTCCCCTAGGTCTCTAGTTTTAAAAAATGCACAGGTTTGGTAGGTTTCACTATGTGCCGGCTGAGCTAGAGGCGAAAATCTACAGGTAGGCACTTTGCAAAAAACAGCTCTGTATTTTGTCATAAAATGGGATGTGTCCACGTTGTGTTTTGGGGCATTTCCTGTCCCGGGCGCTAGGCCTACTGACACAAGTGAGGTATCATTTTTATCGGAAGACTTGGGGGAACGCTGGGTGGAAGGAAATTTGTGGCTCCTCTCAGATTCCAGAACTTTCTGTCACCGAAATGTGAGGAAAACGTGTTATTTTAGCCACATTTTGAGGTTTGAAAAGAATTCTGGGTAACAGAACCTGGTCAGAGCCCCACAAGTCACCTCATCTTGGATTCCCCTGGGTTTCTAGTTTTCAAAAATGTGCTGGTTTGCTAGGTTTCCCCAGGTGCCGGCTGAGCTAGAGGCCAAAATCCACAGGTAGGCACTGTTTTCTATGAAAAAATGTGATGTGTCCACGTTGTGTTTTGGGGCATTTCCTGTCGCGGCCGCTAGGCCTACCCACACATGTGAGGTATCATTTTTATCGGGAGACTTGGGGGAATGCTGGGTGGAAGGAAATTTGTGGCTCCTCTCAGATTCCAGAACTTTCTGTCACCGAAATGTGAGGAAAACTTGTTTTTTTAGCCACTTTTTGAGGTTTGCAAAGGATTCTGGGTAACAGAACCTGGTCAGAGCCCCACGAGTCACCCCATCTTGGATTCCCCTGGGTTTCTAGTTTTCAAAAATGTGCTGGTTTGGTAGGTTTCCCTAGGTGCCGGCTGAGCTAGAGGCCAAAATCCACAGGTAGGCAATGTTTTCTATGAAAAAATGTGATGTGTCCACGTTGTGTTTTGGGGCATTTCCTGTCGTGGGCGCTAGGCCTACCCACACAAGTGAGGTATCATTTTTTATCGGGAGACGTGGGGGAACGCTGGGTGGAAGGAAATTTGTGGCTCCTCTCAGATTCCAGAATTTCTGTCACCGAAATGTGAGGAAAACGTGTTTTTTTAGCCACTTTTTGAGGTTTGCAAAGGATTATGGGTAACAGAACCTGGTCAGAGCCCCACGAGTCACCCCATCTTGGATTCCCCTAGGTCTCTAGTTTTAAAAAATGCACAGGTTTGGTAGGTTTCACTATGTGCCAGCTGAGCTAGAGGCCAAAATCTACAGGTAGGCACTTTGCAAAAAACAGCTCTGTATTTTGTCAAAAAATGGGATGTGTCCACGTTGTGTTTTGGGGCATTTCCTGTCGCGGGCGCTAGGCCTACCGACACAAGTGAGGTATCATTTTTATTGGGAGACTTGGGGGAACGCTGGGTGGAAGGAAATTTGTGGCTCCTCTCAGATTCCAGAACTTTCTGTCACCGAAATGTGAGGAAAACTTGTTTTTTTAGTCACTTTTTGAGGTTTGCAAAGGATTCTGGGTAACAGAACCTGTTCAGAGCCCCACGAGTCACCCCATCTTGGATTCCCCTAGGTCTCTAGTTTTCAAAAATACACAGGTTTGGTAGGTTTCCCTATGTGCCGGCTGAGCTAGAGGCCAAAATCTACAGGTAGGCACTTTGCAAAAAACAGCTCTGTATTTTGTCATAAAATGGGATGTGTCCACGTTGTGTTTTGGGGCATTTCCTGTCGCGGGCGCTAGGCCTACCCACACAAGTGAGGTATCATTTTTATCGGGAGTCTTGGTGGAACGCTGGGTGGAAGGAAATTTGTGGCTCCTCTCAGATTCCAGAACTTTCTGTCACCGAAATGTGAGGAAAACTTGTTTTTTTAGCCACTTTTTGAGGTTTGCAAAGGATTCTGGGTAACAGAACCTAGTCAGAGCCCCACGAGTCACCCCATCTTGGATTCCCCTAGGTCTCTAGTTTTAAAAAATGCACAGGTTTGGTAGGTTTCACTATGGTCCGGCTGAGCTAGAGGCCAAAATCTACAGGTAGGCACTTTGCAAAAAACAGCTCTGTATTTTGTCATAAAATGGGATGTGTCCACGTTGTGTTTTGGGGCATTTCCTGTCCCGGGCGCTAGGCCTACTGACACAAGTGAGGTATCATTTTTATCGGAAGACTTGGGGGAACGCTGGGTGGAAGGAAATTTGTGGCTCCTCTCAGATTCCAGAACTTTCTGTCACCGAAATGTGAGGAAAACGTGTTATTTTAGCCACATTTTGAGGTTTGAAAAGAATTCTGGGTAACAGAACCTGGTCAGAGCCCCACAAGTCACCTCATCTTGGATTCCCCTGGGTTTCTAGTTTTCAAAAATGTGCTGGTTTGCTAGGTTTCCCCAGGTGCCGGCTGAGCTAGAGGCCAAAATCCACAGGTAGGCACTGTTTTCTATGAAAAAATGTGATGTGTCCACGTTGTGTTTTGGGGCATTTCCTGTCGCGGGCGCTAGGCCTACCCACACATGTGAGGTATCATTTTTATCGGGAGACTTGGGGGAATGCTGGGTGGAAGGAAATTTGTGGCTCCTCTCAGATTCCAGAACTTTCTGTCACCGAAATGTGAGGAAAACTTGTTTTTTTAGCCACTTTTTGAGGTTTGCAAAGGATTCTGGGTAACAGAACCTGGTCAGAGCCCCACGAGTCACCCCATCTTGGATTCCCCTGGGTTTCTAGTTTTCAAAAATGTGCTGGTTTGGTAGGTTTCCCTAGGTGCTGGCTGAGCTAGAGGCCAAAATCCACAGGTAGGCAATGTTTTCTATGAAAAAATGTGATGTGTCCACGTTGTGTTTTGGGGCATTTCCTGTCGTGGGCGCTAGGCCTACCCACACAAGTGAGGTATCATTTTTTATCGGGAGACGTGGGGGAACGCTGGGTGGAAGGAAATTTGTGGCTCCTCTCAGATTCCAGAATTTCTGTCACCGAAATGTGAGGAAAACGTGTTTTTTTAGCCACTTTTTGAGGTTTGCAAAGGATTATGGGTAACAGAACCTGGTCAGAGCCCCACGAGTCACCCCATCTTGGATTCCCCTAGGTCTCTAGTTTTAAAAAATGCACAGGTTTGGTAGGTTTCACTATGTGCCAGCTGAGCTAGAGGCCAAAATCTACAGGTAGGCACTTTGCAAAAAACAGCTCTGTATTTTGTCAAAAAATGGGATGTGTCCACGTTGTGTTTTGGGGCATTTCCTGTCGCGGGCGCTAGGCCTACCGACACAAGTGAGGTATCATTTTTATTGGGAGACTTGGGGGAACGCTGGGTGGAAGGAAATTTGTGGCTCCTCTCAGATTCCAGAACTTTCTGTCACCGAAATGTGAGGAAAACTTGTTTTTTTAGTCACTTTTTGAGGTTTGCAAAGGATTCTGGGTAACAGAACCTGTTTAGAGCCCCACGAGTCACCCCATCTTGGATTCCCCTAGGTCTCTAGTTTTCAAAAATGCACAGGTTTGGTAGGTTTCCCTATGTGCCGGCTGAGCTAGAGGCCAAAATCTACAGGTAGGCACTTTGCAAAAAACAGCTCTGTATTTTGTCATAAAATGGGATGTGTCCACGTTGTGTTTTGGGGCATTTCCTGTCGCGGGTGCTAGGCCTACCCACACAAGTGAGGTATCATTTTTATCGGGAGTCTTGGTGGAACGCTGGGTGGAAGGAAATTTGTGGCTCCTCTCAGATTCCAGAACTTTCTGTCACCGAAATGTGAGGAAAACTTGTTTTTTTAGCCACTTTTTGAGGTTTGCAAAGGATTCTGGGTAACAGAACCTGGTCAGAGCCCCACGAGTCAACCCATCTTGGATTCCCCTACGTCTCTAGTTTTAAAAAATGCACAGGTTTGGTAGGTTTCACTATGTGCCGGCTGAGCTAGATGCCAAAATCTACAGGTAGGCACTTTGCAAAAAACAGCTCTGTATTTTGTCAAAAAATGGGATGTGTCCACGTTGTGTTTTGGGGCATTTTCTGTCGCGGCGCTAGGCCTACCCACACAAGTGAGGTATCATTTTTATCGGGAGTCTTGGGGGAACGCTGGGTGGAAGGAAATTTGTGGCTCCTCTCAGATTCCAGAACTTTCTGTCACCGAAATGTGAGGAAAACTTGTTTTTTTAGGAACTTTTTGAGGTTTGCAAAGGATTCTGGGTAACAGAACCTGGTCAGAGCCCCACGAGTCACCCCATCTTGGATTCCCCTACGTCTCTAGTTTTAAAAAATGCACAAGTTTGGTAGGTTTCCCTATGTGCCGGCTGAGCTAGAGGCCAAAATCTACAGGTAGGCACTTTGCAAAAAACAGCTCTGTATTTTGTCAAAAAATGGGATGTGTCCACGTTGTGTTTTGGGGCATTTCCTGTCGCGGGCGCTAGGCCTACCGACACAAGTGAGGTATCATTTTTATCGAGAGACTTGGGGGAACGCTGGGTGGAAGGAAATTTGTGGCTCCTCTCAGATTCCAGAACTTTCTGTCACCGAAATGTGAGGAAAACGTGTTTTTTTTAGCCACTTTTTGAGGTTTGCAAAGGATTCTGGGTAACAGAACCTGGTCAGAGCCCCACGAGTCACCCCATCTTGGATTCCCCTAGGTCTCTAGTTTTAAAAAATGCACAGGTTTGGTAGGTTTCACTATGTGCCGGCTGAGCTAGAGGCCAAAATCTACAGGGAGGCACTTTGCAAAAAACAGCTCTGTATTTTGTCATAAAATGGGATGTGTCCACGTTGTGTTTTGGGGCATTACCTGTCGCGGGCGCTAGGCCTACCCACACAAGTGAGGTATCATTTTTATCGTGAGACTTGGGGGAACGCTGGGTGGAAGGAAATTTTTGGCTCCTCTCAGATTCCAGAACTTTCTGTCACCGAAATGTGAGGAAAACGTGTTATTTTAGCCACATTTTGAGGTTTGAAAAGAATTCTGGGTAACAGAACCTGGTCAGAGCCCCACAAGTCACCTCATCTTGGATTCCCCTGGGTTTCTAGTTTTCAAAAATGTGCTGGTTTGCTAGGTTTCCCCAGGTGCCGGCTGAGCTAGAGGCCAAAATCCACAGGTAGGCACTGTTTTCTATGAAAAAATGTGATGTGTCCACGTTGTGTTTTGGGGCATTTCCTGTCGCGGGCGCTAGGCCTACCCACACATGTGAGGTATCATTTTTATCGGGAGACTTGGGGGAATGCTGGGTGGAAGGAAATTTGTGGCTCCTCTCAGATTCCAGAACTTTCTGTCACCGAAATGTGAGGAAAACTTGTTTTTTTAGCCACTTTTTGAGGTTTGCAAAGGATTCTGGGTAACAGAACCTGGTCAGAGCCCCACGAGTCACCCCATCTTGGATTCCCCTGGGTTTCTAGTTTTCAAAAATGTGCTGGTTTGGTAGGTTTCCCTAGGTGCCGGCTGAGCTAGAGGCCAAAATCCACAGGTAGGCAATGTTTTCTATGAAAAAATGTGATGTGTCCACGTTGTGTTTTGGGGCATTTCCTGTCGTGGGCGCTAGGCCTACCCACACAAGTGAGGTATCATTTTTTATCGGGAGACTTTGGGGAACGCTGGGTGGAAGGAAATTTGTGGCTCCTCTCAGATTCCAGAACTTTCTGTCACCGAAATGTGAGGAAAACGTGTTTTTTTAGCCACTTTTTGAGGTTTGCAAAGGATTCTGGGTAACAGAACCTGGTCAGAGCCCCACGAGTCACCCCATCTTGGATTCCCCTAGGTCTCTAGTTTAAAAAAATGCACAGGTTTGGTAGGTTTCACTATGTGCCAGCTGAGCTAGAGGCCAAAATCTACAGGTAGGCACTTTGCAAAAAACAGCTCTGTATTTTGTCAAAAAATGGGATGTGTCCACGTTGTGTTTTGGGGCATTTCCTGTCGCGGGCGCTAGGCCTACCGACACAAGTGAGGTATCATTTTTATCGGGAGACTTGGGGGAACGCTGGGTGGAAGGAAATTTGTGGCTCCTCTCAGATTCCAGAACTTTCTGTCACCGAAATGTGAGGAAAACTTGTTTTTTTAGCCACTTTTTGAGGTTTGCAAAGGATTCTGGGTAACAGAACCTGTTCAGAGCCCCACGAGTCACCCCATCTTGGATTCCCCTAGGTCTCTAGTTTTAAAAAATGCACAGGTTTGGTAGGTTTCCCTATGTGCCGGCTGAGCTAGAGGCCAAAATCTACAGGTAGGCACTTTGCAAAAAACAGCTCTGTATTTTGTCAAAAAATGGGATGTGTCCACGTTGTGTTTTGGGGCATTTTCTGTCGCGGGCGCTAGGCCTACCCACACAAGTGAGGTATCATTTTTATCGGGAGTCTTGGGGGAACGCTGGGTGGAAGGAAATTTGTGGCTCCTCTCAGATTCCAGAACTTTCTGTCACCGAAATGTGAGGAAAACTTGTTTTTTTAGCCACTTTTTGAGGTTTGCAAAGGATTCTGGGTAACAGAACCTGGTCAGAGCCCCACGAGTCACCCCATCTTGGATTCCCGTACGTCTCTAGTTTAAAAAAATGCACAGGTTTGGTAGGTTTCCCTATGTGCCGGCTGAGCTAGAGGCCAAAATCTACAGGTAGGCACTTTGCAAAAAACAGCTCTGTATTTTGTCAAAAAATGGGATGTGTCCACGTTGTGTTTTGGGGCATTTCCTGTCGCGGGCGCTAGGCCTACCGACACAAGTGAGGTATAATTTTTATCGGGAGACTTGGGGGAACGCTGGGTGGAAGGAAATTTGTGGCTCCTCTCAGATTCCAGAACTTTCTGTCACCGAAATGTGAGGAAAACGTGTTTTTTTTAGCCACTTTTTGAGGTTTGCAAAGGATTCTGGGTAACAGAACCTAGTCAGAGCCCCACGAGTCACCCCATCTTGGATTCCCCTAGGTCTCTAGTTTTAAAAAATGCACAGGTTTGGTAGGTTTCACTATGTGCCGGCTGAGCTAGAGGCCAAAATCTACAGGTAGGCACTGTTTTCTATGAAAAAATGTGATGTGTCCACGTTGTGTTTTGGGGCATTTCCTGTCGCGGGCGCTAGGCCTACCAACACAAGTGAGGTATCATTTTTATCCGGAGACTTGGGGGAATGCTGGGTGGAAGGAAATTTGTGGCTCCTCTCAGATTCCAGAACTTTCTGTCACCGAAATGTGAGGAAAACGTGTTATTTTAGCCACATTTTGAGGTTTGAAAAGAATTCTGGGTAACAGAACCTGGTCAGAGCCCCACAAGTCACCTCATCTTGGATTCCCCTGGGTTTCTAGTTTTCAAAAATGTGCTGGTTTGCTAGGTTTCCCCAGGTGCCGGCTGAGCTAGAGGCCAAAATCCACAGGTAGGCACTGTTTTCTATGAAAAAATGTGATGTGTCCACGTTGTGTTTTGGGGCATTTCCTGTCGCGGGCGCTAGGCCTACCCACACAAGTGAGGTATCATTTTTATCGGGAGTCTTGGGGGAACGCTAGGTGGAAGGAAATTTGTGGCTCCTCTCAGATTCCAGAACTTTCTGTCACCGAAATGTGAGGAAAACTTGTTTTTTTAGGAACTTTTTGAGGTTTGCAAAGGATTCTGGGTAACAGAACCTGGTCAGAGCCCCACGAGTCACCCCATCTTGGATTCCCCTACGTCTCTAGTTTTAAAAAATGCACAGGTTTGGTAGGTTTCCCTATGTGCCGGCTGAGCTAGAGGCCAAAATCTACAGGTAGGCACTTTGCAAAAAACAGCTCTGTATTTTGTCAAAAAATGGGATGTGTCCACTTTGTGTTTTGGGGCATTTCCTGTCGCGGGCGCTAGGCCTACCGACACAAGTGAGGTATCATTTTTATCGGGAGACTTGGGGGAACGCTGGGTGGAAGGAAATTTGTGGCTCCTCTCAGATTCCAGAACTTTCTGTCACCGAAATGTGAGGAAAACGTGTTTTTTTTAGCCACTTTTTGAGGTTTGCAAAGGATTCTGGGTAACAGAACCTGGTCAGAGCCCCACGAGTCACCCCATCTTGGATTCCCCTAGGTCTCTAGTTTTAAAAAATGCACAGGTTTGGTAGGTTTCACTATGTGCCGGCTGAGCTAGAGGCCAAAATCTACAGGGAGGCACTTTGCAAAAAACAGCTCTGTATTTTGTCATAAAATGGGATGTGTCCACGTTGTGTTTTGGGGCATTTCCTGTCCCGGGCGCTAGGCCTACTGACACAAGTGAGGTATCATTTTTATCGGAAGACTTGAGGGAACGCTGGGTGGAAGGAAATTTGTGGCTCCTCTCAGATTCCAGAACTTTCTGTCACCGAAATGTGAGGAAAACGTGTTATTTTAGCCACATTTTGAGGTTTGAAAAGAATTCTGGGTAACAGAACCTGGTCAGAGCCCCACAAGTCACCTCATCTTGGATTCCCCTGGGTTTCTAGTTTTCAAAAATGTGCTGGTTTGCTAGGTTTCCCCAGGTGCCGGCTGAGCTAGAGGCCAAAATCCACAGGTAGGCACTGTTTTCTATGAAAAAATGTGATGTGTCCACGTTGTGTTTTGGGGCATTTCCTGTCGCGGGCGCTAGGCCTACCCACACAAGTGAGGTATCATTTTTATCGGGAGACTTGGGGGAACGCTGGGTGGAAGGAAATTTGTGGCTCCTCTCAGATTCCAGAACTTTCTGTCACCGAAATGTGAGGAAAACGTGTTATTTTAGCCACATTTTGAGGTTTGAAAAGAATTCTGGGTAACAGAACCTGGTCAGAGCCCCACAAGTCACCTCATCTTGGATTCCCCTGGGTTTCTAGTTTTCAAAAATGTGCTGGTTTGCTAGGTTTCCCCAGGTGCCGGCTGAGCTAGAGGCCAAAATCCACAGGTAGGCACTGTTTTCTATGAAAAAATATGATGTGTCCACGTTGTGTTTTGGGGCATTTCCTGTCGTGGGCGCTAGGCCTACCCACACAAGTGAGGTATCATTTTTTATCGGGAGACTTGGGGGAATGCTGGGTGGAAGGAAATTTGTGGCTCCTCTCAGATTCCAGAACTTTCTGTCACCGAAATGTGAGGAAAACGTGTTTTTTTAGCCACTTTTTGAGGTTTGCAAAGGATTCTGGGTAACAGAACCTGGTCACAGCCCCACGAGTCACCCCATCTTGGATTCCCCTAGGTCTCTAGTTTTCAAAAATGCATAGGTTTGGTAGGTTTCACTATGTGCCGGCTGAGCTAGAGGCCAAAATCTACAGGTAGGCACTTTGCAAAAAACAGCTCTGTATTTTGTCATAAAATGGGATGTGTCCACGTTGTGTTTTGGGGTATTTCCTGTCCCAGGCGCTAGGCCTACCCACACAAGTGAGGTATCATTTTTATCAGGAGACTAGGGGAACACTGGGTGGAAGGAAATTTGTGGCTCCTCTCAGATTCCAGAACTTTCTGTCACCGAAATGTGAGGAAAACTTGTTTTTTTAGCCACTTTTTGAGGTTTGCAAAGGATTCTGGGTAATAGAACCTGTTCAGAGCCCCACGAGTCACCCCATCTTGGATTCCCCTGGGTTTCTAGTTTTCAAAAATGTGCTGGTTTGCTAGGTTCCCCTAGATGCCGGCTGAGCTAGAGGCCAAAATCCACAGGTAGGCAATGTTTTCTATGAAAAAATGTGATGTGTCCACGTTGTGTTTTGGGGCATTTCCTGTCGTGGGCGCTAGGCCTACCCACACAAGTGAGGTATCATTTTTTATCGGGAGACTTGGGGGAATGCTGGGTGGAAGGAAATTTGTGGCTCCTCTCAGATTCCAGAACTTTCTGTCACCGAAATGTGAGGAAAACGTGTTTTTTTAGCCACTTTTTGAGGTTTGCAAAGGATTCTGGGTAACAGAACCTGGTCAGAGCCCCACAAGTCACCTCATCTTGGATTCCCCTGGGTTTCTAGTTTTCAAAAATGTGCTGGTTTGCTAGGTTTCCCCAGGTGCCGGCTGAGCTAGAGGCCAAAATCCACAGGTAGGCACTGTTTTCTATGAAAAAATGTGATGTGTCCACGTTGTGTTTTGGGGCATTTCCTGTCGCGGGCGCTAGGCCTACCCACACATGTGAGGTATCATTTTTATCGGGAGACTTGGGGGAATGCTGGGTGGAAGGAAATTTGTGGCTCCTCTCAGATTCCAGAACTTTCTGTCACCGAAATGTGAGGAAAACGTGTTATTTTAGCCACATTTTGAGGTTTGAAAAGAATTCTGGGTAACAGAACCTGGTCAGAGCCCCACAAGTCACCTCATCTTGGATTCCCCTGGGTTTCTAGTTTTCAAAAATGTGCTGGTTTGCTAGGTTTCCCCAGGTGCCGGCTGAGCTAGAGGCCAAAATCCACAGGTAGGCACTGTTTTCTATGAAAAAATGTGATGTGTCCACGTTGTGTTTTGGGGCATTTCCTGTCGCGGGCGCTAGGCCTACCCACACATGTGAGGTATCATTTTTATCGGGAGACTTGGGGGAATGCTGGGTGGAAGGAAATTTGTGGCTCCTCTCAGATTCCAGAACTTTCTGTCACCGAAATGTGAGGAAAACTTGTTTTTTTAGCCACTTTTTGAGGTTTGCAAAGGATTCTGGGTAACAGAACCTGGTCAGAGCCCCACGAGTCACCCCATCTTGGATTCCCCTGGGTTTCTAGTTTTCAAAAATGTGCTGGTTTGGTAGGTTTCCCTAGGTGCCGGCTGAGCTAGAGGCCAAAATCCACAGGTAGGCAATGTTTTCTATGAAAAAATGTGATGTGTCCACGTTGTGTTTTGGGGCATTTCCTGTCGTGGGCGCTAGGCCTACCCACACAAGTGAGGTATCATTTTTTATCGGGAGACTTTGGGGAACGCTGGGTGGAAGGAAATTTGTGGCTCCTCTCAGATTCCAGAACTTTCTGTCACCGAAATGTGAGGAAAACGTGTTTTTTTAGCCACTTTTTGAGGTTTGCAAAGGATTCTGGGTAACAGAACCTGGTCAGAGCCCCACGAGTCACCCCATCTTGGATTCCCCTAGGTCTCTAGTTTAAAAAAATGCACAGGTTTGGTAGGTTTCACTATGTGCCAGCTGAGCTAGAGGCCAAAATCTACAGGTAGGCACTTTGCAAAAAACAGCTCTGTATTTTGTCAAAAAATGGGATGTGTCCACGTTGTGTTTTGGGGCATTTCCTGTCGCGGGCGCTAGGCCTACCGACACAAGTGAGGTATCATTTTTATCGGGAGACTTGGGGGAACGCTGGGTGGAAGGAAATTTGTGGCTCCTCTCAGATTCCAGAACTTTCTGTCACCGAAATGTGAGGAAAACTTGTTTTTTTAGCCACTTTTTGAGGTTTGCAAAGGATTCTGGGTAACAGAACCTGTTCAGAGCCCCACGAGTCACCCCATCTTGGATTCCCCTAGGTCTCTAGTTTTAAAAAATGCACAGGTTTGGTAGGTTTCCCTATGTGCCGGCTGAGCTAGAGGCCAAAATCTACAGGTAGGCACTTTGCAAAAAACAGCTCTGTATTTTGTCAAAAAATGGGATGTGTCCACGTTGTGTTTTGGGGCATTTTCTGTCGCGGGCGCTAGGCCTACCCACACAAGTGAGGTATCATTTTTATCGGGAGTCTTGGGGGAACGCTGGGTGGAAGGAAATTTGTGGCTCCTCTCAGATTCCAGAACTTTCTGTCACCGAAATGTGAGGAAAACTTGTTTTTTTAGCCACTTTTTGAGGTTTGCAAAGGATTCTGGGTAACAGAACCTGGTCAGAGCCCCACGAGTCACCCCATCTTGGATTCCCGTACGTCTCTAGTTTAAAAAAATGCACAGGTTTGGTAGGTTTCCCTATGTGCCGGCTGAGCTAGAGGCCAAAATCTACAGGTAGGCACTTTGCAAAAAACAGCTCTGTATTTTGTCAAAAAATGGGATGTGTCCACGTTGTGTTTTGGGGCATTTCCTGTCGCGGGCGCTAGGCCTACCGACACAAGTGAGGTATAATTTTTATCGGGAGACTTGGGGGAACGCTGGGTGGAAGAAAATTTGTGGCTCCTCTCAGATTCCAGAACTTTCTGTCACCGAAATGTGAGGAAAACGTGTTTTTTTTAGCCACTTTTTGAGGTTTGCAAAGGATTCTGGGTAACAGAACCTAGTCAGAGCCCCACGAGTCACCCCATCTTGGATTCCCCTAGGTCTCTAGTTTTAAAAAATGCACAGGTTTGGTAGGTTTCACTATGTGCCGGCTGAGCTAGAGGCCAAAATCTACAGGTAGGCACTGTTTTCTATGAAAAAATGTGATGTGTCCACGTTGTGTTTTGGGGCATTTCCTGTCGCGGGCGCTAGGCCTACCAACACAAGTGAGGTATCATTTTTATCGGGAGACTTGGGGGAATGCTGGGTGGAAGGAAATTTGTGGCTCCTCTCAGATTCCAGAACTTTCTGTCACCGAAATGTGAGGAAAACGTGTTATTTTAGCCACATTTTGAGGTTTGAAAAGAATTCTGGGTAACAGAACCTGGTCAGAGCCCCACAAGTCACCTCATCTTGGATTCCCCTGGGTTTCTAGTTTTCAAAAATGTGCTGGTTTGCTAGGTTTCCCCAGGTGCCGGCTGAGCTAGAGGCCAAAATCCACAGGTAGGCACTGTTTTCTATGAAAAAATGTGATGTGTCCACGTTGTGTTTTGGGGCATTTCCTGTCGCGGGCGCTAGGCCTACCCACACAAGTGAGGTATCATTTTTATCGGGAGTCTTGGGGGAACGCTAGGTGGAAGGAAATTTGTGGCTCCTCTCAGATTCCAGAACTTTCTGTCACCGAAATGTGAGGAAAACTTGTTTTTTTAGGAACTTTTTGAGGTTTGCAAAGGATTCTGGGTAACAGAACCTGGTCAGAGCCCCACGAGTCACCCCATCTTGGATTCCCCTACGTCTCTAGTTTTAAAAAATGCACAGGTTTGGTAGGTTTCCCTATGTGCCGGCTGAGCTAGAGGCCAAAATCTACAGGTAGGCACTTTGCAAAAAACAGCTCTGTATTTTGTCAAAAAATGGGATGTGTCCACTTTGTGTTTTGGGGCATTTCCTGTCGCGGGCGCTAGGCCTACCGACACAAGTGAGGTATCATTTTTATCGGGAGACTTGGGGGAACGCTGGGTGGAAGGAAATTTGTGGCTCCTCTCAGATTCCAGAACTTTCTGTCACCGAAATGTGAGGAAAACGTGTTTTTTTTAGCCACTTTTTGAGGTTTGCAAAGGATTCTGGGTAACAGAACCTGGTCAGAGCCCCACGAGTCACCCCATCTTGGATTCCCCTAGGTCTCTAGTTTTAAAAAATGCACAGGTTTGGTAGGTTTCACTATGTGCCGGCTGAGCTAGAGGCCAAAATCTACAGGGAGGCACTTTGCAAAAAACAGCTCTGTATTTTGTCATAAAATGGGATGTGTCCACGTTGTGTTTTGGGGCATTTCCTGTCCCGGGCGCTAGGCCTACTGACACAAGTGAGGTATCATTTTTATCGGAAGACTTGAGGGAACGCTGGGTGGAAGGAAATTTGTGGCTCCTCTCAGATTCCAGAACTTTCTGTCACCGAAATGTGAGGAAAACGTGTTATTTTAGCCACATTTTGAGGTTTGAAAAGAATTCTGGGTAACAGAACCTGGTCAGAGCCCCACAAGTCACCTCATCTTGGATTCCCCTGGGTTTCTAGTTTTCAAAAATGTGCTGGTTTGCTAGGTTTCCCCAGGTGCCGGCTGAGCTAGAGGCCAAAATCCACAGGTAGGCACTGTTTTCTATGAAAAAATGTGATGTGTCCACGTTGTGTTTTGGGGCATTTCCTGTCGCGGGCGCTAGGCCTACCCACACAAGTGAGGTATCATTTTTATCGGGAGACTTGGGGGAACGCTGGGTGGAAGGAAATTTGTGGCTCCTCTCAGATTCCAGAACTTTCTGTCACCGAAATGTGAGGAAAACGTGTTATTTTAGCCACATTTTGAGGTTTGAAAAGAATTCTGGGTAACAGAACCTGGTCAGAGCCCCACAAGTCACCTCATCTTGGATTCCCCTGGGTTTCTAGTTTTCAAAAATGTGCTGGTTTGCTAGGTTTCCCCAGGTGCCGGCTGAGCTAGAGGCCAAAATCCACAGGTAGGCACTGTTTTCTATGAAAAAATATGATGTGTCCACGTTGTGTTTTGGGGCATTTCCTGTCGTGGGCGCTAGGCCTACCCACACAAGTGAGGTATCATTTTTTATCGGGAGACTTGGGGGAATGCTGGGTGGAAGGAAATTTGTGGCTCCTCTCAGATTCCAGAACTTTCTGTCACCGAAATGTGAGGAAAACGTGTTTTTTTAGCCACTTTTTGAGGTTTGCAAAGGATTCTGGGTAACAGAACCTGGTCACAGCCCCACGAGTCACCCCATCTTGGATTCCCCTAGGTCTCTAGTTTTCAAAAATGCATAGGTTTGGTAGGTTTCACTATGTGCCGGCTGAGCTAGAGGCCAAAATCTACAGGTAGGCACTTTGCAAAAAACAGCTCTGTATTTTGTCATAAAATGGGATGTGTCCACGTTGTGTTTTGGGGTATTTCCTGTCCCAGGCGCTAGGCCTACCCACACAAGTGAGGTATCATTTTTATCGGGAGACTAGGGGAACACTGGGTGGAAGGAAATTTGTGGCTCCTCTCAGATTCCAGAACTTTCTGTCACCGAAATGTGAGGAAAACTTGTTTTTTTAGCCACTTTTTGAGGTTTGCAAAGGATTCTGGGTAATAGAACCTGTTCAGAGCCCCACGAGTCACCCCATCTTGGATTCCCCTGGGTTTCTAGTTTTCAAAAATGTGCTGGTTTGCTAGGTTCCCCTAGATGCCGGCTGAGCTAGAGGCCAAAATCCACAGGTAGGCAATGTTTTCTATGAAAAAATGTGATGTGTCCACGTTGTGTTTTGGGGCATTTCCTGTCGTGGGCGCTAGGCCTACCCACACAAGTGAGGTATCATTTTTTATCGGGAGACTTGGGGGAATGCTGGGTGGAAGGAAATTTGTGGCTCCTCTCAGATTCCAGAACTTTCTGTCACCGAAATGTGAGGAAAACGTGTTTTTTTAGCCACTTTTTGAGGTTTGCAAAGGATTCTGGGTAACAGAACCTGGTCAGAGCCCCACGAGTCACCCCATCTTGGATTCCCCTAGGTCTCTAGTTTTCAAAAATGCATAGGTTTGGTAGGTTTCACTATGTGCCGGCTGAGCTAGAGGCCAAAATCTACAGGTAGGCACTTTGCAAAAAACAGCTCTGTATTTTGTCATAAAATGGGATGTGTCCACGTTGTGTTTTGGGGTATTTCCTGTCCCAGGCGCTAGGCCTACCCACACAAGTGAGGTATCATTTTTATCGGGAGACTAGGGGAACACTGGGTGGAAGGAAATTTGTGGCTCCTCTCAGATTCCAGAACTTTCTGTCACCGAAATGTGAGGAAAACTTTTTTTTTTGCCACTTTTTGAGGTTTGCAAAGGATTCTGGGTAACAGAACCTGGTCAGAGCCCCACGAGTCACCCCATCTTGGATTCCCCTGGGTTTCTAGTTTTCAAAAATGTGCTGGTTTGCTAGGTTCCCCTAGATGCCGGCTGAGCTAGAGGCCAAAATCCACAGGTAGGCAATGTTTTCTATGAAAAAATGTGATGTGTCAACGTTGTGTTTTGGGGCATTTCCTGTCGTGGGCGCTAGGCCTACCCACACAAGTGAGGTATCATTTTTTATCGGGAGACTTGGGGGAACGCTGGGTGGAAGGAAATTTGTGGCTCCTCTCAGATTCCAGAACTTTCTGTCACCGAAATGTGAGGAAAACGTGTTTTTTTAGCCACTTTTTGAGGTTTGCAAAGGATTCTGGGTAACAGAACCTGGTCAGAGCCCCACGAGTCACCCCATCTTGGATTCCCCTAGGTCTCTAGTTTTAGAAAATGCACAGGTTTGGTAGGTTTCACTATGTGCCGGCTGAGCTAGAGGCCAAAATCTACAGGTAGGCACTTTGCAAAAAACAGCTCTGTATTTTGTCATAAAATGGGATGTGTCCACGTTGTGTTTTGGGGCATTTCCTGTCCCGGGCGCTAGGCCTACTGACACAAGTGAGGTATCATTTTTATCGGAAGACTTGGGGGAACGCTGGGTGGAAGGAAATTTGTGGCTCCTCTCAGATTCCAGAACTTTCTGTCACCGAAATGTGAGGAAAACGTGTTATTTTAGCCACATTTTGAGGTTTGAAAAGAATTCTGGGTAACAGAACCTGGTCAGAGCCCCACAAGTCACCTCATCTTGGATTCCCCTGGGTTTCTAGTTTTCAAAAATGTGCTGGTTTGCTAGGTTTCCCCAGGTGCCGGCTGAGCTAGAGGCCAAAATCCACAGGTAGGCACTGTTTTCTATGAAAAAATGTGATGTGTCCACGTTGTGTTTTGGGGCATTTCCTGTCGCGGGCGCTAGGCCTACCCACACATGTGAGGTATCATTTTTATCGGGAGACTTGGGGGAATGCTGGGTGGAAGGAAATTTGTGGCTCCTCTCAGATTCCAGAACTTTCTGTCACCGAAATGTGAGGAAAACTTGTTTTTTTAGCCACTTTTTGAGGTTTGCAAAGGATTCTGGGTAACAGAACCTGGTCAGAGCCCCACGAGTCACCCCATCTTGGATTCCCCTGGGTTTCTAGTTTTCAAAAATGTGCTGGTTTGGTAGGTTTCCCTAGGTGCCGGCTGAGCTAGAGGCCAAAATCCACAGGTAGGCAATGTTTTCTATGAAAAAATGTGATGTGTCCACGTTGTGTTTTGGGGCATTTCCTGTCGTGGGCGCTAGGCCTACCCACACAAGTGAGGTATCATTTTTTATCGGGAGACGTGGGGGAACGCTGGGTGGAAGGAAATTTGTGGCTCCTCTCAGATTCCAGAATTTCTGTCACCGAAATGTGAGGAAAACGTGTTTTTTTAGCCACTTTTTGAGGTTTGCAAAGGATTATGGGTAACAGAACCTGGTCAGAGCCCCACGAGTCACCCCATCTTGGATTCCCCTAGGTCTCTAGTTTTAAAAAATGCACAGGTTTGGTAGGTTTCACTATGTGCCAGCTGAGCTAGAGGCCAAAATCTACAGGTAGGCACTTTGCAAAAAACAGCTCTGTATTTTGTCAAAAAATGGGATGTGTCCACGTTGTGTTTTGGGGCATTTCCTGTCGCGGGCGCTAGGCCTACCGACACAAGTGAGGTATCATTTTTATTGGGAGACTTGGGGGAACGCTGGGTGGAAGGAAATTTGTGGCTCCTCTCAGATTCCAGAACTTTCTGTCACCGAAATGTGAGGAAAACTTGTTTTTTTAGTCACTTTTTGAGGTTTGCAAAGGATTCTGGGTAACAGAACCTGTTTAGAGCCCCACGAGTCACCCCATCTTGGATTCCCCTAGGTCTCTAGTTTTCAAAAATGCACAGGTTTGGTAGGTTTCCCTATGTGCCGGCTGAGCTAGAGGCCAAAATCTACAGGTAGGCACTTTGCAAAAAACAGCTCTGTATTTTGTCATAAAATGGGATGTGTCCACGTTGTGTTTTGGGGCATTTCCTGTCGCGGGTGCTAGGCCTACCCACACAAGTGAGGTATCATTTTTATCGGGAGTCTTGGTGGAACGCTGGGTGGAAGGAAATTTGTGGCTCCTCTCAGATTCCAGAACTTTCTGTCACCGAAATGTGAGGAAAACTTGTTTTTTTAGCCACTTTTTGAGGTTTGCAAAGGATTCTGGGTAACAGAACCTGGTCAGAGCCCCACGAGTCAACCCATCTTGGATTCCCCTACGTCTCTAGTTTTAAAAAATGCACAGGTTTGGTAGGTTTCACTATGTGCCGGCTGAGCTAGATGCCAAAATCTACAGGTAGGCACTTTGCAAAAAACAGCTCTGTATTTTGTCAAAAAATGGGATGTGTCCACGTTGTGTTTTGGGGCATTTTCTGTCGCGGGCGCTAGGCCTACCCACACAAGTGAGGTATCATTTTTATCGGGAGTCTTGGGGGAACGCTGGGTGGAAGGAAATTTGTGGCTCCTCTCAGATTCCAGAACTTTCTGTCACCGAAATGTGAGGAAAACTTGTTTTTTTAGGAACTTTTTGAGGTTTGCAAAGGATTCTGGGTAACAGAACCTGGTCAGAGCCCCACGAGTCACCCCATCTTGGATTCCCCTACGTCTCTAGTTTTAAAAAATGCACAAGTTTGGTAGGTTTCCCTATGTGCCGGCTGAGCTAGAGGCCAAAATCTACAGGTAGGCACTTTGCAAAAAACAGCTCTGTATTTTGTCAAAAAATGGGATGTGTCCACGTTGTGTTTTGGGGCATTTCCTGTCGCGGGCGCTAGGCCTACCGACACAAGTGAGGTATCATTTTTATCGGGAGACTTGGGGGAACGCTGGGTGGAAGGAAATTTGTGGCTCCTCTCAGATTCCAGAACTTTCTGTCACCGAAATGTGAGGAAAACGTGTTTTTTTTAGCCACTTTTTGAGGTTTGCAAAGGATTCTGGGTAACAGAACCTGGTCAGAGCCCCACGAGTCACCCCATCTTGGATTCCCCTAGGTCTCTAGTTTTAAAAAATGCACAGGTTTGGTAGGTTTCACTATGTGCCGGCTGAGCTAGAGGCCAAAATCTACAGGGAGGCACTTTGCAAAAAACAGCTCTGTATTTTGTCATAAAATGGGATGTGTCCACGTTGTGTTTTGGGGCATTACCTGTCGCGGGCGCTAGGCCTACCCACACAAGTGAGGTATCATTTTTATCGTGAGACTTGGGGGAACGCTGGGTGGAAGGAAATTTTTGGCTCCTCTCAGATTCCAGAACTTTCTGTCACCGAAATGTGAGGAAAACGTGTTATTTTAGCCACATTTTGAGGTTTGAAAAGAATTCTGGGTAACAGAACCTGGTCAGAGCCCCACAAGTCACCTCATCTTGGATTCCCCTGGGTTTCTAGTTTTCAAAAATGTGCTGGTTTGCTAGGTTTCCCCAGGTGCCGGCTGAGCTAGAGGCCAAAATCCACAGGTAGGCACTGTTTTCTATGAAAAAATGTGATGTGTCCACGTTGTGTTTTGGGGCATTTCCTGTCGCGGGCGCTAGGCCTACCCACACATGTGAGGTATCATTTTTATCGGGAGACTTGGGGGAATGCTGGGTGGAAGGAAATTTGTGGCTCCTCTCAGATTCCAGAACTTTCTGTCACCGAAATGTGAGGAAAACTTGTTTTTTTAGCCACTTTTTGAGGTTTGCAAAGGATTCTGGGTAACAGAACCTGGTCAGAGCCCCACGAGTCACCCCATCTTGGATTCCCCTGGGTTTCTAGTTTTCAAAAATGTGCTGGTTTGGTAGGTTTCCCTAGGTGCCGGCTGAGCTAGAGGCCAAAATCCACAGGTAGGCAATGTTTTCTATGAAAAAATGTGATGTGTCCACGTTGTGTTTTGGGGCATTTCCTGTCGTGGGCGCTAGGCCTACCCACACAAGTGAGGTATCATTTTTTATCGGGAGACTTTGGGGAACGCTGGGTGGAAGGAAATTTGTGGCTCCTCTCAGATTCCAGAACTTTCTGTCACCGAAATGTGAGGAAAACGTGTTTTTTTAGCCACTTTTTGAGGTTTGCAAAGGATTCTGGGTAACAGAACCTGGTCAGAGCCCCACGAGTCACCCCATCTTGGATTCCCCTAGGTCTCTAGTTTAAAAAAATGCACAGGTTTGGTAGGTTTCACTATGTGCCAGCTGAGCTAGAGGCCAAAATCTACAGGTAGGCACTTTGCAAAAAACAGCTCTGTATTTTGTCAAAAAATGGGATGTGTCCACGTTGTGTTTTGGGGCATTTCCTGTCGCGGGCGCTAGGCCTACCGACACAAGTGAGGTATCATTTTTATCGGGAGACTTGGGGGAACGCTGGGTGGAAGGAAATTTGTGGCTCCTCTCAGATTCCAGAACTTTCTGTCACCGAAATGTGAGGAAAACTTGTTTTTTTAGCCACTTTTTGAGGTTTGCAAAGGATTCTGGGTAACAGAACCTGTTCAGAGCCCCACGAGTCACCCCATCTTGGATTCCCCTAGGTCTCTAGTTTTAAAAAATGCACAGGTTTGGTAGGTTTCCCTATGTGCCGGCTGAGCTAGAGGCCAAAATCTACAGGTAGGCACTTTGCAAAAAACAGCTCTGTATTTTGTCAAAAAATGGGATGTGTCCACGTTGTGTTTTGGGGCATTTTCTGTCGCGGGCGCTAGGCCTACCCACACAAGTGAGGTATCATTTTTATCGGGAGTCTTGGGGGAACGCTGGGTGGAAGGAAATTTGTGGCTCCTCTCAGATTCCAGAACTTTCTGTCACCGAAATGTGAGGAAAACTTGTTTTTTTAGCCACTTTTTGAGGTTTGCAAAGGATTCTGGGTAACAGAACCTGGTCAGAGCCCCACGAGTCACCCCATCTTGGATTCCCGTACGTCTCTAGTTTAAAAAAATGCACAGGTTTGGTAGGTTTCCCTATGTGCCGGCTGAGCTAGAGGCCAAAATCTACAGGTAGGCACTTTGCAAAAAACAGCTCTGTATTTTGTCAAAAAATGGGATGTGTCCACGTTGTGTTTTGGGGCATTTCCTGTCGCGGGCGCTAGGCCTACCGACACAAGTGAGGTATAATTTTTATCGGGAGACTTGGGGGAACGCTGGGTGGAAGGAAATTTGTGGCTCCTCTCAGATTCCAGAACTTTCTGTCACCGAAATGTGAGGAAAACGTGTTTTTTTTAGCCACTTTTTGAGGTTTGCAAAGGATTCTGGGTAACAGAACCTAGTCAGAGCCCCACGAGTCACCCCATCTTGGATTCCCCTAGGTCTCTAGTTTTAAAAAATGCACAGGTTTGGTAGGTTTCACTATGTGCCGGCTGAGCTAGAGGCCAAAATCTACAGGTAGGCACTGTTTTCTATGAAAAAATGTGATGTGTCCACGTTGTGTTTTGGGGCATTTCCTGTCGCGGGCGCTAGGCCTACCAACACAAGTGAGGTATCATTTTTATCGGGAGACTTGGGGGAATGCTGGGTGGAAGGAAATTTGTGGCTCCTCTCAGATTCCAGAACTTTCTGTCACCGAAATGTGAGGAAAACGTGTTATTTTAGCCACATTTTGAGGTTTGAAAAGAATTCTGGGTAACAGAACCTGGTCAGAGCCCCACAAGTCACCTCATCTTGGATTCCCCTGGGTTTCTAGTTTTCAAAAATGTGCTGGTTTGCTAGGTTTCCCCAGGTGCCGGCTGAGCTAGAGGCCAAAATCCACAGGTAGGCACTGTTTTCTATGAAAAAATGTGATGTGTCCACGTTGTGTTTTGGGGCATTTCCTGTCGCGGGCGCTAGGCCTACCCACACAAGTGAGGTATCATTTTTATCGGGAGTCTTGGGGGAACGCTAGGTGGAAGGAAATTTGTGGCTCCTCTCAGATTCCAGAACTTTCTGTCACCGAAATGTGAGGAAAACTTGTTTTTTTAGGAACTTTTTGAGGTTTGCAAAGGATTCTGGGTAACAGAACCTGGTCAGAGCCCCACGAGTCACCCCATCTTGGATTCCCCTACGTCTCTAGTTTTAAAAAATGCACAGGTTTGGTAGGTTTCCCTATGTGCCGGCTGAGCTAGAGGCCAAAATCTACAGGTAGGCACTTTGCAAAAAACAGCTCTGTATTTTGTCAAAAAATGGGATGTGTCCACTTTGTGTTTTGGGGCATTTCCTGTCGCGGGCGCTAGGCCTACCGACACAAGTGAGGTATCATTTTTATCGGGAGACTTGGGGGAACGCTGGGTGGAAGGAAATTTGTGGCTCCTCTCAGATTCCAGAACTTTCTGTCACCGAAATGTGAGGAAAACGTGTTTTTTTTAGCCACTTTTTGAGGTTTGCAAAGGATTCTGGGTAACAGAACCTGGTCAGAGCCCCACGAGTCACCCCATCTTGGATTCCCCTAGGTCTCTAGTTTTAAAAAATGCACAGGTTTGGTAGGTTTCACTATGTGCCGGCTGAGCTAGAGGCCAAAATCTACAGGGAGGCACTTTGCAAAAAACAGCTCTGTATTTTGTCATAAAATGGGATGTGTCCACGTTGTGTTTTGGGGCATTTCCTGTCCCGGGCGCTAGGCCTACTGACACAAGTGAGGTATCATTTTTATCGGAAGACTTGAGGGAACGCTGGGTGGAAGGAAATTTGTGGCTCCTCTCAGATTCCAGAACTTTCTGTCACCGAAATGTGAGGAAAACGTGTTATTTTAGCCACATTTTGAGGTTTGAAAAGAATTCTGGGTAACAGAACCTGGTCAGAGCCCCACAAGTCACCTCATCTTGGATTCCCCTGGGTTTCTAGTTTTCAAAAATGTGCTGGTTTGCTAGGTTTCCCCAGGTGCCGGCTGAGCTAGAGGCCAAAATCCACAGGTAGGCACTGTTTTCTATGAAAAAATGTGATGTGTCCACGTTGTGTTTTGGGGCATTTCCTGTCGCGGGCGCTAGGCCTACCCACACAAGTGAGGTATCATTTTTATCGGGAGACTTGGGGGAACGCTGGGTGGAAGGAAATTTGTGGCTCCTCTCAGATTCCAGAACTTTCTGTCACCGAAATGTGAGGAAAACGTGTTATTTTAGCCACATTTTGAGGTTTGAAAAGAATTCTGGGTAACAGAACCTGGTCAGAGCCCCACAAGTCACCTCATCTTGGATTCCCCTGGGTTTCTAGTTTTCAAAAATGTGCTGGTTTGCTAGGTTTCCCCAGGTGCCGGCTGAGCTAGAGGCCAAAATCCACAGGTAGGCACTGTTTTCTATGAAAAAATATGATGTGTCCACTTTGTGTTTTGGGGCATTTCCTGTCGTGGGCGCTAGGCCTACCCACACAAGTGAGGTATCATTTTTTATCGGGAGACTTGGGGGAATGCTGGGTGGAAGGAAATTTGTGGCTCCTCTCAGATTCCAGAACTTTCTGTCACCGAAATGTGAGGAAAACGTGTTTTTTTAGCCACTTTTTGAGGTTTGCAAAGGATTCTGGGTAACAGAACCTGGTCACAGCCCCACGAGTCACCCCATCTTGGATTCCCCTAGGTCTCTAGTTTTCAAAAATGCATAGGTTTGGTAGGTTTCACTATGTGCCGGCTGAGCTAGAGGCCAAAATCTACAGGTAGGCACTTTGCAAAAAACAGCTCTGTATTTTGTCATAAAATGGGATGTGTCCACGTTGTGTTTTGGGGTATTTCCTGTCCCAGGCGCTAGGCCTACCCACACAAGTGAGGTATCATTTTTATCAGGAGACTAGGGGAACACTGGGTGGAAGGAAATTTGTGGCTCCTCTCAGATTCCAGAACTTTCTGTCACCGAAATGTGAGGAAAACTTGTTTTTTTAGCCACTTTTTGAGGTTTGCAAAGGATTCTGGGTAATAGAACCTGTTCAGAGCCCCACGAGTCACCCCATCTTGGATTCCCCTGGGTTTCTAGTTTTCAAAAATGTGCTGGTTTGCTAGGTTCCCCTAGATGCCGGCTGAGCTAGAGGCCAAAATCCACAGGTAGGCAATGTTTTCTATGAAAAAATGTGATGTGTCCACGTTGTGTTTTGGGGCATTTCCTGTGGTGGGCGCTAGGCCTACCCACACAAGTGAGGTATCATTTTTTATCGGGAGACTTGGGGGAATGCTGGGTGGAAGGAAATTTGTGGCTCCTCTCAGATTCCAGAACTTTCTGTCACCGAAATGTGAGGAAAACGTGTTTTTTTAGCCACTTTTTGAGGTTTGCAAAGGATTCTGGGTAACAGAACCTGGTCAGAGCCCCACAAGTCACCTCATCTTGGATTCCCCTGGGTTTCTAGTTTTCAAAAATGTGCTGGTTTGCTAGGTTTCCCCAGGTGCCGGCTGAGCTAGAGGCCAAAATCCACAGGTAGGCACTGTTTTCTATGAAAAAATGTGATGTGTCCACGTTGTGTTTTGGGGCATTTCCTGTCGCGGGCGCTAGGCCTACCCACACATGTGAGGTATCATTTTTATCGGGAGACTTGGGGGAATGCTGGGTGGAAGGAAATTTGTGGCTCCTCTCAGATTCCAGAACTTTCTGTCACCGAAATGTGAGGAAAACGTGTTATTTTAGCCACATTTTGAGGTTTGAAAAGAATTCTGGGTAACAGAACCTGGTCAGAGCCCCACAAGTCACCTCATCTTGGATTCCCCTGGGTTTCTAGTTTTCAAAAATGTGCTGGTTTGCTAGGTTTCCCCAGGTGCCGGCTGAGCTAGAGGCCAAAATCCACAGGTAGGCACTGTTTTCTATGAAAAAATGTGATGTGTCCACGTTGTGTTTTGGGGCATTTCCTGTCGCGGGCGCTAGGCCTACCCACACATGTGAGGTATCATTTTTATCGGGAGACTTGGGGGAATGCTGGGTGGAAGGAAATTTGTGGCTCCTCTCAGATTCCAGAACTTTCTGTCACCGAAATGTGAGGAAAACTTGTTTTTTTAGCCACTTTTTGAGGTTTGCAAAGGATTCTGGGTAACAGAACCTGGTCAGAGCCCCACGAGTCACCCCATCTTGGATTCCCCTGGGTTTCTAGTTTTCAAAAATGTGCTGGTTTGGTAGGTTTCCCTAGGTGCCGGCTGAGCTAGAGGCCAAAATCCACAGGTAGGCAATGTTTTCTATGAAAAAATGTGATGTGTCCACGTTGTGTTTTGGGGCATTTCCTGTCGTGGGCGCTAGGCCTACCCACACAAGTGAGGTATCATTTTTTATCGGGAGACTTTGGGGAACGCTGGGTGGAAGGAAATTTGTGGCTCCTCTCAGATTCCAGAACTTTCTGTCACCGAAATGTGAGGAAAACGTGTTTTGTTAGCCACTTTTTGAGGTTTGCAAAGGATTCTGGGTAACAGAACCTGGTCAGAGCCCCACGAGTCACCCCATCTTGGATTCCCCTAGGTCTCTAGTTTAAAAAAATGCACAGGTTTGGTAGGTTTCACTATGTGCCAGCTGAGCTAGAGGCCAAAATCTACAGGTAGGCACTTTGCAAAAAACAGCTCTGTATTTTGTCAAAAAATGGGATGTGTCCACGTTGTGTTTTGGGGCATTTCCTGTCGCGGGCGCTAGGCCTACCGACACAAGTGAGGTATCATTTTTATCGGGAGACTTGGGGGAACGCTGGGTGGAAGGAAATTTGTGGCTCCTCTCAGATTCCAGAACTTTCTGTCACCGAAATGTGAGGAAAACTTGTTTTTTTAGCCACTTTTTGAGGTTTGCAAAGGATTCTGGGTAACAGAACCTGTTCAGAGCCCCACGAGTCACCCCATCTTGGATTCCCCTAGGTCTCTAGTTTTAAAAAATGCACAGGTTTGGTAGGTTTCCCTATGTGCCGGCTGAGCTAGAGGCCAAAATCTACAGGTAGGCACTTTGCAAAAAACAGCTCTGTATTTTGTCAAAAAATGGGATGTGTCCACGTTGTGTTTTGGGGCATTTTCTGTCGCGGGCGCTAGGCCTACCCACACAAGTGAGGTATCATTTTTATCGGGAGTCTTGGGGGAACGCTGGGTGGAAGGAAATTTGTGGCTCCTCTCAGATTCCAGAACTTTCTGTCACCGAAATGTGAGGAAAACTTGTTTTTTTAGCCACTTTTTGAGGTTTGCAAAGGATTCTGGGTAACAGAACCTGGTCAGAGCCCCACGAGTCACCCCATCTTGGATTCCCGTACGTCTCTAGTTTAAAAAAATGCACAGGTTTGGTAGGTTTCCCTATGTGCCGGCTGAGCTAGAGGCCAAAATCTACAGGTAGGCACTTTGCAAAAAACAGCTCTGTATTTTGTCAAAAAATGGGATGTGTCCACGTTGTGTTTTGGGGCATTTCCTGTCGCGGGCGCTAGGCCTACCGACACAAGTGAGGTATAATTTTTATCGGGAGACTTGGGGGAACGCTGGGTGGAAGGAAATTTGTGGCTCCTCTCAGATTCCAGAACTTTCTGTCACCGAAATGTGAGGAAAACGTGTTTTTTTTAGCCACTTTTTGAGGTTTGCAAAGGATTCTGGGTAACAGAACCTAGTCAGAGCCCCACGAGTCACCCCATCTTGGATTCCCCTAGGTCTCTAGTTTTAAAAAATGCACAGGTTTGGTAGGTTTCACTATGTGCCGGCTGAGCTAGAGGCCAAAATCTACAGGTAGGCACTGTTTTCTATGAAAAAATGTGATGTGTCCACGTTGTGTTTTGGGGCATTTCCTGTCGCGGGCGCTAGGCCTACCAACACAAGTGAGGTATCATTTTTATCGGGAGACTTGGGGGAATGCTGGGTGGAAGGAAATTTGTGGCTCCTCTCAGATTCCAGAACTTTCTGTCACCGAAATGTGAGGAAAACGTGTTATTTTAGCCACATTTTGAGGTTTGAAAAGAATTCTGGGTAACAGAACCTGGTCAGAGCCCCACAAGTCACCTCATCTTGGATTCCCCTGGGTTTCTAGTTTTCAAAAATGTGCTGGTTTGCTAGGTTTCCCTATGTGCCGGCTGAGCTAGAGGCCAAAATCCACAGGTAGGCACTGTTTTCTATGAAAAAATGTGATGTGTCCACGTTGTGTTTTGGGGCATTTCCTGTCGCGGGCGCTAGGCCTACCCACACAAGTGAGGTATCATTTTTATCGGGAGTCTTGGGGGAACGCTAGGTGGAAGGAAATTTGTGGCTCCTCTCAGATTCCAGAACTTTCTGTCACCGAAATGTGAGGAAAACTTGTTTTTTTAGGAACTTTTTGAGGTTTGCAAAGGATTCTGGGTAACAGAACCTGGTCAGAGCCCCACGAGTCACCCCATCTTGGATTCCCCTACGTCTCTAGTTTTAAAAAATGCACAGGTTTGGTAGGTTTCCCTATGTGCCGGCTGAGCTAGAGGCCAAAATCTACAGGTAGGCACTTTGCAAAAAACAGCTCTGTATTTTGTCAAAAAATGGGATGTGTCCACTTTGTGTTTTGGGGCATTTCCTGTCGCGGGCGCTAGGCCTACCGACACAAGTGAGGTATCATTTTTATCGGGAGACTTGGGGGAACGCTGGGTGGAAGGAAATTTGTGGCTCCTCTCAGATTCCAGAACTTTCTGTCACCGAAATGTGAGGAAAACGTGTTTTTTTTAGCCACTTTTTGAGGTTTGCAAAGGATTCTGGGTAACAGAACCTGGTCAGAGCCCCACGAGTCACCCCATCTTGGATTCCCCTAGGTCTCTAGTTTTAAAAAATGCACAGGTTTGGTAGGTTTCACTATGTGCCGGCTGAGCTAGAGGCCAAAATCTACAGGGAGGCACTTTGCAAAAAACAGCTCTGTATTTTGTCATAAAATGGGATGTGTCCACGTTGTGTTTTGGGGCATTTCCTGTCCCGGGCGCTAGGCCTACTGACACAAGTGAGGTATCATTTTTATCGGAAGACTTGAGGGAACGCTGGGTGGAAGGAAATTTGTGGCTCCTCTCAGATTCCAGAACTTTCTGTCACCGAAATGTGAGGAAAACGTGTTATTTTAGCCACATTTTGAGGTTTGAAAAGAATTCTGGGTAACAGAACCTGGTCAGAGCCCCACAAGTCACCTCATCTTGGATTCCCCTGGGTTTCTAGTTTTCAAAAATGTGCTGGTTTGCTAGGTTTCCCCAGGTGCCGGCTGAGCTAGAGGCCAAAATCCACAGGTAGGCACTGTTTTCTATGAAAAAATGTGATGTGTCCACGTTGTGTTTTGGGGCATTTCCTGTCGCGGGCGCTAGGCCTACCCACACAAGTGAGGTATCATTTTTATCGGGAGACTTGGGGGAACGCTGGGTGGAAGGAAATTTGTGGCTCCTCTCAGATTCCAGAACTTTCTGTCACCGAAATGTGAGGAAAACGTGTTATTTTAGCCACATTTTGAGGTTTGAAAAGAATTCTGGGTAACAGAACCTGGTCAGAGCCCCACAAGTCACCTCATCTTGGATTCCCCTGGGTTTCTAGTTTTCAAAAATGTGCTGGTTTGCTAGGTTTCCCCAGGTGCCGGCTGAGCTAGAGGCCAAAATCCACAGGTAGGCACTGTTTTCTATGAAAAAATATGATGTGTCCACGTTGTGTTTTGGGGCATTTCCTGTCGTGGGCGCTAGGCCTACCCACACAAGTGAGGTATCATTTTTTATCGGGAGACTTGGGGGAATGCTGGGTGGAAGGAAATTTGTGGCTCCTCTCAGATTCCAGAACTTTCTGTCACCGAAATGTGAGGAAAACGTGTTTTTTTAGCCACTTTTTGAGGTTTGCAAAGGATTCTGGGTAACAGAACCTGGTCACAGCCCCACGAGTCACCCCATCTTGGATTCCCCTAGGTCTCTAGTTTTCAAAAATGCATAGGTTTGGTAGGTTTCACTATGTGCCGGCTGAGCTAGAGGCCAAAATCTACAGGTAGGCACTTTGCAAAAAACAGCTCTGTATTTTGTCATAAAATGGGATGTGTCCACGTTGTGTTTTGGGGTATTTCCTGTCCCAGGCGCTAGGCCTACCCACACAAGTGAGGTATCATTTTTATCGGGAGACTAGGGGAACACTGGGTGGAAGGAAATTTGTGGCTCCTCTCAGATTCCAGAACTTTCTGTCACCGAAATGTGAGGAAAACTTGTTTTTTTAGCCACTTTTTGAGGTTTGCAAAGGATTCTGGGTAATAGAACCTGTTCAGAGCCCCACGAGTCACCCCATCTTGGATTCCCCTGGGTTTCTAGTTTTCAAAAATGTGCTGGTTTGCTAGGTTCCCCTAGATGCCGGCTGAGCTAGAGGCCAAAATCCACAGGTAGGCAATGTTTTCTATGAAAAAATGTGATGTGTCCACGTTGTGTTTTGGGGCATTTCCTGTCGTGGGCGCTAGGCCTACCCACACAAGTGAGGTATCATTTTTTATCGGGAGACTTGGGGGAATGCTGGGTGGAAGGAAATTTGTGGCTCCTCTCAGATTCCAGAACTTTCTGTCACCGAAATGTGAGGAAAACGTGTTTTTTTAGCCACTTTTTGAGGTTTGCAAAGGATTCTGGGTAACAGAACCTGGTCAGAGCCCCACGAGTCACCCCATCTTGGATTCCCCTAGGTCTCTAGTTTTCAAAAATGCATAGGTTTGGTAGGTTTCACTATGTGCCGGCTGAGCTAGAGGCCAAAATCTACAGGTAGGCACTTTGCAAAAAACAGCTCTGTATTTTGTCATAAAATGGGATGTGTCCACGTTGTGTTTTGGGGTATTTCCTGTCCCAGGCGCTAGGCCTACCCACACAAGTGAGGTATCATTTTTATCGGGAGACTAGGGGAACACTGGGTGGAAGGAAATTTGTGGCTCCTCTCAGATTCCAGAACTTTCTGTCACCGAAATGTGAGGAAAACTTTTTTTTTTGCCACTTTTTGAGGTTTGCAAAGGATTCTGGGTAACAGAACCTGGTCAGAGCCCCACGAGTCACCCCATCTTGGATTCCCCTGGGTTTCTAGTTTTCAAAAATGTGCTGGTTTGCTAGGTTCCCCTAGATGCCGGCTGAGCTAGAGGCCAAAATCCACAGGTAGGCAATGTTTTCTATGAAAAAATGTGATGTGTCAACGTTGTGTTTTGGGGCATTTCCTGTCGTGGGCGCTAGGCCTACCCACACAAGTGAGGTATCATTTTTTATCGGGAGACTTGGGGGAACGCTGGGTGGAAGGAAATTTGTGGCTCCTCTCAGATTCCAGAACTTTCTGTCACCGAAATGTGAGGAAAACGTGTTTTTTTAGCCACTTTTTGAGGTTTGCAAAGGATTCTGGGTAACAGAACCTGGTCAGAGCCCCACGAGTCACCCCATCTTGGATTCCCCTAGGTCTCTAGTTTTAGAAAATGCACAGGTTTGGTAGGTTTCACTATGTGCCGGCTGAGCTAGAGGCCAAAATCTACAGGTAGGCACTTTGCAAAAAACAGCTCTGTATTTTGTCATAAAATGGGATGTGTCCACGTTGTGTTTTGGGGCATTTCCTGTCCCGGGCGCTAGGCCTACTGACACAAGTGAGGTATCATTTTTATCGGAAGACTTGGGGGAACGCTGGGTGGAAGGAAATTTGTGGCTCCTCTCAGATTCCAGAACTTTCTGTCACCGAAATGTGAGGAAAACGTGTTATTTTAGCCACATTTTGAGGTTTGAAAAGAATTCTGGGTAACAGAACCTGATCAGAGCCCCACAAGTCACCTCATCTTGGATTCCCCTGGGTTTCTAGTTTTCAAAAATGTGCTGGTTTTCTAGGTTTCCCCAGGTGCCGGCTGAGCTAGAGGCCAAAATCCACAGGTAGGCACTGTTTTCTATGAAAAAATGTGATGTGTCCACGTTGTGTTTTGGGGCATTTCCTGTTGCGGGCGCTAGGCCTACCCACACAAGTGAGGTATCATTTTTATCGGGAGACTTGGGGGAATGCTGGGTGGAAGGAAATTTGTGGCTCCTCTCAGATTCCAGAACTTTCTGTCACCGAAATGTGAGGAAAACTTGTTTTTTTAGCCACTTTTTGAGGTTTGCAAAGGATTCTGGGTAACAGAACCTGGTCAGAGCCCCACGAGTCACCCCATCTTGGATTCCCCTGGGTTTCTAGTTTTCAAAAATGTGCTGGTTTGGTAGGTTTCCCTAGGTGCCGGCTGAGCTAGAGGCCAAAATCCACAGGTAGGCAATGTTTTCTATGAAAAAATGTGATGTGTCCACGTTGTGTTTTGGGGCATTTCCTGTCGTGGGCGCTAGGCCTACCCACACAAGTGAGGTATCATTTTTTATCGGGAGACTTGGGGGAACGCTGGGTGGAAGGAAATTTGTGGCTCCTCTCAGATTCCAGAACTTTCTGTCACCGAAATGTGAGGAAAACGTGTTTTTTTAGCCACTTTTTGAGGTTTGCAAAGGATTCTGGGTAACAGAACCTGGTCAGAGCCCCACGAGTCACCCCATCTTGGATTCCCCTAGGTCTCTAGTTTTCAAAAATGCATAGGTTTGGTAGGTTTCACTATGTGCCGGCTGAGCTAGAGGCCAAAATCTACAGGTAGGCACTTTGCAAAAAACAGCTCTGTATTTTGTCATAAAATGGGATGTGTCCACGTTGTGTTTTGGGGTATTTCCTGTCCCAGGCGCTAGGCCTACCCACACAAGTGAGGTATCATTTTTATCGGGAGACTAGGGGAACACTGGGTGGAAGGAAATTTGTGGCTCCTCTCAGATTCCAGAACTTTCTGTCACCGAAATGTGAGGAAAACTTTTTTTTTTGCCACTTTTTGAGGTTTGCAAAGGATTCTGGGTAACAGAACCTGGTCAGAGCCCCACGAGTCACCCCATCTTGGATTCCCCTGGGTTTCTAGTTTTCAAAAATGTGCTGGTTTGCTAGGTTCCCCTAGATGCCGGCTGAGCTAGAGGCCAAAATCCACAGGTAGGCAATGTTTTCTATGAAAAAATGTGATGTGTCAACGTTGTGTTTTGGGGCATTTCCTGTCGTGGGCGCTAGGCCTACCCACACAAGTGAGGTATCATTTTTTATCGGGAGACTTGGGGGAACGCTGGGTGGAAGGAAATTTGTGGCTCCTCTCAGATTCCAGAACTTTCTGTCACCGAAATGTGAGGAAAACGTGTTTTTTTAGCCACTTTTTGAGGTTTGCAAAGGATTCTGGGTAACAGAACCTGGTCAGAGCCCCACGAGTCACCCCATCTTGGATTCCCCTAGGTCTCTAGTTTTAGAAAATGCACAGGTTTGGTAGGTTTCACTATGTGCCGGCTGAGCTAGAGGCCAAAATCTACAGGTAGGCACTTTGCAAAAAACAGCTCTGTATTTTGTCATAAAATGGGATGTGTCCACGTTGTGTTTTGGGGCATTTCCTGTCCCGGGCGCTAGGCCTACTGACACAAGTGAGGTATCATTTTTATCGGAAGACTTGGGGGAACGCTGGGTGGAAGGAAATTTGTGGCTCCTCTCAGATTCCAGAACTTTCTGTCACCGAAATGTGAGGAAAACGTGTTATTTTAGCCACATTTTGAGGTTTGAAAAGAATTCTGGGTAACAGAACCTGATCAGAGCCCCACAAGTCACCTCATCTTGGATTCCCCTGGGTTTCTAGTTTTCAAAAATGTGCTGGTTTTCTAGGTTTCCCCAGGTGCCGGCTGAGCTAGAGGCCAAAATCCACAGGTAGGCACTGTTTTCTATGAAAAAATGTGATGTGTCCACGTTGTGTTTTGGGGCATTTCCTGTTGCGGGCGCTAGGCCTACCCACACAAGTGAGGTATCATTTTTATCGGGAGACTTGGGGGAATGCTGGGTGGAAGGAAATTTGTGGCTCCTCTCAGATTCCAGAACTTTCTGTCACCGAAATGTGAGGAAAACTTGTTTTTTTAGCCACTTTTTGAGGTTTGCAAAGGATTCTGGGTAACAGAACCTGGTCAGAGCCCCACGAGTCACCCCATCTTGGATTCCCCTGGGTTTCTAGTTTTCAAAAATGTGCTGGTTTGGTAGGTTTCCCTAGGTGCCGGCTGAGCTAGAGGCCAAAATCCACAGGTAGGCAATGTTTTCTATGAAAAAATGTGATGTGTCCACGTTGTGTTTTGGGGCATTTCCTGTCGTGGGCGCTAGGCCTACCCACACAAGTGAGGTATCATTTTTTATCGGGAGACTTGGGGGAACGCTGGGTGGAAGGAAATTTGTGGCTCCTCTCAGATTCCAGAACTTTCTGTCACCGAAATGTGAGTAAAACGTGTTTTTTTAGCCACTTTTTGAGGTTTGCAAAGGATTCTGGGTAACAGAACCTGGTCAGAGCCCCACGAGTCACCCCATCTTGGATTCCCCTAGGTCTCTAGTTTTAAAAAATGCACAGGTTTGGTAGGTTTCACTATGTGCCAGCTGAGCTAGAGGCCAAAATCTACAGCTAGGCACTTTGCAAAAAACAGCTCTGTATTTTGTCAAAAAATGGGATGTGTCCACGTTGTGTTTTGGGGCATTTCCTGTCGCGGGCGCTAGGCCTACCGACACAAGTGAGGTATCATTTTTATCGGGAGACTTGGGGGAACTCTGGGTGGAAGGAAATTTGTGGCTCCTCTCAGATTCCAGAACTTTCTGTCACCGAAATGTGAGGAAAACTTGTTTTTTTAGCCACTTTTTGAGGTTTGCAAAGGATTCTGGGTAACAGAACCTGTTCAGAGCCCCACGAGTCACCCCATCTTGGATTCCCCTAGGTCTCTAGTTTTCAAAAATGCACAGGTTTGGTAGGTTTCCCTATGTGCCGGCTGAGCTAGAGGCCAAAATCTACAGTTAGGCACTCTGCAAAAAACAGCTCTGTATTTTGTCAAAAAATGGGATGTGTCCACGTTGTGTTTTGGGGCATTTTCTGTCGCGGGCGCTAGGCCTACCCACACAAGTGAGGTATCATTTTTATCGGGAGTCTTGGGGGAACGCTAGGTGGAAGGAAATTTGTGGCTCCTCTCAGATTCCAGAACTTTCTGTCACCGAAATGTGAGGAAAACTTGTTTTTTTAGGAACTTTTTGAGGTTTGCAAAGGATTCTGGGTAACAGAACCTGGTCAGAGCCCCACGAGTCACCCCATCTTGGATTCCCCTACGTCTCTAGTTTTAAAAAATGCACAGGTTTGGTAGGTTTCCCTATGTGCCGGCTGAGCTAGAGGCCAAAATCTACAGGTAGGCACTTTGCAAAAAACAGCTCTGTATTTTGTCAAAAAATGGGATGTGTCCACTTTGTGTTTTGGGGCATTTCCTGTCGCGGGCGCTAGGCCTACCGACACAAGTGAGGTATCATTTTTATCGGGAGACTTGGGGGAACGCTGGGTGGAAGGAAATTTGTGGCTCCTCTCAGATTCCAGAACTTTCTGTCACCGAAATGTGAGGAAAACTTGTTTTTTTAGCCACTTTTTGAGGTTTGCAAAGGATTCTGGGTAACAGAACCTGGTCAGAGCCCCACGAGTCACCCCATCTTGGATTCCCCTGGGTTTCTAGTTTTCAAAAATGTGCTGGTTTGCTAGGTTTCCCCAGGTGCCGGCTGAGCTAGAGGCCAAAATCCACAGGTAGGCACTGTTTTCTATGAAAAAATGTGATGTGTCCACGTTGTGTTTTGGGGCATTTCCTGTTGCGGGCGCTAGGCCTACCCACACAAGTGAGGTATCATTTTTATCGGGAGACTTGGGGGAATGCTGGGTGGAAGGAAATTTGTGGCTCCTCTCAGATTCCAGAACTTTCTGTCACCGAAATGTGAGTAAAACGTGTTTTTTTAGCCACTTTTTGAGGTTTGCAAAGGATTCTGGGTAACAGAACCTGGTCAGAGCCCCACGAGTCACCCCATCTTGGATTCCCCTAGGTCTCTAGTTTTAAAAAATGCACAGGTTTGGTAGGTTTCACTATGTGCCAGCTGAGCTAGAGGCCAAAATCTACAGCTAGGCACTTTGCAAAAAACAGCTCTGTATTTTGTCAAAAAATGGGATGTGTCCACGTTGTGTTTTGGGGCATTTCCTGTCGCGGGCGCTAGGCCTACCGACACAAGTGAGGTATCATTTTTATCGGGAGACTTGGGGGAACTCTGGGTGGAAGGAAATTTGTGGCTCCTCTCAGATTCCAGAACTTTCTGTCACCGAAATGTGAGGAAAACTTGTTTTTTTAGCCACTTTTTGAGGTTTGCAAAGGATTCTGGGTAACAGAACCTGTTCAGAGCCCCACGAGTCACCCCATCTTGGATTCCCCTAGGTCTCTAGTTTTCAAAAATGCACAGGTTTGGTAGGTTTCCCTATGTGCCGGCTGAGCTAGAGGCCAAAATCTACAGTTAGGCACTTTGCAAAAAACAGCTCTGTATTTTGTCAAAAAATGGGATGTGTCCACGTTGTGTTTTGGTTCATTTTCTGTCGCGGGCGCTAGGCCTACCCACACAAGTGAGGTATCATTTTTATCGGGAGTCTAGGGGGAACGCTAGGTGGAAGGAAATTTGTGGCTCCTCTCAGATTCCAGAACTTTCTGTCACCGAAATGTGAGGAAAACTTGTTTTTTTAGGAACTTTTTGAGGTTTGCAAAGGATTCTGGGTAACAGAACCTGGTCAGAGCCCCACGAGTCACCCCATCTTGGATTCCCCTACGTCTCTAGTTTTAAAAAATGCACAGGTTTGGTAGGTTTCCCTATGTGCCGGCTGAGCTAGAGGCCAAAATCTACAGGTAGGCACTTTGCAAAAAACAGCTCTGTATTTTGTCAAAAAATGGGATGTGTCCACTTTGTGTTTTGGGGCATTTCCTGTCGCGGGCGCTAGGCCTACCGACACAAGTGAGGTATCATTTTTATCGGGAGACTTGGGGGAACGCTGGGTGGAAGGAAATTTGTGGCTCCTCTCAGATTCCAGAACTTTCTGTCACCGAAATGTGAGGAAAACGTGTTTTGTTAGCCACTTTTTGAGGTTTGCAAAGGATTCTGGGTAACAGAACCTGGTCAGAGCCCCACGAGTCACCCCATCTTGGATTCCCCTAGGTCTCTAGTTTTCAAAATTGCACAGGTTTGGTAGGTTTCCCTATGTGCCGGCTGAGCTAGAGGCCAAAATCTACAGGTAGGCACTTTACAAAAAACAGCTCTGTATTTTGTCAAAAAATGGGATGTGCCCACGTTGTGTTTTGGGGCATTTCCTGTTGCGGGCGCTAGGCCTACCCACCCAAGTGAGGTATCATTTTTATCGGGAGACTTGGGGGAACGCTGGGTGGAAGGAAATTTGTGGCTCCTCTCAGATTCCAGAACTTTCTGTCACCGAAATGTGAGGAAAACTTGTTTTTTTAGCCACTTTTTGAGGTTTGCAAAGGATTCTGGGTAACAGAACCTGTTCAGAGCCCCACGAGTCACCCCATCTTGGATTGCCCTGGGTTTCTAGTTTTCAAAAATGTGCTGGTTTGCTAGGTTCCCCTAGATGCCGGCTGAGCTAGAGGCCAAAATCCACAGGTAGGCAATGTTTTCTATGAAAAAATGTGATGTGTCCACGTTGTGTTTTGGGGCATTTCCTGTCGTGGGCGCTAGGCCTACCCACACAAGTGAGGTATCATTTTTTATCGGGAGACTTGGGGGAATGCTGGGTGGAAGGAAATTTGTGGCTCCTCTCAGATTCCAGAACTTTCTGTCACCGAAATGTGAGGAAAACGTGTTTTTTTAGCCACTTTTTGAGGTTTGCAAAGGATTCTGGGTAACAGAACCTGGTCACAGCCCCACGAGTCACCCCATCTTGGATTCCCCTAGGTCTCTAGTTTTCAAAAATGCATAGGTTTGGTAGGTTTCACTATGTGCCGGCTGAGCTAGAGGCCAAAATCTACAGGTAGGCACTTTGCAAAAAACAGCTCTGTATTTTGTCATAAAATGGGATGTGTCCACGTTGTGTTTTGGGGTATTTCCTGTCCCAGGCGCTAGGCCTACCCACACAAGTGAGGTATCATTTTTATCGGGAGACTAGGGGAACACTGGGTGGAAGGAAATTTGTGGCTCCTCTCAGATTCCAGAACTTTCTGTCACCGAAATGTGAGGAAAACTTGTTTTTTTAGCCACTTTTTGAGGTTTGCAAAGGATTCTGGGTAACAGAACCTGGTCAGAGCCCCACGAGTCACCCCATCTTGGATTCCCCTAGGTCTCTAGTTTTCAAAAATGCATAGGTTTGGTAGGTTTCACTATGTGCCGGCTGAGCTAGAGGCCAAAATCTACAGGTAGGCACTTTGCAAAAAACAGCTCTGTATTTTGTCATAAAATGGGATGTGTCCACGTTGTGTTTTGGGGTATTTCCTGTCCCAGGCGCTAGGCCTACCCACACAAGTGAGGTATCATTTTTATCGGGAGACTAGGGGAACACTGGGTGGAAGGAAATTTGTGGCTCCTCTCAGATTCCAGAACTTTCTGTCACCGAAATGTGAGGAAAACTTTTTTTTTTGCCACTTTTTGAGGTTTGCAAAGGATTCTGGGTAACAGAACCTGGTCAGAGCCCCACGAGTCACCCCATCTTGGATTCCCCTGGGTTTCTAGTTTTCAAAAATGTGCTGGTTTGCTAGGTTCCCCTAGATGCCGGCTGAGCTAGAGGCCAAAATCCACAGGTAGGCAATGTTTTCTATGAAAAAATGTGATGTGTCAACGTTGTGTTTTGGGGCATTTCCTGTCGTGGGCGCTAGGCCTACCCACACAAGTGAGGTATCATTTTTTATCGGGAGACTTGGGGGAACGCTGGGTGGAAGGAAATTTGTGGCTCCTCTCAGATTCCAGAACTTTCTGTCACCGAAATGTGAGGAAAACGTGTTTTTTTAGCCACTTTTTGAGGTTTGCAAAGGATTCTGGGTAACAGAACCTGGTCACAGCCCCACGAGTCACCCCATCTTGGATTCCCCTAGGTCTCTAGTTTTAGAAAATGCACAGGTTTGGTAGGTTTCACTATGTGCCGGCTGAGCTAGAGGCCAAAATCTACAGGTAGGCACTTTGCAAAAAACAGCTCTGTATTTTGTCATAAAATGGGATGTGTCCACGTTGTGTTTTGGGGCATTTCCTGTCCCGGGCGCTAGGCCTACTGACACAAGTGAGGTATCATTTTTATCGGAAGACTTGGGGGAACGCTGGGTGGAAGGAAATTTGTGGCTCCTCTCAGATTCCAGAACTTTCTGTCACCGAAATGTGAGGAAAACGTGTTATTTTAGCCACATTTTGAGGTTTGAAAAGAATTCTGGGTAACAGAACCTGATCAGAGCCCCACAAGTCACCTCATCTTGGATTCCCCTGGGTTTCTAGTTTTCAAAAATGTGCTGGTTTTCTAGGTTTCCCCAGGTGCCGGCTGAGCTAGAGGCCAAAATCCACAGGTAGGCACTGTTTTCTATGAAAAAATGTGATGTGTCCACGTTGTGTTTTGGGGCATTTCCTGTTGCGGGCGCTAGGCCTACCCACACAAGTGAGGTATCATTTTTATCGGGAGACTTGGGGGAATGCTGGGTGGAAGGAAATTTGTGGCTCCTCTCAGATTCCAGAACTTTCTGTCACCGAAATGTGAGGAAAACTTGTTTTTTTAGCCACTTTTTGAGGTTTGCAAAGGATTCTGGGTAACAGAACCTGGTCAGAGCCCCACGAGTCACCCCATCTTGGATTCCCCTGGGTTTCTAGTTTTCAAAAATGTGCTGGTTTGGTAGGTTTCCCTAGGTGCCGGCTGAGCTAGAGGCCAAAATCCACAGGTAGGCAATGTTTTCTATGAAAAAATGTGATGTGTCCACGTTGTGTTTTGGGGCATTTCCTGTCGTGGGCGCTAGGCCTACCCACACAAGTGAGGTATCATTTTTTATCGGGAGACTTGGGGGAACGCTGGGTGGAAGGAAATTTGTGGCTCCTCTCAGATTCCAGAACTTTCTGTCACCGAAATGTGAGGAAAACGTGTTTTTTTAGCCACTTTTTGAGGTTTGCAAAGGATTCTGGGTAACAGAACCTGGTCAGAGCCCCACGAGTCACCCCATCTTGGATTCCCCTAGGTCTCTAGTTTTCAAAAATGCATAGGTTTGGTAGGTTTCACTATGTGCCGGCTGAGCTAGAGGCCAAAATCTACAGGTAGGCACTTTGCAAAAAACAGCTCTGTATTTTGTCATAAAATGGGATGTGTCCACGTTGTGTTTTGGGGTATTTCCTGTCCCAGGCGCTAGGCCTACCCACACAAGTGAGGTATCATTTTTATCGGGAGACTAGGGGAACACTGGGTGGAAGGAAATTTGTGGCTCCTCTCAGATTCCAGAACTTTCTGTCACCGAAATGTGAGGAAAACTTTTTTTTTTGCCACTTTTTGAGGTTTGCAAAGGATTCTGGGTAACAGAACCTGGTCAGAGCCCCACGAGTCACCCCATCTTGGATTCCCCTGGGTTTCTAGTTTTCAAAAATGTGCTGGTTTGCTAGGTTCCCCTAGATGCCGGCTGAGCTAGAGGCCAAAATCCACAGGTAGGCAATGTTTTCTATGAAAAAATGTGATGTGTCAACGTTGTGTTTTGGGGCATTTCCTGTCGTGGGCGCTAGGCCTACCCACACAAGTGAGGTATCATTTTTTATCGGGAGACTTGGGGGAACGCTGGGTGGAAGGAAATTTGTGGCTCCTCTCAGATTCCAGAACTTTCTGTCACCGAAATGTGAGGAAAACGTGTTTTTTTAGCCACTTTTTGAGGTTTGCAAAGGATTCTGGGTAACAGAACCTGGTCAGAGCCCCACGAGTCACCCCATCTTGGATTCCCCTAGGTCTCTAGTTTTAGAAAATGCACAGGTTTGGTAGGTTTCACTATGTGCCGGCTGAGCTAGAGGCCAAAATCTACAGGTAGGCACTTTGCAAAAAACAGCTCTGTATTTTGTCATAAAATGGGATGTGTCCACGTTGTGTTTTGGGGCATTTCCTGTCCCGGGCGCTAGGCCTACTGACACAAGTGAGGTATCATTTTTATCGGAAGACTTGGGGGAACGCTGGGTGGAAGGAAATTTGTGGCTCCTCTCAGATTCCAGAACTTTCTGTCACCGAAATGTGAGGAAAACGTGTTATTTTAGCCACATTTTGAGGTTTGAAAAGAATTCTGGGTAACAGAACCTGATCAGAGCCCCACAAGTCACCTCATCTTGGATTCCCCTGGGTTTCTAGTTTTCAAAAATGTGCTGGTTTTCTAGGTTTCCCCAGGTGCCGGCTGAGCTAGAGGCCAAAATCCACAGGTAGGCACTGTTTTCTATGAAAAAATGTGATGTGTCCACGTTGTGTTTTGGGGCATTTCCTGTTGCGGGCGCTAGGCCTACCCACACAAGTGAGGTATCATTTTTATCGGGAGACTTGGGGGAATGCTGGGTGGAAGGAAATTTGTGGCTCCTCTCAGATTCCAGAACTTTCTGTCACCGAAATGTGAGGAAAACTTGTTTTTTTAGCCACTTTTTGAGGTTTGCAAAGGATTCTGGGTAACAGAACCTGGTCAGAGCCCCACGAGTCACCCCATCTTGGATTCCCCTGGGTTTCTAGTTTTCAAAAATGTGCTGGTTTGGTAGGTTTCCCTAGGTGCCGGCTGAGCTAGAGGCCAAAATCCACAGGTAGGCAATGTTTTCTATGAAAAAATGTGATGTGTCCACGTTGTGTTTTGGGGCATTTCCTGTCGTGGGCGCTAGGCCTACCCACACAAGTGAGGTATCATTTTTTATCGGGAGACTTGGGGGAACGCTGGGTGGAAGGAAATTTGTGGCTCCTCTCAGATTCCAGAACTTTCTGTCACCGAAATGTGAGTAAAACGTGTTTTTTTAGCCACTTTTTGAGGTTTGCAAAGGATTCTGGGTAACAGAACCTGGTCAGAGCCCCACGAGTCACCCCATCTTGGATTCCCCTAGGTCTCTAGTTTTAAAAAATGCACAGGTTTGGTAGGTTTCACTATGTGCCAGCTGAGCTAGAGGCCAAAATCTACAGCTAGGCACTTTGCAAAAAACAGCTCTGTATTTTGTCAAAAAATGGGATGTGTCCACGTTGTGTTTTGGGGCATTTCCTGTCGCGGGCGCTAGGCCTACCGACACAAGTGAGGTATCATTTTTATCGGGAGACTTGGGGGAACTCTGGGTGGAAGGAAATTTGTGGCTCCTCTCAGATTCCAGAACTTTCTGTCACCGAAATGTGAGGAAAACTTGTTTTTTTAGCCACTTTTTGAGGTTTGCAAAGGATTCTGGGTAACAGAACCTGTTCAGAGCCCCACGAGTCACCCCATCTTGGATTCCCCTAGGTCTCTAGTTTTCAAAAATGCACAGGTTTGGTAGGTTTCCCTATGTGCCGGCTGAGCTAGAGGCCAAAATCTACAGTTAGGCACTCTGCAAAAAACAGCTCTGTATTTTGTCAAAAAATGGGATGTGTCCACGTTGTGTTTTGGGGCATTTTCTGTCGCGGGCGCTAGGCCTACCCACACAAGTGAGGTATCATTTTTATCGGGAGTCTTGGGGGAACGCTAGGTGGAAGGAAATTTGTGGCTCCTCTCAGATTCCAGAACTTTCTGTCACCGAAATGTGAGGAAAACTTGTTTTTTTAGGAACTTTTTGAGGTTTGCAAAGGATTCTGGGTAACAGAACCTGGTCAGAGCCCCACGAGTCACCCCATCTTGGATTCCCCTACGTCTCTAGTTTTAAAAAATGCACAGGTTTGGTAGGTTTCCCTATGTGCCGGCTGAGCTAGAGGCCAAAATCTACAGGTAGGCACTTTGCAAAAAACAGCTCTGTATTTTGTCAAAAAATGGGATGTGTCCACTTTGTGTTTTGGGGCATTTCCTGTCGCGGGCGCTAGGCCTACCGACACAAGTGAGGTATCATTTTTATCGGGAGACTTGGGGGAACGCTGGGTGGAAGGAAATTTGTGGCTCCTCTCAGATTCCAGAACTTTCTGTCACCGAAATGTGAGGAAAACTTGTTTTTTTAGCCACTTTTTGAGGTTTGCAAAGGATTCTGGGTAACAGAACCTGGTCAGAGCCCCACGAGTCACCCCATCTTGGATTCCCCTGGGTTTCTAGTTTTCAAAAATGTGCTGGTTTGCTAGGTTTCCCCAGGTGCCGGCTGAGCTAGAGGCCAAAATCCACAGGTAGGCACTGTTTTCTATGAAAAAATGTGATGTGTCCACGTTGTGTTTTGGGGCATTTCCTGTTGCGGGCGCTAGGCCTACCCACACAAGTGAGGTATCATTTTTATCGGGAGACTTGGGGGAATGCTGGGTGGAAGGAAATTTGTGGCTCCTCTCAGATTCCAGAACTTTCTGTCACCGAAATGTGAGTAAAACGTGTTTTTTTAGCCACTTTTTGAGGTTTGCAAAGGATTCTGGGTAACAGAACCTGGTCAGAGCCCCACGAGTCACCCCATCTTGGATTCCCCTAGGTCTCTAGTTTTAAAAAATGCACAGGTTTGGTAGGTTTCACTATGTGCCAGCTGAGCTAGAGGCCAAAATCTACAGCTAGGCACTTTGCAAAAAACAGCTCTGTATTTTGTCAAAAAATGGGATGTGTCCACGTTGTGTTTTGGGGCATTTCCTGTCGCGGGCGCTAGGCCTACCGACACAAGTGAGGTATCATTTTTATCGGGAGACTTGGGGGAACTCTGGGTGGAAGGAAATTTGTGGCTCCTCTCAGATTCCAGAACTTTCTGTCACCGAAATGTGAGGAAAACTTGTTTTTTTAGCCACTTTTTGAGGTTTGCAAAGGATTCTGGGTAACAGAACCTGTTCAGAGCCCCACGAGTCACCCCATCTTGGATTCCCCTAGGTCTCTAGTTTTCAAAAATGCACAGGTTTGGTAGGTTTCCCTATGTGCCGGCTGAGCTAGAGGCCAAAATCTACAGTTAGGCACTTTGCAAAAAACAGCTCTGTATTTTGTCAAAAAATGGGATGTGTCCACGTTGTGTTTTGGTTCATTTTCTGTCGCGGGCGCTAGGCCTACCCACACAAGTGAGGTATCATTTTTATCGGGAGTCTAGGGGGAACGCTAGGTGGAAGGAAATTTGTGGCTCCTCTCAGATTCCAGAACTTTCTGTCACCGAAATGTGAGGAAAACTTGTTTTTTTAGGAACTTTTTGAGGTTTGCAAAGGATTCTGGGTAACAGAACCTGGTCAGAGCCCCACGAGTCACCCCATCTTGGATTCCCCTACGTCTCTAGTTTTAAAAAATGCACAGGTTTGGTAGGTTTCCCTATGTGCCGGCTGAGCTAGAGGCCAAAATCTACAGGTAGGCACTTTGCAAAAAACAGCTCTGTATTTTGTCAAAAAATGGGATGTGTCCACTTTGTGTTTTGGGGCATTTCCTGTCGCGGGCGCTAGGCCTACCGACACAAGTGAGGTATCATTTTTATCGGGAGACTTGGGGGAACGCTGGGTGGAAGGAAATTTGTGGCTCCTCTCAGATTCCAGAACTTTCTGTCACCGAAATGTGAGGAAAACGTGTTTTGTTAGCCACTTTTTGAGGTTTGCAAAGGATTCTGGGTAACAGAACCTGGTCAGAGCCCCACGAGTCACCCCATCTTGGATTCCCCTAGGTCTCTAGTTTTCAAAATTGCACAGGTTTGGTAGGTTTCCCTATGTGCCGGCTGAGCTAGAGGCCAAAATCTACAGGTAGGCACTTTACAAAAAACAGCTCTGTATTTTGTCAAAAAATGGGATGTGCCCACGTTGTGTTTTGGGGCATTTCCTGTTGCGGGCGCTAGGCCTACCCACCCAAGTGAGGTATCATTTTTATCGGGAGACTTGGGGGAACGCTGGGTGGAAGGAAATTTGTGGCTCCTCTCAGATTCCAGAACTTTCTGTCACCGAAATGTGAGGAAAACTTGTTTTTTTAGCCACTTTTTGAGGTTTGCAAAGGATTCTGGGTAACAGAACCTGTTCAGAGCCCCACGAGTCACCCCATCTTGGATTGCCCTGGGTTTCTAGTTTTCAAAAATGTGCTGGTTTGCTAGGTTCCCCTAGATGCCGGCTGAGCTAGAGGCCAAAATCCACAGGTAGGCAATGTTTTCTATGAAAAAATGTGATGTGTCCACGTTGTGTTTTGGGGCATTTCCTGTCGTGGGCGCTAGGCCTACCCACACAAGTGAGGTATCATTTTTTATCGGGAGACTTGGGGGAATGCTGGGTGGAAGGAAATTTGTGGCTCCTCTCAGATTCCAGAACTTTCTGTCACCGAAATGTGAGGAAAACGTGTTTTTTTAGCCACTTTTTGAGGTTTGCAAAGGATTCTGGGTAACAGAACCTGGTCACAGCCCCACGAGTCACCCCATCTTGGATTCCCCTAGGTCTCTAGTTTTCAAAAATGCATAGGTTTGGTAGGTTTCACTATGTGCCGGCTGAGCTAGAGGCCAAAATCTACAGGTAGGCACTTTGCAAAAAACAGCTCTGTATTTTGTCATAAAATGGGATGTGTCCACGTTGTGTTTTGGGGTATTTCCTGTCCCAGGCGCTAGGCCTACCCACACAAGTGAGGTATCATTTTTATCGGGAGACTAGGGGAACACTGGGTGGAAGGAAATTTGTGGCTCCTCTCAGATTCCAGAACTTTCTGTCACCGAAATGTGAGGAAAACTTGTTTTTTTAGCCACTTTTTGAGGTTTGCAAAGGATTCTGGGTAACAGAACCTGGTCAGAGCCCCACGAGTCACCCCATCTTGGATTCCCCTAGGTCTCTAGTTTTCAAAAATGCATAGGTTTGGTAGGTTTCACTATGTGCCGGCTGAGCTAGAGGCCAAAATCTACAGGTAGGCACTTTGCAAAAAACAGCTCTGTATTTTGTCATAAAATGGGATGTGTCCACGTTGTGTTTTGGGGTATTTCCTGTCCCAGGCGCTAGGCCTACCCACACAAGTGAGGTATCATTTTTATCGGGAGACTAGGGGAACACTGGGTGGAAGGAAATTTGTGGCTCCTCTCAGATTCCAGAACTTTCTGTCACCGAAATGTGAGGAAAACTTTTTTTTTTGCCACTTTTTGAGGTTTGCAAAGGATTCTGGGTAACAGAACCTGGTCAGAGCCCCACGAGTCACCCCATCTTGGATTCCCCTGGGTTTCTAGTTTTCAAAAATGTGCTGGTTTGCTAGGTTCCCCTAGATGCCGGCTGAGCTAGAGGCCAAAATCCACAGGTAGGCAATGTTTTCTATGAAAAAATGTGATGTGTCAACGTTGTGTTTTGGGGCATTTCCTGTCGTGGGCGCTAGGCCTACCCACACAAGTGAGGTATCATTTTTTATCGGGAGACTTGGGGGAACGCTGGGTGGAAGGAAATTTGTGGCTCCTCTCAGATTCCAGAACTTTCTGTCACCGAAATGTGAGGAAAACGTGTTTTTTTAGCCACTTTTTGAGGTTTGCAAAGGATTCTGGGTAACAGAACCTGGTCACAGCCCCACGAGTCACCCCATCTTGGATTCCCCTAGGTCTCTAGTTTTAGAAAATGCACAGGTTTGGTAGGTTTCACTATGTGCCGGCTGAGCTAGAGGCCAAAATCTACAGGTAGGCACTTTGCAAAAAACAGCTCTGTATTTTGTCATAAAATGGGATGTGTCCACGTTGTGTTTTGGGGCATTTCCTGTCCCGGGCGCTAGGCCTACTGACACAAGTGAGGTATCATTTTTATCGGAAGACTTGGGGGAACGCTGGGTGGAAGGAAATTTGTGGCTCCTCTCAGATTCCAGAACTTTCTGTCACCGAAATGTGAGGAAAACGTGTTATTTTAGCCACATTTTGAGGTTTGAAAAGAATTCTGGGTAACAGAACCTGATCAGAGCCCCACAAGTCACCTCATCTTGGATTCCCCTGGGTTTCTAGTTTTCAAAAATGTGCTGGTTTTCTAGGTTTCCCCAGGTGCCGGCTGAGCTAGAGGCCAAAATCCACAGGTAGGCACTGTTTTCTATGAAAAAATGTGATGTGTCCACGTTGTGTTTTGGGGCATTTCCTGTTGCGGGCGCTAGGCCTACCCACACAAGTGAGGTATCATTTTTATCGGGAGACTTGGGGGAATGCTGGGTGGAAGGAAATTTGTGGCTCCTCTCAGATTCCAGAACTTTCTGTCACCGAAATGTGAGGAAAACTTGTTTTTTTAGCCACTTTTTGAGGTTTGCAAAGGATTCTGGGTAACAGAACCTGGTCAGAGCCCCACGAGTCACCCCATCGTGGATTCCCCTGGGTTTCTAGTTTTCAAAAATGTGCTGGTTTGGTAGGTTTCCCTAGGTGCCGGCTGAGCTAGAGGCCAAAATCCACAGGTAGGCAATGTTTTCTATGAAAAAATGTGATGTGTCCACGTTGTGTTTTGGGGCATTTCCTGTCGTGGGCGCTAGGCCTACCCACACAAGTGAGGTATCATTTTTTATCGGGAGACTTGGGGGAACGCTGGGTGGAAGGAAATTTGTGGCTCCTCTCAGATTCCAGAACTTTCTGTCACCGAAATGTGAGTAAAACGTGTTTTTTTAGCCACTTTTTGAGGTTTGCAAAGGATTCTGGGTAACAGAACCTGGTCAGAGCCCCACGAGTCACCCCATCTTGGATTCCCCTAGGTCTCTAGTTTTAAAAAATGCACAGGTTTGGTAGGTTTCACTATGTGCCAGCTGAGCTAGAGGCCAAAATCTACAGCTAGGCACTTTGCAAAAAACAGCTCTGTATTTTGTCAAAAAATGGGATGTGTCCACGTTGTGTTTTGGGGCATTTCCTGTCGCGGGCGCTAGGCCTACCGACACAAGTGAGGTATCATTTTTATCGGGAGACTTGGGGGAACTCTGGGTGGAAGGAAATTTGTGGCTCCTCTCAGATTCCAGAACTTTCTGTCACCGAAATGTGAGGAAAACTTGTTTTTTTAGCCACTTTTTGAGGTTTGCAAAGGATTCTGGGTAACAGAACCTGTTCAGAGCCCCACGAGTCACCCCATCTTGGATTCCCCTAGGTCTCTAGTTTTCAAAAATGCACAGGTTTGGTAGGTTTCCCTATGTGCCGGCTGAGCTAGAGGCCAAAATCTACAGTTAGGCACTCTTCAAAAAACAGCTCTGTATTTTGTCAAAAAATGGGATGTGTCCACGTTGTGTTTTGGGGCATTTTCTGTCGCGGGCGCTAGGCCTACCCACACAAGTGAGGTATCATTTTTATCGGGAGTCTTGGGGGAACGCTAGGTGGAAGGAAATTTGTGGCTCCTCTCAGATTCCAGAACTTTCTGTCACCGAAATGTGAGGAAAACTTGTTTTTTTAGGAACTTTTTGAGGTTTGCAAAGGATTCTGGGTAACAGAACCTGGTCAGAGCCCCACGAGTCACCCCATCTTGGATTCCCCTACGTCTCTAGTTTTAAAAAATGCACAGGTTTGGTAGGTTTCCCTATGTGCCGGCTGAGCTAGAGGCCAAAATCTACAGGTAGGCACTTTGCAAAAAACAGCTCTGTATTTTGTCAAAAAATGGGATGTGTCCACTTTGTGTTTTGGGGCATTTCCTGTCGCGGGCGCTAGGCCTACCGACACAAGTGAGGTATCATTTTTATCGGGAGACTTGGGGGAACGCTGGGTGGAAGGAAATTTGTGGCTCCTCTCAGATTCCAGAACTTTCTGTCACCGAAATGTGAGGAAAACTTGTTTTTTTAGCCACTTTTTGAGGTTTGCAAAGGATTCTGGGTAACAGAACCTGTTCAGAGCCCCACGAGTCACCCCATCTTGGATTCCCCTGGGTTTCTAGTTTTCAAAAATGTGCTGGTTTGCTAGGTTCCCCTAGATGCCGGCTGAGCTAGAGGCCAAAATCCACAGGTAGGCAATGTTTTCTATGAAAAAATGTGATGTGTCCACGTTGTGTTTTGGGGCATTTCCTGTCGTGGGCGCTAGGCCTACCCACACAAGTGAGGTATCATTTTTTATCGGGAGACTTGGGGGAATGCTGGGTGGAAGGAAATTTGTGGCTCCTCTCAGATTCCAGAACTTTCTGTCACCGAAATGTGAGGAAAACGTGTTTTTTTAGCCACTTTTTGAGGTTTGCAAAGGATTCTGGGTAACAGAACCTGGTCACAGCCCCACGAGTCACCCCATCTTGGATTCCCCTAGGTCTCTAGTTTTCAAAAATGCATAGGTTTGGTAGGTTTCACTATGTGCCGGCTGAGCTAGAGGCCAAAATCTACAGGTAGGCACTTTGCAAAAAACAGCTCTGTATTTTGTCATAAAATGGGATGTGTCCACGTTGTGTTTTGGGGTATTTCCTGTCCCAGGCGCTAGGCCTACCCACACAAGTGAGGTATCATTTTTATCGGGAGACTAGGGGAACACTGGGTGGAAGGAAATTTGTGGCTCCTCTCAGATTCCAGAACTTTCTGTCACCGAAATGTGAGGAAAACTTTTTTTTTTGCCACTTTTTGAGGTTTGCAAAGGATTCTGGGTAACAGAACCTGGTCAGAGCCCCACGAGTCACCCCATCTTGGATTCCCCTGGGTTTCTAGTTTTCAAAAATGTGCTGGTTTGCTAGGTTCCCCTAGATGCCGGCTGAGCTAGAGGCCAAAATCCACAGGTAGGCAATGTTTTCTATGAAAAAATGTGATGTGTCCACGTTGTGTTTTGGGGCATTTCCTGTCGTGGGCGCTAGGCCTACCCCCACAAGTGAGGTATCATTTTTTATCGGGAGACTTGGGGGAATGCTGGGTGGAAGGAAATTTGTGGCTCCTCTCAGATTCCAGAACTTTCTGTCACCGAAATGTGAGGAAAACGTGTTTTTTTAGCCACTTTTTGAGGTTTGCAAAGGATTCTGGGTAACAGAACCTGGTCAGAGCCCCACGAGTCACCCCATCTTGGATTCCCCTAGGTCTCTAGTTTTCAAAAATGCATAGGTTTGGTAAGTTTCACTATGTGCCGGCTGAGCTAGAGGCCAAAATCTACAGGTAGGCACTTTGCAAAAAACAGCTCTGTATTTTGTCATAAAATGGGATGTGTCCACGTTGTGTTTTGGGGTATTTCCTGTCCCAGGCGCTAGGCCTACCCACACAAGTGAGGTATCATTTTTATCGGGAGACTAGGGGAACACTGGGTGGAAGGAAATTTGTGGCTCCTCTCAGATTCCAGAACTTTCTGTCACCGAAATGTGAGGAAAACGTGTTTTTTTTGCCACTTTTTGAGGTTTGCAAAGGATTCTGGGTAACAGAACCTGGTCAGAGCCCCACGAGTCACCCCATCTTGGATTCCCCTGGGTTTCTAGTTTTCAAAAATGTGCTGGTTTGCTAGGTTCCCCTAGATGCCGGCTGAGCTAGAGGCCAAAATCCACAGGTAGGCAATGTTTTCTATGAAAAAATGTGATGTGTCAACGTTGTGTTTTGGGGCATTTCCTGTCGTGGGCGCTAGGCCTACCCACACAAGTGAGGTATCATTTTTTATCGGGAGACTTGGGGGAACGCTGGGTGGAAGGAAATTTGTGGCTCCTCTCAGATTCCAGAACTTTCTGTCACCGAAATGTGAGGAAAACGTGTTTTTTTAGCCACTTTTTGAGGTTTGCAAAGGATTCTGGGTAACAGAACCTGGTCAGAGCCCCACGAGTCACCCCATCTTGGATTCCCCTAGGTCTCTAGTTTTAGAAAATGCACAGGTTTGGTAGGTTTCACTATGTGCCGGCTGAGCTAGAGGCCAAAATCTACAGGTAGGCACTTTGCAAAAAACAGCTCTGTATTTTGTCATAAAATGGGATGTGTCCACGTTGTGTTTTGGGGCATTTCCTGTCCCGGGCGCTAGGCCTACTGACACAAGTGAGGTATCATTTTTATCGGAAGACTTGGGGGAACGCTGGGTGGAAGGAAATTTGTGGCTCCTCTCAGATTCCAGAACTTTCTGTCACCGAAATGTGAGGAAAACGTGTTATTTTAGCCACATTTTGAGGTTTGAAAAGAATTCTGGGTAACAGAACCTGATCAGAGCCCCACAAGTCACTTCATCTTGGATTCCCCTGGGTTTCTAGTTTTCAAAAATGTGCTGGTTTGCTAGGTTTCCCCAGGTGCCGGCTGAGCTAGAGGCCAAAATCCACAGGTAGGCACTGTTTTCTATGAAAAAATGTGATGTGTCCACGTTGTGTTTTGGGGCATTTCCTGTTGCGGGCGCTAGGCCTACCCACACAAGTGAGGTATCAATTTTATCGGGAGACTTGGGGGAATGCTGGGTGGAAGGAAATTTGTGGCTCCTCTCAGATTCCAGAACTTTCTGTCACCGAAATGTGAGTAAAACGTGTTTTTTTAGCCACTTTTTGAGGTTTGCAAAGGATTCTGGGTAACAGAACCTGGTCAGAGCCCCACGAGTCACCCCATCTTGGATTCCCCTAGGTCTCTAGTTTTAAAAAATGCACAGGTTTGGTAGGTTTCACTATGTGCCAGCTGAGCTAGAGGCCAAAATCTACAGCTAGGCACTTTGCAAAAAACAGCTCTGTATTTTGTCAAAAAATGGGATGTGTCCACGTTGTGTTTTGGGGCATTTCCTGTCGCGGGCGCTAGGCCTACCGACACAAGTGAGGTATCATTTTTATCGGGAGACTTGGGGGAACTCTGGGTGGAAGGAAATTTGTGGCTCCTCTCAGATTCCAGAACTTTCTGTCACCGAAATGTGAGGAAAACTTGTTTTTTTAGCCACTTTTTGAGGTTTGCAAAGGATTCTGGGTAACAGAACCTGTTCAGAGCCCCACGAGTCACCCCATCTTGGATTCCCCTAGGTCTCTAGTTTTCAAAAATGCACAGGTTTGGTAGGTTTCCCTATGCGCCGGCTGAGCTAGAGGCCAAAATCTACAGTTAGGCACTTTGCAAAAAACAGCTCTGTATTTTGTCAAAAAATGGGATGTGTCCACGTTGTGTTTTGGTTCATTTTCTGTCGCGGGCGCTAGGCCTACCCACACAAGTGAGGTATCATTTTTATCGGGAGTCTAGGGGGAACGCTAGGTGGAAGGAAATTTGTGGCTCCTCTCAGATTCCAGAACTTTCTGTCACCGAAATGTGAGGAAAACTTGTTTTTTTAGGAACTTTTTGAGGTTTGCAAAGGATTCTGGGTAACAGAACCTGGTCAGAGCCCCACGAGTCACCCCATCTTGGATTCCCCTACGTCTCTAGTTTTAAAAAATGCACAGGTTTGGTAGGTTTCCCTATGTGCCGGCTGAGCTAGAGGCCAAAATCTACAGGTAGGCACTTTGCAAAAAACAGCTCTGTATTTTGTCAAAAAATGGGATGTGTCCACTTTGTGTTTTGGGGCATTTCCTGTCGCGGGCGCTAGGCCTACCGACACAAGTGAGGTATCATTTTTATCGGGAGACTTGGGGGAACGCTGGGTGGAAGGAAATTTGTGGCTCCTCTCAGATTCCAGAACTTTCTGTCACCGAAATGTGAGGAAAACGTGTTTTTTTTAGCCACTTTTTGAGGTTTGCAAAGGATTCTGGGTAACAGAACCTGGTCAGAGCCCCACGAGTCACCCCATCTTGGATTCCCCTAGGTCTCTAGTTTTCAAAATTGCACAGGTTTGGTAGGTTTCCCTATGTGCCGGCTGAGCTAGAGGCCAAAATCTACAGGTAGGCACTTTACAAAAAACAGCTCTGTATTTTGTCAAAAAATGGGATGTGTCCCCGTTGTGTTTTGGGGCATTTCCTGTCGCGGGCGCTAGGCCTACCCACCCAAGTGAGGTATCATTTTTATCGGGAGACATGGGGGAACGCTGGGTGGAAGGAAATTTGTGGCTCCTCTCAGATTCCAGAACTTTCTGTCACCGAAATGTGAGGAAAACTTGTTTTTTTAGCCACTTTTTGAGGTTTGCAAAGGATTCTGGGTAACAGAACCTGTTCAGAGCCCCACGAGTCACCCCATCTTGGATTCCCCTGGGTTTCTAGTTTTCAAAAATGTGCTGGTTTGCTAGGTTCCCCTAGATGCCGGCTGAGCTAGAGGCCAAAATCCACAGGTAGGCAATGTTTTCTATGAAAAAATGTGATGTGTCCACGTTGTGTTTTGGGGCATTTCCTGTCGTGGGCGCTAGGCCTACCCACACAAGTGAGGTATCATTTTTTATCGGGAGACTTGGGGGAATGCTGGGTGGAAGGAAATTTGTGGCTCCTCTCAGATTCCAGAACTTTCTGTCACCGAAATGTGAGGAAAACGTGTTTTTTTAGCCACTTTTTGAGGTTTGCAAAGGATTCTGGGTAACAGAACCTGGTCAGAGCCCCACGAGTCACCCCATCTTGGATTCCCCTAGGTCTCTAGTTTTCAAAAATGCATATGTTTGGTAGGTTTCACTATGTGCCGGCTGAGCTAGAGGCCAAAATCTACAGGTAGGCACTTTGCAAAAAACAGCTCTGTATTTTGTCATAAAATGGGATGTGTCCACGTTGTGTTTTGGGGTATTTCCTGTCCCAGGCGCTAGGCCTACCCACACAAGTGAGGTATCATTTTTATCGGGAGACTAGGGGAACACTGGGTGGAAGGAAATTTGTGGCTCCTCTCAGATTCCAGAACTTTCTGTCACCGAAATGTGAGGAAAACTTTTTTTTTTGCCACTTTTTGAGGTTTGCAAAGGATTCTGGGTAACAGAACCTGGTCAGAGCCCCACGAGTCACCCCATCTTGGATTCCCCTGGGTTTCTAGTTTTCAAAAATGTGCTGGTTTGCTAGGTTCCCCTAGATGCCGGCTGAGCTAGAGGCCAAAATCCACAGGTAGGCAATGTTTTCTATGAAAAAATGTGATGTGTCCACGTTGTGTTTTGGGGCATTTCCTGTCGTGGGCGCTAGGCCTACCCACACAAGTGAGGTATCATTTTTTATCGGGAGACTTGGGGGAACGCTGGGTGGAAGGAAATTTGTGGCTCCTCTCAGATTCCAGAACTTTCTGTCACCGAAATGTGAGGAAAACGTGTTTTTTTAGCCACTTTTTGAGGTTTGCAAAGGATTCTGGGTAACAGAACCTGGTCAGAGCCCCACGAGTCACCCCATCTTGGATTCCCCTAGGTCTCTAGTTTTAGAAAATGCACAGGTTTGGTAGGTTTCACTATGTGCCGGCTGAGCTAGAGGCCAAAATCTACAGGTAGGCACTTTGCAAAAAACAGCTCTGTATTTTGTCATAAAATGGGATGTGTCCACGTTGTGTTTTGGGGCATTTCCTGTCCCGGGCGCTAGGCCTACTGACACAAGTGAGGTATCATTTTTATAGGAAGACTTGGGGGTACGCTGGGTGGAAGGAAATTTGTGGCTCCTCTCAGATTCCAGAACTTTCTGTCACCGAAATGTGAGGAAAACGTGTTATTTTAGCCACATTTTGAGGTTTGAAAAGAATTCTGGGTAACAGAACCTGATCAGAGCCCCACAAGTCACCTCATCTTGGATTCCCCTGGGTTTCTAGTTTTCAAAAATGTGCTGGTTTGCTAGGTTTCCCCAGGTGCCGGCTGAGCTAGAGGCCAAAATCCACAGGTAGGCACTGTTTTCTATGAAAAAATGTGATGTGTCCACGTTGTGTTTTGGGGCATTTCCTGTTGCGGGCGCTAGGCCTACCCACACAAGTGAGGTATCATTTTTATCGGGAGACTTGGGGGAATGCTGGGTGGAAGGAAATTTGTGGCTCCTCTCAGATTCCAGAACTTTCTGTCACCGAAATGGGAGGAAAACGTGTTTTTTTAGCCACTTTTTGAGGTTTGCAAAGGATTCTGGGTAACAGAACCTGGTCAGAGCCCCACGAGTCACCCCATCTTGGATTCCCCTGGGTTTCTAGTTTTCAAAAATGTGCTGGTTTGCTAGGTTCCCCTAGATGCCGGCTGAGCTAGAGGCCAAAATCCACAGGTAGGCAATGTTTTCTATGAAAAAATGTGATGTGTCCACGTTGTGTTTTGGGGCATTTCCTGTCGTGGGCGTTAGGCCTACCCACACAAGTGAGGTATCATTTTTTATCGGGAGACTTGGGGGAACGCTGGGTGGAAGGAAATTTGTGGCTCCTCTCAGATTCCAGAACTTTCTGTCACCGAAATGTGAGGAAAACTTGTTTTTTTAGCCACTTTTTGAGGGTTGCAAAGGATTCTGGGTAACAGAACCTGTTCAGAGCCCCATGAGTCACCCCATCTTGGATTCCCCTAGGTCTCTAGTTTTAAAAAATGCACAGGTTTGGTAGGTTTCCCTATGTGCCGGCTGAGCTAGAGGCCAAAATCTACAGGTAGGCACTTTGCAAAAAACAGCTCTGTATTTTGTCAAAAAATGGGATGTGTCCACGTTGTGTTTGGGGCATTTTCTGTCGCGGGCGCTAGGCCTACCCACACAAGTGAGGTATCATTTTTATCGGGAGTCTTGGGGGAACGCTGGGTGGAAGGAAATTTGTGGCTCCTCTCAGATTCCAGAACTTTCTGTCACCGAAATGTGAGGAAAACTTGTTTTTTTAGCCACTTTTTGAGGTTTGCAAAGGATTCTGGGTAACAGAACCTGGTCAGAGCCCCACGAGTCACCCCATCTTGGATTCCCCTAGGTCTCTAGTTTTAGAAAATGCACAGGTTTGGTAGGTTTCACTATGTGCCGGCTGAGCTAGAGGCCAAAATCTACAGGTAGGCACTTTGCAAAAAACAGCTCTGTATTTTGTCATAAAATGGGATGTGTCCACGTTGTGTTTTGGGGCATTTCCTGTCCCGGGCGCTAGGCCTACTGACACAAGTGAGGTATCATTTTTATAGGAAGACTTGGGGGTACGCTGGGTGGAAGGAAATTTGTGGCTCCTCTCAGATTCCAGAACTTTCTGTCACCGAAATGTGAGGAAAACGTGTTATTTTAGCCACATTTTGAGGTTTGAAAAGAATTCTGGGTAACAGAACCTGATCAGAGCCCCACAAGTCACCTCATCTTGGATTCCCCTGGGTTTCTAGTTTTCAAAAATGTGCTGGTTTGCTAGGTTTCCCCAGGTGCCGGCTGAGCTAGAGGCCAAAATCCACAGGTAGGCACTGTTTTCTATGAAAAAATGTGATGTGTCCACGTTGTGTTTTGGGGCATTTCCTGTTGCGGGCGCTAGGCCTACCCACACAAGTGAGGTATCATTTTTATCGGGAGACTTGGGGGAATGCTGGGTGGAAGGAAATTTGTGGCTCCTCTCAGATTCCAGAACTTTCTGTCACCGAAATGGGAGGAAAACGTGTTTTTTTAGCCACTTTTTGAGGTTTGCAAAGGATTCTGGGTAACAGAACCTGGTCAGAGCCCCACGAGTCACCCCATCTTGGATTCCCCTGGGTTTCTAGTTTTCAAAAATGTGCTGGTTTGCTAGGTTCCCCTAGATGCCGGCTGAGCTAGAGGCCAAAATCCACAGGTAGGCAATGTTTTCTATGAAAAAATGTGATGTGTCCACGTTGTGTTTTGGGGCATTTCCTGTCGTGGGCGCTAGGCCTACCCACACAAGTGAGGTATCATTTTTTATCGGGAGACTTGGGGGAACGCTGGGTGGAAGGAAATTTGTGGCTCCTCTCAGATTCCAGAACTTTCTGTCACCGAAATGTGAGGAAAACTTGTTTTTTTAGCCACTTTTTGAGGGTTGCAAAGGATTCTGGGTAACAGAACCTGTTCAGAGCCCCATGAGTCACCCCATCTTGGATTCCCCTAGGTCTCTAGTTTTAAAAAATGCACAGGTTTGGTAGGTTTCCCTATGTGCCGGCTGAGCTAGAGGCCAAAATCTACAGGTAGGCACTTTGCAAAAAACAGCTCTGTATTTTGTCAAAAAATGGGATGTGTCCACGTTGTGTTTGGGGCATTTTCTGTCGCGGGCGCTAGGCCTACCCACACAAGTGAGGTATCATTTTTATCGGGAGTCTTGGGGGAACGCTGGGTGGAAGGAAATTTGTGGCTCCTCTCAGATTCCAGAACTTTCTGTCACCGAAATGTGAGGAAAACTTGTTTTTTTAGCCACTTTTTGAGGTTTGCAAAGGATTCTGGGTAACAGAACCTGGTCAGAGCCCCACGAGTCACCCCATCTTGGATTCCCCTAGGTCTCTAGTTTTAAAAAATGCACAGGTTTGGTAGGTTTCACTATGTGCCGGCTGAGCTAGAGGCCAAAATCTACAGGTAGGCACTTTGCAAAAAACAGCTCTGTATTTTGTCATAAAATGGGATGTGTCCACGTTGTGTTTTGGGGCATTTCCTGTCCCGGGCGCTAGGCCTACTGACACAAGTGAGGTATAATTTTTATCGGAAGACTTGGGGGAACGCTGGGTGGAAGGAAATTTGTGGCTCCTCTCAGATTCCAGAACTTTCTGTCACCGAAATGTGAGGAAAACGTGTTATTTTAGCCACATTTTGAGGTTTGAAAAGAATTCTGGGTAACAGAACCTGGTCAGAGCCCCACAAGTCACCTCATCTTGGATTCCCCTGGGTTTCTAGTTTTCAAAAATGTGCTGGTTTGCTAGGTTTCCCCAGGTGCCGGCTGAGCTAGAGGCCAAAATCCACAGGTAGGCACTGTTTTCTATGAAAAAATGTGATGTGTCCACGTTGTGTTTTGGGGCATTTCCTGTCGCGGGCGCTAGGCCTACCCACCCAAGTGAGGTATCATTTTTATCGTGAGACTTGGGGGAACGCTGGGTGGAAGGAAATTTGTGGCTCCTCTCAGATTCCAGAACTTTCTGTCACCGAAATGTGAGGAAAACGTGTTATTTTAGCCACATTTTGAGGTTTGAAAAGAATTCTGGGTAACAGAACCTGGTCAGAGCCCCACAAGTCACCTCATCTTGGATTCCCCTGGGTTTCTAGTTTTCAAAAATGTGCTGGTTTGCTAGGTTTCCCCAGGTGCCGGCTGAGCTAGAGGCCAAAATCCACAGGTAGGCACTGTTTTCTATGAAAAAATGTGATGTGTCCACGTTGTGTTTTGGGGCATTTCCTGTCGCGGGCGCTAGGCCTACCCACACAAGTGAGGTATCATTTTTATCGGGAGACTAGGGGGAATGCTGGGTGGAAGGAAATTTGTGGCTCCTCTCAGATTCCAGAACTTTCTGTCACCGAAATGTGAGGAAAACTTGTTTTTTTAGCCACTTTTTGAGGTTTGCAAAGGATTCTGGGTAACAGAACCTGGTTAGAGCCCCACGAGTCACCCCATCGTGGATTCCCCTGGGTTTCTAGTTTTCAAAAATGTGCTGGTTTGGTAGGTTTCCCTAGGTGCTGGCTGAGCTAGAGGCCAAAATCCACAGGTAGGCAATGTTTTCTATGAAAAAATGTGATGTGTCCACGTTGTGTTTTGGGGCATTTCCTGTCGTGGGCGCTAGGCCTACCACACAAGTGAGGTATCATTTTTTATCGGGAGATTTGGGGGAACGCTGGGTGGAAGGAAATTTGTGGCTCCTCTCAGATTCCAGAACTTTCTGTCACCGAAATGTGAGGAAAACGTGTTTTTTTAGCCACTTTTTGAGGTTTGCAAAGGATTCTGGGTAACAGAACCTGGTCAGAGCCCCACGAGTCACCCCATCTTGGATTCCCCTAGGTCTCTAGTTTAAAAAAATGCACAGGTTTGGTAGGTTTCACTATGTGCCAGCTGAGCTAGAGGCCAAAATCTACAGGTAGGCACTTTGCAAAAAACAGCTCTGTATTTTGTCAAAAAATGGGATGTGTCCACGTTGTGTTTTGGGGCATTTCCTGTCGCGGGCGCTAGGCCTACCGACACAAGTGAGGTATCATTTTTATCGGGAGACTTGGGGGAACGCTGGGTGGAAGGAAATTTGTGGCTCCTCTCAGATTCCAGAACTTTCTGTCACCGAAATGTGAGGAAAACTTGTTTTTTTAGACACTTTTTGAGGTTTGCAAAGGATTCTGGGTAACAGAACCTGTTCAGAGCCCCACGAGTCACCCCATCTTGGATTCCCCTAGGTCTCTAGTTTTAAAAAATGCACAGGTTTGGTAGGTTTCCCTATGTGCCGGCTGAGCTAGAGGCCAAAATCTACAGGTAGGCACTTTGCAAAAAACAGCTCTGTATTTTGTCAAAAAATGGGATGTGTCCACGTTGTGTTTTGGGGCATTTTCTGTCACGGGCGCTAGGCCTACCCACACAAGTGAGGTATCATTTTTATCGGGAGTCTTGGGGGAACGCTGGGTGGAAGGAAATTTGTGGCTCCTCTCAGATTCCAGAACTTTCTGTCACCGAAATGTGAGGAAAACTTGTTTTTTTAGCCACTTTTTGAGGTTTGCAAAGGATTCTGGGTAACAGAACCTGGTCAGAGCCCCACGAGTCACCCCATCTTGGATTCCCCTACGTCTCTAGTTTTAAAAAATGCACAGGTTTGGTAGGTTTCCCTATGTGCCGGCTGAGCTAGAGGCCAAAATCTACAGGTAGGCACTTTGCAAAAAACAGCTCTGTATTTTGTCAAAAAATGGGATGTGTCCACGTTGTGTTTTGGGGCATTTCCTGTCGCGGGCGCTAGGCCTACCGACACAAGTGAGGTATAATTTTTATCGGGAGACTTGGGGGAACGCTGGGTGGAAGGAAATTTGTGGCTCCTCTCAGATTCCAGAACTTTCTGTCACCGAAATGTGAGGAAAACGTGTTTTTTTTAGCCACTTTTTGAGGTTTGCAAAGGATTCTGGGTAACAGAACCTAGTCAGAGCCCCACGAGTCACCCCATCTTGGATTCCCCTAGGTCTCTAGTTTTAAAAAATGCACAGGTTTGGTAGGTTTCACTATGTGCCGGCTGAGCTAGAGGCCAAAATCTACAGGTAGGCACTCTTTTCTATGAAAAAATGTGATGTGTCCACGTTGTGTTTTGGGGCATTTCCTGTCGCGGGCGCTAGGCCTACCAACACAAGTGAGGTATCATTTTTATCGGGAGACTTGGGGGAATGCTGGGTGGAAGGAAATTTGTGGCTCCTCTCAGATTCCAGAACTTTCTGTCACCGAAATGTGAGGAAAACGTGTTATTTTAGCCACATTTTGAGGTTTGAAAAGAATTCTGGGTAACAGAACCTGGTCAGAGCCCCACAAGTCACCTCATCTTGGATTCCCCTGGGTTTCTAGTTTTCAAAAATGTGCTGGTTTGCTAGGTTTCCCCAGGTGCCGGCTGAGCTAGAGGCCAAAATCCACAGGTAGGCACTGTTTTCTATGAAAAAATGTGATGTGTCCACGTTGTGTTTTGGGGCATTTCCTGTCGCGGGCGCTAGGCCTACCCACACAAGTGAGGTATCATTTTTATCGTGAGACTTGGGGGAACGCTGGGTGGAAGGAAATTTGGGGCTCCTCTCAGATTCCAGAACTTTCTGTCACCGAAATGTGAGGAAAACGTGTTATTTTAGCCACATTTTGAGGTTTGAAAAGAATTCTGGGTAACAGAACATGGTCAGAGCCCCACAAGTCACCTCATCTTGGATTCCCCTGGGTTTCTAGTTTTCAAAAATGTGCTGGTTTGCTAGGTTTCCCCAGGTGCCGGCTGAGCTAGAGGCCAAAATCCACAGGTAGGCACTGTTTTCTATGAAAAAATGTGATGTGTCCACGTTGTGTTTTGGGGCATTTCCTGTCGCGGGCGCTAGGCCTACCAACACAAGTGAGGTATCATTTTTATCGGGAGACTTGGGGGAATGCTGGGTGGAAGGAAATTTGTGGCTCCTCTCAGATTCCAGAACTTTCTGTCACCGAAATGTGAGGAAAACTTGTTTTTTTAGCCACTTTTTGAGGTTTGCAAAGGATTCTGGGTAACAGAACCTGTTCAGAGCCCCACGAGTCACCCCATCTTGGATTCCTCTAGGTCTCTAGTTTTAAAAAATGCACAGGTTTGGTAGGTTTCCCTATGTGCCGGATGAGCTACAGGCCAAAATCTACAGGTAGGCACTTTGCAAAAAACAGCTCTGTATTTTGTCAAAAAATGGAATGTGTCCACGTTGTGTTTTGGGGCATTTTCTGTCGCGGGCGCTAGGCCTACCCACACAAGTGAGGTATCATTTTTATCGGGAGTCTTGGGGGAACGCTGGGTGGAAGGAAATTTGTGGCTCCTCTCAGATTCCAGAACTTTCTGTCACCGAAATGTGAGGAAAACTTGTTTTTTTAGCCACTTTTTGAGGTTTGCAAAGGATTCTGGGTAACAGAACCTGGTCAGAGCCCCACGAGTCACCCCATCTTGGATTCCCCTAGGTCTCTAGTTTTAAAAAATGCACAGGTTTGGTAGGTTTCACTATGTGCCGGCTGAGCTAGAGGCCAAAATCTACAGGGAGGCACTTTGCAAAAAACAGCTCTGTATTTTGTCATAAAATGGGATGTGTCCACGTTGTGTTTTGGGGCATTTCCTGTCCCGGGCGCTAGGCCTACTGACACAAGTGAGGTATCATTTTTATCGGAAGACTTGGGGGAACGCTGGGTGGAAGGAAATTTGTGGCTCCTCTCAGATTCCAGAACTTTCTGTCACCGAAATGTGAGGAAAACGTGTTATTTTAGCCACATTTTGAGGTTTGAAAAGAATTCTGGGTAACAGAACCTGGTCAGAGCCCCACAAGTCACCTCATCTTGGATTCCCCTGGGTTTCTAGTTTTCAAAAATGTGCTGGTTTGCTAGGTTTCCCCAGGTGCCGGCTGAGCTAGAGGCCAAAATCCACAGGTAGGCACTGTTTTCTATGAAAAAATGTGATGTGTCCACGTTGTGTTTTGGGGTATTTCCTGTCGCGGGCGCTAGGCCTACCCACACAAGTGAGGTATCATTTTTATCGGGAGACTTGGGGGAATGCTGGGTGGAAGGAAATTTGTGGCTCCTCTCAGATTCCAGAACTTTCTGTCACCGAAATGTGAGGAAAACTTGTTTTTTTAGCCACTTTTTGAGGTTTGCAAAGGATTCTGGGTAACAGAACCTGGTTAGAGCCCCACGAGTCACCCCATCTTGGATTCCCCTGGGTTTCTAGTTTTCAAAAATGTGCTGGTTTGGTAGGTTTCCCTAGGTGCTGGCTGAGCTAGAGGCCGAAATCCACAGGTAGGCAATGTTTTCTATGAAAAAATGTGATGTGTCCACGTTGTGTTTTGGGGCATTTGCTGTCGTGGGCGCTAGGCCTACCCACACAAGTGAGGTATCATTTTTTATCGGGAGACTTGGGGGAACGCTGGGTGGAAGGAAATTTGTGGCTCCTCTCAGATTCCAGAACTTTCTGTCACCGAAATGTGAGGAAAACGTGTTTTTTTAGCCACTTTTTGAGGTTTGCAAAGGATTCTGGGTAACAGAACCTGGTCAGAGCCCCACGAGTCACCCCATCTTGGATTCCCATAGGTCTCTAGTTTAAAAAAATGCACAGGTTTGGTAGGTTTCACTATGTGCCAGCTGAGCTAGAGGCCAAAATCTACAGGTAGGCACTTTGCAAAAAACAGCTCTGTATTTTGTCAAAAAATGGGATGTGTCCACGTTGTGTTTTGGGGCATTTCCTGTCGCGGGCGCTAGGCCTACCGACCCAAGTGAGGTATCATTTTTATCGGGAGACTTGGGGGAACGCTGGGTGGAAGGAAATTTGTGGCTCCTCTCAGATTCCAGAACTTTCTGTCACCGAAATGTGAGGAAAACTTGTTTTTTTAGCCACTTTTTGAGGTTTGCAAAGGATTCTGGGTAATAGAACCTGTTCAGAGCCCCACGAGTCACCCCATCTTGGATTCCCCTAGGTCTCTAGTTTTCAAAAATGCACAGGTTTGGTAGGTTTCCCTATGTGCCGGCTGAGCTAGAGGCCAAAATCTACAGGTAGGCACTTTGCAAAAAACAGCTCTGTATTTTGTCAAAAAATGGGATGTGTCCACGTTGTGTTTTGGGGCATTTTCTGTCGCGGGCGCTAGGCCTACCCACACAAGTGAGGTATCATTTTTATTGGGAGTCTTGGGGGAACGCTGGGTGAAAGGAAATTTGTGGCTCCTCTCACATTCCAGAACTTTCTGTCACCGAAATGTGAGGAAAACTTGTTTTTTTAGCCACTTTTTGAGGTTTGCAAAGGATTCTGGGTAACAGAACCTGGTCAGAGCCCCACGAGTCACCCCATCTTGGATTCCCCTACGTCTCTAGTTTTAAAAAATGCACAGGTTTGGTAGGTTTCCCTATGTGCCGGCTGAGCTAGAGGCCAAAATCTACAGGTAGGCACTTTGCAAAAAACAGCTCTGTATTTTGTCAAAAAATGGGATGTGTCCACGTTGTGTTTTGGGGCATTTCCTGTCGCGGGCGCTAGGCCTACCGACACAAGTGAGGTATAATTTTTATCGGGAGACTTGGGGGAACGCTGGGTGGAAGGAAATTTGTGGCTCCTCTCAGATTCCAGAACTTTCTGTCACCGAAATGTGAGGAAAACGTGTTTTTTTTAGCCACTTTTTGAGGTTTGCAAAGGATTCTGGGTAACAGAACCTAGTCAGAGCCCCACGAGTCACCCCATCTTGGATTCCCCTAGGTCTCTAGTTTTAAAAAATGCACAGGTTTGGTAGGTTTCACTATGTGCCGGCTGAGCTAGAGGCCAAAATCTACAGGTAGGCACTTTGCAAAAAACAGCTCTGTATTTTGTCATAAAATGGGATGTGTCCACGTTGTGTTTTGGGGCATTTCCTGTCCCGGGCGCTAGGCCTACTGACACAAGTGAGGTATCATTTTTATCGGAAGACTTGGGGGAACGCTGGGTGGAAGGAAATTTGTGGCTCCTCTCAGATTCCAGAACTTTCTGTCACCGAAATGTGAGGAAAACGTGTTATTTTAGCCACATTTTGAGGTTTGAAAAGAATTCTGGGTAACAGAACCTGGTCAGAGCCCCACAAGTCACCTCATCTTGGATTCCCCTGGGTTTCTAGTTTTCAAAAATGTGCTGGTTTGCTAGGTTTCCCCAGGTGCCGGCTGAGCTAGAGGCCAAAATCCACAGGTAGGCACTGTTTTCTATGAAAAAATGTGATGTGTCCACGTTGTGATTTGGGGCATTTCCTGTCGCGGGCGCTAGGCCTACCCACACATGTGAGGTATCATTTTTATCGGGAGACTTGGGGGAATGCTGGGTGGAAGGAAATTTGTGGCTCCTCTCAGATTCCAGAACTTTCTGTCACCGAAATGTGAGGAAAACTTGTTTTTTTAGCCACTTTTTGAGGTTTGCAAAGGATTCTGGGTAACAGAACCTGGTCAGAGCCCCACGAGTCACCCCATCTTGGATTCCCCTGTGTTTCTAGTTTTCAAAAATGTGCTGGTTTGGTAGGTTTCCCTAGGTGCCGGCTGAGCTAGAGGCCGAAATCCACAGGTAGGCAATGTTTTCTATGAAAAAATGTGATGTGTCCACGTTGTGTTTTGGGGCATTTGCTGTCGTGGGCGCTAGGCCTACCCACACAAGTGAGGTATCATTTTTTATCGGGAGACTTGGGGGAACGCTGGGTGGAAGGAAATTTGTGGCTCCTCTCAGATTCCAGAACTTTCTGTCACCGAAATGTGAGGAAAACGTGTATTTTTAGCCACTTTTTGAGGTTTGCAAAGGATTCTGGGTAACAGAACCTGGTCAGAGCCCCACGAGTCACCCCATCTTGGATTCCCCTAGGTCTCTAGTTTAAAAAAATGCACAGGTTTGGTAGGTTTCACTATGTGCCAGCTGAGCTAGAGGCCAAAATCTACAGGTAGGCACTTTGCAAAAAACAGCTCTGTATTTTGTCAAAAAATGGGATGTGTCCACGTTGTGTTTTGGGGCATTTCCTGTCGCGGGCGCTAGGCCTACCGACCCTAGTGAGGTATCATTTTTATCGGGAGACTTGGGGGAACGCTGGGTGGAAGGAAATTTGTGGCTCCTCTCAGATTCCAGAACTTTCTGTCACCGAAATGTGAGGAAAACTTGTTTTTTTAGCCACTTTTTGAGGTTTGCAAAGGATTCTGGGTAATAGAACCTGTTCAGAGCCCCACGAGTCACCCCATCTTGGATTCCCCTAGGTCTCTAGTTTTAAAAAATGCACAGGTTTGGTAGGTTTCCCTATGTGCCGGCTGAGCTAGAGGCCAAAATCTACAGGTAGGCACTTTGCAAAAAACAGCTCTGTATTTTGTCAAAAAATGGGATGTGTCCACGTTGTGTTTTGGGGCATTTTCTGTCGCGGGCGCTAGGCCTACCCACACAAGTGAGGTATCATTTTTATCGGGAGTCTTGGGGGAACGCTGGGTGAAAGGAAATTTGTGGCTCCTCTCAGATTCCAGAACTTTCTGTCACCGAAATGTGAGGAAAACTTGTTTTTTTAGCCACTTTTTGAGGTTTGCAAAGGATTCTGGGTAACAGAACCTGGTCAGAGCCCCACGAGTCACCCCATCTTGGATTCCCCTACGTCTCTAGTTTTAAAAAATGCACAGGTTTGGTAGGTTTCCCTATGTGCCGGCTGAGCTAGAGGCCAAAATCTACAGGTAGGCACTTTGCAAAAAACAGCTCTGTATTTTGTCAAAAAATGGGATGTGTCCACGTTGTGTTTTGGGGCATTTCCTGTCGCGGGCGCTAGGCCTACCGACACAAGTGAGGTATAATTTTTATCGGGAGACTTGGGGGAACGCTGGGTGGAAGGAAATTTGTGGCTCCTCTCAGATTCCAGAACTTTCTGTCACCGAAATGTGAGGAAAACGTGTTTTTTTTAGCCACTTTTTGAGGTTTGCAAAGGATTCTGGGTAACAGAACCTAGTCAGAGCCCCACGAGTCACCCCATCTTGGATTCCCCTAGGTCTCTAGTTTTAAAAAATGCACAGGTTTGGTAGGTTTCACTATGTGCCGGCTGAGCTAGAGGCCAAAATCTACAGGTAGGCACTTTGCAAAAAACAGCTCTGTATTTTGTCATAAAATGGGATGTGTCCACGTTGTGTTTTGGGGCATTTCCTGTCCCGGGCGCTAGGCCTACTGACACAAGTGAGGTATCATTTTTATCGGAAGACTTGGGGGAACGCTGGGTGGAAGGACATTTGTGGCTCCTCTCAGATTCCAGAACTTTCTGTCACCGAAATGTGAGGAAAACGTGTTATTTTAGCCACATTTTGAGGTTTGAAAAGAATTCTGGGTAACAGAACCTGGTCAGAGCCCCACAAGTCACCTCATCTTGGATTCCCCTGGGTTTCTAGTTTTCAAAAATGTGCTGGTTTGCTAGGTTTCCCCAGGTGCCGGCTGAGCTAGAGGCCAAAATCCACAGGTAGGCACTGTTTTCTATGAAAAAATGTGATGTGTCCACGTTGTGTTTTGGGGCATTTCCTGTCGCGGGCGCTAGGCCTACCCACACATGTGAGGTATCATTTTTATCGGGAGACTTGGGGGAATGCTGGGTGGAAGGAAATTTGTGGCTCCTCTCAGATTCCAGAACTTTCTGTCACCGAAATGTGAGGAAAACTTGTTTTTTTAGCCACTTTTTGAGGTTTGCAAAGGATTCTGGGTAACAGAACCTGGTCAGAGCCCCACGAGTCACCCCATCTTGGATTCCCCTGGGTTTCTAGTTTTCAAAAATGTGCTGGTTTGGTAGGTTTCCCTAGGTGCCGGCTGAGCTAGAGGCCAAAATCCACAGGTAGGCAATGTTTTCTATGAAAAAATGTGATGTGTCCACGTTGTGTTTTGGGGCATTTCCTGTCGTGGGCGCTAGGCCTACCCACACAAGTGAGGTATCATTTTTTATCGGGAGACGTGGGGGAACGCTGGGTGGAAGGAAATTTGTGGCTCCTCTCAGATTCCAGAATTTCTGTCACCGAAATGTGAGGAAAACGTGTTTTTTTAGCCACTTTTTGAGGTTTGCAAAGGATTATGGGTAACAGAACCTGGTCAGAGCCCCACGAGTCACCCCATCTTGGATTCCCCTAGGTCTCTAGTTTTAAAAAATGCACAGGTTTGGTAGGTTTCACTATGTGCCAGCTGAGCTAGAGGCCAAAATCTACAGGTAGGCACTTTGCAAAAAACAGCTCTGTATTTTGTCAAAAAATGGGATGTGTCCACGTTGTGTTTTGGGGCATTTCCTGTCGCGGGCGCTAGGCCTACCGACACAAGTGAGGTATCATTTTTATTGGGAGACTTGGGGGAACGCTGGGTGGAAGGAAATTTGTGGCTCCTCTCAGATTCCAGAACTTTCTGTCACCGAAATGTGAGGAAAACTTGTTTTTTTAGCCACTTTTTGAGGTTTGCAAAGGATTCTGGGTAACAGAACCTGGTCAGAGCCCCACGAGTCACCCCATCTTGGATTCCCCTGGGTTTCTAGTTTTCAAAAATGTGCTGGTTTGGTAGGTTTCCCTAGGTGCCGGCTGAGCTAGAGGCCAAAATCCACAGGTAGGCAATGTTTTCTATGAAAAAATGTGATGTGTCCACGTTGTGTTTTGGGGCATTTCCTGTCGTGGGCGCTAGGCCTACCCACACAAGTGAGGTATCATTTTTTATCGGGAGACGTGGGGGAACGCTGGGTGGAAGGAAATTTGTGGCTCCTCTCAGATTCCAGAATTTCAGTCACCGAAATGTGAGGAAAACGTGTTTTTTTAGCCACTTTTTGAGGTTTGCAAAGGATTATGAGTAACAGAACCTGGTCAGAGCCCCACGAGTCACCCCATCTTGGATTCCCCTAGGTCTCTAGTTTTAAAAAATGCACAGGTTTGGTAGGTTTCACTATGTGCCAGCTGAGCTAGAGGCCAAAATCTACAGGTAGGCACTTTGCAAAAAACAGCTCTGTATTTTGTCAAAAAATGGGATGTGTCCACGTTGTGTTTTGGGGCATTTCCTGTCGCGGGCGCTAGGCCTACCGACACAAGTGAGGTATCATTTTTATTGGGAGACTTGGGGGAACGCTGGGTGGAAGGAAATTTGTGGCTCCTCTCAGATTCCAGAACTTTCTGTCACCGAAATGTGAGGAAAACTTGTTTTTTTAGTCACTTTTTGAGGTTTGCAAAGGATTCTGGGTAACAGAACCTGTTCAGAGCCCCACGAGTCACCCCATCTTGGATTCCCCTAGGTCTCTAGTTTTCAAAAATACACAGGTTTGGTAGGTTTCCCTATGTGCCGGCTGAGCTAGAGGCCAAAATCTACAGGTAGGCACTTTGCAAAAAACAGCTCTGTATTTTGTCATAAAATGGGATGTGTCCACGTTGTGTTTTGGGGCATTTCCTGTCGCGGGCGCTAGGCCTACCCACACAAGTGAGGTATCATTTTTATCGGGAGTCTTGGTGGAACGCTGGGTGGAAGGAAATTTGTGGCTCCTCTCAGATTCCAGAACTTTCTGTCACCGAAATGTGAGGAAAACTTGTTTTTTTAGCCACTTTTTGAGGTTTGCAAAGGATTCTGGGTAACAGAACCTAGTCAGAGCCCCACGAGTCACCCCATCTTGGATTCCCCTAGGTCTCTAGTTTTAAAAAATGCACAGGTTTGGTAGGTTTCACTATGTGCCGGCTGAGCTAGAGGCCAAAATCTACAGGTAGGCACTTTGCAAAAAACAGCTCTGTATTTTGTCATAAAATGGGATGTGTCCACGTTGTGTTTTGGGGCATTTCCTGTCCCGGGCGCTAGGCCTACTGACACAAGTGAGGTATCATTTTTATCGGAAGACTTGGGGGAACGCTGGGTGGAAGGAAATTTGTGGCTCCTCTCAGATTCCAGAACTTTCTGTCACCGAAATGTGAGGAAAACGTGTTATTTTAGCCACATTTTGAGGTTTGAAAAGAATTCTGGGTAACAGAACCTGGTCAGAGCCCCACAAGTCACCTCATCTTGGATTCCCCTGGGTTTCTAGTTTTCAAAAATGTGCTGGTTTGCTAGGTTTCCCCAGGTGCCGGCTGAGCTAGAGGCCAAAATCCACAGGTAGGCACTGTTTTCTATGAAAAAATGTGATGTGTCCACGTTGTGTTTTGGAGCATTTCCTGTCGCGGGCGCTAGGCCTACCCACACATGTGAGGTATCATTTTTATCGGGAGACTTGGGGGAATGCTGGGTGGAAGGAAATTTGTGGCTCCTCTCAGATTCCAGAACTTTCTGTCACCGAAATGTGAGGAAAACTTGTTTTTTTAGCCACTTTTTGAGGTTTGCAAAGGATTCTGGGTAACAGAACCTGGTCAGAGCCCCACGAGTCACCCCATCTTGGATTCCCCTGGGTTTCTAGTTTTCAAAAATGTGCTGGTTTGGTAGGTTTCCCTAGGTGCCGGCTGAGCTAGAGGCCAAAATCCACAGGTAGGCAATGTTTTCTATGAAAAAATGTGATGTGTCCACGTTGTGTTTTGGGGCATTTCCTGTCGTGGGCGCTAGGCCTACCCACACAAGTGAGGTATCATTTTTTATCGGGAGACATGGGGGAACGCTGGGTGGAAGGAAATTTGTGGCTCCTCTCAGATTCCAGAATTTCTGTCACCGAAATGTGAGGAAAACGTGTTTTTTTAGCCACTTTTTGAGGTTTGCAAAGGATTATGGGTAACAGAACCTGGTCAGAGCCCCACGAGTCACCCCATCTTGGATTCCCCTAGGTCTCTAGTTTTAAAAAATGCACAGGTTTGGTAGGTTTCACTATGTGCCAGCTGAGCTAGAGGCCAAAATCTACAGGTAGGCACTTTGCAAAAAACAGCTCTGTATTTTGTCAAAAAATGGGATGTGTCCACGTTGTGTTTTGGGGCATTTCCTGTCGCGGGCGCTAGGCCTACCGACACAAGTGAGGTATCATTTTTATTGGGAGACTTGGGGGAACGCTGGGTGGAAGGAAATTTGTGGCTCCTCTCAGATTCCAGAACTTTCTGTCACCGAAATGTGAGGAAAACTTGTTTTTTTAGTCACTTTTTGAGGTTTGCAAAGGATTCTGGGTAACAGAACCTGTTCAGAGCCCCACGAGTCACCCCATCTTGGATTCCCCTAGGTCTCTAGTTTTCAAAAATGCACAGGTTTCGTAGGTTTCCCTATGTGCCGGCTGAGCTAGAGGCCAAAATCTACAGGTAGGCACTTTGCAAAAAACAGCTCTGTATTTTGTCATAAAATGGGATGTGTCCACGTTGTGTTTTGGGGCATTTCCTGTCGCGGGCGCTAGGCCTACCCACACAAGTGAGGTATCATTTTTATCGGGAGTCTTGGTGGAACGCTGGGTGGAAGGAAATTTGTGGCTCCTCTCAGATTCCAGAACTTTCTGTCACCGAAATGTGAGGAAAACTTGTTTTTTTAGCCACTTTTTGAGGTTTGCAAAGGATTCTGGGTAACAGAACCTAGTCAGAGCCCCACGAGTCACCCCATCTTGGATTCCCCTAGGTCTCTAGTTTTAAAAAATGCACAGGTTTGGTAGGTTTCACTATGTGCCGGCTGAGCTAGAGGCCAAAATCTACAGGTAGGCACTTTGCAAAAAACAGCTCTGTATTTTGTCATAAAATGGGATGTGTCCACGTTGTGTTTTGGGGCATTTCCTGTCCCGGGCGCTAGGCCTACTGACACAAGTGAGGTATCATTTTTATCGGAAGACTTGGGGGAACGCTGGGTGGAAGGAAATTTGTGGCTCCTCTCAGATTCCAGAACTTTCTGTCACCGAAATGTGAGGAAAACGTGTTATTTTAGCCACATTTTGAGGTTTGAAAAGAATTCTGGGTAACAGAACCTGGTCAGAGCCCCACAAGTCACCTCATCTTGGATTCCCCTGGGTTTCTAGTTTTCAAAAATGTGCTGGTTGGCTAGGTTTCCCCAGGTGCCGGCTGAGCTAGAGGCCAAAATCCACAGGTAGGCACTGTTTTCTATGAAAAAATGTGATGTGTCCACGTTGTGTTTTGGAGCATTTCCTGTCGCGGGCGCTAGGCCTACCCACACATGTGAGGTATCATTTTTATCGGGAGACTTGGGGGAATGCTGGGTGGAAGGAAATTTGTGGCTCCTCTCAGATTCCAGAACTTTCTGTCACCGAAATGTGAGGAAAACTTGTTTTTTTAGCCACTTTTTGAGGTTTGCAAAGGATTCTGGGTAACAGAACCTGGTCAGAGCCCCACGAGTCACCCCATCTTGGATTCCCCTGGGTTTCTAGTTTTCAAAAATGTGCTGGTTTGGTAGATTTCCCTAGGTGCCGGCTGAGCTAGAGGCCAAAATCCACAGGTAGGCAATGTTTTCTATGAAAAAATGTGATGTGTCCACGTTGTGTTTTGGGGCATTTCCTGTCGTGGGCGCTAGGCCTACCCACACAAGTGAGGTATCATTTTTTATCGGGAGACATGGGGGAACGCTGGGTGGAAGGAAATTTGTGGCTCCTCTCAGATTCCAGAATTTCTGTCACCGAAATGTGAGGAAAACGTGTTTTTTTAGCCACTTTTTGAGGTTTGCAAAGGATTATGGGTAACAGAACCTGGTCAGAGCCCCACGAGTCACCCCATCTTGGATTCCCCTAGGTCTCTAGTTTTAAAAAATGCACAGGTTTGGTAGGTTTCACTATGTGCCAGCTGAGCTAGAGGCCAAAATCTACAGGTAGGCACTTTGCAAAAAACAGCTCTGTATTTTGTCAAAAAATGGGATGTGTCCACGTTGTGTTTTGGGGCATTTCCTGTCGCGGGCGCTAGGCCTACCGACACAAGTGAGGTATCATTTTTATTGGGAGACTTGGGGGAACGCTGGGTGGAAGGAAATTTGTGGCTCCTCTCAGATTCCAGAACTTTCTGTCACCGAAATGTGAGGAAAACTTGTTTTTTTAGTCACTTTTTGAGGTTTGCAAAGGATTCTGGGTAACAGAACCTGTTCAGAGCCCCACGAGTCACCCCATCTTGGATTCCCCTAGGTCTCTAGTTTTCAAAAATGCACAGGTTTCGTAGGTTTCCCTATGTGCCGGCTGAGCTAGAGGCCAAAATCTACAGGTAGGCACTTTGCAAAAAACAGCTCTGTATTTTGTCATAAAATGGGATGTGTCCACGTTGTGTTTTGGGGCATTTCCTGTCGCGGGTGCTAGGCCTACCCACACAAGTGAGGTATCATTTTTATCGGGAGTCTTGGTGGAACGCTGGGTGGAAGGAAATTTGTGGCTCCTCTCAGATTCCAGAACTTTCTGTCACCGAAATGTGAGGAAAACTTGTTTTTTTAGCCACTTTTTGAGGTTTGCAAAGGATTCTGGGTAACAGAACCTGGTCAGAGCCCCACGAGTCAACCCATCTTGGATTCCCCTACGTCTCTAGTTTTAAAAAATGCACAGGTTTGGTAGGTTTCACTATGTGCCGGCTGAGCTAGATGCCAAAATCTACAGGTAGGCACTTTGCAAAAAACAGCTCTGTATTTTGTCAAAAAATGGGATGTGTCCACGTTGTGTTTTGGGGCATTTTCTGTCGCGGGCGCTAGGCCTACCCACACAAGTGAGGTATCATTTTTATCGGGAGTCTTGAGGGAACGCTGGGTGGAAGGAAATTTGTGGCTCCTCTCAGATTCCAGAACTTTCTGTCACCGAAATGTGAGGAAAACTTGTTTTTTTAGGAACTTTTTGAGGTTTGCAAAGGATTCTGGGTAACAGAACCTGGTCAGAGCCCCACGAGTCACCCCATCTTGGATTCCCCTACATCTCTAGTTTTAAAAAATGCACAAGTTTGGTAGGTTTCCCTATGTGCCGGCTGAGCTAGAGGCCAAAATCTACAGGTAGGCACTTTGCAAAAAACAGCTCTGTATTTTGTCAAAAAATGGGATGTGTCCACGTTGTGTTTTGGGGCATTTCCTGTCGCGGGCGATAGGCCTACCGACACAAGTGAGGTATCATTTTTATCGGGAGACTTGGGGGAACGCTGGGTGGAAGGAAATTTGTGGCTCCTCTCAGATTCCAGAACTTTCTGTCACCGAAATGTGAGGAAAACGTGTTTTTTTTAGCCACTTTTTGAGGTTTGCAAAGGATTCTGGGTAACAGAACCTGGTCAGAGCCCCACGAGTCACCCCATCTTGGATTCCCCTAGGTCTCTAGTTTTAAAAAATGCACAGGTTTGGTAGGTTTCACTATGTGCCGGCTGAGCTAGAGGCCAAAATCTACAGGGAGGCACTTTGCAAAAAACAGCTCTGTATTTTGTCATAAAATGGGATGTGTCCACGTTGTGTTTTGGGGCATTACCTGTCGCGGGCGCTAGGCCTACCCACACAAGTGAGGTATCATTTTTATCGTGAGACTTGGGGGAACGCTGGGTGGAAGGAAATTTTTGGCTCCTCTCAGATTCCAGAACTTTCTGTCACCGAAATGTGAGGAAAACGTGTTATTTTAGCCACATTTTGAGGTTTGAAAAGAATTCTGGGTAACAGAACCTGGTCAGAGCCCCACAAGTCACCTCATCTTGGATTCCCCTGGGTTTCTAGTTTTCAAAAATGTGCTGGTTTGCTAGGTTTCCCCAGGTGCCGGCTGAGCTAGAGGCCAAAATCCACAGGTAGGCACTGTTTTCTATGAAAAAATGTGATGTGTCCACGTTGTGTTTTGGGGCATTTCCTGTCGCGGGCGCTAGGCCTACCCACACATGTGAGGTATCATTTTTATCGGGAGACTTGGGGGAATGCTGGGTGGAAGGAAATTTGTGGCTCCTCTCAGATTCCAGAACTTTCTGTCACCGAAATGTGAGGAAAACTTGTTTTTTTAGCCACTTTTTGAGGTTTGCAAAGGATTCTGGGTAACAGAACCTGGTCAGAGCCCCACGAGTCACCCCATCTTGGATTCCCCTGGGTTTCTAGTTTTCAAAAATGTGCTGGTTTGGTAGGTTTCCCTAGGTGCCGGCTGAGCTAGAGGCCAAAATCCACAGGTAGGCAATGTTTTCTATGAAAAAATGTGATGTGTCCACGTTGTGTTTTGGGGCATTTCCTGTCGTGGGCGCTAGGCCTACCCACACAAGTGAGGTATCATTTTTTATCGGGAGACTTTGGGGAACGCTGGGTGGAAGGAAATTTGTGGCTCCTCTCAGATTCCAGAACTTTCTGTCACCGAAATGTGAGGAAAACGTGTTTTTTTAGCCACTTTTTGAGGTTTGCAAAGGATTCTGGGTAACAGAACCTGGTCAGAGCCCCACGAGTCACCCCATCTTGGATTCCCCTAGGTCTCTAGTTTAAAAAAATGCACAGGTTTGGTAGGTTTCACTATGTGCCAGCTGAGCTAGAGGCCAAAATCTACAGGTAGGCACTTTGCAAAAAACAGCTCTGTATTTTGTCAAAAAATGGGATGTGTCCACGTTGTGTTTTGGGGCATTTCCTGTCGCGGGCGCTAGGCCTACCGACACAAGTGAGGTATCATTTTTATCGGGAGACTTGGGGGAACGCTGGGTGGAAGGAAATTTGTGGCTCCTCTCAGATTCCAGAACTTTCTGTCACCGAAATGTGAGGAAAACTTGTTTTTTTAGCCACTTTTTGAGGTTTGCAAAGGATTCTGGGTAACAGAACCTGTTCAGAGCCCCACGAGTCACCCCATCTTGGATTCCCCTAGGTCTCTAGTTTTAAAAAATGCACAGGTTTGGTAGGTTTCCCTATGTGCCGGCTGAGCTAGAGGCCAAAATCTACAGGTAGGCACTTTGCAAAAAACAGCTCTGTATTTTGTCAAAAAATGGGATGTGTCCACGTTGTGTTTTGGGGCATTTTCTGTCGCGGGCGCTAGGCCTACCCACACAAGTGAGGTATCATTTTTATCGGGAGTCTTGGGGGAACGCTGGGTGGAAGGAAATTTGTGGCTCCTCTCAGATTCCAGAACTTTCTGTCACCGAAATGTGAGGAAAACTTGTTTTTTTAGCCACTTTTTGAGGTTTGCAAAGGATTCTGGGTAACAGAACCTGGTCAGAGCCCCACGAGTCACCCCATCTTGGATTCCCGTACGTCTCTAGTTTAAAAAAATGCACAGGTTTGGTAGGTTTCCCTATGTGCCGGCTGAGCTAGAGGCCAAAATCTACAGGTAGGCACTTTGCAAAAAACAGCTCTGTATTTTGTCAAAAAATGGGATGTGTCCACGTTGTGTTTTGGGGCATTTCCTGTCGCGGGCGCTAGGCCTACCGACACAAGTGAGGTATAATTTTTATCGGGAGACTTGGGGGAACGCTGGGTGGAAGGAAATTTGTGGCTCCTCTCAGATTCCAGAACTTTCTGTCACCGAAATGTGAGGAAAACGTGTTTTTTTTAGCCACTTTTTGAGGTTTGCAAAGGATTCTGGGTAACAGAACCTAGTCAGAGCCCCACGAGTCACCCCATCTTGGATTCCCCTAGGTCTCTAGTTTTAAAAAATGCACAGGTTTGGTAGGTTTCACTATGTGCCGGCTGAGCTAGAGGCCAAAATCTACAGGTAGGCACTGTTTTCTATGAAAAAATGTGATGTGTCCACGTTGTGTTTTGGGGCATTTCCTGTCGCGGGCGCTAGGCCTACCAACACAAGTGAGGTATCATTTTTATCGGGAGACTTGGGGGAATGCTGGGTGGAAGGAAATTTGTGGCTCCTCTCAGATTCCAGAACTTTCTGTCACCGAAATGTGAGAAAAACGTGTTATTTTAGCCACATTTTGAGGTTTGAAAAGAATTCTGGGTAACAGAACCTGGTCAGAGCCCCACAAGTCACCTCATCTTGGATTCCCCTGGGTTTCTAGTTTTCAAAAATGTGCTGGTTTGCTAGGTTTCCCCAGGTGCCGGCTGAGCTAGAGGCCAAAATCCACAGGTAGGCACTGTTTTCTATGAAAAAATGTGATGTGTCCACGTTGTGTTTTGGGGCATTTCCTGTCGCGGGCGCTAGGCCTACCCACACAAGTGAGGTATCATTTTTATCGGGAGTCTTGGGGGAACGCTAGGTGGAAGGAAATTTGTGGCTCCTCTCAGATTCCAGAACTTTCTGTCACCGAAATGTGAGGAAAACTTGTTTTTTTAGGAACTTTTTGAGGTTTGCAAAGGATTCTGGGTAACAGAACCTGGTCAGAGCCCCACGAGTCACCCCATCTTGGATTCCCCTACGTCTCTAGTTTTAAAAAATGCACAGGTTTGGTAGGTTTCCCTATGTGCCGGCTGAGCTAGAGGCCAAAATCTACAGGTAGGCACTTTGCAAAAAACAGCTCTGTATTTTGTCAAAAAATGGGATGTGTCCACTTTGTGTTTTGGGGCATTTCCTGTCGCGGGCGCTAGGCCTACCGACACAAGTGAGGTATCATTTTTATCGGGAGACTTGGGGGAACGCTGGGTGGAAGGAAATTTGTGGCTCCTCTCAGATTCCAGAACTTTCTGTCACCGAAATGTGAGGAAAACGTGTTTTTTTTAGCCACTTTTTGAGGTTTGCAAAGGATTCTGGGTAACAGAACCTGGTCAGAGCCCCACGAGTCACCCCATCTTGGATTCCCCTAGGTCTCTAGTTTTAAAAAATGCACAGGTTTGGTAGGTTTCACTATGTGCCGGCTGAGCTAGAGGCCAAAATCTACAGGGAGGCACTTTGCAAAAAACAGCTCTGTATTTTGTCATAAAATGGGATGTGTCCACGTTGTGTTTTGGGGCATTTCCTGTCCCGGGCGCTAGGCCTACTGACACAAGTGAGGTATCATTTTTATCGGAAGACTTGAGGGAACGCTGGGTGGAAGGAAATTTGTGGCTCCTCTCAGATTCCAGAACTTTCTGTCACCGAAATGTGAGGAAAACGTGTTATTTTAGCCACATTTTGAGGTTTGAAAAGAATTCTGGGTAACAGAACCTGGTCAGAGCCCCACAAGTCACCTCATCTTGGATTCCCCTGGGTTTCTAGTTTTCAAAAATGTGCTGGTTTGCTAGGTTTCCCCAGGTGCCGGCTGAGCTAGAGGCCAAAATCCACAGGTAGGCACTGTTTTCTATGAAAAAATGTGATGTGTCCACGTTGTGTTTTGGGGCATTTCCTGTCGCGGGCGCTAGGCCTACCCACACAAGTGAGGTATCATTTTTATCGGGAGACTTGGGGGAACGCTGGGTGGAAGGAAATTTGTGGCTCCTCTCAGATTCCAGAACTTTCTGTCACCGAAATGTGAGGAAAACGTGTTATTTTAGCCACATTTTGAGGTTTGAAAAGAATTCTGGGTAACAGAACCTGGTCAGAGCCCCACAAGTCACCTCATCTTGGATTCCCCTGGGTTTCTAGTTTTCAAAAATGTGCTGGTTTGCTAGGTTTCCCCAGGTGCCGGCTGAGCTAGAGGCCAAAATCCACAGGTAGGCACTGTTTTCTATGAAAAAATATGATGTGTCCACGTTGTGTTTTGGGGCATTTCCTGTCGCGGGCGCTAGGCCTACCCACACAAGTGAGGTATCATTTTTATCGGGAGACTTGGGGGAATGCTGGGTGGAAGGAAATTTGTGGCTCCTCTCAGATTCCAGAACTTTCTGTCACCGAAATGTGAGGAAAACTTGTTTTTTTAGCCACTTTTTGAGGTTTGCAAAGGATTCTGGGTAACAGAACCTGGTCAGAGCCCCACGAGTCACCCCATCTTGGATTCCCCTGGGTTTCTAGTTTTCAAAAATGTGCTGGTTTGGTAGGTTTCCCTAGGTGCCGGCTGAGCTAGAGGCCAAAATCCACAGGTAGGCAATGTTTTCTATGAAAAAATGTGATGTGTCCACGTTGTGTTTTGGGGCATTTCCTGTCGTGGGCGCTAGGCCTACCCACACAAGTGAGGTATCATTTTTTATCGGGAGACTTGGGGGAACGCTGGGTGGAAGGAAATTTGTGGCTCCTCTCAGATTCCAGAACTTTCTGTCACCGAAATGTGAGGAAAACGTGTTTTTTTAGCCACTTTTTGAGGTTTGCAAAGGATTCTGGGTAACAGAACCTGGTCAGAGCCCCACGAGTCACCCCATCTTGGATTCCCCTAGGTCTCTAGTTTAAAAAAATGCACAGGTTTGGTAGGTTTCACTATGTGCCTGCTGAGCTAGAGGCCAAAATCTACAGGTAGGCACTTTGCAAAAAACAGCTCTGTATTTTGTCAAAAAATGGGATGTGTCCACGTTGTGTTTTGGGGCATTTCCTGTCGCGGTCGCTAGGCCTACCAACACAAGTGAGGTATCATTTTTATCGGGAGACTTGGGGGAACGCTCGGTGGAAGGAAATTTGTGGCTCCTCTCAGATTCCAGAACTTTCTGTCACCGAAATGTGAGGAAAACTTGTTTTTTTAGCCACTTTTTGAGGGTTGCAAAGGATTCTTGGTAACAGAACCTGTTCAGAGCCCCATGAGTCACCCCATCTTGGATTCCCCTAGGTCTCTAGTTTTAAAAAATGCACAGGTTTGGTAGGTTTCCCTATGTGCCGGCTGAGCTACAGACCAAAATCTACAGGTAGGCACTTTGCAAAAAACAGCTCTGTATTTTGTCAAAAAATGGGATGTGTCCACGTTGTGTTTGGGGCATCTTCTGTCGCGGGCGCTAGGCCTACCCACACAAGTGAGGTATCATTTTTATCGGGAGTCTTGGGGGAACGCTGGGTGGAAGGAAATTTGTGGCTCCTCTCAGATTCCAGAACTTTCTGTCACCGAAATGTGAGGAAAACTTGTTTTTTTAGCCACTTTTTGAGGTTTGCAAAGGATTCTAGGTAACAGAACCTGGTCAGAGCCCCACGAGTCACCCCATCTTGGATTCCCCTAGGTCTCTAGTTTTAAAAAATGCACAGGTTTGGTAGGTTTCACTATGTGCCGGCTGAGCTAGAGGCCAAAATCTACAAGTAGGCACTTTGCAAAAAACAGCTCTGTATTTTGTCATAAAATGGGATGTGTCCACGTTGTGTTTTGGGGCATTTCCTGTCCCGGGCGCTAGGCCTACTGACACAAGTGAGGTATCATTTTTATCGGAAGACTTGGGGGAACGCTGGGTGGAAGGAAATTTGTGGCTCCTCTCAGATTCCAGAACTTTCTGTCACCGAAATGTGAGGAAAACGTGTTATTTTAGCCACATTTTGAGGTTTGAAAAGAATTCTGGGTAACAGAACCTGGTCAGAGCCCCACAAGTCACCTCATCTTGGATTCCCCTGGGTTTCTAGTTTTCAAAAATGTGCTGGTTTGCTAGGTTTCCCCGGGTGCCGGCTGAGCTAGAGGCCAAAATCCACAGGTAGGCACTGTTTTCTATGAAAAAATGTGATGTGTCCACGTTGTGTTTTGGGGCATTTCCTGTCGCGGGCGCTAGGCCTACCCACCCAAGTGAGGTATCATTTTTATCGTGAGACTTGGGGGAACGCTGGGTGGAAGGAAATTTGTGGCTCCTCTCAGATTCCAGAACTTTCTGTCACCGAAATGTGAGGAAAACGTGTTATTTTAGCAACATTTTGAGGTTTGAAAAGAATTCTGGGTAACAGAACCTGGTCAGAGCCCCACAAGTCACCTCATCTTGGATTCCCCTGGGTTTCTAGTTTTCAAAAATGTGCTGGTTTGGTAGGTTTCCCTAGGTGCCGGCTGAGCTAGAGGCCAAAATCCACAGGTAGGCACTGTTTTCTATGAAAAAATGTGATGTGTCCTCGTTGTGTTTTGGGGCATTTCCTGTCGCGGGCGCTAGGCCTACCCACACAAGTGAGGTATCATTTTTATCGGGAGACTAGGGGGAATGCTGGGTGGAAGGAAATTTGTGGCTCCTCTCAGATTCCAGAACTTTCTGTCACCGAAATGTGAGGAAAACTTGTTTTTTTAGCCACTTTTTGAGGTTTGCAAAGGATTCTGGGTAACAGAACCTGGTTAGAGCCCCACGAGTCACCCCATCTTGGATTCCCCTGGGTTTCTAGTTTTCAAAAATGTGCTGGTTTGGTAGGTTTCCCTAGGTGCTGGCTGAGCTAGAGGCCAAAATCCACAGGTAGGCAATGTTTTCTATGAAAAAATGTGATGTGTCCACGTTGTGTTTTGGGGCATTTCCTGTCGTGGGCGCTAGGCCTACCCACACAAGTGAGGTATCATTTTTTATCGGGAGACTTGGGGGAACGCTGGGTGGAAGGAAATTTGTGGCTCCTCTCAGATTCCAGAACTTTCTGTCACCGAAATGTGAGGAAAACGTGTTTTTTTAGCCACTTTTTGAGGTTTGCAAAGGATTCTGGGTAACAGAACCTGGTCAGAGCCCCACGAGTCACCCCATCTTGGATTCCCCTAGGTCTCTAGTTTAAAAAAATGCACAGGTTTGGTAGGTTTCACTATGTGCCAGCTGAGCTAGAGGCCAAAATCTACAGGTAGGCACTTTGCAAAAAACAGCTCTGTATTTTGTCAAAAAATGGGATGTGTCCACGTTGTGTTTTGGGGCATTTCCTGTCGCGGGCGCTAGGCCTACCGACACAAGTGAGGTATCATTTTTATCGGGAGACTTGGGGGAACGCTGGGTGGAAGGAAATTTGTGGCTCCTCTCAGATTCCAGAACTTTCTGTCACCGAAATGTGAGGAAAACTTGTTTTTTTAGCCACTTTTTGAGGTTTGCAAAGGATTCTGGGTAACAGAACCTGTTCAGAGCCCCACGAGTCACCCCATCTTGGATTCCCCTAGGTCTCTAGTTTTAAAAAATGCACAGGTTTGGTAGGTTTCCCTATGTGCCGGCTGAGCTAGAGGCCAAAATCTACAGGTAGGCACTTTGCAAAAAACAGCTCTGTATTTTGTCAAAAAATGGGATGTGTCCACGTTGTGTTTTGGGGCATTTTCTGTCGCGGGCGCTAGGCCTACCCACACAAGTGAGGTATCATTTTTATCGGGAGTCTTGGGGGAACGCTGGGTGGAAGGAAATTTGTGGCTCCTCTCAGATTCCAGAACTTTCTGTCACCGAAATGTGAGGAAAACTTGTTTTTTTAGCCACTTTTTGAGGTTTGCAAAGGATTCTGGGTAACAGAACCTGGTCAGAGCCCCACGAGTCACCCCATCTTGGATTCCCCTACGTCTCTAGTTTTAAAAAATGCACAGGTTTGGTAGGTTTCCCTATGTGCCGGCTGAGCTAGAGGCCAAAATCTACAGGTAGGCACTTTGCAAAAAACAGCTCTGTATTTTGTCAAAAAATGGGATGTGTCCACGTTGTGTTTTGGGGCATTTCCTGTCGCGGGCGCTAGGCCTACCGACACAAGTGAGGTATAATTTTTATCGGGAGACTTTAGGGAACGCTGGGTGGAAGGAAATTTGTGGCTCCTCTCAGATTCCAGAACTTTCTGTCACCGAAATGTGAGGAAAACGTGGTTTTTTTAGCCACTTTTTGAGGTTTGCAAAGGATTCTGGGTAACAGAACCTAGTCAGAGCCCCACGAGTCACCCCATCTTGGATTCCCCTAGGTCTCTAGTTTTAAAAAATGCACAGGTTTGGTAGGTTTCACTATGTGCCGGCTGAGCTAGAGGCCAAAATCTACAGGTAGGCACTGTTTTCTATAAAAAATGTGATGTGTCCACGTTGTGTTTTGGGGCATTTCCTGTCGCGGGCGCTAGGCCTACCAACACAAGTGAGGTATCATTTTTATCGGGAGACTTGGGGGAATGCTGGGTGGAAGGAAATTTGTGGCTCCTCTCAGATTCCAGAACTTTCTGTCACCGAAATGTGAGGAAAACGTGTTATTTTAGCCACATTTTGAGGTTTGAAAAGAATTCTGGGTAACAGAACCTGGTCAGAGCCCCACAAGTCACCTCATCTTGGATTCCCCTGGGTTTCTAGTTTTCAAAAATGTGCTGGTTTGCTAGGTTTCCCCAGGTGCCGGCTGAGCTAGAGGCCAAAATCCACAGGTAGGCACTGTTTTCTATGAAAAAATGTGATGTGTCCACGTTGTGTTTTGGGGCATTTCCTGTCGCGGGCGCTAGGCCTACCCACACAAGTGAGGTATCATTTTTATCGTGAGACTTGGGGGAACGCTGGGTGGAAGGAAATTTGGGGCTCCTCTCAGATTCCAGAACTTTCTGTCACCGAAATGTGAGGAAAACGTGTTATTTTAGCCACATTTTGAGGTTTGAAAAGAATTCTGGGTAACAGAACATGGTCAGAGCCCCACAAGTCACCTCATCTTGGATTCCCCTGGGTTTCTAGTTTTCAAAAATGTGCTGGTTTGGTAGGTTTCCCTAGGTGCCGGCTGAGCTAGAGGCCAAAATCCACAGGTAGGCAATGTTTTCTATGAAAAAATGTGATGTGTCCACGTTGTGTTTTGGGGCATTTCCTGTCGTGGGCGCTAGGCCTACCCACACAAGTGAGGTATCATTTTTTATCGGGAGACGTGGGGGAACGCTGGGTGGAAGGAAATTTGTGGCTCCTCTCAGATTCCAGAATTTCTGTCACCGAAATGTGAGGAAAACGTGTTTTTTTAGCCACTTTTTGAGGTTTGCAAAGGATTATGGGTAACAGAACCTGGTCAGAGCCCCACGAGTCACCCCATCTTGGATTCCCCTAGGTCTCTAGTTTTAAAAAATGCACAGGTTTGGTAGGTTTCACTATGTGCCAGCTGAGCTAGAGGCCAAAATCTACAGGTAGGCACTTTGCAAAAAACAGCTCTGTATTTTGTCAAAAAATGGGATGTGTCCACGTTGTGTTTTGGGGCATTTCCTGTCGCGGGCGCTAGGCCTACCGACACAAGTGAGGTATCATTTTTATTGGGAGACTTGGGGGAACGCTGGGTGGAAGGAAATTTGTGGCTCCTCTCAGATTCCAGAACTTTCTGTCACCGAAATGTGAGGAAAACTTGTTTTTTTAGTCACTTTTTGAGGTTTGCAAAGGATTCTGGGTAACAGAACCTGTTCAGAGCCCCACGAGTCACCCCATCTTGGATTCCCCTAGGTCTCTAGTTTTCAAAAATGCACAGGTTTGGTAGGTTTCCCTATGTGCCGGCTGAGCTAGAGGCCAAAATCTACAGGTAGGCACTTTGCAAAAAACAGCTCTGTATTTTGTCATAAAATGGGATGTGTCCACGTTGTGTTTTGGGGCATTTCCTGTCGCGGGTGCTAGGCCTACCCACACAAGTGAAGTATCATTTTTATCGGGAGTCTTGGTGGAACGCTGGGTGGAAGGAAATTTGTGGCTCCTCTCAGATTCCAGAACTTTCTGTCACCAAAATGTGAGGAAAACTTGTTTTTTTAGCCACTTTTTGAGGTTTGCAAAGGATTCTGGGTAACAGAACCTGGTCGAGCCCCACGAGTCAACCCATCTTGGATTCCCCTACGTCTCTAGTTTTAAAAAATGCACAGGTTTGGTAGGTTTCGCTATGTGCCGGCTGAGCTAGATGCCAAAATCTACAGGTAGGCACTTTGCAAAAAACAGCTCTGTATTTTGTCAAAAAATGGGATGTGTCCACGTTGTGTTTTGGGGCATTTTCTGTCGCGGGCGCTAGGCCTACCCACACAAGTGAGGTATCATTTTTATCGGGAGTCTTGGGGGAACGCTGGGTGGAAGGAAATTTGTGGCTCCTCTCAGATTCCAGAACTTTCTGTCACCGAAATGTGAGGAAAACTTGTTTTTTTAGGAACTTTTTGAGGTTTGCAAAGGATTCTGGGTAACAGAACCTGGTCAGAGCCCCACGAGTCACCCCATCTTGGATTCCCCTACGTCTCTAGTTTTAAAAAATGCACAAGTTTGGTAGGTTTCCCTATGTGCCGGCTGAGCTAGAGGCCAAAATCTACAGGTAGGCACTTTGCAAAAAACAGCTCTGTATTTTGTCAAAAAATGGGATGTGTCCACGTTGTGTTTTGGGGCATTTCCTGTCGCGGGCGCTAGGCCTACCGACACAAGTGAGGTATCATTTTTATCGGGAGACTTGGGGGAACGCTGGGTGGAAGGAAATTTGTGGCTCCTCTCAGATTCCAGAACTTTCTGTCACCGAAATGTGAGGAAAACGTGTTTTTTTTAGCCACTTTTTGAGGTTTGCAAAGGATTCTGGGTAACAGAACCTGGTCAGAGCCCCACGAGTCACCCCATCTTGGATTCCCCTAGGTCTCTAGTTTTAAAAAATGCACAGGTTTGGTAGGTTTCACTATGTGCCGGCTGAGCTAGAGGCCAAAATCTACAGGGAGGCACTTTGCAAAAAACAGCTCTGTATTTTGTCATAAAATGGGATGTGTCCACGTTGTGTTTTGGGGCATTACCTGTCGCGGGCGCTAGGCCTACCCACACAAGTGAGGTATCATTTTTATCGTGAGACTTGGGGGAACGCTGGGTGGAAGGAAATTTTTGGCTCCTCTCAGATTCCAGAACTTTCTGTCACCGAAATGTGAGGAAAACGTGTTATTTTAGCCACATTTTGAGGTTTGAAAAGAATTCTGGGTAACAGAACCTGGTCAGAGCCCCACAAGTCACCTCATCTTGGATTCCCCTGGGTTTCTAGTTTTCAAAAATGTGCTGGTTTGCTAGGTTTCCCCAGGTGCCGGCTGAGCTAGAGGCCAAAATCCACAGGTAGGCACTGTTTTCTATGAAAAAATGTGATGTGTCCACGTTGTGTTTTGGGGCATTTCCTGTCGCGGGCGCTAGGCCTACCCACACATGTGAGGTATCATTTTTATCGGGAGACTTGGGGGAATGCTGGGTGGAAGGAAATTTGTGGCTCCTCTCAGATTCCAGAACTTTCTGTCACCGAAATGTGAGGAAAACTTGTTTTTTTAGCCACTTTTTGAGGTTTGCAAAGGATTCTGGGTAACAGAACCTGGTCAGAGCCCCACGAGTCACCCCATCTTGGATTCCCCTGGGTTTCTGGTTTTCAAAAATGTGCTGGTTTGGTAGGTTTCCCTAGGTGCCGGCTGAGCTAGAGGCCAAAATCCACAGGTAGGCAATGTTTTCTATGAAAAAATGTGATGTGTCCACGTTGTGTTTTGGGGCATTTCCTGTCGTGGGCGCTAGGCCTACCCACACAAGTGAGGTATCATTTTTTATCGGGAGACTTTGGGGAACGCTGGGTGGAAGGAAATTTGTGGCTCCTCTCAGATTCCAGAACTTTCTGTCACCGAAATGTGAGGAAAACGTGTTTTTTTAGCCACTTTTTGAGGTTTGCAAAGGATTCTGGGTAACAGAACCTGGTCAGAGCCCCACGAGTCACCCCATCTTGGATTCCCCTAGGTCTCTAGTTTAAAAAAATGCACAGGTTTGGTAGGTTTCACTATGTGCCAGCTGAGCTAGAGGCCAAAATCTACAGGTAGGCACTTTGCAAAAAACAGCTCTGTATTTTGTCAAAAAATGGGATGTGTCCACGTTGTGGTTTGGGGCATTTCCTGTCGCGGGCGCTAGGCCTACCGACACAAGTGAGGTATCATTTTTATCGGGAGACTTGGGGGAACGCTGGGTGGAAGGAAATTTGTGGCTCCTCTCAGATTCCAGAACTTTCTGTCACCGAAATGTGAGGAAAACTTGTTTTTTTAGCCACTTTTTGAGGTTTGCAAAGGATTCTGGGTAACAGAACCTGTTCAGAGCCCCACGAGTCACCCCATCTTGGATTCCCCTAGGTCTCTAGTTTTAAAAAATGCACAGGTTTGGTAGGTTTCCCTATGTGCCGGCTGAGCTAGAGGCCAAAATCTACAGGTAGGCACTTTGCAAAAAACAGCTCTGTATTTTGTCAAAAAATGGGATGTGTCCACGTTGTGTTTTGGGGCATTTTCTGTCGCGGGCGCTAGGCCTACCCACACAAGTGAGGTATCATTTTTATCGGGAGTCTTGGGGGAACGCTGGGTGGAAGGAAATTTGTGGCTCCTCTCAGATTCCAGAACTTTCTGTCACCGAAATGTGAGGAAAACTTGTTTTTTTAGCCACTTTTTGAGGTTTGCAAAGGATTCTGGGTAACAGAACCTGGTCAGAGCCCCACGAGTCACCCCATCTTGGATTCCCGTACGTCTCTAGTTTTAAAAAATGCACAGGTTTGGTAGGTTTCCCTATGTGCCGGCTGAGCTAGAGGCCAAAATCTACAGGTAGGCACTTTGCAAAAAACAGCTCTGTATTTTGTCAAAAAATGGGATGTGTCCACGTTGTGTTTTGGGACATTTCCTGTCGCGGGCGCTAGGCCTACCGACACAAGTGAGGTATAATTTTTATCGGGAGACTTGGGGGAACGCTGGGTGGAAGGAAATTTGTGGCTCCTCTCAGATTCCAGAACTTTCTGTCACCGAAATGTGAGGAAAACGTGTTTTTTTTAGCCACTTTTTGAGGTTTGCAAAGGATTCTGGGTAACAGAACCTAGTCAGAGCCCCACGAGTCACCCCATCTTGGATTCCCCTAGGTCTCTAGTTTTAAAAAATGCACAGGTTTGGTAGGTTTCACTATGTGCCGGCTGAGCTAGAGGCCAAAATCTACAGGTAGGCACTGTTTTCTATGAAAAAATGTGATGTGTCCACGTTGTGTTTTGGGGCATTTCCTGTCGCGGGCGCTAGGCCTACCAACACAAGTGAGGTATCATTTTTATCGGGAGACTTGGGGGAATGCTGGGTGGAAGGAAATTTGTGGCTCCTCTCAGATTCCAGAACTTTCTGTCACCGAAATGTGAGGAAAACGTGTTATTTTAGCCACATTTTGAGGTTTGAAAAGAATTCTGGGTAACAGAACCTGGTCAGAGCCCCACAAGTCACCTCATCTTGGATTCCCCTGGGTTTCTAGTGTTCAAAAATGTGCTGGTTTGCTAGGTTTCCCCAGGTGCCGGCTGAGCTAGAGGCCAAAATCCACAGGTAGGCACTGTTTTCTATGAAAAAATGTGATGTGCCCACGTTGTGTTTTGGGGCATTTCCTGTCGCGGGCGCTAGGCCTACCCACACAAGTGAGGTATCATTTTTATCGGGAGTCTTGGGGGAACGCTAGGTGGAAGGAAATTTGTGGCTCCTCTCAGATTCCAGAACTTTCTGTCACCGAAATGTGAGGAAAACTTGTTTTTTTAGGAACTTTTTGAGGTTTGCAAAGGATTCTGGGTAACAGAACCTGGTCAGAGCCCCACGAGTCACCCCATCTTGGATTCCCCTACGTCTCTAGTTTTAAAAAATGCACAGGTTTGGTAGGTTTCCCTATGTGCCGGCTGAGCTAGAGGCCAAAATCTACAGGTAGGCACTTTGCAAAAAACAGCTCTGTATTTTGTCAAAAAATGGGATGTGTCCACTTTGTGTTTTGGGGCATTTCCTGTCGCGGGCGCTAGGCCTACCGACACAAGTGAGGTATCATTTTTATCGGGAGACTTGGGGGAACGCTGGGTGGAAGGAAATTTGTGGCTCCTCTCAGATTCCAGAACTTTCTGTCACCGAAATGTGAGGAAAACGTGTTTTTTTTAGCCACTTTTTGAGGTTTGCAAAGGATTCTGGGTAACAGAACCTGGTCAGAGCCCCACGAGTCACCCCATCTTGGATTCCCCTAGGTCTCTAGTTTTAAAAAATGCACAGGTTTGGTAGGTTTCACTATGTGCCGGCTGAGCTAGAGGCCAAAATCTACAGGGAGGCACTTTGCAAAAAACAGCTCTGTATTTTGTCATAAAATGGGATGTGTCCACGTTGTGTTTTGGGGCATTTCCTGTCCCGGGCGCTAGGCCTACTGACACAAGTGAGGTATCATTTTTATCGGAAGACTTGAGGGAACGCTGGGTGGAAGGAAATTTGTGGCTCCTCTCAGATTCCAGAACTTTCTGTCACCGAAATGTGAGGAAAACGTGTTATTTTAGCCACATTTTGAGGTTTGAAAAGAATTCTGGGTAACAGAACCTGGTCAGAGCCCCACAAGTCACCTCATCTTGGATTCCCCTGGGTTTCTAGTTTTCAAAAATGTGCTGGTTTGCTAGGTTTCCCCAGGTGCCGGCTGAGCTAGAGGCCAAAATCCACAGGTAGGCACTGTTTTCTATGAAAAAATGTGATGTGTCCACGTTGTGTTTTGGGGCATTTCCTGTCGCGGGCGCTAGGCCTACCCACACAAGTGAGGTATCATTTTTATCGGGAGACTTGGGGGAACGCTGGGTGGAAGGAAATTTGTGGCTCCTCTCAGATTCCAGAACTTTCTGTCACCGAAATGTGAGGAAAACGTGTTATTTTAGCCACATTTTGAGGTTTGAAAAGAATTCTGGGTAACAGAACCTGGTCAGAGCCCCACAAGTCACCTCATCTTGGATTCCCCTGGGTTTCTAGTTTTCAAAAATGTGCTGGTTTGCTAGGTTTCCCCAGGTGCCGGCTGAGCTAGAGGCCAAAATCCACAGGTAGGCACTGTTTTTTATGAAAAAATATGATGTGTCCACGTTGTGTTTTGGGGCATTTCCTGTCGCGGGCGCTAGGCCTACCCACACAAGTGAGGTATCATTTTTATCGGGAGACTTGGGGGAATGCTGGGTGGAAGGAAATTTGTGGCTCCTCTCAGATTCCAGAACTTTCTGTCACCGAAATGTGAGGAAAACTTGTTTTTTTAGCCACTTTTTGAGGTTTGCAAAGGATTCTGGGTAACAGAACCTGGTCAGAGCCCCACGAGTCACCCCATCTTGGATTCCCCTGGGTTTCTAGTTTTCAAAAATGTGCTGGTTTGGTAGGTTTCCCTAGGTGCCGGCTGAGCTAGAGGCCAAAATCCACAGGTAGGCAATGTTTTCTATGAAAAAATGTGATGTGTCCACGTTGTGTTTTGGGGCATTTCCTGTCGTGGGCGCTAGGCCTACCCACACAAGTGAGGTATCATTTTTTATCGGGAGACTTGGGGGAACGCTGGGTGGAAGGAAATTTGTGGCTCCTCTCAGATTCCAGAACTTTCTGTCACCGAAATGTGAGGAAAACGTGTTTTTTTAGCCACTTTTTGAGGTTTGCAAAGGATTCTGGGTAACAGAACCTGGTCAGAGCCCCACGAGTCACCCCATCTTGGATTCCCCTAGGTCTCTAGTTTAAAAAAATGCACAGGTTTGGTAGGTTTCACTATGTGCCAGCTGAGCTAGAGGCCAAAATCTACAGGTAGGCACTTTGCAAAAAACAGCTCTGTATTTTGTCAAAAAATGGGATGTGTCCACGTTGTGTTTTGGGGCATTTCCTGTCGCGGTCGCTAGGCCTACCAACACAAGTGAGGTATCATTTTTATCGGGAGACTTGGGGGAACGCTCGGTGGAAGGAAATTTGTGGCTCCTCTCAGATTCCAGAACTTTCTGTCACCGAAATGTGAGGAAAACTTGTTTTTTTAGCCACTTTTTGAGGGTTGCAAAGGATTCTTGGTAACAGAACCTGTTCAGAGCCCCATGAGTCACCCCATCTTGGATTCCCCTAGGTCTCTAGTTTTAAAAAATGCACAGGTTTGGTAGGTTTCCCTATGTGCCGGCTGAGCTACAGGCCAAAATCTACAGGTAGGCACTTTGCAAAAAACAGCTCTGTATTTTGTCAAAAAATGGGATGTGTCCACGTTGTGTTTGGGGCATCTTCTGTCGCGGGCGCTAGGCCTACCCACACAAGTGAGGTATCATTTTTATCGGGAGTCTTGGGGGAACGCTGGGTGGAAGGAAATTTGTGGCTCCTCTCAGATTCCAGAACTTTCTGTCACCGAAATGTGAGGAAAACTTGTTTTTGTAGCCACTTTTTGAGGTTTGCAAAGGATTCTAGGTAACAGAACCTGGTCAGAGCCCCACGAGTCACCCCATCTTGGATTCCCCTAGGTCTCTAGTTTTAAAAAATGCACAGGTTTGGTAGGTTTCACTATGTGCCGGCTGAGCTAGAGGCCAAAATCTACAAGTAGGCACTTTGCAAAAAACAGCTCTGTATTTTGTCATAAAATGGGATGTGTCCACGTTGTGTTTTGGGGCATTTCCTGTCCCGGGCGCTAGGCCTACTGACACAAGTGAGGTATCATTTTTATCGGAAGACTTGGGGGAACGCTGGGTGGAAGGAAATTTGTGGCTCCTCTCAGATTCCAGAACTTTCTGTCACCGAAATGTGAGGAAAACGTGTTATTTTAGCCACATTTTGAGGTTTGAAAAGAATTCTGGGTAACAGAACCTGGTCAGAGCCCCACAAGTCACCTCATCTTGGATTCCCCTGGGTTTCTAGTTTTCAAAAATGTGCTGGTTTGCTAGGTTTCCCCAGGTGCCGGCTGAGCTAGAGGCCAAAATCCACAGGTAGGCACTGTTTTCTATGAAAAAATGTGATGTGTCCACGTTGTGTTTTGGGGCATTTCCTGTCGCGGGCGCTAGGCCTACCCACCCAAGTGAGGTATCATTTTTATCGTGAGACTTGGGGGAACGCTGGGTGGAAGGAAATTTGTGGCTCCTCTCAGATTCCAGAACTTTCTGTCACCGAAATGTGAGGAAAACGTGTTATTTTAGCAACATTTTGAGGTTTGAAAAGAATTCTGGGTAACAGAACCTGGTCAGAGCCCCACAAGTCACCTCATCTTGGATTCCCCTGGGTTTCTAGTTTTCAAAAATGTGCTGGTTTGGTAGGTTTCCCTAGGTGCCGGCTGAGCTAGAGGCCAAAATCCACAGGTAGGCACTGTTTTCTATGAAAAAATGTGATGTGTCCACGTTGTGTTTTGGGGCATTTCCTGTCGCGGGCGCTAGGCCTACCCACACAAGTGAGGTATCATTTTTATCTGGAGACTAGGGGGAATGCTGGGTGGAAGGAAATTTGTGGCTCCTCTCAGATTCCAGAACTTTCTGTCACCGAAATGTGAGGAAAACTTGTTTTTTTAGCCACTTTTTGAGGTTTGCAAAGGATTCTGGGTAACAGAACCTGGTTAGAGCCCCACGAGTCACCCCATCTTTGATTCCCCTGGGTTTCTAGTTTTCAAAAATGTGCTGGTTTGGTAGGTTTCCCTAGGTGCTGGCTGAGCTAGAGGCCAAAATCCACAGGTAGGCAATGTTTTCTATGAAAAAATGTGATGAGTCCACGTTGTGTTTTGGGGCATTTCCTGTCGTGGGCGCTAGGCCTACCCACACAAGTGAGGTATCATTTTTTATCGGGAGACTTGGGGGAACGCTGGGTGGAAGGAAATTTGTGGCTCCTCTCAGATTCCAGAACTTTCTGTCACCGAAATGTGAGGAAAACGTGTTTTTTTAGCCACTTTTTGAGGTTTGCAAAGGATTCTGGGTAACAGAACCTGGTCAGAGCCCCACGAGTCACCCCATCTTGGATTCCCCTAGGTCTCTAGTTTAAAAAAATGCACAGGTTTGGTAGGTTTCACTATGTGCCAGCTGAGCTAGAGGCCAAAATCTACAGGTAGGCACTTTGCAAAAAACAGCTCTGTATTTTGTCAAAAAATGGGATGTGTCCACGTTGTGTTTTGGGGCATTTCCTGTCGCGGGCGCTAGGCCTACCGACACAAGTGAGGTATCATTTTTATCGGGAGACTTGGGGGAACGCTGGGGGGAAGGAAATTTGTGGCTCCTCTCAGATTCCAGAACTTTCTGTCACCGAAATGTGAGGAAAACTTGTTTTTTTAGCCACTTTTTGAGGTTTGCAAAGGATTCTGGGTAACAGAACCTGTTCAGAGCCCCACGAGTCACCCCATCTTGGATTCCCCTAGGTCTCTAGTTTTAAAAAATGCACAGGTTTGGTAGGTTTCCCTATGTGCCGGCTGAGCTAGAGGCCAAAATCTACAGGTAGGCACTTTGCAAAAAACAGCTCTGTATTTTGTCAAAAAATGGGATGTGTCCACGTTGTGTTTTGGGGCATTTTCTGTCGCGGGCGCTAGGCCTACCCACACAAGTGAGGTATCATTTTTATCAGGAGTCTTGGGGGAACGCTGGGTGGAAGGAAATTTGTGGCTCCTCTCAGATTCCAGAACTTTCTGTCACCGAAATGTGAGGAAAACTTGTTTTTTTAGCCACTTTTTGAGGTTTGCAAAGGATTCTGGGTAACAGAACCTGGTCAGAGCCCCACGAGTCACCCCATCTTGGATTCCCCTACGTCTCTAGTTTTAAAAAATGCACAGGTTTGGTAGGTTTCCCTATGTGCCGGCTGAGCTAGAGGCCAAAATCTACAGGTAGGCACTTTGCAAAAAACAGCTCTGTATTTTGTCAAAAAATGGGATGTGTCCACGTTGTGTTTTGGGGCATTTCCTGTCGCGGGCGCTAGGCCTACCGACACAAGTGAGGTATAATTTTTATCGGGAGACTTGGGGGAACGCTGGGTGGAAGGAAATTTGTGGCTCCTCTCAGATTCCAGAACTTTCTGTCACCGAAATGTGAGGAAAACGTGTTTTTTTTAGCCACTTTTTGAGGTTTGCAAAGGATTCTGGGTAACAGAACCTAGTCAGAGCCCCACGAGTCACCCCATCTTGGATTCCCCTAGGTCTCTAGTTTTAAAAAATGCACAGGTTTGGTAGGTTTCACTATGTGCCGGCTGAGCTAGAGGCCAAAATCTACAGGTAGGCACTGTTTTCTATGAAAAAATGTGATGTGTCCACGTTGTGTTTTGGGGCATTTCCTGTCGCGGGCGCTAGGCCTACCAACACAAGTGAGGTATCATTTTTATCGGGAGACTTGGGGGAATGCTGGGTGGAAGGAAATTTGTGGCTCCTCTCAGATTCCAGAACTTTCTGTCACCGAAATGTGAGGAAAACGTGTTATTTTAGCCACATTTTGAGGTTTGAAAAGAATTCTGGGTAACAGAACCTGGTCAGAGCCCCACAAGTCACCTCATCTTGGATTCCCCTGGGTTTCTAGTTTTCAAAAATGTGCTGGTTTGCTAGGTTTCCCCAGGTGCCGGCTGAGCTAGAGGCCAAAATCCACAGGTAGGCACTGTTTTCTATGAAAAAATGTGATGTGTCCACGTTGTGTTTTGGGGCATTTCCTGTCGCGGGCGCTAGGCCTACCCACACAAGTGAGGTATCATTTTTATCGTGAGACTTGGGGGAACGCTGGGTGGAAGGAAATTTGGGGCTCCTCTCAGATTCCAGAACTTTCTGTCACCGAAATGTGAGGAAAACGTGTTATTTTAGCCACATTTTGAGGTTTGAAAAGAATTCTGGGTAACAGAACATGGTCAGAGCCCCACAAGTCACCTCATCTTGGATTCCCCTGGGTTTCTAGTTTTCAAAAATGTGCTGGTTTGCTAGGTTTCCCCAGGTGCCGGCTGAGCTAGAGGCCAAAATCCACAGGTAGGCACTGTTTTCTATGAAAAAATGTGATGTGTCCACGTTGTGTTTTGGGGCATTTCCTGTCGCGGGCGCTAGGCCTACCAACACAAGTGAGGTATCATTTTTATCGGGAGACTTGGGGGAATGCTGGGTGGAAGGAAATTTGTGGCTCCTCTCAGATTCCAGAACTTTCTGTCACCGAAATGTGAGGAAAACTTGTTTTTTTAGCCACTTTTTGAGGTTTGCAAAGGATTCTGGGTAACAGAACCTGTTCAGAGCCCCACGAGTCACCCCATCTTGGATTCCCCTAGGTCTCTAGTTTTAAAAAATGCACAGGTTTGGTAGGTTTCCCTATGTGCCGGATGAGCTACAGGCCAAAATCTACAGGTAGGCACTTTGCAAAAAACAGCTCTGTATTTTGTCAAAAAATGGAATGTGTCCACGTTGTGTTTTGGGGCATTTTCTGTCGCGGGCGCTAGGCCTACCCACACAAGTGAGGTATCATTTTTATCGGGAGTCTTGGGGGAACGCTGGGTGGAAGGAAATTTGTGGCTCCTCTCAGATTCCAGAACTTTCTGTCACCGAAATGTGAGGAAAACTTGTTATTTTAGCCACTTTTTGAGGTTTGCAAAGGATTCTGGGTAACAGAACCTGGTCAGAGCCCCACGAGTCACCCCATCTTGGATTCCCCTAGGTCTCTAGTTTTAAAAAATGCACAGGTTTGGTAGGTTTCACTATGTGCCGGCTGAGCTAGAGGCCAAAATCTACAGGGAGGCACTTTGCAAAAAACAGCTCTGTATTTTGTCATAAAATGGGATGTGTCCACGTTGTGTTATGGGGCATTTCCTGTCCCGGGCGCTAGGCCTACTGACACAAGTGAGGTATAATTTTTATCGGAAGACTTGGGGGAACGCTGGGTGGAAGCAAATTTGTGGCTCCTCTCAGATTCCAGAACTTTCTGTCACCGAAATGTGAGGAAAACGTGTTATTTTAGCCACATTTTGAGGTTTGAAAAGAATTCTGGGTAACAGAACCTGGTCAGAGCCCCACAAGTCACCTCATCTTGGATTCCCCTGGGTTTCTAGTTTTCAAAAATGTGCTGGTTTGCTAGGTTTCCCCAGGTGCCGGCTGAGCTAGAGGCCAAAATCCACAGGTAGGCACTGTTTTCTATGAAAAAATGTGATGTGTCCACGTTGTGTTTTGGGGCATTTCCTGTCGCGGGCGCTAGGCCTACCCACACAAGTGAGGTATCATTTTTATCGGGAGACTTGGGGGAATGCTGGGTGGAAGGAAATTTGTGGCTCCTCTCAGATTCCAGAACTTTCTGTCACCGAAATGTGAGGAAAACTTGTTTTTTTAGCCACTTTTTGAGGTTTGCAAAGGATTCTGGGTAACAGAACCTGGTTAGAGCCCCACGAGTCACCCCATCTTGGATTCCCCTGGGTTTCTAGTTTTCAAAAATGTGCTGGTTTGGTAGGTTTCCCTAGGTGCTGGCTGAGCTAGAGGCCAAAATCCACAGGTAGGCAATGTTTTCTATGAAAAAATGTGATGTGTCCACGTTGTGTTTTGGGGCATTTCCTGTCGTGGGCGCTAGGCCTACCCACACAAGTGAGGTATCATTTTTTATCGGGAGACTTGGGGGAACGCTAGGTGGAAGGAAATTTGTGGCTCCTCTCAGATTCCAGAACTTTCTGTCACCGAAATGTGAGGAAAACGTGTTTTTTTAGCCACTTTTTGAGGTTTGCAAAGGATTCTGGGTAACAGAACCTGGTCAGAGCCCCACGAGTCACCCCATCTTGGATTCCCCTAGGTCTCTAGTTTAAAAAAATGCACAGGTTTGGTAGGTTTCACTATGTGCCAGCTGAGCTAGAGGCCAAAATCTACAGGTAGGCACTTTGCAAAAAACAGCTCTGTATTTTGTCAAAAAATGGGATGTGTCCACGTTGTGTTTTGGGGCATTTCCTGTCGCGGGCGCTAGGCCTACCGACCCAAGTGAGGTATCATTTTTATCGGGAGACTTGGGGTAACGCTGGGTGGAAGGAAATTTGTGGCTCCTCTCAGATTCCAGAACTTTCTGTCACCGAAATGTGAGGAAAACTTGTTTTTTTAGCCACATTTTGAGGTTTGCAAAGGATTCTGGGTAATAGAACCTGTTCAGAGCCCCACGAGTCACCCCATCTTGGATTCCCCTAGGTCTCTAGTTTTAAAAAATGCACAGGTTTGGTAGGTTTCCCTATGTGCCGGCTGAGCTAAAGGCCAAAATCTACAGGTAGGCACTTTGCAAAAAACAGCTCTGTATTTTGTCAAAAAATGGGATGTGTCCACGTTGTGTTTTGGGGCATTTTCTGTCGCGGGCGCTAGGCCTACCCACACAAGTGAGGTATCATTTTTATCGGGAGTCTTGGGGGAACGCTGGGTGAAAGGAAATTTGTGGCTCCTCTCAGATTCCAGAACTTTCTGTCACCGAAATGTGAGGAAAACTTGTTTTTTTAGCCACTTTTTGAGGTTTGCAAAGGATTCTGGGTAACAGAACCTGTTCAGAGCCCCACGAGTCACCCCATCTTGGATTCCCCTATGTCTCTAGTTTTAAAAAATGCACAGGTTTGGTAGGTTTCCCTATGTGCCGGCTGAGCTAGAGGCCAAAATCTACAGGTAGGCACTTTGCAAAAAACAGCTCTGAATTTTGTCAAAAAATGGGATGTGTCCACGTTGTGTTTTGGGGCATTTCCTGTCGCGGGCGCTAGGCCTACCGACACAAGTGAGGTATAATTTTTATCGGGAGACTTGGGGGAACGCTGGGTGGAAGGAAATTTGTGGCTCCTCTCAGATTCCAGAACTTTCTGTCACCGAAATGTGAGGAAAACGTGTTTTTTTTAGCCACTTTTTGAGGTTTGCAAAGGATTCTGGGTAACAGAACCTAGTCAGAGCCCCACGAGTCACCCCATCTTGGATTCCCCTAGGTCTCTAGTTTTAAAAAATGCACAGGTTTGGTAGGTTTCACTATGTGCCGGCTGAGCTAGAGGCCAAAATCTACAGGTAGGCACTTTGCAAAAAACAGCTCTGTATTTTGTCATAAAATGGGATGTGTCCACGTTGTGTTTTGGGGCATTTCCTGTCCCGGGCGCTAGGCCTACTGACACAAGTGAGGTATCATTTTTATCGGAAGACTTGGGGGAACGCTGGGTGGAAGGAAATTTGTGGCTCCTCTCAGATTCCAGAACTTTCTGTCACCGAAATGTGAGGAAAACGTGTTATTTTAGCCACATTTTGAGGTTTGAAAAGAATTCTGGGTAACAGAACCTGGTCAGAGCCCCACAAGTCACCTCATCTTGGATTCCCCTGGGTTTCTAGTTTTCAAAAATGTGCTGGTTTGCTAGGTTTCCCCAGGTGCCGGCTGAGCTAGAGGCCAAAATCCACAGGTAGGCACTGTTTTCTATGAAAAAATGTGATGTGTCCACGTTGTGTTTTGGGGCATTTCCTGTCGCGGGCGCTAGGCCTACCCACACAAGTGAGGTATCATTTTTATCGGGAGACTTGGGGGAATGCTGGGTGGCAGCAAATTTGTGGCTCCTCTCAGATTCCAGAACTTTCTGTCACCGAAATGTGAGAAAAACGTGTTTTTTTAGCCACTTTTTGAGGTTTGCAAAGGATTCTGGGTAACAGAACCTGGTCAGAGCCCCACGAGTCACCCCATCTTGGATTCCCCTAGGTCTCTAGTTTAAAAAAATGCACAGGTTTGGTAGGTTTCACTATGTGCCAGCTGAGCTAGAGGCCAAAATCTACAGGTAGGCACTTTGCAAAAAACAGCTCTGTATTTTGTCAAAAAATGGGATGTGTCCACGTTGTGTTTTGGGGCATTTCCTGTCGCGGGCGCTAGGCCTACCGACACAAGTGAGGTATCATTTTTATTGGGAGACTTGGGGGAACGCTGGGTGGTAGGAAATTTGTGGCTCCTCTCAGATTCCAGAACTTTCTGTCACCGAAATGTGAGGAAAACTTGTTTTTTTAGCCACTTTTTGAGGTTTGCAAAGGATTCTGGGTAATAGAACCAGTTCAGAGCCCCACGAGTCACCCCATCTTGGATTCCCCTAGGTCTCTAGTTTTAAAAAATGCACAGGTTTGGTAGGTTTCCCTATGTGCCGGCTGAGCTAGAGGCCAAAATCTACAGGTAGGCACTTTGCAAAAAACAGCTCTGTATTTTGTCAAAAAATGGGATGTGTCCACGTTGTGTTTTGGGGCATTTTCTGTCGCGGGCGCTAGGCCTACCCACACAAGTGAGGTATCATTTTTATCGGGAGTCTTGGGGGAACGCTGGGTGAAAGGAAATTTGTGGCTCCTCTCAGATTCCAGAACTTTCTGTCACCGAAATGTGAGGAAAACTTGTTTTTTTAGCCACTTTTTGAGGTTTGCAAAGGATTCTGGGTAACAGAACCTGGTCAGAGCCCCACGAGACACCCCATCTTGGATTCCCCTACGTCTCTAGTTTTAAAAAATGCACAGGTTTGGTAGGTTTCCCTATGTGCCGGCTGAGCTAGAGGCCAAAATCTACAGGTAGGCACTTTGCAAAAAACAGCTCTGTATTTTGTCAAAAAATGGGATGTGTCCACGTTGTGTTTTGGGGCATTTCCTGTCGCGGGCGCTAGGCCTACTGACACAAGTGAGGTATCATTTTTATCGGAAGACTTGGGGGAACGCTGGGTGGAAGGAAATTTGTGGCTCCTCTCAGATTCCAGAACTTTCTGTCACCGAAATGTGAGGAAAACGTGTTATTTTAGCCACATTTTGAGGTTTGAAAAGAATTCTGGGTAACAGAACCTGGTCAGAGCCCCACAAGTCACCTCATCTTGGATTCCCCTGGGTTTCTAGTTTTCAAAAATGTGCTGGTTTGCTAGGTTTCCCCAGGTGCCGGCTGAGTTAGAGGCCAAAATCCACAGGTAGGCACTGTTTTCTATGAAAAAATGTGATGTGTCCACGTTGTGTTTTGGGGCATTTCCTGTCGCGGGCGCTAGGCCTACCCACACAAGTGAGGTATGATTTTTATCGTGAGACTTGGGGGAACGCTGGGTGGAAGGAAATTTGTGGCTCCTCTCAGATTCCAGAACTTTCTGTCACCGAAATGTGAGGAAAACGTGTTATTTTAGCCACATTTTGAGGTTTGAAAAGAATTCTGGGTAACAGAACCTGGTCAGAGCCCCACAAGTCACCTCATCTTGGATTCCCCTGGGTTTCTAGTTTTCAAAAATGTGCTGGTTTGCTAGGTTTCCCAAGGTGCCGGCTGAGCTAGAGGCCTAAATCCACAGGTAGGCACTGTTTTCTATGAAAAAATGTGATGTGTCCACGTTGTGTTTTGGGGCATTTCCTGTCGCGGGCGCTAGGCCTACCCACACATGTGAGGTATCATTTTTATCGGGAGACTTGGGGGAATGCTGGGTGGAAGGAAATTTGTGGCTCCTCTCAGATTCCAGAACTTTCTGTCACCGAAATGTGAGGAAAACTTGTTTTTTTAGCCACTTTTTGAGGTTTGCAAAGGATTCTGGGTAACAGAACCTGGTCAGAGCCCCACGAGTCACCCCATCTTGGATTCCCCTGGGTTTCTAGTTTTCAAAAATGTGCTGGTTTGGTAGGTTTCCCTAGGTGCCGGCTGAGCTAGAGGCCAAAATCCACAGGTAGGCAATGTTTTCTATAAAAAAATGTGATGTGTCCACGTTGTGTTTTGGGGCATTTCCTGTCGTGGGCGCTAGGCCTACCCACACAAGTGAGGTATCATTTTTTATCGGGAGACTTGGGGGAACGCTGGGTGGAAGGAAATTTGTGGCTCCTCTCAGATTCCAGAACTTTCTGTCACCGAAATGTGAGGAAAACGTGTTTTTTTAGCCACTTTTTGAGGTTTGCAAAGGATTCTGGGTAACAGAACCTGGTCAGAGCCCCAAGAGTCACCCCATCTTGGATTCCCCTAGGTCTCTAGTTTTAAAAAATGCACAGGTTTGGTAGGTTTCACTATGTGCCAGCTGAGCTAGAGGCCAAAATCTACAGGTAGGCACTTTGCAAAAAACAGCTCTGTATTTTGTCAAAAAATGGGATGTGTCCACGTTGTGTTTTGGGGCATTTCCTGTCGCGGGCGCTAGGCCTACCGACACAAGTGAGGTATCATTTTTATTGGGATACTTGGGGGAACGCTGGGTGGAAGGAAATTTGTGGCTCCTCTCAGATTCCAGAACTTTCTGTCACCGAAATGTGAGGAAAACTTGTTTTTTTAGTCACTTTTTGAGGTTTGCAAGGGATTCTGGGTAATAGAACCTGTTCAGAGCCCCACGAGTCACCCCATCTTGGATTCCCCTAGGTCTCTAGTTTTCAAAAATGCACAGGTTTGGTAGGTTTCCCTATGTGCCGGCTGAGCTAGAGGCCAAAATCTACAGGTAGGCACTTTGCAAAAAACAGCTCTGTATTTTGTCATAAAATGGGATGTGTCCACGTTGTGTTTTGGGGCATTTCCTGTCGCGGGCGCTAGGCCTACCCACACAAGTGAGGTATCATTTTTATCGGGAGTCTTGGTGGAACGCTGGGTGGAAGGAAATTTGTGGCTCCTCTCAGATTCCAGAACTTTCTGTCACCGAAATGTGAGGAAAACTTGTTTTTTTAGCCACTTTTTGAGGTTTGCAAAGGATTCTGGGTAACAGAACCTGGTCAGAGCCCCACGAGTCAACCCATCTTGGATTCCCCTACGTCTCTAGTTTTAAAAAATGCACAGGTTTGGTAGGTTTCACTATGTGCCGGCTGAGCTAGAGGCCAAAATCTACAGGTAGGCACTTTGCAAAAAACAGCTCTGTATTTTGTCAAAAAATGGGATGTGTCCACGTTGTGTTTTGGGGCATTTTCTGTCGCGGGCGCTAGGCCTACCCACACAAGTGAGGTATCATTTTTATCGGGAGTCTTGGGGGAACGCTGGGTGGAAGGAAATTTGTGGCTCCTCTCAGATTCCAGAACTTTCTGTCACCGAAATGTGAGGAAAACTTGTTTTTTTAGGAACTTTTTGAGGTTTGCAAAGGATTCTGGGTAACAGAACCTGGTCAGAGCCCCACGAGTCACCCCATCTTGGATTCCCCTACGTCTCTAGTTTTAAAAAATGCACAAGTTTGGTAGGTTTCCCTATGTGCCGGCTAAGCTAGAGGCCAAAATCTACAGGTAGGCACTTTGCAAAAAACAGCTCTGTATTTTGTCAAAAAATGGGATGTGTCCACGTTGTGTTTTGGGGCATTTCCTGTCGCGGGCGCTAGGCCTACCGACACAAGTGAGGTATCATTTTTATCGGGAGACTTGGGGGAACGCTGGGTGGAAGGAAATTTGTGGCTCCTCTCAGATTCCAGAACTTTCTGTCACCGAAATGTGAGGAAAACGTGTTTTTTTTAGCCACTTTTTGAGGTTTGCAAAGGATTCTGGGTAACAGAACCTGGTCAGAGCCCCACGAGTCACCCCATCTTGGATTCCCCTAGGTCTCTAGTTTTAAAAAATGCACAGGTTTGGTAGGTTTCACTATGTGCCGGCTGAGCTAGAGGCCAAAATCTACAGGGAGGCACTTTGCAAAAAACAGCTCTGTATTTTGTCATAAAATGGGATGTGTCCACGTTGTGTTTTGGGGCATTTCCTGTCGCGGGCGCTAGGCCTACCCACACAAGTGAGGTATCATTTTTATCGTGAGACTTGGGGAAACGCTGGGTGGAAGGAAATTTGTGGCTCCTCTCAGATTCCAGAACTTTCTGTCACCGAAATGTGAGGAAAACGTGTTATTTTAGCCACATTTTGAGGTTTGAAAAGAATTCTGGGTAACAGAACCTGGTCAGAGCCCCACAAGTCACCTCATCTTGGATTCCCCTGGGTTTCTAGTTTTCAAAAATGTGCTGGTTTGCTAGGTTTCCCCAGGTGCCGGCTGAGCTAGAGGCCAAAATCCACAGGTAGGCACTGTTTTCTATGAAAAAATGTGATGTGTCCACGTTGTGTTTTGGGGCATTTCCTGTCGCGGGCGCTAGGCCTACCCACACATGTGAGGTATCATTTTTATCGGGAGACTTGGGGGAATGCTGGGTGGAAGGAAATTTGTGGCTCCTCTCAGATTCCAGAACTTTCTGTCACCGAAATGTGAGGAAAACTTGTTTTTTTAGCCACTTTTTGAGGTTTGCAAAGGATTCTGGGTAACAGAACCTGGTCAGAGCCCCACGAGTCACCCCATCTTGGATTCCCCTGGGTTTCTAGTTTTCAAAAATGTGCTGGTTTGGTAGGTTTCCCTAGGTGCCGGCTGAGCTAGAGGCCAAAATCCACAGGTAGGCAATGTTTTCTATGAAAAAATGTGATGTGTCCACGTTGTGTTTTGGGGCATTTCCTGTCGTGGGCGCTAGGCCTACCCACACAAGTGAGGTATCATTTTTTATCGGGAGACTTGGGGGAACGGTGGGTGGAAGGAAATTTGTGGCTCCTCTCAGATTCCAGAACTTTCTGTCACCGAAATGTGAGGAAAACGTGTTTTTTTAGCCACTTTTTGAGGTTTGCAAAGGATTCTGGGTAACAGAACCTGGTCAGAGCCCCACGAGTCACCCCATCTTGGATTCCCCTAGGTCTCTAGTTTTAAAAAAAGCACAGGTTTGGTAGGTTTCACTATGTGCCAGCTGAGCTAGAGGCCAAAATCTACAGGTAGGCACTTTGCAAAAAACAGCTCTGTATTTTTTCAAAAAATGGGATGTGTCCACGTTGTGTTTTGGGGCATTTCCTGTCGCGGGCGCTAGGCCTACCGACACAAGTGAGGTATCATTTTTATTGGGAGACTTGGGGGAACGCTGGGTAGAAGGAAATTTGTGGCTCCTCTCAGATTCCAGAACTTTCTGTCACCGAAATGTGAGGAAAACTTGTTTTTTTAGTCACTTTTTGAGGTTTGCAAACGATTCAGGGTAACAGAACCTGTTCAGAGCCCCACGAGTCACCCCATCTTGGATTCCCCTAGGTCTCTAGTTTTCAAAAATGCACAGGTTTGGTAGGTTTCCCTATGTGCCGGCTGAGCTAGAGGCCAAAATCTACAGGTAGGCACTTTTCAAAAAACAGCTCTGTATTTTGTCATAAAATGGGATGTGTCCACGTTGTGTTTTGGGGCATTTCCTGTCGCGGGCGCTAGGCCTACCCACACAAGTGAGGTATCATTTTTATCGGGAGTCTTGGTGGAACGCTGGGTGGAAGGAAATTTGTGGCTCCTCTCAGATTCCAGAACTTTCTGTCACCGAAATGTGAGGAAAACTTGTTTTTTTAGCCACTTTTTGAGGTTTGCAAAGGATTCTGGGTAACAGAACCTGGTCAGAGCCCCACGAGTCAACCCATCTTGGATTCCCCTAGGTCTCTAGTTTAAAAAAATGCACAGGTTTGGTAGGTTTCACTATGTGCCAGCTGAGCTAGAGGCCAAAATCTACAGGTAGGCACTTTGCAAAAAACAGCTCTGTATTTTGTCAAAAAATGGGATGTGTCCACGTTGTGTTTTGGGGCATTTCCTGTCGCGGGCGCTAGGCCTACCGACCCAAGTGAGGTATCATTTTTATCGGGAGACTTGGGGTAACGCTGGGTGGAAGGAAATTTGTGGCTCCTCTCAGATTCCAGAACTTTCTGTCACCGAAATGTGAGGAAAACTTGTTTTTTTAGCCACATTTTGAGGTTTGCAAAGGATTCTGGGTAATAGAACCTGTTCAGAGCCCCACGAGTCACCCCATCTTGGATTCCCCTAGGTCTCTAGTTTTAAAAAATGCACAGGTTTGGTAGGTTTCCCTATGTGCCGGCTGAGCTAGAGGCCAAAATCTACAGGTAGGCACTTTGCAAAAAACAGCTCTGTATTTTGTCAAAAAATGGGATGTGTCCACGTTGTGTTTTGGGGCATTTTCTGTCGCGGGCGCTAGGCCTACCCACACAAGTGAGGTATCATTTTTATCGGGAGTCTTGGGGGAACGCTGGGTGAAAGGAAATTTGTGGCTCCTCTCAGATTCCAGAACTTTCTGTCACCGAAATGTGAGGAAAACTTGTTTTTTTAGCCACTTTTTGAGGTTTGCAAAGGATTCTGGGTAACAGAACCTGTTCAGAGCCCCACGAGTCACCCCATCTTGGATTCCCCTATGTCTCTAGTTTTAAAAAATGCACAGGTTTGGTAGGTTTCCCTATGTGCCGGCTGAGCTAGAGGCCAAAATCTACAGGTAGGCACTTTGCAAAAAACAGCTCTGTATTTTGTCAAAAAATGGGATGTGTCCACGTTGTGTTTTGGGGCATTTCCTGTCGTGGGCGCTAGGCCTACCGACACAAGTGAGGTATAATTTTTATCGGGAGACTTGGGGGAACGCTGGGTGGAAGGAAATTTGTGGCTCCTCTCAGATTCCAGAACTTTCTGTCACCGAAATGTGAGGAAAACGTGTTTTTTTTAGCCACTTTTTGAGGTTTGCAAAGGATTCTGGGTAACAGAACCTAGTCAGAGCCCCACGAGTCACCCCATCTTGGATTCCCCTAGGTCTCTAGTTTTAAAAAATGCACAGGTTTGGTAGGTTTCACTATGTGCCGGCTGAGCTAGAGGCCAAAATCTACAGGTAGGCACTTTGCAAAAAACAGCTCTGTATTTTGTCATAAAATGGGATGTGTCCACGTTGTGTTTTGGGGCATTTCCTGTCCCGGGCGCTAGGCCTACTGACACAAGTGAGGTATCATTTTTATCGGAAGACTTGGGGGAACGCTGGGTGGAAGGAAATTTGTGGCTCCTCTCAGATTCCAGAACTTTCTGTCACCGAAATGTGAGGAAAACGTGTTATTTTAGCCACATTTTGAGGTTTGAAAAGAATTCTGGGTAACAGAACCTGGTCAGAGCCCCACAAGTCACCTCATCTTGGATTCCCCTGGGTTTCTAGTTTTCAAAAATGTGCTGGTTTGCTAGGTTTCCCCAGGTGCCGGCTGAGCTAGAGGCCAAAATCCACAGGTAGGCACTTTTTTCTATGAAAAAATGTGATGTGTCCACGTTGTGTTTTGGGGCATTTCCTGTCGCGGGCGCTAGGCCTACCCACACAAGTGAGGTATCATTTTTATCGGGAGACTTGGGGGAATGCTGGGTGGCAGGAAATTTGTGGCTCCTCTCAGATTCCAGAACTTTCTGTCACCGAAATGTGAGGAAAACGTGTTTTTTTAGCCACTTTTTGAGGTTTGCAAAGGATTCTGGGTAACAGAACCTGGTCAGAGCCCCACGAGTCACCCCATCTTGGATTCCCCTAGGTCTCTAGTTTAAAAAAATGCACAGGTTTGGTAGGTTTCACTATGTGCCAGCTGAGCTAGAGGCCAAAATCTACAGGTAGGCACTTTGCAAAAAACAGCTCTGTATTTTGTCAAAAAATGGGATGTGTCCACGTTGTGTTTTGGGGCATTTCCTGTCGCGGGCGCTAGGCCTACCGACACAAGTGAGGTATCATTTTTATTGGGAGACTTGGGGGAACGCTGGGTGGTAGGAAATTTGTGGCTCCTCTCAGATTCCAGAACTTTCTGTCACCGAAATGTGAGGAAAACTTGTTTTTTTAGCCACTTTTTGAGGTTTGCAAAGGATTCTGGGTAATAGAACCAGTTCAGAGCCCCACGAGTCACCCCATCTTGGATTCCCCTAGGTCTCTAGTTTTAAAAAATGCACAGGTTTGGTAGGTTTCCCTATGTGCCGGCTGAGCTAGAGGCCAAAATCTACAGGTAGGCACTTTGCAAAAAACAGCTCTGTATTTTGTCAAAAAATGGGATGTGTCCACGTTGTGTTTTGGGGCATTTTCTGTCGCGGGCGCTAGGCCTACCCACACAAGTGAGGTATCATTTTTATCGGGAGTCTTGGGGGAACGCTGGGTGAAAGGAAATTTGTGGCTCCTCTCAGATTCCAGAACTTTCTGTCACCGAAATGTGAGGAAAACTTGTTTTTTTAGCCACTTTTTGAGGTTTGCAAAGGATTCTGGGTAACAGAACCTGGTCAGAGCCCCACGAGACACCCCATCTTGGATTCCCCTACGTCTCTAGTTTTAAAAAATGCACAGGTTTGGTAGGTTTCCCTATGTGCCGGCTGAGCTAGAGGCCAAAATCTACAGGTAGGCACTTTGCAAAAAACAGCTCTGTATTTTGTCAAAAAATGGGATGTGTCCACGTTGTGTTTTGGGGCATTTCCTGTCGCGGGCGCTAGGCCTACCGACACAAGTGAGGTATAATTTTTATCGGGAGACTTGGGGGAACGCTGGGTGGAAGGAAATTTGTGGCTCCTCTCAGATTCCAGAACTTTCTGTCACCGAAATGTGAGGAAAACGTGTTTTTTTTAGCCACTTTTTGAGGTTTGCAAAGGATTCTGGGTAACAGAACCTAGTCAGAGCCCCACGAGTCACCCCATCTTGGATTTCCCTAGGTCTCTAGTTTTAAAAAATGCACAGGTTTGGTAGGTTTCACTATGTGCCGGCTGAGCTAGAGGCCAAAATCTACAGGTAGGCACTTTGCAAAAAACAGCTCTGTATTTTGTCATAAAATGGGATGTGTCCACGTTGTGTTTTGGGGCATTTCCTGTCCCGGGCGCTAGGCCTACTGACACAAGTGAGGTATCATTTTTATCGGAAGACTTGGGGGAACGCTGGGTGGAAGGAAATTTGTGGCTCCTCTCAGATTCCAGAACTTTCTGTCACCGAAATGTGAGGAAAACGTGTTATTTTAGCCACATTTTGAGGTTTGAAAAGAATTCTGGGTAACAGAACCTGGTCAGAGCCCCACAAGTCACCTCATCTTGGATTCCCCTGGGTTTCTAGTTTTCAAAAATGTGCTGGTTTGCTAGGTTTCCCCAGGTGCCGGCTGAGCTAGAGGCCAAAATCCACAGGTAGGCACTGTTTTCTATGAAAAAATGTGATGTGTCCACGTTGTGTTTTGGGGCATTTCCTGTCGCGGGCGCTAGGCCTACCCACACAAGTGAGGTATGATTTTTATCGTGAGACTTGGGGGAACGCTGGGTGGAAGGAAATTTGTGGCTCCTCTCAGATTCCAGAACTTTCTGTCACCGAAATGTGAGGAAAACGTGTTATTTTAGCCACATTTTGAGGTTTGAAAAGAATTCTGGGTAACAGAACCTGGTCAGAGCCCCACAAGTCACCTCATCTTGGATTCCCCTGGGTTTCTAGTTTTCAAAAATGTGCTGGTTTGCTAGGTTTCCCAAGGTGCCGGCTGAGCTAGAGGCCTAAATCCACAGGTAGGCACTGTTTTCTATGAAAAAATGTGATGTGTCCACGTTGTGTTTTGGGGCATTTCCTGTCGCGGGCGCTAGGCCTACCCACACATGTGAGGTATCATTTTTATCGGGAGACTTGGGGGAATGCTGGGTGGAAGGAAATTTGTGGCTCCTCTCAGATTCCAGAACTTTCTGTCACCGAAATGTGAGGAAAACTTGTTTTTTTAGCCACTTTTTGAGGTTTGCAAAGGATTCTGGGTAACAGAACCTGGTCAGAGCCCCACGAGTCACCCCATCTTGGATTCCCCTGGGTTTCTAGTTTTCAAAAATGTGCTGGTTTGGTAGGTTTCCCTAGGTGCCGGCTGAGCTAGAGGCCAAAATCCACAGGTAGGCAATGTTTTCTATAAAAAAATGTGATGTGTCCACGTTGTGTTTTGGGGCATTTCCTGTCGTGGGCGCTAGGCCTACCCACACAAGTGAGGTATCATTTTTTATCGGGAGACTTGGGGGAACGCTGGGTGGAAGGAAATTTGTGGCTCCTCTCAGATTCCAGAACTTTCTGTCACCGAAATGTGAGGAAAACGTGTTTTTTTAGCCACTTTTTGAGGTTTGCAAAGGATTCTGGGTAACAGAACCTGGTCAGAGCCCCAAGAGTCACCCCATCTTGGATTCCCCTAGGTCTCTAGTTTTAAAAAATGCACAGGTTTGGTAGGTTTCACTATGTGCCAGCTGAGCTAGAGGCCAAAATCTACAGGTAGGCACTTTGCAAAAAACAGCTCTGTATTTTGTCAAAAAATGGGATGTGTCCACGTTGTGTTTTGGGGCATTTCCTGTCGCGGGTGCTAGGCCTACCGACACAAGTGAGGTATCATTTTTATTGGGATACTTGGGGGAACGCTGGGTGGAAGGAAATTTGTGGCTCCTCTCAGATTCCAGAACTTTCTGTCACCGAAATGTGAGGAAAACTTGTTTTTTTAGTCACTTTTTGAGGTTTGCAAAGGATTCTGGGTAATAGAACCTGTTCAGAGCCCCACGAGTCACCCCATCTTGGATTCCCCTAGGTCTCTAGTTTTCAAAAATGCACAGGTTTGGTAGGTTTCCCTATGTGCCGGCTGAGCTAGAGGCCAAAATCTACAGGTAGGCACTTTGCAAAAAACAGCTCTGTATTTTGTCATAAAATGGGATGTGTCCACGTTGTGTTTTGGGGCATTTCCTGTCGCGGGCGCTAGGCCTACCCACACAAGTGAGGTATCATTTTTATCGGGAGTCTTGGTGGAACGCTGGGTGGAAGGAAATTTGTGGCTCCTCTCAGATTCCAGAACTTTCTGTCACCGAAATGTGAGGAAAACTTGTTTTTTTAGCCACTTTTTGAGGTTTGCAAAGGATTCTGGGTAACAGAACCTGGTCAGAGCCCCACGAGTCAACCCATCTTGGATTCCCCTACGTCTCTAGTTTTAAAAAATGCACAGGTTTGGTAGGTTTCACTATGTGCAGGCTGAGCTAGAGGCCAAAATCTACAGGTAGGCACTTTGCAAAAAACAGCTCTGTATTTTGTCAAAAAATGGGATGTGTCCACGTTGTGTTTTGGGGCATTTTCTGTCGCGGGCGCTAGGCCTACCCACACAAGTGAGGTATCATTTTTATCGGGAGTCTTGGGGGAACGCTGGGTGGAAGGAAATTTGTGGCTCCTCTCAGATTCCAGAACTTTCTGTCACCGAAATGTGAGGAAAACTTGTTTTTTTAGGAACTTTTTGAGGTTTGCAAAGGATTCTGGGTAACAGAACCTGGTCAGAGCCCCACGAGTCACCCCATCTTGGATTCCCCTACGTCTCTAGTTTTAAAAAATGCACAAGTTTGGTAGGTTTCCCTATGTGCCGGCTAAGCTAGAGGCCAAAATCTACAGGTAGGCACTTTGCAAAAAACAGCTCTGTATTTTGTCAAAAAATGGGATGTGTCCACGTTGTGTTTTGGGGCATTTCCTGTCGCGGGCGCTAGGCCTACCGACACAAGTGAGGTATCATTTTTATCGGGAGACTTGGGGGAACGCTGGGTGGAAGGAAATTTGTGGCTCCTCTCAGATTCCAGAACTTTCCGTCACCGAAATGTGAGGAAAACGTGTTTTTTTTAGCCACTTTTTGAGGTTTGCAAAGGATTCTGGGTAACAGAACCTGGTCAGAGCCCAACGAGTCACCCCATCTTGGATTCCCATAGGTCTCTAGTTTTAAAAAATGCACAGGTTTGGTAGGTTTCACTATGTGCCGGCTGAGCTAGAGGCCAAAATCTACAGGGAGGCACTTTGCAAAAAACAGCTCTGTATTTTGTCATAAAATGGGATGTGTCCACGTTGTGTTTTGGGGCATTTCCTGTCGCGGGCGCTAGGCCTACCCACACAAGTGAGGTATCATTTTTATCGTGAGACTTGGGGAAACGCTGGGTGGAAGGAAATTTGTGGCTCCTCTCAGATTCCAGAACTTTCTGTCACCGAAATGTGAGGAAAACGTGTTATTTTAGCCACATTTTGAGGTTTGAAAAGAATTCTGGGTAACAGAACCTGGTCAGAGCCCCACAAGTCACCTCATCTTGGATTCCCCTGGGTTTCTAGTTTTCAAAAATGTGCTGGTTTGCTAGGTTTCCCCAGGTGCCGGCTGAGCTAGAGGCCAAAATCCACAGGTAGGCACTGTTTTCTATGAAAAAATGTGATGTGTCCACGTTGTGTTTTGGGGCATTTCCTGTCGCGGGCGCTAGGCCTACCCACACATGTGAGGTATCATTTTTATCGGGAGACTTGGGGGAATGCTGGGTGGAAGGAAATTTGTGGCTCCTCTCAGATTCCAGAACTTTCTGTCACCGAAATGTGAGGAAAACTTGTTTTTTTAGCCACTTTTTGAGGTTTGCAAAGGATTCTGGGTAACAGAACCTGGTCAGAGCCCCACGAGTCACCCCATCTTGGATTCCCCTGGGTTTCTAGTTTTCAAAAATGTGCTGGTTTGGTAGGTTTCCCTAGGTGCCGGCTGAGCTAGAGGCCAAAATCCACAGGTAGGCAATGTTTTCTATGAAAAAATGTGATGTGTCCACGTTGTGTTTTGGGGCATTTCCTGTCGTGGGCGCTAGGCCTACCCACACAAGTGAGGTATCATTTTTTATCGGGAGACTTGGGGGAACGGTGGGTGGAAGGAAATTTGTGGCTCCTCTCAGATTCCAGAACTTTCTGTCACCGAAATGTGAGGAAAACGTGTTTTTTTAGCCACTTTTTGAGGTTTGCAAAGGATTCTGGGTAACAGAACCTGGTCAGAGCCCCACGAGTCACCCCATCTTGGATTCCCCTTGGTCTCTAGTTTTAAAAAAAGCACAGGTTTGGTAGGTTTCACTATGTGCCAGCTGAGCTAGAGGCCAAAATCTACAGGTAGGCACTTTGCAAAAAACAGCTCTGTATTTTTTCAAAAAATGGGATGTGTCCACGTTGTGTTTTGGGGCATTTCCTGTCGCGGGCGCTAGGCCTACCGACACAAGTGAGGTATCATTTTTATTGGGAGACTTGGGGGAACGCTGGGTAGAAGGAAATTTGTGGCTCCTCTCAGATTCCAGAACTTTCTGTCACCGAAATGTGAGGAAAACTTGTTTTTTTAGTCACTTTTTGAGGTTTGCAAAGGATTCAGGGTAACAGAACCTGTTCAGAGCCCCACGAGTCACCCCATCTTGGATTCCCCTAGGTCTCTAGTTTTCAAAAATGCACAGGTTTGGTAGGTTTCCCTATGTGCCGGCTGAGCTAGAGGCCAAAATCTACAGGTAGGCACTTTTCAAAAAACATCTCTGTATTTTGTCATAAAATGGGATGTGTCCACGTTGTGTTTTGGGGCATTTCCTGTCGCGGGCGCTAGGCCTACCCACACAAGTGAGGTATCATTTTTATCGGGAGTCTTGGTGGAACGCTGGGTGGAAGGAAATTTGTGGCTCCTCTCAGATTCCAGAACTTTCTGTCACCGAAATGTGAGGAAAACTTGTTTTTTTAGCCACTTTTTGAGGTTTGCAAAGGATTCTGGGTAACAGAACCTGGTCAGAGCCCCACGAGTCAACCCATCTTGGATTCCCCTACGTCTCTAGTTTTAAAAAATGCACAGGTTTGGTAGGTTTCACTATGTGCCGGCTGAGCTAGAGGCCAAAATCTACAGGTAGGCACTTTGCAAAAAACAGCTCTGTATTTTGTCAAAAAATGGGATGTGTCCACTTTGTGTTTTGGGGCATTTCCTGTCGCAGGCGCTAGGCCTACCGACACAAGTGAGGTATCATTTTTATCGGGAGACTTGGGGGAACGCTGGGTGAAAGGAAATTTGTGGCTCCTCTCAGATTCCAGAACTTACTGTCACCGAAATGTGAGGAAAACGTGTTTTTTTTAGCCATTTTTTGAGGTTTGCAAAGGATTCTGGGTAACAGAACCTGGTCAGAGCCCCACGAGTCACCCCATCTTGGATTCCCCTAGGTCTCTAGTTTTAAAAAATGCACAGGTTTGGTAGGTTTCACTATGTGCCGGCTGAGCTAGAGGCCAAAATCTACAGGGAGGCACTTTGCAAAAAACAGCTCTGTATTTTGTCATAAAATGGGATGTGTCCACGTTGTGTTTTGGGGCATTTCCTGTCCCGGGCGCTAGGCCTACTGACACAAGTGAGGTATCATTTTTATCGGAAGACTTGGGGGAACGCTGGGTGGAAGGAAATTTGTGGCTCCTCTCAGATTCCAGAACTTTCTGTCACCGAAGTGTGAGGAAAACGTGTTATTTTAGCCACATTTTGAGGTTTGAAAAGAATTCTGGGTAACAGAACCTGGTCAGAGCCCCACAAGTCACCTCATCTTGGATTCCCCTGGGTTTCTAGTTTTCAAAAATGTGCTGGTTTGCTAGGTTTCCCCAGGTGCCGGCTGAGCTAGAGGCCAAAATCCACAGGTAGGCACTGTTTTCTATGAAAAAATGTGATGTGTCCACGTTGTGTTTTGGGGCATTTCCTGTCGCGGGCGCTAGGCCTACCCACACAAGTGAGGTATCATTTTTATCGGGAGTCTTGGTGGAACGCTGGGTGGAAGGAAATTTGTGGCTCCTCTCAGATTCCAGAACTTTCTGTCACCGAAATGTGAGGAAAACTTGTTTTTTTAGCCACTTTTTGAGGTTTGCAAAGGATTCTGGGTAACAGAACCTGGTCAGAGCCCCACGAGTCAACCCATCTTGGATTCCCCTACGTCTCTAGTTTTAAAAAATGCACAGGTTTGGTAGGTTTCACTATGTGCAGGCTGAGCTAGAGGCCAAAATCTACAGGTAGGCACTTTGCAAAAAACAGCTCTGTATTTTGTCAAAAAATGGGATGTGTCCACGTTGTGTTTTGGGGCATTTTCTGTCGCGGGCGCTAGGCCTACCCACACAAGTGAGGTATCATTTTTATCGGGAGTCTTGGGGGAACGCTGGGTGGAAGGAAATTTGTGGCTCCTCTCAGATTCCAGAACTTTCTGTCACCGAAATGTGAGGAAAACTTGTTTTTTTAGGAACTTTTTGAGGTTTGCAAAGGATTCTGGGTAACAGAACCTGGTCAGAGCCCCACGAGTCACCCCATCTTGGATTCCCCTACGTCTCTAGTTTTAAAAAATGCACAAGTTTGGTAGGTTTCCCTATGTGCCGGCTAAGCTAGAGGCCAAAATCTACAGGTAGGCACTTTGCAAAAAACAGCTCTGTATTTTGTCAAAAAATGGGATGTGTCCACGTTGTGTTTTGGGGCATTTCCTGTCGCGGGCGCTAGGCCTACCGACACAAGTGAGGTATCATTTTTATCGGGAGACTTGGGGGAACGCTGGGTGGAAGGAAATTTGTGGCTCCTCTCAGATTCCAGAACTTTCCGTCACCGAAATGTGAGGAAAACGTGTTTTTTTTAGCCACTTTTTGAGGTTTGCAAAGGATTCTGGGTAACAGAACCTGGTCAGAGCCCAACGAGTCACCCCATCTTGGATTCCCATAGGTCTCTAGTTTTAAAAAATGCACAGGTTTGGTAGGTTTCACTATGTGCCGGCTGAGCTAGAGGCCAAAATCTACAGGGAGGCACTTTGCAAAAAACAGCTCTGTATTTTGTCATAAAATGGGATGTGTCCACGTTGTGTTTTGGGGCATTTCCTGTCGCGGGCGCTAGGCCTACCCACACAAGTGAGGTATCATTTTTATCGTGAGACTTGGGGAAACGCTGGGTGGAAGGAAATTTGTGGCTCCTCTCAGATTCCAGAACTTTCTGTCACCGAAATGTGAGGAAAACGTGTTATTTTAGCCACATTTTGAGGTTTGAAAAGAATTCTGGGTAACAGAACCTGGTCAGAGCCCCACAAGTCACCTCATCTTGGATTCCCCTGGGTTTCTAGTTTTCAAAAATGTGCTGGTTTGCTAGGTTTCCCCAGGTGCCGGCTGAGCTAGAGGCCAAAATCCACAGGTAGGCACTGTTTTCTATGAAAAAATGTGATGTGTCCACGTTGTGTTTTGGGGCATTTCCTGTCGCGGGCGCTAGGCCTACCCACACATGTGAGGTATCATTTTTATCGGGAGACTTGGGGGAATGCTGGGTGGAAGGAAATTTGTGGCTCCTCTCAGATTCCAGAACTTTCTGTCACCGAAATGTGAGGAAAACTTGTTTTTTTAGCCACTTTTTGAGGTTTGCAAAGGATTCTGGGTAACAGAACCTGGTCAGAGCCCCACGAGTCACCCCATCTTGGATTCCCCTGGGTTTCTAGTTTTCAAAAATGTGCTGGTTTGGTAGGTTTCCCTAGGTGCCGGCTGAGCTAGAGGCCAAAATCCACAGGTAGGCAATGTTTTCTATGAAAAAATGTGATGTGTCCACGTTGTGTTTTGGGGCATTTCCTGTCGTGGGCGCTAGGCCTACCCACACAAGTGAGGTATCATTTTTTATCGGGAGACTTGGGGGAACGGTGGGTGGAAGGAAATTTGTGGCTCCTCTCAGATTCCAGAACTTTCTGTCACCGAAATGTGAGGAAAACGTGTTTTTTTAGCCACTTTTTGAGGTTTGCAAAGGATTCTGGGTAACAGAACCTGGTCAGAGCCCCACGAGTCACCCCATCTTGGATTCCCCTTGGTCTCTAGTTTTAAAAAAAGCACAGGTTTGGTAGGTTTCACTATGTGCCAGCTGAGCTAGAGGCCAAAATCTACAGGTAGGCACTTTGCAAAAAACAGCTCTGTATTTTTTCAAAAAATGGGATGTGTCCACGTTGTGTTTTGGGGCATTTCCTGTCGCGGGCGCTAGGCCTACCGACACAAGTGAGGTATCATTTTTATTGGGAGACTTGGGGGAACGCTGGGTAGAAGGAAATTTGTGGCTCCTCTCAGATTCCAGAACTTTCTGTCACCGAAATGTGAGGAAAACTTGTTTTTTTAGTCACTTTTTGAGGTTTGCAAAGGATTCAGGGTAACAGAACCTGTTCAGAGCCCCACGAGTCACCCCATCTTGGATTCCCCTAGGTCTCTAGTTTTCAAAAATGCACAGGTTTGGTAGGTTTCCCTATGTGCCGGCTGAGCTAGAGGCCAAAATCTACAGGTAGGCACTTTTCAAAAAACATCTCTGTATTTTGTCATAAAATGGGATGTGTCCACGTTGTGTTTTGGGGCATTTCCTGTCGCGGGCGCTAGGCCTACCCACACAAGTGAGGTATCATTTTTATCGGGAGTCTTGGTGGAACGCTGGGTGGAAGGAAATTTGTGGCTCCTCTCAGATTCCAGAACTTTCTGTCACCGAAATGTGAGGAAAACTTGTTTTTTTAGCCACTTTTTGAGGTTTGCAAAGGATTCTGGGTAACAGAACCTGGTCAGAGCCCCACGAGTCAACCCATCTTGGATTCCCCTACGTCTCTAGTTTTAAAAAATGCACAGGTTTGGTAGGTTTCACTATGTGCCGGCTGAGCTAGAGGCCAAAATCTACAGGTAGGCACTTTGCAAAAAACAGCTCTGTATTTTGTCAAAAAATGGGATGTGTCCACTTTGTGTTTTGGGGCATTTCCTGTCGCAGGCGCTAGGCCTACCGACACAAGTGAGGTATCATTTTTATCGGGAGACTTGGGGGAACGCTGGGTGAAAGGAAATTTGTGGCTCCTCTCAGATTCCAGAACTTACTGTCACCGAAATGTGAGGAAAACGTGTTTTTTTTAGCCATTTTTTGAGGTTTGCAAAGGATTCTGGGTAACAGAACCTGGTCAGAGCCCCACGAGTCACCCCATCTTGGATTCCCCTAGGTCTCTAGTTTTAAAAAATGCACAGGTTTGGTAGGTTTCACTATGTGCCGGCTGAGCTAGAGGCCAAAATCTACAGGGAGGCACTTTGCAAAAAACAGCTCTGTATTTTGTCATAAAATGGGATGTGTCCACGTTGTGTTTTGGGGCATTTCCTGTCCCGGGCGCTAGGCCTACTGACACAAGTGAGGTATCATTTTTATCGGAAGACTTGGGGGAACGCTGGGTGGAAGGAAATTTGTGGCTCCTCTCAGATTCCAGAACTTTCTGTCACCGAAGTGTGAGGAAAACGTGTTATTTTAGCCACATTTTGAGGTTTGAAAAGAATTCTGGGTAACAGAACCTGGTCAGAGCCCCACAAGTCACCTCATCTTGGATTCCCCTGGGTTTCTAGTTTTCAAAAATGTGCTGGTTTGCTAGGTTTCCCCAGGTGCCGGCTGAGCTAGAGGCCAAAATCCACAGGTAGGCACTGTTTTCTATGAAAAAATGTGATGTGTCCACGTTGTGTTTTGGGGCATTTCCTGTCGCGGGCGCTAGGCCTACCCACACAAGTGAGGTATCATTTTTATCGTGAGACTTGGGGGAACGCTGGGTGGAAGGAAATTTGTGGCTCCTCTCAGATTCCAGAACTTTCAGTCACCGAAATGTGAGGAAAACGTGTTATTTTAGCCACATTTTGAGGTTTGAAAAGAATTCTGGGTAACAGAACCTGGTCAGAGCCCCACAAGTCACCTCATCTTGGATTCCCCTGGGTTTCTAGTTTTCAAAAATGTGCTGGTTTGCTAGGTTTCCCCAGGTGCCGGCTGAGCTAGAGGCCAAAATCCACAGGTAGGCACTGTTTTCTATGAAAAAATGTGATGTGTCCACGTTGTGTTTTGGGGCATTTCCTGTCGCGGGCGCTAGGCCTACCCACACATGTGAGGTATCATTTTTATCGGGAGACTTGGGGGAATGCTGGGTGGAAGGAAATTTGTGGCTCCTCTCAGATTCCAGAACTTTCTGTCACCGAAATGTGAGGAAAACTTGTTTTTTTAGCCACTTTTTGAGGTTTGCAAAGGATTCTGGGTAACAGAACCTGGTCAGAGCCCCACGAGTCACCCCATCTTGGATTCCCCTGGGTTTCTAGTTTTCAAAAATGTGCTGGTTTGGTAGGTTTCCCTAGGTGCCGGCTGAGCTAGAGGCCAAAATCCACAGGTAGGCAATGTTTTCTATGAAAAAATGTGATGTGTCCACGTTGTGTTTTGGGGCATTTCCTGTCGTGGGCGCTAGGCCTACCCACACAAGTGAGGTATCATTTTTTATCGGGAGACTTGGGGGAACGCTGGGTGGAAGGAAATTTGTGGCTCCTCTCAGATTCCAGAACTTTCTGTCACCGAAATGTGAGGAAAACGTGTTTTTTTAGCCACTTTTTGAGGTTTGCAAAGGATTCTGGGTAACAGAACCTGGTCAGAGCCCCACGAGTCACCCCATCTTGGATTCCCCTAGGTCTCTAGTTTTAAAAAATGCACAGGTTTGGTAGGTTTCACTATGTGCCAGCTGAGCTAGAGGCCAAAATCTACAGGTAGGCACTTTGCAAAAAACAGCTCTGTATTTTGTCAAAAAATGGGATGTGTCCACGTTGTGTTTTGGGGCATTTCCTGTCGCGGGCGCTAGGCCTACCGACACAAGTGAGGTATCATTTTTATTGGGAGACTTGGGGGAACGCTGGGTGGAACGAAATTTGTGGCTCCTCTCAGATTCCAGAACTTTCTGTCACCGAAATGTGAGGAAAACTTGTTTTTTTAGCCACTTTTTGAGGTTTGCAAAGGATTCTGGGTAACAGAACCTGTTCAGAGCCCCACGAGTCACCCCATCTTGGATTCCCCTAGGTCTCTAGTTTTCAAAAATGCACAGCTTTGGAAGGTTTCCCTATGTGCCGGCTGAGCTAGAGGCCAAAATCTACAGGTAGGCACTTTGCAAAAAACAGCTCTGTATTTTGTCATAAAATGGGATGTGTCCACGTTGTGTTTTGGGGCATTTCCTGTTGCGGGCGCTAGGCCTACCCACACAAGTGAGGTATCATTTTTATCGGGAGTCTTGGTGGAACGCTGGGTGGAAGGAAATTTGTGGCTCCTCTCAGATTCCAGAACTTTCTGTCACCGAAATGTGAGGAAAACTTGTTTTTTTAGCCACTTTTTGAGGTTTGCAAAGGATTCTGGGTAACAGAACCTGGTCAGAGCCCCACGAGTCAACCCATCTTGGATTCCCCTACGTCTCTAGTTTTCAAAAATGCACAGGTTTGGTAGGTTTCCCTATGTGCTGGCTGAGCTAGAGGCCAAAATCTACAGGTAGTCACTTTGCAAAAAACAGCTCTGTATTTTTTCAAAAAATGGGATGTGTCCGCGTTGTGTTTTGGGGCATTTCCTGTCACGGGCGCTAGGCCTACCGACACAAGTGAGGTATCATTTTTATCGGGAGACTTGAGGGAACGCTGGGTGGAAGGAAATTTGTGGCTCCTCTCAGATTCCAGAACTTTCTGTCACCGAAATGTGAGGAAAACGTGTTTTTTTTAGCCACTTTTTGAGGTTTGCAAAGGATTCTGGGTAACAGAACCTGGTCAGAGCCCCACGAGCCACCCCATCTTGGATTCCCCTAGGTCTCTAGTTTTAAAAAATGCACAGGTTTGGTAGGTTTCACTATGTGCCGGCTGAGCTAGAGGCCAAAATCTACAGGGAGGCACTTTGCAAAAAACAGCTCTGTATTTTGTCATAAAATGGGATGTGTCCACGTTGTGTTTTGGGGCATTTCCTGTCCCGGGCGCTAGGCCTACTGACACAAGTGAGGTATCATTTTTATCGGAAGACTTGGGGGAACGCTGGGTGGAAGGAAATTTGTGGCTCCTCTCAAATTCCAGAACTTTCTGTCACCGAAATGTGAGGAAAACGTGTTATTTTAGCCACATTTTGAGGTTTGAAAAGAATTCTGGGTAACAGAACCTGGTCAGAGCCCCACAAGTCACCTCATCTTGGATTCCCCTGGGTTTCTAGTTTTCAAAAATGTGCTGGTTTGCTAGGTTTCCCCAGGTGCCGGCTGAGCTAGAGGCCAAAATCCACAGGTAGGCACTGTTTTCTATGAAAAAATGTGATGTGTCCACGTTGTGTTTTGGGGCATTTCCTGTCGCGGGCGCTAGGCCTACCCACACAAGTGAGGTACCATTTTTATCGTGAGACTTGGGGGAACGCTGGGTGGAAGGAAATTTGTGGCTCCTCTCAGATTCCAGAACTCTCTGTCACCGAAATGTGAGGAAAACGTGTTATTTTAGCCACATTTTGAGGTTTGAAAAGCATTCTGGGTAACAGAACCTGGTCAGAGCCCCACAAGTCACCTCATCTTGGATTCCCCTGGGTTTCTAGTTTTCAAAAATGTGCTGGTTTGCTAGGTTTCCCCAGGTGCCGGCTGAGCTAGAGGCCAAAATCCACAGGTAGGCACTGTTTTCTATGAAAAAATGTGATGTGTCCACGTTGTGTTTTGGGGCATTTCCTGTCGCGGGCGCTAGGCCTACCCACACATGTGAGGTATCATTTTTATCGGGAGACTTGGGGGAATGCTGGGTGGAAGGAAATTTGTGGCTCCTCTCAGATTCCAGGACTTTCTGTCACCGAAATGTGAGGAAAACTTGTTTTTTTAGCCACTTTTTGAGGTTTGCAAAGGATTCTGGGTAACAGAACCTGGTCAGAGCCCCACGAGTCACCCCATCTTGGCTTCCCCTGGGTTTCTAGTTTTCAAAAATGTGCTGGTTTGGTAGGTTTCCCTAGGTGCCGGCTGAGCTAGAGGCCAAAATCCACAGGTAGGCAATGTTTTCTATGAAAAAATGTGATGTGTCCACGTTGTGTTTTGGGGCATTTCCTGTCGTGGGCGCTAGGCCTACCCACACAAGTGAGGTATCATTTTTTATCGGGAGACTTGGGGGAACGCTGGGTGGAAGGAAATTTGTGGCTCCTCTCAGATTCCAGAACTTTCTGTCACCGAAATTTGAGGAAAACGTGTTTTTTTAGCAACTTTTTGAGGTTTGCAAAGGATTCTGGGTAACAGAACCTGGTCAGAGCCCAACGAATCACCCCATCTTGGATTCCCCTAGGTCTCTAGTTTTAAAAAATGCACAGGTTTGGTAGGTTTCACTATGTGCCAGCTGAGCTAGAGGCCAAAATCTACAGGTAGGCACTTTGCAAAAAACAGCTCTGTATTTTGTCAAAAAATGGGATGTTTCCACGTTGTGTTTTGGGGCATTTCCTGTCGCGGGCGCTAGGCCTACCGACACAAGTGAGGTATCATTTTTATTGGGAGACTTGGGGGAACGCTGGGTGGTAGGAAATTTGTGGCTCCTCTCAGATTCCAGAACTTTCTGTCACCGAAATGTGAGGAAAACTTGTTTTTTTAGCCACTTTTTGAGGTTTGCAAAGGATTCTGGGTAACAGAACCTGTTCAGAGCCCCACGAGTCACCCCATCTTGGATTCCCCTAGGTCTCTAGTTTTCAAAAATGCACAGGTTTGGTAGGTTTCCCTATGTGCCGGCTGAGCTAGAGGCCAAAATCTACAGGTAGGCACTTTGCAAAAAACAGCTCTGTATTTTGTCATAAAATGGGATGTGTCCACGTTGTGTTTTGGGGCATTTCCTGTCGCGGGCGCTAGGCCTACCCACACAAGTGAGGTATCATTTTTATCGGGAGTCTTGGTGGAACGCTGGGTGGAAGGAAATTTGTGGCTCCTCTCAGATTCCAGAACTTTCTGTCACCGAAATGTGAGGAAAACTTGTTTTTTTTGCCACTTTTTGAGGTTTGCAAAGGATTCTGGGTAACAGAACCTGGTCAGAGCCCCACGAGTCAACCCATCTTGGATTCCCCTACGTCTCTAGTTTTCAAAAATGCACAGGTTTGGTAGGTTTCCCTATGTGCTGGCTGAGCTAGAGGCCAAAATCTACAGGTAGTCACTTTGCAAAAAACAGCTCTGTATTTATTCAAAAAATGGGATGTGTCCACGTTGTGTTTTGGGGCATTTCCTGTCGCGGGCGCTAGGCCTGCCCACACAAGTGAGGTATCATTTTTATCGGGAGACTTGGGGGAACGCTGGGTGGAAGGACATTTTTGGCTCCTCTCAGATTCCAGAACTTTCTGTCACCGAAATGTGAGGAAAACTTGTTTTTTTAGCCACTTTTTGAGGTTTGCAAAGGATTCTGGGTAACAGAACCTGGTCAGAGCCCCACGAGTCACCCCATCTTGGATTCCCCTAGGTCTCTAGTTTTAAAAAATGCACAGGTTTGGTAGGTTTCTCTATGTGCCGGATGAGCTAGAGGCCAAAATATACAGGTAGGCACTTTGCAAAAAACAGCTCTGTATTTTGTCAAAAAATGGGATGTGTCCACGTTGTGTTTTGGGGCATTTCCTGTCGCGGGCGCTAGGCCTACCCACACAAGTGAGGTATCATTTTTATCGGGAGTCTTGGGGGAACGCTGGGTGGAAGGAAATTTGTGGCTCCTCTCAGATTCCAGAACTTTCTGCCCCGAAATGTGAGGAAAACTTGTTTTTTTAGCTACTTTTTGAGGTTTGCAAAGGATTCTGGGTAACAGAACCTGGTCAGAGCCCCACGAGTCACCCCATCTTGGATTCCCCTGCGTCTCTAGTTTTCAAAAATGCACAGGTTTGGTAGGTTTCCCTATGTGCTGGCTGAGCTAGAGGCCAAAATCTACAGGTAGTCACTTTGCAAAAAACAGCTCTGTATTTAGTCAAAAAATGGGATGTGTCCACGTTGTGTTTTGGGGCATTTCCTGTCGCGGGCGCTAGGCCTACCCACACAAGTGAGGTATCATTTTTATCGGGAGACTTGGGAGAACGCTGGGTGGAAGGAAATTTGTGGCTCCTCTCAGATTCCAGAACTTTCTGTCACCGAAATGTGAGGAAAACGTGTTTTTTTTAGCCACTTTTTGAGGTTTGCAAAGGATTCTGGGTAACAGAACCTGGTCAGAGCCCCACGAGTCACCCCATCTTGGATTCCCCTAGGTCTCTAGTTTTAAAAAATGCACAGGTTTGGTAGGTTTCACTATGTGCCGGCTGAGCTAGAGGCCAAAATCTACAGGTAGGCACTTTGCAAAAAACAGCTCTGTATTTTGTCAAAAAATGGGATGTGTCCACGTTGTGTTTTGGGGCATTTCCTTTCGCGGGCGCTAGGCCTACCGACACAAGTGAGGTATCATTTTTATCGGGAGACTTGGGGGAACGCTGGGTGGAAGGAAATTTGTGGCTCCTCTCAGATTCCAGAACTTTCTGTCACCGAAATGTGAGGAAAACTTGTTTTTTTAGCCACTTTTTGAGGTTTGCAAAGGATTCTGGGTCACAGAACCTGGTCAGAGCCCCACGAGTCACCCCATCTTGGATTCCCCTAGGTCTCTAGTTGCAAAAATGCACAGGTTTGGTAGGTTTCCCTATGTGCCGGCTGAGCTAGAGGCCAAAATATACAGGTAGGCACTTTGCAAAAAACAGCTCTGTATTTTGTCAAAAAATGGGATGTGTCCACGTTGTGTTTTGGGGCATTTCCTGTCGCGGGCACTAGGCCTACCCACACAAGTAAGGTATCATTTTTATCGGGAGACTTGGGGGAACATAGACTAGCAAAACAAGTGTTATTGCCCCTTATCCTTCTCTACATTTTTTCCTTCCAAATATAAGAGAGTGTGTAAAAAAGACGTCTATTTGAGAAATGCCCTGCAATTCACATGCTAGTATGGGCACCTCGGAATTCAGAGATGTGCAAATAACCACTGCTCCTCAAAACCTTATGTTGATCCCATTTTGGAAATGCAAAGGTTTTCTTGATACCTCTTTTTCACTCTTCATATTTCAGCAAATGAATTGCTGTATACCCAATATAGAATGAAAACCAACTTCAGGGTGCAGCTCATTTATTGGCTCTGGGTACCTAGGGTTCTTGATGAACCGACAAGCCCTTTATATCCCCGCAACCAGAAGAGTCCAGCAGACAAAACGGTATATTGCTTTCAGAAATCTGACATCGCAGGAAAAAGTTACAGAGTAAAACATATAGAAAAATTGCTGTTGTTTTCAGCTCAATTTCAATATTGTTTTATTTCAGCTGTTATTTTCTGTAGGAAAACCTTGTAGGATCTACACAAATGACCCCTTGCTGAATTCAGAATTTTGTCTAGTTTTCAGAAATGTTTAGCTTTCCGGGATCCACCATTGGTTTCATACCCATTCCTGTCACTAACTGGAAGGAGGTTGAAAGCACCAAAAATAGTAAAAATGGGGTATGTCCCAGTAAAATGCCAAATTTGTGTTGGAAAATGTGGTTTTCTGATTCAAGTCTGCCCGTTCCTGAAAGGTGGGAAGATAGTGATTTCAGCACCAGAAACCCTTTGTTGATGGCATTTTCAGGAAAAAAAACACAAGCCTTCTTCGGCAGCCCTTTTTCCCCATTTATTTGGAAAAAACAAAATGTTCACTGTATTTTGGCTATTTTCTTGGTCTCCTCCAGGGGAAACCACAAACTCTGGGTACCATTAGAATCCCTAGGATGTTGGAAAAAAAGGACGCAAATTTGGCGTGGTTAGCTTATGTGGACAAAAGGTTATGAAGCCCTAAGCGCAAACTACCCCAAATAGCCAAAAAAGGGCTCAGCACTGGGGGGGAAAAGGCCCAGCAGCTAAGGGGTTAATAAAAGATGCATCAACCCTTAGGCCCTCATTATGACATTGGTGATAAGTCCTGCTTAAGGCCACAGTGACGCCATCAACATACCGCCGCAGTGGTGAATATCCTTTCGCCATATTATGACACTCACACACATATCCGACTGAATACATCCACATACACAAATCCACCAGTCCAAAGGTCAGTGCTAAAGTGTCGGGACTAACACCCATACCGTTACGCCAACAGAACAACGCCCTCCACATAATTACCCACGAATCACCACGACGGACATTCAATGGTGGTAAACCATTGGCGGTACATGCCACTGCGCTCAGAATGGACACCCACATACAAAGCAACACTACATTGGCCAATACATAAAGCACACATCTGACACTCATATACACACCACACACACACACCCACAGCACCAAAAAGCACACACCCACATTACCCACAACCCTTTACAAACAACAATTACTGACAGGAGATTCCGTCCATCATTTGCTGTTTTTGCATTTGTCGCACCTAGTGGGAAGGGTATGCCCAGACATGGGCCCCGTATAAGCTATGCCACCAGATTCAAGCCAGCCTTGCTGATGAAGGGTGATACCCTGAAACTGGTCCCAGGATGATTGTTTCTGTTCCAGGGAGGACCTGGCCTGGCAGTTCGGGCTGGACTATTCCCATGGAGAGCTGGGTCAAGGCTGAGTTGTATATGGCTGGATCCAAAATGGAATGGCATGGCAAGCAAATGAATTAATGGATTCAACCCAGATCTGTTGTGAATGTTTGATTGGTTCTGCATTCCGTCCATCATTTGTTGTTTTTGCAGGAGATTGACACGAACAGCACAGAGATTACTAGACACACACACCACATACACCCATACATCCCTCACACACTCCACATCACACACCCCACCACATTACTCAGTACACTCTCACCAACGCACACTTCACAACAGCTATGTCCTCACAAAAGCACCCCAGTTTCACTGATGAGGAGCTGAGGGTCATGGTGGAGAAAATTGTCAGTTTAGAGCCACAGCTGGTTGGAGCACAGGTACAGCAGATATCCATTGCCAGGAATATGGAGCTATGGTGGAGAATCGCGGACAGGATGAACGCCATGGGACAGCACCCAAGAACAATGGATGACATCAGGAAGAGGTGGAACGACTTATGGGGGAAGGTACGTTCGTGGCAGCAAGGCACCAGCTCACCATCCATAGGACTGGCAGTGGACACCTACCTCCTCCCCCACAGCTCACAGCATGGGAGGAGCAAGACTTGACATTACTGCATTCTGAGGGTCTCACTGGAGTAGCCAGAGGACTGAACACTGGTGAGTCAACATTTACCACTTATCATCCCCTATACCTGCATGCCATCACACCCCCTCACCCGCACTCCCATCACTCCACTCCACCCCACACACTTCACCAACACAGATGACTAACCCCAATGCCAAGCCCTGCATGCCATCCCAATGCATGGATAGCCCTCCCAGCCATGCATGGACACCCATCACCAAAGCATGCAAAGCATAGGGAAACTAACAATCACACAATACATCATCATACCAAACCAAGGTGGCAGGGCAATAGCAACGATAGAGGGGAAGCCAGGCATATACAATATGTCACAGACATGAAGCATAATACATCACTTACATCCCAACAGGTGCCCCAGCCAATCTCGGCGGAGAGGCAGTGTCATGACTATCTAGTCCCCCAACAGAAGATGCCCCCAGTGATGACAGTAACTCTGGATTTCAGGATCTGGACCAACAACCTGGCCCATGAGGGACCACTGGACAGTCGGTCACCCAATCCCACTCACAGTCCACCACGTAGCCTTCCCCATCAGTATTCACACCTCTGTCCCCAGGACACGTCAATCAACAGTGTTCCCACCTGTACAGGGACCCCAAGCCACAGCTCGCCCCCAAAACAATCATGGACCTGGGGGTCAGTGGCAGTGGGCACACCGCTCAGGGGACAGAGGCACAGGCCAACAGGGACACTGGGAGGACTACTGTGCACCAGGGGGAGGACAGGCCCAGGAAACCGACTCTCCAGGAGGCACTCACTGAGATCCTGGGACCCTACCAACATTCCTAGGGCACGATGGGCTAGATCCTTGACAACGTACAGGAGAACACACGGCTGCAGGAGGAACAGTATCAGGGGATCAGGGAGGACTTGCAGGCTATTAACACCACCTTGGTCTCTGTTGGAAATGGCCTTTCTGCAGGGTCACCCCCAAACCTTTTGCCTTCCTCCTTCTCTTTTTCTGACCTTGTTTTTGCTAGCTTTAGGACTCTGTGCACTTTACCACTGCTATTCAGTGCTAAACTGCATATGCACTCTCCTTAAAACATGGTGACATTAGCTCATACCCAATGGGATTATTTTATTTACTTGTAATTCCCTAGTCAAGTGCACTACATGTGCCCATGTCCTGTAAATTGAATGCTACTAGTGGGCTGCAGCACTGGTTGTGCCACCCACATAAGTAGCCCCCTAACCAACCATGTCTCAGGCCTGCAGTGCCTGTGTGTGTAGTTTCGCTGCCACTTTGACTTCCCTTTTTTCTACGTATAAGTCACCCCTAAGGTAGGTCCTAGGTAGCCCATAGGGCAGGGTGCTATGCAGGTAAAAGGCAGGACATGAACATGTGTGTTCTATATGTCCTGGTAGTGTAAAACTCTTAGATTAATTTTTACACTGCTATGAGGCCTGCTCCTTTCATAGGATAGCATCAGGGCTACCCTCATATACTGTTTGAGTGGTAGATCCTGATCTGAAAGGAGTAGCCAGTTCATATTTAGTATGGCCAGAATAGTGATGCAAAATCCTGCTTAATGTTGAAGTTGTATTTTATATTACTATTTTAGAAATGCTACTTTTGGAAAGTGAACATTTCTCTACATTAAAATCCTTCTGTGCCTTCCAATCCACGTCTGGCTAGGTTCAGTTGACAGCTCCATTGTGCATTCACTCAGACAACCCCACACAGGATGCTCAATCGCACTTGCATAAATCTGCATACTGAATGGGTCTTCCTGGGCTGGAAGGGTGGAGGGCTTGACACTTACATGTCAAAGGACAGTAGCCTGCCCTCACACAAAGGACTGCCACACCCCCCACTGTAATCCTAGCAGACAGGATGGATCTGAAAGGGGATCTTGTGCACTTCTAAGCCAGCCTTTGAAGTCTCCCCCACTTCAAAGGCACATTTGGGTATTTGAGCAGGATCTCTGACTCTACCAACTTAGACACTTCTTGACAAAACACTCTTGTCACAGACACTTCCTGGAGCAGAGAACCTTAACCAAAACATGCAACCGGCCAAGGAGAACTGCCTGGCTCCCCAAAGGACTCACCTGACTGCTTTCTGAGAAGGACTGCTTCATTGTTGTTGCCTTGCTGCCTTGCTGCTCTCTGGCTGTGCTGAGAAATGCTCTCCAAGGTCTTGGATAGAGCTTGCATCCTGTTCCCTGTAGTCTCAGGACAAAAAGAAGTAATTCCTGTAAGAGGAAAGTGTTGTGTATTTTTGTGGTGTTCTACTGTGTTATTGCATGATTTATTGATTTATTGCACAAATACTTTACACGTTGCCTTCTAAGTTAAGCCTGACTGCTCAGTGCCTAGCTACCAGAGGGTGGACACAGGATAATTTGGATTGTGCATGATCTACCCTGACTAGAGTGAGGGTCCTTGTTTGGACAGGGGGTAACCGGACTGCCAACCAAATACCCCATTTCTAACAGTATCCACAGCAGGGGTGCTGGCAGAGATGGCCAACATCATGAGGCAAGGAACAGCGGGCCCCTACCACTAGCCAGTCCATTGACCAGCCCTCCCCTTCTGCTGCAGCTAGTGGGCAGGAGGCCCAGCCACAGGACCCCCAGGCCACTAGCACCCCTCCCCTTGCAGAAGGTGATCCACCCCTCAAACGTTCCCTGCGAACCAGACAGAAGCCAGAGACACTTGCCAAGACCACCACCAGGAAATACAACTCTCTTGATTGCCCCCCTTGTGTCCCATCCTGTCACCTTGTCCACCTTGAACTGCCTTTTCTCTCCTTCCTATGGCCCCATGGACACTAGACCTGTGCTACAAACAGACTAGAACAAATCTGTGGACTCCATCATCACCCCATTCCATTGCACTTTTCCCTCAATTTCATAGCACTACAATAAACACCTTTGAACACAACCTGTCTACGAGTATTTAATGTGTTAAAAATGTGCATTTCTAGAAACAGTCACATCTACTGCTAATGATCTGAACACTGTGAGAGCATAGAGATAATTACCTGAGCTGTACTCATCACATCAGTACATAGTTCTTATCTCACCAACATCTGTAAAATGACAAGCCATAGGTGACAGTAAGTTGAGATGCAATGGAAGTTAATGCCATCATGCTACAGCCACACAGAAAACATCAATAGTCAGAGGAATGGTCACTTGCACTGTCTCACCTGTGTGTCATTGAAAGTACTGACGTATAACTGATGTTCGGTTGTCCTCATCCTCATCCTCTGCCTCCTCATCCTCACTGTCCTCAGGGTCCACTGCTGCCACAGGGGCATCTCCAGTCTCCTCCTTCTGCAGAAAGGGTACATGCTGTCTGAGGGCCATGTTGTGCAACATGCAGCATGCCACTACTGTCTGGCAGACCATCCTGGGTGAGTAGCACAGGGATCCACCTGTCAGATGGAGACACCTGAACCTGGCCTTCAGGAGCCCGAAGGTCCTCTCGATGATCCTTCTGATTCGCCCATGTGCCTCATATTAACATTCATCAGCCCCTGTCTGTGGAACTGAAAATTCTGGACCCGTGTTATAAGCGTCGTCGTATCACAACGATTTTGGTATCAGCAGACCGGGAATCATTAGAATAGTATGCACAAGCATAGTATTCATATTCGGGTAACGAAATCACCCGAATATCAGAGTTTCCGTCCTGAACCCTCGTGTTCCATTTAAACGACAGCCATTTTATGATTGCCCTCACATAGGCCAATGTCTAATGCTGAAAACGAGTCTGAAGGACACGTACATCTTTGCTGACTCCTCTGTGACCTGGGCAAGCTGACTCCACTGCCTGAGGACCAAACCTGTTCGGCCAGTTTCTTTCCCAGTGGCCGAATGAGATTAGTATCAAGGCACAACACATCATAAACCTTTCATCACACACAAACCATGCCTAATCTTACACACACCTGTCCCTGTTTCTTTCTTTATGACTTGCTTTACAAGGAGGAGGTGCCCGTTTATATTGGGGGTCTGTCGATATCTGATGAAAGTACTAAGCCTTGCCGGGTAATTGATTGAGGGCTGGACAAACTGAAATATGGGCTTGTCATCATAAACCTGCTATTTCTTTGTAGTGAAAATATGTGAATGGTCAACTGTAAAATAAGGAATGTTTGCCTAAAGCATAATATTTTGTATAAAAGAGAAGGTTAGCTTTGCAAAGGGAGCAGTCTCCTGAGAATATACACCATGTTGTACTTCTAGGATACCTGTTACTGGCTGCAGCCAATAAACAAGATCTTTGACTTCACCAAGAAGACTCTGTGTTTTTGTAGTCTGAAACAGGAAGGACTCGAAGTCTTAGGGTGTGTTCCCTGGCACCACTGGGTTCTGAAAAACCCAGTACTTCAGTTGGCGCCCAACATGGGGCGATTTCAGCGGTACCGGTCCAAGCCAGAGGTTCGTGAGGAGCTTCGTGTGAAAATTCTGGAGGAAGGCCGCCACTTCATCGACCCCTGTATGTCGACGTGGTCCGAAAGTCTTTGCTGCGAGGTTCCCCGCTTCCCGACGGCTACGAAGGACTGCTGCCCTGACTATCGCCCTGTTTTGGACCCTTGATGATTTGGTAGAGCGAAACGATAAACGAGTCTTCTGGTGATGTCATCGATACCTCAGTTAAGTATAAGTGGAGCGTCTCCCAGTCCTTAGTTTGGTTCTTAGTTTGGTATCCCCTTGGGATCTTTGATTTGGAACTTGCAAGTACCAAAGCCGAGGGATTCGTGTATTCACGAAACTATCGTATTCGATAATCCTTTGAAGTTTGAAGCTAGACTAGAGAGCGAAGATGCCTGGTCTTAGCAGATATGGAAATTTGTTTTGTCTTGGTTATAATAGGGATTCCCGATTGGAGGACTCGTGTCCGGTTCCTCCGATTGGAACTCCAACCTATGAACTGTATGTGAAACATGGTATAGGCCCCCTCACATATAATGAAGTATGGATCCGATACACCAGGAAAGATGGTGTTTTAAAATGGCCCCAATATGGTAGTTTTGACACAGAGATTCTGAATAATCTGGAGGTTAAGCTTTTTAGGAAGAAAGCCCGGCCGGCGATGTTTGACTCTTTCCGCCTATGGCGTAAGGAAGCCAAACAGAAGGAAATTAAATTAGCAAAGAGAAATAAGAGGGTATCTCGATAATTCAAGCTGCCATGCAGTTTAAAGATGATGAAGAAGAACAGATGAATGCCTCAGGTTCTTCCACAGCCGCCAGCTCCTTTTCAGTTGGCTCCTACTACTATGGCGCAGCCCCTTCAAGGGCCGCCGACTTCGCTACCTGCTCCATCTGTACCTCCTGCGACTTTATGTACTACATCGACTGCCTCTTCTGGTGTTCTTCCGGATACTGCCTCTGTGTCTGTTTCTGCGTCTGCCTTGCCTCCCTCTGTTTTTCCTCCTGTTCTTTCATCAACTTCTCCTTCTGTCCAACAGAGAATGACAGATACTGTTGCCAGCCTTATAATTCCTCTCTTTGGGTCGTCTGGTGTGACCCCAGATTCGGAGCGTAAGCAGTCGCGTAGTCAACTGCCTAATTCTCAAGAGAGAGAAATGTTTGACCGTATGGCGCGTAAATGGGTTGTTTACCCTTTAAGATACAATGTAGAGTCTGTTATGGATGTCTTCCGCCAATGGGAAGCACCGAAACAAAGATACGTTTTTGAGAAAATGTGTGCTTTCCTTTGTGAGGAATTAGAGGATAATGATTTGGAAACAAATCCGCCTGATTTGTGCCGTGTACGGTTTGAGTTTGCAAAGGGCACGATTGTGGGTCCCGATGTTGAGAAAGCAGTTGCGACGTTGTTGTCCTTTAGGAATAAGGATCCGTCTCAGTCATTGTTCCAACTTGACTCCTCTGTTAAAAAAAAGGTGCAACAGTACCCAATGAGAGAAGTCCCTCCGGTATGGAAGGACGCCGTTGCGGCTGATGTTGCTAATCAAATTGATGATGTCCCAGCTCATTTTCAGCGTGTTTGGGTACATGTTCCTGTGGAAGTTTTAGCCCTTAAGCAGACTTTGCCTGATCCTCGTAAAAACCCTGCAGGGTATTATAAGGAATTATCACAGACTGCAGACTCATGCATTATGAATTTAGCCGACATAGACATGTTATTTGGGAATGTTGTTCCACAGCCTTTGTGGGGATTGATTCGCCATACAGATCATGCACAAGAGTTAGGTGACTCATGGGCTAATATTAGTGCTGCAAATGATAGACAAGTTGGTGGTGCCAAGCCTGAGCCTTTGGTAGCAGAACTGCCTGCTAGGATCATTACTTACATGAAGACTTTAATGCCTGCGATGCGTGTGAATTGGGATAAATTGTCTGCGTGTAAGCAGAAGAAAGATGAATCAGTGTCCGATTTCTTCACCAGGTTTGAGGAAACGTTTATCGACCACAGTGGTCAAGATATGAGTACAGAAGGTGGTCAACGGTTGTTTGTCGACCATCCAACTCCGGGTACGCCACCGCCAGGATCCTGAACATCAGGGGGGTCTTATTGCGATGGGCACCCCTCCCACGTTGGGAGGCCATCCCCAGCTGGGCCTACACCGTCTTCTTGCTCCAGCGGCGAATGTCCTCCCATCTTTTACAGCAGTGGGTGCTCCGTCTGTGGTAGACCCCAAGGGTCCGGACTTCCTTGGCGATGGCACGCCAAATGTCCTTCTGGTGTGCGCTGACCTACAGGAATAGTACAGGGGAAAAATAGAAGTTATTACCGACCGCACCTTAACAGTCATTGGCCCGCATCCCTACCCTTGCCATGACGCACATGCACTCACCATCATTTCATGCATGCCTCATTCTCACCCCCCTATCTTTCATCCACACCACTCCACACAGGCATTGACCATACAGCATGCTCACAGTGTACTTACCTGTTTGTCTGGAGGACCTTAGAGTAGCGTGTACTGGGGGTGGACCCCATCCACGAGTTTCTCCAACTCCTCCGTGCAGAAGGCAGGGGCCCTTTCCCCAGACACACGAGCCATTGTATCTTCCCGCCTGAGGTCACAGCAGCACTTGCAGTGTAGGTCCTCTACTGTCGAAGATCAGGTATCAAGTGATTGAACAGAGAGAAAATGGCGGTCACGTCCACGGCGGTGTGTACCGTCACCGCCGGCGTACATCGTCATTGGCTCCTGGGACCCACAGGGTCCAATGTTAACCAATGAAGGATTGCGCCGCGGTCTTCGTCCGCCTACCGCAACGGTGTACAATGCCAGCGCAGTTACCTCATATTCCCTTGTCCCACTTTACAGGTCAGGCAGCCGTCATTTCATGGGCCCACATGGCATTATTTTGGACTGCGTCATACATATCTAGGCTTTGCCTAAACACTCATAGAGGCATATGTCGATTTGCTAATATTTTCAGAGTAAGCTGTGTTTACGTACCTCAGAGTTGCTTGACTCTCTGCTCACTGTTCTCCTCCTTAGGCACCGTCCGCTGGGGCATGTGAGGAGATGGTGGCATCCTCCGGTGTACAGACTGATGGTAGACCTGTTGACAATGGAGGAGTGACATGTGATCATCACCTTCAGAATTGATCGTGCCACAATCCAGGAACTGTGTGCCCAGTTGGAGCCAGACCTGATCCGCCATCCCACAGGAATCCCCCATCAAGTGCTGGTGCTGTCAGTACTTCATTTCCTAGCAAGTGGGTCATTTTAAACTACAGTGGCCATAGGATCAGAGATGTCTCAGCCTATGTTTTCCAACGTGTTGTCCGGAGTGTTGTCTGCCCTGCTGAAACACATGCGGAGCTACATTGTTTTCCCTCAGGTGGAGGATTTGCCTACAGTAAAAGGTGATTTCTATGCCCTGGGACATATCTCCAAGATCATGGGTGCCAATGATGGGACACATGTGGCCTTGGTCCCCACCGCAGGAGTGAACAGGTGTACAGAAACCAGAAGAGTTACCATTCGATGAATGTGCAGATGGTGTGTTTGGCAGACCAGTACATCTCCCATGTGAATGCCAAATTCCCTGGCTCAGTGCATGACGCTTACATTCTGAGGAATAGCAGCATCCCTTATGTGATGGGGCAACTCCAGAAGCACCGTGTGTGTCTATTAGGTGAGGACATGGACCCAATACAGTGTGAATAATTGTCTGGGTCTGGGTATGTCCCTATGAGTTAGTGTGTGTCTAACAGTTGTCCCTCGACATTTGCAGGTGACTCTGGTTACCCCAACCTGTCGTGGATACTGACCCCAGTGAGGAATCCCAGGACAAGGGCAGAAGAACGCTACAATGAGGCCCATGGGTGAACTAGGAGGATTATAGAGCGGACCTTCGGCCTCCTGAAGGCCAGGTTCCGGTTCCTCCAAATGACAGGTGGTTCCCTATTCTACTCACCAAAGAAGGTGTGCCAGATCATCGTGGCCTGCTGTATGCTTCACAACTTGGCTTTGCGATGACAGGTGCCTTTTCTGCAAGAGGATGGTCCAGATGGAGGTGTTGTGGCAGCTGTGGAGGCTTTGGACAGTGAAGACGAGGAAGCAGAAGAAGAGGACATAGACAACAGGAACACGGTGATACTGCAATACTTCCAGTGAGACACAGGTAAGAAGACAACACTGCCTGCTACATCTGATTTAATTCTACTACCTCTCATCTGTCTCTCATTTTCACCCAGTGTATGGTCACTGAGTAGTCACTTTCCATTACGATTTCACAGATGTGATTCCCACTGTGTGACATCTGCTTTGTTTCCGCATGGACTAGAGCTGTGTGGCATAGGTATGTTGCATTACATTTGATATAGCATTTTGCCACTGTAATTGATAATACACAATTTTGAAATCACAGACAGACTCCTGATTGTTTTGTGATTTAAGGGTGTTTATTTAAGTGCTCAATATTGGAGGGTGTTGTAAAATGGTCTGGGGCGATGGTGGAGGAATGTCCATGGCAGAGTCCAGTCTATCAGTCTCACAGGTGCATTGTCCAAAGGGGCATAGGAAGTGGAGCTGGGGCAGTTTAAGGATGGACACGGTGACAAAGTGGGACAGAAGGATGACATTCAGGGTGGTCTCATTTCTTGGCGGGGGTCTTTGCATTGTTCTCTGTCTTTGTCCTGGATCTCAGGGACCGCTTGCGGGGTGTTTCTCCATCTGCAGGGGGTGGGGTGCTGGTGTGGTGGTCCTGTGGCAGTGCCTCCTGTCCACTAGCGCCGGCGGAGGTGGTGGGTAGTTCATCGTCCAGGTTAGTGTCAGGGGCCCCTTGTTGTGCCACAGTGTCCCTCCTGGTGTTCATGAGTTCCTTTAGCACCCCTACAATGGTGCCCAGGGTGGAATTGATGGATTTGAGTTCCTCCCTGAAGCCCAAATACTGTTCCCCCTGCAGCAGCTGGGTCTCCTTAAACTTGGCCAGTACCGTTGCCATCGTCTCCTGGGAATGGTGGTAGGCTCCCATGATGTTGGAGAGGGCCTCGTGGAGAGTGGGTTTCCTGGGCCTGTCCTCCCCCTGTTGCACAGCAGCCCTCCCAGTTCCCCTGTGTTCCTGTGCCTCTGTCCCCTGAACCGTGTGCCCACTACCACTGCCCCCAGGTCCCTGGTGTTGTTGGGGTGGTGGGTTAGCCTGGGTTCCCTGTAGTGGTGGACACACTGCTGCTTGATGTGTCCTGGTGAGAGACGTATGTGCCCGCTGGGTTGGTGCTGTGCTGGTGTTTCCAGGGGGGGTAAGCTCTGTAGTGGCCTGTGCCAGTGTGAGGGGAACCGACTGTCCCGAGGTCCCAGATGGGCCGGGCTGGTCATCTTGATCCAGTTGGACAGAGCTGCTGTCATCACTGTGGGCCTCTTCTGTAGGTGGAGTGGACATATCTGGACCCTTCTGTCTGGTGACGTTGGGTAGGGGTCCTACAGGGGTGTAAAGGCATGATTATTTGCATCCGTGTGTGCCATGGTGTGCAATGGGTGGGTGACCGTGTACCCCAGTGCTTGCATTCCTGTGTAGGACCTTGTGTGATGATGGTTTAGGGGGGTGTATGGGTATGTGCAGTGGCCATGCTTTGGTGATGGTTGTCCATGCTTTGTTGTTGCATGCAGGGCTTGGGTTTGGGATGTGTGGTTTGTGATATTGGGACATCTGTGAGGAGTTAGAGTGATGGGGGTGAGGGCGAGGGTGGGGGTATGTGATGGCATTCAGGTGGGGGGTGATGCCCTCAGGATTCAGTATAGCCAAGACCTGCTCCTCCCATGTTGTTAGTTGTGGGGGAGGAGGTGGAGGTCCGCCGCCAGTCCTCTGAACCACGATGTGGTGTCTTGAGACCATGGAACGCACCTCCCCCGTAGGTCGTTCCACCTCTTCCTGATGTCATCCCTAGTTCTTGGATGCTGTCCCACTACGTTGACCCTGTCCACGTTTCTTCGCCATAGCTCCATCTTCCTAGCTATGGTGATGTGTTTCACCTTTGATCCGAATAGCTGTGGCTCTACCTAGATGATTTCCTCCACCATAACCCTGAGCTCCTCCTCAGAGAACCTGGAGTGCCTTTGCCGGGCCATGGGGTGGTGTGGGTGATGTGTGGGGTGATGTGTGTTGTGATGTGTGGGGTGATATTTAGAGGTGTGTTGTGTGAGGTGCTTGGATGTTGTGTGCGTGATGGTATTGAGTGCCTGTTAATGCTAATGTGGTTTCTGGTGGTGTCTCTCTCTGGCCTTCAGTCGCAATTCTGGTCGTAAGGGTTTGTGGGTGATGTGGGTGTGTTTTATATTGTATTGGATGTGTGGGAGTGGTGTGTGTATGTGTATCAGGTCGGTATATTTGGAATTGTCCAATGTGGATGTGTTTTGTAAATGTGTGTGTCATTTGAGCGCAGCGATGTGTACCGCCATTGGAATACCACGGTTGAAAGACCACCGCGTGGATTCGTGGGTCGTGATAGTGTGGGCGTATTCCTGTTGGCGTGACGGTGGAGGTTTTGTTATCGCCAGTTTATCACTGACCTTTGGTGTGGCGCACTTGTTTGGGTGTCTGTATTTTTGCGGATTCCAGGCTGTGGGTCATAATTAACGTGGCTGAATTCCGTGGCCACGGCGGTGTGTTGGCGGTCTTCTGCACGGTGGTAAGCGGCTTTTACCACCAATGTTGTAAGTACCCGCGTCCTCAGAGGGCAGACCAGGGGGGTTTTGTAGGGCACCGGGGAGGACACAAGCAGGCACAAAAAGTACACCCTCAGTGGCACAGGGGCGGCCGGGTGCAGAGTGCAAACAGGTGTCTGGTTTTATATTAGCCACCACCTGGGCTAGGCCGAGGGTCGCCTGGGGGTCGCTCCTGCACTGGAGTTCGGTTCCTTTAGGTCCTGGGGGCTGCAGGTGAAGTGTTGGTTCCTTGTGTCGGGTCCCTTGTTACAGGCAATCACGGTCAGGGGGAGCCTCTGGATTTCCTCTGCAGGCGTCGCTGTGGGGGCTGAGGGGGGGTCATCTCTGGTTACTCACGGGCTCGCAGTTGCTAGGGAGCCCTCCCTGAGGAGTTTATTTCGTGCAGGTCGAGCCGGGGGCGTCGGATGCAGAGTGGAAAGTCTCACGCTTCCGGCGGGAAACGTTGAGTCTTTAAAGTTGCTTCTTTGTTGCAGATGGTTGAATAGAGCCGCTGTTCATGGGAGCTTCTTGGTCCTTTGGGTGCAGGGCAGTCCTCTGAGGCTTCAGAGGTCGCTGGTTCCTGTTGGATGCGTCGCTGTTGCAGGTTTCGTCGAATTAGGGAGACAGGCCGGTGGGGCTCGGGCCAAATCAGTTGTCGTCTCCGTCTTCACTGCAGGGCTTCAGGTCAGCAGTCCTTCTTCTTCTTTAGGTTGCAGGAATCTCATTTCCTAGCTTCTGGGGGCCCCTAAATACTGAATTTAGGGGAGTGTTTAGGTCTGGGAGGGCAGTAGCCAATGGCTACTGTCCTTGAGGGTGGCTACACCCTCTTTGAGCCTCCTCCCTGGGGGGAGGGGGGCACATCCCTAACTCTATTGGGGGAATCCTCCTTCTCCAAGATGGAGGATTTCTAAAAGTAAGAGTCACCTCAGCTCAGGATACCTTAGGGGCTGTCCTGACTGGGGGTGACTTCTCCTTGTTTTTCTTATTATCACCTCCAGCCTTCCCGCCAAAAGTGGGGGCAGTGGCCGGAGGGGCGGGCATCTCCACTAGCTGGGATGCCCTCTGGTGCTGTGTTACAGTTCCTGCAGGGGGAGGTGAGAAGCACCTCCACCCAGTACATGCTTTGTTCCTGGCCACAGAGTGACAAAGGCACTCTCCCCATGTGGCCAGCAACATGTCTGGTGTGTGGCAGGCTGGCAAAAACTAATCAACCTACACTGGTAGTCGGGTATGTTTTCATGTGGCATCTCTAAGATGCCCTCTGGGTGTATTTTACAATAAATTGCACACTGGCATCAGTGTGCATTTATTGTGCTGAGAAGTTTGATACCAAACTTCCCAGTCTTCAGTGTAGCCATTATGGTGCTGTGGAGTTCGTGTTTGACAGACTCCCAGTCCATATACTCTTATGGCTAGCCTGCACTTATAATGTCTGAGGTTTGGCTTAGACACTAGGGGCATAGTGCTCATGCACTTATGCCCTCACCTGTGGTATAGTGCACCCTGCCTTAGGGCTGTAAGTGACTTACCTATGCCACAGGCAGTGTGAGGTTGGCATGGCACTCTGAGGGGAGTGCCATGTCGACTTAGTCATTTTCTCCCCACCAGCACCCCCAAGCTGTGAAGCAGTGTGCATGTGCTGAGTGAGGGGTCCCCAGGGTGCCATAAGACATGCTGCAGCCCTTAGAGACCTTCCCTGGCATCAGGGCCCTTGGTACCAGGGGTACCAGTTACAAGGGACTTACCTGAGTGCTAGGGTTGTGCCAATTGTGGAGACATAGGTACAGTTTTAGGGAAAGAACACTGGTGCTGGGGCCTGGTTAGAAGGGTCCCAGCACACTTTCAAATCATAACTTAGCATCAGCAAAGGCAAAAAGTCAGGGGGTAACCATGCCAAGGAGGCATTTCCTTACACTCCCCAGTACAGAGAAATGGGCATGGAGCCCCCTCCAGAACCAGTGGGCTTATTTCTGTATTTGGCTGATGTGCCCCCCACCCCTCATCCCTCTGAGGTGCATGTCCACTTGCAAACTGATGCCACTGCAGAGTTCTATACGGATGAAGTCAGGATTCAAATTGGGCCTTGGACTTTGCCCTGTGGTCATGTGGGTCCTTAGTACATTGGACTGGGCATTGGCCCTTTGTGTATATTGGTACATATCGTAAAATTAGTTCATTTGGTAGCTGTTTATATCAATAGATTCGCATTATTGCATTCTTGTTGTCCTTTCATTATTCTGCCATGTATTGTGTGCCATTTTTTTAGGTCTGCAGCTGGTTGTGTGTATGGTGTGTGTGTATGGTGTGTGTTGTGCATATGTGTGTCACTCTCATTTTACTCCCTCCCTTCCTTGTGTGCTAGGCGGCTGTACTCATTGTCATCGTCTTCATCGGTGTTGGAGTTCCAGGTGGAGCATGACGTAGATGAGCATCGGGAAGACTTGCAGTTCCAGTTTCATGCCGGCGTTGTTCTTCTCTGTGTCTCCGATGGTGAGTCTTTGCTCTTCTGTGATGTGTTTCTGCTAGGGTTTTGATGGCGTTGGTGCCGCCCCAGAAATGGTGGCGGATTGAAGGGTAAAAATTTGGTGGGCGGTACTTTGTCTTCCGCCTGGCTGTTGTTGGCTACCGTTGTGGTGAGTGTTGTTAATGCCCTGACAGTTGGTGTAGTACATTGGCTGTCTATGGGAGTTTTCTCTGCCATGGTCATAATTTGATGGTAATTACTGCCAGCCTGTTAGTGGTAATACCGCCACTTTATCACTCACCGCCAGGGTCATAATGTGGGCCTTAAACTTTGAAATTTATTAATAGTACCAGTGTTAGAAATGGGGTCTTTGGTTGGCAGTCATGTTAACCCCTTTCCAAGCAAGGACCCTCACTATTGTCAGGGTAAAGGAGAATCACCCTCAGTTAACCCCCGCTCACCCTCTTAGGGGCTTGGCACGAGCAGTTAGGCTTAACTTCAGAGACCAGGTGTAAAGTATTTATACAAACACACACAGTAATATAGTAAAAAAAACACAAAATGACTCAACACAGGTTTAGAAAAATAGCAAATATTTATTTATCCAAAACAAGACCAGAACAACAAATATCTGACATATACAACTCAAGTTATGAATTTTTAAAGATTAAACTAAAAAATAGCACTTAGAAACACAAGATGCTTCGATGAGGTGATAACACAGTGTCGTGCGTGAAGTTGGGGATCACAGCATCACTGGATTCAAGACAGTGTTGGTTTCGGTGCTGCGGGGCAAAGGAGCAGAGGCATCATGAAGAGGTGTTGGGTCCTTGCTGTGGAGCAGTGGAGGTGGGGTGGAGGTGAGAAGCGTTGAATCCGTGCACTTCCGGCAGAGTCAATATTCGGCGGTCACGACGTGGTGTGGCAGCTTCCACAGAGTCTTAGACTTTGGCAGGGCTGCAGCGATGTCTGGCCTGCAAAGCTCGTCGTACTCCAGCAAGGACGACGGAGTCAGTTGCAGGGGACATTGTGGGATTCATCGGCGCGTTGGTATGGAGTCATCATACTGACCCAGGAAGGGAATCCACGAACAGGCAGAGTCACAGAATGGTTTAAACAAGAAAATGGCTACTTTCTAAAAGTGGCATTTTCAAACACACTATCTAAAAACCAACTTCACTAAAAAATATATTTTTAAATTGTGAGCTCAGAGACCCTACACTCCATATTTCTATCTGCTTCCAAAGGGAATCTGCACTTTAATAATATTTAAAGGCAGCCCCCATGTTAACCTATGAGAGAGATAGGCCTTGCAACACTGAAAACCAAATTTGGCAGTATTTCACTGTTGTGACATGTAAAACACAAAGGTACACGTCCCCCCTTTTACATATACTGCACACTGCCCATGGGGCTACATAGGGCCTACCTTAGGGGTTCTTAACATGTAAGAAAAGGGAAGGTTTATGCCTGGCAAGTGGGTGCCTAGAGTGACAAAACAGCAAAAACAGTCCAGCACACATCAACAACCTGGAAAACAGAGGAAAAACGTCAGGCGAGACCATGTCAAGGATGCCAAGTCTAACACGTGTCCCCCAGGCTGAAAGTGGGGAGCAACTACCCAACCTCATGGGAGTTCTCATCACTAAGGTGGAAGAATCTGGACAGACCATCAGCATTGGCATGTTCTGTACCAGGGCAGTGTTCCTCTGTAAAGTCCATCCCCTGTAGGGAAATGGACCACCTCAGCAGTTTTGGATTCCCACCCCTCATCTGCATTAACCATCTGAGGTGGCCTGTGGTCGGTCTGAACCTGGAATTGAGCCCAAACAAGTAGGGTCTTAGCTTCTTCAGCGCCCAAACCACAGCAAAAGTTTCCCGCTCAATTGCACTCTACCTACATTCCTTGGGAAGTAACCTCCTGCTAATGAAGGCTACAGGTGGATTTAGGCCCTCTTCATTAAGATGTGAAAGTACTGTTCCTATACCATGCTCTGAGGCGCCTGTTTGCACAACAAACTTCCTGGATTACTCAGGTGCCTTCAGCACAGGTATTGTGCTCATGGCAGCCTTCAGGGCGTTAAAAGCAGTCTGGCAAGCCTCTGTACAGATCACCTGCTTGGATTGCTTCTTGGAAGTCAACTCATTCAGGGGCAACAATGGTGCCATATCCCTTGACAAATCTCCTGTAATAGCCGGTGAGGCCTAAAAATGGCTTTACCTCATTCTGGGTCTTGGGAGGCTCCCAAGCCAGAATGGTGTCAATCTTTGGCAGTAAGGGTGCCACCTGGCCACTCCCTACCTGGTGTCCCAAATACACCACTAAACCCTGCCCTAGTGGGCACTTGCTTGCCTTAATAGTGAGGCCTGCCTTTTGCAGGGCCGCCTCCATCACTCTGCAGAGGTGCTGCAAGTGTTCCTCACAAGTGGAACTGAACACTGCAATGTCATCCAGGTATGCTGCATTGAAGTCATCCAACCCAATCAACACCTGTTTGACCAACCTCTGGAATGTGGCAAGGGGCAATCTTCATCCCAAATGGCATCAATTTAAACTGAAAGTGTCCATCTGGCCCCCTCAGTCAAGGCAATCTGCCAATACCCAGACGTCACCTCAAATGTGCTGAGGTATTTGGTAGGTCCCATCCGGTCTATGAGCTCATCAGCTTGGGGGATGCGGTGTGCGTCAGTTTTTGTGCCCACATTGAGACCCCGGCAGTCCATAGAGAACTGGAGTTCTGGGGTGACACCAGGAGCAGCAGCCTTTGGGACCAAGACCACAGGACTGGACCAAGGACTGTTAGAAATCTCAATCACCCCTAGGGCTAACATCCTAGACACCTCATCTTTGATGCTGGATCTGACCTGATCAGTCACCCTGTAAATCTTCAGGATCAGGGAGAACAGGGAGGCAACTGACCCAATTCCTTGCAACAGTCCCTCTGCTGTTCTGAGGTCAGGGAGGGGGAGAGGTTCACTCCCACCACAGACCCATCTTTCTCTCCAGCAGACAGGAGGTCAGGAAGAGGCTCACTCTCTTTCTCCATCCCTTCATCAGTTGCTAGGAGCATGGACAATTCAGTCCGCTCAAACTGGGGTTCCTGGGGGTCCGCAAGTCCACCAGGTAGGTGACTTCACTCTTGTCTTCCACCACCTCAAATGGCCCAGTCCACTTGTCCTAGAGCTCCCTGGGCTCAACTGGCGCCATCACCCACATTTTTTACCTAGGATGAAACGCAACCAGAGTGGCATCCTGGTCATACCACCATTTCATATCTGCCTGGCTTGCTTCCAGGTTCTCTTGTGGGAGAGCTCTAAAGCGGGCAGTCTGGTTTCAGAAAGCCAGCATATAGCTAAATACATCCTGGGACAACACCCAAGAGTGGCACAGGCAAACACAAGCACCACACTTTATCCAACAGGCACTCACACAAACACCATTCAGTTGCAGACACAACAACATCGACTGTCTCTACTGTCTCCTCCTCCACCTCCCACCCAGTTATGACTACACTCACACCTGCATGCACTACATCAATATCCACTACCAGCTTCATCACCACACCAAGCAGATCAAACACCTCACTGGCAGACACCTCCACCACATCCATGTACTCGTCCCCTGTGTCCTCTCCCACCTTGTCTGTCCCTCCTCCTAAAGGACACAAACACAAGCACTCAGACACCCAACAGCCATCCACCTCACAACAGCATACAGCCCATGCACCTGCACCCAAATCCAGCAGACATACACCTCTGACGACCACTCCCTCATCCTCCACTCCCATTACTCCTCCCTCTTCCTGCCCCATCGTACCTAAAAAGCTTTTCTTTTCCACAATTGACGTCTTCCCCACCCCTGTCCTGCACATATGGGTAGGGTAATGTGAACCCAGCCCATCTCCTCAGCCAAATAGTCCACAGGGACAGTGGTACCACCACCTACTCATGGTGGTAGGGATACCAGGCCAACAATACTGAAGAGGAAGGAGGCAGCACAACCTAGGATGAAAGGGAAGAGTCCGGCACCAGCTGCGAAGAAGGGGAAGGAGCCTGCATCAGCTGTGAGGAAGGGGAAGGAGCCTGCATCAGCTGGAAAGAAGGGGAAGGTGCCTGCACCAGCTGGAAAGAATGGGAAGGAGCCTGCATCAGCTGGAAAAAAGGGGAAGGCCCCAGCACCACCAGGCAGAAGGGTGAAGAGCCCATCCAACCCTGCCAGGAAGGGGAAGCGATCCCCAACCCATGACCAGGAGGAGAGGAGGCAATCTACGCCAGCAGAAGCTGTCAGCCAAACACCGCCACCACCAGCAGCTGTCACAGGTCCCCCATCGCCAGCCGTTGTTGTGCAACCATCAGAGAGTGTAGGGGCTGACCAGGAGCCTCCCCCAACCACCACCTAAGTGCAGCCATCAGAGAGTGCAGGGGCTGACCAGGAGCCTCCCCCAACCACCACTACAGTGCAGCCATCACCGCCGGCGGATGCCATGTAGTCCACTCTCCAGGGGCTACTCAATGGGATGCCCCCTCCAGAACTAGTGGGAAATACACCTACTCAAGCAACTGTGGCCTTGCACTGCCCAGGACAAAGCACAGGGCATGTTGCCCCCATCCAGAACCAGTGGTGAAGACACGCACTCGAGAGACTGTGGCCTTGCACTCCCCTGGACAAAGCAATGGACATGTTGCCCCCTCGAGAACCAGTGGGGAAGACACCCACTTGAGAGACTGTGGCCTTGCACTCCCCAGGACAAAGCAATGGACATGTTATCTACTCGAGAACCAGTTGGGAAAACACCCACTCGAGAGACTGTGACCTTGCACTTCCCAGGACAAAGCAATGGACATGTTGCTCCCTCCAGAACCAGTGGGGAAGACACCCACTCGAGAGACTGTGGCCTTGCACTACCCAGGACAAAACAATGGGCATGTTGCCCCCTCCAGAACCATTGGGGAAGACACCCACTCGAGAGACTGTGGCCTTGCAACCCCCAGGACAAAGCAATGGGCATGTTGTTCCCTCCAGAACCAGTGGGCAAGACACCCACCTGAGACACTGTGGCCTTGCACTCCCAAGGACAAAGCAATGGGCATGTTGCCCCCTCCAGAACCAGTGGGCTTGTCCTGCATCCAGCTGAGGTGCCCCCCTCCACTCCGTCTGTGGTGCCTGCCTATTTGACAACTGATGCCGCTGCAGTGTTCTATTCAGAGTGGTGCAGGATTCGAGTTGGGCCTTGGACTGTGCCCTGTGGCCATGTGTGCCCTTTGAACAATGGACTGGGCAGTGTCCATTTTTTATACAAGTGTACATATCTGTTTCATGGCCAAATCGGATTATTGCTTTTTTGTTGAACTGATTACAATCACTTTCGTCAATTACTGTTGTCCTTGCATTATTCTGTAGATTTTCGGGGTCTAATTGTTTTTGTAATGGAGCTGGTTGTGTGTATGGCTGGTGTGAGTCCGGTGTGTGTTGAGCGTGGGTGTGCCACTCTCATTTTCTTCCCACCCTCCCTTGTGTGCTAAGTGGCTATACTCACTGTCATAGTCTTCTCTGGCGTTGGTGTTCCAGGTGGAGCATAACATAGAAGATCATCGGGAATACTTGCAGTTCGGGTTCCATGGCAGTGTGGTTCTTCCCTGTGTCTCCAATGGTGAGTTCTTTGACTTTTGTGCTCTGGGTCCACAATGCTTTTCATGGCGTTGGTACTGCCCTGGAAAAGGTGGCAGTTTCCTGTGGCAAAATATGGTGGGCGGAACTTTGTCTTCTGCCTGGCTGTAGCTGGCTACCGCAGTGGTGACTGTTTTTTCCGCCCTAGTGGTCGGTGTGGTACATTGGCTGTGTAAGGGCAATATCACCGCCATGGCCTGTTGGCAGTATTACGGCCACTTTATCACATACCGGCAGAGTCATAATCTCTAACAGTTATCATTACATCTTTGAGGAAGATAAGGCTTGTTGTGTTGCTTATAGACATATAAAATGGATCAAGCAATGTAACAAGCAACTGCATGTACTGTTAAAATAGAAAAATCGCAGTGGTAACAATATGGATCTCTGAGTATGAAGCCATAACAGCAGAGATCCCTGGTTCAAAATCATAAGGAGAAATTGAAGTATATTAAAGTTTTAATAACATAGTAAAGCATAGACATGAGTTCAAAAATATATATTAAGCGGGAAATTAGAACATCAGAGAGTGAAACATGCTTGGTGCTTAAAAACGTGACCTACAAATATTAATACATAAAGTGTGACGCAGACAAGTACATTAACTTCAACCATGTAGAATATGTAATGACAATAAGGGTATGTAAATTACAAAGCGAAAATAGTTTCAATCCCATTAAATTGAGGGATCATTATTGGAACTTAAACCCCAGGAGTAGCAGGTATAAAGGTGGATAGCACCACGAGAACAAAGAGAAAACCCAATTTGAAAGTTCCTCAAGTGATTGTCACAGTACAGTAAAAGTGTGTCTCCAAAACAAGGATTCAGGCTGGATCTTGAGGAACAACTGTGGGGATTTAAAACAAGCAGTACACTTGCATCAATTCATTATCATGAAAATGAGAATTAAGCCACTAAGGAGCCTGCAAAAACTTTCAATTGAAGAAGAGGAGCCAGCAATTTCTAATATAAATTAGACTTATGGACAAGAGTCTTGTCTTTCATTCCTTGTTAAAATGATTAGGAAATGTGTAGCCTAACATTAAAGCAGCTACATAGGAGTAAATGTCAATATCAACATACATCAATCAGGTTTTAGAAAATTACTTAGGGACAGATTTACAAGCCATTTTTTGTGATACACCAAGGGCGGATAGTTCAGACTTATATCTACAAAGCCACACAAAACCCATTTTGTGTGGCTTTTCATGGCCTTGTAGATATGGTGTAAGACAACGCAGTGCTAGGGAGGCATACCATGGGCATTGAAGTGGGTGTTACAGTGCAACACCCATGGGCTGAGGCATTCCCAGATTTGCAAGAATCTTTAAAACTGGGACTGTATCAAATCTTGATGCCTCCCAAGCAGATGCAACAAGGTGAAATATCTTTATTGCTCCTCTTTTTTTACTTCTTTCAATGTGTGCTGCATTCTGCATTGTCACAGGGAAAGAAATCAAGAAGTCTTTAATCATGAATATACACTGAAAAACCTAAAAACAGCAAAATCACACCTTTTATTCCTTGTTAACATTCTTATAAAATGTGTGATCTACCATTTAAACAGCTGCTTAAGAGGAAATGGCGGTCTTAACGTATATCAATTAGGGTTTGGAGAATTACTTAGATTTCAATGGCTTTCTGTTGAGATAGTTTTAGCTTTCAAGATTGCATGCACAACTCACAAAACCATATATTCTAGACACTACATTTTCCTAAATTCAAGAGATCTACAGCCAGTGAGAGGGAACTAAAAACAACTGCTTGAAATCCCTTCTTCAAAGAAAATTAATGTTGCCAAACAGGCCTTTTGCACAAAATCTCTGAAGCCAAGTCTCTGAAAACATAAGAATAATCCCCAATCTCTTTTCAAAAAGTCTAAAAACTCACCTGTTCAAAATTCACATTTCACAACATATCTTTAGGAACTGCAGAGCACCTAATTGATGTTTATGTTTGTAACATGATGCACTTCATTTGCTTTATATAAAGTGTGTTGTTGCACCTTTTGTTTAGGGTGTGCTCTATAAGTACCGGCAATGAATAAATACATTAATAAATAAATAAATAAACCCCACAACATATTGTCGAAGTCCATACATAGTGGGTCATATCTACACTGGGCTGAGTTCAGGACGGGGTCACAGGCCAGGACTTGTTCATACTCACACCCAGGAAAAGCTGAAGAACATGGTCAATTTGTTATGTCTATATGGGCTACAGTTCAACTCTTTACGCAAACCCTGCTGCACTTAACTATAGGCTGTGCACAGAAGATTATGCCCACAAGGGACCTTGCTAAAGCTCAGGCACTGTGCCAATACTCTGTGCGCTCATCCAAAATGTGTGAAGTGAGTTACATCCACATTCAAACTAAAATCCTTGTAATTGTATTCCCCAAAACCTTTTGTCCTCACTCATCCTGTCTTGCTGAATTTGTTTTGTTGGCATTAGAAATCTGCACTTTAATGCTCAAAGGCAGGGTGCACAGTGTTTAAACAGTAGCGCGGAGAGTTGAAACTTTACATATCCTAGTAGTGAAAAACTCCTAAAATTGTTTTTCACTGTTGTAAGGTCTATCTCTTCAATTGCCCAACACCAGGTTACCTTGTTACACGTAATAAGTGACAAGTTTTGATTGGAACCAATTAGAGATGTGCAATTTACACTCAAATGAATTGCAATTTGGCAGCTGGTATTTTCTTGTCCTACTCATCTGTGCCACATGTGTGGTTCACATGACAGTAAATGGCTCTGCTGTTAGGGGTTGGGCATACATCCCAGACAGTGACACAAAGGGGATTAGCTGTGAAAAGTATGTGTCATCATTCTAGGATTGTTGAGGGCAAAGCTGAACCCAGCTCTAACTTAAGCCTGACTAATTTGTGCCAAGTTACCAGAGGGTTGAACATAGGTTAATTTAGTGACTTTTTATACTTCACCCTGACAGGGATTGTGGTTGTTGCCTGAGTGGGGCTTCCACGGTCCTCAAACAATAACCTAATTTCCTACAAAAACAAATGAAATGAAAAATGAAGTGTAAAAGAAGAAATAAAGGAAAAGAGGAGTGTGAATAAATAGCAAAATATCAAAGATAAATAACAAGTGAATTATTTAATTGTAATTTACATTTTTAAATTAGCATTAAAAGCTATTTATTCCTATTCAATAGCTCTGAAATAAACCATAGGTGATAGAGGTTGTGGGTGAAAATAATTAAAACATACTGTAAGAGGAAAGAGCAAAGAATACAGGTTTCTAGCAGTGACTGCTGATGCCTTCTGTGTATGTTATACTCATCTAACACTATGCTATGTCATGTTGTACTTTCACAGAGCAAAGTTACCCAATAAGGAAATGTTGGTGCTCAAGAAACAAGCATAGTATATTGCCCCCAAAACAGTATCTCTGCCTGCTGCAGGCCAAATGTCCCGTTGACCCATTACCACATGTGTACAGTTTTAATATTCTAAGAACAAATTGGTCATTTTCTATCCACATTTGATATAGTCCCCTGTAGGTAAATAGGACATGTTGAATAGTGTCATATATTTCTTTGAATAATTTGTTATATAAGCAGATCATAACTTACTATTAAATCATTGCATTACAAAATGGATGTGAGTGTCATCTTGTGAAACCTTCTCATGATGTATCCCATTAATTCTTTAACAGTTTTGTTCAGTCAGTCACTATTTCATATGTCCTCATGTTGCGCCTATGGTGGATGGAATGTGACACCAAAAAAAACTCTCTGAACACACTAATTATCAAAAACCTATTTGAGTTTCACTTTTCTGCAGTTGGCACATTAGAGCAGACAGGCAAAGGTGCTACTCTTCGTTTGTCATTTTGACTGCAGCTATGGAGATCCAGCAGTGACAGGGGCTGCTTTTGGGTTTGGCCTCATCAGCAATGCCCCCCCCAAGATACTCCACCCACAATGATGCTGCAACAGGTCCTAGTTATGACACCACCAGTAAGCTTGGAAGACCCACCACACTTACAGAGAGATGAGACCTACTGCATACTTCTAGGTTGCCTAAGGGGAAGCTGAAGGGGCGCCCACTCTGTGGCCTACTGTTTACAATTAAAAAGGGCCTAGAGATCTCTGTGGTTTCCGGCCTCTATCAGAGCCCCTCTATACAGGTCATTATGAAGCGCCTACATTTCAAAGACCAAAACACAATCCTGTTGATGGCATAGAACAAAGGTAAAATTCAGTTTCAAGGGACTACAGTATCCTTCTAACCAGAATGTACCCAAGCTGTGCAGCTGAATATTAGAAATTAACTTTAAAGTCATGAAGTGCAGTAGTCCATGACATACCAGGTGATTCTGAAAGTTAGATAGTGTAGAGGTTCATCGCCAGAAAGCAGACCAAGAGAGTAACACAATGAAGGATGTACTGGGGCAGAGAAACTTTCTGGTGTGTTTGCAGCAGTCAGAGTGAATATTTGCTTGTGTTTTTCTTGTTTCTACTTTTTTTTACAACAGGGATGATTAGAGGTGCTTTAACAGTGGCCAGGCACAAAGGCACAAGTGCATAACCAAATGCAACCCGGTTAACTGGATTTAGTACTGGATATAGTAGAGGACAGTACAAACCAATAGCTCAAATATGCTGTGTGGTTCCTATTTTGGTGATAAGACTGGTTAGTTTAGGGTGGTAATACCACAAAGTGTGGGTGATTGGGTCAGTCCCACATAGTCTGGCATACAGTGCCTGTTGTCTGGATGGAAATCCTCTCAGGTGGTCGAAGAGTCAGCACCAGGATCTGCGATGCTGTCAATGGAATGATGCACACCACAGGGCAGCCATGACAGGAATGCCCTCTGTCCTCATTTGGCCTATGCAGTTTTTATGTAATAAATCCTGCAGTGTTCCAAGAACGCACCTGACGTGATAATATGTTTAAGAATTGAGGACTGACTCCTGAGCTTCTGTAGTGGCAATAGGAGTTAGAATAGCATGTACCAAACCTGACAGCCTTGACCAGGGCACAAAGTGAAATGTGTAGAAAGGGCTGATAAAATGTGCAGCGCAAAAAAACAATTATGTCTTCTCAATGTGAAGTAGCTGATTTAAATATATGAAATGAATAAAAAGATTTCTACTTATAAAAGGCACAGGCTATGGGACTAATGCTAAAATAAGGGTGTCCAACGCAGGCACTAATGAGAATCCATAACAAATTATCATAGCATGGTGTATGAGGGGACAATCATAACCCCTGAGTAAATAATTCAAGTACATGATCCATTAGGTAGTGTTACAAGTAATTACTACCATGCTCGCTGAAGTGAGGTGGACAGCCACACAATATATATAGACAATATAAGTTTGGGATTGCTTAATCTCTTGTTTCCTTATGTATCAAGTTGTGGGGATGCTCAGAAAAGTTGGAGTCTGTAGTAATGCAAATACAGTTTGTTTCTTTTTTTTATATTGCAGTGATCCAAAAACTGTTTACAGTTGCATTTGTCAACTCTGTAAGACTTGTGGAGTGGAGGTTTGGTTTACAAGAGATGCATGTAAATGAATGTGTTAACAAATAGACACCACATTAAGTGCAATATGCTTTCATAGGAGGAGAAAGGGATGACTGCCCCACATAAACAAAGGAAAATATTAGCTTCTTTGAATAGGCACAATGCTGTTATCACTATGGTAAGGGTGATATACCGTATGCCTGGTAGACCACATGTGTTTGTCTCCAGAATGGGTGGTAATAAGTTCTTCGCATTATTCACATAATTCCATAAATTTTTATATATTCCGCTCTGTGGTAGACCCAAATGGGCAATACAGTACATTACAAGGGATGGATCACCCAATCACAACGACAATTAACATTTGTGGACCAAACAAACACATCTACGACACAATGAATTGTAAGATGCATGCCTGTGCCTGAAGGCATGTAATGTCATATGGGAGGGAGGGGTCAGTCTGGTGCCAGATCATGTAAAGGATAGTATGTATACAACTACAGGCCATGTACCCATTTTTTTGTAAGTCAATGAGATGCTGCATTAGTGAGTATGGAGTGTTAGATGTCTAGAGGATTTTACATGCTGAAGCACATGCATACACCCACTCCTTTCCATGTATTGATTTCAGGGTATTCTCTGCCAGGTTTGATGGGATTGGTCTGCACAGTAAAACATCTCCGTGTAGCTCCTTGATCATTCTACTGTGCTATTGCAAGTGCATATAACACTTAGGACTACCATGCCAAGGCAGTAGTGATTTCTGGCAGAGGCACTCCAAGGCAAAGTATTTAAATAGCAAATTGCCTCAGTCAGCAGTACTTTCTAACTTTATCAATGGTGGTATCTCCATGTGGGCTACACTGTGAGAGGCATTCAAGATGGTCATAAAAAAGAAGTCATAAATCAACAGGCAGGTGTGCTCAGATCCATTCAAATTCAGCTGCATGAGCTGGAGCACAAGATAGCACAACATATGAAACAGGGTGCACTGTAAGAGGGGCAGATAAAGGCAGATTTGAAGCTGACCATAGATGAGTCCCACAATTTAGCAGAGTGAACTATTGCATTCTTGTGGAAGCATAGTCAGTCTAATACATTTGGAGAAAGTGAACACCTGGGCTGTGCTTTTGCTTGGTTAATTAAAGGGCACATACATCATAGCTTGGTCCCAGTATAGATAATTGATCAGTGACAGATTGTCATGGACTCATTAGAGGTGGTAGAGCTCCTTATCAAATACTATGAACAAATGTATGCATCTCAGAAGCCCTTGGACAGGCACACCTAATATAGAAGGGATAACGTACCTTTAGCATGCTGGAGAAAGGTGAAGATATGGAGGCTCTAGATGCGCTACTGAGCTTAGAACAGGTGAAAATGCCATAAATTAATTTATAATTTGCGACATGTAAAGCACAAGGTGCTGATGGCTTGACGGCAGGGTTTCATAAGGCCACCCATTCAGCTGAAGGTTGTAAAATAGAATCCAAATAGGTCTTTCTGGAGGCTTATTACCATCTTTGTGAATTTTTGGGAGCATACAGAAAGCCACTATCCTGTAATCCTCTTTCTTCAGACAGTCAAAAGCTGCAACTTAAGCATGAGCTGTATAAACCTTCTGAAGTCAATGTCAAAATATAATTTCCAATCAATGGAGAAGGATCTTTAGGCAATCTCAAATAGTGTAGAGGATTTTGTGGCTGTCTCATCACATCAGCATCATATTCAGCTTTAACCTGTACAATAAGGCTACCACCTTTATTCGCTGGTTTTGTCCTAGGGGCGCCGAAGCCACTAGATGCCAGGAAGATTTTGTAAAAATTGTAAACGATGAAAAGGAGCGACCCCTTGAGCAAGGGTCGCTCCCCAGGGAGGCAATTTTTTATTAGGCCATTTCCAACCCCCCTATTTTAATTAGGCCGATCTGCCCCGGGGGGGGGGGAGAAGCCACTAGACAACAGGGATTTTTTTTAATGTAAACAATGAAGAGGAGCGACCCTTTGAGCAAGGGTCGCTCCCCTGAAGGGGCAAATTATTTTTAGGCCATTTCTGCCCCCCTTGGGGGAAGATCAACCTATTTTAATTAGGCCAACCTGCCCCCAAGGGGGGCAGAAACCACTTGGCACCAGGGATTTTTTAATTTTTTAATGATGGGGAGTGACCCGTTAGGCAAGGGTCACTCCCTTGGGAGGCAAATTTATTATAGGTCACTTCTGCCCCCCTTGGGCAGATTGGCCTATTTTTGTAAGGACAGAAAGCCCACCGGACACCAGAGAAGAATTTATTAAAAATAAAGAAGGTGGGGGTATGGCCATACCCGCACCCCAAATAAATGGGGACAAAGTTGTTCTGGCCAACGGTGGCAGATAGGTGAATTACACCCGATCCACTCCCTGGCGAGGGGGGGAAGAAAGCATAATAGATGCCAGGGATTTTTTTTTTTTAAATAGTGGGGTAGTGGCTACCAATGAGTATGGGCATGGTTATGCCCCCACTCCAACTGAAGGGGGTAACAGTCATTCAGCTCTCCCCCACACACTAAAAATATCTCATCCTAGCGGCAAGCAAGAGGACATTTGATCATTTTGGGTTTTGGTTTTACATTTGGGCCATGAGAGCTTGTCTAACTCTCAAAATTGTCCCACTTGGATTGGTAAGAGCTGCACTTTTTGGACATTTGGACGCTGCCATGTAGAAAAATCTACAAGACCTAGACACATCTGAAAACGAAACATCTCGGTGAGTTCAGGATGGTGTGCTTCACATGCACTCCGCACCATTTTCTTACCCACAATGCCATGCAAACCTCCAACATTCCTTGAAATTACACATTTTTCCCACATTTTTGTGATGGAACCTTCCGGAATCTGCAGGAATCCACAAAATTCCTACCTCCCAGCATTGTTGCATCTACACAAATACAAATTCTGCCCCACTTGTCAACCTTAATTGTTTGTTTTTCAAACTGCCCTTTTGGACCTGCTTTAGTTTCCCCTTAATTTCAACATGTTTTTGGCTCTTCCCTTTCACAGGCACTTGGCTCACCTACACAAGTGAGGTATAATTTTTATCAGGAGACTGAGGGGAACGTTGGGTGGTAGGAAATTTGTGCTGGTGCACTGATCCCACACAAAAATATGGGAAAATGTGGATTGTCTAGCTAAATTTAAGGTTTCCTGAAGATTCCCTGGCCCCCCTTGGGTGCTTAGTTTTCAGAAATGTCTGGGTTTGGTAGGTTTCCCTAGGTGGCTGCTGAGCCAAGGACCAAAATTGTAGGTTCCCCCCCTGCAAAAACAGGTAGATTTGTAATTGATAATTTTGATGTGCCCGCGTAGTGTTTTGGGGCATTTCCTGTTGTGGGCACTAGGCCTATCCATACAAGTGAGGTACAAATTATAATTCAGAGATGTGTGGGAATGCTGGGTCGAAGGAGGTTTGTGGCTCCCCTCAGATTCTAGAACTTTGCAGCACTGAAATGTGAGGAAAAGGTGTTTTTTTGCCAAATGCTGAGATTTGCCAAGGATTCTGGGTAGCAGAACTTGGTGAGAGCCCCACAAGTCACCCCATCCTGGGTTCTCCTAGGTGTCTAGTTTACAAAAATGCAGAGGTTTGGTAGGCTTTCATAGGTAAAGGCTGAGCTAGAGGCCAAAATCCACAGCTAGGCACTATGCAAAAAACATGTCACTTTTCTTTGAGAAAATGTGATCTGTCCATGTTGTCTTTTGGGGCATTTACTGTTGCGGGCATTAGGCCTACCCACAAAAGTGAGGTACCATTTGTATGTGGAAAATTAGGGAAATGCTGGGTGGAAGGAAATGTGTTGCTCCTCCCAGATTCCAGAATGATCTGTCACTGAAATGTGAGGAAAAAGTGTTTTTTTTGCCAAATTGTGAGGTTTGCAAAGGATTCTCAGTAACAGAACCTGATGAGAGCCCCACAAGTCACCCCATTCTGGATCCCCGTTGGTGTCTAGTTTTAAAAAATGCACAGGTTTGGTAGGTTTCCCAAGGAGCCGGCTGAGCTAAAGGCCAAAATCCACAGGAAGGCACTTAAAAAAAACACGTCAGATTTCAATGTAGAAATGTGATGTGCCAATCTTGCATTTCCTGCTGTGGGAATTAGGCCTACCCACACAGGTGATGTACCATTTTTATCTTGAGACTTGGGGAAACACAGAATAGAAGAACAAGTGTTATTGCCCCTTGTCTTTCTCTACATTGTTTCCTTTCAAATGTAAGACTCTGTGTAAAAAAATACGACTATTTCAGAAATGCCCTGTAATTCACATGCTAGTATGGGGATGCCGGAATTCATTGATGTGCAAATAACCACTGCTTCTTAATACATGTCTTGTGCCCATTTTGGAAATACAAAGGTTTCCTTTACACCTATTTTTCACTCTTTATATTTCACCAAATGAATTGCTGTATACACGGTATTCAATGAAAACCCATTGCAAGGTGCAGCTCCTTTATTGGCACTGGATACCTAGGGGTCTTGATGAACCTACAAGCCCTATATATCCCCATAACCATAAGAGTCCAGCAAACATAACAGTATATTACTTTTGAAAATCTGACATTGCATGAAAAAGTCACAGAGTAAAACGTGGAGAAAAATGGCTGTTTTTTTTCCTCAATTTCATTTTTTTTTGTTTCAGCAGTTATTTTCTGTAGGACAGACACTGAGAGCTGGGACACTGATGAATCCAGATTCAAGTACTGTACCTATTACGATGGGTCCATTAACTCCATTATATGTTCGAGTGGACAATAGTGGAGAGAATTCATTGATAAATATGCAGAATAGGTAGGGACCAAGTTTAAATGAGACAAATTCTTTAATAGATGTGTCACCTGGTAAGGATTTGGGAACAATGACTCCACAACCAGGTACGAGTTTGGGCCAAGGGCGAGAAGTAGGTGCACAAGCAAAAGGAGTATCACTGAAAGGCTTGTCTGCACAAAAACTCACAGAATGGTTGGAAGATTTAAATCGCCCAAAACAACAGGAGAGAAAAGATAAAGAGGAAGAAACAATAAATAGGGTGAGATTAAACATGGAAGGGAGCACACTTTTAGAAGGCACCATGGGGGTGAACAGACTCCTACACCAAAGGACAATTGAGATATCTATGCAAAGTCATTACAAAGGGAGAAAACAGAGTTTATCAACAGTTACAAGATGTAGCAGATGATTATGACATTGATTTGACAAAAATGAAAACATTAAAAATAAGTTATAGATTACATTTGGAGGATAAAGACTTTATTCACATGAGATCTGCAGGGATGAGAACACATCTCAAAGAGTTACTTGAGAAAGTGCAGGTTTGGAGAGCATTGGATGAATGGGAGAGTAGATGGTACAGGAAAAGAGAAGGACCAAAGAAAGATGATGGGGCACAGGGAGGAGATACAGTAAAAAGTTTACCAATGAGAGAAACACCAGGAGGGAATTTTATACATGTATCCTGGAATAGAAGTGAAATTATATGTTTTACAAATGATTACCTAAAACTGAGAGAGAAGCCAATTTAGTGGTATCAGCAGACAGATAGGTTTGTGAAACTTTCAAAGTGTCTGTGGACTTGAAAACACTTTTTGACATTGTGGTTCCAGCAGATTTGTGGGTCGAATGCAAGAGGACTGTTGATTAGCCGACGAGTGAACCGCAAAGAGACTTCAAAACAGGTGTGCCATCTCCTGAGGTAATGAAATATTACTATAAAGTCATTGAGTTTCTGAAAATGAGAGTTTTGCCAAAAACTTTTGATTGGCAGCGCATAGATAGAACAACGGAGGAAGGGAAGGAGTCAGTTCATGTGTACTTTGAAAGATTGATGAAGGCATTCAAACAATTTAGTGGTGCAGAAACTATTGAAAAAGAAAACATGAATCATTTGGTGTTCAGATTCGTTAATGGGTTGAAACCAGAAGTGAGTCAAATGATCAAGAATCATTGAATATGTTGGCAAGCAAAGCTGATTGATTAAGTTATGCAGTATGCTAAATACTGTAGTGATGAAATTGAGTTGAAGCAGAAAAAGCTGAAAGAAAAAGCGATGGTGATGCAGATTAAGGCTGTGCAAACATGATTGCAAGGACATTTTCAACAGCTGCCACAGGGAAATGGTTTGTTTCTGAGTCAAGGTCATAGTAGAGGTCGAGGTGGAATGATGCTTCCAGTGGTTAATAGAAATGTGGGTTTGAGTTCAGTGGTGATGTAGGATGAGCAGCAGCAGCGAAAAGTGTTACCTTGTCATATTTGCGGATTGCTAGGACATTGGAAAAGGCAATGTCCGATGTTAAATCAGGGAGGAATGGTTCACAAACAAATGGTGTCAATTCATTTTAGGGCATGAGAGAACCTAGAATGGTAGGTCAAAATCGAAGTTTTCGGAATAACGTGAATAATATGCAAGGTTTTCAGCCTTTACAGCCGGTGCAACAAATTCAAAATGTACAGGTACAACAGGTACAAATGCCACAAATGCAACACATACAGCCACAGGTGCAGATGGTGCTTGTACATCAAATGCACATACAGAGCCAGGTTCAATTGAATCAGAGCCCAATGGAAAAGCAACAGGTTATGCTTTCGTACACGGTCACGAATCAGAGTAAAAACAAAAGTGAAAAAATAGTTGAACAATTTCCCTTACAAAGTGAGAGTAAAATAAATGCTGAATGGTCATTGGATAGTTCAGATGAGGAGGAGAATATGATGGCTGCATCATCAGATGTGGATCAGAGAGGTCCTTATTTGCAGGGTGAAGTACATGGCCATGAGGTTAGTTTCTTGGTCGACACAGGGGTGACTTGCTCACAGATAAGTACAATAGAGGTTCCAGACATAACTGTTTCTGAGAGGACAGTGCAGATAGTAGGTGTCGCAAGTAAACAGTTGTTTAATGCCCTTACAGAGTCAGTTCTTGTGAAAGTTGGAATTTTTAGAGACTATCATAGTTTTGTTGTTTGTGACTCCAGTCCAGTATCACTGTTGGGGAGTGACTTAGGCCCATATTTATACTTTTTTTGCAACGCATTTGAGCCGCTGTTTGACGCAAAAGCGTGGCAAACTTACAAAATACTGTTGTATTTGGTAAGTTTGTGCCGCTTTGCGTCAAAAAGCGGCGCAAATGCGGTACTAAAACGTATAAATGTGGGCCTGACTGTGCAAGATAAATTGTTTAATTATGTGTCCAAGGAAGGCAATTACAATGGAGACCAATAGCGTTGATGAGGAAGATTTGCCAGTTGATGAAAGGAAAAGAATGAAAAGTTGTGAACTAGCTTTATTGAATGTGGAGGATGATTAGGCAATGGACGAAGAAGAGACTTGAGGTCTTTCCTCAAGGATGAGAATAAGATATTTGAGAGGCGTTGAAACAATGGAGTTACAGATGAGACGGAAGAAGCAATGATATTTTGGAGGAAAATGTTATAGTTAGCGTAGATTTGCTGTGTTTTAGGTCATCAATTTAGTTGTTGATTGGCTGTAATGAAACCACCCCATAGACTGACCAATCATGAGCTTATTAGAATTTAGAATAACAACTGGGGTAGATTCTTTAGGGAGTTAGTGTGATTGGAGCGGATTAGAGCAGATGAGGTTCAATTCTGATGGTTCGAGACTTATTGGCTGAGTGAGTAGAAGCTGTTGTTATGCCCAAATCTTCTGATGACATAGCTGAAGGTGTCCCCAGGCTGAAGCAAGCCATTTGCTGTTTCTACTTTTATTCTTGGTAACATATGCCATTGAAATGTGAACTGTGTCTCTTTTGCTTTCCAGGTACCAGCTGCAACTTATGATTTTATTGCTGCATATTAATAACGCATTTTGATTATTAACGAAGTTAAGAGTTTTTCTAAATTTGTGTTACTAAATTCTTTTCACATGAAGACATGTTGATGCTAATTTGTGGTTAGTGAGGGAACTCATTTTGAAATGCTCATTACTTATTTTGAAATCATTTGATTCTAAACTAATGTATACTTTGCCATTATTACCAGTTTTTGTATTATTAATAAGTGTGATTCTTTTAGATGTAATTTGTTTGATTGTCTTGATCAAATTTACATATATACGATGCTTTGACCAACCGCTACTGATCTTATATGCTTATCATTTGTGTTTGAGAGTTATTTTTGTGACATTACCATTGTTAATATAGAGAAATAAATCTATGAATTCTTCTTAATAAACTGGTGTTGTTATTGACTGACGAGTTATAAGATTGATTGTTATTGATATTGTTGATCCTGATGTCTTTTTATTGATGACATCCCCTCAAAACTATGTCACTTCAATCCATCGTCCTCTAGCGCAGAATCCACTATTCAGTGTAGATTAGAGATAGGATTCCGTGGCGCGTTCGCATTTGCTTCCCATTTCGATAATGTTTGCTACTGAAAACCTACATTTGTTTCCATGGACTTCAAGACCCATAAAACCTGGAATCTGCTACCCATTGCTTCCTTTTGGAATAGTCCTGCACTTCCTCTGTTCTGGAGTCTCTCCAGGACTTGTGAAGGATTGGAATCGCACACACCTGTGATCAGTCTTGTATAGCTCAGCCTTGCCACTCCTCCCTGGGCTCTCTGCTGCCTGGAACTGCTTATAAGCTGCCATTTCCTGAAGATCCCTGTTCGTGCATTGGAGTGTTTCCTTTGTGCACCGGACCTCTTCTTGGATTAAGTTCCAGTCTTTTTCCTGCTTGCTTCAGCCCCGCTTGCTATGCCCTGTTCCTATGCATCCTGCTACAGATTTTCCCAGTCCTGTTTGCTGTGTCCTGTCCCTGTGCAGCCTGCTAGCCCTGCTTGCTTTTCCTTTTTTGTCTGGCTTTTTGTGCTCTTGGTTCTCCTTTCCAATTGTTCCTGGTTTGCTTCATCTATTCCTGCTCCTGTTTTCCAATTACTTATTCCTTTTGCTTCTAAAGAACTCCTGTAATTCCTCCTTTGTGTCTTACATTCTGTCCTAGTTTCTGTTCTTTTCTCTAGGATTCTTTTTCAGTCTCTAGTTTTCTTGAAGTTCAGGGTTTTTTGCTTGGTGCAATTTGCTAGAATCCTTGTGTATGACTTACCTGTTCTCTTTTTCTTGTTTCCATGCATACTCTGCTCCTGAAATATTAGCTATAGTTCTTAGGCTCCTTTCTAGTGCTTGCTCTGTAATTTCCTATTGGGCTATTGTGTCTGGTATGTGTACTATTGGTCCTCACCATCCTTTGTCTAGTGATGTATAAAGTCTTAGGTGATTTATTTGTTAAAGTGTGCCATTGCTGTTTTCCAGGAATTGCCAATGTGTCTCAAGCTGGACCCACAAGGGCTTGTCTCGTTGTTAGAAATGGGGTCTTTGGTTGGCAAGGACCCCCGTCCAAGCAAGGAACCTTACTCTAGTCAGGGCAAAGGAGAAACACAGCTGATTAACCCCCACTCACCTCCTTCGTAGCTTGGCATGAGTAGGCAGGCTTAACTCAGAAGCAATGTGTAAAGTATTTATACCAACACACACAGTAATACAGTGAAAAAACTAGAAAATGGACACCACACCAGTTTAGAAAAAATAGGTAATATTTATCTTAATCAAACAAGACCAAAATGCCAAAAATCCAGCATACACAAGTCAAGATATGAATTTTCAAAAGAATAAGAGTCTTACTCCTTAGGAAATAATGGAAATTAAATTTTACACAAAGTACATGGTTTGCATCAAAAATAAAACTGCACGGGTGAGCGTACGTAGGAAAAGTCAACGATGCATCGATTCTTTACTCACAACTGAGGCTGTGCATCATTTCTTCTCTGGTCAGGTTGGCAATGCATTGTTTTTCTCCCTCGCAAGGAAGCGATGTGTTGATTTTCGGACAGGACACCTCGGATCCGTGCAGGGTCAGGATGACTTTGACACCCAGAGACGATGTGTGAGAAATCCGGTCGCACTGTGTTTAAAAACCATACTGTGTGAGGTTTGTGTCATTATCAGCAGCCGCAAGTGGGCTTTGTGCGTCATTTCTCCAGCTGTGATGAGTCGATCTCCTAGCCGCAATGCTGGTAGAGAGAGTCGATTTTAGCCACAAAGCCAACAGTGCGTCGTTTATCAGCCTCGTTGAAGATGGTGCATCGAAAATTCCCCCGCTCTTGTTCTACCAACTTCACCTTTCAAGGGCCCAGAGACTGGATAGGACACCACCTGGCAGGGCAGGAGTCTCAGCAGAGAGTTCAGGTGCTGGCAGAGGGAGTCTTTGAAGGCGCTGAGACTTCAAACAGGAGAAAAGCTCAATTCAAGCCCTTGGAGATTCTTCTCAAGCAGGAATGCTCAACAAAGTCCAGTCTTTGTCCCCTTTCACAGGCAGAAGCAGCAACTGCAGGATAGCCCAACAAAGAACAGTCATAGGCAGGGATAGCACTTCTCCTCAACTCTTCACACTTCTGCTTGACAGAGGTTCCTCTTGGTCCCAGAAGTAACCTTAAAGAAATCTAAAGTATGGGGTTTTGGCTCCACTACTTATGCCCCATTCTGCCTTTGAAGTTGGTAAGTTCAAAGGGAAGTCTTTCTTGTTTGCAAGATTGTGCCTTGCCCAGGCCAGACCCCAGACACACATCAGGGGGTTGGAGACTACACTGTGAGAGGACAGGCACAGCCCATTTAGGTGTAAGTGACCACTCCTCCATCCACTCTACCACAGATGGCTCATCAGGATATGGAGGCAAAACCCCAGCACCCTTTGTCTCACTGTCTAGAGGGGATCCACAAACAGTCCAAGTGTCAAACTGACCCTGACAGGGAATCCACAAAAAGGTAGAGGCACAGAATGGCTAAAGCAAGAAAATGCCCACTTTCAAAAAGTGCCATTTTCAAACTAACAATCTAAAAACCAACTTTACTAAACGATGCATTTTTCAGTTCAGAAACACCACTCTCCAAATTGCTGTCTGCTACCAAAGGGAATCAGCACTTTAAAGTTATTTAAAAACATCCCCTATGTTAACCTATGAGAGAGATAGGCCTTGCAACGGTGAAAAATGAATTTAGTAGTTTTTCACTGTTAGGGCATGTAAAGCAGATCAGTACATGTCCCACCTTTAACGTACACTGCACCCTGCCCATGGGGCTATCTACGGCCTACCTTATGGGTTCCTTACGTGTATAAAAAGGGAAGGTTCAAGTTGAATTGGCAGGTTAAAACTGCACACACAGACACTGCAGTAGCAGCTCTGAGACATGTTTACAAGGCTACTTATGCGGGTGGCACAACCTGTGTTGCAGGCCCACTAATAGCATTTGATTTACAGGCCCTGGGAACCTCTAGTGCACTTTAATAGGGACTTACTAGTAAATCAAATAGGCCAAACATGGATAACCCAATCAACAATGCAATTTACACAGAGCATATGCACTTTAGCACTGGTTAGCAGTGGTAAAGTGCCCAGAGTCCTAAAGCCAACAAAAACTGGTCGGAAAAAATACAACGAAGGAGGCAAAAAGATTGGGGATGACCCTGCAAAAAGGGCCAGGTCAGACATTTGTATATGTAAGTACTAACCTTGTTTGTGCCCTAAGGTTTCAGAGACAGAATCACTTCTGCTGCCTCCTTTCTATGGGGCTTATGGGGTGATTATCTGTAAGAGCAATATGCACAGAGGCTTCGACCTTCCCTGTACTGTGGGAAGTTCTGAGCCTTATCTGTGTACAACCTCAGTGGTAACCATTGTGGTGTGCATTATTGGTATGTTCTCTGTTTGCTCTTGCTACCGTTGCTCTACCTTCACTACTCTGTTCCTGGGCTCCGCTCATGGCTGTTGTTTCCTGGTGTATGCCTTTCTCTGCTCCTCTACTTCGGTGCACTACCTCCATAAGGATATAGTTGGTGACCTTGAGGAGTGTTCCTCCCGGAGTCCTGACAGACAGACTCAGATAGGAAGAACATGTGTAACAACGTATGGGACTGTGTTAAAAAAGATAAAAAGTTTATATTGAAGAGCTGGCATTTGTTGGATACAGGCCAAACACACTGCAAAAGACCCCTGATTGTATTTAAAAGAGGTAAAAATCTAAGGAATCACTTGGTGTGAGCATATAATATTCCTGAACCTATCTCATTACATCAATTATGTGGCCTAGGATTGGTGATTGGACATTACCCATGTGGTAGATGTACTGCATGTGATACTACTACCATGGTGAAAACTTGGATGATAAATTAAATAAGTTGGCCTCTAAAACATCATTCTAGTTGTTGGTCTGAGAATGTAATATCTTGCATTGAGTGTCCTTGCACCATGTTTTACATTGGAAAAACCACTTAGGAAGTAAGAAAATAAATCGTATAACTTCAGTCACATATTCCCTGTAAAGTATAAAATGCTCCTTTGGTTAATTATTATTTTATAGGGTCAAATGAAATGGTTTGTACTTGAAGTGTTGAAATGGTTCAAACGCAGACATGATGTGAATCGCCTGATCACAATACTAGAGAATTGGTGGATTTGGATGGCAAATATCGTTAAGAATGGACTTAATCAACAGGTGGATTGGCAAACACTGGCCACATTTTAGATTTCGTCCCCAAAGGGTTTTGCAGTTATATTACCATGGGCCAGTACACCACATGTTTCCAGTCCTCTGATTAACTATAAGTAATGTTGGACATTTGTGCTACCGACATTCTAGTTTAGTTCTTTTTAATATGTTTTGTGAACATTACACAGATTATTTAATCAGAGTCCCATTATTGGTGTATAGTGTTTACTTTTCCAAGATGGCCTATTCCTTTCAGTATGTTTTAGATGTGACCTTTTAAAAGTTTGACTCTTTAGGTGATGCATTATATTTAATACGTGACAAGCCATTTATTGTATTTACTCATGTTTATGAGAGCAAGTAATTAGGTGGGGAGGCTAAGTCTTGGTTTGTGATGGTGAAGAAGCACTCCCTCGTATTACTGTTGCATTTGTTACCCTTCAAAGATGGCCCCTTCCTTCTATACTTACAACAGAGGCATTTTAATAATGGTGTTGCAGTAGATTTAAGTCAGGAGATTGAATAGAATAGACGCTGTTGTACTCTTTGATTCATTTGTAGCACTGGAGGTATAGTCAGTGCAGGGTTAGGTTTCTATCTTTTTGGTGGGGCTAAGTAGATATAGTGATCCTCCGGTTGATCGATTTATTAACTTGCTTATATTTTTTGACTAGGTTGATTGCCCGTGTACAGAGTTATTTGAGAATCTGCTCTCTGGTAAGATTCTTCCTTTTGGGGGGATGTAAGGTGTAGCATGAATCGTGTAAGTTGAGATGTTTAGCACTTTGGATGTTTGTCTTTCCTCCTATAGTCTGCTGGCCCTTTTAGACAAGGAGTTGGATCTCATCCTCTATTGCCTTCTAACTAGCTTTTCTGCCTTTGTGGTTTTTCTGGCCTCCGAGGAATAGCGTAGGTGTTTTTTAGGCATGAGGTTTCTATGTCACGTGTCTGTTTGTAAAGCATGTTTGTGTGCCAATATGACAGGCAAGTAGCAGCACACACATATGTGTACCCTGGTGTTGTTTTGTAATCAATTTCACTGGTTTGTGGGTATGTGATGCACATATATGTTTGGCATGTAGATATGATTGCATATTGTGTATATATTTTTAATAGTAGTTTTTGTCATGTGGTTTGTACTAGTATTTGCAGGATTGGCTCCCTTTTTGACACAGAGTCCTGAGGATGGTCTTGTGGACTTCTCTTGCCGATTGAGGCCAATACATTGACAATATATCCTCTCTGACATAATTCATTACATTAGTGACATTAGCCCCCCCTTGAAAGGCGGTAAATTATAAAAATAAACTATATGGGAGTTTGAGAGTTATACTGATTAGGAGGATGGTGCACTTCTATTAATTCCCAGTTGGTGTGAATATGGGGAATGTAGGGTGCACCAATACGGATCTATAGAATAAATTGTATATGCTGGTTGTGGAACTGATGATTAATGTAATATTGATTTGTTTCAGTACCTATATAAAAGTAATTTTTTCCATAAATAATACGCTGATCATTGATTTATTTATTTACATTGTAATGTTGACTAATTTATGGGGTATTGGATTGCACATTGTATATTTGTTCTGATGGGAATATGAATACTTCCTCCATGAATCCTTTGTTTTTCTGTTTGCTACTTTTCATAAGTTGGCATTTTCCTACCCTTAAGACCTTTGTGCCTGCAGCCTGTCTTAGGTCACAAGACTGGCTGCAGCTGACTGTTAGACTTTATGAATGCCTCCCAGACAATCACACAATAGAGGGATTAGGTGTGCCTCAGTGAGCCATCTACTAGCAGGATGGGAATGCAGAGAGAGGCACCTAGGTATACAGATAGGACCTTAAGATCCACTCTTCAGCTCACTATTGGGCCAGTGGAAGGACTTCTGCTGCTGTGACCTGCTTTGCACTCTCCCAGACTGCTACCAGGAAGGGCTGATTTGTTTCCTAGAGACTACCTTCAAACCACAGAGGCAAGCTGTTCCGTTTAGCCCTACATCTTCATCTGCACTCAGGACTACCCTAAGTGACTCCAAGGGCTAGTTCGCTGGCATCCTGTTTAGAGCCACAGGGACATTGAAGGCTCCAACCATTTCAAATTTGCACAGTGACCCAGCCTGAGTGAGTCCTGAGCCCCCAAGAGGTGTCTCACCAGTCCTGGCCCTTGGTTGTGGTGCTAAATGTGCCAAGATGACCAATTACACACTAATTACCAAAACATTTTGGCCAAAAACCGCTCTGAGAATCAGAAGGAGACCAGGACCAACCTGCTCATTAATCCACCATAAGTGCATTGCCAGTTGGATTGACTTTGCAGCTTTTCCCACTCTTTTCTTCTCCACAGCAGCAAATCCTTTTCGGTGCATGGCAATGTGTTTTGCCACAACACTCATCCCACCAGAGATTTTCTACCCTATTTTCGTTGACTTATTCTGAACATAGAAATCTTCACCGCAGCTTCAATCCAAGGCCATCTCAGGACGAAACTCCCTCAATCCATTTCTTGTATGAGAGCCGTGCTCCATTGCAGTTGGCCATATTTTTCGACTTCGACACAGTTTCATAAGGCTAGATGTCCATGGTTGCTGCTTTGGCACTAGTTGTTTACATAAAAACTTAAAAAATCATAACTCTGGTACTACTGATTGGATTTTTGTTGTTTTGGTGTTGATTACTTTATTAAAGTTCAACCTTTCTAAATTGGTTTAGGGTTTTTCTTGTGTTTTCTTTTCACTTTATTACTGTTTGTGTGCTGAATAAATACCTTACACTTTGCCTCTGTGTTAAGCCTGACTGCTTTTTGTGCTGAGTTACCCCAGATTAAACATAGGTTAATTTAGTGTCTTTTTTTATTCACTCTGCAAGGGATTATGACTATTGCTTGACAAGGGCTCACACCCTGGACAACCAACAACCTGATTTCTCACAAAAGTCATAGGTATGGAACCTTATTGGTTTTACCTGCAATCTTTCATTATTTAAAGTTTGCTAAAAACAATTTCTTTGAGTAGCAGTACAATTTTATTGCTTTGTATTATATTTATGCTACATTGTGTTACATTTATGCGGCATATATATTGCAACAATTAGCACCTGTTATGTATCACAAAAGTGATGTAAGCCTAGTGCAAATATTTGTGCTGGGGCTTACTTTCAAGCACACATCCTGAATTGCACTGGACAGTAAACTTAAAGTAATACAAAAATACAAAATCACATTATGCATCACTTTTCGTCAAGGCGGCATACCTTGGGTGGTACATGCACGATCCCACACAATCACCCATGGATTGATTTTAGCAGAAAGGGATTAGCATCAAAACATTACATTTGTTGTCAAGGCAGATGCAAAGTTGGAGAAAAGATTTATTTTGTCCAAACATTTCCAACTTTGCATGTGTGTTGCACCATATAATAGACAAATCTTCCCTTTAGAGTCAAACGTAAGCATATGTTAGGGACAGGGTTAAAAGGAGAACTCAGTTCAATATGATGGGCAGTCATGAATGGTTCTTCACAGTGATTCAACTATTGAAAGTTATTCAAAGACACATATTGACACAAATTGGACTTTAGATTGGCTTGAAGGTGCAGATGGTACTTCAAGTTGTAAAAAACAATAGAGTCAAAAGTTTAATTAAAGTTTCCTCGCAGTCACCTTGAACAGAGTCCCCCCCATTCCCATTAACTGAACACAGTATTTTTTTCTTTAATCCCAACATAGTAGGACAGAAGGTCTTTTAGCATTACTCTCATTTCATTTGGCCAAAGTGCCTCTTATTGAGTTACGAATGTCAGAAAAGAGAACACGCCAGTGCCTATTAAATGATTATTTATGGTTAGAATAAACATGATCCTAACTCTAAATGTTAACATGCCTGCAAAGGTACTCAACAACACTTTAAAAGCTATTTATCCTAGAAAAAAATCACAAAATAGGAACAGCCACAGCCCCCATTTAAAAATATAATTAAAAAGTAATCAACAAAATAACGTACATTAAAATGATCAGAAAATAACAATAACTTTATTTGATCACAGTCCATATGAAAGTGGAAGAGGGGGAAATAAAACGTCTAGAGCTTAACTTGTGAAGGGCAATACACAGAAACATAGATTATTACTTTTACTTCCAAAGTTCAAAGAAGACAAACCCTGCAAGGTTTCAGAAGTCATCTTAACAAACATTTATGTGCAAGTTAAATAACTGTGCAAAACAAAACAGAATAAAATATACCCTTTCACCGTTTAAATACTATACATTTGTGGCTTCTTTATAGCCACAGCTACCAGACCTAAAACATTATTTAGCCAGAATAGGTTAATACTCAGCCATGTAGTCCCATCCCAATAACTGCTCTTCCATAATGTTTTTTAAAACACATTTCCCATTAGTATGTACTTTGGAATCTCAGCCTTTCAAGGGCACTAGAGTATCATGAAGAGCATGGAAAACTGCAATCACTACTTTTCTGTAGTCAATAAGGATATTGTCCCCTGCACACAAAAAACGCAACGCAAATTTTCTTTAATTTGATGAGTATCCCTTCCTCTAGAGACAACATTCAACTTTATCAATTATTTTCCTGAGAAATCGAAACCATACTACAACAACTGACTAGAGAGGTAGCTATGACAGTACAAAAGAGCCCCCTTAATTTGTTTGCATTCCTACCCACCAATCATATGGCTTCCCCACAATATTTGGAGCAAGTGAACTATTGATGTGCAAATATGATGACTTATCTACACTCGAGTCTTCACCTCCCATGCATCAGGGGACGTGCCTTGTTTAGTACGATAAACCTAATGCATATTTCCCCTGCCCCTTTCAACTATATATGTCATGGCAATCTTGGGTCGGAAGACAAACAAAGGGCCTGATTTAGAGCTCTCTGGGCGGGTTACTCCATCATATTTGTATTGCAAGTAACAATGGATGTCATGCACTTGTAATACGGTAACGGTATATCCATCATGTTTGTGATGAGTAACTCATCCCCGAAGCTAAATCAGGCCCAGGGTCCCTTGACTTACAGGAAGAGAACCCCTTGTGCATGAAGGCCATTTCCTTTGTATTTTAGCATTTTTAGACTTTTCATCCTTGGCGTGATCTCCCCTAACTTTTTGCCTCAGGTTGTTGATGTGTGCTGGACTCTGTTTTTGCTGTTTTTATTACTGTGGGCACTTCACCACTGCTATCCAGTGCTAAAGTGCTCCTGTATAAAATGTGTATGTAATTGGCTTTCCATGATTGGCATATTTGATTTACTAGTTAGTCCCTAGTATAGTGCATTAGAGGTGCCCATGGCCTGTAATTCAAATGCTACTAGTGGTCTTGCAACACTGGTTGTGCCACACACATTAGTACCCCTGTAAACAATGCTCACACCTGCCACCTCATTGTCTGTGTGTGCATATTTTAACTGCCAATTCGACTTGGTAAGTGTACCCACTTGCCAGGCCTAAACCTTACCTTTCCTTACATGTAAGACACCCCTTATGTTGGCCATAGGTAGCCCCATGGGCCGGGAGCAGTGTACGTTTAAGGTAGAACATATACTAATGTGTTCTATATGTCCTGACAGTGAAATACTGCCAAATTTGTTTTTTCGCTGTTGCAGGGCCTGTCTCTCTCATAGGTTAACATGGGGGCTACCTTTAAAAATGATTAAAGCATAGATTCCCTTTGGGAGGCAATAGACATGTGGGGTTTGGGGTCTCTGAGCTCACAATTTAAAAATACATATTTTAGTAAAATTGGTTTCAAGATTGTGGGGGTCATTCTTACTTTGGCGGGCGGCGGAGGCCGCCCGCCAAAGTAACCCCGTCAGTACACCGCACCGCGGTCGAAAGACCGCTGCGGTGATTCTGAGATTTGCCCTGGGCTGGCGGGCGGCCGCCAAAAGGCCACCCGCCAGCCCAGGGCAAATCAACCTTCCCACGAGGACGCCGGCTCAGAATTGAGCCGGCGTAGTGGGAAGGTGCGACGGGTGCAGTGGCACCCGTCGCGTATTTCAGTGTCTGCATAGCAGACACTGAAATACTTTGCGGGGCCCTCTTATGGGGGCCCCTGCAGTGCCCATGCCATTGGCATGGGCACTGCAGGGGCCCCGCGGCACCCCCTACCGCCATCCTGTTCATGGCGGGTTTCCCACCATGAACAGGATGGCGGCAGGGGGTGTCTGAATCCCCATGGCGGCGGAGCGCGATCCGCCGCCATGGAGGATTCAGAAAGGTTGCGGTAAACCGGCGGGTGACCGCCGGTTTACCCTTTCTGACCGCGGCTGAACCGCAGCGGTCAGAATGCCCTTCGGAGCACCGCCAGCCTGTCGGCGGTGCTCCCGTGGCCGGTGACCCTGACGGTCACCGGCCGCCAGGGTCAGAATGAGGCCCTGTGTGTTTCAAAATGCCACTTTTAAAAAGTGTCTCACTTAGAAATTCTCACTATAGGAATTATTTAGATATAGAATGCATACATATTATCCAGTTTTCAATTAATGAATCCTGTGCAAGAAGACAAAGACTGGACTTTGTGTGTCTTCCTGCTTGTGAAGAAATCTCCAAGGGCTTGTCCTGAGCTTGCCTCCTGTTGTTGAAGTCTCAGGGCCATCAGAGACTTCCCCTGCCAGCATCTGGATTCTCTGCTGAGACTCCTGCCCTTCCAAGCGGTGCCCTATCCAGTTCCTGGGGCCTTGGAAGGTGAAGCTGGTAGACTAAGCCTGAAAATCCCCGCACAGATCACCGTGCAGGGAAATTATCGACGAAACTTCCGAGATATGGCTGAAAAACGACACGCCGCCGGCTTCGGGGCAGAAATCGATGCTCCATCGGCATCGCGGCTGGAAAATCGATGCACAGAGCTTGAAGAACGATACGCAACACCCGCTGACGGAGGCTATTATCGTCACAATCCACATTGCGCGGTTTTGCTAATACCGTGCAGCAGGATTTTTGACGTAAACCTTGCTGGGTGCGGAAAAACAACACAACATCTGCCTGGACACGAGTGCTGCAAGGATCAACGCATCGCTCCTCTGCGGGGAGGAAAAATGAAGCACGCCGACCATACCAGAGAAGGCAAAACAATGCACTGTCTTGCTTGCAGGTGAGAAATCAATGCACTGCTTTACTTTTCCGACGTACACTCGCCCGTGCATGTTATTTTGACAATACCCAGGTACTTTTCAATGCTACCAGTGTTTTACCTGTTTTCTCAAGGATTTAAAACTCTTTTTGCTTTTTAATTGATAACTTGACTTGTGTATGTTGGAATTTTGTCGTTTTGTTCTTGTTTTGTTTAGATAAAAATGTTTTATTGTTCTAAACCTGCGTTGTGTCGTTTTGTAGTGTTTTCATTAAGTTACTCTATGTGGTGGTACAAATGCTTAACTCCTAGCACTCTGAAGCTAAGCCTGCCTGCTCGTGCCAAGCTACTGAGGGGGTAAGCGGGGGTTAGCTGAGGGTGATTCTCCTTTACCCTGACTAGAGTGAGAGTCCTTGCTTGGACAGGGGGTAACCTGACTGCCAACCAAAGGCCCCATTTCTAACAAGCATGAAATCACCTCTCTGGGGGTTAGCTCTGGAAAGCAAAAGTTCATGCAGATATGATAGGTAGCCTGCTTGACATTCAGCTGTGACCATGGTGCATCAGTTACGCTGGTGAGTGCAACTATGTCAGGAAGATAGGAATCTTTAGCTATGCTGATCCCTCACCGGAGGCGGAGATGAGATCTCCACCAACTTGGCATTCTTGGGGTCCGCATGCCAAACATTAAATGGCCTCGTTAATTGTCACTAATAAAGCACATGCGGAGATGTAGGATGTCCTTATTTCAGCAATTTAAAGGGTTTTTATAAGAAGATTAATATTTAAAGTGCATCATCATTACTAATATGTTATAAAAAAAGTGTAATGTCACATGCGTAATTTTAATCATGATTTGCATTAATGTAAAAGAGTAATGTTTTGATTGTGCTATATGAAAGATCTAAACAAACCGCTTATGTGGATGAAAAGTAATGCGTCACTGAAGTGAAGAATAAATGAATATTAAAAACAAATCTTATCATATTAGATAATCATTGAGTACATTTTGAGTTAATGCATGATATGGGAAGCGATTTATAGAGAGGCCCCTGGCTCTTTCACCTTCCTGACCAGAGCCTCTTTGATTTCTTGTTTTTAATACTGTGTTTTAAAAAAAAAATGAAATGGTCATCTTCATATCTTAATAAAACAAAAATTGGATTACATGCACTACTGGGCAAGCATGACATGACTTATGCTAGCATATGTACAATTAAGGTGTGAAAACCTGTGGGAAAATCCTATTCAATTTAGGTTCCAGTTCAACGCGCTGCTCTGGAAATGAGTTCAGTCTTAATGGTGCTGAAAAAAAGTCAAGAACCGGGGAAAGGTGGCGATCACTGATTTGAACCTAATTAAAAAGATCTGATAACAAAGCTTGAAAGCCAGATGGCAAAGTCAATTTCTCTGTGTTATTGCAGTCTGGAAATGGAATATGTTTAGCAACGACATTCTGCAAGGCTAGTTCCGATAAAATCAGCAGGAAAACCAAAAGCATTTTTTAACAGCAAAAGATCTTGCATTTAGAAGCATTGTTAATGCTTTCAAAGAAAAAAAAAACATAGGTAGCCGGGATGGACGATTTGAATCTAGCTAAAGAAGTAAAGTCAGAGAGAAATGCCTTTATTATGGATGGTGAACTGTTTGTACAAGTCATCATTGTAAAACAGGCTGTTTGGAGCCTCCCCGCAGCAGAGAATTTTCATCTGAGGCCTCTTTCTCAAATGCAGTCTGCAGCCGTTTTTTTACAGTAGATTCAACCTTTTCCCTGTGAATGAACCGTGTGCTTTACTCAATTGTCGCAGGCGCGGCATACTTTAAATACATGACAATAATCGAAAGTAGTGTGATTTCATTTAAATATCTTATAACTCATGCAGAAATCAGAATTCATAATTATTCATATGTTAAGCTATTTCAGAGACGGATATTGTATTGCTTTGACAAATTTAAGGCTAACATTTAGAGGCCATAGTAATTTACTAAATGATATGTTTCCAGTACGAATTATTTGGTTACCTGACATTTTTAATCCTTTCAAAAAAATCCTGCAAGGTCACTTTATCACATACTTTTCACTGTCAGTAAACTTTGCACATGAGTTCATATTTTGCATTAATTAAGCAGCCTACTTGTATTACAAAAAATACTAATTATCTTCACCAGTATATGGGTATGCCTGACCTCTCCAGTGGAAGAACTTGTTTTCTGTCTGCCTTTCTAAAGGTCTGACATGCTCTGGTAGTTGGATATAGTTGTCTTGCTTCTGTGCTTGTGTAAATTCCCGTTTCCAACTTATTCGAAATTGATTATGATACTTTTTGAAGCTGTTATTTAAGAGAAATGCCCTACTGTTGCTGACTTCTTATCCTCCTCCTGTCTTGTAATATGGAGTTATTAGTTAAGATGAGTTTTGGAGAGCTGGCATTTCTCTGCATAAGTTGTGTGGTCAAAGGGTGGCTTTGGTTTTCCTGATTTCCTGATTTCCTCCTTTCCCGGTCCTGGATTGATAGCTTGAAGTACACAACTATGCAAAACATTGTTGTTTGTGATACTCATGATCTAACTGATTCAGACTTTATTTTTGTGCTTGTTCCCAAGACACTTGCGACTCATGTTTAGGAGCAGAGGTGTTTTGTATCTCCCGGCTGGTTTGTGCAAATGCAATGGAGTTGCAAATCAAGCGATTTCCTATTTTTCTGCTGCTAACTACCTGTCTGCTAAGTACAGTTTGGTCAGAGTTAATGTTAGTAGGATAACATGATACCTTTCATCAAACTAAAAGTGACAGTTATCCCGCCCTGGAAGTGACATAACTTCCATGGCTGGGACTTCTGGGCCCCTGGGGGCCTGCCTAGGATGTGACGTCACATCCGGGTCACATAACAATGTGTTTAATGTGACCCGTGATGTGGTTATGTGGGGTGTGACATCACCTTAGTCATGTGACCTGTGGTGTAGTCATGTGGGTTGTGACATCACTTTAGTCATGTGACGGCTTTAAAGTCACAAGTGAACCCTTACACAGAAGACCATGTGACCCCGGTTGTGCCAGGCCCGTTGTCAGCTGACCCCCCAATCCCTGAAGACCATGTGACTAGGATGTGATGTAAAGGTGTCAGTGCCCTTTTGGTGTCCAAACATGCCCGGGCTTGTTTCACCCCTGCTTGGTGGGGGGGGTGGAACATGCCTGGGCATATTGTGGCCCTAGCCCCACTGAAGACCATGTGACCCCACTTATAATGTAGAAGAGTACGTCTCCTTTTGGTGTAGGGAATACATATAAGAATCTCTTTGCTCAGAGGTCACCAGACCCCTGCGCTCCTCCTGGAAAGAGGTCTCAGAACCATTATGAGGCAGTACAACTACATCACCAAAAAGACGCTAGATACAAACTGAGTGAACACCATCAATAAATATTACTGCAGTGTGACACCTGGGCCATCAACACAGGTTTTGCAGCAGAATGGTTCTAAAGATGCAGGTCACAGCGTCACAGGTTTTAACAAGGAGGTTTGCCGGAAGTTTGCAAATCTTAGCCTAAATAAATTGCAGCAGCTGATTTTCCCTAATCATGGATCCAACAGCAGTGTGACCTCCAGTAAAGAGGCATCAGCTCAAAGCAGTTTTGCTGAGATGGAAAACACAGAATTATCTATAACAGCTTCTAACTCGCCAGTGTACAAAGATATGGGGCATCCGGCCTGCTCGTCATCTGACAGCATCATCATCCGAGAGCCAGTGGGGTGCTCCGACGGTGGTTATGCATTGCTGTTTCTGAATAACTCTCAAGAGCTACAATGTGTTTTTGAACAAGTATCATGCTCTGAAGTGAGCAAAAAAAAAAATTTATTTTGGCATTCTTAAACTGTATGCAGACACATATTTAACATTAACTGACAGATTGTTTTTCTTTCTTTTTTGAACCGAAGAAAGCATCATCAAAAAGAGCTGAGGTAGAGGGAACATCATTGTCAGCTAACTCAATTAATCTTTACTGCTTGTGATTTATGATTCAGTTTATACAGCATGTGAATACCTAATAGGTGTACTGGTGCTAGAAACCATAAAATACAAGCACAAAATAATAGGGAATTCACTAATATTGAGCTGTGTGGTGACAGTCATGATATCAATGCTCTGCGAAAAATTAGAAAATTGGTTAGCAATTTAAGATGATCCACTGCAAAAAGGTGGAAAATGAAAAACTGTGCCCCCCAGGAAGTTTTACATGCCCTTGGGATGATGACCAGTGCAGCTGAACCTGATCTAAGGTGTCTGTTAGGTTAATATTTCCAGCCAAACCTGTATCCTTGGTGCTGTAATAGGTCTTATGGGCAATGCACAAGGCTTTGAAAGTCACTCTTTCCTTCACAGGAATCCAGTGAAGTTCCTTTAATACAATTGATGATGAAGAGTATTTAGGAACTTGATCCAGACATGATCTGGGTCTTGTCGAGTACAATGAGAGAGATCCAATGCGGATGCAAGCTGTGCACAAAACTTGAGAAAATGCAAAGACAGTGTTCGAGTTATGTCAGAAAGATTGTTGAAAGAGCTGTAGCACAACATGTGTGCGATGTATATTTTAAAAATAGGCTAGGGGAAGGCACAATAGTCCCTCAAAAACTGTTTCAAAAATGTTTGTGAACTTATTATCAAGGCAATATCTTGTTACTTAATGTACATACTTAATTCTAGGACAAATTACAGAATGTTCATCCTCAGGCTGACACTTTTCTGAGGCCTGGATACATATGCATTGCTGAATTGATCTATGTGTTGCTTAAAGAAAGAATAGCCAAAATACATCACAGAGCTCTGTTCTCTTTGAAGATCTGTGTTCCATCAGAGGCACCAAAGTGTGATAGTCCTACTTGTATAGCCGGCTGGAGTGTCAAAGCGTAGTTAACTACAGCGGATGAATATTGGAATACATGCAAGTACCATATGTGGGGCTTAACACTGCAGCTGACCGTCAGCTTGTAAAGCGCCTCTGATGTTCTAACCAATGATTACTTTCATAATAAAGGTTATGTGCTGCATGACGGTAAATTGCATGATCTTCTGAATGCCGCCAGCATCCTATGTGTACAAAGTTATAGGAGAAGCCATAGAGAAGTCCTATTTAGAGACGTTGACTTTCTAGCTGTAAAAATATGAAAACTTGTGGCTCAGGGACAGCTTTTTGCCCTTTACCTAAGTGATGTCTGTAATGTATATCATATTATTATGTCTATACATTGAATAAACACACTCTCTTGTGACCAATACGCTGTAAAGTATGCAAGTGGTTCGGAGTTCAGCACATTCTTTAATTTTAATAAAATTACCTGTCACAAAACAGTTGTCTTTCATTTCACAGGCTAGAGGGGCTGATAACATGGCTGATGATTTGTTAAGGAACATCTATTATGATAAAAGCGATGTTGGAAGTTTTGGTGCAGAAGCTTTGTTTAGAAGGTGTTGGACCTGGCCCTTTTCACAGGGTCATCCCCAAACTTTTTTTCCTGACCTGTTTTTGTTGGCTTTTGAACTCTGAGCACTTTACCACTGCTAACCAGTGCTAAAGTGCATTTGCTCTCTGTGTAAATTGTACTGTTGATTGGTATATCCATGATTGGCAAAGTTGTTTTACTAGTAAGTCCCTAGTAAAGTGCACTAGAGGTGCCCAGGGCCTGTAAATCAAATGCTACTAGTGGGCCTGTAGCACTGGTTGTGCCACCCACATGAGTAGCCCTGTAATCATGTCTCAGACCTGCCACTGCAGTGTCTGTGTAGGCAGTTTTAAACCGTGAATTCGACTTGGCAAGTGTACCCACTTACCAGGCCTAACCCTTTCCTTTTCCTACATGTAAGACACCCCTAAAGTAGTGTAGGAAAGTGCCATCTTGCCTGGCATGTTACTCCCATTTTTACATGTATGTCAGTTTGTTTTTGCCTGTCTCACTGGGATCCTGCTAGCCAGGACCCCAGTGCTCATAGTTTGTGGCCTGAGTGTGTATACCTGTGTAGTGACTAACTGCGTCACTGAGGCTCTGATAATCAGAACCTCACTGCTTATGCTCTCTCTGCCTTTAAATTTGTCACTATAGGCTAGTGAGCACTTTTACCCATTTTAATTGGCATACTGGTACACCCCTATGATTCCCTAGTATATGGTACCTATGGACTGCAGCTTTTTGTTTGCCACCCATAGGGAGCTCAGACAAACCTTTACACAGGACTGCCATTGTAGCCTGAGTGAAATAACACACACGTTATTTCACAGCCATTTTCAATGCACGTAAGTAACTTATAAGTCACCTAAATGTCTAAACGTCACTTGCTGAAGGTTAGGTGCAAAGTTACTAAGTGTGAGAGCACCCTTGCACTAGCAAAGATGCCCCCACATAGTTCAGGACCACCATTACATGTGTGCTCTACATATAGGTCAATAGCTATATGTAGCTTCACAATGGTAACTCCGAATATGGCCATGTAACATGTCTAATACCATGGAATTGTCCCCCCATTCCAAATCTGGAATTGGGGAGCCAATTACATGCATCCCCGGGGATCCATTATGGACCCCGGGTATTGCCATAGCAGCACTCTAGGGTTTTCTCTGCAGCTACCGCTGCTGCCACCCCACAGACAGGGTTCTGCCCTTCTGGGGCCTGGGAAGCCCAGTCCCAGGAAGGCAGGACAAAGAATTTCATCTGAGAGAGGGTGTGACACCCTCTCCCTTTGGAAATAGGTGTTAAAGGCTTGTGAGCAGCAGCCTCTTCCAGCCTCTGGAAATGCTTTGAAGGGCACAGAAGGTGCCCTCCATTGCATAAACCAGTATACACCGGTTTAGGGAACCCTCAGTCCTTGCTCTGGCATGAAACTGGACAAAGGACAGGGGAGTGACCACTCCCCTGTCCATCACCACCCCAGGGGAGGTGCCCAGAGCTCCTCCAGTGTGTCTAAGACCTCTGCCATCTTGGATCCAGAGGCGTGAGGGCACTCTGGAGGCCTCTGAGTGGCCAGTACCAGCAGGTGTTGTCAGAGACCCCTCCTGATAGGTGCTAACCTGACTAGGTGGCCAATCCTCCTCTGAGGGCTATTTAGGGTCTCTCCAATGGGCTTGTCCTCAGATACCGACCTGCAAGAATTCACTGCATCTCTCTCTTCCAATTCTGCCACGGATCGACTGCTGACTGCTCCAGGACACCTGCAAACTGCAACAAAGTAGAAAGAAGACTACCAGCGACATTGTAGCGCCTAATCCTGCTGGCTTTCTGAACTGTTTCCTGGTGGTTCATGCTCTGGGGGCTGCCTGCCTTCACCCTGCACTGGAAGCCACGAAGAAATCTCCTGTGGGTCGATGGAATCTTCCCCCTGCTTCAGCAGGCACCAAACTTCAGCTTCACCTGTACTCTGGGACCCCTCTAATCCTGATGAGGGTGGCCCCTGGAACACAAGTGGTGGACCCAAGTGACCCAGACTGTCCAGTGGTCCAACTGTCCAAATTTGGAGTAGATAAGTCCTTGAATCCCCTCTCCTGACAGTAATCCTGTGCACTGCTTAATCTGCAGCTACAAGGGCTTCTGTGCACATTTGTAAGAAATCCTGCATGCACAGCCGAGCCTAGGTCCCCAGCACTCTGTCCTGCGATGTTCAGCTCCCTGAGTTGATCTCCGGTGTTGTGGGACCTTCTTTTGCAGTGTTGATACGACCGCTGTGTTCAGACTTCTTGAATCTGTGTTCAAGGACTTCTGGGGGTGCTACCTTCTTGTGCTGAGGGCCCCCTCTGTCTCCTCTCCCAAGTGGCGACATCCTCTTCCTTCCTGGGCCTCAGGCAGCACCTGTTTTTTCTCCAACCACGACTCTTGCAGCTAGCAAGGCTTGTTTGTGGTATTTTGCCAAGGAAACACTTCTGTATCCTCCAGCACACCGTGGGACATCTTCTGCACGAAGACGCGCTTCCTACCTCCTTTCGTTGTTGCAGAATCTTCGGCTTCTTCCAACCAGAGGCAGCCATTTTGCACCTTGATCCGGAGGTTAAGTGGGCTCCTGTCCCCCCTGGACACTTTTGCAAATCTTGGACTTGGTCCCCTTCCTTTGCAGGTCCTCAGGTCCAGGAATCCATCTTCAGTGCTTTGCAGTCTGTTGTGGTCTTTGCAAAATCCTTTATCACGACTTTAGTGTTTTTCTGGGGAAATAGTAGTACTTTACTCCTACTTTCCAGGGTCTTAGGTTGGGGTATCTTGGACACCCTTAGTGTTTTCTTACACTCCCAGTGACCCTCTACACACTACAGTAGGCTAGGGGTCCATTTGTGGTTCGCATTCCACTTTCTTAGTACATGGTTTGTGTTGCCCCTAGGCCTATTGCATCCTATTGTATTCTACAGTGTTTGCACTACTTTCTGACTGTTTTACTTACCTGATTTAGTTTTCTGCATATATTTACTTACCTCCTAAGGGAGTATATCTTCTGAGATATTTTTGGCACTTTGTCACTAAAATAAAGTACCTTTATTTTTAGTAACACTGAGTATTGTCTTTCTTATGATATAGTACCTATATGATATAAGTGGTATTGCTTGAGCTTTGCATGTCTCCTAGTTCAGCCTTGGCTGCTCTGCTACAGCTACCTCTATCAGCCTAAGATGCTGGAATACTACTACTCTACAAATAAGGGATAACTGGACCTGGGACAAGGTGTAAGTACCATTGGTACCCAGTTCAAGCCAGTCCAGCCTCCTACATTGGTGGTGCAGCAGTGGGATAAGAACTTGTAACCGCTTTACCACTTTGTAATTGGTGCTTTTCATGACAAAACCATATTCTAAATACTTTGAGATATACACAAGTACACTTAAGAGTCTTACTTTCTCTATAAAAACTTTCTAAAAAGTTTCTAAAACGTTTGAAAAAGGTTTTTTTCTTCTCTTTAAAAGTTCTCTAAAACTTTTTCTCTCTCCCCTAAACTATTTCTTTCTACTATGTCTGTAGTAGAGGCCACTCCCAAAGTTGTGAAAACAACTTATGAGAATCTAAACTTTAAAAGTTTGAGGGGTCTGTGTATAGAAAGACGTTTAGGGATTGGTAAGAACCCTACCAAGGATCTCCTTCTTAGCCTTCTCCTTGAAAGTGACCAGAATCAGATTGGTCAAACCCAGGATCAGGAGGTAGAGGAGGGGGTACCCAGGTAGTTTCAGGGGAGGGCCCTGAGGACTCTGGGGATGGTACTTCCAAAGACCTTTCAGTTATCAGGCCACCTAGTGAAGCTGGGAGTGGGAGGGGGTCACCCACCAGTAGGGCACCTTTCACTCCAAAAGGCCAGGTCACTAGGGTTCAGGTAGTTAGAGAAAGGTCCACTACTGCCAATTCTCACATTACCTCTGTGTCAGAGAAGTTCCAAGTCTCCCGCCCTGAGGATAACACCCTAGACAGGGAACTCAGAAAGCTGAGGTTAGAAGAGGCCAGACAGAAGCTAAGACAGCAGCAGTTGGTCTTAGAGAGGGAGTCTCTAGATGTAGAGAGAGAAAGACAGAAGTTGGGGTTAGTTCCCCATGGTGGCAGGAACAGCAGCAATCTTGATAGTGATCCTGTTAGAGACACAGATTCAAGAAACCTGCATAAGATTGTCCCCCCTTACAAGGAGGGGTATGACATAAACAAGTGGTTTGCTGAACTTGAGAGGGCCTGTATGGTACAGATGGTGACTCAAAGGCAGTGGGCTTCTATATAGTGGCTGTCTTTCACTGGCAAAGGTAGGGACAGACTCCTTACTGTCATGGAGAGTGATGCCAACAATCACAAAGTTTTGAAAGATGCACTCTTAGATGGATCTGGCTTAACCACTAAACAATACAAGATAAAGTTCTGCGATACCAGAAAAGAGTCCTCTCAAGACTGGACAGACTTTATAGACTGTTCAGTGAAGGCCTTGGAGGGATGGTTACATGGCAGTAAGGTGACTGACTATGAAAGCCTGTATAATCTAATTTTGAGAGAGCATATTTTGAATAATTGTGTGTCTGACTTGTTGCACCAGTACTTGGTAGACTCAGATCTGACCTCTCCCCATGAATTGGGAAAGAAGGCAGACAAATGGGTCAAAATAAGAGTGAGCAGAAAAGCTCATACAGGGGGTGACAAGGATGGCAAGAAGAAAGATGGTAAGTCTTCTGACAAGGGTGGGTGCAAAGACAAAAATAATTCTGAGTCTTCATCAGGCCCACAAAAATCCTCTGGGGGAGGTGGGTCCAAATCCTCTTCACACAATCAAAAGAAGCCATGGTGTTATTTATGTAAAAGTAAAGGCCATTGGGCAAGTGATTCCACTTGTCTAAAGAAAAACACCAAGGCTCCCACCACCACAACCCCAACTGCGTCCACTAGTGCCCCTAGTAATAGCAGTGGTGATAGGAAGAACACTACAAATAGCCAATCAAAGGGTGTAGCTGGGCTCACCATTGGTAATTTATTTGGGGTTGGTCTAGTTAGGGAGACCACAGAGGCTGTTTTAGTCTCTGATGGTGGTATAGATTTTGCCACGTTGGTTGCTTGTCCCCTTAATGTGGGTATGTACAAGCAACTACCCCAAATAAATGGTGTTGAGGTTGAGGCCTACAGGGGCACAGGAGACAGGGTCACCATGGTGATTAAGAAACTGGTTGCCCCTGAACAACACCTACGTGGTCAGCAGTACCAAGTGACTGATGCTCATAACAACACTCTTAGCCACCCCATGGCTGTTGTGAATCTCAACTGGGAGGGGCAGGGTTTATTGGCCCAAAGAAAGTTGTGGTAGCCACTGATTTACCTGTAGACTGCTTACTAGGAAATTATTTGGAAACATCAGCTTGGGCTGAAGTGGAGTTGGAGGCTCATGCAGCAATGGTGGGCATTCCAGGGCATATATTTGCTCTCACAAGGGCTCAGGCCCAGAAGCAAGGTGGACAGGGAATCTTTGATCCTGGAAAAATGGACCAAGTGCTCCCAAAAGCTAGGGGTAGAAAGGGTAAATCCTTGCCTACTGTCCCACCCTCTCCTGAAGATTTCCCTTTTGAGGAAGAGGAATCCTCTCCCTGTGCAGAACCTACACCAGATGAGCTGGCAGCAGACACCGCTGAGCTTTTCGGTGCAGGGGGACCTGCTAGGGAAGAGCTGAGTGTGACACAGCAGACCTGTCCCACACTAGAGGGTTTAAGACAGCAGGCTGTCAAACAGCAGAATGGGGATGTCACTGAGGGGACTATTGGGAAGATAACCTTCTCTATACTGAGTCAAGGGACCCTAATCCTGGAGCTGCCAGGAGATTGGTCATCCCTTTGAAGTATAGGGAGTTGCTTCTGACTTTGGCTCAATATATTCCTTTGGCTGGGTATTTGGGCCAAAGTAAGACTTGGGACAGACTTGTTCCATTGTTTCACTGGCTTCAGATGTCAGAGGACACCAAGAAGTTTTGTCACTCCTGTGTGACCTGCAAAGCCAGTGGCAAGACAGGTGGCACACCTAAGATCCCCTTAATTCCACTTTCAGTGGTTGGGGTGTCCTTTGGAAAGGTAGGGGTTGACATTGTTGCCCCCCTTGGCCCTCCAACAGCATCAGGAAACAGATTCATCCTAGTGGTGGTGGACCATGCCACAAGGTATCCTGAAGCTATACCCTTAAGGACCACTACAGCTCCTGCAGTGGCAATAGCCCTCCTGGGAATATTTTCCAGCGTGGGTTTTCCTAGGGAAGTGGTATCAGACAGAGGTTGTAACTTCATGTCTGCATTCCTCAAAGCAATGTGGAAGGAGTGTGGTGTTACTTACAAGTACACTACTCCTTATCATCCATAGACAAATGGATTGGTTGAGAGGTTTAATAAAACTCTCAAAGGCATGATCATGGGACTCCCTGAAAAACTCAGGAGGAGATGTGATGTCCAGTTGCCATGCCTCCTTTTTGCTCATAGGGAGGTACCCAGAAAGGAGTGGTCTTCAGCCCCTTTGAGCTCCTCTTTGGGCACCCTGTAAGAGGTCCCCTTGCTCTTGTGAAGGAGGGTTGGGAACAACCTTTACAAGCTCCCAAACAAGACATTCTGGACTATGTGCTTGGCCTCAGATCAAGGATGGCTGAGTACATGAAAAAGGCCAGCAAGGGGGCATGATCTGCCCACAATTGGAGATGGCCGCCTAGTTGGGACGCTCCACCCGACGGCGGGCCCGAACCAGATGGGCAGGTGCTTTGACTTCTATGCGCCCCCGCAGCACTGGCGAGAACTTGTGGGGGGGCGGCGGCATCCCGGGAGCCCTTTGGAGTGGTGTAAGGGCTCCCTGTTTATCCTTTTCCGGGCCTGAGGACAGTTGGGGCCTATGCTCGGACGGAGTGGGCAACTGGAGGGCCTTTGGTCCAAAAAGCAGCAGCAGAGCGGTGGGAGCGGCTCGACTGATCCAGCTTTCAAGATGTGCCGGAGTGTCATCCCGCTGGGGGGTTGTGCCTGAGATCGTTGGGCTCTCCCCAGTGGCATCGTAGTGCCCAGCCTGCCCTCCCCCTAATGCTCCTCACCTTCAGCGGGGCCAGCTCGTGGATCGGATGAATCCCGCGCCCCCGCCCGCGACGAGGCGGAACCTGATGACTGCGGGGCCCAGAGCACCGTCCGGGTGCACTGGATTGAGACCCAGCGATGCGGTCTTACAAAGGAGCGTTACAAAGGAGCGCCACTGCAGCCCCTGACTCTTGCCTCGGAGTGGGCAACTGGAGGCCTCATGCGCCGCATCCCATGATGACCTGAGGTACACCCTGCCATAATACCTCTACCCTTCCCCCTTTTTTTGTAACGGTGGACTGTATCCTGCACCGCCACAGAGGAATGATAAAAGGGGGACTGTCCAATCAATCAATCAAAAAGAATTTATAAAGCACGCTACTCACCCGTGAGGGTCTCAAGGCGCTTGGGGTGGCAGGAGGGTCACTGTTCGAGCAACCATGTTTTGAGGGTTTTTCTGAAGAGCAGGAGGTCTTTGGTTTTGTAGAGGTTGGTGGGGAGGGAGTTCCAGGTTTTGGGGCGAGGTAGAAGGACCTGCCTCCTGTGGTGGTGCGTTGGATGTGGGGGACTGTGGCTAGGTCGAGTTTGGCTGATCGGAGGTTGCGGGGGGGAGTGTGAAAGTTCACTCTTTCGTTGAGGTATGTCGGGCCACTGTTGTGGAGGGATTTGTGTGCGTGGATGAGGATCTTGAATGTGATTCTCTTGTTAATGTGGAGCCAGTGAAGGGTTTTGAGGTGTGGTGAGAATCGTTTGTGGCGGTGGAGGCCAAGGACGAGGCACGCAGCTGTGTTCTGGATTCTCTGGAGTTTGCGTGTGAGTTTGAGTGTGGTGCCGGCATAGAGGGCGTTACCGTAGTCTAGTCTGCTGCTGATGAGTGCATGGGTGACTGTCTTCCTGGTCTCTGGGGGAATCCATTTGAAGGATTTTTTTAGAGTGCGGAGTGTGAGGAAGCAGGAGGAGGTAAGAGCATTGATTTGCTGTGTCATGAAGAGGGAGTGGTCCAGGATGATGCTGAGGTTGTGTGTGTGGTTTGCGGGGTGGGTGCAGGTCCTAGGGCGGTGGGCCACCAGGAGTCGTCCCATATGGGTTTGTTGGGGCCGAAGATGATGATCTCGGTTTTGTTGGAGTTAAGCTCGAGGTGGTTAGTTGTCATCCAGTTGGCGGTGTCGAGGAGAGCTGCGTGTAGGTTGGTTTTGGCAGTGGTGGGATTGCGGGTGAGGGAGAGGATGAGTTGGGTGTCATCTGCGTAGGAAAGGATAGTGATTCTGTGTGATCGGAGGATGTTGGCTGGGGGATCATGTAAATGTTGAAGAGTGTGGGGCTAAGAGAGGACCCTTGGGGGACTCCGCAGATGATCTTGGTAGTGGTGGAGTGGAAAGGTGGGAGGCGGACTGTCTGGGTCCGGTCAGTGAGGAAGGAGGTGAGCCAGTCTAAGGCTTTGTGGCGAATTCCTATGTTGTGGAGGCGTGTGCAGAGTGTGTGGTGGTAGACAGTGTCAAAGGCTGCGGAGAGGTCTATGAGGATGAGTGCAACGGTCTCGCCTTTGTCGACTTTGGTCCTAATGACGTCAGTGCATGCGATGAGGGCGGTTTCCCTGCTGTGGTTCTTGCGGAACCCGGATTGTGAGGGGTCAAGAGTGTTGTTTTCTTCAAGGTAGTGGGATAGGCGGGTGTTGACTAGTTTCTCGGTGACCTTGGCGGGGAAGGGGAGGAGGGAGATGTGGTGATAGTTGAAGAGGATCTCTGGGTTGGCTTTAGGTTTTTTAGGAGTGCAGTGATTTCCGCATGCTTCCAGGGGTCTGGGTAGGTGGCAGAGTCGAAGGAGGAGTTGATTGTGTCACAGAGTATGGGGGTGATGGTTGGGCAGGCTTTGTTGTAGATGCGATGAGGGCAGGGGTCGGAGGGGGATCCGGAGTGGATGGAATTCATGGCTTTTTCGGTTTCTTGGTGTGTGGTTGGGGCCCAGTTGGTAAGTATGGAGGGGGGTCATGAGTGGTGTTAGAGTTGGGCGGGTGAGGGTTGTGTGTGGTGGGTGAAGCTGTTGTGAATGTCCAGGATTTTGTGGTGGAAGTAATTGGAGAGAGCGTCACATAGGGGCTGGGTGTGTGTGGGGTCTATGTTGCAGGCTTTGGGTTTGGATAGCACTTTCATGATGGTGAAGAGTTCTTTACTGTTTTGGGAGTTGTTTTCAAGGTGTGTCTTGTAGTGTGCTCTTTTAGTGGTGCGTATGAGATAGTGGTGGGTGCGAATAGAAGGTTTGAAGGTGGAAAAGTTGGTTGTAGTGGGTTCAGGCCGCCAGGCTTTCTCTGCTTGGCGCCATTTGCACTTGGAGTTTGGGGGTGAACCAGGGTGCGTTCTTGATGTTGCGGGTGACGATGCGTTTTCTGAGGGGGGCAAGTGTGTCAGTGCAGGTAGTGATCCATTTAGAGAGGTTGTGGGCTCCGGTCTTGGGGTCGTTGGTGTGGGGAGGAAGTTTAAGAGCCAGATGGGAGTTTAGGTGTTCTGTGGGGATCTTGTCCCACATGCGGTAGGGCATGGTGTGTTGGTGGTGGTGTGTGGGGGGTTTGGCGAAGGAGAAGTGGACGCAGTGGTGGTCGGTCCAGTGAAGTTCTTTGGTGTGGGTGTAGGTTATGTGTTGGCTTGAGGTGAAGATTGCGTCAAGCGTGTGTCCTGCTGAGTGGGTGGGTGCTGTGACCAGTTGTTTGAGTCCGAGGTTGGTGAAGTTGTCTATGAGGGAGGTGGAGTTGTGGTCTTGAAGGTTCTCCAAGTGAAAATTGAAATCACTGAGGAGGATGTAGTCTGTGCACGTGAGGGCGTGCGTGCTGATGGTGTCGGAGATGGTGTCTCGGAAGGCGGGGCATGGTCCTGGTGGTCTGTAGATTAGTGTACCTCTTAGGGTGGGGTTGTTGTTAATGTGGATTAGGAAGTGCATGTGTTCTGCGCAGTCGATAGTGTCTTGGGAGTTGGAGGTGACTATAATGGTGTCCTTGTGTAGGATGGCGATGCCACCTCCTGGTTTGTTAAGGCGGTCTTTGCGTTGGAGTTTGTATCCCATGGGGGTGGCAGTGGCTATGTCGGGCTCTGAGGAGTGGTTGTTCCAGGTTTCCGTGAGGAAGACGATGTCAGATGAGTGTGATGTGATGAGATCCCAGAGTCCAATGGCATGTTTGTGAAGGGAGCGGATGTTGAGGAGTAGGCAGTTGAGGTGGTTTTGGTGGGTGTTGTTGTTGTGTTGTGCGATGGTGTTGTTGCGGGGAGCGTTCTGGTTGTGAGTTGGTATGTGGTGGGGCTGGTTGGTGTGCGTGGGGTAGAGCAGGTGTATATTGCTTTGGGGAGGTCGCTGTGGTTGGTGTCGGGTGTGGGGGTTGTGGAGCAGGAGAAATGGCAGGTGTAGCAGGTGAAGGGGTTCTGTGTGTGTGTGAGGCTGGAAAGGGTGCAGGTGGGGTGGGGGCCTGGGTTGAGGGAGTGTAGGATGAGAAGGGAGTAGGGTTGTCTGGGGGGGGTTTGGGTGTGGGGGCCATGGGGACTGGTGCTGGGCGCGGTCAAGACGCGGACAGGCGCAGACGGGCTTGCCTCTGGAGCTCCCACAGCACGGCCGCCATGAAGAGGGTGGGGTGGGGGTGCAGCTGGGAGGACGGAAGGGGCCAATGGGTGTGTGCGGGGGTGGGGCCGCAGAGGAGGCAGTGGCAGGGAGCCGAGGGATCAGAGAGGGAACGGGCAGGGGAGAGGGGGTGAGAGGCAAGAGATGGCCGCAGGGGAGCAGCGGGGTCAAGGGAGCACGGAAAGGCTAAGTGAACACCATAAACAAACCAGACTAAAATCACGAAAGACGCACAGTATGTAAAGGGCAAAGAGAGATGAGCAGGCTGACAAAAAAAGATGATAAACACAGTGTACGATGGACAGAGGAAAAGGGTAGAGAGAGGCGAGCAGGCTGAGAAAAAGATTATAAACACAGTGTACGATGGACAGAGGAAAAGGGTAGAGAGAGGCGAGCAGGCTGAGAAAAAGATTATAAACACAGTGTACAACTGGACAGAGGAAAAGGGCAGACAGAGGCGAGCAGGCTGAGAAAAATGATTATAAACACAGTGTACGAATGGACGGAGAAAAAAGGGTAGAGAAGGCAGATAGGCTGGGACCACAGATGAGGCACAAAATACAATGAGCAGAGAAATGAGTGGCAAAAGGCAAACGGTTTAAAACAACGGAATGTACGTAATATATAAAGGCATTGACATGTGAAAAAAAGCAAAAGATGGAGTACTATGGGGCAAAAAAGGCAGGAGCAAAGAGAAGAGAATACCAGAGGTAAAAAGCACTGGGGAATTACTTACGGGTCGTCGGAGTGAGGGCCTCGAACTGCTATCCAGGTGGCAGTAGGGGGGTCAGGAGCACTGGGGCAGGCTGGTGGAGCCAGGTGGACTCCCGGCCAAAAGCAGGTTGGGGAGTCCATTCCCTACTGCTGCTAGGTTCTCCCCCAACCCCAACAACCCCACTGCGGATCTTATCCTAGAGCGTCAACGGACTGACCCACTTCATAAAATGCAAAAAGATACTCTCATACCTCCACTCAAAATGGGCAAACATAGCTCTGGTACAAGAAACCCATCTCGACAGAGCAGAATCGCACCGGGATTGGGTAGGAACAGCGTTATTCAGTTGCAGCCCCACTTCCAGAGAACGAGATGGAGGTGTCCCACTAAAATGTGGCGTTGCCGTACTGGTGCGGAAAATATTCCTTGCTCTGTTTCTAAAACATGGGTAGACCCAGAGGGTCGCTATGTGTTCGTCAAACTTAAGTTTGGGGACTCCTCCCTCTGTGTGGGATCCGTTCATGCCCCCACGGGCTCTAAGCGCCTGTTTTTTCTGCAAATCAACTGCCTATTATCGGAGATAGGGGCCACCAGATACGTCATAGGAGGAGATTGGAACCTGGTCAGGGACGCAGTGTTGGATAAGACTGGCCCCCTAGATGTGGCCAGTAATGGAAATAGAGCCCTCCAGTCTGACGTGATGCAGGATAATGGTTTAGTGGATTACTGGAGACTGACATGTCTGACCGATAGGGAATATACTTTCCTGTTGCCAGTCCGTGGCACACAGTCCTGATTGGACTATTTTCTCATTTCCCACGGCCTATTGGCGCATGTTTCAGATGCTCGGATAATGGAGGGTGGCCTCTCGGACCACTCCCCAGTACAAATTGCTGTCCAACTGGGCCTAATATTTCCAGGCCGTAAGCCATGGAGATTGGCAGTGCATCGCTATCACTCCCCACAGGCCAAGGAGCGACTGAGATACCATGCGTCCACATATGTTCAGAACAATCAGGGCTCTACTGATTCTAAGAGGGCTTTATGGGCAGCAGCCAAAGCAACCATACGGGACAGATGATGAGGGATGCTGCGCTGTCAAACAAAGACAGGAGAGCAAGGCAAGCGATTCTAGAAGTTGATGTACATCAGTTGATGCAACAATAAATGGATCACCCGTCCCTCCCTGTGCGCAGATGTTTGGAACAAAACCACCAAGGCACTGAATGACCACCATACCTCACAGGCTAAATATGCGTTGCACCGCATACAGGGCAGACACCATGAGCAGGGGTAGAAGGCAGGTAGACTGCTGGCCGCACAACTCCATCAGAGCGCTCACTGCCCGCTCTGGAATCTGCAGGCCACTCACACATCCGCAGGACATAGTCAACGAATTTGCATCCTACTACTGTCATCTGTACACCCCTGAGTCGACTTCCACGCCCGATCACATCAAAACCTTCCTGGATAGCATAACGTTACCCTCTCTCTCTGTAGAGGGCCACTCCCTCCTGGAAGGAGATATTAGCCGGCTAGAGATAGTGCAGCACATTTCCGCTCTCTTTAACCACAAATCGCCCGGTGAGGATTAACTCCCTGCAGAATTTTATAAATGGGCAGGGGATGAAATGATTGATGTCCTTCATGGAGCGTTGGATGAGGCCTGTTGGACAGGTTCCTTGGGAGCGATCTTTAATACAGCCACGATCGCAATCATACCGAAACCAGGACGTGACCCTTTACTCTGCGGTAGCTATTGGCCAATCTCCCTCTTAAATGGGGATATCAAGATCCTGGCCAGCGTTCTAGCGAACCGTCTGCGTAAAGTTCCTCCCTTATCCATCCCTCCCAGGTAGGGTTTGTGCCGGGCCGTACCTCCAGAACTCATTTGCATACCCTTTGCCAAACCCTATGGGCATCTAGGAATACACCGGAAGCAACTCTGGCTCTGTCCCTGGATGCTGAGAAAGCTATTGACCGCATTGAATAGCCATACCTGTTTGCGACCCTGGAGAAGTTCGGCCTAGGGGATCAGTTCATTTCCAAGGTCCGCCTCCTGCATGAGGCCTTTCCATGTGGCACAGGGTGCAGGTGGTGAGAATGATTACGGTACCATGGTTCACCTATGTGCTGGGCCTTCTGCCTCTTCAGGTGCCTCTCTCCTTATTATGGTCTGTGGACGCATCGATCAGAACCTTTGTGTGGAGCTTCATGCGTCCACGCCTTCCTCCTGCCAAACTCATGCCGCGCCGTTGTCTTCCGGGGAAAGGGACTCCCATTGGTAGAACATTATGCCCTGGTTTGCATTTATCGTCATTAGCTACACTAATGTCTGCCCCAGCGGGTAACAGTGGAGAAAGCTCTGCTCTCTCATGGTGGGGCCTGGATGGACTTTACTGTGCTAACCCCTCCCCCAATACCTATGAATCTGATCTTGAGGGCAACACGGGCGGCATTGAGGAGGGCCCACCTCCTACTTGGAGTTCATCCTTCCCTGCATGCTCAGGCACCCCTGTGGAACAATGATAGCCTGCGGATAGTGGGGAAGATCTTCACCTGGCTGCATTGGAAGGACGCTGGCATCTTCCAACTGAGCCAGGTCCTGCAGGACGGGGTGATTATACCCTTCGCCTCGTTGCGGGAGGGTTTCAATCTTCACCCACGACAAGAATGGCAATATTTGCAACTTAAACACTGCCTGCAGCATAATGCAGACATTGTCCAATGGGACTTCAATCTTCACCTGTGGTGCTTTACCTCCGAACATGGGGAAAGCATAACGGTGTCATGGCAGCCCTCTATGAGGTCCTCATGCGCCATAAGTTCTTGCAGACCCTCCTAGAAAATCTTTGTCTACAATGGCAATTTCGCCTGCGAAAGTCCTTCGACGCGGAGGATTAGATTGACCTAATGGAAGCACTGGACAGGGGCACCCGTGAAGCTCGCTTGAAATTCTGCCTCTTTAGGATCATTTACGACTGGTACTGGACTCCAGTGAGATTGCACAGGGCAGGGCTTCTGCCGCATGCGACATGCTGGCTTTGTCCGGAGACACGCTGTGATTTACTCCATATCCTTGTTGGCTGTCACCCTATCTACCTCAATTCCGTTCCCAGCCCAGCTGCCTCCCTCTCTTGTTATTTTACATGATATGGATACCCTTCCGGCCTTATCATGACCTCTCTGGAGACTGCTGCATACGGCGCTAGCCACTGCAAAAATCTGTATCCTCCATCATTGGAGATCGGTAGATCCCCCCACCCTGGATGAGTGGATAGCGGCGATGACCCGAATAGCAGTGCATGAGAGGATCATTTATAACCTCCAAGATGAGGCTGCCCTGTTTCATAAGGTGTGGGCCCCTTTTCTCACTGACCCACCCATCACCATTGGTCCGGTGATAAATATCTCCCCTCTTAATGTCTGATCTGTCTATCTCACTGCCCACGACCCCGTAACAGTACCCCTTACCGCCCTCTCCCCCCTCGTTCCCATGCACTCTCGCACATTTGTCCTCTGCACTCCCTCCCCCCACCCTGCACCCCCTCTGTCTCCCCCTTGTACCTCACCCCCTCCTCCTCCCCCTTCCCCAGCACCTTGCCCCTTCCTCCCCCTCCCCATTTTCTACTCCTCAGCCCCCTCACCCCTCCTATTTTGTCTTTGCCTTTGTTTCCTTGGATGGTAGCTGCTAACTTCTGCCTTCCGGCTTCTAACCCCTGATTGCTTAATGTTGCCTTTCTTCCCCCCTCCTCTCCCCTCTCCCCTCCATTTTGGCAATACCCTCCCCCACTTATCGTATTTTCCTATATTCCTCCCCTCCCCCGATGTCACAGTGTATTGTTTAGTTGCCCAATTGTGTAGCTGCTGCAATATTTACCTCACACCCTTTCGAAGCTCTTGTACCAGCATGCTACTGCTGCATCGCCCCATCTGCTTACATCTGTGATGCCCTGTGGACTCGCCGCCTAATTTGCCCTCCCCCTTTCTTATCCCCCACCCTCTACACCTTTCCCCCTCCCCCGTTTCTGTTTTTCTCTCCCTCTCTCTATGCCATGCTGCCACTCCGTTCCCCCTCCCTCTCTTATTTGTTCCCTTAATATGGTCAGCCCTTAGTATGTACAGGACTACGATTGATGATGCTTAATCTATGATATCCCCCATACATTATGGTTTGTACGATTTGCGAATAGATACCGGGACCATATATATATATATATGTATATCTATATGTATATAATGTACTATATTATATATTCTACAGTCTATTTAGGAAATCGCTATTTCTGATTCGCAAAATGCAATGTATCACATTTGCGATTCGGTAATAGTGATTTCTTAAAAACCGCAAATGCTATTACCGAATCGCAAATTGCGTTACCGGCCCCCATTCACACCTAGGGGCCTGTAGGCCCATATTTGCGAATTATTTGCATTTCAAAAATTTTGAATTCCTAACTGGAATTCACAATTGTTGAAAATGCAAAGTCCAGGGTGCTGGGGGCCTTTGGCCCCCTCTGCTGCACCACAAAATATTTTTTAACAACATGTAAGGTGCACACATGCCAAAAGGGCATGCGTGCTTTACATGTAAATTTTAAAAATGCATTTTTAAGATTTGCACATGGTTACTACCAAGTTCAACTTGGTGGTAAATAGCGATTCCTTAATGCCCAATTCGCATTAAGGAATTGCTTGTTACATGTGCTTTAGAAATCGCAAATAAGGATTCCTTATTTGCGATTTCTTATTTAGAGAGTTGCAATTTGCAACTCTCTAAACAGGGTCGCAATTTTAAGGAATCGCTATTTTAGCGATTCCTTAAAATTGCATTCAGAATGCCTTTGATACATTCTGAAATGGCTTTTTGCATTCGCACCGTTGGCAAATGCAAAAAGCTTTGATCTGGCCCTATATTCCATGTTCTCCCCGCTATGTTCTGTACTTTTTGTTTCTAATAAAATAATCACAAAAAAAAAGAAAAAAGAAAAAAGAAAAAGGCCAGCAAAATCCTTTTGGCTGGCCAAGAGCTCCAAAAGCAATTGCATGACCAGAAGGCTGTACTGACTCAGTACCACCCAGGACAGAAGGTGTGGGTATTGGAGACTGTGGCCCCAAGAGCACTCCATGACAAATGGAGTGGACCCCATCTCATTGTGGAGAAGAAAGGTGAGGTCACCTATTTGGTGGACCTGTGCACTGCCAGAAGCCCCCTTAGGGTGCTTCATGTCGATTGCCTTAAACCGTATTATGACAGGGCCGACTTAACCCTGCTCATGGCCACTGATGAGGGGCAGGAGGAAGAGAGTGACCCTCTCCCTGACCTCTTCTCCACCACTGAAGCTGATGGTTTAGTGGAGGGAGTAGTACTTGCAGATTGCCTTACTGCTGAGCAGTTCTCTGACCTCTTCTCACTTGTTCCAGGCACAACTACCTGGTATGAGCACACAGTTTACCTGTCAAAAGTAAAATTTATGGACAGCCTGACCATGTCAGAGACTGTATTAAACAAGAGGTACAGAAAATGTTAAATCTTGGAGTGATTGAAACTACTGAAATCCCCTGGGCTAGCCAAGTAGTGCTTGTCCCCAAACCTCATTGTAAAGATGAAAAAAAGGAGATGTGGTTTTGTGTGGGCTATAGAGGTCTCAATCAAGTAACAAAAACTGATGCTCACCCTATACCCAGGGCAGATGAGCTGATAGATACACTGGCTTCTGCCAAGTATCTAAGCACTTTTTTTTTTACTGCAGGGTATTGGCAGATTAAGTTATCAGAAGATACTAAACCAAAAACAACATTTTCAACCATTGGAGGGCACTATCAGTTTACAGTTATGCCCTTTGGATTGAAGAATACACCTGCCACTTTTCAGAGGTTGGTGTATACAGTCCTCCAAGGATTGGAAGCCTTTAGTGCAGCATATCTAGACAATATAGCTGTCTTTAGCTCCACCTGGGATGATCACCTGGTCCACCTGTGGAAAGTTTTGGAGGCCCTGCAAAATGCAGGCCTCACTATCAATGCCTCAAAGTGCTAGATAGGGCAGGGGAAAGTGGTTTATCTGGGACACCTGGTAGGTGTGGAACACATTGCACCACTGCAGGGGAAGATCCAAACCATTATGGAATGTGCTCCCCCTACAACTGAGAGCATTCCTAGGCCTCACAGGGTACTACAGGAGGTTCATATAGGATTGTGGCACTATAACGGCCCCTCTTAATGACCTCACATAAAAGAAGATGCCTAAAAAGGTATTATGGACATGTAGCTGTCAAAAGGCTTTTGATGAGCTCAAACAGGCCATGTGCTCTGCACATGTCCTAAAAAGCCCTTGTTACTCCAAAAAATTCATAGTTCAAACTGATGCTTCTGAATTAGGGGTAGGGGCAGTTCTATCACAGCTTAACACTGAGGGCCAGGATCAACCTGTTACTTTTATCAGCAAGAGGTTGACCCCTAGAGAAAAGTGTTGGTCTGCCATAGAGAGGGAGGACTTTGCTGTGGTCTGGGCCTTGAAAAAGTCGACACCATACCTTTTTAATACTTACTTTATTGTTCAAACAGACCACAAACCTTTATTATGGCTTAAACAAATGAAAGGTGACAACCGTAAGTTGTTGAGGTGGTTCATCCCCCTACAGGGAATGGACTATACAGTGGAACATAAACCTGGGAGTACCCACTCCAATGCAGATGGACTCTCCAGATATTTCCACTTAGACAATGAAGACTCATCTGGGCAAGGTAACCCTTATTGTCCCTCGAATGGGGGAGGGGGATTGTGTAGGAAAGTACCATCTTGCCTGGCATGTTACCCCCATTTTTACATGTATGTCAGTTTGTTTTTGCCTGTCTCACTGTGATCCTGCTAGCCATGACCCCAGTGTTCATAGTTTGTAGCCTGAGTGTGTATTACTGTGTAGTGACTAGGATCTGCTAATCAGAACCTCAGTGCTTATGCTCTCTCTGTCTTTAAATTTGTCACTGTAGGCTAGTGACTACTTTTACCAATTTCAATTGGCATACTGGAACACTCTTATAATTCCCTAGTATATGGTACCTAGGAACCCAGGGTATTGGGGTTCCAGGAGATCCCTATGGACTGCAGCATTTCTTTTGTCACCCATAGGTAGCTCAGACAAACCTTTACACCGGACTGCCATTGCAACCTGAGTGAAATAACGCACACATTATTTCACAAAGATTTTCACTGCACTTAAGTAACTTATAAGTTACCTATATGTCTAACCTTCACTTGCTGAAGATTAGGTGCAAAGTTACTTAGTGTGAGGGCACCCTTGCACTAGCAAAGGTACCCCCACATAGTTCAGGGCCATTTCCCCAGACTTTGTGAGTGTGGGGACACCATTACACGTGTGCACTACATATAGGTCAATACCTATATGTAGCTTCACAATGGTAACTCCGAATATGGCCATGTAACATGTCTAAGAGCATGGAATTGTCCCCCTATTCCAAATCTGGCATTGTGGAGCCAATTCCATGCGTTCCTGGGGCTCCACTATGGACCCCGCTCACTGCCAAACCAGCTCTCTGGGGTTTTCTCTGCAGCTACCTCTGCTGCTGCCCCACGGACTGGGTTCTGCCCTGCTGGGGTCTGGGCAGCCCAGTCCCAGGGAGGCAGAACAAAGAATTTCCTCTGAGAGAGGGTGTTACACTCTATCCCTTTGGAAATATGTGTTAAAAGCTGGGGAGGAGTAGCCTCTCCCAGCCTCTGGAAATGCTTTGAAGGGCACAGATGGTGCCCTCCTTGCATAAACCAGTCTACACCGGTTCAGGGAACCCCCAGTCCCTGCTCTGGTGCAAAACTGGACAAAATAAAGGGGAGTGACCACTCTCCTGTCCATCACCACCGCCGGGGTGGTGCCCAGAGCTCCTCCAGTATGTCTCAGACCTCTGCCATCTTGGATCCAGAGGTGTGAGGCTACTCTTGAGGCCTCTTAGTGGCCAGTGCCAGCAGGTGATGTCAGAGACCCCTCCTGATAGGTGCTCACCTGACTAGGTGGCCAATCCTCCTCCAGTGGGCTTGTCCTCAGATGATGACTTGGAAGAATTCACCAAAGTTTTGCTGCATCTCTCTCTTTGACTTCTGCCAAGGATCGACCACTGACTGCTCCAGGATGCCTGTAAAAACTGCAACAAGTAGCAAGAAGACTACCAGCGACATGGTAGCACCTAATCCTGTCGGCTTTCTTGACTGTTTCCTGCTGGTGGCTGCCTACCTTCACCCTGCACTGGAAGCCACAAAGAAATCTCCTGTGGGTCGACAGAATCTTCCCCCTGCTTCAGCAAGCACCAAACATCAGCTTCACCAGTACTTCACCAGTACTCTGGGACCCCTCTCAACCTGACAAGCGTGGCCCCTGGAACACAAGTAGAGGACCCAGTAACCCAGACTGTTCAGTGGTCCAACTGTCCAAATTTAGAGGAGGTAAGTCCTTGCGTCTCCTCTCCAGACAGTAATCCTATGCACCGCATAATCTGCAGCTACAAGGGCTTTTGTGCACATTTTCAAGAAATCCTGCATGCACAGCTGAGCCTAGGTCCCCAGCACTCTGCCCTGCGATGCTCACCTCCCTGAGTTGATCTCCGGTGTCGTGGACCTTCTTTTGTAGTGTTGAGATGACCGCTGTGTTCAGACTTCTTGAACCCTTGTTCAAGGACTTCTGCGGGTGCTACCTTCTTGTGTCTAAGCTCTCTACGTTGCTGAGGGTGCTCTTTGCCTCCTCTCCGAAGTGGCGACATCCTGGTACTTCCTGGGCCTAGATAGCACCTTTTTTCTCCAATCACGACTCTTGTAGCTAGCAAGGCTTGTTTGCGGTATTTTGCCTAGAAAACACTTCTGCATCCTCTAGAAAGCCGTCCGACTTTTTCTGCAGAAAGAAGAACTTCCTACCTCCTTTCGTTGTTGCAGAATCTTCAGCTTCTTCCAACCAGAGGCAGCCACTGTGCACCTTCATCCAGGGGTTTAGTGGGCTCCTGCCCCCCCGGACACTTTTGTGACTCAGGACTTGGTCACCTTCCTTTGCAGGTCCTCAAGTCCAGGAATCCATCTTCAGTGCTTTGCAGTCTGTTGTGGTCTTTGCAAAATCCTTTATCACGACTATAGTGAGTTTTTGGGGAAATAGTAGTAATTTACTCCTGCTTTCCAGGGTCTTGGGGTAGGGTATCCTGGACTCCCTTAGTGTTTTCTTACACTCCCAGTGACCCTCTACACACTACACGAGCCCAGGGGTCCATTCGTGGTTCGCATTCCACTTTCTTAGTATATGGTTTGTGTAGGCCTATTGCATCCTATTGTATTCTACAGTGTTGTCACTACTTTCTGACTGTTTTACTTACCTGATTTGGTTTTCTGTGTATATTTTGTGTATTTTACTGACCTCCTACGGGAGTATATCCTCTGAGATATGTTTGGCACATTGTCACTAAAATAAAGTACCTTTATTTTTAGTAACACTGAGTATTGTCTTTCTTATAATATAGTACCTATATGATATAAGTGGGATTGCATGAGCTTTGCATGTCTCCTAGTTCAGCCTTAGCTGCTCTGCTATAGCTACCTCTATCAGCCGAACCTGCTAGAACACTACTACTATACTAATAAGGGATAACTGGACCTGGCATAAGGTGTAAGTACCATTGGTTCCCACTAAAAGCCAGACCAGCCTCCCACAGGTAGGCCCTGGGGAGCCCCATTGACAGGGTGCAGTGTATGGTTAGTTGGAACATATACAATTGTGTTTGATGTGTCCTGACAGTGAAATACTGCCACATTCGGTTTTCACTGTTGCAAGACCTATCTCTCTCATAGGTTAACCTGGGGGCTACCTTTAAACATGATTAAAGTGTAGATTCCCTTTTGGAGCAGATAGATATGTGGAGTTTGGGGCCTCTGAACTCACAAGTTGAAAATTCATCTTTTAGTAAAGTTGGTTTTAAAATGGTGTGTTTTAGAAAGTGGGCATTGTCTTGCTTGAACCATTTTTGTGACTCTGCCTTTGTGGATTCCCTGTCTGGGTTAGTTTGACAGTTGGGCTGTTTGTACCTTTCTCCAGACAGTGACACAAAGGGGGCTGGGGTGTAGCCTGCTTATTCTGAAGAGCCATCTGTGCTAGGAGGGAGGGAAGGAGTGGTCACTCGCACCTGAAATGGCTGTGACTGCCCTCACACAATGCAGACTCCAAATCCCTGGTGTGTGTCTGAGGCCTCACCTGGGCAAGGCAGGATTTCACAGACAAGTGAGACTTTCCTTTCAAGTAAGCCTACTTCAAAGGCCAAACTGGGTATAAGAAGAGGACCAAAAATCACAGACTTTAGACACTTCCTGGGGTAGACACTCTGGGGGTTATTCTAACTTTGGAGGAGTGTTAATCCATCCCAAAAGTGACGGTAAAGTGACGGATATACCACCAGCCGTATTACGAGTTCCATAGGATATAATGGACTCGTAATACGGCTGGTGGTAAATCTGTCACTTTTCTGTCACTTTTGGGACGGATTAACACCTCCTCCAAAGTTAGAATAACCCCCTCTTTCTCACAGACACTTCTGGACAAGAAATCTGCTGGTGAAGAATCCCTGAACCAGCCCTGCCAAGAGGAACTGTCTGGCTGCTCAAAGGACTCACTAGGACTGCTTTTCTGACAAGGACTGCTGCCTTGCTGCCTTGCTGCTCCCTGGCTGTGCTGAGAAGTGCTCTCCAAGGGCTTGGATAGAGCTTGCCTCCTGTTTCTTGAAATCTCAGGACCAAAAAGACTTCACTTCTGTAACTGGACTCCTTGTGCGGTGAAAATTCAACACACAGCCTGCTAAAAACGATGCACAGCCTGCCCCACGGTGAGAAATTCACTGCACACCAAACCAGAACGACACAGCCCGACTTCGCAAGGAGATGATCGGCGCAGTGCCTGCCTTGCCACCGGAACTTCGATGCACGGCCCACCAGATTGACACACAGCTGACACGGGATGACACAGCTCGACTTCCAGAGAGAAATCGATGCAGCGCCTGTCGTGGAGGAGAAATTTCCACACAACACCCACTGGATCGACGCAGCACTTGTGACTTCGCTCCGCAAGCCCAGGAGTCCATGCACAGTTCCTAGGGTGCCAGAAAACCCCGCAACCTGAAGAGGAACCAAGTCTGTGTGCCGGAAATTGACGCAAAGCCTTCCCCTCCATGGAAAATAACAATGCAAGTTGGTGTGCAAAGGGGCGAAACCGACGCACACCTCCCCGTTGTCCACGGTCGCCTCCTCTGTGGTCCTTTGCAGAGATTTTGAACGTGAACCAGGTACTCTGTGCTTGCAAGAGACCTTTATTGTTTTTAAGAGACATTTATTTGTTTTGCAAAGACTTAAGACACTTTGGCCCATATTTATACTTTTTGACGCAAAACTGCGCTAACGCAGTTTTGCGTCAAAAAACTTAGCGCCGGCTAACGCCATTCTGAAGCGCCATGCGGGCGTGGTATTTATTGAATGACGTTAGCTGGCGTTAGCCGGCGGCGGTGTCTGGTGTGCGTTAAAAAAAACGACGTACACCAGGCAGCGCCGGCGTAGGGGGATATGGGGCTTGGGCGTCAAGAAATGGGGCAAGACAGGTTGAGGCAATTTATTCGCCTCAACCCGATTTGTGCCATTTTTTTTTCACTCCCAACCCCCATAGAAATGACTCCTGTCTTAGAAAAGACAGGAGTCATGCCCCCTTGCCCAATGGCCATGCCCAGGGGACTTCTGTCCCCTGGGCATGGTCATTGGGCATAGTGGCATGTAGGGGGGCACAAATCAGTCCCCCCTATGCCACGATTTTTTTTTTTTTTTAAACTTACCTGAACTTACCTTAATGTCCCTGGGATGGGTCCCTCCAGCCTTGGGTGTCCTCCTGGGGTGGGCAAGGGTGACAGGGGAGGTCCCTGGGGGCATGGGAGGGCACCTCTGGGCTCCTTCAGAGCCCACAGGTCCCTTAACGCCTTCCTTTTGCAGGCGCTAAAAAACGGCGCAAAAGCGGACGTTCGTCATTTTTTTTGACCCGCCCACTCCCGGGCGTGAATTTTGCCCGGGAGTATAAATCCGACGCACATGCCTCGGAGTCGATTTTTTAGACGGGAACGTCTACCTTGCATATAATTAACGCAAAGTAGGTGTCCACGCTAAAAAATGACGCTAACTCCATGGACTTTGGCGCTAGACGAGTCTAACGCCCAAGTATAAATATGGAGTTAGTTTTGCGTCGGAATTGCGTCAAAAAAACGACGCAATTCCGGCGCAAACGGAGTATAAACATGCCCCCCTATATCACTTTTCAGTGATATCTCAATATATACTTATTGCATTTTACTCGATTTGACTTGCATTTATCCAGATAAATATTATATATTTTTCTAAACATTGTGTGATGTATTTTTGTGGTGCTATATTGTGTTATTGTATGATTTATTGCACAAATACTTTAAACATTGCCTTCTAAGTTAAGCCTGACTGCTCAGTGCCAAGCTACCAGTGGGTGGGAACAGGATAATTTGGATTGTGTGTGACTTACCCTGACTAGAGTGAGGGTCCTTGCTTGGACAGGGGGTAACCTGACTGCCAACCAAAGACCCCATTTCTAACAGAAGGGCATTAGTTGAATAAGTGCAGGTAAATAGAAAGCTGGTGAAGGAGTGGCTGTCTGGGGAAGAGGAATATTCACTTCAGAAGCCCACTAAGAAGTGTTTCAAGCAGAGGCCGACCATCATTAATGCACAAATAGATTATCAATGGCAGGCAGACATCATCAGTCTTTAAGATCTATCCAAACATAAGAACGATGCTCAATATGTAGTAACGGTCATAGATGTATTATTCAAGTACACCTTTGCAAAAGTGCTACTCAATAAGATGGGGACTAGTGTCACTACAGCCTTTAAAGCCATATTTAGCAAACTCAGAAACTGCAGACAGACACAGGAAACTTTTTTTTAAATGAACAGTTAAAGAACTTATTAGAACAACACTCAATCCATCATTTTATCAGAAATGCAGAGATCAAAGCAGCAGTGATTGATCATTTTAAAATAATGTTAAAATCTAAAATGAGGAGACATTTCATGGCTTTCAACACATACTGTTATGGGAATGTATTACAGACATGTATAGATGTGTACAATGCCGGCTACCACAGAACCATCAAAACAGTGGCAACAGTGGCAACGCTGCAAAATATTTAGTGGTATGGAGAACCATGTACAGCAATCAGTTTGCAATCAAGTAAAGAAACCACTTCTAAAAGAAGGTGATCGTGTCAGAGTGTCTGAGTTGAATGGGGTCTTTATAAAAGGCTACCAAAAGACTTTTAGCACTGAAATAGTTATAGTGGCACAAGTAGAGCTTAAAAAAGTTATATATACCTACTGTTTAAAAGATTACGACGGTGAAGAGGTTACGGGCAGCTTTTATAAAGAAGAGCTACAAAAGGTGCTGGCCGATCCCCACAGGTTCTACAGGGTTAAAAACATTTTGAAATGGAAAGGTAGAGGGGCTAAGAAGTAAGCCTTAGTCAAATGGAGGGGTTGGCCTGAGAAATGTAACAGTTGGGTGCAGGCTAGCTGTCTAAAGGCATTGTGAGTATAGAGCTCTCTACACCAGAAGGGGAAACAAAAATATGGAGACGGTCATTTTATATTACCTTACCTTCCAATGAGTTGAAGGACATGTTCCCCGACAATCAAATTTCTAATTTATAGTGAAACTGGCAAAACCAGTAGGCCTAAAAGAGTAGTGGGAGGCAGCCCTAACTGAAATCCAATACCCTTAAACATGAAATACGTTTACCCAGACAGAGGCCAGATTTAAATAAAGCATGATCAGAAGGTCATGTGTCTCAATGCAGGTTTTATTTCCGGATGCTACCCCTACTAAGGGCGGGGGTACACACTGTCTGCATTTGATTTGAGCCCCGATACGGACAATGGCAACCAATACAACCTGATCAAGAATAGAAATCTAAAAAATAAAGTTGTTTTAAGCAACCTCTGGCAGCGAATGTGAATATGGTTGTATTTTCTGTGTTTGACACCGTCATCCATATCAACCATGCTCCACAGAATTTGTTTGATCATCTTTAAACTGTTGTAAAAGGGACACTTTTCACATTTGTTATTCCTTAAGGAAACCTACATACACCAAGTAATACTTTTTAGTGGTATTTTAAATGGATATGTTACTGGCTATAATTGAAGTGGAAAGGCTGAGCACTCTTGTAGCACTTAAAGGAAGGGACTCATTGGGCTGCTCTGCTTTTGGATAAATACATTGATACTGTGCTTGATAGTGCTGCCGCGTTCCCCATGCAGTGCATCTATACAAAAGCTATATTCACATATTTAAAAAAAAGCTGCTAAAAGGGTAGAGTATAACAAAATACCGGTCCAGCATACTCTTTCCATTACGCGTGGTGAGCATTGTAAATATTTTGTTAGTAAAATGTCAGTTAAATCTATATTCAAGCGACCTTGCTAACAACGACCTTCTTGTTATGAAATATGTCAAAGAAAACCCAAGGCCTACATCAGGTACAGCTAAAACAGCTTTCACAGTTTGGCAAAAGTGTAAGCTTGTGTGAGGCGTCCCTCTTTGTGTAATGTTACATGTGTAAAATAAAATAAAATATTAAATCACAATACCCTTGCATGGTTTGTTTATTTCCATTTAAACATACATATTGAAGCTTTAAAAATAACATGTTTTTAAAAGATAACAGAGAAACTGTGAAAAAGTAAAAAAAGGGTTTTATTGACAAATCAGTTTTCGTACCACAAGGGCACTTAACATTTACTACAAAAATTTAAAAAGTAAATATGTTTATACAAACATATGCAAGTGTTTAATACAGAGTTATGCAAGACAGTGTTCAAAGATGCATTAGATAGGTAGCCACATCTTCCTTCTGAGTACAATCTTTTTAGGTTCCAAAGGTAGACCCTTGGTGGTCCTTTCAGGAGACAGCTGGGGAAAAAAGACAATGGGGTGTCTTTGAGCAGGGGTGAAAACCAACAGATAGCGGGGTCCCTGAAGGCAAATAAGCTGGATCATTTAAGTTTTCAATGTGTTGCCTGTCTCCAGCATTACCTAAAAGTGTAGAAGGAATGTTGAGTTCTGCAGAGGCATGCAGAAACTGCTCCCAGCCTCGAGGTGCTTTCTGCCGCAATAGAGTTTTGGGGTGAGTGAGACTTTTGAATAGGTCATACATGTGGGACCCCCCAACCTGACGCCCCCTGTAGAGGAATTCACCTTTCTCATTCCAGGCGGTAATATCTTTAGAGGCAGTAATTTTACTCAGCAATATTTGGGCAGCGTGTCTGTACATTTGACCTATATTTTTTAAAAGATCTTCAACGAATGGGTCTGCGTTATGGCATTGTTCTTGAGGCTCTGGCAGCAGGGAATTTTCATATTCCGGGGTATACAGAGCCAACCTATTTCATTCATCCAGACCTTGCGGGTAATATTTTAAAAGGTTTTGAAGAGTGTTTGAGTACAGGTTGACTTTGTCATGAGGTTTAATGTCAATGCAGTTCAAAATATCTTTAATCACAGCATCCAGGAACTGTGTTTTATGTTTCCTAATTCCCCAGTCATCGTTAGTAGGTGCCTCCAACTGTTCTAGCTGGCGTTGGGGTACAAAGCACATCTTTTGGGCATAATCCATCCGTTTGTTTCAGTTTAACAGGCTTGTGATTAATGGAATCGCAATGCCCAGCAAAGCACCTATAAACCCTCCTGGCTGCCTTACCAATTTATTTTTAGAAATTAGGGACAGATTTTTATTACTGAGCTTCTTGATCAAGCTATGCCCCTTATTTATAATGTAGAACTGATGCTCTGATATAGGGACGTTGCCTTTTAAAGTGTTCAGTGTGATCTCTAAAGCCAAACACACAATGACCTTTCTTTGTTTGAGGCTTGCTGAGACTAGCATTTTTAGAATGGTCAGATTATGATGCAGATGTGTGGATATGGTTGACACATTTTACTATCAGGTCTAGACTGGAAATGTTACTGGATCTCTTTAATGATTCTTTTTATAGCTTTTAGGTTTGGTTTTCAGTGTGTAAGCAACAGGGAGATTGGGTGGAAAAATACCTATATGCAATCTGTAGTCTAGAGTGTTTGTTTTTAAATCTACCAGCTGGTAACCGTGGGGCTTTTCAGGCTTCCAAGAAAAACTTGGGCCCATATTTATACTTTTTTAGCGCCGCATTTGCGGCGTTTTTTGACCCAAAATCGGCGCAAACTTACAAAATTTTGACACAAAATCGGCGCAAACTCACAAAATTCAATTGTATTTTGTAAGTTTGCGCCGATTTTACGTCAAAAAACGCCGCAAATGCAGCGCTAAAAAAGTATAAATATGGGCTTTGGTTTTTCTGGAGTACATTTGTTTAGCTACTAACTGAAATCTACTGTTTGTCTCGGGGGATTAAATAAAAACAGTTAAGATGCATTGAGAGCTATAGTTAGGCTGTTCTTACCTTTATAAAACAAATTCTGCACTACGTACCATATACTTAGATTACAATGGTGTGGATATTGCTTGAAGGCTTTCTCCATCTCGGGGTGATTCAGGCCTTCGCTCATGAGATTGTCTTCTATTACCATGTTAACAAGACTCAAGGGTAGCAAAGCGTTGTTGTTGAGATTATCCAGTATGCCTTCTAAAAATGTAATGTGTGGGAACCTTCGGGAGAGTTCTGTATACATATCTTGCCAGCATGAATACAACCATACCACGTTGGTGGGGGCATGGGTTAAAACACTGGAGGCATTTTCTGAAAACTTCTTTATAAAATAGCTTTTGCCACAATTTGAGGGGCTGGCAAATATGCATAAGAACGGGTGCCAAGTCTGTAACCTTTCTCTAGGGCAGCTTGCACCTCAATGCTACACCAGGTACCTGTGATTGCCCCTTCTTCATCAGAGTGATTGCACACTGTAGTGTTTATTTTCTGCACACGTTCGACATAGGGGAAACATTAGTTTACCCTCCACCCGGTAGAGCAGAACGGGGAAATAAAGTCTCCTGTGAGGGTAGACTTGACATTTAATCAACGCAAAGTACTGGTCAATGTCCTTAAGATTCCTATATATGATGTGCGGGTGTCCTAGAGGGTATAGCTTCATCTTGTTGATGTAAGGATACAGACTGGTAAAATCATAGTAATGAATTTTCTCCCCTTCACACACGCTTGTACAGGTGTATAGCATTAGTATGCCCCTCAAATAAGGTGTTGCGTGGTTCAAGCGGTTCTGGTAAATCTATGCTCTTAATGAAGGAGCACGGTTCTGCATCTGACTTTAAGATATCGTGCCACTCATTCTGCCAAAAGGATCTCAGAACAAATCTGTTAAGCTTAACATATTGCACCTTTAACAAAGTACAACGGTGCAGGTGCTCAAAACGGGCACCTAACAGGGAGTTAAACTCATGGGGCTTGTAACATTGAGGACAACCATGGTAAAAGCAGCCATTGTATTCGAAGGCTGTCGTCATGCCCTTAATTAGAGCGTAACTGACTAGGAAATACATTCGCAAGCAGTATTCCCCACCCTGTAAAGTGCGTTGAATAAATATGTTTTCCTTTTCAGGGATGTACATGAGCCACTTAACAGATGGTGTAGAATAACTTTTTGTTCACAATTATAGAGGTCTGGGGGTACCAATGCTATGCTTTCAGGCTGCAATAACGTGCTTGTAGATAGTCATGAACATGGAACATGGAAGCAAGCGTCATATGTTGAAAAGGGTCAATGTACTCAATGCTTTACAAAGCTGTCTCTGAAGAGGTTGCAAGCTTTCCTCAAAATGAATACAACTTCCTGACAGTAAGCTTTCAACTCAGTTTGAAAATTGAGGCCCGTATTTATACTTCGTTTGCGCCGAATTTGCGTCGTTTTTTTCGACGCAAATTCGGCGCAAAACTAACGCCATATTTATACTTTGGCGTTAGACGCGTCTAGCGCCAAAGTATGGGCAAATAGCGTCATTTTTTGGCGTGAACGCCTTCCTTGCGTTAATGAGATGCAAGGAAGGCGTTCCCGTCTAAAAACAGACGCACATAGCGGTGCGTGGTATTTATGCTCCTGGGCAAAAATCACTCCCGCGCGGCAGGCGGCGCAAAAAAATGGCGCAAAGCACGAATAGCGTGACATTTTAACGCCTGGGTCAGGGCAGGCGTTAAAATGGGGCAAACACACCTGTACTTAATCAGAACACACAGAACAAACAACAGAGCAGCAGAGCAGCAGAGCAGCAACAGGGAGACATGGAGGTGCTTTTTCTTCAACGTGCACGTAGACGCAGAGCCCTGCAGCAACAACAGCAGCCACAACAACAACAGCAGGGACCCCAAAGACAGCGCAGAAGGCAGGAGAGGATATTCCGCCCAAGAACAACCCTGCATGGCCTCAGGGAACGAGACATCATCCAGAGGTACCGGTTGAACTGGCAGGCCATTCAGCAGCTGCTGACAAATATTGAACAGCAATTGGCCCCCACTTTAGTGACTCCACGCACTATCCCAACAGAAACAAAGCTGCTTGCCGTACTTCACCTGCTGGCAAGTGGCTCCTTTCAGACAACTGGTGCCCTGGTTGGTGGAATCTCACAACCATCTTTCTCCGCATTCCTGCCTAAAGTACTGGATGCCATCATTGGACTGACACCCCGCCACATCTGCTTCCCTAACACACTGCAGAAGCAGCAGGAAACAAAACAGGGGTTCTACGCCATCAGTGGCTTTCCGCACGTCCTTGGTGCAATTGACTGCACACACGTACGCCTTGTGCCACCTGCTGCGAGTGAACACCTCTACCGCAACAGGAAGCACACACATTCCATCAACGTGCAGGCCATAGTCGATCACCAAGGACTGATCAGCAACATTGTGGCTAAATATCCTGGGAGTGTACATGACGCATTCATCTTCCGTCACTCCACCATCAACCAACACTTCCAGGATGGACGGTATGGCAATGGACTACTTGTTGGTAAGGACAAAAATCTACTTATATACTCACTGCACAGAAACCCTCTAGGATAAACAACACATACACCACAATAGCAACACCTAGACAGGGACACACTGAGGTACTCACATCACTAGCCATGTGTCACAAGTCACCATTGAACCTCTCACACATTTGAATTTACTCCACAGCTTAGTGTGAAGACATTCATGACTGTGGTTGCCTAAATGTCACCTTGCAAATTGGAAGTCTCACAATAACCTGTACACTAATACAATGCATAACTTTTAAGGGATGGGATGGCCTGGCTATGTTCATATGGACGTTTCTAATACCCTTTCATGTTTCAACTCTGCATGGAACTATCATCACACCCCCAGTGAGGACACACGGACACCTGTGTCACAAGTCACAATGCAAGGGAGGGCACACTGTACTTGAGAAACCAATACATCCTGCTGACAAACAGTTAGACAACAAACACTTGCTCAGCCAAGGAAAAAAAACAATGCCAAAGTTTCCACCAACAACCATAGGTTGTCACATTAGTACACAAAATAGTCACAGACAACACAACACAACTACTGCCATCAAAGATACGTACAACAGTGCCTCCTACATCTAATTGATACCATTCTGTGTTTCTCTTTCAGCTGATCAGGGGTATGGCATCCAGCCTTGGATAATGACACCATATGGGAACCCAAATACTGCTGCTGAGCGGGCATACAATGACGCCCACAAGAGGACACGCAGCATTGTGGAGAGGACCTTTGGGATCCTAAAGTCAAGGTTCCGCTGCCTTGACATCACTGGCGGAAGCCTACTATACTCCCCAGAGATGGTATGCAAAATTATACTCACTTGTGCCATATTACACAATATTTGTGTACAAAGGAACATTCCCCTCCTTGAACCGGACCCAGACATGCCTGAGGATGATGATGAGGAGGATGCTGGCCTGCAACAGGAGGGGGAACAACCTAACACCGCAGCAGGAGTGCGTAGGCGCCAACAGCTTGTGAATTTTTTTTTTACTTAAGTCATTATAATCACTTGTATTCCACACTTGTAAATAAACACAGATCACAAACACCACATCATGCTTTGGCCTATTCATTTCTGACCACCTTTAGTTTGAAATAGCTGAAGATGAATGTCGTCTCATTGATCAAGAATGCCATTAAAATTCATCACACCAAAAATAAACATCACAACTGTATGCACAGAGGGTAGGATGTGACATGTTACATTACCATACACAGAGCCCAACAAGAGTACAAATGTGACAATTAGACATGCCGGATCCAAACAACTGAAACAGTCTCTCATCCAGCCCAAAATTTGAGATCATTTGAAAGTCACATCACACATGTTCAGAGACAGGGTGGGACCATCCATGTGTACGTGAACATGTCATCAATGGCTTCTCTCAAGTGTATGATGTGAGCAATACACAATTGCAACAACATCAGCTGCCACTAACTCAGGAGGAGACCTTGAAGTTACAGTGACAACATACACACAGACAGGTCATACTGGATCCACATTCCCACACACATGTACACATATGTCATACAACCAACCTAATATTTGAAAGTAGACCATCACAGTTGTGTCCCAGTTTGAACCTAGCAGGAAGATTGTAACATGACACTAAACCAGTTTATGCAGAAAGGGACACAGACAAGCAAAACAATCTTCGCATTATCACATCGTGAACGCTGAGAGTCTTGCAAACTTAGGGGGTCATTCTGACCCTGGCGGTAATTACCGCCATGGCGGAGGTCGGCGGTAGCACCGCCAACAGGCTGGCGGTGCACCGATGGGCATTCTGACCGCGGCGGTTCAGCCGCGGCCAGAAACGGACTTCCCGCTGCCCTTGAGAATCCGCCATGGGGATTCTGACACCCCCTACCGCCATCCTGTTCCTGGCGGGTCTTCCGCCAGGAACAGGATGGCGGTAGGGGGTGCCGCAGGGCCCCTGGGGGCCCCTGCAGTGCCCATGCCATTGGCATGGGCACTGCAGGGGCCCCCGTAAGAGGGACCCACAAAGAATTTCAGGGTCTGCTTTGCAGACACAGAAATTCGCGACGGGTGCAACTGCACCCGTCGCACCTTCCCACTCCACCGGCTCCATTCTGAGCCGGCGTCCTCGTGGGAAGGGTGTTTCCTGCTGGGCTGGCGGGCGGACTTTTGGCGGTTGCCCGCCAGCCCAGTGGGAAAGCCAGAATGACCGCCGCGGTCTTTCGGCGGGAACCGCTTGGCGGGCGGCGACCGCCGCCCGCCGCGGTCAGAATGACCCCCTTAGTCATATGAAAATGGTATGCAACTTAGCTCCAAATCATCAATACTGCAAACGTCAAATGGGCTAATGAGATGAATGAATGGTCAACAGTCATTCATACCATATGGCCTTACATTCGCCCGCTGCTGCAGGTTTGCCAGGATATGATAAAAATACTCCATGGATACAGTAGCTATTCTGGATGGTCAAATCCTAGGGTGCTGGGGGCCTAACTCCACCTCTACCACCCCCAAAACATACAGGAATCATGTACTTGTGAACTAAACACATGCATAAGGCACATGTGTGGCCTCCATGTCACAAGTCCTACACAAATATGAAACACAAAATCATAATGGGACATGGTCAGCCCCCTAAAAACTGAAAGTGACTCTCCCACTCCCTGTTAGGACTACAGATAAAAGCATCCCCATCATAAAGGTGGGGACATTTTGGAGACGGAATACATAATGGTATCCAAAACCTCATTACACAATAGCCATCAGCAATTACACCAAATATGTTGTCAAATATGGTCAATACATTAGTTAACGTATCCCAAACATCACAGTGTGAAGGCCGTCTATACATAAAAGTACGGACATTTCTCATATACAAACACAAATGTGTCTCACATCGCACCGTTTTACCATGACAAATCACCTTTCCAAAGCTAAACACATGAAGACATTTGGATAAATTTGCTCCATATTCTACGCATACAGCATGGCCGTCATAATTTGTTGATGTACATGAGTGCACACAATGCAGAGTCAGATACAAATGTATCCAAAAGTGTCTGGATATTTCACCTTCAAATTATTATTTACATCCACAATATTTTTGACTCATGTGCACTACTGTACGTGTAATAAAAACCACGCACATGATGTATGCGTGGTCAAAATGACACTATATGCACAATATATTGCTCATTTCATGTACAGTATTAATTATTAATATTCATACCATTTTTTTTCACTCCGCATCATGTGCACCACTGTACGTGTAAAAAAAATGACGCCCATGATGTATGCGTGGTAAAAATGACGCTACATGGACAATATGTTGGTCATCTCATGTACAGTATTAATTATTAATATTCATACCATTTTTTTTCACTCCGCATCATGTGCACCACTGTACGTGTAAAAAAAATGACGCCCATAATGTATGCGTGGTAAAAATGACGCTACATGGACAATATGTTGGTCATCTCATGTACAGTATTAATTATTAATATTCATACCATTTTTTTTCACTCCGCATCATGTGCACCACTGTACGTGTAAAAAAAATGACGCCCATGATGTATGCGTGGTAAAAATGACGCTACATGCACAATATGTTGGTCATCTCATGTACAATTTGAAATATTAGGTTTCCCTAGTATAACACGCAGTCAGCTACTTATTTTGCAGATTGGCTACCAATCATCACATGTTCACGCACACATTCCTATTATTCCCATGTAATTGATTATTACTCACCAACATAGCCACCAATCCGGAGTCCCAGGTGGTCCAGCAGGTCCTGTTTCCTGCTGATCAGATCTGCCCAGCGGTGCTTGAGTTGATGGATATTCCTCAGACTCCCGTAGACCCGGACCAGGTGATGGCGCACCTTCTCCCAACGGATTTTCCTCGCCTCCGTGTGATACCCCTGTATCATTACCATGTAATATTCACACACTGTCATTGTAACCGAAATTATTTGTCTGTTCACCCAGTCTGAGTATAATCTTCCTTTCATGCTTTACAGGTGGACCAGCCGCGTACACCATTGGTGAGGTAGCCCATTTTGACGACCCCGATACCTACAGTGAGTGTTGCCTAAGTGCTATTTACATAGTTTGGAAATGAAGCATGATGGATTACTGTGTGTTCAGGACAATTCATGATATGATGTGCTGGCCGTTCATTGGCTTTGTTGTTTTGGTGTGATATCAAATTGGAATAATGTTTCGGTAAAGCAATACCTAGTCATCTCTCAGATTGAGGGGCAGTAGGTCATTCAATTAGTGCGACAATTGGGAATAGCATGACTCATTTTGAATACACTGGTCAATGTTAGACTTGGTCAGGAACTTGCCATTAACTGAGTCAGCATATCAGACTGACAGTCTCCCAGATAGCTTAGGCACATGGCTTCGATGACAAGTGCTTCTTCCTAGTTGAGGATGGACTGTGTACACTGTAGGTCGGATCTTCCGGGGGCATGTACTTCCACAAGGTGACCTCGAAGTGTGTGTGACTTGAGTGCAATGGCCTAGGTGTTCTGTTGAATCATGTGAATGGGTGTTCTACCTCCTCTGTGTGTGTTGTAAAACATGCCTCACTAATAGTATGTTATGTTTGGCTAAGTCATATCATTTTGACATGTGTGGACCTGGGATGTGACAAGGTTGGGCTGACTCCAACGTGTTGCTAGCCCTTCATAGGTGTTGTGTGTGAAGGCACATGCTTGTTGAACTTTCTGTACACTCCTGGTTGTGCATCGATCATGGGATTGTTGTTTGTTCTTCACACACCACCCACAAAGACTGGGATGTTACTGTGAAACAGGGTACCTAGGGCTGTAGCAAACAGTATGTTACACGTACTTAACACCTTTTGTGACTTGAGTTTGTACCTAGGTCCAGATGTAGCAAAATGTCTCCACATTGCAAATAGCATAATTTGATGTTAGTGAGTTGCAAACGTCTGTTTCCTAATCCGAAATGTTTTTGGTGGTCATGTACATATTTGCAAAATGCTTTTCTAAAGTAAAAAAATAAAGGAGTTTACCAGCCCTACTTTCAAATCACAGTGTTAGGCAATCCCATTTGCTAACGAGTACGTGGTTGCAAAGTGAGTAGCTGTTATCATCCACTTGAAGTGGATGCTAACCAACTTGCTGACTGGAAGGGGTCCTCATTGTGAACCTTCACCTTTGTGAGTGGACCAAAATACTCCTGCACAAAACAGCCAGTGGTCTAGGGGAGCAATAATTATTGTGTAAATTACGAACAATCAATTGTTGTGAATTTAAACAAATTGCAGCTCATTTTCCTTTCAGATAAAGGGCCTACACTTGGTGAAAAATAACTTGCTTCATTTAAAAGCAGTCACGTCTATGGAGTTCTGCTGTTCCCAGCAGGCCTCCATCCCCGTGAGTGCCCTTAGTTGCTAAGGTGGTGCAAGTTGGAACCCACATCATTGATGTTCATGAGGTGGGATTTAGGGACCCCATAGTGACTCGCAGACGGTGTCAGAGACACCGTTCAGCTTTGCAATTTGCTAGTTGATTTGCCATCAATTCCTACATCTGGCCCATAGTGTCGACATATGATTCATGGCCAGGGGTTCAATCTTAGCACACAACTATTTCGAAATGCCATTGAGTGAGGAGTGTGATTCTTATCACATAGAATGACATATGTAGTGAAGTCAGTATGCGGACGAGCTGGTGCCATAATGTATAATGGCTTAGGTATGAATTGTAGGAGTAGTTTAGGGTGATGTCATCCATCATGTAGAGACATGGATATGCTATATGTGATATGCCCTTCAGTATGCATGATTCACATGTACTTCCTCTGAGCCTTCCCGTGAAATATGTTGTAACAATTGCTGCAACCAATACATTGCTAGTAATGGACAAATTACCCATTGTGGTATTCAACCCACTGTAAATTCTATGCTCAATATTTGCCTTTTCCCTTCACAGCTGCAAACCTGAGTGCCGCAGCTCGCAACCAGTTTGAGCGCCGGGCAATGAGGTACAGCCACATCCTGCAGGTGCAGTGTGGGTATCGGAGGATGGCCCGCAGATACAATTCGGAACGGGCCTCCGGGGCGTGGTATGCCACACCACAGGCTCCCCCAACGGTGCCCCCAACAACCCCCGCCACTACATCCACCAGGTCTGGCCAAGTGGACCCAGCAACGGACCAGGTATCCTCATCCAGACCTGGACCCAGCCGTGTGGTGGGAGCAGGGCAGTCCCGTGCCCACACCACTCCACCAACACAATCCACCTCCACCGGCACCCAGACCTGCACTGACCCTCCGATCAACCCAGCGGACTTCCACGCATTGTCCAGGAAATTGGACAGGTTGATTGCAAAAGTTGACACCCTGACGGAGGACATGGCTGAGGTGAAAAAGAAGGTGCGCTCCATCCGGCGAACAGTACGGAGGCCAAATCCGTAGACATTTTGCCCTCCAGAACTTTTACCCCTCCCCTCTCACCTCTTTCCTATTTCATACTGTTAGTTGGGTTTGGGGGGTTAGTTATAGGATAAGTGTAGGTAATTAGCTTAGTTAGTGTTAGGTAAGAGGGTGGGGGGTCCTTCTTCTTTATATCTTATCTTTTTGTGTGGGTGGGTGGGTGGGGGGCAATGTTGGGATTCCTGTTTAAAAAAAAATAAAAAAAATAAAAAATTATAAAAACAAAAAAAAATACAAAAAAATATATATTTGTTTAGGATAGTGTAGTATGTGTGTAGGTTAGTAAGTGTTGTCCTGCATGTGTCTTGTCTCATAATGGTGGGTGGGGGGTTGATGTTTAGATCGTTTCGTTACATGTGTAGAGTAAGTTTAGCTTAGGTTAGTTAGGGACAGTTGTGGGTTAGTAGTAGTCAGGTTAGATTAGTGTAGGTTTATCTTTCCCTTAGTTGCCTCTTTTCTTACTTATTGGAAATAAAAATTGTGTTAACCCTTTACCTGATGCGTTAGGTGCTACCTTTTCATGGCCTTGACATCAGTGTAGCAGAAAGTTTTAGTATGACATTTGTGTCCTATGCTCGCTATCCCCAGGCTATTGAGGTTTAACATGCCAGCTACCCGTGTGCTAACTTGGTAAGTATCCACCATGTGGGAGAGCCACCATTGGTAGTGTGCATAGATCATCAAGATTTGGGGTTGGTATGTATCCTACTTCACAAAGAGTGCTTCCAGAGTTGATTTTGTAGGTAAATAGATAGGTCGGACAGCATTGTGAAGTTCAGGGAGAGCTTTGTAGATGAGTATTTGTTCACACTCTTGTCTTGTTGCTGTCATTGCTGACCTACATCATGTGTGTACTGCTTGAGCATGACTTTCCTTCATGGTAGTATACGCTGTAAGGGTGATTGATGCAGTGTAATTTGGTTATTATTCCTTTCATTTTACAGCATAATGTATTGTTTTAGTATCGCAAGGTGCCTACATTTCTCATCCACCATTAGTTGTCTAGAATAGCTATGGATGGGGCCTCATTCTGTCCAACACAGCATGATTGTGTGTGCTTAGTCCCTACATCAGTTATTTTCCTCAGTCTAGTAAAGCTATGATGCAATCCTGGCCACTGCACAGATGTTTCAGTATACATGAAATCAGGACAGTAGTATAGAGAATCAACATGGTTGCCACACAGCCACTTTGGAGTTATGTACTGCACAGTTGAAGTGTGAAATGACACAGAGACACAATAGGTGTGCAAGTGATATTTATTTTTAGGTGGAGTAGTGCAAAAAGTCCATTAACAATGTTAGGTGAGTCCGTTCTGGTGCATTCTTAAATGGTGATCCTATTTACAGGGTGTGGATGATGCTCCTGACATGCTGGGGTGATGTCACAGACGGTGCAGAGGAACAGGAATTGCCAAATGGTAGGAGAGAAACATTTACAGCCAATGTGGACAAGTTAAACAGTAGATTGCCGAACAGTCATTGAGGGTAGTTGGAGTGAGGCTGGCATGTGTCAAAACGTAGGACCTTGGTCAGAGTGGGGCATGGTGCAGGGACTAGGGCTTCCGGGTACTCTTGCGAGTGAATGTTATCTGTTCCATGTCTTCTTCTTCTGATGTGTGTGTTGCCTGGTGTGTCCTTGTTGTTGTTGGTTTTGAAGGGGCAACACACACCTCAGTGTCAGAAGACATGGAGGCAGACATCCCGGGGGCTGATCCCTGTCCAGTTATGAAGGGCAGTACTGCAGCAAGGAGAGCGTGCTGGCTTTTCAGAATGGCAGCCACATCCCGATGGTAGGCAGCCAGGTCTGCCCTGAGGGGTTCGATGTTGCATTCGTGCACACGCTGACTGGCTTGCTGTTGGAGTTGTTTGGTCAACTGGATGACAGCTGTGCAGATTGCCTTCTGTGTTACTAAAAGTTCCTCCAACAGCGATGTTCTGGCTTGCATTGCAGCTGCCTGATCAGCAGTTGACAGCATGCACGAACGCACCCCCTCAAGGCTGGCTGCCATAGTTTGCATCCCCACCCGCACCTCCTTGGCCAGCTCCCGCTGGACCCCAACGACTGTTCTTTCGAAGCTGGTGCCAGTGTCGTCAGAGTCCTCAGCTGTGTTGGAGCTGGCAGGTCTTACAATTGGGGTGGCGGGTGGTTCTACTGTGGTGGCTGCTTCTTCTTGGCTCCTCCTTGTTACTGAAGGGGGGGTTTGGAGGCTTTCGAGGACCATGTCAATGGTCTCTTGTGTGAGGTTGATGTTCTCGTCATCCATGTCATCAGGGAACTCATGGACAGGCATATCGGCAGGAGATCCGTGTTCCTCTGCAAAGAAACAGGGTACAATTAGAGTGTCTGTGTTGAGATCATTTAGCACTAAGATACAAGCCTTTGGATGCCTTAACTTTGTACTCTGATTTTGTCTTGGTATCTGCTGTCTGTCATAGGGCATTGTTGTAGGCCTATGGCCCACCTGTGTGTCACATGTATGATATGGAGCTATCAGACATGCCTGCCAGGTCATCTCTAGGTGTTGATTTGTAATTATTTCGGAATATGCATTTTTTTGTCCTACTCCTCCCTCGGTGTTTCAATATTGTTATGGAGGGACATTTGTTTGGGTGGGCTCTCATTATCCTACATGTGATTCTTGGCTTTCTAGGCAGTAGGATAGCTAATGGTGTGGGGGACTAAGTTTGACCCACTTGTAAATAACTCGGTCACCCAGATATTCTATTTAGCTCAGACAGACTAGCAGTGACTCTGGTCTACCACAACAGAGGAATGTTTAGAAGTCCAAGCCCATGACATCTTTGGGACTTCTCAGGGAAGTGGTGGTCACTCAGGTCCTACACATTTCTATCTTTTCCGGTATGTTCCCATACACAAATGACACAGACAGTATTTGTTTGATATGAAGTTTCATTGTACAACTGACTTGTAGGAATTTAGGTGTGAGCCCCAATAACCAAAACAATACACACAGTTAGAACTGAAATAGTCCGCAGGAGAGTAGTACATTGGTACACAGCTATCATGGTGCCTAACAGTTTCTACTCTCCCTCTGCTTGTTCTATATATAGCACTGCATGTTAAGTTTGGAGCTTGGCTGTCTGAATCACAGGGGAGACATCATCCCTCATATCAGAGGAATGGGCTGGGATCTGGTTGTGCATCAGCAGCAAGGCAGGCAGCATCTAGATGTGATTTTCTGTTTGTAAACTCCCCCATGCGTGTCTTGGGACGAGGAAGTGAATTTAAAAGACATATGTCATTGTGATGACAAAGTTTCCCTACGCAGGAATGGCAAACCTTAACCCCTACCACATCTATCATCAACGAACCAGACGGTATCCTTGACTGGGCCACAGAGTGAATATGTTCTGGAAAACTCCAGTGCAGAAGTAGGCAAAACAGGGTGATTTGACTAATTGCCAACACCTTAGGACTGACTATTTGCTACATTAACTGATAGGAAGGGCAATGAGATTCATTTAGTGCAAAGTGCTCTGAGGCACTTAGATGTGAGCAAATGAGTATAAGTACATTCAGGGTAGGATGCACAAAGGCCTCCAGCCTGAGGCTATTGCGCAAAGTATACGTTTCACTTGCCACGCTACACTTTGACTGACTGTGGGTGTTGTGACTGCCCTGCCAGCACACTTGCCTCACAGGCCCTGCACCATACACTTTTTATTCACATTGCATGATCTGTACATGTTAGGTGGCATGACCTATGTATGTCAATGTTAGGATGTGGTATGGATGTAAACATTGTTGATGTTTGTATCTGATGGGGTCTCATGTGTGTCTTACTGGATTGGCCTGTTTAGCGTATGAATGTCCTATTTTTTGGTTAGACTGTGCAGATGTGTTTCATTGACCAGTTGCCTGTGTCCCCTCGTCAATATTGTTGTCTGAGCAGTTTGACATTTGTGATGTAGCATTGTTAGGCAGGCACGTGAGGGACCCTGACGTATGCAGCATGTGTGTGTCGTTAGTGCTGTGTGGCTCCTATTGCTGTTTACTTAGGCCTATGTATGTGTCAGTTATGGACATTCGGCATTTAAGTGTACTGGTACCTTTGTCTTATTTCTAGGAGTAGTTGCAGATGTCATCCTCACCCCCTAATTTAGGAATGTATTTTCCTGGGTGGGGTTCCTGCCATTTGGTACTATAGCTGCCCAGAGATGAGAGGTGTTATTGTCAACTGTGGTGGCAGTTAAGTTGCAGTTGTTGTATTTGCTACTGCATTACAGGTAGGGACCTAGTTGATGGGGAATAGTTTGTGCAAAACAAGTGCCTAGATGTGGATTCAGGGTAGTGTCCTTCCCACCTGTCACTGGTTTCCCTTGGCTCTCTTGTTGTAATTACAGGATGTCCCCGTGGGACTGTAGTGGTGGCAGTATTTTGTCGTGCCCCGGCTATGGTCAGTACTGGCCATTCCCCCCTGCCGTGCCCCTTTCCCCATGCCACTTCCTATATGTGGTAAGTTACATGCATTGTGTAGTAGGTATCCCCCCCCTGCTTACAGTCCCCATTATTGCATTGTAATTCCCCATGCGACTTACCCTGCATGTGCGTAGTGTTGTGGTAGTCTGCGCTGTCCAGTCCTTGTATCCCTGTGACGATCTCCTCCGGGATGACGGCTGCGACCATCTCCTCCATGTGGTCCAGAGCCTCCTGTTGTGCTGGACTCCCCCCTCCAGTCTGCATTGCTGCCTTCGTGTTCCTGGCCATTTTCTCTTTGGTCCTACGTTTACAGTCATGCCAGCGTTTCTTACACTCGGTGACTGTCCGGCGTTCTTCAGCCACACTGTTTATCTTGTCCACAATTTCTTTCCAGATGGCCTCTCTCCTACTGAGTGGCAATTTTGAGGATATGAAAAGTTGGTGCTGGTGTTCCGTCACCTCTTTCACCAGGATTTCCTGCTCCTCTGCACTGAAGCGACACTTTCTTTTTTTCTTTAACATGTCCTGGTTCCTGTATGCTTCCTCCTGGCTGGGTCCTGGTCTGCTCTCATCCTCCTGGGGTCTGTTGGGGCATCTGGGATCCATTTTGGGTCTCCTCTCCTGTAAGTTCAGTTTTCGCGCTAAAATGTCACGCAATAGCGTGAAAAAAAACGGCGTTTTCACGATTGCGCTGTCGTAAATCGACCCACAGTGATTAGCGTCCCTTTTACGTGGGTTTCCCTTACGACAGACCGACGCTGTTTGCATCACGAAATAATGACTCCCACCTGTTGGTTGCGCCGCCGTACGTCAAAGTATAAATTTGACGCCCGAATGGCGCATCCAAATGGCGTTAGACGGCGCAAATTTTTTTGACGCAAAACTGCGATAGCGCAGTTTTGCGTCAATAAGTATAAATATGGGCCTGAATGTCTTTTTTCACGGTTGTCATGATACCATTTTAAAAAACACTCTTTACGTCCCATGTAATTTTGATTTGCCCATGTGTTTAAAATGTGTGGGAAATAGTCTTTAGACCATGGAAAACCGAAAGCTTTGGGCAACTTACTCAATTTCATGGGCAGAAAATTCAGAGTATCCATGAATCTTATATGTAGAGGAACTGCGGTGAGCAACATCAGTTTGAAACCCTGTGTGATGAGATCTACGGGAACCTTTTTGTAAATCATATTTTGTAAAATTAAGAATGAGTCATAGGCTTTAGAGTTATGGGCCATCAGTGTATACCCCTTGATTTGTGTTTACAGAAATGTGCTAAGGAAATTGTTCATGCATGAAGGTCCTGTATTCTCCCAGGCATCATCTGAAGTTAGATGCTGGGTGAATATGAAATTGGGCTGATGTACAAGATTTTCTTGATTACATTCTATATCAAACACAATATAGTTTTCTATTTTGGTCTTGGGGTGGACTTTTTTGTCATGTAACACATGTGGTCTTTTTGTGAGGGAAAATGTTCCTTACACCAAGGACATTCAGCTGGTGTATTATCAGACTGTTTTGGGAGCAACATAATAGACTACAGCAGAGGCATTTCGCTTTTGCACCCTGCTCTGCAATGCAACCATCCCTCTCACACAGTTTGCAATGCATTTCACACTGATGAGCAGTCTTGTTACTGTAGATGTGGTCACAGTCTGCACACATGAAGTTAACACCTAAAAAACCCTTCAGAATCAAGATACCATAAAAATGATTTTCGTGATGTAGAATGTAAATGGTTTTGTTTCTGACAGGCTGTCCGTATGTGAAATACTTTCAAGGGTCTCTGTGGTACAGAACTTTTACTGTCACATCAAAGTACTTTTCAAATAGGCCCAATTCTTCAAAGCTGACCAATCTATCAGGTGGTATTTTGAGATCAGCATGGGCTTGTGCAGCTCTAGACAGTACAACAGCATCCGGTGTGCTCCTGTCTGTGAGTAGACACGCAACGCTCGCTGCTAGACACGTGTTGGTCCTGCTGTGGTTAAAGTTAAGTAACCACAGCTGTTACTTTTCAAAGACTTTTTAGGGTTCTGTACACACACCCCTCATGCCCACAGACAACAAGGGTCTCTATTCTGAAGGTGCCGAAAGCTGTTACTTCTGCTTTACTTTGTAAAAGTTTTGCAAGGTTTTCTAAAAATTCCACAGTGTCAAACACGTAATGCAAGCAACGTCTTATAAACAAAAGACTGTCAAGACCTGGACCATGGAAGCAGAGCTGGAAAAAATAATTTTTACTACTCCTTGCAACAAACGCTCTACAAGAGTTTGTATGGCTTGGTGATTAGCTAAAAAAATCACAATTTGCTGATCTTATGCATTTTAAGGTAACAAAGCGGAACTCTTGATTATACTCCTTTGCTCGAAATCTCTCCAGATTTCTCTGGTGCCTTCTGATTCTCTCTAAAAGCACAGTTTCTGATCTCTGCCAAATCATTTTGGAGAGGCTGAGGCTGGTTTTGGTGAGCAGCCAGCCCACTTTATTTTTTTGCTACCTCACCCTTTTTTAGACTTCTTCCCCACACCTGTTTTCACCATCACAGGAGTACTCCTTGAAGTCCCCGCTATTGCTGTGTCCCCATCCTTTACCTCGAAACTGGCAGTTTTTTTGGGCGTTTCTGGATCTGTTGTTTGCTCTGCGCCATGAGCTCTTAAAACATTTGGAGGGTTTGTTGATGACTCCTAAATTAGCATTCTGGGTTCCCCACTGCTGCATTTCATGGGGCTTGGGCAAGGTGTTTTATTGGTTTAAATCAACTCTAGCACGTGTTATGGGAACCTCCAAGCTTTAGAAACAATCTCCTGTGTCTTCTTTTTATAGTGGTGTGTTTGTCTGGGGCTGTTAAACAAAGCAGTACCCGAAAGCGCTAGGGTGCTGTATCTCTGGTGTCAGCTTGAAATATTGTTCAAATCTGATAACGTTGTTTCACTGGAATTTAGAACCTTGCTTTTACAATGTGGTAATATACAGACCATCTCAGGAGGTATATCACTATTTATGAAGTTTTCATTACTCACACGACTTTTGTCTTCCACAGTTTGATGACTTTAGCATTACAGAGTGATTGTAGTTTTCTTAGACCCGCGTGCACCACTTTAACATAGGTTTCTAACTCATTTTCATGTCCAAAACCCCGGGCCATTAGTGTTGTGAGGTGGGTTGGGGTATTTAGCACTCTGGATCTTGCTGAGCATAGCTCTCTTCTCACCACCCTGAGCACAGTCCTGGGGTCCTGCCAAAGCCTTTTCAAGTAAATTCAAACCACCCCCAGGTCACCACGAGTGATAATTGGCCCCAGTTCCCTGGGATGGCTCCGTGAGGCTTTCTGATTCAAAATTTTGATTAAAACCCCAGGGCCATTTTGTACTAGTGTTGTATATCGAAGAGGTGGAAGTGATCTGGTTTACCACAGATGCGAGGGCTAACTGAGGCGAATGCTTGTGGGGATGTAACAGTGGACAACAAGTGGGTAAAGTCGATTCTGATCCCAATAGGTGAAATCTACACCACCTTCTGAACTCTGAGCTACCATCTGAGGTTCCTCATGGTCTACATTAAAAGATCATAGGTTGATAATGTGGGGAGCATCTCAGAAATCTGTTGCACTTAGCTAAAATCTCTGAAGCGCTCTGCATCTACACTAGAAATCTCAGGCACCTAAAGTGCTTCAGCCCCTAGGTTGGGGAAGACATTTAGGGATGATTTTGGAGACCCTGTGTAGTGTACAGCTTCACTTGGGCTCTCAGGGGCTGGAGGATTATCTGCAGGATTATCTAGGGATGGTTGGTATACAGGGTGAAGGTTTAAGGGCAGGTCTAATGGCACAGATTGTGGCAAGGAAACGTCCAGAGCTGTGTTTGGGTCTGGATCATGGCTATCTAGGGGGGCTATGTCCCTTGTCAGATGCAGAGTTCCATTCATTGTACTAGGGTACACAGTGCAGGGGGTGACACATCTTATGTCTTTAATAGATTCTGTTAAAAAGTCAGTATGCCTGGAGCAACTCACACCAGTTCTATGTTCTGATTCCTCCTTGAGTTAGGATGTTGTTCTGGCCATTTGAGGTGACACAGTTCTTTGACCCTATACATGTGCAGTTGTAGGTTCCGATTCTGGGGTTTGGAGCACTGCCATTCTGTCCTTTAGCCCACCAAGCAGCAGTTGACCCTGTTTAAGTAGAGTGGCACCAAGATGATCATGTGCAATAGATCTAGGGATTAAAAGACCAGAAAATACACCTTAGCAAAAGGCAGTTAATGTTTTTTCAGTTGCACGGTTATAACAAGCAGACAAAATAACTATTTACATTTTCAGAAGACCTCTTGGATAGTGGAGAAATGCACTGCATTAGAAAACATACATATGTTGGGATGACTACTGCACTATAGTTCATAATACACACCTGCATTGCTGCTTTCAGGAACAGCCTTCTTTGCAGATGGGCTGTCTACAGGATTCTCAGGTTTTCTTCCTTTGAACAACGTCTCAATCCTCTGCAGGCTCTTTGGTGTCACAATACTGACGCTCGGGCCATGTTATGAACCGGTTCAGCATAGTTGTGGGATTCCAACACAAGCCTGGCAGCTTAGAAGAAAGCAATCTACATTACATTTCCAATTTTAAGTGCTAGCTTACTTAGACTCTTTAGGGTTAGAGGATGCCGGGTGTAGGTAGGCAAAGAGACACCCTAAAATCTTTACTCAGCTTTAGGGAACAAGACGTGCTATTTACCTGTATGCAGGGGGGTACACTGAACACTGGTTAAACTGTGAAGTGCAAGGTCCTCCTTCAATGAAGTAAATGTTTGGATTAGCTCCTCAACCTGTGCATCAATGTGTGGACTGCTGCCTGAAAAAACACGGGGAAAAAAGGATGCTTTTAAAATCTGTGAAAAGCTTTCATCTTTTTAAAACTAGGTACTTGTTCATTTTCACTTTAGAAAATGCTGCATGCATAACAATGTCTCTGTAATGCACGGTGCAGAAGGGTTGGAAGATGGCATGCAAGAGCTAGACATGGGGGAGCATGTTGGTTGTGCTGGCACACACAAGCACAAGGCATGAAAGGTAGTATGCAAGAGGTAGACACATAGCAGGGTGCACAGGATGATGCATTAATAAGGCTTGAAATGTAATCAGAGCTAAGCAGCCCTAAACATACATCTCTACCTTTTATGTAGGTAAGTAGTTCCTCAGTGTCCCAATCAGAGGGCTTGGTTACAAGATTAAAAGATGCTATAGTAACAATCCCCACCTACCATGCAACTTTTTTTTTTCTTTTCTTCAGCTACCCTTTCAAAAAGTGGCACATCAGAAGCCTGTTATTGTGCTGGGAAGGGTGAAGGTTTGTAAGGCTCCTCAAGAATGTTAACCGGAGAACTGTTAGCACAAGCTCTCAGCCTCTGCCACATTAACCCCCTAAAATCCTCAACCCTCCCACCCTTCACAGCATATAATTTCAAATTGTCTTGTGTACACCCTAAAACAATAGGAGGATTCCACAGCATATTCAGTATCTCCTGTTTACCATAAATGATCAACCTGCCATAGCACTGACAAGCCCTTTGTACAAATTGACGCCAACTCCCTTTGTTTATCACAGAGGCGTTTCGAGACCACAAGGTCTTTTGAAACACTGTTTACATTACACTTATCTGCTTGAAAACTGCACAGAATCACTCTCCTCTAGAACACGTTTAAATCACACCAGAGCATTATTGCAGACATTTAGAAACTAATTACATTTTAAACAGAAGGCTTTGTTATACCTAATAGTCATTCTATCTGCGCTCAGATGGGACATCTTGTGAATAACTTTAAAGTTCCAGCTTGCTTATATGTGTGTGTTTGCGCACACACACACACACACACACGTATTCAGATATCAACTCTCCTAGACACATGAGGATTGAGTTCATTGTTTGAGAATATTGCATGAACAAAGCATTTTATCACACATAAATTTAAAAATAAAGAGATATAATCACCCCTCTTCAATGTTAGCGCATAATATCTATGCATATAATAATACAAAACAGGGCCTTTCCAAAAAAAGTGAAACATCAGAAGCTTAATGTTATAATGCTGATAGTTCAGGCCTCAAACCTTAAATAGATAAATCAGGATTATACAGCATATTGATTTTAGTTTTTTTTAAACACATACTACATACATTAGCTGTGGTTTAAGCCAGAATGTTTTCTCCCCGCATGCTTCACTGAGCGTGCTAATAGTTTGAATTCAGCATTTTGCAAACACAAAGCCTTGTTCCCAAAAAGTTGAAATACCCTTTTTACTTAAAATTGAGCCCTGCAAAGCCGTCCTGTAGAAATCAACATTTCAAAATACTAAACACTGTATTACATTTGCTATTTACAGCATGCAAAAATGGTGTTGATGGGATATTTTATTCATCATATTTTGGCATATTGTGCTGCAAAAAATCCCTATCCTCTAAACCTTGCAAAAAAAACTTGTAGTAACAAATTAATGTTTAAACAGAAGGCATTGCAAATATAGCTAGTCACACAATACCAAGAGCCATAGGCCCTTCAATCAATCCACAGAAATAGCCCAGGCTTTCACAGTGGCTCGATGATATCCAACTCCCTGTTATAAATCCAGTAAACTCCTGTAAAAAAAGCTGTTTATGCTACAATTCGTCATGATCCCTCGATATCAACCTTTTTTTATTATTTTGCTTTCAGCCACATACAAATGTAAAACAAATGCACAGTAGTTTGGAACATTATCTAGAATGGCTTATGAACCACACACATTGCTTTTGTCTCACAATTTTTAGACAAAGTACATTGCACTTTAAATTTGCCTTCCCTCTGCAAGCACAAGTCACATTATATTGTTTTGCACTTTATAGTCATTTCCTTGGTCTTATTTTCTGGTCCCCATTCCATGTAATATAAGCTGTACGCAGCATGGGGATGGGCTAGTGTTTCTGCAGTGCCTTGGCTCATTAGATATCTGTTGTGCAATTTGAAACATTATTAGAGTGCCTCACACTATTAGGAATTTTAGTGGGAAACAGGCTACAGCATTGTCTCCGGCTTGTAATCGAGCCGGTGGCAATGCTGTAGCCAGCAGGGTGTACCATCACTCTTGCAACATTGTGAAGGTGCTTGGCAGATGGGTCCCTGCACTGCCCATGCCAAGTGCATGGGCAGTGCAGGCCCCCTCCTGTGGCCCCCTGCACCTGTTCTCTGCCAGCCTTTTCATGACGGTGAAAAGGATAACGGAGAATAAGGTCATAATCCCCAGGCCACCGCCAGACTGCTGGGATCTCAGATCCTGGCGCAGCTGGCGGTTCACTGGTGGTCAGACCGCCAGGGTTGTTATGTGCAAATGTAAGACGCCACACTTGTAATCAGGCCCAATATGTTCTGTTGATATCCTGGGTACTTTATCAATGATGTTCTGATTTTATGGCCTTGGCCTTATAAAGATATTTGAATTTGAGTATGTACAGCAGTACTACAAAATGAGGCATGAAATATACAGCTCTTTATTAGTGAGAGTGCAATTAAGGAAGATTCATTATATTTTTACTAATTGTATATCAATAATTCCTGAATATTCTCATTTTATTCCCATTTTTGACGTGTTGTGGCCTATTCACAAAGGCACACAGCATATTTAAAAGAGTACTACTGGAATACTGTTTAACTTACTTGGAAATGCATTTTTGGATAGGCCACATTTTGTTTTAAATCTCCCCATTAAAGCCTAACCTAAATATAAAGGTATTTTCATCCATTAAAGCTTTTGCAATGCCTAAAATACCAAAATGGAATTGAAAAACAGATATACTGCTATGGATTCCTCAGCCACGATTGCAGGGAAACATGCAGCATTAAATACCGCTGAAGGGATGGGAATAGAACTTATAAGTCATGGTCTGCTTTGTGAGTTTGTGAATGCTTAAAACATGTACATTGTTTGCATTCACAAACTCCAAATCACATAAGACACCAAAGTTACTCCAACCAAATGCTGGGAGGGGGAATACTTCCCCTCATATTTGTATATTCGTATTTCTTTTATAACTTTAGTTAAAATTAAATTAAAGCTACATATATTTTAAAATTCATAAATTAATTTATTTGCTCCTTTATTAAAATCTGTTCTGATAGACTCTCATATATTGAATGCAACATTTTACTCTTGGCTGAAGCCCCTACTAAGATGGATTTAACCATTCAAATTGGTTTTGTTTCACCTCCAAGCTCAGATAAGTCTTCTTATAACCTGCAGACCTTACCACCTTTTCTACCTGTGGGAAAAATATATATTTCCTCAAAGTACCCTTCGTTCTGTCTTGCCTAGAATAGGTTCAATAAATGTAGGTGTTTAATGATTGTAGCTACCCTCTCAGGCAACGCCACTTAGCATCATCCTTAGTACAGCTAAAAACTTTGGGATACTATAAAATAAGACAATTCATTCACTCCACTAAAATGTTCTTGGGTGTAATGTCAACTTATCTAATATTCTGTGTCGACGTAGTCTGTTCTAGAAAGTTATATCCAGCATATTATTTCATTATCACTTTTAGGGGCCCCTTTCTGTTTAGAAATCTATTTGACACAGGACCTGATTTAGATCCTGGCTCTAATGGTCCCCCATTTGATTTTCTGTCTGAAATCCCGTCCGCAGCCATGAGGGTCCACCTGCCCTATTTAGATGTTAGCGGGAGCATAGGCAAAAGACCGCCAATGGTCCACGGTCACTGCCAAGAATCTCCACCTCTGTCACCTGCAGCATAGACTAAAGTGGCTGGTGGCGGGACTCCAGGCCCTTTTCCTGTCGAGCCAATCACAATGTAGGCTATCACTGATGCAACTGTGGCAGCTGAAAAGCCACATCTGAGATGGCAGAAACATAGGGATTTTTTCCACCTTTACAGTTTCCTATCACCATGAACACAGTCATAAAAGTCCTGCCGTTGCCTCTCCTCCTGGACCAAGCAGAAAAGCAAACCTGTGGTCATCGGAACAGAAGGTAAGTCACTGTTATCCTCAGAATTGTTGCTGTACAGTAGCACTGGACTCATGCATGGGTAAAACATGTTTGCAAACAACACCATAATGATGGATAATTAATATGTGTGTATTGTTGTGTTAGTAGCACCCACTAATATGGTACTAGCTGCCTTCATAGCAATGGATGCCTACACATAACATCACAGCATCACAAACAGAACTCCACACAGGTATGTGCAATAATTTCCAAATGAATTCAAAGCCATAAACTGAAATAGTATACCTAAAACCCTGATAATGGAACAATTGCACTACAACATGCTACAAGTGGGGGTACACAGAATGTACTACCAATCTTAACTCTAAACTGCAAACTTGGCAGATATGTATGAACGTCACATATCCCCCTGGTGTGAGCAAAATATGACAAACATTAGATGTCATTTAACTGTAAAGTGCCAGATTCCCTGTGTAATGCATATGTGCATACCATTGACACATTAAGTTGAAAAGAATACACATGCATTTTTCAGTCACAATACCAGAAACACATATAATTTTGGTGTAGATGTTCAGTGCCAGGATGAATGCTTGCACCAAAATTGACATGTCCATCACACATGTGCAATACTATTGTATGAATTTTTAAAAAAATCTAAAATATACAACCTGTGCTTGTCACTGTCACAAATGAGAGTGAGCGCATGGCACACACATTAGCAATAAAAACATTATCATCAAACAATCAGTTGCAATAGTTAAATAAAGTCAGGACAAACCTATTCTCAAAATAAAAATGCTTCATAGAAATTAGATAACTTTCTCTAAGGAAATGAAATAAAACTGTGCAGAAAAAAAACAAAAGCACTATGCCAGTAGTCAATAGTTTGGAGGTATGTCCATGCCCTGCATCCTAATGTTACTGCCAAAATAAACCTCCTCTGAAAGGGGCAACTATGATGCAGAGAGAAAACACCTTAATAATGTTACTTGTGGGTGGGTCCTTGGATTTGGGAAGGGTGGTTTTGGGAGGGGTTGTTTTGGGTTTGGGGGTAGCTTTGGGATTTGGAAGGTGTGGAATAGGATTGTGAAGGGGTGGGTTGGGTTGGGTTGGAGAATAGGAGGCTAGGGGTGTGGAACGGGTGGAAAGATGTTTGGGTGGGGTAGAAAGACTTTTAGGAGGGATGGTTTAGAACAAGGTGAGTTGGGATATGGAAGGCATGAAAAGATGTTTGGGAGGTGTTGTTTGGGATGTGGAAGGGAACAGGGCCAGAGAGAAAAGAAACTCTTCTTTAGGAAATGGATTGGGTGGTTGGCAGGGAGATCGGGGTCAGAGTTAGAGGAAGTGACAGTGTCTTATGTGTCTGCTGAAGGTGTGGATACCTCTGGGTCTGGTGTATGTCTCTGTGTTTTGCTTTGTGTTTTTTACTGGGTGTCTGGTGTGTGGGCATTTGTATTCAGTATGTATGTGCGTGGATGTGTCTGTTGTGGAGGTGGTGTGGTTTTTGTTTTGTGTCTGTGGGTGTGCTGGTACATATGTGAGTATACACATAAGCCGTGAGACATTTCAAACCCACTGCAGTACAGAGCTAAAATATATTCTAATTTCAAAAAGAGTCATATTCTGGACCGAATATTGACTTCTCAAGATGGGATACCACAGCATCTATGTGATGTAACATTCAATCTTCAAATGTCCCTATTAATATCACATTTCTCCCCATCATTGATTTCCCATCTGGACAGTACTAAGGGCACCAAAAATTGTTCAGTGTATCTCCCTCACCAATGTAGATACATTCCTGTCAGCTGAAATGAATACAGTTTGGCACACAAATTCATGTTTGTGTGACACAGACTGGTGTACATGCAGATTTGTGAAGGGATAAGATTTCATGGCAATCTGATACTGTCCACATGAACTGACTCGAATTTTGCTGTGAAAACAGGTTTCAAACATGTTCCAGATAAGTAATTATGCCACTACACACGTTTCCAGTCCTTTTGGTACAGGTGCTCATTATTATATTGTCATGCCAGCAACTTACCAATGTCAAGTCTGACATATCAACTACATCATAGATGTGCAGTTTGCCATGTCCCCAGTAATAGGACCTACATTACTTACTCACATTTGTGACGGAGCATTCCACCAATTATAAAATGGGGCATTTTTGGCACAACTGTCCTCATGATATAGGAAAAATGCAGGTACCCCTTTGTTCGCATGCAGCCATGTGTCTGCTCAAAGCAGTGATTGGCTTGTATTGAGAAATCTAGTTGCAACCTTCAGCACAAAACAAGAAACCAAACACAGCATCAGGTACTGCCTGAATACCTTATACCTCCAGAATTACTCATGTGCATTGGATGTGTGTCAACCATCATGTTGATGTCATACAACATTGCTGGAAATGAAAAAGGTTAAGCAGCAATAGCTACAGGCAATAACCTATCACTTTGATGCTGCTGTTGGGCCCTCACCTGCCCATCGAGCCCCGGGTAGGCCACTGCAAGGATGTGGGCCATTAGGGGGGTCAGGGTGCGGCGCACCAGCTTGGATCATTGGGAGGATACCTGAGCTGGAATTCCGCAGACTTAGGCATCCAGAGTCAGGGGTTCTCCTATCTCTTTTGGCACTGCAAGGCTGCACCGCTTATGGACATCCAGGGTCTGCACCTTCTTAGCAATGGCCTTTTCAGATTTCCTGCTTTTGATGGGTGTTGACGTGTATGGGTGATAGAAAAAAACAAGAAAAGATATTTTAAGTGGTTTGGTTTGTCTATAGTGCTGTGGCACAATTCTGTTCCATCACTCACATGCAGTCACCAAATAGTAACTTCATCTTTTCCTAAAACATATAGAGTTTCCCAGGAAAAACTAATTTGCAGTGATCTTTTGAGCATCCTTAACACTTTCTTTTCCTCATATTACCAGTTCAGGCCCAAAACATCATCTAGGCCAGGGGTATGTAACATTTCCTATACGAGACCCACTCCTGATTACTCACATTCATTGTGAGCTACTAAAGGCTAAACAACCTGCACAATCCTTGCACACATGTGCATGCACATTGACTTCATGCCCAAACTCCTAAGAATCAGAACCCATGGTTTGCATCACATCCAGTGAATAAAAGCAGTATGGAAGGGCAGCTATGTGTCAGTGAAAGCAGGGATTTGGTAGATGTATGAACAAGTGTGTCTAGTAATGGGACATACTTTTATGGATGATTGAGAGCCTGTGGCATTTACACTTGCAGCACAGGAAATAACTTTCCCCATATGTGGCACCATGACATGTGTAAATAATACAGAGCATCCCATTCCACAATATGCACTGTAATCCCACTTGATAGACAGCATCATAACTTTAAAACATTTTCTTCCACTTAACATCACTATCATTTTGACATTGGCTGTATGTTGTCACTCATAATACTGGTACACTATCCACTGGACATTGTTAGTTAGGGGTCTACAGTCTGTTTGACAAAACTGGAATTGTGAATTACATGGACAGGGATTACAGTTTATCCCTTCAGGTGGCTTTACATGTCCCTGGACAGACATTTCAAACAGTGGCAAACAACATTCTGTCCCCAGCTAAATCATTCAGTTCAATACACTCTAATTCCAACACTTCACCCATAAACAAAAAGGGACAAATTAGCCTGTGGACAAAAAAGGAAGCAGTTACTTAGGCAAACATTTCCTAATCAGACATGTACCTGCTCCTCAGGGGTCCCATTGAGCAAAAAAACAAGAAAGTCTTGTTGGCTGCAGCGTTAGGAGGCAAGTGAGTTTGTTTGCAAAACGCAGCTTACAAGTACACTGCAGATGCAATCCGTAATGGAGACTGACAGAGCCATAGGCTTTCGTGTTTGGCCATTGCACATATTTTTACACATGTTATCCTATAGCAGGGTCCACCTACTATGTGGTCAACGTCCGCTGACTCCCATCGGCAAACCAATGTCCTGACGACAAGGTCATGCATCTGTGATTATAGGGCGTGAAGCTGTGTACTTTCAATTTGTTAGTGCGTCGCCAGCACTCAAAATAGAGGCTAGTGTATGTAGAAATGTCAGATATGAACAACACTGTTTTTGGCTAGATATGACACATTAAAAGTGAACTGTGACTGTGTTTGGCATCAATAGCGCCACGTAGAAATAATACCTCCACTGATGGTATCTTTAAAAAAAAGATGTTGTGCGAGTATTATGTTTCAAATGTATTGTTTGCACATAATAAAAAAAAATTAGGAGAGGAAAAAAGTGATTTTTGAAGTTAATAAAAATGGGGATACATTTATGTACATAAATTATACAATGCAATTTGTAATGTTATCACGATATCAGATGTGTGTTGATTATCAAGGTATCGTGTGACTAGTTAAGCTGATATTTTCTTTTCCATATATGCAAACATATGAACCTAGACATGGATAGGAGATGACAGCCTCAGGTCTTCAGGGTATTTCCAGACCTTGCCGCCATGAAGGAAAGGGATGTTAAAAATGCTTAGGCTAAATAGGCAAACTATTCTGGATTTGTGACACCAGCTGGAGCCTGATCTTTTGCCTCACAACAGGAATGCAGCAACAATAGCACCAACCGTGAAACTCATTCCAGTACTTCATTTTATGGCCACTGACTCTTCTAATACACTGTGACTGTATTTGGGTGCATGTACCAACCAACTTTCAGTGGTGTGCTACAAGAAGTCCTTTCTTCAATGCTGAGACACATCAACAGCTGCATCCAATTCCCATGACAACACGATTTGGCCACTGTAAGGGAGAATTTTATGCTTTGGGTGTGTTGCCAGGTAACTGGAGCAATAGATGGCACACATTTTGCCTTGATGCCACCACAGGCAAGAGAATACGTCTACTGCAATCGGAAGAACTTCCATTCCATCAATGTGCAAGTTGTCTGCTTACTGGATTTGGTCATCACAAGTGCGTGTACCCACTTTCCTGGGTCACACCATGATTCATTTGAACTACAGAAGAGCACCACAATCCTTCAAATGTCACAAGTTCGACATGAGAGGGCATGGCTTGTTGGTAAGTACAATATGCCTTGTGGATCATTTGCTTAAATCTTAATTTAGGAAGGCACAATGGCTTCATATGATATTAATCTATTGATATGTTGCTTTCATGGAGGAGACTCAGCTGCTTGTTGACACCGCTGAGGAATCCAACAATGCCAGAGGAATTCCGCTTCAATGAGGCCCATGGAAAAACACAGAGGTCAGCGCAGTGAGCTTTAGGGCTCCTCAAGGCCAGGTTTAGGTGCCTGGAGAAGGCCAGTGGAACCTTCTTCTACTCACCTGATAAGGTGTGCCAAATCATGTTTGCCTGCTGCATGCTCCACAACATCGCCCTGCAATGGAACATCTCAATAATGGCAGAGCTTGGAGACCATGAAGGGCCACCAGGTGAGAATGTTGAAATGGCCAATGAAGATGACAGTGGGGAAGAAGAAGTAATTGACCTATTTCAAGATGTCACTGATCACTTCCACCTGAGTGTGAATGCACCTTACATATTGTAATCTCCAATGTCAGTACAACTTGTGACATAGGGAGCATATTCTGCAATGGTAATTTGTAAGGAATGGTCAGTTTAGGAAAGTCCAAGACAAAGAGGTCAGTGGATCAGAGTTTCTCTACATTGACTACTGTGTTTGTCACCATAGATTAACTTTGCTTCTGTATCCTCCTAACTTGTTATGTGAGTCAAATTTAATATGTGGAATCATTAAGTACCCCTTTTTATTTTATTTCGGGGTCCTTCACCATGTCCTCTTCATTTGGACATTTCTTAGTTGTAATATTTGTAGTGATATGCTTCTGTTGAACAATAAAAAGAGAACATATGCTAATCCTGGGACAGACACCCACTTGGGATGGACAGATTTTGTTGAGAGACAACTTGCATTGTGATTGAATGGAAGTTCATGATATTGTATCAGACCTGCTTTCTGTATGATCTTGCCATCAAGGCAATATGTGCCACTTAACTTACTCAAACCACATGTGTATGTCAGGCAATAGCACATTGTTCTTTCTTCACATTGGCTAAATCTTCAATTTGTGTTCTTTCGGGTAGCTGTTGATGTATCTCCTCATAGCTGATAGAACATTTTTAGCACACCACTAAATGGTGGTTGAGGCATTGCACCAGATACTGCCACTGTTTCCTGTAATGGTCATGTGGCCTCAAAGTGTTATACTGTCATGATGTAGACTACTGGTGCTATTGATGTATGTGCCCTATTGTGAGGGCAGGATGTAGGGCTCCAACTGAGTTAATGCAGCAATGACAGTTTACCTATTTAATTAGATCCCAAGCAATGTTCCCTTTCTTCCATGGTGTCAAGTTCGTGGAGTGTCCGCTTCTAATTGGCACACAGACTGTTGGGATTATGCATGGTTTGTGAAACTCAGCTCTGACTTTGTCAAGGACAAGTTGCCTACATATGTATGTTACCAATACACTGGGATTTTGCTTTGTTTTGTTTGAATGAACTGGATAACACTTTACCTCTTTGTCATTTCTAATTTATTTCCCTTTGCAAATAAATGTTGAAAACATTTGACAACATGATGGTCGAATACAGGCATGACAAATGAAATGGTGCAACACATTTAACAAAACTCTTGTTGTTTGTGCCCATAGCATTTATTTACATGAAACAAAAGAACATAAAGGTGATTCAAACAATGAGAAAATGAACAAAATAAAAGTCTATCATGGTGGATGAAAGTATAGTAGTATAGCCAAAAACAGTTTGGAGTCCAATGTGCAATTTACATGTATTCCTAAAATAGTCCGCAGGGTGAATGGCAGACACAAAATGGAGGAAATAAGGTGTTGTGTCTCTTGGAGTTTGTGGTCTTACCATCCCTTTCTGGTGGTCTAGATGACCGTTGCCTCAGGGGGGGGGTATTGGTGCAGGGACTGGGTGGGGGGAGCAGGCTCCTCATGTGGCAGGGCCTCCCTTTCTGTGGCTGACAGTGGTGTACTTGCTCCACATGTAGAAGGACCACAGACAGGGGCGGATAGTATGGGACAAACCCTACACATGTGGTGATTCAAGTCTAAAAGCACCTCAGTCAGGATGCTCATTTTGTCATTGTGGTTTTGTATTTTTAATATGAGCTCCCTCTGCACCTCCTTGATTTCCCAAAGCTTAGATACGACCTGGACCAACACACCTTGACACTGTTATACTGCTCCCAAGACTCGGTCAATGGTGGTCTGACTGACAAAGACACCAGTGGCCTCACTTTGCTGTCAGATAGATTCCCTCCCAAAACCACTACCCCCACTACCCTGTGCCCTTGAGGCAGTGTACCCCATTCCACTGGGTCCTTGCACAACTGGAGGCGGTGTTGGTGTTGTCTCGACAGCAGCCAGGAATGTTCCCCACATGATCGGTGAGTAGTTCCATGGTACACAGGAAGTAGAGGTATCCTCATGCTGAGAAGTGTGGCACAATGGTTAGAGCAGCAGACTCTGATGTAGAAATCTGGCCTGGGACCAGCGTTCAACTCCTGCCTCGGTGGGTCTTGGGCTCAATTCCATTGGACCAGATAATTCTCACCTTGGTGCCTAATCTAATTAATGGGTCCCACTCTGTAACTATGGGCAATAGCTTGCTTAATCTCCACAATGGCCCTGACAGCGCTTGGATGCCTGGCTTCACCCTGGGGGTTTCCCAGGAGTGGGTGCTTCACAGGGAAAAGCCAGGAGGGGTTCCACAGCAGTATGCGTACAGTGCCTTGAGACCCTAATGGGGGAGTAGTGTGCTATACAAGTGCGAAGTTTACAGAATTAGTTTTAGCCAGGGTGGGAGGCGTAGGTGTGGGCTGAGTGTGATTCACTGAAACTGCCTGGCCAGGCAGACCAGATGGACCAGGTTGCTCCCAATCAAGTGGAATTGTAGGACTGGAGTCCTCACTGAAGGCCTGATCTTGAGTGGAGGTGTCTTGAGTGGCAGACTGTGGTATACTGGGCCAGAAATTTGGACCTGGGAAGAAAGCAAACAATATGAAATGAAAATCTGGTTTGTACCTCATATGTGCTTTAGCCTCAAATGAGGCAACCTGAAAAAGTGAAATCAGACTGATAGAATGATTAGGTCTTTGTGTGATTTTCATTGTGTGACACATGCAGGCTGATTTACATAGATGCATCCTCCAGTGATGATGCAGTAGAGATGTCCTGAAAAGCAAAATATTATTTATGAATTGTTCATTACATGTACCAATAATTCAAACCAACACAGCAGTGAGTAGCTTAGAGTGCTGAACCCTTCCAAGGCCAAGCAGGCTACAAAACATTAGACAAACCGTGGTTCAACTTAATATTTAAACTGCCATTGGTCATTATATTGACAGTGCAAAGTAAATTGTGTGTGGCTGCTACTTCTATTCAATATGCCCATCATATGGTAGGTAATCTTGGATTCAACAGAGTATAAATTATGTGTGCATTTGCATCACTTCAATGTAGCTATGAGAAGGTATCAACTCCTTGAGATACAGAATAACTGATATTTTCATTCATAGTATGACATGGTGACTGCACAGGTTTTTGAGATGTGTGCACAAACTGTAGTTACGGAAGGTGGAGCAACATTACATTGCACTATTGTTTTGCAGATACAAACACAGGACATCATGGTTATTGTCATCTGTTGACACCATAGACAATACTTGTTTAAAAAGTGAGTTAAACATATCTATTTCAATAACTATAGTGGAGGTGAGCACACATTTACCACATATGAGTATGATGTGAGTAGGTGAAAATACCATTTACAAGTATTACATCTTCATGTGCAAATGGATGGAGTTTTGGACCTATTTTGGGGAGAACAACAACATACACTGATAGAAAGCAAAGGACTAAGAAAATGCAAGGGGTGATTCATGGGGAACAACACACAATCTGACTAATCTTGGTATGAAACAAGATATTTTGCGTCAAGTTTACATATATATGTGTGGATAAGTGTGTTGAACCATTCTAAGGCCCAGATATTCAGGAAAATGAAGGAATGCGATTTGTGCCAAATTTGTCAATGCCACGCTCTGGCATTTTCAAAACACAGGGATGCTCTGTATTAACAAAAATACAGCGCCCCCCTGTGTTTCCCCCTGTGCCGGCTCTAAATTTGCTGCTGAATGCAAATGCAGCCACCCTTGCGCCATGATGCAAGGATGGCTGCGCTGCGGGGAGAAACAGCCTTGATAGCGGCCACAGATTACATCAGATCCCTCCTTGACTCCGGGGTGACAGCAGCCTTGATCCTCCTCAACCTCTCAGCAGCATTTGATACAGTAGCCCATTACACCCTCATCAACAGGCTGAACAGCATTGACATCCAGGACAATCCCCTCAAATGGATAGCCTTCTCCCTCGCAGGAAGAACACAAAGGGTTGGCCCTTCACCCTTCACCTCAGAACCTAAAAACATTGGGGGTATTCTAACTTTGGAGGAGGTGTTAATCCGTCCCAAAAGTGACGGAAAAGTGACGGATTTACCACCAGCCGTATTACGAGTCCATTATATCCTATGGAACTCGTAATACGGCTGGTGGTATATCCGTCACTTTACCGTCACTTTTGGGACGGATTAACACTCCTCCAAAGTTAGAATAACCCCCATTATCACTGGATGAAAAACAACTGCCTCAAGCTAAATTCGGACAAAACGAAAGTGTTGATCTTTGGGAAAAATACCTTCATATGGGGCAACAGCTGGTGGCCATCTGAGCTAGGCCCTACACCCAAACGGCAGACCAACCTCACAACCTCAGCTTCATCCTAGACCACAAACTTACCAAATCAGCACAGTCTCTGCATCATGCTTCCACACCCTTCACATGCTCCGAAAGATCTTCAGATGGAACCCCACGAACACCAGGAAGACTGTCATTTAGGCCCTCATCACCAGCTGACTTGACTACAGCAACACACTGTATGCTTGCATCTCTACTCTAGAGACTTCAGGTCATGCAGAACGCCACCACCAGACTCATCCTAAACCTCCCCAAACAGTCCCACACCACCCCCCAACTCAGGAACCTCCACTGGCTCCCCATCTAGGAGAGAGGCCCGGGCCCAGGCAGACATTCCTCACATGCACCACAGCCATTGTGGAGGCTGCTCCTTCTCCATCTCACTCCCAAACCTGGGCCTACCTCCCCTCCACCTACGTGCAGCACCCTCCCTGACCGACTTTAGGAAGAAGCTCAAGGACTGGCTCTTCGACAGAGACCCTGCACCCTCAGCACCAGGATACCCTCATGGTGATAGTGCTGCACTACGCAAATACTGACTGATTGATAGATTATTTTCTTGGCTGGAGATTTAAAGCAAAGCAAGGAGGTTGTAGGAATGTTAATATAGAAAATAATGTTCTGTGGTCTCACAAATTTTAGTCATGAAGCTTTAGATTTCCAGAGGGCAAGTTCTTTAAATATTTTTTACACATTTAGGGCCTGATTACAACTTTGGAGGAGGTGTTAATCCGTCCCAAATGTGGCGGATATACCACCAGCCGTATTACGAGTTCCATAGGATATAATGGACTCGTAATACGGCTGGTGGTAAATCCGTCACTTTACCGTCACTTTTGGGACGGATTAACACCTCCTCCAAAGTTGTAATCAGGCCCTTAATCTTAATGATATTGAGTCCCGTTTTCATGACTATATATATCCAACTTATATTGCTTACAATATGAGTGCTACAACTACTATTATTGAATATGATTTTGTTAAACAGACTTAGGCCCTCATTCTGACCCTGGCGGTGTCTCACCGCCAGGGCAGAGGGCAGAGGAAGCACCGCCAACAGGCTGGCGGTGCTTCCGGGGCATTCTGACTGCGGCGGTAAAGCCGCGGTCAGAAAAGGGGAACCAGCGGTTTCCCGCTGGTTTTCTGGCCCAGGGAATCCTCCATGGCGGCGCATGGGGATTCTGACCCCCTTTCACCGCCAGAACCAGGCTGGCGGGAACGGGTGTCGTGGGGCCCCTGCAGTGCCCATGCCATTGGCATGGGCACTGCAGGGGCCCCCTAACAGGGCCCCAACAACATTTTTAGTGTCTGCCAAGCAGACACTGAAAATCGCGACGGGTGCAACTGCACCCGTCGCACCCCTTCCACTCCGCCGGCTCCATTCGGAGCCTGCATCCTCATGGAAGGGGGTTTCCCGCTGGGCTGGCGGGCAGCCTTCTGGCGGTCGCCCGCCAGCCCAGCGGGAAACTCAGAATTACCGCGGCGGTCTTCTGACGGCGGTACTTTGGCGTGCGGCCTCCGCCGCCCGCCAAAGTCAGAATGAGGCCCTTAAACAAGGTTTTTGACTTAGACATGGGGGGTCATCACAACATTGGCAGTAAAAGCTGCTTACCGCCGTGCAGAAGACCGCCAATACACCGCTGCGGCCGCAGAATTCCGCCACAGCTATTATGACCCACATCTCGCAATCCGCCAAAATTCAGACACCAACACAAGTCCGCCACACCAAAGGTCAGTGATAAATTGGCGAAAACAATTCCTCCACCGTCACGCCAACAGAAACACGCCCATGCTATCACGACACACATATCCACACGGCGGTCTTTCAACCGCGGTATTCCATTGGCGGTACACACCGCCGCGCTCAAAATACACACACATCTCCAAAACACCACCTCATTGGACAATTCCAAATACACACACCTGATACACATACAAACGCAACTCCCACACACCCAATTCAATATAAAACACATACCCACATCACCCACAAACCCCTACGACCAGAAATTTTGAGGAAGCCGAGAGACAGAGAGCACAGCAATTGAGAACCCCACCACACAGAGGCACACAACACCATCACCCATACAACATTCCATGCACAAAACACCACACACCACTACACATCACCACACACATCAACTCTTACACCACCCCACACATCACCCACACCACCCCATGTCACACCAAAGACACCCCAGGTTTTCCGAGGAGGAGCTCAGGGTCATGGTGGAGGAAATCCTACCGGTAGAGCCACAGCTATTTGGCTCACAGGTGCAGCACACCTCCATAGCCAGGAAGATGGAGCTATGGCGAAGAATCGTGGACAGGGTCAACGCTGTGGGACAGCATCCAAGAAATCGGGAGGACATCAAGAAGAGGTGGAATGACCTTCGGGGGAAGGTGAGTTCCGTGGTCTCCAGGCACAACATCGCGGTACAGCGGACTGGCGGCGGACCCCCACCTCCTTCCCCACTACTAACAACATGGGAGGAGCAAGTCTTGACCATCATGCATCCAGAGGGCCTCGGAAGAGTCGGTGGAGGAATGGACACTGGTAAGTCAAATCTTAACTATCATATCCCCCACCCTACCTGCATGCTATCACACACCCCCACCCTCACCCCCTCCCCTATCACTCCAACACCTCACTAATGTACTAATAACACAAACCACCCATCCCAACACCAAGCCCTGCATGACACAGCTAAGCATGGTCACCCCTCACCAAAGCATGCTCACTGCACATATCCATAACAACCCCCTAACCATCATCACACAAACCCACACACAGGAATGCTTGCACTGGGGTACACGCACACCCACCCATTGCAAACCATTACACACACACATGCAATAATCATGCTCTTATATCCCTGCAGGACCACTACGGAACGTCACCACACAGGAGGGTCCAGACATCTCCACTCCACCCACAGAAGAGGCCCACAGTGACAACAGCAGCTCTGCCCTACTGGATCCTGATGACCAGCCCGGACCATCGTGGGCCTCGGTACAGTCGGTTCCCCTTGCACAGGCACAGCCCAACACTGACCTTCCACCCTCTGGTAACACCAGCAAAGCACCCACCCTGCTGTGCGACAAGGGGTGGACAGGCCAAGGAAACCCACTCTCCACAAGGCCCTCTCTTCCATCATGGGAGCATACCACCACTCCCAGGAGACGATGGCGACGGTCCTGGACAAGTTTCAGGAGACCCAGCACCTGCAGGAGGAGCAGTATTTGGGGTTCAGGGAGGAGCTCAGAACCATCAGCTCCGCCCTGGGCATCATCGTAGGGGTGCTGAAGGACATACAGAAGACCATGAGGGACACCGTGGCACTCCAAGGGGCCCCTGACACTAGCCAGGACGATGAACTGCCCACCACCTCCGCCGGCGCTAGTGGACAGGACGCCCCACCACAGGACCACCACACCAGCACCCCACCCCCTGCAGACGGACAACCACCCCGCAAGCGGTCCCTGAGATCCAGGAACAGGACAGAGCATGATGGCAAGACCCCCGCCAGGAAATGAGACCACCCTGATTGTCCTCCCACTGTCCCACTTTGCTACCCTGTCCATATTTAAACTGCCCCAGCTCCACTTCCTATGCCCATATGGGCAGTGCACCTGTGTGACCAATAGATTGGACTCTGCCATGGACATTCCTCCACCGTCCCCGATAACCATTTTACAACCCCCCTCCATTTTTGAGCATGTAAATAAACACCCTTGAAGCACAAAACAATCTGGAGTCAGTCTGTGATTTGGTAAAATTGTATTATCAATGACAGTGTCAAAATGCGTGTTCAATTGTAAAGCCAACATACCTATGTCACACATCACAAGTGCATGAAGGATGCAAGCAGATGACACACGTTGGTAACCACACCTGTGAAACGGTAATGGAAAGGTACAACTCAGTTACCAAATACTGCTACTAAATGACAGACAGGATAGAGGTGGAAGTGTGAAAGTGAATGTAATAGTAAAATAAAATGTTCTCACCTGTGTGTCACTGGAAATATTGCTGTATGACTGACTCCCTGTTGTCTATGTCTTCTTCCTCAGCTTCCTCCTCATCACTGTCCACAGGCTCCACAGGCTCCACAGCTGCCACAACACCGCCATCTGGACCATCCTCCTGCAGAAAAGGCACCTGGCGTCGCAAAGCAAGATTGTGAAGCATCGAGCAGGCGATGATGATCTGGCACACCTTCTTCGGTGAGTAGAATAGGGAACCACCTGTCATATGGAGGCACCTGAACCTGGCCTTCAGGATGCCGAAGGTGCGTTCGATCACCCTCCTAGTCCGCCCATGGGCCTCATTGTAGCGTTCCTCTGCCCTGGTCCTGGGATTCCTCACTGGGGTCAATAGCCAGGACAGGGTAGGGTAACCAGAGTCCCCACGGTGCCTCTGGAGTTGACCCATCACATACGGGATACTGCTATTCCGCAGGATGTAGGCGTCATGCACTGAGCCAGGGAACATAGCATTTACCTGGGAGATGTACTGGTCTGCCAAACATACCATCTGTACATTCATAGAATGATAACTCTTCCGGTTCCTGTACACCTGTTCACTCCTGTGGGGGGGGACCAGAGCTACATCAGTGCCATCAATAGCACCTATGATGTTGGGGATATGTCCAAGGGCATAGAAGTCACCTTTAACTGTAGCCAAATCCTCCACCTGAGGGAAAACGATGTAGCTCCTTACGTGTTTCAGCAGGGCAGACAACACTCTGGGAAACACGGTGGAAAACATAGGCTGGGACATCCCTGATGCCATGGCCACTGTTGTCTGAAAAGACCCACTTGCAAGGAAATGGAGCACTGACAGCACCTGCACGTCAGGGGGGATTCCAGTGGGATGGCGGATTGGTGACATCAGGTCTGGCTCCAACTGGGTACATAGTTCCTGGATAGTGGCACGGTCAAACATGTAGGTGATGATTAAATGTTGCTCCTCCATTGTCAACAGGTCCACCAGCGGTCGGTACACCGGAGGATTCCGCCATCTTCTCAAATGTCCCAGCTGACGGCGCCTAGGAAGGACAACAGTGACCATAGAGTCAACAAATTTCCAGGTATGTACCCACAGATACACAGAACACGACACCAAACACAAAACTCTTCCTGTATGTGTGTTGAGTGTAGGCCTAGGTATGTGTGACGCAGTAGTAAATGAAGCCATGTGGGCCCCTGAAATGGCGGCTGCCTGACCTCTAATCTGGGACAATGGGATTTGAGGTATCTGCGCTGGCGTTGTACACCGTCGCGGTAGGCGGTCGTAGACCGCGGCGCAATGCTGCATTGGTTAACATAAGACCCAATGGGTCCCAGGAGCCAATGATGAAGTGCGCCGGTGGTGATGATACGCACCGCCGCAGACGTCACCGCCACGGACGTGACCGCCATTTTCTATCTGTTCAATCACTCGATACCTGATCTTCGACAGGAGAGGACCTACACTGCAAGTGCTGCTGTGACCTCGGTCTGGAAGAGACAATGGCTGCTGCGTCTGGGGAAAGGGCCCCTCCCTTCACTGCTCAGGAGTTGGAAACGCTCGTGGACGGGGTCCTCCCCCAGTACACGCTACTGAACGGTCCTCCAGACCAACAGGTAAGTACACAGGGAGCAAGTTGTATGGGCTATGCCTGGGTGGTGAGGGCTGGATGTTAGTTGGAAGGGGGCAGAGTTCATGGAACATGAAGGACTGTGAATGCATGTGCCACATGGCAAGGGTAGGGATGGGGGCCACTCACATTGACGGTGCAGTTGGTAATGACTTCTCTTCTTCCCCTGTGCATGTCATGTAGGTCAGCGCCCACCAGAAGAAGGACATTTGGCGTGCCATCACCAAGGACGTCCGGACCCTGGGGGTCCACCAGAGACGGGGCACCCACTGACGGAAAAGATGGGAGGACATTCGCCGCTGGAGCAAGAAGACGGTGGAGGCTCAGCTGGGGATGGCCTCCCAACGTGGGAGGGGTGCCCGTCGCACCATGACCCCCCTGATGTTCAGGATCCTGGCGGTGGCCTACCCGGAGTTGGATGGGTGCTTGAGGGCATCACAGCAGACACAAGGGGGTGTGTACACTCTCATTCTGGGGACTTTGCGCGCAGTGGAGAGGTCTGGGTGGGGGAGGAGGGCTGTGGGTTTCCCTAGGCCAGGGCGGGTTCCGTAGGCTAGGCCCCTCCATAATGCAGGCCATGTGGCACTCCACCCCACTTCAGTAGAGTGCCAAGTACAGGTATTAATGCTCCTGTGGCATCTATGTGTGCAGATGTCCACCATAGCCATGTAGGCCAGATCCCAGGAATTGCATCTGTAGAGGCCAAGAGCACGCGTAGTGCAGGGGGCTTCTGTGTCTGTATTGTCTGCCAACGGTAGCGGTAAGCCATGCACTCAACCTGTCTTTCTTCTGTCCCCCCCTTTTTCTGCTCTCCCTGTTCTTTTGTGCATCAGCATCATCAGGCGGAGGTACAGTGGCACCGGAGCACGAGGGAGCTGCATCCCCCATCACCATGGAGGGCCACACCACAGACTCTGAATACACCAGTGGGACGGAGGGTGAGGGGAGCTTCACGTCGGTCACCGGATCACCAAACAGTGACACGGACTCGTTCGCCGATGGGAGCTCCCTTGTGGTGGCGGCACCATCTGTGCCCCCCACTTCTACAGGTACAGCCGCCACCTCCCCTACCAGCACCGCCCTCCCAGCAGCCCCTCAACGTTCGCCCCGTGCCTGCTCACCCAGGAGGGTGGGCATCACCTTCGCCCCAGGCACCTCAGGCCCTGCCCCTGTCACCCCTGCTGCCCTCAGTGAGAAGGCCATTGACCTCCTCAGGTCACTCACTGTTGGGCAGTCTACCATTGTGAATGCCATCCAGGGTGTAGAACGAGAGTTGCAACACGGTAATGCATTCCTGGAGGGCATTCATTCTGGTCAGGCTGACCTTCATCGAACCCTGCAATCTCTGGCCTCAGCACTGATGGCAGCCATTGTCCCTGTGTCTAGCCTCCCCCCTCCAACTTCCTCCACCCAGACCCAATCCCCTGTACCCCAGCCTATCCCAAGCACACCATCAGACAAGCATGCATACAACTCAACACACACAAGTAGCTCAGGCAAACATAGGCACCACACAACCCACAGGCACTCACGCAAGCATCACCCACATACAGACACAGCAACATACATTGCCTCCACTGCGTCCCCCTCCTCGTCGTCTCCCTCCTCCCTCCCAGTGTCGTCTACACTCTCACCTGCATGCACTACATCTACAGGCACTAGGACTCGCACCAGAACAACCAGAACCACACCCCGCTCACCTGCACTCACCACCCCCACTACCATTTACACGTCCCCTGTGTCCACTCCCAGTGTGTTTGTGACGCCCCCTCCCAAAGTACACAAACGCGGGCACACACACACCCAACATCCATCCACCTCACGACAGCCTCCAGTACCTGCACCCAAATCACCTAAAGTTACACCTCCTACAATCACCTCCTCTTCCTCCACTCCCAGACCCCCTCCAGCTACCCATCCCAGTCTTCGTCAGCAACTCTTCCTCAGCAACGTTGACCTCTTTGCCCCCACCCAGACCCCTCCAATTGATAGGTCCCGTAGTAGCACCTCAGCCAAAAAAAGTCCTGTACCAGTGGTGCGTGTTAAAGGTGTGTGGAGTGCACCGGCCCCCAGGGCAGCCAGTGTGACACGGAGCTAAAGCACTGCCAGTCCACCCCCTGTAAAGCCCCTCAAATTGGAAAGTGGCCGACGGGACAGGGTGAAGACTCCTGGCAGCAAAACTGCTCACAAGGGTCCCAGGGGGATTGCAGAGTCAGCTGTGACTCCTCCAAAGGTGGTGAAGGGCCAGAAGAAGTCTGCAGAGTCTGGGAAGAGCAGCACGGCGGAGAAGGGCGCCATCCTCCCCGGCGGCCGGGACGCCACCGCCAGCACTGTCGTCACTGGTCCTGAGACCACCATCAGAGTCATTGCCCAGGAGGGCAGCACAATCGTCACTGGTCCTGAGACCACCGCCAGAGTCATTGCCCAGGAGGGCAGCACAATCGTCACTGGTCCTGAGACCACCGCCAGAGTCAGTGCCCAGGAGGGCAGCACAATCGTCACTGGTCCTGAGACCACCGCCAGAGTCATTGCCCAGGAGGGCAGCACAATCGTCACTGGTCCTGAGACCACCGCCAGAGTCATTGCCCAGGAGGACCCCGGCAGCCACAGCCCCGCTGGGCAATGAGGGATCGTCATGCCACACACCAATGCACAGGTCAGAGACCGCCATGGCAAGCACAGCTCAACAGGGCAGAGACCGCCATGGCAAAGCACCGCTGAACAGGGAAAACACCGCCATGGTGAAGACAGCTGAACAGGGCAAAGCACCGCTGAACAGGACAAAGCACCGCTCAACAGGGCAGAGACCGACATGGCAAAGCACCGCTGAACAGGGAAAACACCGCCATGGTGAAGACCGCTAAACAGGGCAAAGCACCGCTCAACAGGGCAGAAACCAACATGCCAAAGCACTGCTGGACAGGGAAAAAACCGCCACATCAAGCATCGTTATCCCATGTGCAGCTGGGACAGTGACGGAACAGGAACGGTCACGGGGAGCCTGATGCAGTCTGGGCACCAGTCCCCCTCCAGAAGCAGTGGAGACTGTTATCCACTTGAGAGACCATGGCTTTGCACTCCCTAGTATGGTACTGTGGGCAACCCACCTGTTGTAATTTAGCAGTGATTAGATTAAGCATTAGCAGAAGACATCTTGTATTTAGTAACTATTGTGAACATTTTGCGGAATCCATTTTGTATTCATGGCAGCTATTTTCTCTGCTACATGCTGCCATGTGCTCACCATGTGCTCTGTCCTACCTTTCTGTTAACTGCTCTTGAAATCTGCCTAGTGACAAGTTATATTTAGCATCTCTTACTTTCGCACATGCTCAGTAAGGTCTGCAGCTGTTAGTCCTTGGAAACTGTTAGCTCCTCCTACCTGTCGACTGTGCATTTTCCACATGACCTTACATGTATACAAGTCTTGTTTCCATAATTGTACCATCTCCTTTTAGCCCCTGTGTGGGTATAAAAGGACCATGCTCTCTCAGTTCAGTGTGCTACTTCAGACATTACCCAAGGGTGCTGTCTGAACTGTAGTACCACCTCATGAGGTTAATAAACTTTTGTCTTTTATTCCAGTTTCTGTGCCAACTTCTTCCTACATGGTCTGAGGACTTTGTGCAGAGAAAGGTGAACCCCTTGCACTAGTAGGCCTTGCTGAGGCTTACTTCAAAAAATTGGCGCCCGAACAGGGACTCATCGGTGACTCGGATGCCCAACGGATTGGTCGCGACGAAGGATTGGGATCTCGCTGCGGACGATCAATGCCTGAGGAGACCCAAGTCTTGGCAACCACAGCGTTTTTCCCTTCCTTCTGACTTGACCATCCAGGTGGCGCCGGTCCTCGACTGAGATCCTTTTTGTTCATTCGTCATGCAGTGACCATTTGGTCGATTTTAGAACTTGGCAGTTGGAACCTGGACACCCTGTGATTGGTAAGAGCCGTTTTACGGCACTTGCTGTGGGTTTTGATGCCTGTGTTTGGTAATGTAGTTTAGCACTACTTACTGTGGCTTTCGTGATTTGGGTGACTAGTCAATTTGTATTCTTTGGATTTGATATATAAATTGCAATTTATATAGGCAGTTAATGAGGAGAATTTTCTCCAATTTAATTTTGATTTGAACGGCACCTTAAGTGCTACTTTGATTATAATATTGCATATTCTTCACTATTTTTGGCATGCCTGTTTTTAGCGCACTTCGTAGGATGTGTTGCTTTTGTAATGGTACCAATTTGAGACTGGAAGAATCGCAACCGGCACCCCCAGAGGGGACGCCAAATAGAGATATGTATGTTAAACATGGTCTTTCTTCTATAATGTACAGCACATTATGGAATAAATACACCCGCGCGGATCCTGAGTTACGTTGGCCTATGCATGGGTCACTTGATTTGCGAAAGATTGAGTATGTGGAACAATGTATGTGTAAGCGAAAGTCTAGGCAAGATATGTTTGACTATGTACGAATGTGGGAGAAAGAAGCGCGTGGACGAGTGAAGCGTGAGCAAGCCTTGCTTGAGAAAGAGCAGCGGAAGAATGTATATGTGAAAGCATTGGAAATGAGAAAGAAAGAAATAAATGACTTAAAGGAGCTAGAAGAGAAAGAACGTAAGCTACAGGTAACTGGCCAATACACTCTATCCTATCCTTAATAAACCACATGATGATTTTTTGTTACTAGATCGCCCTCCACCTCCGTATGTCGTCCCTTTTGCCCCTCATGAGTTACCAAGGGGCATATTTATACTCCGTTTGCGCCAAATATGCGTCGTTTTTTTCGACGCAAATTCGGCGCAAAACTAACGCCATATTTATACTTTGGCGGTAGACGCGTCTAGCGCCAAAGTATGAGTAAAGAGCGTCATTTTTTTGCGTGAACGCCTTCCTTGCGTTAATGAGATGCAAGGTAGGCGTTCCCGTCCAAAAAAATGACTGCGACGCAAATGCGTCGTATTTATACTCCCGGGCAAAAATCACGCCCGGGAGTGGTCGGGTCAAAAAACCCCGCATTTGCGCCTCTTTTTAACGCCTGGGTCAGGGCAGGCGTTAAGGGACCTGTGGGCTCAAAATGAGCCCACAGCTGCCCTCCCATGCCCCCAGGGACCCCCCCTGCCACCCTTGCCCACCCCAGGAGGACACCCAAGGCTGGAGGGACCCACCCCAGGGACATTCAGGTAAGTTCAGGTAAGTATAATTTTATTTATTTTTTATATTTTTTTTTGGCATAGGGGGGCCTGATTTGTGCCCCCCTACATGCCACAATGCCCAATGACCATGCCCAGGGGACATAAGTCCCCTGGGCATGGCCATTGGGCAAGGGGGCATGTCTCCTCTCTTTACTAAGACAGGAGTCATGTAAATGGCGTCTGGGCGTCGTTAAAAATGGCGCAAACCTGACCTGCACCATTTTTAAGACGCCCTAGCGCCATTTTTCCCAACGCCGGCGCTGCCTGGTGTACGTCGTTTTTTTCCACGCACACCAGGCAGCGCCGGTCTGCTTGCGCCGGCTAACGTCATTCAATAAATACGGCACCCGCATGGTGCTTCAGAATGGCGTTAGCCGGCGCAAAAACTTTTGACGCTAAACTGCGTTAGCGCAGTTTAGCGTCAAAAAGTATAAATACGGGCCCTAAAGTCTCCAGTTTGGAGCAACAGAAGATGCGGGACAGTCGCTCTATGCTGCCTGCTGACCGTGCGTCTGAGCTTAGATCTATTGCTCGTAAAACAATTCGTAGCGTTGTTTCTGCTTCTGAACTTTTAGACAACATGAAAGGGTGGACGGAAAAGGAGCAGCTATATTTTAAGGAGGCATTTGGCTCAGAAGTTATTGAACTATATCGGAAATATTCTGATGAGTTAGAGCCCGATGATGTAGCAGCTGATCATAAGCAAATGCGTGATGGTCTTTTTGTTTTCTCCCAGGTGGCTGATGCAATCAGGCTTTTAATGAAATTACGTATTGTGGCAGTCCGTTTGCAAGAAGAGAAAAGGGCTGCGGATGCAGTTGCACGAGCATCTCAGACCGAAGGGGCGCAAGCTTCCATCTTTGAAACAGATAAGATTATGATAGTTCACGCGAAACCAATGCGGGAGGCCGCGCCTTTGTATGTTCCTCCTAAAGGATTGGGTACAAGTGATGATAAAATTTCTGTTGATGCTAAGGGTTATTTTATTTATAATTGGGTGTATACTCCTTGGAATAGGGCACATGTAATGGCACTTAAAACAGCATTACCTGACCCGCGGAAAAATCCAGCCGCCTTTTATGAGGAAGTTGAGGGAGCAATTAGTTCTTGTACTATGACTTTGGACACCTTGATTCTTTTGTTTTACCTGAAGGTGTGGCTCTCATACAATATGTTGATGATATTTTGTTGGCAGCTGATACCCCGGAGCAATGTGAAAAGTGCACTTTGTCCTTACTTTCTTTTCTTGCTTCACACCATCATAAAGTGTCACGAAAGAAATTGCAATATTGTAGACCAAAGGTAACCTATTTAGGTCACCTTTTGTCTAAGGAGGGCCGTGCACTTACATCAGATCGTATTCAAGCAATTTTAGACACACCAGTACCCTCTACTCAGAAAGATGTTTGTGCATTCCTTGGTCTTACTTCTTTTTGTAGGCAATGGATATAAGGGTTTTCACACATTGCCAAAGCTTTGCTAGCACTTTTGACTAAAGATACTCCAATGCCCCTCCCATGGACAGATGAATTTGAGACTGCTTTCCGGCAGCTGCGACAAGCCCTTTGTTCTGCACCAGTGTTAGGTACTCCAGATTACATGAAGCCTTTTGCACTTTACGTACACGAGAAAGATGGATGTGCATTGTCAGTTTTAGTACAGACACATGGCAATAAGCAGCGTCCCTGTGCATATTTTTCAGCAGTACTTGATCCTGTCGCTCGAGCGTTGCCTGGGTGTTTTCGTTCAGTTGCCGCAACAGCTGTCTCAATACGTCAGAGTGAAGGGATAGTTTTGTCACATAAGCTGTTGGTGCTAGTACCCCATGCGGTTGATGCTCTTTTAAATCAAACAAAGACACAACATTTAACTAGCGCCCGTATGACAGGTTATGAGTTGACATTGTTGGCTCCTCACATTAAACTGAAGAGATGTGCGACACTAAATCCAGCTACTTTGTTGCCATATCCGGTGACTCAGCCTCAGTCACAAGAAACACATGATTGTATATTCCTTACCGAAGAACAGACAAAGGGTCGTGTTGATTTACAAGATACGCCCCTTTTAGATGTAGACGGGGAACTGTGGGTTGATGGGTCTTGTTTGAAGTTGCCAGATGGTACGACCTCAGCTGCATATGCAATCACCACAATACACATGGTAGTGGAGACAGCTCGTATACCACAGAAGTCAGCTCAAGCAGCTGAACTAATAGCTTTGACACAAGCATGTGAGCTTAGTACTGATTTAAGTGTGAACATTTACACAGACAGCCGCTATGCTTTTGGAGTGGCTCATGATTTTGGTTTGCTTTGGAAGGAGAGAGGTTTTCTCACATCCCACGGGATGCAGATAATGCATGGAGAATTAGTGCATAACCTCTTGACTGCATTGACATATCCAAATAAACTAGCTATTGTGAAATGTAGTGCACATAAGAAAGTGACCGATAAGATAGGGCAAGGTAATGCTCTTGCAGACCGTGTAGCACGTGAGACTGCGATGCAGCGAAGTACTACTTCTATGTATGTAGTGAAGTCACAAGCTGAACGTTGGCATAATGCTAGACAAGACGTATTAGATATACAGAAATCTGCTTCTGTGAAAGAACGTGAGCAATGGTCTAAAGATGGAGAATTGGATGATGAGGGCTGCTGGCGGAATAAGCAGATGGATAAATGGAAACTGCCTATAGCTTTTGTACAACCTATGGTTCAGATGGCACATGGGCTGGCACATGTTGGAGCTTCAACAATAACGAAGTTGCTTACGCAAGTTTGGGAGCATCCAGAAATTTCCAGTACAGCTAAGAGAATAGTAGAGTCTTGTTTGATCTGCTTACAATACAATCCTGGAAAAGGGACACGTACTCCTGCAGGAGGGTTTGCTACACCAACTGCACCTTTTGAAGTTCTACAAATGGATTATATTCAGCTTGAACGCTGCAACAATTTAAAGTATGTCTTGGTGGTGGTTTGTGCCTTCAGTAAATGGATAGAGGCGTACCCCACAAAGGATAATACTGCCATTACCACAGCGAAGGTGCTCTTGAAAGAATTTTTCCCTAGGTTTGGTGTTTGCAGACTTTTATGGAGTGATAACGGACCTCATTTTGTTGGGGAAGTCATTAAGTATGTCCTGAAAGGATTAGGGATCAAACAGAAGTTCCATGCGGTTTTCCACCCACAATCACACTCCCGACTTGGCCTTAGCCCCTCTGAAGTAGTACTTGGGAGACCAATGAATATTTGGGGAGTTCCTAAACCAAAATCCGGTATATGATGTACCTTGTGTCCTGATGAATGATTATTTGGCACAGTTAACCGACAATTTGGTTTCTATTCATCAACAGGTTCGAGAAGCACTTCCTGACAGATCTACAGGTGAAGGCCATGAACTCCAACCTGGTGACCAGGTGATGATTAAGTCTTTTGAAAGATCAAGCAGCTTGGAACCAAGGTGGTGAGGCCCAGAACAGGTGCTCCTTGCGACAAGGACAGCAGTTCGAGTGACGAACCAAAAGAATTGGGTCCATAGTACTCAATGCAGGAGAGTGCTACCTACCTTGGTGGAACATGCTGTGCTGACCGATCATCGAGAGATTTTGACTACGGAGAAAGGCCGTGCTATATCACCTGACAAATCTACAGAGGTCTTCCCGGACCATACGACTTCTGGAGTGTCGTGATATAATTTGAGACCAAGGAAAGAATCAGAAAATTGTTTTGAAAAGACTGGTTGAGCTACCGCCCTGGGTTAGTGAAACGGAGAGCCAATGTGGCAAGGGGGGTGGATCAGCCGTGCATTAGAGTAGTGACACCCGTCTTGGCCCGTGGTGAAGAAATCAGCGGCTGCCCAGGGATAAGAGCTCCAACAATTGTTTTTAATTCATTTCTGAAAGGGTCGATTATCACTGTTGCTAAAATGAATAACAAATTGATCATTAGTATTATGGGGTTTGTTGTTGTTTTGGTGGTTACAGCAACAATCACCTGGTTTATTGAAAAGAAGTCTCCTGCTCGTGAGTTTTTTGTTGCCACTACTCCAGTACCAGAGGATCACTAATACTTTACGCTTCCCTATCAGGAGCAGAAGCACCGTCAATTGTACTTCAATAATACTTTCATTCAGATGTTGCATCATACTCATAATGCTACAAATACTACTAACTGTTGGGTATGTGGAATGATACCTGCGCATCAAAAGAAAGGAGGAACACCTTTCATTCCTCTTCCTTTTTCACACAATGGTTCTTGTCAAGCTTGGTACATGCTTTTGTTTGCATCTGGAAAACGTACAGAGGGCGGACTTCTTTTTCGCCTTAATAAAGTATGCTACCAAGACAAAGATGGGTATCCCCAAGCTAAAGGAACTAAGGGGGTCATTCTGACCCTGGCGGTCTTTGACCGCCAGGGCGGAGGACCGCGGGAGCACCGCCGACAGGCCGGCCGTGCTCCAATGGGGATTCCGACCGCGGCGGTAAAGCCGCGGTCGGACCGGCACCACTGGCGGGGTCCCGCCAGTGTACCGCGGCCCCATTGAATCCTCCGCGGCGGCGCAGCTTGCTGCACCGCCGCGGGGATTCCGACCCCCCCTACCGCCATCCAGATCCCGGCGGTCGGACCGCCGAGATCCGGATGGCGGTAGGGGGGGTCGCAGGGCCCCTGGGGACCCCTGCAGTGCCCATGCCACTGGCATGGGCATTGCAGGGGCCCCCGTAAGAGGGCCCCTACATGTATTTCATTGTCTGCTGCGCAGACAGTGAAATACGCGACGGGTGCAACTGCACCCGTCGCACAGCTTCCACTCCGCCGGCTCGATTCCGAGCCGGCTTCATCGTGGAAGCCTCTTTCCCGCTGGGCTGGCTGGCGGTCTGAAGGCGACCGCCCGCCAGCCCAGCGGGAAAGTCAGAATTACCGCCGCGGTCTTTCGACCGCGGAACGGTAACCTGACGGCGGGACTTTGGCGGGCGGCCTCCGCCGCCCGCCAAGGTCAGAATGAGGGCCTAAATGGGAATCGGAAGAGTATCAACCGGACAATGTTTCAATACCATATGTCTTCACAAATATACGAGACTCTGACAAGAAAGAACAATTTGTGATTTCTATTACAAAAACTAAAGCAGATTTATGTACACGAAGCATTGGACGAATTCCAGTAGGGATAAGCGATTGTACCTTGATTTTAACTATTGAGGGTGTAAATAATAGTAGTTTTACAGCTTCACATAATACATATTTTGTTTGTGGTAACTATGGATATTACCAACTACCTGTTGGAAGGTCCTGTGTGTAATAATTGCAATATTTTTTACATGCTATATCTGTATTCAGTGTGGTCCAATGTTCTGCTCCATGTATATTACTGCTTGTATGCCTACCAAAAGAAATATTACAGAAATGAAGGCACAACATATGTTAGATAAGGAAATAGCTGAAATGATGAGCATAAATATACAGGATGAATATTTAGATTATCCCAGAAAGACGAATGTCTTCAGCTAATGCTGAAAGGGTCGTCTGTTGTAATTTAGCAGTGATTAGATTAAGCATTAGCAGAAGACATCTTGTATTTAGTAACTATTGTGAACATTTTGCGGAATCCATTTTGTATTCATGGCAGCCATTTTCTCTGCTACATGCTGCCATGTGCTCACCATGTGCTCTGTCCTACCTTTCTGTTAACTGCTCTTGAAATCTGCCTAGTGACAAGTTATATTTAGCATCTCTTACTTTCGCACATGCTCAGTAAGGTCTGCAGCTGTTAGTCCTTGGAAACTGTTAGCTCCTCCTACCTGTCAACTGTGCATTTTCCACATGACCTTACATGTATACAAGTCTTGTTTCCATAATTGTACCATCTCCTTTTAGCCCCTGTGTGGGTATAAAAGGACCATGCTCTCTCAGTTCAGTGTGCTACTTCAGACATTACCCAAGGGTGCTGTCTGAACTGTAGTACCACCTCAAGAGGTTAATAAACTTTTGTCTTTTATTCCAGTTACTGTGCCAACTTCTTCCTACATGGTCTGAGGACTTTGTGCAGAGAAAGGTGAACCCCTTGCACTAGTAGGCCTTGCTGAGGCTTACTTCAACATACCCACTGTAGAGACTTGAGAGACTGTGGCTTTGCACTCCCCAGGATACATCAATGGGCATGGAGCCCCGTCGTGGATCTGGCGTGGTGCTGTAATCCGGCTGAGGTGCCCCCCCTTCCCTTCCCCCTGAGGTGCCTGTTGTATTTCTATCTGATGCCCCTGCAGTGTTCTCTCCGTTTGTGGCCAGGTATCTAGTGTGGGCCTCGCCCATGCATTTTGGGCCCAGTGGTGCACGGACATTGATATGTGCATACCTCCACTACTTCTCGTAATGTATAAAATATGGAATGTGTATATATATCTGTATATATTTGGTAACTGTATTTTGATACATTACAATGTTTGAACTGATTTCCTTTTGTCTTTGCATTCTTCCGGGGGGGTTGTGGGTTGTTGATGTTTGGAAATGCATTGGAGTGTGTGTTGTAATGTGCGAGGGTGTGGGTCAGGGTGGGGGTGTTGCGTGTGTGTCCCCCTGACTTTTGCCTTCCCTATGTCGTAGGTGCAGTACTCACCGTTGTCTTCGGCGCCGCCGTTGCTGGTGTTCATAGATGAGCAGGAACACAAGGGCAGGGAGTATTTGTAGTTCCGGCTCCATGGTGTCCTCCTTCCTCGTGGAGTGTGTTAAGGTGAGCGTTTTCCCATTGCAAAAGCTGTTTCTGCGTGTTTTTATCCACGGTGAATCCGCCCCAGAAAAGGTGGGGGATTGGTGGTCTGTGATACTGTGGGCGGTACATTGTCTTCCGCCTGTCTGTTGGCGGTGACCGCCGCGCTGCTTGTCTGTACCGCTGTGGCGGGCGGAGTGTTAAAGTGGCTGTCTATGTTGGCGGTTTCCGCCACGGTCATAATTCCCTTTTTTTGTCCGCCGGCCTGTTTGCGGTATTACCGCACCTTTAACACCGTCCGCCAGGGTTCTAATGACCCCCATGGTCTCTTTCCCTTGGAGTGACCATAATAACATTGTTTAGATTATGCTATGAGCCTAATAACCCAGACTTTAAGCCTGATTTAGAGTTTGGCGGAGGGGAATACTCCGACACAAATGTGGTGGATATCCCAGCGACTGTGTCACGATCCCATTATATCCTATATGGATAATAATATCGAAGATGGGATATCAGCCAGGTTTGTGTGCAGTACTGCATCTGCCAAACACTAAGGCCCTCATTACGAGGCTGACAGTCATCAGACCACCAGCCTCACTGTGTCGGTCTTACTGCCTCAGACACAGTGGTAAAGACAATTGCATTACAAGTTGTGGGGTTTGGCAGAATCCAAACCGTCACAACGCAGTCTGGCCTGCCGGTGCGGTCACACCAACACAGCCGGTGGTGAGCTCCTCCAGCCTGGTGGGAGGCCTCTGCCTACCGGCCGGATTACAAGGCTGCAGACTACCAGGCTGTCCATGACGGTTACCCCCCACGAAAACCCTGGCGGTAACACACTTGGCAACAGGAAGCCCCTTTCCTGTTGATGACACATGCACCCCCACATGTCCATACACATGCAGATACCCTCTACCCTTCAACACACTTCCAAACACCCCCAACTGTACACACACTTCCAAACACCCCCCAACCATACAGATTCATTCGAACACCCACACCTGCTCCCACACTGACATACATACACCCCCACTCACACATATGTACCCCCTCTGCAAACATTCACACCCCCACCCACCTCCACAATAATCCACTAATCCACACCTCCACTCCCTCCACATGTGCATACATTTACATACTCGCCCCTCCACAGACGCATACATTCACATACACACTCTTCCGCATGCGTATGCATTCATATACACACCCTTCTGCATACTTGGATTTTGTTAGTTTGCCAAGACGGATGCTTGTCCTTTCAATATATCTCTAAAGATACAACAGGAAAAAGTACTGAAAATCCATATAGGGCATTTTAAAACGTCTTCTATTTCATTAACAAAGGGAACGAGTTCTGACTCTATGTGCCTCTGCTTTCAGTTTTTTAGCTCAATTATCATCATCATCATCAACACATAGCTTTATTCGGTTACTTTCAACCATAAAAGCAAAACAACCAACGTTTAAATAAAAGAGCAAATAAGAGTTAGATTAAAAAAGATAAGAAAGAGATAAAAACATATATGTCAGCCTTAAAACACATAAAATTATTTTCCTTAAAAAAGACACCTAACCTCCTAATACCTAACATTTAAATTAAACATGGGGTTTTCTTTCAGTCTAGGTGTGTATTTAAAATTTGGCAGCTAAAACACTTTAAGCATTTGGTCCTCATCATCATTGTTTCCCCAAAAGTTTTGTACGTATATGCCAAGCAGCTACAATATACTTGCTGACCGCACAAGATAGAGGGAGAGAAGTTTCCCTCATCATGATCCTTAAGGCAACAATACAGTGTCTTGTCCCCATATTACTGCACACAGATCGTAACCACTTCCGACGCGCAATCAAATAAGCAGGGCATATAAACATGAAATGTACAATAGATTCCGAAATTTGATTGCAGCTCGGGCAAGTGTCAGGACTTGGGATCGTACTCCGCGTACTGCCATAGGACTTAAGAGGCAGACAACCATATCTGAACTGAATATATAGACTCTTACTTAATGGATCAAGAATTGTATCCATAAATGGTTCCAAATATGGATACCATTTAAAGTCAAAGAATTGTGACGTCAATCTGCCGTGTGTTGTGCACAGCAGATAGTTTTCCCTGACATGTATCCAGTAAACAGTTTTCAGATGATTCTTCTGATCCTTCCTTATACTTTCTGGATGACTCCAAAACTCACTAAGACCCAATCTATGAAACCATTTTGAGATGTGGTTAAACCAGGAAATGTTAAGTACATTTGGTCTGTCTAGAATGTCTTGAATAGACTCCTTGTATGTGGATAGCTCAGGGGTGGTCCATACACGGACCCAGAAAAGCAATGGTCGTAGGGCAATTACATCTGAAATGCGTGGTAGGTCGAGGTCCCAGAACATTGGCAGCAGTGGGGTACTGCGAGGACAGGCCAATATTGACCTTACAAAGTTGTTTTCCCCCACTGCTAGCTTGCTAATGTTCGAGGGCCCCCAAATTTCTGCCCCATAGACGGCAGCGCTCTGGCCCATATTTATACTTTTTGACGCTAAACTGCGCTAACGCAGTTTAGCGTCAAAAAATTTTGCGCCGTCTAACGCCATTCTGAAGCGCCATGCGGGCGCCGTATTTATGGAATGGCGTTAGACGGCGCAATCAGACCGGCGCTGCCTGGTGTGCGTGGAAAAAAACCACGTAGACCAGGCAGCTCCGGCGTTGGGAAAAAATGACGTTAGGGCGTCTTAAAATGGCGCAAGTCCGGTTGACGCTAAAAAATCGTCTTAACCCGACTTGCGCCATTTTTTTTCGACGCCCATCCCCCATCAACATGACTCCTATCATTGTAAAGATAGGAGTCATGCCCCCTTGCCCAATGGCCATGCCCAGGGGACTTCTGTCCCCTGGGCATGGTCATTGGGCATAGTGGCATGTAGGGGGGCACAAATCAGGCCCCCCTATGCCAAAAAAAATTATAAAAAAAAAAAAAAAAATACTTACCTGAACTTACCTGAATGTCCCTGGGGTGGGTCCCTCCAGCCTTGGGTGTCCTCCTGGGGTGGGCAATGGTGGCAGGGGGGGTCCCTGGGGGCAGGGGAGGGCACTCTGGGCTCATTTTGAGCCCACTTGTCCCTTAACGCCATGCCTTACCCAGGCGTTAAAAAGCGGCGCAAATGCGCCGTTTTTAGCCACGCCCACTCCCGGGCGTCTCTTTTGCCCGGGAGTATAAATACCACGTAAAGGCCTGGGAGTCATTTTTTAAGACGGGAACGCCTCCCTTGCATATCATTAACGCAAGGAAGGGGTTCACGCTAAAAAATGACGCACATTCCGGGAACTTTGGCGCTAGACGCCTCTAACGCCATAGTATAAATATGGCGTTAGTTGGCGTTAGTTTAGCGTCGAATTTGCGTCGAAAAAAACGACGCAAATTCGGCGCAAACGGAGTATAAATACGGGCCTCTGTGCCTTTGCTCAGTAAATTTTAATAGTTGGAGTAATCACTCTCTCAGAGGTGGACTTGTGGAAGCGTAAAATGGCCCCAGATCTCTGTGCCAGAAGAGCTAAGCTTTTATCGATTTGGGGCCCCCAATACAGGTTGTTGCTAATTCTCACCCCCAAATAATCTATGGAGCTTACCATACCTAGGGGGGTTCCACTATAGAAAATTGAGTATCACTTTGTGGGACCACAGCCCAGGGTCATGAGTTTGGTTTTGCTGTGGTTGAGTTCAAGCCCATAGTCAACACAGAATGAACTAAACTTATCCACAAGTACCTGGAGACCCATAGGAGTTCTGGAGATCAGGAGGGAATCATCAGCAAATAGCAAAATTGGAATTTTATGGTTATTCAAGGATGGAGCATCATATGGTTATTCAAGGATGGAGCATCACCAATTATCATTTGTGTGTAATTAAAACTTTCTGTTCCTGTACCACCAGATAAAGCTGTTTCCCTATAGACTTACGATTATCTCGTAATGATCAAAAGCAATGGAAACATACGGCAAGTAGCTGTAAAATTAATCAAGAAATCAAACACAGCACATTGACTGTCCTTGGATTCTTTGTAAAAATGTGTTAGAGTGCTAAAAATTGCATTTAAGTCATGTCCTAATTCCCCAAGGCCTCTAAGGATAGTTTGATATACGACAACCCACTAACAAGATCTGTTAAATTGACATGTGGTTAGCTGCCTAATTAAGCAAGAAGACATGTCTTGGTGTGTAGTATGTTTCTGAGTTACTGTAGTATACTACAAGGGCTTTGTGAATTATACGACTGTCATTAATACTAATTAGGAAAAATACCACTGATTTAGAACACTAGGATCTATATGACTTTGAATCAATATTTAAAAAAATAATGCATTTAGTAATATCATACATTACAGTGTTATACTTTAGGTTCATGTCCCTGGACATTTACTTGTAGCTCTGCAACTCATTAAAAGATTTTGAGAAGGCCCTGATCAAGCAGACAATTCATTTAGGGCCTCATTCTGACCCTGAGGCCGGAGGTAGCACCGCCAACAGGCTGGCGGTGCTACATGGGCAATTCTGACCGCGGCGGTAAAGCCGCGGTCAGAAAAGGGCAACCGGCGGTTTCCCACCGGTTTACCCCTGCCCAAGGGAATCCTCCATGGCGGCGCTGCTTGCAGCGCCGCCATGGGGATTCTGACCCCCTTCCCTCCATCCTGTTCCTGGTGGTTGTTACCGCCAGGAACAGGATGGCGGGAACGGGTGTCGTGGGGCCCCTGGGGGCCCCTGCACTGCCCATGCTACTGGCATGGGCAGTGCAGGGCCCCCCTAACAGGGCCCCATAAAGATTTTCAGTGTCTGCCTTGCAGACACTGAAAATCGCAACGGGTGCCACTGCACCCGTCGCACCCCTTCAACTCCGCCGGCTCCATTTGGAGCCGGCTTCATTGTTGAAGGGGCTTTCCCGCTGGGCCGGCGGGCGGCCTTCTGGCAGTCGCCCGCCGGCCCAGCGGGAAAGTCGGAATGACCGTCGCGGTCTCTTGACCGCGGAGCGGTCTTCCGACGGGGTTACTCTGGCGGGCGGCCTTCGCCGCCCGCCAAAGTTGGAATGACCCCCTTAGTGTCGAACATCATGATTTGATTTTCATTTGTTAAATCTGCAGTTTTGATGAAGTGCTATTTGCAGGCATGAGGTAGGTTCATACATAGGAACCATCTGTTTCTAATGCCCCAAAATAACATGAGAAATAACATCGCAGCTGTGGGGTCTTTGGTTGGCATTCAGGTTACCCCCTGTATAACCAAGGACCCTCACTCTAGTCAGAGTAAAGGAGAATCACCCTCAGTTAACCCCCGCTCACCCGCTTGGTAGCTTGTAGCTTGACAAGAGCAGGCAGTCTTAACTTCAGACGCAATGTGTAAAGTATTTCTACCAACACACACAGTAACTCAGTGAAAGCACTCAAAATGACACAACACAGGTTTAGAAAGATAGGTAATATTTATCTAAACAAAAAGAAATAAAAACAACAAAAATCCAAAATACACAAGTCAAGTTATAAACTTTCAAAGAATAAGGGCCAGATGTAGGAAAGCTTTAGCGACTCGCAAACGGCGAAAAACGCCGTTTGTGAGTCGCTAAAGCCCATCTGGTATGTAGAAATGCATTTTGCGAGTCGGAACCGACTTGCCTTCCTATTTGCGAGTCGCACTGGTATGCAATTCCATTTGCGCCCGCGAAAGCGGTCGCAAATGGACTCGCAGTTACCCCTTCCCCTTTGTGACTGGACCAAAAAATCATTTTTCAGAGCAGGCAGTGGTCCAATGGACCACTACCTGCCCTGAAAAATACCGAAACAAAAGGTTTCGGTTTATTTTTCAAAGTGCAGCTAGTTTTCCTTTAAGGAAAACGGGTTGCACTTTGAAAAAAAAAAAAAAACTGCTTTATTTCAAAGCAGTCACGGACATGGAGGTCTGCTGACTACAGCAGGCCTCCATCCCCGTGAGTGCCCTGACTCGCTATGGGGTCGCAAATTACGACCCACCTCATTAATATTAATGAGGTGGGTCTTTGCAACCCCATAGCGACTCGTAGAAGGTGTCTGAGACACTTTTCTGCATCCCAAATTGCGACTTGCAATTTGCGAGTCGCAGGGACTCGCAAATTGCAAGTCGCAATTTGGGAAGTTGCTACATCTGGCCCTTAGAGTCTTAGGGGCCAGATGTATGAAACTTTTTGCATGGCGCAAACAACAAATTCCGCTGTTTGCTACATGCAAAAAGCACATCGCAATGCCCATTCCCATTTTGCGAGTCAGTAACCTGGTTACCAAAAAGGTATTCCCCTTCCTATTTGCGATTCGCATCACGATGCAGAATTGCTTTGTGACCGCGAACGCGTCACACTGGTGGTAACCCATTCGCAAAAGAGAAGGGGTCCCCATGAGACCCTTTCTCCTTTGTGAATGGCCCTGAAAATATTTTTTCAGAGCAGGCAGTGGTCCTATTTGTATTGCAACTCGTTTTTTTCCTTTAAGGAAAACGGGCTGCATTACAAAAAAAAAACTGCTTTATTTAAAAGCAGTCACAGACATGGTGGTCTGCTGTCTCCAGCAGGCCACCATCCCTGTGAGTGCTGCGACTTGCAAGGGGGTCGCAAATTGCCACCCACCTCATTAATATTAATGAGGTGGGCCTTTGCGACCCCCTTGCGACTCGTAGATGGTGTCAGGGACACCATCCTGCATCCGGGTTTGTAACTCTGAATTTCGTACATCTGACCCTTAAATCCTTTGAAAACAGTGAGAATGCTGTTAGCATACAAAAGTAACTGAGTAGTGTCAAAATAACACGGCAAGTGCGTTGTTTCTTCTCTGCTGCAAGAGAGCGATGCATTGATCCAGACAGGCACCTCGGTTCCGGAAAGGCTTTGCTTTGTTTTTCCACGCTAATCGATGTTGCGTTGAAAATCCAGGCGCAAATCTGCGCTGCATGGGTTTGGATCGTTATCAGCTTCCATTAGCGGGTGTTGCGCATTGTTTCTCCAGCCACACCATTCTTCAGGTGGACCGTTGATTTCAGCTGCGAAGCTGGATGAGTGTTGTTTATCAGCCGCATCACGGAAGGCGCGTTGAAAATGTCCCCGCACAGCAGTCAGTGCATGGATTTTCAGTCTTTGTCTGCCAGCTTCACCTTTCAAGGGCCCAGGAACTGGATAGGGCACCACTTGGAAGGGCAGGAGTCTCAGCAGAAAGTCTAGGTGCTGGCAGGGAAAGTCTTTGACGGCCCTGAGATTTCAACAACAGGAGGCAAGCTCAGTTCAAGCCCTTGGAGATTCTTCACAAGCAGGAATGCACAACAAAGTCCAGTGTTTGTCCACTTTCACAGGCAGAAGCAGCAACTGCAGGAGCAGCAACTGGAGGATAGCTCCACAAAGCACAGTCACAGGCAGGGCAGCACTTCTCCTCAGCTCTTCTAGATGGGAGAGGTTCCCCTTGATTCTAGAAGTGATCTAATATTCAGGGGTTTTGAGTGCTCTTCTAATACCCCTTTCTGCCTTTGAAGTGGGCCTACATCAAAGGAAAGTCTCTCTTGTTTGTGAGATCTGGCCTTGCCCAGGTCAGGGCCCAGACACACACCAGGGGGTTGGCGACTGTATTGTGAGAGGGTAGGCATAGCCATTTCAGGTGTGAGTGACCATTCCTTCCCCGCCCTCCTAGCATGGATGGCCCTTCAGGATATGCAGGCTACACCCCAGCTCCCTTTGTGTCACTGTCTAGAGAGAGGTGGAAACAGCCCAACGGTCAAACTAACCCAGACCGGTAATCCACAAACAGGCAGAGTCACAGAATGGTTTAAGCAAGAAAATGTCTACTTTCTTAAAGTGGCATTTTCAAACACACTCAAAACCAACTTCACTAAAATATGTATTTTTAGATTGTGAGTTCAGAGACCCCAAATTAGATATGTCTATCTACTCCCAAGGGGAATCTACGCTTTAATCATACTTAAAGGCAGTCCCTCCATGTTAACCTATGAGAGAGATAAGCCTTGCAACAGTGAAAACTGAATTTTGCAGTATTTAGTTGTCAGGACATATAAAACACATTAGTATATGTCCTACCTTAAACATACACTGCACCCTGCCCATTGGGATACCTAGTGCCTACTTTAGGAACGTCTTACATGTATGAAAAGGGATGGTTTATGCCTGGCAAGTGGGTACACTTGCCAAGTCGAATTGGCAGTTTAAAACTGCACACACAGACACTGCATTGGCAGTTTTGAGCCATGTTTAAAGGGCTACAAAGGTGGGTGGCATAACCAGTGCTGCAGGCCCACAAGTAGCATTTGATTTACAGGCCCTGGCCACCTCTAGTGCACTGTATTAGGGACTTACCAGTAAATCAAATATGCCAATCAAGGAAATCCAATTACAGATACATGTTACATAGGAGCACTTGCACTTTAGCACTGGAGAGCAGTGGCAAAGTGCGGAGAATAACAAAAATAGCAAAAACAGAGTCCAGCACACCTCAACAACCTGGGAAATAGAGGCAAAAGGTTAGGGGAGACCATGCCAAGTCTAACAACAGCTATACACTGTGTTAGGGGAATGCGCCTGGAGGAAATCTCACATTGCAGTCCACAGGTCATTCCTGAGACTTGGGCCCATATTTATACTCTGTTTGCCCTGAATTAGCATCAATCTTTTTGACACTTATTCAGTGCAAACTTAACTCCATATTTATATTCTGACGCTAGACCCGTCTAGCGTCAAAATGTTGGAGTTAACTTAATTTTTTGGGATGCCTGAAACCTCCTTGCGTCAATGAGATGCAAGGTAGGCGTTCCCGCCCATAAGACCTTAGCGCCATATTTATCCACCCAGGCAAATATGAAACACAGGTGGGAGGCACACCCAAAAAATGATGTTAACTCTGATTTGCATCAAATTTTAACGCCTGGGTCCGAGTCAGGTGTTAAAATGAGGCAAACACATCACTACTTAAGGAAAACACTCAGAAGCAACATCACAAACCCACAGGAAAGATGAAAGCGCTACTGCTCCAGCTTGCGAGACGATGCAGAGAACATCAACAACAAAAGCAACCACAATCACCACAAGGCGGCCCACAATGGCAACGCAGAAGGCAGGAGAGGGTATTCAGAAACAGGACAACCTTCCATTGCCTCAGGGAACAAGACATCATAAGGACATACAGACTCAACCGGCAAGCCATACTACACCTGCTGTACCACAAATCACATCCAGCCTGCAAACCCCACACAACATATCACCTGAGCCAAAGCTGCTAGCTGTCCTGCATGTGCTGGCAAGTGGCTCATTTCAAACAACGGGTGCCCTGGTTGTTGGTGTGTCAAAGCTGCCATTCTCTGTGTTCCTGCCAAAGGTGTTAGACGCAATAATCTCCCTGACACCCCGCCACATCAGATTCCCCAACACCGAGCAAAAGCAGCAGGAGATAAAACAGGGGTTCTACCAATTTCATGGCTTCCCGCATGTGCTTGGTGCAATTGACTGCACCCATGTCTGACCTGTGCCACCCACAGCAACAGATCACTTATACTGGAATCGTAAGCACACCCATTCCATCGAAGTGCAGGCCATATAGACCACCAGGGACTACTAACAAACATTTTGGCCAAGTATCCTGGAAGTGTCCATGAAGCCTACATATTCCAGCACAAAGCAAAAACAACAAGTGATGGACGGAATGCTGAACATTGTCAAACACTCACCGCCAGTCACAGATCTGGGTTTAATCCATCGTTCTTTTGCTCACCATGCCACCCCAGTTTGGACCCAGCCATATGCAAATCAGTCTTGACCCTGTTCCTCATGGGAACAGTCCAGACCGAACTGCCAAGCCAGGTCCTCACTGGACCGGAAACAAGCATCCTGGGACCGGTTTCGGGGTTAACAACAAGTGATGGACGGAATGCTGAACATTGTCAAACACTCACCCCCAGTCACAGATCTGGGTTTAATCCATTGTTCTTTTGCTCACCATGCCACCCCAGTTTGGACCCAGCCATATGCAAATCAGTCTTGACCCTGTTCCTCAAGGGAACAGTCCAGACCGAACTGCCAAGCCAGGTCCTCACTGGACCGGAAACAAGCATCCTGGGACCGGTTTCGGGGTTTCACCCCTCATCAGCCAGGCTAGCTTGAATCCAGTGGCATGGGAAGCACGGGACCCACGTCTGGGCATACCCTTCCCACTTAGGGCGACAAAGCAAAAACAACAAGTGATGGACGGAATGCTGAACATTGTCAAACACTCACCCCCAGTCACAGATCTGGGTTTAATCCATCGTTCTTTTGCTCACCATGCCACCCCAGTTTGAACCCAGCCATATGCAAATCAGTCTTGACCCTGTTCCTCATGGGAACAGTCCAGCCCGAACTGCCAAGCCAGGTCCTCACTGGACCGGAAACAAGCATCCTGGGACCGGTTTCGGGGTTTCACCCCTCATCAGCCAGGCTAGCTTGAATCCAGTGGCATGGGAAGCACGGGACCCACGTCTGGGCATACCCTTCCCACTTAGGGCGACAAAGCAAAAACAACAAGTGATGGACCAAATGCTGAACATTGTCCAACACTCACCCCCAGTCACAGATCTGGGTTTAATCCATCGTTCTTTTGCTCACCATGCCACCCCAGTTTGGAATCAGTCATATGCAAATCAGTCTTGACCCTGTTCCTCATGGGAACAGTCCAGCCCGAACTGCCAAGCCAGGTCCTCACTGGACCGGAAACAAGCATCCTGGGACCGGTTTCGGGGTTTCACCCCTCATCAGCCAGGCTAGCTTGAATCCAGTGGCATGGGAAGCACGGGACCCACGTCTGGGCATACCCTTCCCACTTAGGGCGACAAAGCAAAAACAACAAGTGATGGACGGAATGCTGAATATTGTCAAACACTCACCCCCAGTCACAGATCTGGGTTTAATCCATCGTTCTTTTGCTCACCATGCCACCCCAGTTTGGACCCAGCCATATGCAAATCAGTCTTGACCCTGTTCCTCATTGGAACAGTCCAGCCCGAACTGCCAAGCCAGGTCCTCACTGGACCGGAAACAAGCATCCTGGGACCGGTTTCGGGGTTTCACCCCTCATCAGCCAGGCTAGCTTGAATCCAGTGGCATGGGAAGCACGGGACCCACGTCTGGGCATACCCTTCCCACTTAGGGCGACAAAGCAAAAACAACAAGTGATGGACGGAATGCTGAATATTGTCAAACACTCACCCCCAGTCACAGATCTGGGTTTAATCCATCGTTCTTTTGCTCACCATGCCACCCCAGTTTGGACCCAGCCATATGCAAATCAGTCTTGACCCTGTTCCTCATGGGAACAGTCCAGCCCGAACTGCCAAGCCAGGTCCTCACTGGACCGGAAACAAGCATCGTGGGACCGGTTTCTGGGTTTCACCCCTCATCAGCCAGGCTAGCTTGAATCCAGTGGCATGGGAAGCACGGGACCCACGTCTGGGCATACCCTTCCCACTTAGGGCGACAAAGCAAAAACAACAAGTGATGGACGGAATGCTGAACATTGTCAAACACTCACCCCCAGTCACAGATCTGGGTTTAATCCATTGTTCTCTTGCTCACCATGCCACCCCAGTTTGGACACAGCCATATGCAAATCAGTCTTGACCCTGTTCCTCATGGGAATAGTCCAACCCGAACTGCCAAGCCAGGTCCTCACTGGACCGGAAACAAGCATCCTGGGACCGGTTTCGGGGTTTCACCCCTCATCAGCCAGGCTAGCTTGAATCCAGTGGCAAGGGAAGCACGGGACCCACGTCTGGGCATACCCTTCCCACTTAGGGCGACAAAGCAAAAACAACAAGTGATGGACGGAATGCTGAACATTGTCAAACACTCACCCCCAGTCATAGATCTGGGTTTAATCCATCGCTCTTTTGCTCACCATGCCACCCCGGTTTGGACCCAGCCATATGCAAATCAGTCTTGACCCTGTTCCTCATGGGAACAGTCCAGCCCGAACTGCCAAGCCAGGTCCTCACTGGACCGGAAACAAGCATCCTGGGACCGGTTTCGGTGTTTCACCCCTCATCAGCCAGGCTAGCTTGAATCCAGTGGCATGGGAAGCACGTGACCCACGTCTGGGCATACCCTTCCCACTTAGGGCGACAAAGCAAAAACAACAAGTGATGGACGGAATGCTGAACACTGTCAAACACTCACCCCCAGTCACAGATATGGGTTTAATCCATCGTTCTTTTGCTCACCATGCCACCCCAGTTGGGACCCAGCCATATGCAAATCAGTCTTGACCCTGTTCCTCATGGGAACAGTCCAGCCCGAACTACCAAGCCAGGTCCTCACTGGACCGGAAACAAGCATCCTGGGACCGGTTTCGGGGTTTCACCCCTCATCAGCCAGGCTAGCTTTAATCCAGTGGCATGGTAAGCACGGGACCCACGTCTGGGCATACCCTTCCCACTTAGAGCGACAAAGCAAAAACAACAAGTGATGGACGGAATGCTGAACATTGTCAAACACTCACCCCCAGTCACAGATCTGGGTTTAATCCATCGTTCTTTTGCTCACCATGCCACCCCAGTTTGGACCCAGCCATATGCAAATCAGTCTTGACCCTGTTCCTCATGGGAACAGTCCAGCCCGAACTGCCAAGCCAGGTCCTCACTGGACCGGAAACAAGCATCCTGGGACCGGTTTCGGGGTTATACCCCTCATCAGCCAGGCTAGCTTGAATCCAGTGGCATGGGAAGCACGGGACCCACGTCTGGGCATACCCTTCCCACTTAGGGCGACAAAGCAAAAACAACAAGTGATGGACGGAATGGTGAACATTGTCAAACACTCACCCTCAGTCACAGATCTGGGTTTAATCCATCGTTCTTTTGCTCACCATGCCACCCCAGTTTGAACCCAGCCATATGCAAATCAGTCTTGACCCTATTCCTCATGGGAACAGTCCAGCCCGAACTACCAAGCCAGGTCCTCACTGGACCGGCAACAAGCATCCTGGGACCGCTTTCGGGGTTTCAACCCTCATCAGCCAGGCTAGCTTGAATCAGTGGGCATGGGAAGCACGGGACCCACGTCTGGGCATACCCTTCCCACTTAGGGCGACAAAGCAAAAACAACAAGTGATGGACGGAATGCTGAACATTGTCAAACACTCACCCCCAGTCACAGATCTGGGTTTAATCCATTGTTCTCTTGCTCACCATGCCACCCCAGTTTGGACACAGCCATATGCAAATCAGTCTTGACCCTGTTCCTCATGGGAATAGTCCAACCCGAACTGCCAAGCCAGGTCCTCACTGGACCAGAAACAAGCATCCAGGGACCGGTTTCGGGGTTTCACCCCTCATCAGCCAGGCTAGCTTGAATCCAGTGGCATGGGAAGCACAGGACCCACGTCTGGGCATACCCTTCCCACTTAGGGCGACAAAGCAAAAACAACAAGTGATGGACGGAATGCTGAACATTGTCAAACACTCACCCCCAGTCACAGATCTGGGTTTAATCCATCGCTCTTTTGCTCACCATGCCACCCCGGTTTGGACTCAGCCATATGCAAATCAGTCTTGACCCTGTTCCTCATGGGAACAGTCCAGCCCGAACTGCCAAGCCAGGTCCTCACTGGACCGGAAACAAGCATCCTGGGACCGGTTTCGGGGTTTCACCCCTCATCAGCCAGGCTAGCTTGAATCCAGTGGCATGGGAAGCACGTGACCCACGTCTGGGCATACCCTTCCCACTTAGGGCGACAAAGCAAAAACAACAAGTGATGGACGGAATGCTGAACACTGTCAAACACTCACCCCCAGTCACAGATATGGGTTTAATCCATCGTTCTTTTGCTCACCATGCCACCCCAGTTGGGACCCAGCCATATGCAAATCAGTCTTGACCCTGTTCCTCATGGGAACAGTCCAGCCCGAACTACCAAGCCAGGTCCTCACTGGACCGGAAACAAGCATCCTGGGACCGGTTTCGGGGTTTCACCCCTCATCAGCCAGGCTAGCTTTAATCCAGTGGCATGGTAAGCACGGGACCCACGTCTGGGCATACCCTTCCCACTTAGGGCGACAAAGCAAAAACAACAAGTGATGGACGGAATGCTGAACATTGTCAAACACTCACCCCCAGTCACAGATCTGGGTTTAATCCATCGTTCTTTTGCTCACCATGCCACCCCAGTTTGGACCCAGCCATATGCAAATCAGTCTTGACCCTGTTCCTCATGGGAACAGTCCAGCCCGAACTGCCAAGCCAGGTCCTCACTGGACCGGAAACAAGCATCCTGGGACCGGTTTCGGGGTTTCACCCCTCATCAGCCAGGCTAGCTTGAATCCAGTGGCATGGGAAGCACGGGACCCACGTCTGGGCATACCCTTCCCACTTAGGGCGACAAAGCAAAAACAACAAGTGATGGACGGAATGCTGAACATTGTCAAACACTCACCCCCAGTCCCAGATCTGGGTTTAATCCATCGTTCTTTTGCTCACCATGCCACCCCAGTTTGAACCCAGCTATATGCAAATCAGTCTTGACCCTATTCCTCATGGGAACAGTCCAGCCCGAACTACCAAGCCAGATCCTCACTGGACCGGAAACAAGCATCCTGGGACCGCTTTCGGGGTTTCAACCCTCATCAGCCAGGCAAGCTTGAATCCAGTGGCATGGGAAGCACGGGACCCACGTCTTGGCATACCCTTCCCACTTAGGGCGACAAAGCAAAAACAACAAGTGATGGACGGAATGCTAAACATTGTCAAACACTCACCCCCAGTCACAGATCTGGGTTTAATCCATCGTTCTTTTGCTCACCATGCCACCCCAGTTTGGACCCAGCCATATGCAAATCAGTCTTGACCCTGTTCCTCATGGGAACAGTCCAGCCCGAACTGCCAAGCCAGGTTCTCACTGGACCGGAAACAAGCATCCTGGGACCGGTTTCGGGGTTTCACCCCTCATCAGCCAGGCTAGCTTGAATCCAGTGGCATGGGAAGCACGGTACCCACGTCTGGGCATACCCTTCCCACTTAGGGCGACAAAGCAAAAACAACAAGTGATGGACGGAATGCTGAACATTGTCAAACACTCACCCCCAGTCACAGATCTGGGTTTAATCCATCGTTCTTTTGCTCACCATGCCACCCCAGTTTGGACCCAGCCATATGCAAATCAGTCTTGACCCTGTTCCTCATGGGAACAGTCCAGCCCGAACTGCCAAGCCAGGTCCTCACTGGACCGGAAACAAGCATCCTGGGACCGGTTTCGGGGTTTCACCCCTCATCAGCCAGGCTAGCTTGAATCCAGTGGCATGGGAAGCACGGGACCCACGTCTGGGCATACCCTTTCCACTTAGGGTGACAAAGCAAAAACAACAAGTGATGGACAGAATGCTGAACATTGTCAAACACTCACCCCCAGTCACAGATCTGGGTTTAATCCATTGTTCTTTTGCTCACCATGCCACCCCAGTTTGGACCCAGCCATATGCAAATCAGTCCAGCCCGAACTGCCAAGCCAGGTCCTCACTTGACCGGAAACAAGCATCCTGGGACCGGTTTCAGGGTTTCACCCCTCATCAGCCAGGCTAGCTTGAATCCAGTGGCATGGGAAGCACGGGACCCACGTCTGGGCATACCCTTCCCACTTAGGGCGACAAAGCAAAAACAACAAGTGATGGACGGAATGCTGAACATTGTCAAACACTCACCCCCAGTCACAGATCTGGGTTTAATCCATCGTTCTTTTGCTCACCATGCCACCCGTTTGAACCCAGCCATATGCAAATCAGTCTTGACCCTGTTCCTCATGGGAACAGTCCAGCCCGAACTGCCAAGCCAGGTCCTCACTGGACCGGAAACAACCATCCTGGGACCGGTTTCGGGGTTTCACCCCTCATCAGCCAGGCTAGCTTGAATCCAGTGGCATGGGAAGCACGGGACCCACGTCTGGGCATACCCTTCCCACTTAGGGCGACAAAGCAAAAACAACAAGTGATGGACGGAATGCTGAACATTGTCCAACACTCACCCCCAGTCACAGATCTGGGTTTAATCCATCGTTCTTTTGCTCACCATGCCACCCCAGTTTGGAATCAGTCATATGCAAATCAGTCTTGACCCTGTTCCTCATGGGAACAGTCCAGCCCGAACTGCCAAGCCAGGTCCTCACTGGACCGGAAACAAGCATCCTGGGACCGGTTTCGGGGTTTCACCCCTCATCAGCCAGGCTAGCTTGAATCCAGTGGCATGGGAAGCACGGGACCCACGTCTGGGCATACCCTTCCCACTTAGGGCGACAAAGCAAAAACAACAAGTGATGGACGGAATGCTGAATATTGTCAAACACTCACCCCCAGTCACAGATCTGGGTTTAATCCATCGTTCTTTTGCTCACCATGCCACCCCAGTTTGGACCCAGCCATATGCAAATCAGTCTTGACCCTGTTCCTCATGGGAACAGTCCAGCCCGAACTGCCAAGCCAGGTCCTCACTGGACCGGAAACAAGCATCCTGGGACCGGTTTCTGGGTTTCACCCCTCATCAGCCAGGCTAGCTTGAATCCAGTGGCATGGGAAGCACGGGACCCACGTCTGGGCATACCCTTCCCACTTAGGGCGACAAAGCAAAAACAACAAGTGATGGACGGAATGCTGAACATTGTCAAACACTCACCCCCAGTCACAGATATGGGTTTAATCCATCGTTCTTTTGCTCACCATGCCACCCAAGTTGGGACCCAGCCATCTGCAAATCAGTCTTGACCCTGTTCCTCATGGGAACAGTCCAGCCCGAACTACCAAGCCAGGTCCTCACTGGACCGGAAACAAGCATCCTGGGACCGGTTTCGGGGTTTCACCCCTCATCAGCCAGGCTAGCTTTAATCCAGTGGCATGGGAAGCACGGGACCCACGTCTGGGCATACCCTTCCCACTTAGGGCGACAAAGCAAAAACAACAAGTGATGGACGGAATGCTGAACATTGTCAAACACTCACCCCCAGTCACAGATCTGGGTTTAATCCATCGTTCTTTTGCTCACCATGCCACCCCAGTTTGGACCCAGCCATATGCAAATCAGTCTTGACCCTGTTCCTCATGGGAACAGTCCAGCCCGAACTGCCAAGCCAGGTCCTCACTGGACCGGAAACAAGCATCCTGGGACCGGTTTCGGGGTTTCACCCCTCATCAGCCAGGCTAGCTTGAATCCAGTGGCATGGGAAGCACGGGACCCACGTCTGGGCATACCCTTCCCACTTAGGGCGACAAAGCAAAAACAACAAGTGATGGACGGAATGCTGAACATTGTCAAACACTCACCCCCAGTCACAGATCTGGGTTTAATCCATCGTTCTTTTGCTCACCATGCCACCCCAGTTTGAACCCAGCCATATGCAAATCAGTCTTGACCCTATTCCTCATGGGAACAGTCCAGCCCGAACTACCAAGCCAGGTCCTCACTGGACCGGAAACAAGCATCCTGGGACCGCTTTCGGGGTTTCAATCCTCATCAGCCAGGCTAGCTTGAATCAGTGGGCATGGGAAGCACGGGACCCACGTCTGGGCATACCCTTCCCACTTAGGGCGACAAAGCAAAAACAACAAGTGATGGACGGAATGCTGAACATTGTCAAACACTCACCCCCAGTCACAGATCTGGGTTTAATCCATCGTTCTTTTGCTCACCATGCCACCCCAGTTTGGACCCAGCCATATGCAAATCAGTCTTGAGCCTGTTCCTCTTGGGAACAGTCCAGCCCGAACTACCAAGCCAAGTCCTCACTGGACCGGAAACAAGCATCCTGGGACCGGTTTCGGGGTTTCACCCCTCATCAGCCAGGCTTGCTTGAATCCAGTGGCATGGGAAGCACGGGACCCACGTCTGGGCATACCCTTCCCACTTAGGGCGACAAAGCAAAAACAACAAGTGATGGACGGAATGCTGAACATTGTCAAACACTCACCCCCAGTCACAGATCTGGGTTTAATCCATCGTTCTTTTGCTCACCATGCCACCCCAGTTTGGACCCAGCCAGATGCAAATCAGTCTTGACCCTGTTCCTCATGGGAACAGTCCAGCCCGAACTGCCAAGCCAGGTCCTCACTGGACCGGAAACAAGCATCCTGGGACCGGTTTCGGGGTTTCACCCCTCATCAGCCAGGCTAGCTTGAATCCAGTGGCATGGGAAGCACGGGACCCACGTCTGGGCATACCCTTCCCACTTAGGGCGACAAACCAAAAACAACAAGTGATGGACGGAATGCTGAACATTGTCAAACACTCACCCCCAGTCACAGATCTGGGTTTAATCCATCGTTCTTTTGCTCACCATGCCACCCCAGTTTGGTCCCAGCCATATACAAATCAGTCTTGACCCTGTTCCTCATGGGAACAGTCCAGCCCGAACTGCCAAGCCAGGTCCTTACTGGACCGGAAACAAGCATCCTGGGACCGCTTTTAGGGTTTCACCCCCCATCAGCCAGGCTAGCTTGAATCCAGTGGCATGGGAAGCACGGGACCCACGTGTGGGCATACCCTTCCCACTTAGGGTGACAAAGCAAAAACAACAAGTAATGGACGGAATGCTGAACATTGTCAAACACTCACCCCCAGTCACAGATCTGGGTTTAATCCATTGTTCTTTTGCTCACCATGCCACCCCAGTTTGGACCCAGCCATATGCAAATCAGTCTTGACCCTGTTCCTCATATTCCAGCACAGCAGGATGAACAAACACTTCCAGGATGGAGAATATGGAAATGGCCTACTTGTGGGTAAGTCAACAAACCTAGCAATATACACACAACACACCAACCCTGTAGGACACACAAGACATACACCAGTAGAAAAACTCATAACCAGGGTAACACAGATGTGCAGCTAACAACACATATGTACCATGCTGGAATACAGTGCAATTAGTGCACACCACAAACACATACAACCACATGTATGTAACACACCCACAACTTGACAGGTACACCACATGAAGGAAAGGTGCAGATATGTACCCTTTGCCAGCAGAAGAACTTCACAAACCACTACAAGTGCCCACAGGTTGCCTACTACATACTCATCACACACAGTAAAAAGAATAGCACAGCAATGTCAATGGAGTACACCATGCTCATGTTACGTAAGTCTCACATAGACACAGATCCCTCAAATCATGCTGTGCAAGTTCCTGCCAGAACAAACATCAAATGGCAGACAACTGGTGCCAATACCAACTACATCTCATCAACACATACCTGACTTACCGGTAGTGTGCATAGACATCTGCCTGACAAATTGGGTCACACACATAGGAATACAAAATTAGAGCCCATAATACCTTGTGCCAGATTTGTGAGATGTGGCACCACACCTACTGTAGTGCCACCTCATATGCACCACTTACTGACCCACAACATCATCATGTCAGTACTATAAACAAAAAATTGCCCACCATGGTGCAGAGTCACTGTTAGACAGTACAGATCATGGATGCCATAGTGGGACCCTGTAGGAGTATAGAGGACATCACTGACCTTACATGCATTGTGCCATGGGACACATTTGCTAAGTAGCTGAGCACCAACCCATAGTCTGCACTATGCAGGTGTTGACAGTATAAATGCTGAATCATGATTTTGAAGATAGGAGAGACACTGGTAGTAATGTTGATCATCCTGAAACAATGGGATGCACACCCTTGGACACCTGATGGCTGGCACAATCATCTGCGGCCCGTCAGGATCACTAAGGGACTTATGTAAGAGCCCCCAGTGCCATTGTCATGGCCTGCACTATGGGGGTCATTCTGACCTCGGCGGTGGCCTACCCCGATTTGGATGGGCGCGTGAGGACATCACAGCAGACACAAGGGGGTGAGTATCAGCACATTCTGCTATCTTTGCACGCAGTGAAGGTGTCTGGGTGGGGGAGGAGGGCTGTGGCTATCTCCAGGCCAGGGCGCATTCTGTAGGCTAGGCCCCTCCGTTAGACACGGCCCTGTGCCCCCACCCCCCACCTCCGTAGGGTGCCAAGTACAGATATCCATGGTCCGGCCTCACCCATGTGTGCATTTTTCGTCCATAGACCCGTAGGACTAGTCACAATAACTGAGTAGTGTATCCCCATTGCGTGGCCTAGTTCAGGGGGCTTCTGTGTCTGTCCTCTCCGATAACGGTGTTGCCAATGCATGCACTCAACCTGTCTTCATTTCTCCCCCCCCCCATTTTCTTTGTCTTCCTGTTCGTGTGTGCATTAGCATCATCATGCGGAGGAGAAGTGACATCGGCGCACGAGGGAGCTGCATCTCACATGGCCCCGGAGGGCCATACAACAGACTCCGAGTACACCAGTGAGACGGAGGGCGAGTGGAGCTCCACAACGGGGACCCGTGGAGACGTCAGCAACACCGACACATCCTCGGTGGGAGCTCCCTAGCGGTGGCGGCAACATCCGTGCCCACCGCCACAACAGGTACAGCCGCCACCCAGTGCACCAGCCCCGCCCTACCAGCAGCCCCTCAGCCTTCGCTACGTCCCCGCTCGCCCAGGAAGGCGGGCATCTCCTTCGCCCCAGGCACCTCAGGCCCTGCCCCAGTTACCCCTGCTGCCCTCAGTGAGGAGGTCATTGACCTCCTCAGGACCATCATTGTTGGGCAGTCTACCCTTTTGAATGCCATCCAGGGTGTAGAAAGGGAGGTGCATCGGAGCAATGCATACCTGGAGGGCATTCATTTGGGTCAGGCTGCCCATCAGCGATCGTTCAACGCTCTGGCCTCAGCACTGACGGCAGCCATTGTCCCTGTCTCCAGCCTCCCTCTTCTGACTCCCTCCACCCAGTCCCAGTCTCCTGTTCCTCTGCCTATCCCATCCACATCATCAGACCAGCCTGCACACACCTCTACACCCAAGGGCAGCTCATCCAGACATAAGCACCACAGATCCCACAAGCATTCACCCAAGCAACATCCAGATGCAGACATGCCAACAGTCACTACCACCTCTGTGTCCCCCACCTCCTCATCTCCCTCCTCCCTCCCTGTGCCGTCTCCACTCACACCTGCATGCACACCACCATCAGCCAGTACTTCCATCACCAGCACACCCTCCATTACAGTCCGCACACGTGCAGTCACCACCCCCACTGCCATTTACACGTCCCCTGTGTCCTCTCCCAGTGTGTCTGTCACCCCCTCTTCCAAAGCACACAAACGCAGGCAGCCACCCACCCAACAGCCATCCACCTCACGACAGCCTCCGTCACAAGCACCTGCACCCAAACACAGCACACTTGACTCTCCTACAACCACATCCTCTTCCTCCACTCCCAAACCCACCACACCTACCCGTCCCTGTCCTCCCAAAGTCCTTTTCCTTTCCAACCTTGAGCTCGTTCCAATCACTGACCCACCCCCTCCATCTGGTAAGACTAAAAAAAGCACCTCAGCCACCACCAGCCCTGCATCTACTGTGACCATTGTGCAGGGCTATTGGAGTCCACCAGATCCTAGGGCAGGAACATCGGCCAGCAGCAAGGGGACAGCCAGCCCTCCCCCCCTGGGAAGAGGACAAAAAAGAAAAAGGCCCGGCGCGACAAGCCTGAGACGACTGCCACCAAGGACAGTAGCCTTGCCCCGTCACCTGCCACATCATCCAAGGGAGGCAAGGGCCACAGAGCTCCAGCGAAGGAGGGCAAGGGCAGCAGGGCGGAGAAGTCAGGCAGCAGGCGAGCTGCCCAGGAGGGCCCCACCAGCCCCATTCCGGGTGTGACGGACGACACCCACGGGCCCAGGACTCCATCACAGGAGGGCGCCGCGACCGCAAGTTCGGATGGTGAATGAGCGGGAAGTCTTGCCCAGGTCTGGCTCCCTAGACACACAGGACAAGCACCGCTGAACGGGCCCCGCCGGGAGGAGCCCCGCTGAACAGGGCCCCGCCGGGACAAGAACCGCTGAACGGGCCCCGCCGGGAGGAGCACTGCTGAACAGGGCCCTGCCGGGACAAGAACCGCTGAACAGGGCCCTGCCGGGAGGAGCACCGCAGAACAGGGCCCCGCCAGGACAAGAACCGCTGAACGGGCCCCGCCGGGAGGAGCACCGCTGAACAGGGCCCCGCCGGGACAAGAACCGCTGAACAGGACCCCGCCGGGACAAGAACCGCTGAACGGGCCCCGCCGGGAGGAGCACCGCAGAACAGGGCCCCGCCGGGACAAGAACCGCTGAACAGGGCCCCGCCGGGACAAGAACCGCTGAACGGGCCCCGCCGGGAGGAGCACCGCAGAACAGGGCCCCGCCAGGACAAGAGCCGATGAACGGGCCCCGTCGGGAGGAGCACCGCTGAACAGGGCCCCGCCGGGACAAGAACCGCTGAACAGGGCCCCGCCGGGACAAGAACTGCTGAACGGGCCCCGCCGGGAGGAGCACCGCTGAACAGGGCCCCGTCTGGACAAGAACTGCTGAACGGGCCCCGCCGGGAGGAGCACCGCTGAACAGGGCCCCACCGGGACAAGAACCGCTGAACAGGGCCCCGCCGGGACATGAACCGCACCGCTGGGCCCTTCATCTCAAGCACCGCTCCGCTGGGCCCTTCATCTCAAGCACCGCTCCGCTGGGCCCTTCATCTCAACCACCGCTCCGCTGGGCCCCGCCGTCTCAAGCACCGCTCCGCTGGGCCCTTCATCTCAAGCACCGCTCCGCTGGGCCCTTCATCTCAAGCACCGCTCCGCTGGGCCCCGCCGTCTCAAGCACCGCTCCGCTGGGCCCTTCATCTCAAGCACCGCACCGCTGGGCCCTTCATCTCAAGCACCGCTCCGCTGGGCCCTTCATCTCAAGCACCACTCCGCTGGGCCCTTCATTTCAAGCACCGCTCCGCTGGGCCCCGCCGTCTCAAGCACCGCTCCGCTGGGCCCTTCATCTCAAGCACCGCTCCGCTGGGCCCTTCATCTCAAGCACCGCTCCGCTGGGCCCTTCATCTCAAGCACCGCTCCGCTGGGCCCTTCATCTCAATCATCGCTCCGCTGGGCCCTTCATCTCAAGCACCGCTGGCCCATTGACAGTGCCGGTTCTGTGTCGAGCAGGGCTTCAGGAAGCACTCTGGGCACCATGCCTCCTCCAATAACAGTGGAGTCGGTAATCCATCTGATGGACTGTGGCTTTGCACTCCCCAGGATGGTCCAGTGGGCAAGCCTCCCACTGTAGGGACTTGTGAGACTGTGGCTTTGCACTCCCCAGGATGGGACAGTGGGCATGGAGGCCCCTCGTGGATCTGGTGTCGTGGACTCATGTGGCTGAGGTGCCCCCCCTTCCCTTCTCCCTGAGGTGCCTGTAGTTTTATCATCTGATACCCCAGCAGTGTTCTCTCCAATGGTATCTGGTCTCCTGTGTGGGCTTTGCCCATGTGTTTGTACACATTGGCCCACGGACTATGGAACTTTGACGGAATGTGCAGGACTTTTTGCCTATGGATATATTGTTGACTATGTTCATTCCTTATTTTTGTATCTTTTATATGGCATATTTGCCATTCCTTCAATGGAGCTATTTATACATATATTTTATAGATAATTTAAATTGTGTATTTGCATTATTCCGGGGGGTTTGTGTGGTGTCACTCTGACTTGTTGCTCAGCATTGGGGTGTAGGTATTTGTGGTGGGGGGGTGGGTGTATGGCGCATGTGTGTGCCCGTAAGCTTTTCTCCTCCTCCCTCCCCTGTGTCGTAGGTGCAGTACTCACCGTTGTCGTCTGCGCCGGCGTTCGTACTTCTGGTAGATGAGCAGGTAGACAATAGCTGGTAGGATGTGTAATTCGGGCTCCATGCTGTCCTCCGTCCTCGTGGAGTGTGTATAGGTGAGCGTTTTCCCGTTCGTAGTCTGTTTCCGCCGTGCCATGCGGTCACCGCCATTTGGCCGCTCTGCGGTCAAAAGACCACGGAGGCCATTCTGGTTTTCCCGCTGGGCCGGTGGGCGCCCGCCAAAGGAGCGCCCGCCGGCCCAGCGGGAAAGTCCCTGCAACATAGAAGCCGGCTCCGAATGGAGCCAGCGGTGTTGCAGGGGTGCGACGGGTGCAGTTGCACCCGTCGCGATTTTCACTGTCTGTTAAGCAGACAGTGAAAATCATGCTGGGCCCTGTTAGGGGGCCCCTGCACTGCCCATGCCAGTGGCATGGGCAGTGCAGGGGCCCCCAGGGGCCCCACAACACCCGTTCCCGCCATCCTGTTCCTGGTGGTAAAAACCGCCAGGAACAGGATGGCAGGAAGGGGGTCGGAATCTCCATGGCGGCGCTGCTTGCAGCGCCGCCATGGAGTTTCAGCCCAGACAGGGGAAATCCGGTGGGAAACCGCCGGATCCCCTTTTCTGACCGCGGCTTTACCGCCGCGGTCAGAATGGGCAGGAAAGCACCGCCAGCCTGTTGGCGGTGCTTTCCGTCGTTCACGGCCCTGGCGGATTTTACCGCCAGGGTCGGAATGACCCCCTTAGGCCCATTTAAATGAGTAAGTGACAATGAACAACACAGCTCCAGCATTGGCAGAACTGTTCTGCAATATTTTGACTATGCAGGAATGCACAATGTGTGACATGTTGCTAGGCAACCCTTCGTTTTCCCCTGCACCAGTGGCTTATATGCAGCTGTGCACTGACACTACCAACCTTGCACCAGGGTGCTTGGCTAGCTGCCCAGTGGTGGTGGATGTATCTGTGCAGGAAGGGACACCTCCCTATAAATATGCTGTTTTGATGGCCGAGTTCAAATCACAGTCTATTTCCTTATTGAAACCTGCAAGCGTCACCCCTGGGGTGGTGTTTGATGTTGGCACTGCCTCAGGTTTTATGTGACACCTACATCTGAGTCAGCATCATCATGCTATGTATCTTGTGGTAACAGACCTGCAGCAACACACATTGCACGTCCCTTCCACGCTAAGTGCTGCATGGAAGAGTGGCCAATTTTCCAATGTGACTTCAAGTCACATAAGAGTGGTCATCTGCAAAATTGTACATATAGGGGGTCATTCTGACCCTGGCGGTAGGTGATAAAGCGGCGGCCAACCCGCAAACAGGCCGGCGGTCAAAAAAATGGAATTCTAACCCTGGCGGGAACCGCCAACACAGGCCGCCACTTTAACACTCCGACCACCACGGCGGGACCGACAAACAGCGCGGCGGTCACCGCCAACAGGCAGGCGGCAGACAATGTACCGCCCACCCTATCACAACTCACCAATCCGCCACCTTTTCCGGGGCGGGGTCAGAATGACCGCCTAAGTGTTGCACTTCATCTGTAATGACACGTCAAAATGGCTGAGATGTCCAGGGTCTGTAGTGCTATGATGTTGCCACCACATCTGACCCCATTGTGTTGTAAGGATGTGTCATGGTCCCTCTAGTGATAGCACACTGATACAAAGATGCATTACACAATGCATGGTGCATACATACTGACCATCAGTTAGGATTCCAAATAATATGTCCCAGACCATTGAGCCAATACTCGAGATGGTCATGTCCAACAACACAGTGCTAAGAAAACTTTGCCTAAGGCCAGGAACTTACACTATACCACAAACACATATGAGTCACAACCACCTCAAAATTACAACTTCTAAGCTACATAACAAACCTGTTGCAAGCCTTCACAACAACGTACTTGTCTTTTGAAGGGGATCAGGGTTGTGGCATACAACCATGGATTATGACCCCATTTTCAAACCCAAGCTCAGCAGCAGAGTGTGCATACAATGAGGGACATCATAAGACACGTAATAATGTGGAGAGGACATTTGGCATACTGAAGTCAAGATTAAGGTGTCTGGACATCACAGGAGGCAGCCTCCCATATGCCCCACACATTGTAAGCAAAATTATCATGACATGTGCTAACCTGCACAACATATGTGTGCAGATGAACGTCCCCACGTATGACCAGGTTGATGACCTGCCTGAGTAGTAGGAGGAGAATGGTGTTGTAGAAATGGAGGGGAACAGCACAACACAGCTGCTGGGATACGCAGCAGACCGCACATAGTTGAAAACTTTTTCACTTAAGAACCAATTAAATCACCTTGTCAATTTTGTAAATAAACACTTCACTCATACAACCAATCCTGCTTTGACAAGTACTGTTGCAACATTATGGCCCTCATTACAACCCTGGCAATCAGTGATAAAGTGGCAGGAATACCGCCAACAGGCCGGTGGTAAAAAAATGGAATTATGACCACTGCGGAAACTGCCCACACAGACAGCCACTTTCAATAAACGACTGCCTCGGCGGTATCAACAAGCACCACAGTGGTAACTGCCAACAGCCAGGGGAAAGACAATGTACCACCCACAGTATTACAACAGGCCTATCCGCCACCTTTTCCGCGGTGGTACCAATGACATCAAAAGCACAGTGGAAACAGTACCCAGAAGGCAAAGGACTGACCTCTGGAGACTCAAGGAAAAACCACAATGCTAGGGAGCCCGAGTTGCACATCTTCCCCATGCTTGTATACCTCTTCATGCATTACGAACAGCAATGCCGGTGAATATGACCACGGTGAGTACTGCCGCCTAGCACACAAGGGAGGGGGGAGGAAAAAGAGAGTGACACACACACGCAACACACAACACCCCCAACACCATACACACAAACAGATGCAATATCATCACAAATCTACCCCGTACCTCTCAGGAATAATGCAAGGACAAAAGGAATTGATTAAAGTGAGTGTAATAAGATAAAATAGTAGAAATGTGTGCTTCAAAATCAAAACAATATCTACAAATATACAAATGGAGGGACACTGCCCAGTACTCAATGTCCATGGGCCACAGGGCCATATCACATAGGTCAAGGCCCCACTTGACTCCTGCAACAACACAGAGAGAACACTGCAGGGGCAGCAGGTCAAAAATGCACAGGCAAGTCAGGGGGACGGGGAACGGTGGCACCTCAGCCGGAAGATGGTACAACACTACTGGTCCTGGAGGGGGCTACATGCCCTGTGCTTGGTCCTGGGGAGTGCATGGCCACAGTCTCTCAAGCTGGTGGTTTGCCCACTGCTTGGTCATGGGGAGTGCAAAGCCACAGTCTCTCTAGTGGCTAGGTTGCCCACTGCTTGGTCCTGGGGAGTGCAAGGCCACAGTCTCTCAAGTGGGTGGTTTGCCCACTGCTTGGTCCTGGGGAGTGCAAAGCCACAGTCTCTCTAGTGAGTGGTTTGCCCACTGCTTGGTCCTGGGGAGTGCAAAGCCACAGTCTCTCAAGTGGATGGCTTCTCCACTGGTTCTGGAGGGGGCCTTGTGTTCAGTGTGCTTCATCCTGGCAAGGAGTGGGTGAGTGGATGGCTTCTTCCACTGGTTCTGGAGGGGGTCCTGCGCCCAGTGTGCTTCATTCTGGCAAGGATGCGGTGAGTGGATTGCTTCTTCCACTGTTTCTGGAGGGGGCCTTGTGCCCAGTGTGCTTCATCCTGGCAAGGAGAGGGTGAGTAGATGGCTTCTTCCACTGGTTCTGGAGGGGGCCTTGTGCCCAGTGTGCTTCATCCTGGTAAGGATGCAGTGAGTGGATGGCTTCTTCCACTGGTTCTGGAGGGTGCCTTGTGCCCAGTGTGCTTCATCCTGGCAAGGATGCAGTGAGTGGATGGCTTCTTCCACTGGTTCTGCAGGGGGCCTTGTATCCTATGATGCAGCACTTGGGGAGTGCAAGGTCACAGTCTCTTACCTGGGTGTCACACTTATAGGATTTGCAGGGTCCAGGATGCACTACAGCCCATGGAGGCAGGACTACACACTGCCCGCCGGCGGTGATGGCTGCTCAGTAGTGGCAGTGTTGGTGCTGGTGTCGGGGATGCCAGTGGTGGGGGGAGGCTCCAGTCCTTCCCCTGCAGAATCGGATGGCTGTCCACTGGGGCTGCTGCTGCTGGCAGTGGTGCTGCTGGTGGGGGTGCTGGTGTCAGGGATGTCAGTGGTGGGCGGAGGCTCCAGCCCTTCCCCTGCAGCCTCGCAAGGCTGAACTGCCATGGTTGGTGGTCGGGGCTCAGAATCAGTCCCAGCACCAGGCCTCCTGTATTTCCTGCCTGCAGGTGCAGGCCCCTTGCCCTTCCCCTTGGCAGCTGGTGGTGCCTCCTTGCCCCTCCCCTTGGCAGCTTATGGTGCCTCCTGGCCCTTCCTCTTGGTAGCTGGTGGTGACTCCTTGCCCTTCCCTTTGGCAGCTGATGCAGGCGCACTGTCAGTGCCGATGGCTGGTTCCCTGGAGCCTCTCCCACCTGCAGTAGCTGCCAACACTGTTGCGTAGGCTCTCATTATTCTAATGAGACTACTGGATTTTGAGCAGCAAGATTGTCCACAGTGTGGGAGACTGAGTCTGACCCACGGTGGATAACACTTCTCACTCCAAATCCGGGCTTTGCTGCGGCTAACTAGCAGTGCCTCATCTCTCCCAAAAGGTAGAGACGATTGGGCAGCCGAGCGCATGACATATTGGTACTTCTCAGGGAAGTCGTGGTCACTCAGGTCACAACCGGTTCTCTCATACACAGTGCGGTCTCATATATAAATGACAATAGAAGCAGTATAAGTTTTAAAGATTGGTTTAATAAAACAACTGCCTTTTGGATAGCAAAGCGTGAGCTGCAATAACCAGAACTACACAACACAACAATATTAAAATAGTGATGATGAGAGTGAAGCATAAGAATAATGCTATCATAGTGCCACTAAAGTCGATGGACTATTCCCTATCTAAATCATATTTAGAGCACAGCATGTTAAGCTCTAAACCTGCCTTTCAGGTTCCCCGGGAGGACATCAACCTCATACCTGAGCAAAGGCCTGCGATCTGCGTCAGCATCTGCAACGGAGCATTCAGCATACAGTTGTGATTCCCTGGGTGGAATCTCTCTCTTGACGTGTAGTAGGACTAGAAAGTGTGTTTATAACTAACACAGCAGATGTTCTAAGAAAATGTCCCTACGTAAGGATGTGTATTTTCTACGAATGTTGGAGACTAAACTTCTACCACGTTTACCGGCAATTTACCAGACTGTAGCCTTGACTGAAGCACAGGGTGATCAAGAATGCGTATTTTGAGAACACAGTGCTGAACCAAGCAAAACAGTTTGATAGAAGAAATTAAAACAAGACCGTAAAACTGGTTATTGTAAAAATAACAATGCAAATCTGAATAAAATATATCTAGGTCAAGGTGCACAGCAGCCTAGTGTATTAAACTAACGTGCATGGAGCTATCATTAAAACGGCTACACAACACCCTCCCCTTGTCGGTAGAAAGTGGTTCAAGCCAAAACTAAAACATCTCAACCTAAGACACACCTAAAACCCTACTCAATTTTGACAAGTTAAGAGGACACACAAGCATACTACTTGACAATTTAAAAAATGAGCATGCGGCTTAGAACTGAATTTAATGAAAAATGTTGATTTAGAGTAGTTCCAAATCAAGCACGAGTCATGGAAAGCAAGAGATCTTCCACTTCGGCAGATGACAAAACCGGAAAGTCCGTGCCAAAAACGACCAAGGAGCAGGTGTGTTCCATAGCCCCAGTATCAACCAAGGCGGCATCCCGTGTAATGCCCATTGACGAGTCAATGGTAACTTCCTCCAGGAAGGGTAGCTCGTAATCAGCTTCACGTAGCAAACGCAACCTCAGTGCACGTCTGGTAATGAACCCTCAACGAGAACATCAACAGATCAGCATTACTTGCTGGGGGCGTTGCTGTGAAAGAAAACTTCCAGTGCATGTTCAAAAGAGCACCAAAGGCATCGAAATACGGGCTGCACACAATCCAAAACGGGTCTGAATGACAAAGACCAGTCACACCCCAAATGTTCCAGGAGTGTTGCTCCAAATTTCTGCATCATACGTTCACGACGCAGCTAAGGGGAAAGCCAAAGTTATCGGAAGCCAAAGCCAAAGTTATCAGAAATCCCCCCAAAATACTACAGAAAATTGAGTGGATAGCTGAAGGTATCAAACCGAATATGGAGGAGAAGTGTAGCACAATGGTTAGAGTGGCAGACCCTGATGCAGAAATCTGGCCCGGTATCAGGGTTCCAGTCCTGCCTTATCTTCCCTCGAACCAGATAATTCTTGCCTTGGTGCCTAATCTAATTAATGGGTCCCACTCTGTAACTCTGGGCAATAGCTTGCTTAATCTATGCGTAGAGCGCCTTGAGACCCTAACGGGTGAGTAGTGCGCTATACAAGTGTGAAGTTAACAGCTGCGCTGATGGGAGGGCCTTCATTTGTCCTTGTTGCAGCAGGACAGCCATTGCGGAAAAACAACAGCAACAGCCGGCTAATAAAGCCAAAGTTATTGGAAATCCCCCAAAAATGCTATGGAAAATTGAGTGGATAGCTGAAGGTATCAAAACCGAATATGGAGGAGAAGGTGTGAACAAAACCAAAACCTACAGCTTTGGAGAAATGTGCTAATCCAGCCCTGCTGGACGCATTAAATATACGTCCCACGAGTTCACCAAAGTGTCTCAGAAAATTTGTATTTAACAGGGACTGTATTTCTGCCGACGACCTTGCCACTTGAAGTGCGTAGGTCTTGTGCGCAGATGTAAGGGCCACATGCTTCTGAAACAAAAAAACCTTGAGTCTACTCAACTTGTCAAAATTCACCTTTGAAGTAGCAATATGAGGCCAGATATCAGCTACCTCCCTTAATTTAGTGGGGGGAAACAGCATGTTCCTGCAGCATGTAACAACCTTAGAGCCCGAAACAACTTAAACTATTCAGGCCCTCATGCCACAACAGTTTTCACTATTAAGAAGGACGTAGCTGCCGTGTGAAAGCACCTGGAATGTAGGTATAATCAAGGGGACTGGAACTCCCTTCAGATAACAAGCCAAGTTTGCAGCCGAGGCGTTACAAGCCCCATGCAAGGACAGCTGTTTACAAATCATCAAATGGCTGACTGAATTCTCACATTCACTACCGCTAAGAAAGACCTCTTTCATGCCATTGAAGCATTTGTATGAGAAGGGAAGCTCCCACACCTCATGGATGTAACTATCTCCAAATTTTTCATATCTGTCAACTGGAATATGTTTCAAACAGGCGGTGAATTGTAGTGTTGAAATAGGCAGATTAATAACCCCGTGTATTAACCACTCTGCCGATGGTATTTCTGCCACGGTGAAAGGCTACCTTTCTATTTTCTCTATGTTAAGCATGACATAAGTTGTTTCTTTCTTAGCCAACAGTTGTTGTTGTTGCCGCGTTAGATTAAACGAGAAAACGTGCTGCCACGGAACGCGACCCGCCTTCAATGTTTCAAGCGTCCAACCCAACTGCATAATGGACCTGGTCTGACTCTGTCCATGGTATAAAGAAGACATATCAGATCGTATAATGTCTATAGCAGAAGAAACAAAGTTGTTAATTGTATATACCCGGTCGGACAAGGTGTTAATCGCATTATCCACAACAGCTAATGCCTTTTTCAAATTTATCTGATCTATTTGCCTTAATGGGGCTGCAGCATCTTGTTGGGAAAGTTTCCATATTTCATTGTATACTGCATACAAGAAACACTTCCTACGTGGTATTTTGGGGCCTGACAAGAAATCTTGTAAGTCAGTGGTGTTAGACAAGAGATTGAGGTGTGTTTTAACCGCATTAAGGGCCAGATGTAGCAAAGTCCCAAATTGCGAGTTGCAATTTGCAAGTCCCAGCGACACGCAAATTGCAACTCTCAATTTGGGATGCAGAAAGGTGTCTCAGCGATTCAGGGCACTCACGGGGATGGTGGCCTGCTGGGAACAGCAGACCACCATGTCCGTGACTGCTTTTAAATAAAGCAGTCTTTTTTTTCTAAGTGCAACCCGTTTTCCTTAAAGGAAAACGAGCTGCACTTTGAAAAAAAAAACGAAACCTTTTGTTTCGGTATTTTTCAGGGCAGGTAGTGGTCCATGGGACCACTGCCTGCTCTGAAAAATTATTTTTAATGCCAAACACAAAGGGGAAAGGGTCCCCTGGGGACCCCTTCCCGTTTGCGAATGGGTTACCATCCACTTCAAGTGGATGGTAACTGCGAGTCCATTTGCGACCGCGAATCATTGCGAGTCGCAAATAGGAAGGGAACACCCCTTCCTATTTGCGAGTCGGAAATGCATTTTGCGAGCCGGTTCCGACTCGCAAAATGCATTTCTACATCTCAAAGTGGCTTTAGCGACTCGCAAACGGCGATTTTCACTGTTTGCGAGTCGCTAAAGCTTTGCTACATCTGGCCCTTAGTTAGGATGATTTAAGCCACTGTTGGCACAATTTTCCTACACTGTATGTTGTAATTATATCAGCATGTTCTGGTGATATATAGCGAGGGTCCGGCCTATTTGTCCTAAAACCCTCTGGAGAGGTGACAAAACGTTGATGACACCCGTTCGTATCTATGGGCCCAATAACCACCCGCCTGGACGTGTCAGTGAAGCACTAAACGTACCATTCTGGACCCACTCATTGAGCTCATCTTTCGTTGCATTCGTGTACTTTTGCCAGTTGTCAAATTTTGCAGGGGCAGGTACACTGGGCATATTTCATTCTCTAATTGTTGCTAAGCCTAAACAACTTGTTTGTTGCACTGTGTCATTTGAAAAGATCATCTGAACAGGGATGAGATATGCTCTAAACAATGTTTCCTTTCCCTTGATCTGCCACTTTTTCGTTCCCCAAACACTTTTAAAATCAATAGATTTGGACCAATATTCATAACCTTCTGTTGATAACCTGGAAACAAAGGATTCTGAATATATACATTTTGTATTGGTCAATAACATATGTATATCTTTAGTAGGAGTTACTTAAAAATAATATGACTCAGCATTCCTTTGATGATGCCAAGAAAAATACGCAAACTTTTCAGTATAAGTTTTAGAACTTCCTTGCGGTGGAGTTGGACAATGTTCCCATTGCGTGTAATTAAATATTGTTTTGGGACTACTCGCTCTATGTATGAAGTGGTGCCCATAATAATTATAGCAAAACATATCACCATAATTTTCTTTGAATTGGTAAACATCTTAGTTTTCAAAGACAGTATAATATTGTAATTCTGCCATCATAGAATCAACTGTTTTCACGTCCCAATCATCAGATACAATGCCTCGTATGACTATATCATTTATTGATAATTTTAGCACATACGGTATTTGAATAATTTCCGTGGGACCATATATATCGAACATTACTTTGTCCCAAACAACTGCGGAAATGTTCACAAAGGATAAGTCTCTTCGGATCTTATGTGATGAAAAATGTGGTTTCAAAACATCCTCCACCTGTTGAACTGCTGATCTCTCGGGAACAAAATGACCATGTATTAATAAGAAAAAGGTAATAACAAAACCAATCCAAAGTAGAAAGGCTAGGAGAGCCATAAATAGTTCCATGGAAAAATAAAGTATGTTTCTTTAAGCCACTTTGTTAGCTTACGTGCTCTTGACAAATCAGCTGTCGAAGAGGTGAGCGAGTCCGAGAAATCATCGTTGAACTCGGCAAAATACCCAGAGGCAGTTCATGCAAATGGCATAACCGTTGTCAATGGTGGAGTTGGCATTTCCTGTGGTGGCACACTGTAGACAGCACCATCCGTCTGGCTCGTAGTCGAGTTGACTTGATCAAATGTTTCTAAATTGTTTGTTGTTAGTGAAACTAATGCAAGGTCATCATCCACCCTCCCCAAGCTCGGAGAGGTATCAGTGTTGGTGTAAACAACTTGTAGCGGAGCTTCTTCTCCAGTAGTGAGAGGGATTCGGGAACTACTGGATGTTCCTCTTGGTCGACTGTGCAGGATCGGCCACATGGTGTAATTTGACATTGTCAATTGAAACAAAACAATTTTCTTTGGCACCTGCCAACGGTGGTAGAATGACAGTTCTAGTACTGTGTATCCCCAGTACAAGGACTGGTGCTCGATAAAAAGGGTCAAATTCCTTTTTCACTGCGACCTTTTCACAAACAAGATCCACAACTCTGGGAATACAGCTGGTAGATGTTACAGGTACATCCTTAATTCCTGTGTAGGCAGCACTTTTAGAAGAATTATCTTCAGGAACTGTTGTAATTCCTGGAAAACAGTGACACGTTCATTTATGTCAAAAGGTGTTTCTGCTACCTCCACGCCAGGACCATCAAGATCCGGAACAAACATTTGAGTTCCGAACAGGTACTCATATGAAGTTCGACCCCCTAGGGAACTTCTAGGCAGGTTATTTAGTGCTCTCTGAACTCCATACAGGTGGGAAAGCCAATTATGACCCGTACCTAAGACTCTGGCTGTTAAGGATTGCTTTAAATTGCGGTTTAATCGCTCCACGACACTATTTCCCTTGGGATGAAATAGAGACGAGTACTGCAGTTGGACCCCTAATGAAGCCATGGTGTCCCTGAATGCCCTTGAGGCGAATGCAGGGCCCTGGTCCTAGTGGAACGCTGCAATTGCATATGTACCGATAAAGACTCGCAAATCTTTAATAACAGTCCGAGCGTCAGCCGAGCGTTGTGGCCACACCCATACAAATCTGGAGCATGAATCAACAGCGACTAATATGTATTTGTATGCACTATCAGGTGTTAGTGGACCGCAGATGTCCAAATGTGTTTTGTTGTCCCTTGTGTTTAAATGTTTTGCTGCTAGAATGTCTGTCTGCAACTCTCGAAAAGTGCATGTATATTCAACTGTCCAGAGTTTACTTGAAAAATCGGGACATATTAAGTCATATAAAGGTTTTATGCGGGTAGCATAATCAGGAATGTATGTTCTGCCAAAATTTAAGAAACACAACAATGATTGGAGTTTTTTAATCATATTCGGTGGTTGTAATTGTGCACATTTGTCTAAAAATTGTGGCTCTTCCCTTAACTCGACAGCTCATATCCCAGGAACAGGACGCTGAGGAAGGCAATTTTTGTTTTTTTAAAGTTAAACTTGTAGCCTTGGGCCAGATGTAGCAACAAAGCAAATTGCGACGTGCAATTTGCGAGTTCCTGCGACTCGCAAATTGCAAGTCGCAATTTGCTATGCAGAAAGGTGTCTCAGACACCTTCTGCAACTCGCAATATTAATGAGGTGGGTCACAGTTTGCGACCCCATTGCGAGTATGGGCACTCACGGGGATGGTGGCCTGCTGGAGTCAGCAGACCACCATGTCCGTGACTGCTTTTTAATAAAGCAGTTTTTTTTTTCCATCTGCAGCCCGTTTTCCTTAAAGGAAAACGAGCTGCTCTTGGAGAAAAAGAAAAAAAAACCTTTAGTTTAGGTTTTTTTCAGGGCAGGCAGTGGTCCATTTGACCACTGCCTGCTCTGAAAAAATATTTTTTTTTCCATTCACAAAGGGGAAGGGGTCCCATGGGGACCCCTTCCCGTTTGCGACTGGGTTACCATCCACTTCAAGTGGAGGGTAACTGCGATTTCATTTGCGACCGCTCTCGCGGTCGCAAATGAAATTGAATAGCATTGCGAGTCGCAAATAGGAAGGGAACACCCCTTCCTATTTGCAAGTCGGAAATGCATTTTGCGAGTCGGATCCGACTCGCAAAATGCATTTCTGCATAGCAGAGGGGCTTTTGCACCTCGCAAACGGCGTTTTTCGCTGTTTGCGAGGCGCAAACCCTTTGCAACATCTGGCCCCAAGTTCGGCAAACCCTACAACAATGCGGGCTACCCGTCTTAAATGTTGTAGTAACTCATCATCCGTGAGATATATATCATCTACATATGACAATGCTTCAGAGTCAATCTCATGTAAAATGGCAGTCACACGAGCTGCAAACAGTCCTGGGGTGTTCCTATACCCCTGAGGCAAACAAAATAATTTTTTCTGAGAGCCTAGTGCGCTAAAGCTTGTTAAGTCCGTGCTTTCAGGCGCTATATTCTGGCAGAAGAACCCATTTGAAATGCTAAAGTTGTTTTGTATTTTTTCCGCACTATGTTGCTCATTAGTGCAGTGCTATGTGAATTTTGTATAGCATATGTGCGTGCATGACTATTTAAATATCTGTAGTCTAAGACTATTCTGTATGAATGGTCCGGTTTAGCTACAGGAAATAAAGGGTTATTCATCGGCGAGACACAGGGTTCAATCACACCCTGGTACTCTAATTGTGTGAGTATTTCTCTCACTGGTGCTTTTGCTTCATGTTTTATGGGATACTGTGGTTGTGGCTGAGGTTCATTTTTAATGGGGATGACAAGGTAGGGGAAGTCCCTATCCCACCCTACGTGATTTCTGTATAACGTGGGCCTGTTCTAGAGCCCATTCAATGGAATAGGATTCAGCGAGTTCCTCTGGAACCAGGGGCGAGAAAGAAGGTTTAATGACATCTTCTCCATATAGGAAGGTACAGACAAAGGCCCTGATTCTAACCCCGGCGGTCTTCGACCGCCGGGGCGAGGGTCGGCGGGAGCACCGCCGACAGGCCGGCGGTGCCCCGCAGGGCATTCTGACCGCGGCGCTTTGGCCGCGGTCAGAAAGGGTAAACCGGCGGTCTCCCGCCGGTTTACAGCTGCCCTCAGAATCCCCCATGGCGGCGCAGCTTGCTGCGCCGCCATGGGGGATTCTGACCCCCCCTACCGCCATCCTGTTCATGGCGGGAAAGCCGCCATGAACAGGATGGCGGTAGGGGGGGTCGCGGGGCCCCTGGGGGCCCCTGCCGTGCCCATGCCAATGGCATGGGCACGGCAGGGGCCCCCGTAAGAGGGCCCCGCAAGGTATTTCAGTGTCTGCCTTGCAGACACTGAAATACGCGACGGGTGCTACTGCACCCGTCGCACCTTCCCACTCCGCCGGCTCGATTACGAGCCGGCATCCTCGTGGGAAGGGAGTTTTTCCCTGGGCTGGCGGGCGGTCTTTTGGAGACCGCCCGCCAGCCCAGGGAAAAACTCATAATACCCTCCGCGGTCTTCTGACCGCGGAGCGGTATTATGGGGGCGGAATTCTGGCGGGCGGCCTCCGCCGCCCGCCAGGATTAGAATCACCCCCAAAGTCTGGCAGCCAATCTTGTTCGGCCAACAAGATGTCATACACTTTGACTATGCAATCCCAAAAGATTGTGTGTATTGTGCGTTCAATGTCTCCTTCCAATTGCAGTGTTACTTTCTACACCCTATCAGGCTCGGAGACATGCATGTCCGCTGTTTCGACTTGTATAAAGTCATCAGTTGCTTTCACCTCCAGATGCTCTATAAGATTCCGGCAAACTATTGTGACCTCTGCCGCGCTGTCTAGCAATGCTAGAGCCCAGTTCTTGTTCTTCAAGAGGACCCTCTTCCTGTGTGTCGGACTGCAACTGCTGCCACCTTTTTCTTTTTAGATTGTTGTTTTAGTTGGACAGGTTTCTCTTCCTTTTTAATAGAAACCTCTGAAGAACGTTGTGATTCCTGTCTCGGTTTCACGTACTCTGTTTTTCTCTCTGATCGCCCAACTCTCTTATTTCTCTTTTACGATGAGTCCTGAAAGGAACGAGATTGGCGTGTATCAGTATATTGGTATCTATCAGGCATTTTGATATTATCTCTATTTCTGAGATTATACCTATTCTGTGGGATCTCCGTACTTGGAGATTCTCCCCTTTATTTTTTAGGCGTTTGTTGCTTTTTATCCCAGCATTTCTTATTACCCTCAGGTTGCTGTTTGGAGTTATCTTTATTTGTTTTACCCTGAAATTGAGGTTTTTGTGGTCTGGCCCCTAGGATGTCTCGACCGATACTTGAATATGTTTCCGCTATTATTTTAGGCAGCTCTTGTTCTTGATCTTGAGTGCAGCTGCTTCCCCTTTAAGGTTACTTAAAATGATTGAAGATACTGTGGCAAATTTGCCCATCAGTTGCATCCCCAAATCTAGGGCCGGGACAGCCCCATATTCATCTTGAATTTGTTTCAGCACTTCCGGTAAGTTGGCAAGCGTCGGTGTACCGTGTGCAGTTGTATAGAGCGCGGCGAATACCGTGCCCCATGTATTACAGTTTTCTACTGTAGGGACCATCCCAGAGGGCAAGCACATCGTTAATATTCTATGTTTATCCTGAGGTCCCGTATGGGGAAATACTGCCTCCAGCATATTTATGTTTTGTGCTAGCTAAAACGGAGTCTCCTCTCGTTTGGCTGGTACTTTACCCATAATGGAATGTTCAGTCACCGGATTTATACCCGGTGTTACTGCATGTGGATGTGCTGGAGCAGCACGTGCTGGGTTTGTATTTAAAGTTTGCATCACAAATTGCACTAATCGTCTATATATTGCTATTAACTCAATGTATAAACGACAAACCTCAGCTATTGCTAAATTCCCAACCGCAGGATGTGGTGTATAAGTGGTCAAAAAAGGCCAGGTAGGACCATCATTACTTAGTGGACCTAACCTAACTGGTAATATTGTATGGGGTAGTGCGCCATCAAGCCAATTATTATGTTCTTGATAAGATAGAGGTGTCTCTAAAAATGCGTAAGCTCTGTATTGTCCAGGCGTGTTCCCATCAAATGCTGGAAATGTGACCCAAGAGTAAAAAAGTTCTGTTCTATAAGCTGCGTTGGCATCACCACAAATGTGACTGGACCTCCCTGGGCTGTTAGGCCATTTGCTAATAAATGTGCTGTGAGAGGTTGTCTCATGTTAACAGCTATTTGTACAATTTGGGGATTCGCCATGATAGAAGCACTATGAGTACAGAGAAGGTGCACCAAGATGGGGTTTTTGTTTTAAAGTTCAAGCTTGAACAACCACCAGCTGAAATAGGATTACCTATATTGCTGTGGTGGAAATCCTCAGTACCATGGACGTCTCCGAATACGGAACTGAGGTGTCATTATATAAAATGAGACTGAGATATTCTGGTGGACCCGAAAATTAGGGCCTGACCAAACGTTGGCAGCGCCATGTCGCGTAGGCTCTCATTATCCTATGAGACTACTGGATTTTGAGCAGCAAGATCATCCACAATGTGGGGGACTGAGTCTGACCCACGATGGATGATACTTGTCACTCCAAATCCGGGTTTTGCTCTGGCTAACTAGCAGTGCCTCATCTCTCCCAAATGTTGTAGACAATTGGGCAGCCGAGCACATGACATATCAGTACTTCTCAGGGAAGTCGTGGTCACTCAGGTCACAACCGGTTCTCTCATACATAGTTCGGTCTCATATATAAATGACAATAAAGGCATTATAAGTTTTAAATATTGATTTAATAAAACAACTGCATTTTGGATAGCAAAGCGTGAGCTGCAATAACCAGGACTACACGACACAGTAATATTAAAATAGTGACCAGGAGAGTGAAACACAAGAATAAGGCTATCATAGTGCTGCTAGATTATTCTCTCTTTAAGTTATATTTCGAGCACAGCATGTTAAGCTCTAAGCCTGCCTTTCAGGTTCCCCCGGGAGGACATCAACCCTCATATCTGAGCAAAGGCCTGTAATCTGCGTCAGCATCTGCAACGAGGCATTCAGCATACAGTTGTGGTTCTCTGGCTGGAATCTCCCTTTTGACGTCAGGTAGGACTAGAAAGTGTGCTTATAACTAACACAGCAGATGTTCTAAGAAAATGTCCCTACGAATGTTGGAGACTAAGGGCCAGATGTACAAAAGTATTTTACCCATTCTGTGTCCCTGGGAAAAAGCTTTCGTACATATGGCCCTAAACTTCTACCACGTTTACCGGCAATGTACCAGACTGTAGCCTTGACTGAAGCATAGGGTGATCAAGAATAAGTTGTTTGAGATCACAGTGCTGAACTAAGCAAAACAGTTTGATAGAAGAAATTAAAACAAGACCGTAAAACTGGTTATTGTAAAAATAACAATGTGAATCTGAATAAAATATATCTAGGTCAAGGTGCACAGCGGCCTAGTGTATTAAACTAACGTGCATGGAGCTATACTTAAAATGGCTACACAACAACACTACTGTGGCTATGGACTGGGTGGCTGAAGTGCTCGCCTGGGTTCTGACCACCCTGGCCTGACATGAAGGATGGGGTGGTCGAGAAGAGGTCAACAGCAGAGAGGTAAAGCTTCTTAGGGAAACTGGGGTGGGAAGAGCGTGAAGGTTTGGGAGTGGAGGAAGAAGGAACTGTTGTAGGAGGTGTCTGTCTGCTGTGTTTGGGTGCAGGAGCATGGGCTGGATGCTGTTGTGAGGTAGATGGCTGTTGGGTGTCTGAGTGCTTGTGTTTGTGTACTTTGGTAGGAGGGGGCACAGACACAGTGGGAGAGTACACAGGGGACGTGTGCATGGATGTGGGGGTGGTGCCAGTGAGGGGTGTGTAGTGATAGGCATGATGGTGATGGGATAGTGGATGTGGATGTATTGCATTCAGGTGTGAGTGGAGACGCTACTGGGAGGTTGGTGGACGAGGAGGAGGAGGGGGATGTCTACATCTGGATGGTGTTTGTATGAGTGCTTGTGGGATGATGTGTGATGCTTGTGTTTGCCTGAGCCACTCCTGTGTGTTGTCTTGTGTGCATGCTGGTCTGAATGTGTGCTTGGGATCGGTTGGGGTTGAGGGGAATGGGACTGGGTAGAGGAAGTTGGAGGGGGGAGGCTAGAGACAGGGACTATGGCTGCCATCAGGGAGGAGGCCAGAGCCTGGATTGAGCTCTGTTGGGCCGCCATGCCAGAGTGAATGCCCTCCAGGAATGCATTTGTTTGTTGCAAATGGGTTGCCAGCCCATGGATGGCATTCACTATGGTTCACTGCCCAAAAGAGATGGATCACAGGAGGTCAATAGCCTCCTCACTCAGGGCAGCAGGGCTAACTGGGACAGGGCCTGAGGTGCCTGGGGCAAAGGAGATGCCCACCCTCCTGGGGGAGCGGGCATGGGAAACTCACTGAGGGACTGCTGGGAGGGCAGTTCTGGTATGGGGGTGGAGGTTGTACCTGTAGTTGGGGTGGGCACAGAGGTGTCCATCACCAGCAGGGAGCTTCCATCGGAGGAGGTATCACTGTCTGAACTGTTCCCTCCTGTCTCTGCCGTGGTGCTCCCCTCACCCTCCGTCCCACTGGTGCCCTCACCATCGGTGAATTCGGCCTCTTGGGTCCTGTGGGATGCAGCTCCCTCCATCGCCGGTGCCTCTGATCCTTTGCCAGATGATGCTAATGCACATAAGGACAGGGTGACAAAACAAAAAGGAGGGGAGAGACAAAGGATACACTTGGTCAATGGCAGCAACAACACCACCATTGGTATACATGACACAGACACACACAAGGAACAGCCCTACGCACTAGGCAGAGCACTATTAGTCACAATGTTAGTCACCAGCCCATGGACAGGAATACCCAATGCCAATAGCAGCATACCTGATACCCACAGACCCCTGCCCAGTAGTGGATGCCTACTAGCTTGTTAGTAGGTGGTGTTCATTAGCCCCTGCCCAACATGGGACCTACCCTGCAATGTCAGGCCTGGCCTAGGGGTACCCACAGGCCCACATCCCCAACCCGGAGACCACCCCACCACGCGCAAGTAGTATATTGGGAAACTTTACTCACCCCCTTGTGGCTGCTGTGATGCCCTCAAGCGCCCATCTAGCTTTGGATAGGCCACCACCAGTATGCGGGCCATCAGGGGGCTCAGGGTTCGACAGGCACCCCTTCCTCGTTGGGAGGCCATCCACAACTGGGCCTCCACCGTCGTCCTTGCCCAGCGTCGTAGGTCCTCCCACCATTTGCGACAGTGGATGCTCTGCCTGCTGTAGACCCCCAGGGTCTGCACGTCCTTGGTGATGGCACACCATATACCCTTTTTCTGATGGGCGATGACCTGCAGAAAAAGAAACATAGAAAATGGTATCAGTCATACTGTCCAGCCTATTACACTCATGGCCCGCCATAACCCTCACATCCCCATACTCACAGACATTGCCCACCTTACATGCAGCACACTGCCCAGAACCCTTCCACAAGCTACCCCCTTACACGAGGCCCTCACGCACAGCACTCTATGCATCCATGCCCCTTGCATCGTGCTCATAGTGTACTCACCTGTTGGTCTGGAGACCCATACAGCATTCGGTACTGGGGTAGGACGCCATCCACCAATCTCTCCAACTCCACAGCGGTAAAGGCAGGGGCTCTTTCCCCAGTGACACGAGTCATGGTAGGTTCCATTGTAGGTCAAAGCAGCACTTGCAGTGTAGGTCCTCTGATGTTGAATGTCAGGTAGCAAGTGAGTGAACAAATAGAAAATGGCGGTCACGTCCACGTTGGTGTGTACCGTCACGCGCCGGGGTACATCACCATTGGCCACTGTAACCCATAGGGCCCAATGACAACCAATGAGGAGCTGCACTGCGGTATTCGACCGCCTCCCGCAACGGCACACAACGTCAGCGGCAGTACCTCATTTCCACATGTCCATCCACACAGGACAGGCAGACACCGTTTCAGGGAGGAGGAGGCCATGGCACCTATCTGTGTCACAGTACACATAGGCACCATTTGGGCATATCCTGTTAAAGTCACAACATGCAATGCAGTGTCGTGTTTGGAAATGTGGAGTACTGACCAGCTGCTCACCATTTTGCCCCCTAGATTACAACTGTGGCAGATGAATAGGAGATGAAGACATCCCCCGTGTACATACCCCTGTTGGACTTGGCAAGAATGGAGGACAGGCACATTATCCTCACCTATAGACTGGGTAGGGCCACAGTCACAGAGCTGTGTGCCCAATTGGTGCCTGGCCAGATATCTGCTAACCGTCAGCCCACTGGGATCCCCCCTCTTGTTCAAGTCCTATCTGTGCTCCATTTCTTAGCAACTGGCTCTTTCCAAGTGACAGTGGGCTTGGCAGCAGAAATGTCTCAGCCAATGTTCCCAATAGTGCTGACCAGAGTGGTGTCTGCCCTGATTAAACACATGCACAGCTACATTGTTTTCCCCCAGGTGGAGGATTTGGCCAAAGTGAAAGCTGACTTCTGTGCAATAGGACATATCCCCAACAATATTGGGGCTATTGATGGTACACATATTGCATTTCCACCCCCCCCGCCGGAGAAATGAACAGGTATTCAGAAATCGAAAGAGATTTCACTCGATGAATGTACAGATAGTGTGCCTAGCAGACCAGTACATCTCCCATGTCAATGCAAAGAAGTATCCTGGGTCTTTGCATGATGCCTATATCCTGAGGAATAGCAGCATCCCATATGTGATGGCTCAACTCCAGAGGCAACAGGTGTTGGTAATATGTGAGCCCTGGTTCCCACCCAGTGGATGTTGGTGTGTGGGTAAGGTGTGGGCCCTAAGGGTTAGTGTGTGGCTAACAGTTGTCCCTCGATATTTGCAGGTGACTCTGGTTACCCCAACCTCTCATGGTTACTGACCCCTGTGAGGAAGCCCAGGACAAGGGCACAGGAACGTTACAATGAGGCACATAGGCGAACAAGAAGGATAATAGAGAGGACATTCGGCCTCCTGAAGGCCAAATTTCTTTGCCTCCATCTAACAGGTGGATCCCTGCACTACTCACCCAAGAAGGTCTGCCAGATAATCGTGGCATGCTGCATGTTGCATAACCTTGCCTTGAGACACCAGGTGCTTTTTCTGCAGGAGAATGAGGCTGGAGATGGGCGTGTGGCAGTAGTGGACCCTGTGGACAGCGAAGATGAGGAGGCAGAGGATGAGGATGAGGACAACAGAACAGCTATTATACGAAAGTACTTCCAGTGACACACAGATAAGACACTGTAACCTCACTTTGCATTGACAGTTTTGTATTTGACATTGTACATGGCAGGCAGATTCTCCCAATGCTATGGCCACTTACTGTACACTTTGGCATCTCTATTTTGAGATATCTGTTCCCCACTCTGGCACCTGGTGTGTTGACTGCATCCAACTACCGGTCATTCCTATGTATACATTACTGTACAGTTGTATTACAGTATTTAAACCTTGTTAAACTAATACATACTTACATCATTTGACATACTCCATACTGTGATATTTGTATCACAGGTGCATTGTCCAAGGGGACATAGGAAGGGGAGCAAAGGCATTTCAAGGTGGACAGGGTGACAGAGTGGGACACAAGTGTGACAATCAGGAGAGTCTTATTTCCTGGGGGGGTCTTGGCAATTTTCTCTGGCTTCTGCCTGGATCGCAGGGACCATTTGCGAGGTGGTTCTCCTTCTGCAGGGGAGGGGTGCTGGTGGCCTGTTGCTCCTGTGGCAGGGCCTCCTGTCCACTAGCGGCATCGGAAGTGGAGGGCTGTTAATTGGTGTGGTTAGTGTCAGGGGCCCAGTGGTGTGCCACTGCCTCCCTCATGGTGTTGGCCATGTCTGCCGGCACCCCTGCAATGGTGACCAGGGTGCTGTGGATGTCCTTCAGGTCCTCCCTGATCCCCAGGTACTGTCCCTCCTGCAGCCGCTGGGTCTCCTGCAACTTGTCCCGTATATGGCCCATCGTCTCCTGGGAATGGTGGTATGCTCCCAGGATGTTGGTGATTGCCTCGTGTAGAGTCGGTTCACTGGGCCTGTCCTCTGCCTGTCGCACAGCAGTCCTCCCAGCTTCCAGTTGTCCTGTGCCTCTGTCCTCTGAACTGTGTGCCCACTGCCAACTACCCCAGGTCTCTAATCGTCCTCTGTTTTTGGAGTTGCCTGGGGTCCCTGTACTGGTGGACACACTGCTGATTGACGTGTCCTGGGGACAGAGGTATGGGCCAGCTGGGTGGGTGCTTTGGTGGGGTTTCCTGAGGGGGAGGTTCTGTGGTGGTAAGGGACTGTGCATGGGTAACCAACTGTCCGGAGATCCCTGATGGGCCAGGTTGGTCATCCAGATCCAGGTGACCGGAGGTGCTATCATCACTGTGGGCCTCTTCTGTGGGGGGACTGGATGTTGCTGGCACCTCCTCTCCGGTGATGTTGTGTGGGGGACCTGCGGGGATGTAAATGCAGTGTTATTGTTTCTGCGTGTGGCATCTTGTGCATGGGTGTGTTGCCCTGTATGGTTGTTATTGCCCTGTCAGCTTTGCCTTGTATGAGTAGTAATTTTGTGGGCTAGGTGATTGTCTCTAATGTGCATGCTTTAGTGATGGGTGTCCATGCAGGGCTGTGAGAGATGTCCATTCATTGGTGGTGCATGCAGAGCTTGTTATTGGGATGGGTGGGTTGTGATAGTGGGGTGATGGGGGTGAGTGTGGGTATTGCGGTATGTGATGTCTTGCAGGTGGGGGGGTGATAGTAATAGATATTTGACATACCAGAGTCCAGTCCTCCTGCTACTCCTGCCAGGCCCTCAGGATGTAGTATTGCTAAGACTTGTTCCTCCCATGTTGGGGGAGGAGGGGGGCCCACCGCCAGTCCTCTGTACAGCTATCTGGTGTCTTGCAACCACAGAACGCACCTTCCCCCGTAGTTCGTTCCACCTCTTCCTGATGTCATCCCTTGTTCTGGGGTGCTGTCCAACGGTGTTGGCCCTGTCCACGATTCTCCGCCATAGCTCCATCTTCCTAGCAATGGATGTTTGCTGCAACCCTGCTCTGAATAGCTGTGGTTCTACCCAAATTATTTCCTCCACCATGACCCTGTTTCTGTGGGTGCTCTTGGTGTCTCTCTCTCTCAGTTGTCAATTTTTGGGAGTTGTAAAGGGTTGTGGGTAATGTGTGTGTGTGTGTGTTTTAGTGATGTGGGAATGTAGGTGTTTTGTGTGTATGTGTGTCAGGTGAATGCAGTTTGAATTGTCCAATGTAGTGTTGTTTTGTATGTGTGTGTGTGTATTTTGAGCGTGGTGGTATGTACCGCCAATGGTTTACTGCAGTTGAATGTCCGCCACGGTGATTCGTGGGTCATAATGCTGTGGGCGTAGTTCTGTTGTTGTAATGGTGTGGCTAGTTTATCACTGATCTTTGGGCTGGCAAACTTGTTTGTGTGGCTGTATAGTGACAGATTGCTATGTGTGGGTCATAATATGGGTAGCTGTAAACCGCCGCAGTGGTAGTATGTTGGTGGCAGTCAGCATGGCAGTAAGTGGGACTTACCGCCAATGTCATAATGAGGGCCTATTTGCGATGTGTAAGATTGTACTGCCACCATCTCAAACATCACTAATAGCCTCAAAACTGGTATATGACAACTGAATGACACAATCTATGAACCACAACATATCTTGTACAACCATGTTGCAAATGTGTTCATCAATAGCTCATCATAACTACATCATGTCCAAATAGGAAGTGTGCAAGGGGCCCACCCATGAGGTAGTGGATGACCAAAATAAGAAAGTTAGTCATTTCTTAACAGAACAGTGTCACAACTCAGTGTGAGAGTCCAGTGACTGCATGGAACATTGGTAACAATGGTCATTATGATTTCCCCAGGTATAACAAGCAATGGAAGAAGTTGGGCCTGCTCAGTACATGCATGGTAATCTGTACTGCCACTGCCATGGGGCCCAATCCTGACAGGATACACATGACCTCACACATTGCATGGACACGTCTGTGGAATGCACTTCAGTATGGATGAGAACATATGCAGGTAGGGCTGCAGGTCCACCAGACGAAACCAACAACCATTGGTAAATGCAATGAGTTTAATCAAACATTTGTGATCAAGACTATGGGGGTCATTATGACCCCGGTGGTGAGCGTTAATGTGGCAGTAGTACATACTGCCACAGTATGAGAATGGCAGGTTCACTTTCTCCACTCATACCACCATAGCGGTATCAGCCACCAGGCCGGAGATGTCAATCTCCAGCCCAGCGGCAGGCACAGTATTGCCGGCAGAATTATGAGCCTGCCTACCACCATGGTTTTCGTGGCGTTAGCAATGCCACAAAAACCGTGATGGTAGGCCCTACCGGTGACAGGTAATTCTTTCACTGTCACCGGTAGGTGGCTCCCCCACCCCAACAAACACCAGACACCCCCTCCATCCAAGGCCCTTCCCCACCCCATAAACACACTAACTCCCCACCCCTCGACATTCAAACACACACCCCCACCCCCTCCGATCCAGTCACACACACCCTCACCCCCATACATGCACACACCCGATCACTCACACTTGCATACACACATTCATACACACACTGGCGTACACGCATTCAAACAAGCATACTTACAGACATATTCACACACATTCACACTGATATGCAGACACTCACTCACTCACTTCACCATTCTTACACACGTTCACTCACACGCATACAACCACGCAAACACAACATACACAGATGCATTCACACACTCATTCACACATGCATGCACACACTTAGACACACATACAGAACACCTCCCACCCCCTTCCGTGTCAGAAGCCTGACTTACCTTTGTCGAGGAGGTCATATGGCAGGAAACAGGAAGGGGTGCTGCTACCGCCAGCAGCGCGCCACCAGCTGAACACCACCAGGCCGTATTACTTGTCATAATGCGGCTGGTGGTGTTTTACTGGCGTGGCGGTACTGGTGGTAGCAGCCCCAGCTTACCACTGTCCGCCACCATGAACACTGCCGGATTTTCGCCCTTCTTGTGGCGGATGTCCGGCAGTGCTTATAATATTGCGGACAGCGGGTCTCTGCAGTCGCAATATTTTGGCAGCTGTCACCTTGGCGGTAGGGTTTTTTTAGCACCAAAGTCAAAATGAGAACCATAATCTGGGTGGGATGTAGGGAGAGTGTGTCATACACAGTATGTACCAAAGATGTACACATGTTAGACATATATGTAGGCCACACACAAGTCTCCATAAACTCCAAATCTACATACAGAGACGGTTGTTGGGTACCATTTCCTATGTAGCATTGGTCCAGCCATCATCAACAATGCTTGAGCTGTGTGTGTAGTTTTAAATATTGTGCTCTGTATGACAACATCACACATCACATACAAAAACATAATTCACAATCACAAACCAGAACTATTGCATTGTACTGACTGCCAAACGTATGTGGACACACTGTTGTCACACATGCATACATATGCATGAGGTGCAACTATTTGCATGCTGTTGACTCTGTAACACGCACATCGGTGTAACAGACCAACCACAACCTTATCACATTGTTGCATGGACTATCACATGTGGCCATACACAATATGCCACACTGCAGCACAGCCCATGTCATTTGTATGTTGATACAGGGCACATCTAAGGACAATGACACAAAAACACGCAATCAGGAATTGAGTAAAAAAATATGCAAATGTGTCTAAAACATCTGCAAACGCAAAGAATATGACACATGGTCACTTAGTGTGAATTCCACCTCTCACTCTTCTCAATGCTGATTTTCAGTGAATATGACGCATAAAGGTAATGCGTCAATAAAAATGATGCACATGCGCCATGAGTCTAAAATACCCACGCAAATGTCAATTGCGTCATGTAAATACACGCATAACTGAAAACGTGATGCATGGGGACAGGAAGTGATGTAATAGAAAATCCTGTTTACAAGCATAATACAGTGGGTGTAATTTCACTTTCTCTTCATAGTCTTTGACTATGTGAATGTGTTTTGGAGCTGGTGGTTGTGTCTTGCTTGCGTATTGTACTTTTGTGGTGTCCCTGTGGTGTTGTGTTTTGTTATATATTGTCTGCATTGCGTCCCAGTTGTTGTCATTTTGTGTTTTTTTTTGTGTATATTTGCATTTGCACTGTAGGGTATCTGTCTGGGCTAGTTATTCAGTTGGGACAGTTGGGATTAATTATTGGGTTTAAGTTAATTTCATTTTTTTTCAAAGTATTTGGAGTCAACCTTTCAAGTAATAACATGTCTGGTAGGGGGATGTTGACCAGGATGGGAAAGGGTGAGTTGGGTGGCTTGGTGTGGATGGTAGCCCACTACCTGCCGATAATGCTGGAGAGGGGGGGCACATCAACCAGGGCTACAGGACTGAGGCCAGACAGCTGCCTAGACGTGGAGTTCACATGTCCGACCATTATACCAATTGCCGGTCAGATGTCTGGTGAGTCATGCACAACCATCACTAAGTCACACATTTCAGAGGTCATGGCGGCACTTGTGCCCTGGCATAGTGTCATGTCTGATACGCCAAAGACACTGCCAGCCTACCATATTTCCCTGGATTGTGTCAACAAATTAGGGCAATGCATGTATAGCGCTACTTTGTCATCATATCACGCACATGATTCCCTGCCCCTGTCATCATGTCAGCCGAGAGGGCTTGCACGCCTTAGGGGCACCGTAATTAGAGCATTTGATACCATCAGACAACTTTGCCATATCAGTCATGGATTACTCAATGCATGATCATTGCAGACTTATAATTGAGCTGCATGTCTATCACAAATTGTCATGTATTTGTTACATAACTCCCCCTTATACCATAGAGTTCCATCTTCCATAGATTGCCCACACATGGTTGTTGCAGGGTGTAGCACTACGTGCGTCTCTGGCCCAGTGTAAGTGTACAGATGTGTGGCTCTCACTCACCTGAGTGTCTGTGTCATTGTGTGTTCGTAGTGGTGTTTGTAACACTGTTTTACACTAGGATAACTAGCTTACTCCTCTAAAATAGTAAACACTGAAATTTGTTGCCCACTAGTAGTGACAGTGTTACTACACAAAGCATGATTTTCCATTCATATCTTACAGGTGGACCTGCCCCCTACATGATCGGCGAAGTGGTGCAATTTGAGGACCCAGATGTATCCATTAAGTGTGATAATGTGTGACTTGTGAAGTAATCCACAGGAATGGTGTGAGTGAGTCATGTGTGTTGCATACAATGCTAGATGTGATAAGCTGTCAAATGATCAGACATCAAAGTAGGCTGAATAATGACATTGTGCCCCATTAATAGGATCCCCATGTACCACCAAAGAGTCACATCTTGCGAGGCGTGCGTTGCTCAATGGCCAGCATCGTGTAAACAAGGTCACGACAAGCCATATGTAGGGCTATATGTGACTAAGAAGTGCAACGCTGTGAGAATATTGGCAGTGGGGCATTTCATCATTCTAACAACACAGGGATGCACCATTCTGAACCCAATTTGGTGCATCCCTGTATTGTCATGAATATGGAGGACTGGGCTGGCAATTGTCCCCGAGCATGATGCTCCGTATTTTACAGTCCATGTACGTAACACTTATGTGGAATGTAATTGGAGTGCATGCAGGTCAAGGCCAAATGTGTGCTGGCATGGAAATGGGGGTGTAAGGAATAGTATTGGCAGATCAGGTATCGATGGGTGTCTACACCTGGACACATGAATGTATATGTGATAGACCAATGGACACCAGCTTCCTAGATGTCAGCCCTTCAAACATAAGGTCCACTCCCTGACTCCATGTATGAGTGGGCATGCCTTGGTGTATGATCAGGACAGTTGAGATGACAGATTGGAAGGCCATCCCCCCTTAGGCACAGGGGGAGAGGAATACCAAATATTTAGGTAGATATGATGCTCACTGTGTAGGTGACAGTCATATTGATCAGGCTTGCATGTGTACCTATCAGCACTGACCCCTTCTGGTTACCAACAGCACCCCATTCTCCCAAAAACAGGTTCAAGTTACTGGTGATGTATGGTTGAAAATTGACACAGATGATGAGGAAGTTTTGGCCTGATCTCTGTGAAGTTTACGCTGCCTTTGCATTATTACATATTATGCAAAAGCAAGGCACACCTCCATTGGTTTGGTTCCTCATCTTGTTGTGCGTCGCTTTGGTGTCAATGAAATGATGCTAAGGCAGCGTTGTCGTTACATTTATCAGGGCCATTGTCTTTTCTGGAATGTGAGTTGGAGTGCATGTGTAATTAGATATAGAGTGTAAGCCAATAGTCTGTACATACTCCACACAATGCTGACACTGATGTTGGCCTGTCTCCATTAAACAGCTACCAACACGACCAATGATGAACTGCGTGCGTTCCAAAAGAGGGCAGTCTGCTACCGCCATATCCTGGCAGTGGAATCTGGGTTCCGGAGTAGGACTCACCGCTATTGTGCTGAGAGATCAATAGTGGAATGGTGGGCATTCACACAAGGGGTCCCCACACTGGCAGTGGCCACACTGAAGAGAACCAGCTCCACAGCAATGCAGGGGGTCACAGCTGCAACCACAAAACCCACAACTGCAACCGCTTCAACCTCGGTACATCAGCCCACACCACCTGCTGCCATGGACCCTAAAATACTGCAGGATCTGCAGAGGGACATCTCACTTGTATTGCAATGGTTGAACAGTTTGGTGAAGGAGGTGGCAGCCGATACAAAGAGACTGAAATACATTAAGAAAACCCTCAACAAGGCAAAACTATGAGTGTCTTCGGAACTCTTACATCCAAGTTATGTCCCCTCCCTCCTCATTTGTATTCATGTTTTTTTAGTGGTTTTTAGATGGTTAGTGTTAGGTTGGTGTAGGTATGTAGTTTAGATAGGTGAGTGGATTTCGGAGTGTTTTAAAAAAAACTTTTTACATGTTAATTTGTGGGTGGGTGGTTGGGGTCATTTAGGGGTATATATGTGTTTAAAAATAAATAAATATATATATATATATATTTCTTTAGATATAGTTATTATATGTTTAGTTTAGTATATGTGTCTCGTAACATAAGGGGTGTGGGGATCCAATGTTTTTTGTGTGTTGTTAAATGTGTTAGGTAAGTTTAGCCGAGGATAGTTAGGTTTGGTTGCTAGTTAAGTATCGTTAGAATAGGTTAGTTTAGGTTAGTATAGGTTTTCTTGATTTATTTAGTTTAAATTCATTATTAATAACATTTGTGGGTAATCTTTTACTTTTTGTGGCATATGCTTGTGTCTCAGGGTCTTTCCATGAGTGCACAGTCAAAATTGTGTGTTGGCCTAGGGATTCTGTCCTACCTCTAAATCCCTCTTTTGATATGTTCATCACCTGTTTACAAGTGGGCTGTCACATTGGCAGCAACAACACATCTACTTGTCTATGCATCTGCCATCCAGTGTACCCACCACGCATGGTGACTGTGTTTACTGTGTATTGGACAGGTAGGTGTGGTAATTCAGCTGTCAGTGTTAGGGTCATGTGTAGGAATGTTGGGCACTGTGGCACATCTGACAATAGCCTACATTTAAATTCTATCCTGCAAAACTGACCAGTGGCAATTACAGATGAGGTTAAGTACATCTGGTTCACACCTATGTGTTATACTGATACTCCTAACTGACAATATTGCCTGAGAACTGTTTCACAGTCATTCCTGCCATATGTAGTAAGTGAAGCACACATGTTTTCTATATTGTTGTTTATCATGTAGTTACCTTGTGCATGGATATGTGCCCCCATATCCCTGCACTCTTGTACTAACACTATGACTAATGGCATGGTTACACACATCACAATTTCTAAGCATAGTAGATGTGCCACAATACACAAGGACATGCTGTTTGTGTAGGATGTGTTTATTTACAAGTGTCGTAGTGCGATATTTACAATGTCCAGGTATGTGACCCCATTAGTGAAATACACACAATTGTGACACAACACAAGTCCAGGGTTGAGGGACATATCATCGAACATGCTTGGGTGAAGTGTCGTTAAGTGTGCAGGAACATGATTTGCCCATTTGTAGGTGAGAGACAGTGACAGTCCATAGCAGTCAACAGTGTGTCTTTGAAGAGTGTACATATCCAACTGTGCTAATACTGGCATGATTTCAAGCACAGGACAAAGGAAAACACTGGCCATTTGGCATGGGCTGGTGCTACCAGGACCTCCTAAGTCTGAAGATGATATGTTCCACACCCTCATCCTCCGATAATTGTGGTGTCTTCTCTGCCCTTGATAGTGGTGGTGGGATATGGAGGGGGCCACACACAGTTCAGTGATTGGAGATGTGGACTCCTAATTCTTGGCAGCTACCATCTGTGGAACAACAAATGGCATCACTACAGCAAGGAGGAACTGCTGATTTTTGAGGATAGAAGCAACATCCCTGTAGTAGGCAGCCATGTCTGACCTAAGGGAGGGCACATCCCAGTGCATGGAGTCCAGCTTGTTCTCAATCACTCTGCTGCCAGTTTGGGAGGGCAGTTGTTGTGGCCTCTCCCTCATGGCAACAGCTATGTCCCTCAGACACTGCTGGACTCCATGCATTGGGGAGTGTGTGCCTCGTTTGGCTGCAGTCTGTTAATTGGCCGTAACGAGGCACATGCGCATACCCTCTAGGTTGGCTGCTATAATCTGCATCCCCACCTGCACCTCCTTGGCCATCTTTCGATGGACTCCTACCACTGCCCTCTCAAAGCTGGTCCCTGGGCCCTCAGAGTCCTCAGCTTTGTCTGTTATGACTCGGTCGTCCATTTCCAGGGGGCGCTGTATGGGGACTGTCAGAAGCCTTGGAATCACCTTGAACACCTATCTAGAGTCCCTTGCTGACTCCTGTTTGTTTCTCTTTTCTCCATGGTACATTTGTGTAGTACTACATTTGTTTCCTGGGACTGCAAATCCCATAATGCACAGCTTGGTAGTCAGGAAAACCCGGATTCTGTTTCCCATTGTTTCCTATGGGAGAAGTCCAGTTGCTCCATTTCACCGGATCCTCTCCTCCAGGACTTGCAAGTGTCCGAAACCACACACACCTGAAACCTCTCCTGTGCAGCCCAGCTTGGAACTGCTTATAAGCAGCCATTTCCTCAAGCTCTCCGTCGTGCATCGGACTTCAATTCCTTTGTGTTACAGACCCCTTGTCGGATGGTGTTCCAGTTTTGTTCCTGTTCTGTTCCAGCCTGATTCTGTTTCCTGTTTCTCTGCCCTGCTCCTGATTGTTCCAGCCAGAGTCTGCTCCCTATCTCTTAGCCTTGTATCTGTTTGTTTCTTCCAAAGCCTGATCCATGTTTCTCTGCCCTGCTCCTGCCTTGTTTCAGCCTGAACCTGCTCTCTGTTTCCCAGTCCTGTTTACTGCTCATTTCCTACTCCTTGTATTCCAGTCCTGTCCTTGCCTGTTCCAGCCAGAACCTGTTCTCAGTTTCCCAGGCCTGTCTCTGTTTGTCCCAGCCAGAAGTTTGCACCCTGTTTTCAAGTCCTAGTCCCGCCTTTGCTTCAGTCTGAGCCTGTTCCTAGTTCTTGCCTCTGCCTCTTTGTTTGTTCCCTTCTGTTTCTGTTTCTTCTTGGTTCTTTGTGTCTGGTAAGTGTTCTATCAGTCTTCACCAGTGTATACGTGTCCTCCTGTGTACTGGGGTTGGATCCTGGTTTCCAGGAGGCAATTCCAGCCCCCATCCTTGTCCAGTGTTATACGTTGTATTTCGTGCCTAACAGTGACAGTGTGCTATTGCTGTTTTCTCAGGAATCGCCACTGTGTTTCCAGCTGGACCCACAAGAGCGTGTCCTGTGTATGTAAGTACTATCCTTGTTTGTGCTCTAGGGTCCAGAGACAGAATCACTTCTGCTGCCTCCTTTCTATGGGGCTGGCAGGGTGACTATCTGTAAGAGCAAACTGCACAGAGGCATTGAGATTCCCTGTCACTGTGGGAGGTTCTGCGCCTTACTCTGTGTACAACCCCAGCGTGTTTGTCCAGTAGTATCTGTTTCCTGTTTGTTCACACAAGGGTTGCTCTGCTTTTACTTTCCTGTGCCTGTTCATAGCTGTCCTTTCCGTGTATGCCTTTAGCTGCTCTTCTGCACCAGTACACTACCTCTTTAGGATATTCGGTGACCTCAAGGGGTGTCCCAACCAAAGTCCTGATCAGCCCCGCCCGAAACCGTGACATTGTCAGTGCTGGCAGGTCGTACTATTGGGGTGTTGTGTGGGGCATCTGGGATGGCTGCTACATTGTTACTCCTCCTTGCAACTTGAGGTGGTGTCTGGAGGGATACAAGGACTTCCTGGAGGGTCTCTTTTCTGATAGTTGTCAGCTGGTCATCCAGGTCATCGGGGTACTCCAGGACAGGCAGATCAGCAGAAGAGCCATCATCCTCTGCAATGAGATTGTGTAAATTCAACTTTTCTGTGTTGTGGCAGTTGATATGTCACGCCACTGACTTAGGAGGCTCATTGTCATCTTATTTCCCAAACATTGTTCCTGTACATCATGGTTGCGTCTATCAGCCCTTTGCCCCACCTGAGTTTCACATGAGGGGAAGCTCAGGTGGCGCAATTGACTGTGTCATATCAACAAGGTGTGATGTATATCCTTTTTGTGGCTTGACACCATCTTGTCATTGTCCACCCTCCCTATGCATCTATTTGCACATTGAGGCCCTGCAATGGGTGTTGCAGTGCTCAAACCACAGCACCACACATGTCAATATGCCCCTGTCCCAGTCTTACATGTTTCACATACACCCATGCGGTACTGAAACCTTGCATCACCCCAGTTTTGGCATTGCCAGGACACTATGGGGGTCATTACAACCGTCGTGCAGAAGAACGCCAATACACCGCTGCGGAATACCGCCACAGCTATTATGACACACATATCAGAATCCGCCAAAATTCAGACACCCACACAACTCCGCCACACCAAAGGTCAGTGATAAACTGGCGATAACAAATCCTCCACCGTCACACCAACAGAAAAAAGCCCATGCTATCCCGACCCACGAATCCATGTGGCGGTCTTTCAACCGCGGTATTCCATTGGCGGTTCACACCGCCGCGCTCAAAATACACACACATCTCCAAAATACCGCCACATTGGACAATTAAAAAAACACACACCTGATACACATACAAACACCACTCCCACACACCACAATATAAAAAACACACCCACATCACCCACAAACCCCTACGACCACAATTACCGAGAGAAGGCCAGAGAGACTGCACAGCCAAGAAAACACCACCATACAGAGGCACACAACACCATCACCTAACCCACACCCACGCACAAAACACCACACACCACTACACATCACCACACACATCAACACTCACACCACCCCACACATCACACACACCACCCTATGTCACGCCAAAGACACCCCCGCTTCTCCGAGGAGGAGCTCAGGGTCATGGTGGAGGAAATCATCCGGGTAGAGCCATAGCTATTTGGCTCACAGGTACAGCACACATCAATAGCCAGGAAGATGGAGCTATGGCGAAGAATAGTCGACAGGGTCAACGCCGTGGGACAGCACCCAAGAAATAGGGAGGACATCAGGAAGAGGTGGAACAACCTACGGGGTAAGGTGCGTTCAACGGTCTCCAGGCACAACATCGCAGTTCAGCGGACTGGCGGCGGACCCCCACCTCCTCCCCCACAACTAACAACATGGGAGGAGCAAGTCTTGACCATCATGCATCCAGAGGGCCTCGCAGGAGTCAGTGGAGGATGGGACACTGGTAAGTCAAATCTTAACTATCTAATCCCCCACCCACCTGCATGCTATCACACACCCCCACCCTCACACCCTCCCCTATCACTCCAACTCCTCACTAATGTACTAATAACACAAACCACACATCCCAACACCAAGCCCTGCATGACACAACTAAGCATGGACAATCAGCACTAAAGCATGCCCACTGCACATACCCATACAACCCCCTAAACCACCATCCCACACAGGAATGCTTGCACTGGGGTACACGCTCACCCACCCATTGCACACCATTACACACACACCTGCAATAATCATGCTCTTATGCCCCTGCAGGAACCCGTAGGACCATCACCACACCAGAGGGTCCAGACAACACCACTCCATCCCCAGAAGAGGCCCACAGTGACGATAGCAGCTCTGCCCTACTGGATCTAGATGACCAGCCCGGACCATCGTGGGCCTCGGGACAGTCGGTTCCCCTTGCACAGGCACAGCCCAACACAGACCTTCCACCCTCTGGTAACACCAGCACAGCACCCACCCAGCGGGCCCAAACCTCCCTACCCAGGACAGGTCAATCAGCGGTGTGTCCACCACGACAGGGAACCCAGGATAACCCACCACCCCAACAACAACAGGGACCTGGGGGCAGTGGTAGTGGGCACACGGTCCAGGGGACGGAGGCACAGGAACACAGGGGAACTGGGAGGGCTGCTGTGCGACAGGGGGCGGACAGGCCAAGGGAACCCACTCTCCACGAGGCCCTATCCTCCATCATGGGAGCATACCACCACTCCCAGGAGACGATGGCAACGGTCCTGGACAAGTTGCAGGAGACCCTGCGCCTGCAGGAGGAACAGAATGTGGGGTTCAGGGAGGAGCTCAGGACCATCAGCTCCACCTTGGGCACCATCGTAGGGGTGCTGAAGGACATACAGCAGACCTTGAGGGACACCGTGGCACTCCAAGGGGCCCCTGACACTAGCCAGGACGATGAACTATCCACCACCTCTGCCAGCGCTAGTGGACAGGACGCCCCGCCACAGGACCACCACACCAGCACCCCACCCCCTGCAGACAGACAACCATCACGTAAGCGGTCCCTGAGATCCAGGAACAGGACAGAGCAAGATGGCATGACCCCCGCCAGGAAATGAGACCACCCTGTTTGTCCTCCCACTGTCCCACCTTGTTACCCTGTCCATACTTAAACTGCCCCAGCTCCACTTCCTATGCCCATATGGGCAGTGCACCTGTGAGACTAATAGACTGGACTCTGCCATGGACATTCCTCCACCATCACCCATCCTCATTTTACAACCCCCTCCCATTTCTGAGCACTTCAATAAACACCCTTGAAACACAAAACAATCTGGAGTCAGTCTGTGATTTAGTAAATATGTATTATCAATCACAGTGTCATAATGCGTTTCCTATTGTAAGGCTAACATACCTATGTCACACATCACAAGTCCTTGAAGGATGCAAGCAGATGACACGTTGGTAACCACACCTGTGAAACCGTAATGGAAAGGTACAACTCAGTTACCAAATACTGGTAGAAATCGACAGACAGGATAGAGGTAGATGTGTGAAAGTTAATGTAATGTTAACCATGAAAATGTTCTCACCTGTGTGTCACTGGAAATATTGCTGTATGACTGACTCCCTGTTGTCGTTGTCTTCTTCCTCAGCTTCCTCCTCATCACTGTCCACAGGCTCCACAGGCTCAACAGCTGCTACAACACCGTCATCTGGATCATCCTCCTGCAGAAAAGGCACTAGGCGCCGCAAAGCCAAATTATGAAGCATGGAGCAGGCGATGATGATCTGGCACACCTTCTTTGGTGAGTAGAATAGGGATCCACCTGTCATATGGAGGCACCTGAACCTGGCCTTCAGGAGGCCGAAGATGCGTTCGATCACCCTCCTAGTCCGCCCATGGGCCTCATTGTAGCGTTCCTCTGCCCGGTCCTGGGATTCCTCACTGGTGTCAATAGCCACGAAAGGTTGGGGTAACCAGAGTCCCCCAATAGCCATACACGGTGCCTCTGGAGTTGACCCATCATATCAGGGATGCTGCTATTCCGCAGGATGTAGGCGTCATAGCATTTACCTGGGAGATGTACTGGTCTGCCAAACAGACCATCTGTACATTCATAGAATGATAATTCTTCCTGTTCCTGTACACCTGTTCACTCCTGTGGGGGGGGACCAGAGCTACATGGGTCCCATCAATGGCACCTATGACGTTGGGGATATGTCCAAGGGCATAGAAGTCACCTTTCACTGTAGGCAAATCTGCCACCTCAGGGAAAATGATGTATCTCCTTCCGTGTTTCAGCAGGGCAGACAACACTCTATACAGCACGTTGGAAAACATAGGCTGGGACATCCCTGATGCCATGGCCACTGTTGTCTGAAAAGACCCACTTGCAAGGAAATGGAGCACTGACAGCACCTGCACGTCAGGGGGGATTCCAGTCGGATGACGGATTGGTGACATCAGGTCTGGCTCCAACTGGGTACATAGTTCCTGGATTGTGGCACAGTCAAACCGGTAGGTGACGATGACATGTCGCTCTTCCATTGTCAGCAGGTCCACCAGCGGTCAGTACACCGGAGGATTCCGCCATCTTCTCACATGTCCCAGCTGACGGTGCCTACGAAGGACAACAGCGACGAATCAGTCATTATTCCTCCAGGTATGTACCCACAGTTACACACAAGACTACACCACTCACAAAACCCTTCCTGTATGTGTGTTGAGTGTAGGCCTAGCTATGTGTGACGCACAGGTAAATGAAGCCATGTGGGTCCCTGAAATGGCGGCTGCCTGACCTCTAAACTGGGACAATTGGATTGTGGGGTAACTGCACTGGCGTTGCACACCGTTGCGGTAGGCGGTCGTAGACCGCGGCGCAATGCTGCATTGGTCAACATTGGACCCTATGGGTCCCAGGAGCCAATGAACAGGTGTGCCGGCGGTGATGATGCGCACTGCCGCGGACGTCACCGCCGCGGTCGTCACCGCCAATTTCTATCTGTTCAATCACTAGATACCTGACCTTCGACAGGAGAGGACCTACACTGCAAGTGCTGCTGTGACCTCGGTCTGGAAGCGACGATGGCTGCTGCGTCTGGGTAAAGGGTCCCTGCCTTCACTGCACAGGAGTTGGAGAAACTGGTAGACGGGGTCCTCCCCCAGTACACGCTACTCTACGGTCCTCCAGACCAACAGGTTAGTACAGAGGGAGCACGTTGTATGGGCTAGGCCTGGGTGGAGAGGGCTGGTTGGAAGAGGGAAGGGGCCAGAGTTCATAGAATATTAATGCATGGGAATGAATGGGCCACATGGCCAGAGTAGGGAGGGGGCCACTCACATCGACAGTGCAGTTGGTAATGACTGATCCTCTTTCCTTGTGCATGTCATGTAGGTCAGCGCCCACCAGAAGAGGGACATTTGGCGTGCCATCGCCAAGGAGGTCCCTACCCTGGGGGCCCACCAGAGACGGGGCACCCACTGCCGTAAAAGATGGGAGGACATTCGCCGCTGCAGCAAGAAGACGGCGGAGGCTCAGCTGGGGATGGCCTCCCAACGTGGGAGGGGTGCCCGTCGCACCATGACCCCCCTGATGTTCCGGATCCTGGCGGTGGCCTATCCTGAGTTGGATGGGCGCTTGAGGGCATCACAGCAGACACAAGGGGGTGAGTACACTCTCATTCTGCTGACTTTGCGCGCACTGGAGGTGTCTGGTTGGGGGAGGAGGGCTGTGGGTGTCCCTAGGCCAGGGCGTGTTTGGTAGGCAAGGCCCCTCCGTAATGCAGGCCATGTGGCACTCTTCCCCACCTCAGCAGATTGTCAGGTACAGGTATAGTTGCCCCTGTGGCATCCATGTGTGCAGATGTCCACCATTGCCATGTAGGCCATATCCCAAAGATTGCATGTGCAGAGGGCAGGAGCACGGCGTAATGCAGGGGGCTGCTGTGTCTGTCTTGTCCGCCAACGGTAGCTGTATGCCATGCACTAAAACTCTCTTTATTCTGTCTCCCCCCCTTTTTCTGCTCTCCCTGTCCTTTTGTACAGCAGCATCATCAGGCGGAGGTACAGTGGCACTGGAGCACGAGGGAGCTGCATCCCACATGGCCATGGAGGGCCACACCACAGACTCTGAATGCACCAGTGGGACGGAGGGCGAGGGGAGCTTCACGTCGGCCACCGGATCACCAAGCAGCGACACAGACTCGTTCGCCGATGGGGGCTCCCTTGTGGTGACAGCACCATCTGTGCTCCCCACTTCTACAGGTACAGCCGCCACCTCCCCTACCAGCACCGCCCTCCCAGCAGCCCCTCAGGGTTCGTCCCATGCCCGCTCACCCAGGAGGGTGGGCATCACCTTCGCCCCAGGCACCTCAGGCCCTGCCCCAGTCACCCCTGCTGCCCTCAGTGAGGAGGCCATTGACCTCCTCAGGTCACTCACTGTTGGGTAGTCTACCATTGTGAATGCCATCCAGGGTGTAGAACGAGAGTTGCAACACGGTAATGCGTTCCTGGAGGGCATTCATTCTGGTCAGGCTGTCCTTCAGCGAACCCTGCAATCTCTGGCCTCAGCACTGATGGCAGCCATTGTCCCTGTGTCCAGCCTATCCCCTCCAACCTCCTCCACCCAGACCCAATCTCCTGTACCCCAGCCCATCCCAAGCACACCTACAGACCAGCATGCACACAAGTCAGCACACACAAGTAGCTCAAGCAAACATAGGCACCACACAACCCACAGGCACTCACGCAAGCCTCACCCACGTACAGACACAGCAACATCCACTGCCTCTACTGTGTCCCCCTCCTCCTCTTCTCCCTCCTCCCTCCCAGTCTTGTCAACACACACACCTGCATGCACCACATCTTCAGGCACCATGAATCGCACAAGGAGACCCAGCACCACAAGCCGCTCACCTGCACTCACCACCTCCACTGCCATTTACACGTCCCCTGTGTCCTCTCCCAGTGTGTCTGTGACGCCCCCTCCCAAAGTACACAAACGCCGGCAACCAGACACCCAACATCCATCCACCTCACAACAGCCTCCAGTACCTGCACCCAAAACACCTAAAGTGACACCTCCGACAACCACCTCCTCTTCCTCCACTCCCAGACCCCCTCCCACTACCCACCCCAGTGTACGTCAGAAACTGTCCCTCTGTAAAGTTGACCTTTTTTCTCCCACCCCCCCTCCAATTCATCAGTCCCGTTGTAGCGCCTCAGCCAAAAAGCCTCCAATACCACCAGGGCAGGCAGTGTGACCCGGAGCCAAGGCACTGGCAGCCCACCCCCTGTAAAGGCTCTAAAATTGGAGAGTGGACGACGGGACCGTGTGAAGACTCCTGGTGGGAAAACAACTCACATGGGTTCCAAGGGGATTGGAGAGTCAGCTGTGACTCCACCAAAGGTGGGGAAGGGCCAGAGGAAGTCTGCCCAGCCTGTTGTGTGTGTCACGGCGGAGAAGGGCGCCATCATTCTCGGCGGTCGAGACACAACCGCCAGTACCGTCGTCACTGGTCAGGAGACCACTTCCGGAGTCACAGCCCAGGAGGGCCCAAGTATCGTCACTGGTCAGGAGACCACCACCAGAGTCACAGCCCAGGAGGGCCCAAGTATCGTCACTGGTCAGGAGACCACTGCCAGAGTCACAGCCCAGGAGGGCCCAAGTATCGTCACTGGTCAGGAGACCACCGCCACTGCCGGATCAGTGCCCAGGAGGGCCCAAGAATCGTCACTGGTCAGGAGACCACCGCCAGAGTCACAGCCCAGGAGGGCCCAAGTATTGTCACTGGTCAGGAGATCACCGCCACCGCCGGAGTCACAACCCAGGAGGGCCCAAGTATTGTCACTGGTCAGGAGACCACCGCCAGAGTCACAGCCCAGGAGGGCCCAAGTATCGTCACTGGTCAGGAGACCATCGCCACCGCCGGAGTCACAGCCCAGGAGGGCCCAAGTATCGTCACTGGTCAGGAGACCACCGCCAGAGTCACAGCCCAGGAGGGACCAAGTATCATCACTGGTCAGGAGACCACCGCCACCGCCGGAGTCTGTGCCCAGGATGGCCCCCGCTGTCAAAGCCCATGTGGGCTATGATGGAAATTCATGCCACACACCAATGCCCAGTGTAGGGAGCGTCATGCCACACACCAATGTCCGTACCAGGCCCGCCATGGCAAAGCACCCCTGAACAGACCAGAGACCGCCATGGCAAAGCACCGCTGAACAGGGCAAAGACCGCCATGGTGAAGGCCGCTGAACAGTCCTGAGACGGCCATGGCAAAGCACCGCTGAACAGGGCAAAGACCGCCATGGTGAAGACCGCTGAACAGTCCTGAGACCGCCATGGCAAAGCACTGCTGAACAGGGCAAAGACCGCCATGGTGAAGACCGCTGAACAGTCCTGAGACCGCCATGGCAAAGCACCGCTGAACAGGGCAAAGACCGCCATAGTGAAGACCGCTGAACAGTCCAGAGACCGCCATGGCAAAGCACCGCTGAACAGTCCAGAGACCGCCATGGCAAAGCACCGCTGAACAGGACAAAGACCGCCATGGTGAAGACCGCTGAACAGTCCTGAGACCGCCATAGCAAAGCACCGCTGAACAGGGCAAAGACCGCCATGGTGAAGACCGCTGAACAGTCCTGAGACCGCCATGGCAAAGCACCGCTGAACAGGGCAAAGACCGCCATGGTGAAGACCGCTGAACAGTCCTGAGACCGCCATGGCAAAGCACTGCTGAACAGTCCAGAGACCGCCATGGTGAAGACCGCTGAACAGGGCAAGCACCGCCATGGTGAAGACCGCTGAACAGTCCTGAGACCGCCATGGCAAAGCACCGCTGAACAGGGCAAAGACCGCCATGGTGAAGACCGCTGAACAGTCCTGAGACCGCCATGGCAATGCACCTCTGAACAGGGCAAAGACCGCCATGGTGAAGATCGCTGAACAGTCCTGAGACCGCCATGGCAAAGCACCGCTGAACAGGGCAAAGACCGCCATGGTGAAGACCGCTGAACAGGGCAAGCACCGCCATGGTGAAGACCGCTGAACAGGGCAAAGACCGGGTAGGAATGAATAGACCACCACATCAGGCATCCTTATCCCATGTGCAGCTGGGACAGTGACAGGACAGGAACTTTTACGGGGAGACTCATCCAGTCTGGGCACCAGTCCCCCTCCAGAACCAGTGGAGAGATGCATCCACTACCTCAGTCCTGCACAGGATGAGGCACTCTGGGCACCAGTCCCCCCCATAACCAGTAGAGAATGTTATCGACTTGAGAGACTGTGGCTTTGCACTCCCCAGGATGGCACGGTGGGCACCCCACCCACTGTAGTGACTTGAGAGACTGTGGCTTTGCACTCCCCAGGATGGCACGGTGGGCACCCCACCCACTGTAGAGACTTGAGAGACTGTGGCTTTGCACTCCCCAGGATGGCACGGTGGGCAACCCACCCACTTTAGAGACTTGAGAGACTGTGGCTTTGTACTCCCAAGGATACATCAATGGGCATGGAGCCCGGTCATGGATCTGGCTTTACAGTAATCTGGCTGATGTGCCCCCACCTCCTTTCCCCCTGAGGTGCCTGTAGTATTTCTATCTGATGCCCCGGCAGTGTTCTCTCCGATTATGGTCAGGTATCTTTTGTGGGCCTCGCCCATGCATTTTTGGACTGTTGGTGCACGGACATTGTTATGTACATATCTGCACTACTTCTCCTAATGTATATATTTCTGACTGATTTTCGTATATATCTGTGTATTTTTGTAAGACATGTATATTGCAACATTACAATGTTTGAACGGATTTCGCTTTGTCTTTTCATTCTTCCGGGGGGATTGTGGGTTGTTAATGTGGTTTTTGTGGATGCATTGGTGTGTATGTTGTAATATGCGAGGGTGGGGTTGGGGGTGTTTGGTGGGTGTCCCCCTAACATTTGCCTCTCCCCTCCCCCATATCGTAGGTGCAGTACTCACCGTTGTCTTCGGCGCCTACATAGATGATGGTCATAGAGGATCAGAAAGACAAGGGCAGGGAGTATTTGGAGTTCCGGGTCCATGGAGTCCTCGTTCCTCGTGGGATGTGTTCAGGTGAGCGTTTTCCCATAGCAAAAGCTATTTCCGCCATGTTTTTATCCACGGTGATTCCGCCCTGGAAAAGGTGGCGGATTGGCGGGTTGTGATACTATGGGCGGTACATTGTGTTCCGCCTGTCTGTTGGTGGTGACCGCCGCGCTGCTTGTCTGTACCGCCATGGCGGGCGGTGTGTTAAAGTGGCTGTCTTTGTTGGCGGTTTCCGCCATGGTCGTAATTCCCAAAAATTTCCCGCCAGCCTGTTGGCGGTCTTACCGCCGCTTTAACACCGACCGCCAGGGTTGTAATGACCACCTATGTTCTTGTTACCATTGATAGCTCCTCATGTTGATATATGTGTATGTGTGCTACATTGCACAGCACACATGGACCTAGGAGAGTTCAATTTCATCTGACTGTACAAGTAGGTGCCCCTTCCTACACACCTATGATCTCCCACTCAATGCAGCATCCGTATACTATAATACATGAGATGCAGCATGGTGGCAATGCAGTTAATTTGACACAGGCACAAGCGTAGACCCAGGGATAGCCAGCATGGGTATAATATTTTTTCTGTGTACATCATCATGTATGTGACAGTGCCTGATGGTGAATGAGTTTATGGACATAGCCAGTTAACTCCAAATAGACAGTTAACTGGAGTTGAACTTATGTCAGGGCCTCAAGCTAGTTTGATGGTGATTCTGCAGGTAGTCAACCTCGTCCCTCATTTCAAGTGCAGCAGTCCTATGACCGCCTGACTGCCATTGTCTATATGACCACCCCCAACAGTACATGTGGTAGTGGCAACAGTTGTCAATGGGGAATGCCCCATGTGCCAATGGCCTGGCATTGGGAGGTTTCCAGCAGCTTACAGAATGACAATGCTACCTCTCTTGTGACACAAGACCAGTATTACGTTCAACGCTACATTCCGGGTCTGTTCCTGCATTGCCACCATCCTTTGCATGGCAGTGAAACCCCCATGCAAAGTTTGGTGTTGATGTGGTGTGTCCCTGGGTGCCACTGCACAGCCCATGCACCTGGCATGTGTAGTGCAGGGTGTCCCATGCCCTAACCCTTTGCCCTTTCCACTGCCTGATTTGCAAAGCTAAGTTCAGCATTTCTTGTCACACCCAATGCATCCCAAGACTGGGACTGACTCTATTTGATCCATCAACAATGTGGTGCTAAGTGCCCCAGAGAGCTACCGTGAGAAGAAAGATTTTCACCCACCATCTCAATGTGTGACTCATCATGCCAACCAGAAAGGGTACACTACACTGGCAGTCTTACCAACATCAGACTTGCCCATGCACCATCTTCAGCCCGTCAATGTGGACATTATGTTCACAGTCATACCCCATGTGTTGTGTGTGTGTTTATTTCCCCATTCCTATGTGTCTCACATGGTTCTGTCAGAGTAGTTGTGGGCTCAGCCTTTAACTGTTGTGACCTACAGTTTGCTATCTGTGGTACATATTTTCTGTAGTTTAGTTGATCTGGGTATTGGCATGTTTCCATTGATACAGGACCTACCTGCTATTTCCCCAGCGCCTACTCAAATTATTGTTCACTGCACCTGGGGGCATCCTCACTGTATGATGGAGTGGTGGCTGCCTTATATGGATGTGTTTTCAATGTGCGTGGTGGTGGTGCTACTGGCACATGTCCGGGTACTGTTGGGACAGTTGCAATGAATTGTGTGCTGTAAGATGCAGCACACATGTTTGGGCAATGAGGCAAGACAGTTGCAAGGTGTTACTGCAAGGGACACCACCATGACGTGACCCCAGGAGTGGTACTGACTGACTACCTAGACTCTGAAGTCTTGGTTGTGATGGTAGGGTTAATATGACTATATGTAAGGGATGTTGTGGTGACACAACCAGAGCCACAGTCATTATACATGTCATCCATCACATGTGCTGCATATTTACATGTAGGTATTTAGGCCTGCTGATTAACATATGTCCAGGTTGAGTATGTGTTATGGTGCATGGCACTACCAAGGCATGTGTAGCTTAAGTCAGCATGGTGCAATGTGTCCGTCTGCGCTCCTTTGACATGCAGTGAGTGAGTCCTATGTGCCTCCACTTTCTTGCACTTGATGATTTAGCATTAATTTCCCCTATGAAACTTACACTAAATTTGAGGTGTTTCCTGGTAGTCTGCGCTATCCTGTCCTGCGATTCCAGTGACCAGTTCCTCCTGGATGACCGCTGCAACCATCTTCTCCATCTCGTCCAAGTCCTCTTGTGGTGCTGGACTACCACCTCAAGTTTGTAGTGCTGCCTTCCTGTTCTTTGCCATTTTTTACTTTGTCCTTCACTTACAATCATGCCAGCATTTCTTGCACTCTGTTACGATTCTCCTCACTTCTGCCACACTGTTAATCTTGTTTATCTGCTGCCAAATTGCCTCTCTCCTGCCAATTGGCAATTTGGAGATGACGTTGATGCTCCGTCACCTCTCTCACCAGTATTTCATGCTCCTCTGCACTGAAACAACACTTTCTCTTTTTCTTCTCCCTCCCCTTGGTCTTGTCTGTGTCCTCCTGGCTGGTTCCTGGTTGATTGGGATCACCCTGGCGTCTCTCCTGGCTTTGGCTTTCTTGCTCCATTTTGCCACTTCTCTACACTGTTTTCTAAAAATGGTGCTTTTCCGTTTTGGGACATGTTTACATGTCATAAAACGGGTTGGAGTCATTTTTCCAGTGTTAAGGTCATTTTGACATACAACAAGGCACCAACGTTAACATCAAAAAATTTGACTCAGACCCATTTTTAGCGCCACCCAGCATCATAGTATAAATATGAGGCCCGGGTAGCATTAAAAAATGGCGCTAGTCAGCACTAAACTTTTTGACACAAAACTGCATTAGCACAGTTTTGCATCAAAAAGTATAAATTGGGCATAGGTGACATAACAATGTTCACATTACATTCAGCTCATGAAAATTAAAGCTTGTGGCACTGCGCAGGCAGCTTCTTTAAAACAAACACGCATTTCAACTGACAAGCTGAAGAAATTTAATCTTGTGTTTGTTGTCAGTTCCACTAGCGATCAGATACAAGTTAAATTGTTTTAGAACAGTCAGACCCTTATATGTTTTTTGTGAGAACAAAAAATGTGTTCCGCTTTATATAGATATTTATAGTTCACCATATAGTCGCCACAATAGAAGCATGATCACGAACAAATGAGTACATGAAAAAAGACGTGATTAATTTTAGCCATACGCACTTCGTGGAGAGAAACTGAGATTAAAGCAGCAGGACGATGCATCAGCTAGGAAATTCAGAAACAATAAAAAAAGATAAAACGTTCATGATTGTAGAAAGAACATTTTCTCGATTCACAAAGATGTTGTTGTGATTTTCTCTTGTAGAAATCTAGTGTGAATTCCAGGAGTAAGTTTGGGATACTTTTGACTCTTCTGAAATTCGGGGGTAAGCCTAGAGTATCACATCTACTCATACAACTATTTTTGTGAATCTGCCGAGAGAGGCTAAAGTTAACTGTAGTTTTATATTAAGAGTTTTCATCTCTAAATATCAAAATAAAGGGGAGAGAAGACGTGCTTGTAACTTTAATCATTTCAAATTCTTTGGAGAGACCTAATATATATTCAACTTGTTCTACAATAAAGCAAATGTTATCCCAAGACTACACATGCGCAGTTCAGCAAGCACAAGTTATATCTGTGTTAACCAATAGTCCGGATTTATGTGTTTGGATTTGTGTGTATTTTCCAGCATTTTTATAATGCGAACTTGGCCAAAAACAATGGGGAACTATACAAAGCCAAAATCAAGGATATATTTAGCAAGTGAATTGAGAGATATTTGCTTCATGAACGGTAGGAAATCTGCCTTTTATGAATGGTGGCCACCATTTGTTCACCTTTTGTTGAACTCGTTTATTGCCGGCTTTTAGTTTCGGTGCCATTAGGCTCTGTCATGCAGTGCGTAGTGCATGTGCTTTGACTGCTAAAACATGGCGAAACTGGCTAAGCAACTTTCCTATATGCTTGAGGTACACTATGGCATGAAAGGTTATCTGCCACCTGCGGACTGCAGCACTTATTTGTGCTTTTCACTAGTGTGACAAAAAAACATTGCTTTATGCCTATCATTGTAGCTTGACTGCTGCTTATTCTGTCCATGAAAGCCTCACCTCCATACAGCCCTCAATTGACTGGTACATCTGTACAATCTCCCCAAACCTCTTTCCATGAAAGTGCATATTTGGTCTCCACTCAATAATCTGAGGGATAATAGTGCAGTTGAGGAGCAGACTCCAACATTACTGAGTTATCCTCCCTATAACTACATTATTGTCACATCTTTCTGTATTGACAACCTTCTGGTCAAGTCAGTTGTCTAGGCATGTGGAGGTTGAGCATTTGGCATGAGCTGGTGCCGCTGTCTTGGAGGATCAGTTTTTTTCAAAAACAGTCTAATGTGCAGAAGGATATTAATTCATTGAGGGCTTCCCTGCATAAGTTAGCAGCCTCCCCTAAAGGACTCCTCAGATGATTGACAGGCAGACCTGTGCTTTGAATGACATTGTAAGATGTTACCAAGACATGGCAAAGATGCACCAAAAACAGCTTAGCTTTTTAGGGTAGTGAGTGGAAGACAACATACCTTGGCCATGAAGATGATACAGACAATAAGCAACAAATGTTGTCACTCTTCACGACAGAGGCCTACAGGTGATTCTACAGAGGCTCTTTAACAAACAAGAGACATACTATCTGCAGACCTCAGACCTCTACCACAACCACCTCTACCAAATCCATCTACACTACCTCCAGTACCTCAAGCTCCAGTGCACCTACCCAGCTCCTACCAACTCACCCTTCAACTGCTCAAGCACCGGCTCAGTCATTCCTGCCACCAGGATTATAACTGTACAATAGTCACAAATTGATATATTTTACACTCTCACTGTAACCATTTTGTAGTGAACAACAGAGTAAGATAAGAAATTTGTATCAAACTTTCATCTGTAGTGAATGCACAATGATGCAAATAATCTGTTATTAGTTTACCTTCAAAGGACAATGCGTGTACAAACTGCATTCTGATGCAGAAAACATTAAGTAACTGATTTAAGAATATTTCTGCTGACATACAACGCATTATACTTCAAAATTTAGAAACATCAAGGAAGAGATAACTGTTTTAGGCTTATTTATTTTTATATGTACTAAAAATATTTATTTCATAAACATATTCTGGGTAGCAAAAAACTGTCCATGAGAGTGGTCATTACTGAACAAAGTAGAGTCTTACATCAGAGAGGAAATGAAAACTTGGAAGTGGTTGGGCAAATGATAAAAATGCTTCAGGCAATGTCAATGGAAGCAATCTATGTACAATAGTGAAAAAACAAAGTCCACAGCCGAAAAAAGTGCAAAATCAAGAGTACACCATCCCAATTCATAAAACAGTCACTTCCACTAGCCAGAGGTGCACAGGGAATCATGTTCATGGCTTAGGGAAACATGTTCCTGGTCATCCTCACTTTCTTCTTTGATGACAAAAACATTAAAGTCCTTCTTGGATGTGAACTTCAAGTAGCAGAATCAAACACTCCACTTTTGTGAAGTGCAAAACACAGTGGTAGCAGGGGAACTGGGAGACAATCTGAGGTGTGGTGGGTACCGGGTCAAACTTGATGTCAACGAGATCATGTAGCCACATAGCATTAAAATCTATTCAGGGGCCCTCTCTCATAATAGTCAAACCTCACCAACTAAGTCACAGGATTGCTCCCTCAACCTCTCAGATTGGCCTCAGGGCCTGCACGAGAGCAGCTAAGGACACAGATTTAGATGGAAACAATTGGGATGCACATGAGGGGTGAGCAGTGTGAGGCACAGGACTCTAAATGTTCTGGGCAGGTATGGGAAGGAGAAGGTGTTTCCTGGGCAGAGTGTGTAGATGGAGGCCCTGATGAAATGAAGATCTCAGAAGTTACCGAGGGGCTGGGTGCAGGCAGATGGTTTTGGGGACTACTCTAAGGATACCACAGGATGTTCTTGCTAAAGGACAGGAAGAGACCATATGTCTCTCACTTCTGGCTGGTGATGTCTACATTCCCAGAAACCCAGTTGGCTCTTCAGCCTTTATCTGGAGTCTCTTCATGCCAGAAGTTGTTACTCTCCAGACGGGTGCATTAGCCCTTTTTGTTGTTGCTTTCTTCCCCTCAATGATGGTAAAAAGTCTTCATGCCTGCATCTCAGTCGAGCATCTCGATTTTGCCTGGGGTCCTGTTGGGATGTTTTCATGCCAACAAAGCATCGCAAAGGATATTGAACTGGTCTATATTTTTTTAAACAAAACTTTCACACAAAAATAATTAATGGTGTGAAATTGTAAGGTAAAAGGAAACACTTTAAACTTGCAAAATGGAAATGGTACGGATTTGAAATGTATACTTTGGCCCACAACGTTAATGGTGACAAAAATCAGCGCTTTTTAAATGCATAATTCGTTAATTCAAATTAAACAAACACTGAACATACACGTTAATAAAGTTTAACTTTCAAAACTTTTATACCACAAAAAACATCATATTAAATATAGCATGAGGGGTAATAACAAAGGCCACATAGAACACATGATAGGACACCTCTCTCAAGAAACGTGCATTAGGTGATTAATTCTAATATACACTTCTACACCATCTCTCTGGTGCTCTGGCTCTTCCAACTGAGCACGAAGGGCCGCATGGGCAGCTCTGAGGAATCTCCAGGGCAATTATGTCATGTGGGGGTTCTGAGAATGTGGCTGAAAGGAAAAAGGCCTCAAGTCGAGCTCAGCAACAAAAGCCTTCTCGGCAATTATAGCACTGCTTTCCCCACAGGTGTGGATACCAACTGCACTGTAGCACATGGCAATATCTATCTATATTAGGGCCCATACTGCATTGCTTACCTGGGTTGCTAGACCCCCATAAAGCGGAGGGTACTTTCTGATAACACCATGTCTGGTGGTGCCAAGAAGCAGCAGGATGGAGGACAATGCTATTGTGGCAAAAAAGGATGGCTTAGATTAATCACACAATGGTTGAGTTCCTCTTCCCATATGCCATTTCCTATTTGTTGTAGTAGGCAGACGTTTCTGCCCTGAATGCAAAGTCTCCGTAGTGCATAAGACAACGAGACTCTGCACTCGGTGCAGTGAGATCGGCATGTGGTAGAGAAACTTCTGCATGCAGAATAGAATTTTCCGTACCAGTACATTTTTGGAAATATAAATAAAAAACAGATACTTTTGAATCCCCAATATGTGTGTGTTAAGTAATGATTTGAGTATGTTTCCCCTTAACATAAGTGTAGTATGTGAGACTCTGTGATTATATTATGCTAATTATGAGCTAGTAACTAAAAATAGTTCCAAGAAAATAAAGTCAACTAGTTTTCCGAAGAACTTGACATGTTGGTTGCTGACATTATGTGAAATAGACTGATGTGAGTCAGGAAGGTATATGTAGAAAGTATGTTATTGGTTTTCTATTCGTCAGTAGCAAGGTACTGCCCAACCAAGTAAATGCAGCAATGAAACTAGCAGCTCAAGAATAAAAAAGTTAAGTAGTAAGCCCTACACCTGTAAACTATGACCTATTTCATGTACCCCACCTTGGGTACCTAGATGTGAGCGTCGTTGAATATCAGGGTCTTTATTTAAGCCCTATCACAGGGTGATGTTGTATGACACGCAACAGGCTACTACAAATTTTCAGACAATGTCTGGGGAGTACACTATCATTCCCCCTGCATAGCCAAGACTTTTGAATCATGACTTAAGAATCCCAAAAATACATTCAAATCAAAAGTCTTTATTCTGATTTAGAGTTAGAAAAAACAAAATAGGATTAAAATCCAGTTACTCTTTCCTCAAATTCCTACAATATGATAAATAAAAATAAAAAAACAACACTAAACATTACAAATTCATCAGTCAACATTTGTAAGAACACAAGAGCAGTGTAGACTTAAAAAAATCCCTTATACTTTAAGAATGGAATAATAAATGCTTGTTTTGGTTCAATAAAACATTTACAAAATATCACAAAATGAAGGCTATCCTGTGGAGAGACATTGTTGCAACCGCAGGGATCCAAAATCCCTGGATCATGACATCGTCTCGGAGAAGCAATCAATACATGCATAAGATTTCATCAGAACCTGGTAAGCAAAAAATGTTCATTGTTATTTTTAACTAAAGCAAGGTAGGGCTCCAACAACTGTGTTGTTGTAAACAACACATATCTATGAATTGTGGGCTTCAATAGTTTCAACTCCTCTCTGTACAGAGATCTTCTTTCTAAAAAGCGGTTCTTCATCCAGATTCTGTCTGCTTTACATATACTGTTAGAGCTCCCCCTCCCCAGGTGCAGGAAGAAATCCTTTATATATTTAAACCAGGGAATTTTGATTTCACACAAGAAGCAATCCCTTTAAATTAGCCTGATCAAGCTTAATTCCTCCATAGTCCAAAATATGATCCAGTCCAACAAAAAAGTGGAGGACTAATAGATCACACACATATCCTACACCCAACTCTTCATGAACACAGAGGGATGGGGAGCTTTGGAGAACACATAATAACCACTGCAAAAGCGGTTCAGTGCCGGGCAGCCCCAGATATCACTTCCATATAATTACTTTGAGATACATTTAGCTTGACAGATCTTCACCAGGGTTTCAAGGGGTTTGCTACCCAACCAGGATGCAAAGTTGAAAACTGCAGCAGTAGATCTGGTAACCTCCTCATTCTTTGCTGCCACAAGGGGTTTTCAAGTCATGTTGGCATCAAACAACACACCTATATGTGGAAAAGCTTTGACCATGGGAATTGCATGACTGCAGATACACCACTATCACAAAGGACTTAGAGAAATGAACTGCCAGGTCAAGCATTTCCATGAAGGCAAGAAAGGCGTTCAAAAGAGGTTGCAATCCCCTAGCGGTCCTTGCCATCAGGCCTGCATTGTCTGAATATAGCAGGAACAGGAACCAAGTGGGTACCACTGTGAGGACAGTCAACGTTGGACACCAGCAAATCTGCTTGAGACCATTAAACAGTGAATAAAAAATAAGCCAATGTACAACCTTGATGGACCCCTCTTCCAACTTTAAAACAATGAGTCTGAGCTGACTTGAATACCTAACTGACGCCATGGTAAGAGCATGGGGGTCCCACAAGAAATAAACAATATTTGGGTCCATGCCATTCTGAAAAGGATACCCAACAATTTATCCTGATTCACCCTGTTGAAAGCCAAAGTGAGGCCCATAAAGGCCACATGAGGAGATTCAGGGTGGGTGTAGGAAAGTGCCACTGTTGGCATGGTTACCCACCCACTTTTTGCCTAGTGTTGATGCCAACTTTGATTGAAAGTGTGCTGGGACCCTGCTAACCAGGCCATTGTTCTTTCCCTAAAAATGTGCCTTTGTTTCCGCAATTGGCACAGCCCTGGCACACAGTTAAGTCCCTTGTAAAAGGTACCAATGGTACCAAGATCCCTGTGGCCAGGGTGGGTCTTTAAGGGCTACACCATGTATTATGCCAGCCTGTGGGACCCCTCACCCCATGCACACTGCCTTGCAGCTTGTGTGTGCTGGTGGGGAGAAAAAGGCAAAGCCGAGATGGCACCCCTCCCAGGGTGCCATGCCCAAAAACAAATGCCTGTGGTATAGGTAAGTCACCCCTCTAGCAGGCCCTTAACAGCCCTAAGGCAGGGTGCACTATACCACAGATGGGGGCATAGCTGTATGAGCAAAATATCCCCACAGTGTGCCTGAGAAACCCCCCGTACCTCGCCTGCAGCCTCTGAGTGACCCCCAGGGTCCCCTCGTAGAGTTGCATTGAAAACCCAACGCCCTGTTTGCACCCCACTCCCAGCTGCCCTAGTGCTGCTGAGGGTATGTGTTTGGTGCCTACTTGCGGCCCCTCCAGTCCTGTCTTGAACCCCCCTCGTCGGCCCTCCAAGTCAAGGGTACTTACCTGCTGGCTGACCGGATTCTAAGTACCCCCCTGTCTCCATAGGTTTCCACGTTAATTTGGTGCCTCTTTGACCTCTGCACCCGACCGGTCCCGTGTTGCTGGTGGTAGGTGTTTGGGGTTAACTTGATCCCCCAATAATGGACTACCTAAAACCTGGGGATAAGAACTGTAAGTCGAATACTTACCTGTAAAACTGCACAATCTTTTCTTCCCCCAGGAACTGTTGAAAATTACAGTGTCCACTTTTAAAATAGTTTTTTGCCTTTTTAAAGGAAACTGTATACATTGTTGATTCCATTCAAAGTTCTGAGTATAACTATGAAAAGTACCTTACATTTTATGTACTTACCTGCAAACTGAATCTTGTGGTTCTAGAAATAAATTAACAAAACATATTTTTCCATATAAAAACCTATTGGTCTGGAGTTGTCATTGAGTGTGTGTTTCTTCTATTGCTTGTGTGTGTACAACAAATGCGTAACTCTACCCTCTGATAAGCCTAACTGCTTGACCACACTACCACAAATAGAGCATTAGTATTATCTATTATTGTCCATGTCAAGCCTCTGGAGAACCCCTTGAATCTGTGCAAACTATGGCCCTCATTTCGACCTCAGCGGTCTTTTTTAAAGACCGCCGAGGTACTGCCGGACAGAAGACCGCCAGTGTTGGTGGTCTACCGCCAACCAGATTATGACTGGTAGCGACCCTCTGCCATTATTTGGATGGAGAGCCACCAGAAGCCATACTGGTGGTCGGCGGAGTAGTGGAGGCTGCTCCTCCATCACTGCCATGTCATCAGAACACTGCCCACTGAATTACGTACCAGTATTCGGTGTGGCAGTGTTCTGGTGACGGGGTGCTGGCGGCAGAGCAGCCCCCATGGATCCCCTTCCCTCCTGGAGGACCACCAAAGCAGGTAAGGTGATTGTCCGACAGGGGATGGGGGTGTGGGGTGTTGTGTGGTGTGTGCGTGAATGGGGGTGTGAGTGTGAGTGTTTAGAGGGGGTGTGTGGGTGCGTGTATGTTTGTGGGGGGTGTGATGTGAGTAGTGGAGATGCAACGTGTATGCATGTGTGCATGTGTGCTTGTATGTGCGCATCTATGTGTGTGTGAGTGGTGTGTGCGTGCGTGAGTGAAGGGGTGGTGGGTGTTTAGGGTGGCCTATGGAGATCGAGAGGGAGTGTGTGGGAAGAGGGCCCTACCACCTTTGGGGGGTATTGGGGGGTCGTGGGTGTTGGGGGAGGACTCAGGGGAGGGGGAGACCCCAATCAGTACCAGGGAATTAATTCCCTGGCACTGATAGTGCCTAGCACCATGGATTTTGTGGCGGTTCAAAATCCACAAAATCCATGGCGGTATGCGGGGTCATGACTAGTAACGGGCGCCAGGCTGGAGACAGTTGTCTCCAGCCTGGCGGTCATTACCACCGTGGCAGACGGTGTGGGACATTGGCGGTTTGGCATGTGCCAAATCGACAATGTCATAATGGGGCAGTAATTACTGCCAGCCTGTTTGCGGTCCTACCGCCGACATTGCACCGTCCGCCAGGGTTGCAATGAGGGCCTATATCTCATTTTGATATAGTATATACAAAGTCAGCTTCCTACAGTGGACAATGAGGTATGGATTATTCACTAGATATAGGTTCAGCCACTGATTGACGGTGGACTTCCCTTGTCTGAAATCAAACTGCAGGTCAGAGATAATGTTGTTCTCTTTCTCCCAGCTGGATAACCTTACTACAGTACATGCCACAATACCTTTACTACTGAGTCAATGAGGAATATATGTCTATACATTGTGGGTTATCTTTCTTCCCCTTTTTAAAAATGGGAACTGTAACTGAAGTAGACCAGGAGTGTAAGGGACCCTCTCGAAATGCAGCATTTAAAATCTGGGTCAAAACAGGACCCCAGACCATAATGTGACTAAGGAAAATTCAGGGGAGATACCATCTGTGCCCGGGCCTTGTTACTCGTTAGACCCTCAGTTCCCTGAGGGACTTCTTTTAAGTTGAAAACCAAGTTTGACCTTGCTAAGGTGAGCAACATGGGTATGGTTGCCTCTGCTAATGACGAATGATTATAAAATCCTTCAAAGTGGGAATCCAATTGATTGGCAGCAGTGTGGTGGCATAGGGCAGCATCTTAGCCTGTGCAACACCAAAAGGTTACTCTACTTTTCTTAGAGCTAGCTAGCTCTAGGTCATCCCTCGCTTGTGATCTGAAATTGTCTCTACATCTCTTTAGCTTATATGTATAGCTTGAATGAGAGATGGCAACAAGGTCTCCATCTCTGGGGTTAACTTTTATCACAATCTTTAGGGTCAGTAGGGTCTTAGAGCAAAACCATCTGGGATCAAGGGAAGATGAATTAGTTACTGGGCAAGATAAGAGTGCTGCTTCCATGTTAGAGATGTTCCTAAAGGCCTCTAATATCAACTGGAAGAGTTAAAATGAGGGCCCCTGATTATCAGGGGCAGATTCAGGGGAATCTAGACTAGAGCAAAAACAATAACCGCCTGCCCTATGTACTTTCAAATGCCACTTGTCAACTATTAGATAATTATTTACAACGTGTGTTGAGCCCAACGTATAGTACAAATATACATAAACAATTTCTTTAATATCAAATAATTTTCTTATTACTATTCAGTCAATATATTTTCTTCTGAATTCGCAACAAGCTTATTCTTGCATACAATAATTATAAGTAACCAAATCGACACCAATGTCGTCAAAAACCTCCCTGAAAGGGTGCCGCACAACCTTCATCACACAACATAATATTAACATTAAAAACCTAACACACATTCATACATGTCAACAGACATTCATCAACCATACACAAATTGCAACCAAACCATCACATCAATATAAAATATTTATATGTGGATACGAGAAGACATCTAAACATCACTGTGTTTATGTATTGACTATTGTAAGTAATACAAATGTGTGGGAAGGCTTCAATTGTACTGCACCCTGCTTCATTTCTACAATCATTACATCATTGTTTCACATTTTAGCATGTTGAAATGCTCTATAGAAATAATCTTAATTCAGAAACACATTGCATCCAATCCTTTCAGTCTTTTTATGTATCTTTATTTCATTGATTGTGCTCCAGGTCCCCAGTTTGTTAATGCCGACCCGCATTTTGGTGCTAAGCTAAACACTGTCACATCTTCTTCAGGGTGTAGCAATGAAATATAGCACAAAACATTGCAAAGGGAGAGAGGGAATTTTGCCCGAGGAAGAATATATGTGTGCTTTATTTGAATTTGTTCAATCTTTTTTACTTTATTGTGCATTATCACTGAACATCCTTAGCTTGTAAAAGTAGGAAGAATTTGTGGGCTAGAGGCATAAATCAGCTTGTCTAGAGAGAAGACCAACCTGTTATGATTTAAAATATCATTCAACTCTGTAGCCTACAAGGAGGCTTTTTACTCTAACAACAAGAGGGCAATCACAAAGGTGTAAATTAATATCCTCTGCAATGACTAAATCAGGAGAGCTGGCCTCTTTGTCTGAAAGATATTCAATAAAAGAACCCAAGGATGATATGTTAGAAAAGCTTGATAAGCCTGCTATTGTACTATAACAATGCGGTAGATGGAATAGAGGGGGCAGACAGGCAGTGTCAATCTTAATGCTTGTAAAACTGGAGAGTCAGATGATAATTCCTTATTACTTCGTTACACTGCTGAGGTGATATAGATCACTAAGCCCCCTCTAGCCCTGCCAAGTGGTTGAAGCAACAGCAGGGACAAAGTTCGCTTTATAACCCTCCAAAAAGAATCAATTAGAATTGGTTACTCCTGTAAACAAAATACATTAAATTTCCTGATAAGTGAAAGCCAGTTTGCGTCACTAAATTTAGATACAAGTCCAGCAATGTTCCAGGATGATAAATTAAGATCATTACAGTAGTGCGAGACCAGGGGTCACCACCACTACTCAGTAGCGGTCACCAGAGAAAGAGTGGAAAAAACGACAGCGGGAAGGGTATCAGGGTTCAATGAGGAAACATAAGGATCAAATCAATCACAAGGATCTGGGGGTGCTCAAAGGGGCAAATCGATTAACAGACACCACAGATGTAGTTGTGGGAAACTTTAATAGTGGAGGATGACTTGGATGGCCCACTTTTGTCCTTGGTTCTGCGCAGACAATCTCCAGCTTGTAGAAGAAATCCAGCAGCAGTGCCTACATTGCAGACAGTTTGCCCAATGTGCAGCCCTACTGAATCCCCTTCATAAGATTTCACATCTTTCACCAGCCAGCTCACTCTAGTCACTCTGTTTATCCACTACTGGGTATAGAAAGCTCTGTTGGAATGGGATCTAATGATATTTTAACTGGTCAAAGGACACACCCATGCCACAGACCAAGGGTAGCAAATCCCCAAGCACCACTACTGTATATGGAGTTGCACCAGATGGCAAATCTATCACGACCTCACTTTTGGCAAAAGCTGGGTGAACCTGAGAGACACCCACCAAGGAGCCTGTGTCTCCGGGTGTTGCTACTATCTGGATGTAGAGCTGAGCATGCTGGTTTGAATGAATTTAGATACTTTAGTAAAGCACGAAGACCTGGCTATCAGGGTGTCTGCAGGCACTGGAACTATAGGGGAAGGTTTAAGATGACAATGACAATGACAAAGCTTGGAGATTTTGTCGACTTCAGCACCAAGCTTGTCAATTTCCCCCCTAACTGGAACTATACATTCATTGAGAGCAGCAATAAATTTGGTAGGAATGGGGGTCCATGCAGAATCATCAGGCACATCCGGGCAGATATTAGCTAGGAAGATCAAGGTGCCAGGGGTATGCTTAAGCATGCCATCGGTTTTGGAGTTCAAATGCCTAGACTTTCATTTCCGTTTATCGTCTGGGGTACAATTTGAAAGTGAATACTGAGCCAATGAATCCACAAGAAAGCCAGAGACAGCAGCATTTAGTGAAACATCCACAATAGCCATGGGCCCTACATGTCCCCCTAAAATTACATGGTTAGTATTAGTGGGTAAAAGAGTCATGGTGGGGCCAGCATAAACCAGAGACAGCCACCTTTCTGCCAAGTGTATTTCCTTGGTAGTAATGCCCATGGCACTTGCCAAACAAGTGGCTGTGGTTGTAGTATTGGAGGCCAGCATGGATTTGGCATTTGTAACTTTCATTTATCCCAAAAAGAAAATACAGAAGCCCCACAAAACTAGGACTGTTGTAGGAGAAACTGGAGGTGAAGATAAGCAGTCAAGATGGAGTGAAAATAAGGAAGATAAGGAAGACATCACTTACTTCCTTGGAATAGTATCCAAGCAGTGTTCCAGATTCATCCTCATTCAATAAACCAAGAGACAGGACCCTGTTGTGTAGCCATTTTAGTTCCAGATCCATGCACGTTATTTTAGCACACTAAGCCTCTGCACACTTTTACCTAGATATATTTTATTTGGCATTGCATTGCTATTTTTACAATAACCATTTTTACGGTCTTATTTTATTTTCATCTATCTAACTGTTTTCGCCTAGCCCTGCACTGTGTTCTCAAACAAGACATTCTTGATCACTATGTGCTTCATTCAAGGCTACAGTTTGGTACATTGCGGATGAACGTGGTAGAAGTTTAGTCTCCAACATTCGTAGAAAATACATATCCTTACGTAGGGACATTTTATCAGAATATCAGCTGTGTTGTTATATAAACACTTCCATGTCTATCACACGTTAGAGGAAGATTCCAGCCAGGGAACCACAACTGTATGCTGATTGCTGAACGCTTCGCTACAGATGCTAATGCAGACAACAGGCCTTTGCTCAGGTATGGGGGTTGATGTCTTCCCAGGGGAACCCGAAAGGCAGAATTAGAGCTTAACATGCTGTGCTAAAATTATAACCCAGATAGGAAATGGACCCTCGATTATAGTGACAATATGATAGTGTTGTTTTTATGCTTCACTCTTCTCGTCACCATTTTAATACTGTCATATTGTGTTGTCCTGGTTATTGCAGCTCACGCTTTGCTATCTAAGATGCAGATGTTTTATTAAACTAATCATTAAAACATATATTGCTTCTGTTTGTCATTTTATATGAGACTGAATTGTAAATGAGACAACCGGATGCGACCTGAGTGACCACGACTTCCCTGAGAAGCCTAATATGTCATGTGTTCGGCTGCCCAATCATCACTATCTCCCGGTGGAGAGGAGGCACTGCTAGTTGGCCGGAGCAAAACCCGGATTTAGAGCTACAGGTGTCACCTGCAGTGGGTTAGACTCAGTCTCCCACACCGCGGACGATCTTGCTGCTCAAAAACCAGTAGTCTCATTAAAATAATGAGAGCCTACGTGACAACCCAGCCCAGTCTCATTCATCTGTGGATGGGCACAGATAGGCCTTCTCTTCGCACCGCCTTGGCCTGGTCATGTCCCATGTGCGTCTAGTGCTGTGGGGGCACAGCAAGGATAAAAATGCCTCCTGGAGCGAAAAGAGCAAAAAGAGCAGTACATTCATTAACAGCTATACATGTATGTACCTATGCCCTATTTCACCTCTGTAGACTAAGCATGGTTGAACATGTGGAGGGTTTGAGGGGACAGAGAGCGAGAGCATTCCCAGCATCACCTGAAACAAAGACAAATGAAATGTTTAAAAAGTGTCCTCATTTAAAAATGTATTCCATCATTCCTACACATCTGCAGTGGGTGTGAGGGTAATATGTGGGTGTTGTGATGTTTGAGTATAGAAGAAATGGCACTCCCATATGCACTTGTAGCTCAGTGCGAGGTGTTGTTACTTACCAATGAGCTATATGTTACTGAAATCCCCAGCAACCATGCAACGTGCAAAAGGTGGCTGTTAAAAGATGTAGCTGCTCTATGTGTTTGCAGGCAAGGCGTGTACACATCAGTGAAGCAGCCCCTGGCATCACAGACAGCTGGCATGTTGATGGACGGTCAGCGATGTCTGTTGCTGAAAAGATGTGTATGTTTCTGTGTGGTGAGGTGATTGAAGTGCCACAAAAGAGCACCCAGTGGTATCTACCTGGCATCTACCACACGAGAGAAGTGGACAAATGCATAGAATTCACTTGCCCCCTTTGCCTATCTGCAAGGGAATGCCACATAGTGAGAAACTGGTGCACTATTCTGGTGATTCATCTCTGTACCTAAGTAAGAATTCCTCCTTTTCCAGCCACTCTGCGCATTTCTTTCACATATACAATTAAAACATATAACCGTGTATCCAAAGACTCTGTAATCAGTGTGAGAGCTCTGCATAGAAAAACAATAGAAAAGGCTGAGGTGTAGTTTGTGAATATTATTTGGCAGTACATGTGTAGCACTACTGTAGTAGCATCTCAAAACATATTACAAAGTGCAATTTGTGAATGGACCTCAAAATTTCTACATGTTCTATTTTCTTTTTTAAAACATTTATTTATTTCACATATTCTTAGAATATAACATCATTCAACTGTAATGAGATACTATTGCTATGCAGGCCCACACAAAAACGCACCACCTTAACAAAAGTCCTCCCTGCCATCAGCCATTGTCCAACACACGCACTCATAGGATTAAGACACACATTGCCAAAGAAATGTACCAGCTCTCTCTTCTGAAGAAAGTCAAACATTTCTTCCAGAATGTGATTTCAGAACTTCTGTTCAAGTCCTTGCAGTCATACATCAAGGTGGTGGTAATGTGCTACTCTATGGCCCGGGATCTACACTAGCACCCCTTTGGGGCACACATCCTACACCCCTCAGTACTTCTCCAATGATCCTATGATCACATTACCCCCATTCCAATGGAACTCGATTGGTTCTCCTAGAAAGCCTGTACCATCTTCAAAACGAGCTACGTTATCTGCAAATGATCACAGCCAGCACCCCAGCTAATCTGACAAACTCACTATGTCTGGTGCTATTCAGCACTCCCACAACTAGGACACAACTGATATGCAAGTAATGAACTGTTAAAAATAAAACCAAGAAAGAAGACCTTGTGCATTTATGCATCCATCTCCACAATCTGAAAGAACATCACCTTATCCAAGAAGACTGCCCCAACGCTGCTCCAATTTACAAGAGTTGAATACCCAGCTCTTTAAACAACACTACATCACTATGCATTAACAATCCACAACATGCCGACTTTAAGCCTTTGACAACGTTCAGTGTTTCGCTGCCTGTAGGTTAGGTTCGCATTACAGAAATACCATACACAATCATACATTCTACTACTGGTATGGCCTCGTAGCTCTAATAAAGTTTTATTAACTACCAAGGTGATTTTTTTAGATGTCATTGCATACGGAGTATGATTTTTCTGGTAAAGCGGTATGACACATGATGTATTGTAGTTCTTTTATTAGAGGGACAGTGATGACTATGACTAAGCCAACACTCCTTAAGGAGAATACAAAAATGTGTTTATATGTGTCTCTTTAAAGTACTTTTATTGATAGTCGTGTTTAAGGGCTGGATTTGGATCTGACAAACGTGACGGATATCTAGTCTGTATTATGATCCCTATAGGCTATAACGGGATCGTTATACGTTGGACAGCGTATACCCCTCCGCCAAGATCTAAATAAGGCCCTATGTCTGTTCCCTTGTTTTATACAAGCTTCAGTACAATTTGGAACCGAACTGCTGTGTTGCTTTTGTGTTTTAAACATTAATCTATCTACAGTAATTGTCTAAAATGTATTTATTTTAGCTTATTCACGAATTCAAATTGAATTGAAGCTGGCCTTTCAAAGTGACAGTGAGCAGAAAGACGTAAAGGAAAAAAGAAACCAAGTGTTTGATCATTATCGGTAAATGTTCTTCAACCAAAATGTTGTTTAAACCATCTAACAGAGCTCCACATACTCAGAAAACTATGCCATTAGCTGTAATAATTTTCTTCTAACATGGACTGCTGCTTTTACGGACAGAAGAGAGTGGGATTCTGCGTGATAAGTATTCAGCTCAGAGGTACAAGAAACCAGAGGCTATTAATACAATACACTGCAGTTGTAAAGCAACCCAATGTTCACACTTCATCTGCTGTATGTTCATCTATATTGAAATATTCCTCTTGGAAATTCATCAGTCATCTTTTGAATTCACTGCTGTATTTACTCTTTAAAATATTTTCCTTACATAGCTGGCCTAAAACAAATGAAAAAAACAGATCTCACCTTTTGCATATGCAATATTTCCTAGATGTAAGAATTGTAACTCTCCAGACACAAAGCAGATGCAAAGCTACACGATTTTTTTACTCAGAAAATTCGTTTAGCTTCTAAAAAAATGAACCCTTTGCTTGCTCCAAAAATGTGGGTTGAATTTGTTCAAATATGTCAGTCTACATAAAAATGTGTGGTTTATAACATAGTTAGCATATCCCAACATTAAATATTGTGAAAGTATAAATATATTTCTTTTGAAACTTGTTCAAGCATGACTATAGGCAAATGCAATGTAATATGGTATTATGAATACTATACAAAAAAGCACAACCTTAATGTAATTTCAGACTGAGGTATAGCATTGTTGGTAATGAGTAACAAATTCAGAGGTGGAGCTGAAGACTATGTAATCCCTTGTGTGCTTCTTTTAAACTCAAATCAAGTAAACCAATGTTGCATGGATTAAAAGGGAACACAATTCAGGTCGTCAATAGAGGGATAGCTTTTCACTTCTCCTTTATACCGTTGTCACTGGTATATGTTTTGACCTTTTATTAGTCTTCTAATGTTTGTGGTGCAAATCTCATCAGAAAACATGCATTGACAACACCAATAGGTCTGGTTTTAAAGGAATGCTGGAACGTTCAAGCTCTGGCAGCTGAATGAATAAACAATATTATCACAGCGGTGTGGAAGCCAAGCATTTTTTGTGGAAGCACACACCTTCTGTCCAATCGCAGGTACTCCTGACTCCCAACATCTGGGCAGAGCAAAGCCGCTCTCTCCTGTTGATTCTCACGTAAGCTGTCAAGCCAGACCATAAAAACTCGGGCCCAGATTTAGGAGGGCCTAGCGCCATTCCAACGCCACATTAGAGTAATTTATTTTTGCGCTAATGTGGCGTTGGAAGGCCAAAAATGCAGCTGCATATTTACAAAGTGGTGCAATGCTTGCATTGCACCACTTTGTAACCCCTTGTGCCTCATTATGCCTGTGCTTTGTTATAATGTATGCAAGGTGGGGCATTCCGGCACTATAGGGGCTGAAACAATGGCACAAAGAAATCAGAGAGATTTCTTTGCATCATTTTTATCTGCATTTTTAATGCCAGTTAAGAGCAGGCTTTAAATGGAGGCTCCCTATGTTTCCAATGGGCCACTGGGTGCTTTGCAGCATTAGCGTAAAAAACTGGTTACGCTTATCCTGCAAAGCACCAGACTAGCATAAAAAATTATGACTCTAGTACCCCTGACTACTGCCTTAGTGCGCAGTATTTTAAATATGCCGCACACATTGTGGCATTATAGGGGGCAAAAGGGCTGAAGAAAAGTGTTGCTGCTCTAGGTGAAGTGCCACTTTTCATAAACCTGCCCCTAGGACTCTTTCACAAGAAGTACCACTTGAGGGTATCTGAATTGCAATTCAGCAACACTGACTGGAGGTAGCGAATAACTATTAACTGGTAGAGCAGGCAATTAATTTGGTCTCCCATTGTCAATGACCTTCTTGAAAGTCCACAAGCACAGACTTAGAGAACAGAAATTTTGAAATTGAATATGCCTCTCACAAACCGGTTTTACATTAATAATAAATTGATCTACAAAACATATTTGGACCAAAATTCAGAAAAAAAGTAAACGCTCCTGTCCACTTAATTGAATTGCGTTCACTAACAAAGCGAAATTGGACTTTACAGGGAAGACTTTAGAGTTGGTTTTGCTCTATATGAAAAGCCTCATGTTCCATTCATTACAGCTCCCCTTGAATTGTGCAAGCAGGGACGCATGCTTGCAATCACCAAATGCACACACATATATAAAAATCTAATGTAATCTTTATACTGATTTATCTGATATGATATGATATGATATATATGATATGATTTATCCAGGTTCCAAAGTTTTCTCTATGCAGAACGACTACCCTTTTCTCACCTCTAGAGTGAGTATCCTGTTAGGAAGGTACCTTTGCTTCAAAAACTTGTAGGCATTTAAAATGTATGTTGGGAAGGCTAGTCTACTTGTTTTGTTTTTATGTGGTTATTTGGTTCTCACTTGAAACAAATCATGCCCATTCATTTCAGAACCAGGCAGCTGCAACCTAGGGCAATCAGCGGACTGCCTACCTTCTTGTTTTTACGGGCTTAAGGTTTGATGGTGAATGCCTTTGCCAAATAACATATACAGTTGTTCAAAATTAATTTGTATTTGTTCATGGTAGTTTCAACTTTTACAAATATTCTGAAAGAAGCAATAGCGCCAGATCTTTTTGAATAATCAAACAGCTTACTTGCAAATTCTAAATCACAATATAATTTCATTTAGAAACACCATGGGACAGAAGTGTCAAGCATTTTTGCATTCTCAAATGACTTGATTCTCAGAACCATGTAAAAAAGGCTTTTTCTTGTGTACAGAACTAAATTGCTATTTGAAAGCACGTTACAAAGGGCCCGATTCGCTATTTGCGACGTCGCAAAATCCGAAATGGGATGCAAAAATCTAATTTCCGAAATGTAAATAGCGATGCGACCCAATACCGACTCGCAAAAATTGCGACCTGATTTTGCGACTCGCAAATAGGAAGTCGCAAATTGAGAGTCGCAAACCATATGCAAAAGCCAGTTGAAAATTGCGACTAGTCGCAAAAAGCCCATTTTGCACATCCAGATTACCACTGATTCAGAGCAGGTGGTAACCAGAACCAACGTATAAAAGGAGACCCAGAGGGCATCTGGGTGACGCAAAATGGCTGAACTGTACATGATAGCATGGAGGAGGAGAGTCCAGGCCGCCCAGCAGAGGAGGAAGAAGCAGAGACAGGAGAGGATATACCGAGCCAGGCAGACACTATTTCAACAAACTGAGGAGGAGATATAGGACCAAAATAGATTGAGCAGTGCTGCAATCTTAGAATTAATTGAACTACTGAATCCTCAGCTTGGACGACAGACAATGCGCGGCAGCGACATCCCTACACATGTGAAAGTGCTATGCTCACTGCACCTCTTGGCCTCGGGTAGCTATCAGGGGGTGATTGCTGTGGCAGGTGGGGTATCCCAAAGTGCACTCTCACGATTCTTCAGATGTGTCCTAGATGCCATACTCAGACACATGTCCAGATATATATACCTACCCAGGAATGAGGCAGAAATTAACAGCGGCAAGTTGGACTTCTACAGAATTGCCAACTTACCCCATGTAATAGGGTGTGTGGATGGGACATATATACAAATGTGCCCTCCTGCAAATCTGGAATATGTGTTCCGCAATAGGAAATGTACCCACTCACTAAACATCCAGGTGGTATGTGACACCCATAATGTCATTACTGACATTGTAGCTAAATACCCAGGGAGTACACATGACTCATACATTTTCAGGCACAGTGGGATACACCAATGCCTAGAACGTGGGGAGTTTGGAGACGGATATCTATTAGGTATTGCTGACTACACCCTGAAGCCATACACACAGGTCACTGTGTAACCCATTGATGCCCTGCTAAATTTTCCTTTTTTGTCAAACAGGTGACAGTGCATATGCCCTGAGACCATGGATACTCACCCCGTACCGAACACCTGGCAATCAGAACGAGAGGCGATATAACAGTGCACATTGTCAGACCAGAACTGTAGTGGAGAGGACCTTTGGCTTGTTAAAGGCAAGATTCAGATGCCTCCACAAAAGTGGAGGTGCACTCCAGTATGCCCCAGAAACAGCATGCCAGATAGTTGCCACCTGTGGCATCCTTCACAACATTGCCACCAGACGTGGGCTACATCTCACCCCTGAAGATACAGACACGGAGGATGAGGAGCAAGAGCTACCACACCGACAGCCTGGGGATAGAAGCATCGCAAATGAGGGCAGACAGAGACGGAACCACATTGCAACCCAATACTTCGGCAGGTACGTGGCAACCATCACCTCACTCACTAATGTCAGACACACATAGCCCAGTTATGTAGTGAAACAAACAACACCTTTTTATTTCTAAACTATGTAAAAGATAGAATAGTGCTGTATACCACAGTCTTGAATTGTCAATTGTCATTTAAGACACATTAAATTCATGTGCCTTATTCACAGTACAGTTTGGTGGCTCACACCCTCCTCCTATTGCGGCCACCATGGGTCATTCCTGGTGGGTCCCCTGACCCCTGCCGTGCACTGCTACTCCGAAGCACACGGGAATTGCTGGCAGAAACACTACTTATGGTCGATCCCTCCTCGCTGTCCTGCGGGGTATCCCCTGTGCCCCTTGCAGCCTGCCTGCTGTCCATTAGGTCCACCGCATGGCTGATGCGGCCATGTCCTCGTGCCACATCCCCTGAGAAATGGCCAAGTTCAACCTGGAGGCTGACTGTACGCCTTGACAGGCATGTGGTATCAGTGGCAAGGCGCCCAATGGATGCTGCCAGTCTGTCAAAGTGGGCGGCAGTGTTGCACTCCCTGCGCCTTGCCTGTGCCCTGTCTGCCACAAGTTCAGTCACCAAATGTTGAATGGCCTGTGTTAAGTTCCCCAGATGTTGGTTCATGTGGTGGAACTGACTGTCCACATTTGTCATCCCATGTGTCATTGTGGTCTGCAGTCTATTCAGGTTTCTGTTAATAGCCCTTATTTGTCTCTGATGGAGGCGCTGACCCTGAATCAGTTTAGACCTCCAGTTCTGCAAACTCTGCTTCTGACACATCATCCTGGGGCACAGACGGAACTCTGCGCCGGCGTCTGCGCACTGCTCCAGCTGCTGGCTCTGTGCACCTCTCTGTGGGGCTGGGCCCTGGTGCTATTCCTGCAGCCTCCATGTGCTGCGTTGGATCTTCCATGGACCCTGGTGGTGTTCTGCTGGGCCTTGCTGTGTCACTGGCAGGATCCTGCTGTGGGTCTGGCCCATGTTCCTCTCCCTGCCTTTGTTCACTGCTTGGGGTGTCTTGTGGGAGACCTGTGGGACATAGGGGATACACTGTCAGTCTCACACATCTGTTTTATGCCTCATAATAAACATTTGGCTATATTTGGACTACTGTACTACATTTCCCATAATGCACTATTCTAGAGGTTGCTAGACTGGAATGGAGTTAATCTGGTGGTGCCTGCTGCTGTGTACGGGGATAGTGTGTATACTGCATTTGTGGGTGTCAAAGCATATCTCATGGTACTCACTTTTTGATGTCCCAGGCGCTGAACTGTCCAGTTCTCCCATGCCCAGTACGGCCTCTGGCTCCAGTGTCTGCTCCACCATGCTTTCCAGGGCTGTGGGTGGTGGTACAGTGGATGGGCCTCCTCCGGTGCCCCTCATCTCCCTCATGAGCTCCGCAACCCTCTCCTTGGTCCTGGAGCGCAGGTCATACCACCTTTTGCGAATTTCCTCGAGGGTGCGGTGGCTTACCCCAATGGCAGTGATTTTCTGTCATATTTCTTGCCATAATCTTTTCTTCTGAGTGTCAGGGACACTCATTGCTGCCTTTCCGAAGAGTTCAACATGGTGCAGGCAGCATTCTTCTGTAAGGACCTCCAGTTCTTTGTCTAAAAATGTATTTTTTCTCCTTCTGCCAGCACTGCCTGTCTCCTCCATGGTTGCTGCAGCTCCTCTCACCTTGGTGTGGCTCAGCAGTTTGAGATGGGTGTGGTCCTCCCTCCTCCCAGGTCTATTTGATGACTTCCTGGTTCTGATGTCATCACCAAGAGCCAGGAAGTGGGTTTCCCAACTGTTGTGGTGCACCTGCAGGCAGTTTGCAAATCAGTCGCAATTTGCAACACCCTTCTCGCAAATTGCGATCTCGCTTTTAGCGAGGTCGCAAATTGCGACCTCGCTAAAGGTGGAGGTCGCAAAATGCGGTGCGACACCTCTGCGACTCGCAATTTGGTATCGCGAGTCTTTCTTGCATTTGGTTTTGCAAGTTGGAAATAGCGATTCGCATGGAGTCGCTATTCCCAATTCACGAAATTTTACCTACCTACATTGGCCCCAAAGTCTCAATCTAGGTTTGTGACCGAAGGGTTTTTATGGCATCTCTTCCAAATACCAAATCAGATTGGCATGTGTTAATGGTTATTGTTTTCTAACCAACTTTTATTTTCAAAACATACATTTTTTACCTTCTACTGAAAGGTATTGATAAGGCATTCTCAAACAAGAAGTGGTTTCCAAAGGACCCTTTCCTTTTTGAGAATCTTGAAAAAAAATATTTTCCCAGGGACCGGTTCCTACGCTTGAAAATGTTACTTGAACTTATTTTAATGCATCCCATTTCCTTTAAGCAAAGCGGGTTATATTTATTAAAAAAAAAATCACTAACATGTTGTCTGCTGACCTCAGCAGGCCACCATTTTTGGGATGGCTGTGATTCCTAGTAGGTCACAATTTGTAACCTACCTCATTAATATTCATGAGGTAAGTCCAAATGAGACCCATTAGGAAAAGGAAATTTGTTAACAGACATATTAGTACTTAGGTCAGTTCACAAATTACTGTACTGTTCACAAAAATACTGGTTTCAATACACTTCCTATGTTTTATTGTTTATTTATAGAACTCCTGTCTTTTGTATAAGTAATCATCTAGGGGCAATATTTTTGGTAAACTGTTTTTTTCATTCTTTTTCACACCAAATTTTGTTTATTGTTAGGACAATGACAATGTTTGACACACTTTGGGGGTTATTCCAACTTTGGAGGAGGTGTTAATCCGTCCCAAAAGTGACGGTAAAGTGACGGATATACCACCAGCCGTATTACGAGTTCCAAAGGATATAATGGACTCGTAATACGGCTGGTGGTATATCCGTCACTTTACCATCACTTTTGGGACGGATTAACACCTCCTCCAAATTTGGAATAACCCCCTTTGTCTCTTATAGCAAAGTCTAAAGAATTATATATAAGAACGGTTATAACAAGTGATTGTTCGATCTCCCATCTACTGCAAAAATAAATTTCAACACCAACCAGTCACAGTCCGGCTGACCACATAAGAAAAGAACACACACACATTCAAACCTCTTTGGCTGCTTTCACTGTCAGGGAATGCTGTGTGTTGCTATGCCATGAATTTTGAGGAATAATAATTTGAGGAAAAGGAGGAATGAGAGGATTTACAGGCAATTTACCATCATTGGTATATCCAAGGAACCTGCCATTGCCTGATTTTGCTTTCCACCTGATCTGATCCTTCACATGGCTGCAGACTGGGACGAGAAGCTAGAGTTTCCTTCATCCATCTGAAAGGCTATCCGTGTCCATGTAAAAAAAAAAATGCTGCTCTGCATTTCATTCCAGAAGGTCAGCTCAGAAAGAAGTGGCATCTGTGGGAAAGCACCCTTTTTGACATGGTCAGCCTCCACTCTTTGCCTAGTTTCTGATGTGGCTTTGACTGTTATGTCCTTTCTAACAGGTCTCCAGTGCAAGATCTCTTTCCCCAAAACTGCACAGTTGTATTGCACAATTGTCAAACACTTTAGCTACCACTGTAAGTTCCTAGTAAATGGTACCCTGGTGCCTATGGCCTGGGGTACTAAGGAAGGTCTCAGAGGGCTGCAACACTAATGTTGCCACCCTCAGGGACCCCTCAATTAACCCACACCCTGCTTTTATTGCACAATGCATGTGTTGGCGTACGCTAAGTTGAAAACATGACGAGTCACACACCCTTGTGTGCCAGGTCCGCTATCACAGCATGTGCCAGAGACAAGTCACCCCTAAAGCTGGTTGCTTCCAGGATCATGTTAGGGCATATATGCATGAGTAGATATGTCCCTGCTGTGTCTCTGTTGATTCTGAGACATAGTAAGGGCACACAGTAGCCATTTTAAATGCATGTTCTAGACATTGGTCATAACGAGTTCCCCCACTATATGATGGCTTCTCTGAATCCTGGGATGTCTGGTATCAAACAATATCGGAATAATGAACCCTCACTGACCCTAGTGAAGGATTTATTTACAAAAATGTACAGAGGGAACTTTATAGGTGCCACCTGAAAACCTACCCAGCTACTGGTGTGTACACTGACTGGTCAAAACCAGTACAGTCACCCTAGACCAAGTTCTGGCCCCCGAGGAGAGAGCCAGCACTCTCAGAGGTCCAGAACAAAGGCCTGCTTTGGACAGAGGTGATAACACATTGGCCAGTGCAGGCTAGACACCACAGGGCGGGGAGCTTCAAAGGCTTTGTTGCCTTTGAAATGCAACTTAGGTCTCTCCAAATGGCGGAAATGACCAACCCCCCGTTCTGACCCCACTTTTGGAGGCAGCACAGGGGGGAACATTAGTTAAATTAGAAGGAGTGCCCACTTCATGCCAGTCTTCTATAAGGTGGACGAGTTGAAGTGAGCACTACTTTTCACATTTCTCCATTTTGCTTGGATGGAATTAGGCCACTAGGGTTAGGGTTTTGCCTACTTCCCAACGGAATTGGTCATAAGTGGTCATAAGAAGGGTATAGTCACCCTAAAGGTAGTCAACCCATAAGCTACCTCGGACCCTCCCTATAATACCCCTAAATTGAGTATGTAGGTGACACTCCTGAACCTTAGAACTCAAATCCTGACTATCTGCGAAGAAGAAGGCCAAATAAGAGTCGATCCCAAATAGGAAGAAGAAGCAGCTGACTCGGCAGCAGCCCTTCCAGCCTGCCTTCTAACCTCACCAGACTCTGCACAAAAAGACTTGTCCTGCATCTGCAGCTTCAAGAAATTCAAGAAATTCAAGAAGCCTGCCTGCCTGCCTGAAAGGACCCAGACTCCAGCGGACCTGCTCAGCAACAAAGTATCCAACAAGGACTCTGCAGCCTGGAAACCTGACACCTGAAGTTACCTCTGCACCTGATGACCAGTGAGAAGTCCACCAACACTGCCAGCAGGGCTCTCCTGCTGTCCTGAGCCTGAGTGCCCCCATGTTTCACCCCTCCTGGACAAATCCAAGTCACCTGCAACCCCTGCATGCAGTCCTCCACGCCCCCAGCCTGATGGTTAATGACAAACCTGACACCTAAAGCAACCACTGCACCTCTGACCCCTGACCCCAGCTGAGGTGGGTCATTGGTGCCAATTATGCCCCCGGCTCCTGTGAGCCCAAGTCCACTCTGGGTATACTTCTGTTGGAATCCCCCACGATGCCTACAGCCTCAACTCACAGGACACCGTGACCATGAGTGCTCCTAGATGAGAAAACCCAGCACCAGAGAAAACCCAGCACCAAAGGACACCCCTGCATTTGTCAACCCTATGCACAGGACAAGAGGACCAAAGGTGTACCTATGTCCCCGAGCACCCCAAGTCTACTACCTACCAGCCAGAGACTGCAGCCTGTCACAGGGTCCATCTCCCATAGGAAACCATTTTGCGCCCAACGGCTTACTGTACCTCTGCACCCGACGGCCCTAATGCATCTCAGTGCTGTGGGGTTCTGATCAGTGACCAGTATTTACCTTAACTCCTTGAGATTGGATTTGTGTGTTGGTATTAACCGTGAGCTTGCTGAACATTGAGAATAAAATTGAGGATAACATTGAGAGAACTCTGAAAATTGAATTTTTGAATACAACATATTCCTGCCCTTTCCCTGTGATGCAGAGCAGCACAGCAAGGTGACTTGCTGTACTGCCCTGTGCCACAACCCAAACAAACAAGCCATACAGTAGTTTCCAAGACTTAGCTGCTGTAAAAATGTCTCTTGATGTCATTATTGATATTCTGATGATTATGTACAGGGGCTGCTACATGACAAAAGCTGAGAGAAAAGGGACAAAACATGGGCGAGAAAGCCATACAAAAACATACACAAAGATCCTATATAAGGAGATAAAATAATATTTTAGCAACAGGCATGCACACAAGGGGTCTGAGAGCAAGGAGAAAGCAGAAGAAGGAGGAAAAGTGAAGGAGCAGGGATGCAAAAAATCAGGAAGGGAAACAACAAGAAAGTAGTAAGAATGAGAGAAAGGAAATCAATAGGCAACACAAAACAAGGCTGAGAGCAAAAGGAAAGCAGTGAGAAAGAGGGAAAGCCAAGGAGCATGCACTCACCGGCACTAAAGCAAACTAAAACAGCCAGGTCTATAAACCCTTCCCAAATGCCATCAAAGAAGGGGAGTTCTGTAAGGACTCTGAAAGATCATTCCACTGCTTGGGGCCAATGTATGCAAAAGAGCTCCACCCTGAACCCCTCAGCCCCATGGAAACTCATTGAATTCTTGGCACTTTGCACAGGTACTGCGAGGATGACCCAAAGCATTGAAGTAGGCTGATGAGGAGCCACCAGATCTTGTAAATATCATGGTGCTGAACCATTTCTAGCCAGGAGCAAGGAGAAAGTGGCACGACGATTGGACAGGCAAGGAGTAGGCACACACACAAGGGGGCTAAGACCAAGGAGAAAGAGGCAAGAAGGAGTGACAGGAGAGGAGGAGGCACACACACAACAGGGCTGAGAGCAAGGAGAAAGCATTGAGAAGGAGAGACAGGCAAGCAGCAGCTAGTGCATAAAGGATTTTCAATGCATAGTCCCTGGGCATCAAAATATCCCCGCATCGCAGTGAGGAACAAAGACTGCGTGCCTGAAGAACGACACAACCCTTTGCAGCATAAAAAGAAATGAAGCATTGTCTGTGCTGTGCCAGAAAATCTGATGGAACACCTTATTTTTCCACCCATCTTCTACTCTGAGGTTTACGTGCATCATTATTTTTGACACATCCTGGGTACTGAGGGTTACAGAGAAACAACTATTGATATCTAAGATTTGAGACTCTTTCAAAACTTTTAAAAGTCATATTTCAACTTGCGCTTATTGGATCTTTTTCATTGTGACCTTATCTTATTCAAATAAATATTATCTATCTTTCTGAACCTGTGTGGTGTATTTCTGTGGTGTTTTCACTATGTTACTCTATGATTTAATGCACAAATACTTTACATATTGCCTTCTAATTTAAGCCTGACTGTTCAGTGACAAGCTACCAGAGGGTGGGCACAGGATAAATTGGATTGCGCTGTTACTTACCCCAACTAACATTGGTGGCAGTAGAGGGATATAACTTGTGTTTGTGCAGTGCCATACAATAGCTCTGCTTGAAAATCTTTAATCAATCCTATACATCATGTCTCTGGCTGGTTCCACAAGTGGAGTTGGGGACTTTGACCTCACCAAGCTGGAGGGATACACAGTTAACCAGCTGAAGGGCTTTTGCAAAGGTTAGGGGTACTTACTCATGGAGCCTCCAAGAAGGAAGAGTACCAAAAAGGAATGAGGGCCTGGACAGATTCCTACTCAAAAGCATGATGAGTTGGGGGAGCAAGTGGATGGCTCTCCCAAGGATCTGCCAACAGCAGTAGGGGGTAACACCCCTAGATTTGTTTCTCCTGCGAGACCAGGAAGGAGTGTCTCCAGTCACAGCCCGATCACAGAGGAAAGGAGCAAGGAGAGAGAATTCCAAGGATAAAAATAGAGGCAGAGGAGAGGAGAGCTGAGGCTGAAAGAGCCCTAGCTGAGATGATGCTTATCTTGGCTTAGGTACTCATTCTGAAAGAGCTGGAACTCAAGGATAGGCAGTTTGAATCCAGCAGTGATGGTGGCAGAATATGTACAGTACATCATGGAGACAAGAAGGTTTATATACACAAAGATTTGGTGCCCAGTTATGTGGTGAAGAGGACATTGACAAGTGGTTTTCTGCTTATGAAGTTGCAATGAGGGCATATGGGGTTCCTGAAGAGCACTGGGGGTGGGCTTGTGGAAACACATGCCTACACTTGGGAGGGACGCATGTCTGACATTAGAGGCTGGGGACCATAACAAGTAAACTCCCATGAAAACCATTTTGATTGCCAAATTTGGGCTTACCCCTGAGAAATATTGCCAAAGATTCAGGGACAATAGCAAGCTCCCCAACCAAACCTGGGTAGAATTCATTAATTTTTCCAGTAAGGCACTGAATAGCTGGTTACAGGGAGCAAGGTCAGTGATTATGTTGGGTTGCACAATTTAACCCTGCTCAGAATTTATTTTATAGAGCTGCACCAGCACCTACTTGACAGTAAGCTGACTGATCTTAGGAAGCTTGCTGAAGAGGTGGACCACTGGGTTGGCACAAGGGTGTCCAAGAAGGTACCTGGGAATGACCCCAAGAAGGCTGGTTCAGGTTCCGCCCAGCAGAGTGAGCGGGAGGTTAAAGAAAGATGACCTAGACAAGTCCCATAGTAGGGGGGAGAAAAGGTTCCCAGGCCCCATCTGAGAAACAGAGTGGTTGTTCTGCTGGCAGTGGCCCAGGGCACCGCATTTCCAACCCCACTGCTTTGAGTGCTCCCAGCTAGGACACAAGCAGGGGGATTCTGTCTGTCCAAGGAAGCCACCCACTGCTGGGACCTCTCCAGTGGTGGCCAATGTGGCCTTAGGAGAAAGTAGTCCCCAGGGGCAGGTCATAGATCATGCCATAATTTCCCTCATTTGGGAAATAGACTCAGAGGGTGAGCAGGTGATCCCTGAGGGTGGGAGTCATCACTTCCACCAGGTGGGAGTGAATGGGGTCCCAGTCACTGCTCTGAGGGACACCGGGGCTAGTCATACCATGATGGTGGGGAGACTAGTTTTCCCAGAGCAGTGCACCGGGCAGGTGTGTAGTATGACTCCTGCTCATTGGGAGGTTTATTTCTGCCCTAGGGCCCTGGTATCCCTGGAGGGAAGGGTCATAGTTAGTCCCTAGATGCCCATAGACTGAATTCTGGGGAACATAGCTGAACGAGTTATCCCTGGTGACAGGAGAGCTGAGAGGGGGGCCCCTAATGGTGCCCTGACAGTTCAGTGGTCTGGCAGTTCCACTCCCCAGAGGATGGTACGGGATCTCAAATGTAGGGGCAAGGTGACAGAGGACTCACCCCATCCCCTGTTCAGGTTCAGGGTACCGACCCCTTGTTGATTGACCAGTGTCAGGATAACACCCTTGAACTGTAGGAAGATAGAGTTGAAGTAGGGTGCAAAACTCCTGGGGCTACTGCCCCCCACTCTGAGATACCTCAGAGGTCAGGGAAACCTCAGGACCCCCCAGGAAACTCCCTGCCAGCCCTAAGGCTGGAAGAGAAGCTTACCCAATGGCCCTGCTTAGGGCCTTTACTTAATAGCGGATGGCCTGGGGCCTGGATCTTAACATCAACTTCTGTCAGTGTCCTCTGTTGGTTGTTGTCCTTGTGGACAGAGGTTTGATTTCTTGCACACATACTTTAAACATTGCCTTCTAAGTTAAGCCTGACTGCTTAGGGCCAAGCTACCAGAGGGTGGGCACAGGATAATTTTGATTGTGTTGTTACTTACCCTGATTAAGATTGTGGTCACTACTTGGACAGGGGGATATACCTCTTCCAACTAGATACCCTATTTCTAACAGATATGTAATACCCAATATTTGTCAAGTGTTGGGAAGTGGAAGGAGTGACCTGACTGCAACTCCCAGGGGGACCTGTGTCTGTAATTCCAACCACCAGCCCAGTATTCACTTGGCTAATTACCCCTGTTTGTTAAATGTCAATTGAAGTGTATTCACCTGGGAGGATACCATTTGTATAATGTGTATAGTAAACCTTGTATCTGTAACTCCAAACATCAGCCCACTGTGCACTGGTTCAATTATCCTTGTTTAGTAACTCGCAATTGAAATGTACTCACATGGGAGGATACCATATGTCACGTGTTATGAAGTAGGGGTAGTGACCTGACTGTTAAGGCCAGGAGACCCTGTTTCAGTAACTTCAACCACCAGCCCAGTGCTCAGTTGCCCAAATACTCTTGTTTGGTAATTCTCAATTGAAGCATACTCACCTGGGAGGATTGCATATGTAAGATCTGTGTTGTAGAGGGAGTGACTTGACTGTGACTCTCAGGAGGCCTAGTGTCAGTAACTCCAACCACCAGCCCAGTGTTCAAATGCACCAATACATCTATTAGTGATCTCTCAAATGAAGTTTTCTCACCTGGAGTATGGCATTTGTCAAGTGTTGGGAAGTAGAGGGAGTGACCTGAGCGCAGAGGCCAATAGGCCATGTTTCATTTACCCCAACCACCAGGCCAGTGTTCCCTTGCCAATTACCCCTGTGTCTTAACTCTCAATTGAAGTGTACTCACCTCGGAGAATACCATTTCTATAGCATGTATAGTAGAGAGAGTGACCTGACTTCAACTCCCAGGAGGCTTTGTGTGAGTAACTCCAAATACCAGCCCAGAGGTCACTTGTCTAAAAGCCCCTGTTTGGTGACTCTCGATTGAAGTTAATTCACCTGGGAGGGAAGAAGACACAGATCATGCTCAACACATAGACATGTCTGTCTACCTAGCTCCATCTTGATCTGTTAACCCAAGATGAAACTATTGAGGACAGGAATGACACCTTACCCAGTGTGTACAACAAGTATTCCCAAGGCCTCAAGCTGCATTGCTGGATTGGTATCAGCAGCAGACACATTGACACAGCACTGTGCACATGATGACTCCAGTCCCACTTACAACAAAGTCCTAGGTTTGCCTGTATCTCACTCAGCTAGGCCTCCAAATGGTCAAATGCAATTGTTGCTTCTCCACTGTGTTGGCTTCACTGGGGTAAGATATCATTTTCAGTCCATCTTCTAAAGTGCAACTCATCTGCACATCTCATCAAAGAGATGAGTCAAATAGATAAGGCATGATTCACACTTGTTATGTCAAATAACCCAATACCTTGGTAACTTGGCACAATAGGATTTCCTACAACTAAACTATGTCCAATGTCTGCTTACTGTAACATAAAACCTTTGGCGGTAGATATCACAATTCAACCAGTAACAATGTATATTCTTTATCAACTGGTTGAGCTGCCACTGGGGACACGGAGGCCACAGAACAGACTACCACTACCCCCCTGGATGAAGCCCTCAGTGACGACAACCCACCTGGACTTGTGGACATGGAGGATGGTCCTGGCCCTCTGGGCAACCTGGTCAGATGCAACAGTGAATCTCCATGTGGCCACAACATCATCTCCCAACCCTGCTGCTTCAACATCCGGGTCAACAATGCGGCTCCCCAACCTGTGTACCTAGTACAGTTTCCACCATCTTGTGCCACCTAGTCATGGATCCTGAGGTGCAAATCGACAGTCCGGACACTGAGGGTCCAGGACCCAATTGAAGATGGCACCCTGTGCCAAGGGCACAGGCCCGTGAGGGTAGGGTGCTTGGGAGGGATGCTGTGGGCCAGAGGAGTGAGGCCACAGAGGCTGCTGTCAACCAGGATACCATCAGCAACGTCTTGGGGGTCTATTGGGATTCCCAAGGCATGATGGGCGAGGTGTTAACTGAACTCCAGGAAATGAAGCAGCTTCTGAGGGACATGCATAGGGACATGTGTGAACAAATGGAGGCCCAAAATTCAAGCATGACCTCCCCAACAGGAGTGCTGAGGGATATTCATACAACCATGATCAGGGTTTTTCCAACCCAATCTTCCCCTTCCTTTGGGCCTACAACATCAAACCCTATATACACCCATGCCAGCCACAGGATGGGAGGCCCTGCCGGAGGCACAACCACCCACAGACATCCCTGACTCTGTACCAGCTGACCTTCCCCACACAAGCGAGGACGTCCAGCAAAGAATGCAAGAAACCCACCACTACCAGCAATAATCCTCTTCCTTACAGACCTTCTTTGTCTGTCACACATTCACTCTATGGACTGATCCTGAACCACCTTCCATTCCCAATGGGAGGAGTATTCTGGACTTTGGACTTACATTGATGTGGCATCTACTCCAATGATTTCATTCACCATGACTGACCCCTTCACATTTCATTTTTTGTTGAGTCATGTCACATATATTTTCTGTTAGTCGTAGCTTCACAATAAAACTACCCATCAATAACTCATTGTCTGCTGTTTTTAATTTCACATTCAGCCATGTAACTATGGCAGACCATGGCAACCATACAGTGAAGTTCCAAGGTACTTATTCAAGATGGAATATTTTGCATGTACTTCAGTGTCCAGCTCAGCATTACAACCATTGCACACAAACACATACATACAAGTGTCTGGTCAAAGAAGAAGACATTTTATTACATTGTTCAGCACATAGGCTGTCAAGATGCCTGAAACATTGCATATCATAAATGAGTGAATCATACTTAGTAAATGAACATATTTACAGGTACAGACCTCCAGGCCATGGAAGGAAGGGATTTGTCAGACACTGTTCTGTAGAATAGGCAAACATTAAAGTAGTTGGTGTCATCAGCTGGAGCCATATCACCTACCACACCAAAGTAATCCAACAACCCTTTAACCCGTTCTGTGCCTTGAACGAGGTGACCTCGTCCAAGGCTACAGTTCCCGTGTGCCTTGGACGAAGTCACCTCGTCCAAGGCAAGGGAACTAGGGGGAGCGCTAGCGCGCCCCCCCTGTGGACCCCACCCACCCCCCAAAGCGGGGATGGAAGGGAAAGCCCTTCCCCTTCCATCCCTGACCCCCCCCCCTCTGTGACATCAGCGCACGAGCGCGCGCTGATTAGTCACAGGGTCTCCCCATTGCTTCCAGCGCGATTGAAAGAGAAATGCTCAGCATTTCTCTTTCAATCACGTGGGGGAGGCCCGGAGAGGCTTCAAAGGGAAGGAAATGTATTTCCTTCCCTTTGAAGTCTCTCCCAGGGTTTCAAAAGCCGGATTATTTGCAATCCGGCTTTTGAAACCCCACTAGACACCAGTGATTTTTTTCTTTGAAATAGACATAAGGGAACGACCCCTTGGGCAAGGGTGGCTCCCAGGGGGGGCATTTTTTTGGGAAGGCCTTTTCTGCCCCCCCCTGGGGGCAGAAACCTCTAGGGCACCAGGGATCATTATTTATTTATTTTTTTAAATTTTTTGTTTTTTGTTTTTATTAGGTGGGGAGCGACCCCTTAGGCAAGGGTCGCTCCCCTAGGGGACAAATTATATTTAGGCCATTTCTGCCCCCCTTGGGGGCAGATTGGCCTATTTTGATTAGGCCAATCTGCCCCCAAGGGGGGCAGAAACCACTAGACACCAGGGAGTTTTTTTTGTTTTTGTGAATTTCACGCAAGGGTCGCACCCCCGGGGGGGAATTATTTTAGGCCATTTCCGCCCCCCTGGGGGGTAGATCAGCCTATTTTGATTAGGCTGATCTGCCCCCAAGGGGGGCAGAAACCAATAGGCACCGGGGATTAGTTTTTTTTTGTTTGTTTTACAGATGGACAAGGGTCGCTCCCCTGGAGGAGAAAATTGTATTTAGGCCATTTCTGCCCCCTTTGGGGGCAGATCGGCCATTTTTTGCTACGCCAATCTGCCCCCAAGGGGGGCAGAAACCACTAGGCACTGGGGATTTTTTTTTTGGCGCCAATGTCATGCAGGGGGAGCGACCCCATAGGCAAGGGTCGCTCCCGGGGGAGGGGGGAGTTGGGGGGCAAATTTATTTTAGGCCATTTCTGCCCCCCCTATGGGCAGATCGGCCTATTATTAGGCCGATCTGCCCCCAGGTGGGTCAGAAACCTCTAGGCGCCAGGGGAAATTTTCTTTTTGTGTTTTTTTTTGTTTTTTTAGAGATGGGGAGCGACCCATTAGGCAAGGGTCGCTGCCCTGGGGGGCAAATTGTATTTAGACCATTTCTGCCTCCCTTGGGGGCAGATTGGCCGATTTTAGGTCAATCTGTCCCCAAGGGGGCAGAAACCACTAGGCACCGGGGATTTGTTTTTTGACGCCAATATCACACAGGGGGAGCAACCCCGTAGGCAAGGGTTGCTCCCGAGTGGGGTTGGGGGGGCAAATTTATTTTAGGCCATTTCTGCCCCGGCCTCTTATTAGGCCGATCTGCCCCCAGGGGGTTCCGAAACCTCTAGGCTCCAGGGCAATTATTTTTTTGTGTTTTTTTTTTTGTTTGTTTGTTTTTTCAGAGATGGGGAGCGACCCATTAGGCAAGGGTCGCTGCCCTGGGGGGCAAATTGTATTTAGACCATTTCTGCCCCCAATGGGGGCAGATTGGCCGATTTTAGGTCAATCTGCCCCCAAGGGGGCAGAAACCACTAGGCACCAGGGATTTGTTTTTTGGCGCCATTGTGACGCAGGGGGAGCGACTCCGTAGGCAAGGGTCACTCCGGGGGGGTGGTGGGGGGAAAATTTAATTTATGCCATTTCTGCCCCCCCTGGGGGCAGATCGGCCTATTATTAGGCAGATCTACCCCCAGGGGGGGTAGAAACCTCTAGGCGCCAGGGCAATTATTATTATTATTTTTTATTTTTTTTTTGTTTGTCTTTTTAGAGATGGGTAGCGACCATTAGGCAAGGGTCGCTCCCCTGGGGGGCAAATTGTATTTAGACCGATTTTAGGTCAATCTGCCCCCAAGGGAGCAGAAACCACTAGGCACCGGGGATTCGTTTTTTGGCGCCACTGTCACGCAGGGGGAAGCGACCGCGTAGGCAAGGGTCAGTCCCAGGCAGGGGGGGTTTGGGGGGATGGGGGGTTTAAATTTATTTTAGGCCATTTCTGCCCCCCCCCCTGGGGCCGGCTGAGCTAGAGGCCAAAATCCACAGGTAGGCACTTTGCAAAAAACACCTCTGTTTTCTGTGAAAAAATATGTTGTGTCCACGTTGTGTTTTGGGCCATTTCCTTTCGTGGGCGCTAGGCCTACCCACAGAAGTGAGGTACCATTTTTATCGAGAGACTTAGGGGAACGCTGGGTGGAAGGAAATTTGTGGCTCCTCTCAGATTCTGGGTAACATAACCTGGTCAGAGCCCCGCAAGTCACCCCATCTTGGATTCCCCTGGGTTTCTAGTTTTCAAAAATGCGCTGGTTTGCTATGTTTCCCCAGGTGCCGGCTGAGCTACAGGCCAAAATCCAGAGGTAGGCACTGTTTTCTATGAAAAAATGTGATGTGTCCATGTTGTGTTTTGGGCCATTTCCTTTCGTGGGCGCTAGTCCTACCCACACAAGTGAGGTATCATTTTTATCGGGTAACTTGGGGGAACGCTAGGTGGAAGGAAATTTGTGGCTCCTCTCTGATTCCAGAACGTTCTGTCACCAAAATGTGAGGAAAATGTGTTTTTTTAGCCTAATTTTGAGGTTTGCAAAGGATTCTGGGTAACAGAACCTGGTCAGAGCCCCACAAGTCACCCCATCTTGGATTCCCCTAGTTCTCTAATTTTCAGAAATGCACAGGTGTGGTAGGTTTCCCTAGGTGCCGGCTGCGCTAGAGGCCAAAATCTACAGGTAGGCACTTTGCAAAAAACACCTCTGTTTTCTTTAAAAAAATGTGATGTGTGCACGTTGCGTTTTGGGGCATTTCCTGTCGCGGGCGCTAGGCCTACCCACACAAGTGAGGTATCATTTTTATCGGGAGACTTGGGGGAACGCTGGGTGGAAGGAAATTTGTGGCTGCTCTCTGATTCCAGAACTTTCTGTCACCAAAATGTGAAGAAAATGTGTTTTTTTTAGCCAAATTTTGAGGTTTGCAAAGGATTCTGGGTAACAGAACCTGGTCAGAGCCCCACAAGTCTCCCCATCTTGGATTCCCCTAGGTCTCTAGTTTTCAGAAATGCACAGGTTTGGTAGGTTTCCCTAGGTGCCGGCTGAGCTAGAGGCCAAAATCTACAGGTAGGCACTTTGCAAAAAACAGCTCTGTTTTCTGTCAAAAAATGGGATGTGTCCACGTTGTGCTTTGGGGCATTTCCTGTCGCGGGCGCTAGGCCTACCCACACAAGTGAGGAATCATTTTTATCGGGAGACTTGGGGGAACGCTTGGTGGAAGGAAATTTGTGCCTCCTCTCAGATTCCAGAACTTTCTGCCACAGAAATGTGAGGAACATGTGTTTTTTTAGCCAACTTTTGAGGTTTGCTAAAGATTCTGGGTAACAGAACCTGGTCAGAGCCCCACAAGTCACCCCATCTTGGATTCCCCTAGGTCTCTAGTTTTAAAAAATGCACAGGTTTGGTAGGTTTCCCTAGGTGCCGGCTGAGCTAGAGGCCAAAATCTACAGGTAGGCACTTTGCAAAAAACACCTCTGTTTTCTTTCAAAAAATGGGATGTGTCCACGTTGCGTTTTGGGGCATTTCCTGTTGCGGGCGCTAGGCCTACCCGCACAAGTGAGGTATCATTTTTATCTGGAGACTTGGGGGAACATAGATTAGCAAAACAAGTGTTATTGCCCCTTGTCTTTCTCTACATTTTTTCCTTCCAAATATAGGAGAGTGTGTAAAAAAGACATCCATTTGAGAAATGCCCTGTAATTCACATGCTAGTATGGTCACCCCGGAATTCAGAGATGTGCAAATGACCACTGCTCCTCAACACCTTATCTTGTGCCCTTTTTGGAAATACAAAGGTTTTCTTGATAGCTATTTTTTACTCTTTATATTTCAGCAAATGAATTGCTGTATACCCGGTATAGAATGAAAACACACTGCAGGGTGCAGCTCATTTATTGGCTCTGGGTAGCTAGGGTTCTTGATGAACCTACAAGCCCTATATATCCCTGCAACCAGAGGAGTGCAGCAGACGTAACGGTATATTGATTTCGAAAATCTGACATTGCAGGAAAAAGTTACAGAGTAAAACGTAGAGGAAAATTTATGTTTTTTTCACCTCAATTTTAATATTTTTCTTTTTCAGTTGTTATTTTATGTAGGAAACCCTTATAGGATCTACACAAATGACCCCTTGCTGAATTCAAACTTTTGTCTACTTTTCAGAAATGTTTAGGTTTCTGGGATCCATCCTTGGTTTCATGCCCATTTCTGTCACTGACTGGAAGGAGGCTGAAAGCACAAAAAAATTGTAAAAATGGGGTATGTCCCAGTAAAATGCCAAATTTGTGTTGAAAAATTGGGTTTTCTGATTCAAGTCTGCCTGTTCCTGAAAGCTGGGAAGCTGGTGAGTTTAGCTCCGCAAACCCTTTGTTGATGCCATTTTCAGTAGAAAAACCACAAGCCTTCTTCTGCAGCCACGTTTTCAAATTTTTTTGAAAAAAAAGAAATTTTCACTGTATTTTGGCTAATTTCTTGTCCTCCTTCAGGGGAACCCACAAAGTCTGGGTACCTCTAGAATCCCTAGGATGTTGGAAAAAAAGGACACAAATTTGGCGTGGTTAGCTTATGTGGACAAAAAGTTATGAGGGCCTAAGCGCGAACTGCCCCAAGTAGGCAAAAAAAGGCCTGGCACAGGAGGGGGAAAAGGCCTGGCAGCGAAGGGGTTAATGAAAGACTCAGAAAGATGGCAGTACAACTCTTTCTGATCACAGGGCCATTACAACCCAGTGCTAATGCATCTCATGGTATGACACAAAATATATCATTGATTTGGCACAGGCATCTGTACTTACCTCACAAAAGGAATCCAACATCTTATAATGCAAGACTCAGACAGATGACAGAACAATAGTTTCTGAGCACAGGGCCATTATAATTCAGTGCTCATGCCTCTGTTGGTATGACACAAACATATTTCAGTGATTTGGTATAGGTACATTGGCCTACATTGATAAAATACATCAGCAGCTACATATATGTCATACAAAAAAAGTGTTTAGCCATTTTGAAGGGTAACTGACATAGTTGTGGCCTAGAACTTCATATTTCCTAACCACATGATGACACACATGATGCATCAGGGCCAACACAGGACAACAAAAAAGTCCAGTGGAGTCTTATAAACCTCCATCCTATCACTGTGCAAGCTGTCGTGGCACAGGTCTTGTACACCCAAAGTCTGTGAGCTATATTCCCTGGGACAACCCATGTCCACTTTGTATATGAGAATAGCATTACATACCTGCCAATGTCCCAACTCTGAAATGCCCACATGAAGATGTCATGATGAAAGTACCTGAACAAAGAACAACACAAGGAATATAGGCATAAACCCATACATATGATACAAATCGCAAAGTAAGCATCTGGAAAACAAAGTACATTGCAATAAATCTGACACAAACAAAGCGACATCAAGGTGGGGCTGTACCAAATTATCTCATCAAACAACCTTTGGCTGATTTTGGCTCGCTACCTATTTCAAACAATCAACTCCACACATTCTCAAAACTACAGTTCATTGTACAGACAAACTCATGCCATCACATGACATACTTATACTCATTAGAAGAAACTGTTGATGAGATCTTGTCGCAAGTCAGCTCCTTGCTCTTCACCACTGTCAGCTTCATTTGACATTTCAGAATTTCCACCCAGTGGCATTGCAGGCTTACCCTCTTCTGGGATGTAAGGGGTAATCCTCCACAAGGTGATGTTGTGGAGCATGCAGCATGTCACAGTGCTCTGACAAATTTTCCGGGGTGAGTAGAGGAGGGCTCCACCAGTCCTGTCGAGACAGTGAAATCTGGCCTTCAGGATCCCAAAATCCCTCTCCACTGCCCACCGTGTTCTTCCATGGGCTTCATTGAAGCAGACTTCCCCAGGTGTAGTTGGATTGCTCAGTTGGATCAATAACCAAGAACGGCTCGGATTTGCTGAGTTTTCTGTTTAGGAATGGGCATAAGTGCAAAAATGAGTCACTCACCTTATGATTGTAGCACTTACCATTGCTCACACACAATCAGGACAGATGTGACATACCAACCAGCCAGACCCTCTCTAGTTGCAGATGTGACATCAGCTGGGATATGGTGCTTTTCCACATTGGTATTGAATCATGAGCTGATCGAGGAAAATGGGCACAGATGTTTGAGATATAGAGATCTGGTAGACAGCTTGCATGTTTATTGAATGGAAGCCTTCACACTAGTCAAATCCTCATGTTGGGGGAACATGATATAGCTGTCAATGTGTTTCAACATTGCTAATACGAAATCTCTCAACACAAGACTGAACATAGGTTAGGACATACCAACAGATATGGCCACTGTATGTTGGAGGACCCTGTGGCGAGAAAGTACAATACTGCCATGAGTCTAACAATGGGTGGTATGCATGCTGGATTAGTGTTTTCAGACATCAGATCTGGCTCCAACTGACGGCATAAATCTAATATTGTTTGCCTATTCACGTGGCATAGTTGAATTATGTGGTGTTTTTACGTGGTTTGAAAGTCTGGTAATTGACGGTATACTGGAGCTTGTCACATCCTCCCTCTCTCAGGACCTATGTGTGAAAATACATGTGTGGGAGCATCAGTCATTTTGTCTACACCAACGTACATGATGTATGCCAACAAAAGCATGTGACAAAGCATTTCCGACTTGAATGCTTTACACCCAGTGCACATAACAGCTGTTAACTATACAAAGGTCAAATGTCACCCCCATAGTTGACTAGACATGTGTCCATAACATCATATCTGCTCCTCAATTTCCCCTTGAAATTTTTCCGACTGCCAAATATACTGTCAGTGGTGGTAGACAGTGCACCAATGCCGTATGCCATCTGTGCCCAGCAACACAGTACACTGGTGATTATGTATTAGGACCGACACAACAAACAGATTTAGGATGTTTGTAATGATCCAACACATATATTGCTGTTGTGATGCATTTAACAGGGCCATATACTGTATTTCAAACCTCCACAATGGCAGATGCCTGACCTACTTTGCTGGACATTAGGAAATTGCCTGGGTCAGAGAGCGTGGAGCTGTGCAGTCACAAAAAACTCCATCACTCTACGCAGAGGTCCGCTAGTGGGCAAAGTTCTATTTTGTGCCTGTTCGCGTTGCATTTCATGTCACATGCAACGCAGTGTACGTACTTGTGTTCAAAACTCATGTGAACAGCACCACATTGTGTGCAAGGACGTGGCCATCTTGTTTTCACTCTGTTTATGGTGCTGGGACTTCTACTTCAATCTGCCCTCAATCTTTGTAATCCTCTACCCCATACTCATCTACCCCTATATTCTTATTTATTGTATTAGTGTTTCTTCTTGTGTCTCGTTATTTTCATGTTGTTTTAATTTTTTTGTTTTTTTGTGAGTTTTGTATTTGTGTTTATTTTTTCCTTATTTCCTTCCCTTTCCTCCTGTATCTTTTCTCTGACCCACTCAGCACCATGGCAGAGCAGCAGGGCAACAGTGGGCAACAGTGGTCACCAGCTTTGTGGGCAGTGGCACCGTCATGGGGTGTAGCATCGTCTAAGCTTCAGGAGGAGGTGGCAGCACTTGTTTTTTTTATGCTGGCAGCAGGCGGCAGGCCTGGGTGTGTTTACCCCCTTCAGGAGTGTCAGCTGGCCAGGGCCACCACCCTGTTCCAGGGCACCACTCTCCCAGCTGATGCATCGCTGGGCGGATATTATAGACCACACGCAGGACTTGCTTGACTTACTAGGCATGGAGATCCTGGGGCTTGGAGAGTATTATATATTTATTGTTTTGTATTGTTTTGTGTTCTAAAATGCTAACTTTTTGTTTAAATAGCATGCGGCTTCCAGTCAAAGGTAAGTTACGTTTAGTTTATGTTAAGATTATTATTTATTATGTGATCCAGCTAGAGCTAGGATGGTGCTAAAACATTGATTTTTATACTCCTCGGTAGGATCTCACTTTAGCTGATTATTTAAGAAGCCATTGCAGCCCAGACTCCTCTGTCCTCCTCCTAACTCCATAGTAAATTAGTGATAGTGAGTTAGCTGTCTCTGTGACCTTTTGTAATGTGTACAGTCCCAAGCAATTTCACAGTGATGAGAGTATGCATGCATTGCAAAAAAAGGAGGCTGAGTTAGTCCATCAAAGGGCTTGAGAAATGAGAATAGAATAAATGATCATTCATTGCAATGCATTAGTTCAAAATGTAGATTTTCTATTTTCCTAGAGAAATTTGGAATAGGGATTTAGAAGTATAGCTAACTCAACAATAGTTGATCATACTAGCATAGTGCCATAGGCGATCTGATTTAAGTACAATGTTATTACAATTGCCTGTTATATAATAATTGTGTGAAGATTAACTGTACCACTAATGTATTTTTTTATCTTCTTTCCAGTCTTACAACCGCACCCAAGGGCAAGAAGAAGGGCACTGCACCAACGGTCTGGCAGGAGCTGCACAGCGCCAACCAACAGTGCTGATGCCGATGGCTCTGCTCATCCCAGTTAGTTCTATTATTTAATAATAATATTATCGTTTCCCTAACTTTTACCTCTCCCCACTTTTATACTACTTTTAATTTTGCCTTGTTTACTTTTCTTATGGTCTCATTTTTTCCAACTCCCCTATTCAAATTTGTTTAATTCCTATTATCCCAGAAATATTTTTTTCTGCCTTTTATTGACCATTTTGTATTCCACCCCTTTGTTGCTCTTCAATGATTCTGAGTCATCGTCAATCATAGGCTATAGCTCTACCACTCTATTATGTAAAGCTTTTGGTTGGCTTGTCTACCTGGCTTTGCTAACATTCCAACAAAATGCAGAGTGATATTTTTGACAGAAGATACTGCAGTTCTAACCGAACTATAATGATTGAAGTTGCACTTTTTTAATAAAAAAAAAATGATAATGGGAACTGGCATCTAAAAACAGAAATCAGATGGAGTAGAGGGAGACACGGTGGCTAGGACAGGTACAAGTATGTCACCTTGCCTGCTTTTGTCAATTACTTTTACTCACTAGCTACAAGGGCATTTCCGTGATAGTATTCATGAACTTTCAGCAATACATCTACAGTGGTGGTTTGGCTACTTATGACCTCTTCTATCTGCAACTCAGCAAAGGCACACATAATGTATGCTAAGAATGATGACTTGAGGAAAACAGGAAAGAACAGAACGTTAAAACAAAGGATGGGTGAAAAGAGTGAAAGGGAAGGCTGCATGGGTGGATGAAAAAGGATGTGTGGGTGAGTATTTGTGTAGGGTAAATGGATGGATGGGTGAAAGGGTGATTGAAAGAAAGGGTGGATATTATGGGTAGTGAATGGATGGATAAAGGATTGTACATTTGGGTGGAAGACTGGATGAGAAAATATAAAGCTCAAATCATTGTGGCTGTGGGTGTAGATAGAGGAAGAATGGAAGGACGATTGAATAATTGCTTGGATGAATAAAGAAAGGAGCTCTTTTTTTGTAGATAGATCTGTGAAGCCCCTCTGTTCTTCTATAGTGAAAGCTCTACCTACCCACCTAATCCATCTGCCTTACTGTGCAGTAGAGTAAGTCAAGTTTATTTTCTTTTCCTACTGCCCATCTAATTTGTTGGAAAGAATTTGTGATGGTGGGCGAGACCTGTAAGTAAAGTGGGACTTGTAAGTGCCAGATTTGATTTATAGGTTGGTGTAGGGGATACTCTGTGACAAACGTGTCAACTATAATCTATATAGCCCATTCCTTTTCCTATAATGCAGTGCATCTTTTCCCCCCATTTACTTTTGGCAGACAGAATAAAATATATCCACATTTTATACATAAAATGTGTGATGTATCTTATTTATTCATCTGCCTCTGGTGTCAAAGTAGAAACTAAACTAAGTGAAAGGCATATGGCGCAGAGCACAGTCATTGGAATTAAAGACAGATAATTGTCAGCAATAGCTGCCCAAGCTGCAGGCAGTAGCAATGTACTTAAAGCACTGGCTAGCATTTCTCCAATAATTTGGCACAGCAATTTGTGCTCCATAGTGTGTAATGCCTTACTCATCATAATGAGAGATAATACTTTTTTCCACTAAAGATGTCTAATTAGTTACTAGAAAAGGCTTTTATAGAACACAAAATGAAACTACCAGCTTTTAAATCCAGTCTGATTCTGGCTTAATTCTTTTCTACCAGACAGTTAGTTCTTCTTATGTGAGGAATGTATAGGTAAACAAATACAATGTTGGCCCTGTGACTCTTCTAAACTTAAATATGAATCACATCAAATTCCATTGTCCCTAGGGGACTACCAATGCAGTGCTAATGTGCCACCCACTATCAATCATTTGAACAAATGTTTGTTCAGAACATTGTTTACAATGTGTCTTTTGTTCTTCTTTTTTTCTCAATGTAGCTACTCCTGCTGATTATCACCACCAACTAGGCAGAAGATAGCTGGCCGACTGGCAGCAGAGGATGGAGAACATTTAGGCGTAGTGCCAGTACCTAGTGATCCTGGAGAAGGAAGAGGCAAAAAAAAGCTGCCTCGGACCCAGGACTGAGCAGAACAACACCCCAGCCCCCAGCTTCCCAGTCAGTACATTGCCAGTGATGCCAACAGCAGTCTGACTTACTGCACCTACTGCTGCACCCTCCTGTTCCATCAGAGTATTTTAACAATGCATCCTGAAGCAGATGGACTGATTGGAGAGCTGGCTCACCAGGATAGAGCAGAGCATTGACCAGCTCTGGACCTATATAGACAGTGCCCTTTTTAAGCCCTTTTTTATTTATTTATTTTTTTTGGTGGGAGGGACTTGTTGTGGGTGGAGAGGATGGCGAGGGTTTTGTGCTGGACTTCAGGTTTTGACTTTTCGTTTTCATTAGAGATGGGGTTGTATTTGTTTGGTGAGAGGATTGGGACTGTTGTGGGTGGAGAGGGAGGGTTTTATATTTGGAAATAATAAAGGGTATTTTTTTACTTCATTTACGTCTCAAATCTTTATTTTGGTGTTTTAGACTTCTAGTTTGCCCTGCTGCCTTTTAGTGTAGCATGTTATTTTTAGTCTGCTAAAAATAGGGTATGTAATTTACTTATATCCTTATTCTATTACCCTCTACAACTATTCTTGACCACTAGGGGATAGTTGCTCTTACATATTTTGCCTAAAAAAAAAACTGTATACACAGACATCTTCTTCAGTAGGAGTTAAACACTAACTAAACAAGTTCACTTCTATCCATAGTTCTTCTCCTACCTGAATAGATGAAGCGAGCAAGTCTTCTTCTTATTGCAGGGTTTTCCCAAGATGTCATTTTAAGGGGGTGCTAGGTAGGTAGTAGTAGTAGAAGGCTAGCATGCTAACAGGACAGACCTTGACAGAAAGTGGCACTCCCACCTATGCAAACTCCAACTGCAGGATTAATCAAAGGGCTATCCATCAATGTCAACTCGGTTGAAAGAGAATAGAGAGTTAGAGGGTCATCATCATATATCATAACTGTAGGAAGGCTAAGGCCAGACTACCACAATGACAGAATTGACATACAGCAAAGATGACCTGATATGATAATAAAATATACAAATATCAATTTCTTCTGAGCAATGGTGGGAGCTATAGTATAAAATTAAACTTAGGATATTAGATCATGGAGTCAGAAGTGGGCTCAGACTCAAGCGCGTTTAGACCAGGTTAAGCACTTACAGAACCCACACACAAGACATGAATGAAGATGTTCATGGGGCCGGTGTGGATTATTGCTCAGGTAATCGAATATAAAGGTCATGCAGTGAGTTGGTGTTGCTTTCACCACATCCACCCCAGCAAGTGTGTGATTCTATTATGGTGTAACATTAGGCAACATCTCAATAAATCACACAGCCTGGGCGAAGAGGGTTAGGGGCTCAGTGAATGGATGGGAAGGGGGATTTGTGGAAAGGTGTGATAAAGACAAAGACTACACAAAATAAACCACTTTAATATTAGTAAGGCACTGAGCAGCACACCATCACCAATCTGTTGTGGCAGGAAACAAAGGACTAAGAAAAAAAGTATGAAACAATTCAATTAATTCATTGGAAACAGTCCTTCTGCCTCAGAGATACACCAGGTAGTATACCCTAAGAGCTGTCTCTTCTAGTTTTTAAATATGGAATCTTGAATGTAACCCACCCAGTTATAAAGATTATGATTGTTAAAAGGTAAATGAGACTGTATTGCCAAATTGGGTGATTCATCTCCATTCTTATTGGAAGGTCCGCCACTCCGGTGCCTGTCTGAACCAGTCTGGTAGGTATGCTGGAGCCTTAAGCTTTCCAAGTTTTCTTCATATAGGAGAGGACTAGGAGAAGGCATGTATATTGAAACAGTTGACTTGAGGCAGAGCAAGAACATAATAGGAGTTTCACCTTTGAGCTAGCAATGCAGCAATCATATACTCAGCAACATTTCAAAATCAATGCACCTCTCACAGAGCTGAGTGAATACTAGGCCTCAGAGCCTTCATCATCATCATGGGTTCTCTTAGAAGTTGAACACTTTTTCCTTTCTAGCTGTTAAGGTAGTCCCGTCATGAGTCCTTCCATCTTCCTCCAACAGATTCAGAGTAACTAGATCCCAGTTCCAAACTGAGGAAGTTATACATGCAAAGTCACAAATGTTGAAGAATAAATAGAGAAACAGAACTGGAGTATTTTGGTAACTAAAGTGGCTGGTTGGTTATGAGTAACCAAAAAAAAGTAGTAGGCCCTGCAAGTAAATTTCACTACTTTTGAAAGGCCATTAACTTTCAGTAACAAATGATCACCCATCAACCCCCAAACACTGCAAATCATCAGAAACAAGTTTACAATCTTGTGGAACCTGCTCTGTATTTGTCAGCCACCACATATATCAATCATACCTCACAAATTCCCTATCACGTTCAATTAATATATCACCACTCATTGGCGCAATAGTTACCTAGTTAACTCTTTTGATCCAATAATGGTGATTGAACAAAATACATCCTCTTTGATAGTATCTACACATTGGAACTAGACATTAACACTGGGAGTTTTTTAATAGAAGATCTTCTAGGGCAGCCCAGCTAGGTGATGTAAAAATAGGATAGGCGAAGACATGTGAGGGAGGCAGGCAGCATCTCTAATGCCCAGAAGGGTATATGGGGGCTTCTAAACTGCACATGGTTTCAACTCCAATTTGGGCTTGTATGTGACTATAAAATCAATGGTTGGGCAGCATAAATCCTACACAAACATAATGTTGCACTAGTTTTTTTTTTTTTTTGCAAACAAAGAAAGAGGAAAAGAAGCTGATTGAGGAATAATGAAACATTTCTGTGGTGGCACTGGCATACTCAATCTGTGAAGTAGAGTTGGTCCTCAGACTCTGGTGGTTCTCCCAGAAGTTGGTCAGCTAACATACTTGATTCAGACCAATCATCCTCTTCTTCCTTCTGTGGTATTTCAGGAAAAGTGCAACCAGGTGGTATGAAATGCTGGTTCATTTTGATCCTGTCAATCCCACTTCATGTATTGAGGAGAGAGACTGGTCCTTTTTACTGTAACAACTGAACCAGCTGCACTGAATACAGTTCGGTTACAAAAAGAAATACGGAGTGTTTTTGACATGATATAAACATTGTGCAAAGGCGTCTGTTTTCAAATTGCCTAGTGAAATACAGAGTGGTTTCGATATGATGCAAACATCGTCTAAAGGTGTGTTTTTTCAACTTGCCGAGACGTTCTGGCAACATAATCCTTTAATTACTTATTTGGACGAAGGAGACATTGTTTGTCCACTGATTATAAGGCGTGCGAAATTAGTAGCGCATGCGTCGCGGATTGTTAGTTTATTTAAACTTCGTGTTATGCACCACTCACGGCTGCAACATGAACGGCTTTTTCCTTTGTACACAGACTGGAGAAGACGTCTAAAAGTAAGATTCATAAGTATTGTTAAAGTAGCTTTTGCTGCGGGCTATTTTTAACAAAGGCTAGGATCAACCTTTTTAGCATTATTTGAAGGTTGCCGGATTGCTCTTGTAACAAACGCGGTGAAGGCACTTTTTTACATATTCGGGAGTTGCCGGTTGGCGTCTCGATGTGATTAATTCCTGAATAATTCGAAAAACATTCTTGTGCACGATGTTTAGGTTGGAATATAACATCCCTTAACACACATTTTGCAGAAGAACAATGTGGCCCTCATTACAATATTGGCGGTAAAAGCCGGTTACCGCCGTGCAGAAGACCGTCAACACACCGCTGCGGCCGCAGAATTCCGCCACAGCTATTGCGACCCGCATCTCCAAATCCAACAAAATCCAGACACCCACACAAGTCCGCCACACCAAAGGTCAGTGATAAACTAGCGAAAACAAAACCTCCACCGTCACGCCAATAGAAATACGCCCATGCTATCATGACCCACGAAGCCACGCAGCGGTCTTTCAACCGCGATATTCCATTGGCGGTACACACCACCGCGCTCAAAATACACACACATCCCCAAAATACCACCACATTGGACAATTTGAAATACACACACTTGATACACATACACACACCATTCCCACACACCCAATACAATATAAAACACACACCCACCTCACCCACAAACCCCTACGACCAATATTACAGAGAGAAGGCTAGAGAGAGACACCAGCATCCACAAACTAGCATTCACAGGCACTCAACACCATCACCCACATAACATCCACGCACCTCACACAACACACACTAAATAGCACCCCACACAGCACAACACACACCAACCAACACATCACCCAGACCACCCCATGGCACTGCAAAGACACCCCAGGTTCTCAGAGGAGGAGCTCAGGGTCATGGTGGAGGAAATCGTCCAGGTAGAGCCACAGCTATTCGGATCACAGGTGCAGCACACCTCCATAGCTAGGAAGATGGAGCTATGGCGAAGAATAGTCGACAGGGTCAACGCAGTGGGACAGCACCCAAGAAATCGGGACGACATCAGGAAGAGGTGGAACGACCTACGGGGGAAGGTGCGTTCCGTGGTCTCAAGACACTACCTGGTGGTACAGCGGACTGGCGGCGTACCCCCACCTCCTCACCCACAACTAACAACATGGGAGGAGCAGGTCTTGGCTATTCTTCATCCTGAGGGCCTCGCAGGAGTCGGTGGAGGAATGGACTCTGGTAAGTCAAATCTTTAACTACCATACCCCCCACCCTACCTGCATGCTATCACAGACCCCCACCCTCACCCCCTCCCCTATCACTACAACTCCTCACAAATGTACTAATAACACAAACCACACATCCCAACACCAAGCCCTGCATGACACAACAAAGCATGGACACCCATCACTAAAGCATGCCCACTGCACATACCCATAACACCCCCCTAAACCATCATCACACAAGCCCCCACACAGGAATGCTAGCACTGGGGTACACACTCACCCACCCATTGCATACCTTGACACACACAGATGCAATAATCATGGCTTTCTACCCCTGCAGGACCACTACCCAACGTCACCAGACAGGAGGGTCCAGATATCTCCACCTCACCCACAGAAGAGGCCCACAGTGATGACAGCAGCTCTGTCCAACTGGAACCTGATGACCAGCCCGGACCATCTTGGGCCTCGGGACAGTCGGTTCCCCTCACACAGGCACAGCCCACCACAGACCTTCCACCCTCTGGTAACACCAGCACAGCACCCACCCAGCGGGCCCATACCTCCGTCCCCAGGACACGTCAATCAGCTGTGTGTCCACCACTACAGGGAACCCAGGATAACCCACCACCCCAACAACAACAGGGACCTGGGGGCAGTGGCAGTGGGCACACGGTCCTGGGAACGGAGGCACAAGAACACAGGGGAACTGGGAGGGCTGCCGTGCGACAGGGGGCGGACAGGCCAAGGGAACCCACTCTCCACGAGGCCCTCTCCTCCATCATGGGAGCATATCACCACTCCCAGGAGACGATGGCAACGGTCCTAGCCAAGTTTCAGGAGACCCAGCGCATGCAGGAGGAACAGTTTTTGGGGTTCAGGGAGGAACTCAGAACCATCAGCTCCTCCCTGGGCACCATCGTAGGGGTGCTGAAGGAAATACTTAACACCAGGAGGGACACTGTGGCACTCCAAGGGGCCCCTGACACTAGCATGGACGATGAACTGCCCGCCACCTCCGCTGGCGCTAGTGGACAGGAGGCACTGCCACAGGACCACCACACCAGCACCCCACCTCCTGCAGACGGAGAACCATCTCGCAAGTGGTCCCTTAGGATCCAGGAACAAGACAGAGCACGATGCCAAGACCCCCGCCAAGAAATGAGACCACCCTGATGTCCCACTTTGTCACCCTGTCCATACTTAAACTGCCCCAGCTCCACTTCCTATGCCCATTTGGGCAATGCACCTGTGAGACTAGTAGACTGGACTCTGCCATGGACATTCCTCCACCATCACCCCTCACCATTTTATAACCCCCCTCCAATATTGAGCACTTCAATAAACACCCTTGAAGCACAAAACAATCTGGAGTCAGTTTGTGATTTTGAAAATCTGTATTAGCAATGACAGTGACAAAATGCGTTTTCAAATGTAATGTCAACATACCTATGTCACACAGCTCAAGTCCATGAGGAATCTAAGCAGATGAGACACGTTGGAAACCACACCTGTGAAACCGTAAGGGAAATGTGCAACTCAGTGACCATATACTGGTTGAAATCGACAGACAGGATAGAGGTAGAAGTGTTAAAGTACTTGTAGTAGGCAGGAATGTTTTCTCACCTGTGTGTCACTGGAAATATTGCTGGATGACTGAGTCCCTGTTGCCAATGTCTTCTTCCTCTGCTTCCTCCTCATCACTGTCCACAGGCTCCACAGCTGCCTCAACACTGTCATCTGGACCATCCTCCTGCAGAAAAGGCACCTGTCGTCGCAAAGCCAAGTTGTGAAGCATACAGCAGGCCACGATGATCTGGCACACCTTCTTTGGTGAGTAGAATAGGGAACCACCTGTCATATGGAGGCACCTGAACCTGGCCTTCAGGAGCCGGAAGGTGCGTTCGATCACCCTCCTAGTCCACCCATGTGCCTCATTGTAGGGTTCCTCTGCCCTGTCCTGGGATTCCTCATTGGGGTCAGTAGCCATGACAGGTTGGGGTAACCAGAGTCCCCTAATAGCCACATCCGGTGCCTCTGGAGTTGACCCATGACATAAGGGATGCTGCTATTCTGCAGGATGTAGGTGTCATGCACAGAGCTAGGGAACATAGCATTTACCTGGGAGATGTACTGGTCTGCCAAACATACCATCTGTACATTCATCGAATGATAACTCTTCCGGTTCCTGTACACCTGTTCACTCCTGTGGGGGGGGGCTAGAGCTACATGGGTCTCATCAATGGCACCTATGATGTTGAGGATATGTTCAAGGGCACAGAAGTCACCTTTCACTGTAGGCAAATCCTCCACCTGAGGGAAAACGATGTAGCTCCGCATGTGTTTTAGCAAGGCAGACAACACTCTGGACAACACGTTGGAAAATATAGGCTGGGACATCCCTGATGCCATGGCCACTGTTGTTTGAAATGACCCACTTGCCAGGAAATGGAGCACTGATAGCACCTGCACTTGAGGGGGGTTTCCTGTGGGATGGCGGATTGCTGACAACAGGTCAGGCTCCAACTTGGCAGACAGTTCCTGTATTGTGGCATGGTCAAACCTGTAGGTGATGATCAAATGTCTTTCCTCCATTGTCAACAGGTTCACCAGCGGGCGGTACACCGGAGGATTCCGCCATCTCCTCACATGTCCCAGCGGACGGTGCCTAGGAAGGACAACAGCGAGCACAGAGTCAAACTACTCAGAGGTATGTACCCACAGTCTACACAGAACACCATTCATACACAAAATGTGGCCTGTATTTGTGTTGTGAGACAAGGCCTATGTATGTGTGAAGTAGTTGGTAATTAGGCCATGTGGGCCCCTGAAAAGGCAGCTGCCTGACCTGTAAACTGGGACAAAGGGATGTGAGGTAACTGTGCTGGCGTTGTACACCGTCGCGGTAGGCGGTTGAAGAACGCGGTGCAATGCTGCATTGGTTAACATTGGACCCTATGGGTCCAGGAGCCAATGACGATGTATGTCGGCGGTGATGGTACGCACCGCCGCGGACGTGACCGCCATTTTCTATCTGTTCAATCACTCGATACCTGAGCTTCGACAGAAGAGGACCTACACTGCAAGTGCTGCTGTGACCTCGGTCTGGAAGAGACAATGGCTCGTGCGTCTGGGGAAAGGGCCCCTGCCTTCACTGCAGAGGAGTTGGAGAAGCTCGTCGACGGGGTCCTCCCCCAGTACACGCTACTTTACGGTCCTCCAGACCAACAGGTAAGTACACAGGGATCACATTGTATGGGCTATGCCTGTGTGGAGAGGGCTGGTTGTAAGAATGAAGGGGGCACAGTTCTGCGTGCATGAAGGACTGTGTATGCATGTGCCACATGGCAAGGGTAGGGATGTGGGCCACTCACTTAGACGGTGCAGTTGGTAATGACTTCTCTTCTTCCCCTGTACATGTCATGTAGGTCAGTGCCCACCAGAAGAAGGATATTTGGCGTGCCATCGCCAAGGATGTCCGGACCCTGGGGGTCCACCACAGACTGAGCACCCACTACCGAAAAGATGGCAGGACATTCGCCGCTGGAGCAATAATACGGCGGAGGCTCAGCTGGGGATGGCCTCCCAACGTGGAAGGGGTGCCCGTCGAACAATGACCCCCCTGATGTTCCGGATCCTGGCAGTGGCCTACCCTGAGTTGGATGGGCGCTTGAGGGCATCACAGCAGACACAAGGGGGTGAGTACAACATCATTCAGCGGACTTAGCGTGCAGTGAAGGTGTCTGGGTGGGGGAGGAGGGCTGTGGGTTTCCCTAGGCCAGGGCGAGTTCCGTAGGCTAGGCCCCTCTGTAATGCAGGCCATGTGGCACCCATCCCAACTCTGTAGAGTGCCAAGTACAGGTATTAATGCCCCTGTGTCATCTATGTGTGCAGATGTCGTCCATAGCCATGTAGGCCATATCCCAGGAATTGCATCTGTAGAGCCCAACAGCGCGACGTAGTGCAGGGGGCTGCTGTGTCTGTATTGTCCGCCAACAGTAGCGGTAAGCCATGCACTCAACCTGTCTTTCTTCTGTCCCCCCCCTTTTTGTGGTCTCCCTGTTCTTGTGTGCATCAGCATCATCAGGCGGAGGTACAGTGGCACCAGAGCATGAGGGAGCTGCATCCCACATGGCCATGGAGGGCCACACCACGGACTCAGAATACACCAGTGGGACGGAGGGCGAGGGGAGCACCACGGCGGTCACAGGATCTGCAACCAGCGACACAGACTTGTCCTCCGATGGGAGCTCCCTTGTGCTGGCGGCAAAATCTGTGCCCCCCACTTCTACAGGTACAGCCACCACCCCCCCTAACAGCACTGCCCTCCCAGCAGCCCCTCAGCCTTCGCCCCGTGCCCGTTCACCCAGGAGGGTGGGCATCACCTTCGCCCCAGGCACCTCAGCCCCTGCCCCTGTCACCTCTGCTGCCCTCAGTGAAGAGGCCATTGACCTTCTCAGGTCCCTCACTGTTGGGCAGTCTACCATTTTGAATGCCATCCAGGGTGTAGAAAGGGAATTGCAACACACAAATGCATTCCTGGAGAGCATTCATTCTGGTCAGGCTGCACTTCATCGAACCCTGCAAACTCTGGCCTCAGCACTGATGGCATCCATTGTCCCTGTATCTAGCCTCCCCCCTCCAACTTCCTCCACCCAGACCCAATCCCCTGTACCCCAGCCTATCCCAAGCACACCATCAGACCAGCCTGCACACACCTCACCACACAGGGGAAGCTCAGGCAAACATAAGCACCACACATCCCACAGGCACTCACGCAAGCATCACACACATACAGACACACCAACATCCACTGCCTCCATTGTGTCCCCCTCCTCCTCGTCTCCCTCCTACACAAACGCAGGCAAACACCCACCCAACAGCCATCCACCTCACAACAGCCTCCAGCCCATGCACCTGCACCCAAATCCACAAAACTTACACCTCCTACAACCACCACCTCTTCCTCCACTCCCAAACCCCCTCCAGCTTCCTGTCCCAGTGTCTCTAAAAAACTTTTCCTGTCCACCCTTAACCTATTTCCCACCACCCCCCCTTCCAACTTATAGGTCCCGTCCTAGCACCTCAGCCAAAAAATCTCCGGGACCAGTGGTGCCTGTTGTTACAGGTATGTGAAGTGCACCGGCCACCAGGCCATCCAGTGTGGCACAGAGCCACAGCACAGTCAGTCCACCCCCTGTGAAGCACCAGAAGTTGGACAGTGCCTGGCGGGAGAGGGGGAAGACTCCAGCCAGCAAAGCCGCTCACAAGGGTCCGGGGGGAGTGTCGACTCAGCTATGACTCCTCCCAAGGTGGGGAAGGGGCAGAAGAAATCTCCAAAGTCTGGGAGGAGCAGCACCTCAGAGAAGACCGCCATCATCCCCGCTGCCCAGGAGGCCATCGCCAGCACCATCGTCACTGCCTAGGAGGCCAGCCCCATCGTCACTGCCCAGGAGGCCACCGCCGGAGTCACTGCCCAGGAGGCCAGCCCCATCGTCACTGGCCAGAAGGGCCCCGCAAGCCACATCCCAGCTGACCCATGAAGGACCGCCAGCCACTGCCCTGCTGGGCAATGAAGGACCGCCTTGGCAAGGACCGCTGAACAGGCCAGGGACCTCTGAACAGGGCAAAGACCGCCATGGAAAGCACCGCTGAACAGGTCTGACACTGGCAACTCAAGCACCGCTGAACAGGGCAAAGACCGCCATGGAACGCACCGCTGAACAGGTCTGACACTGGCAACTCAAGCACCACTGAACAGGCCAGGGACCGCTGAACAGGGCAAAGACCGCCATGGAACGCACCGCTGAACAGGTCTGACACTGGCAACTCAAGCACTGCTGAACAGGTCAGGGACCGATGAACAGGGCAAAGACCGCCATGGAATGCACCGCTAGCCCATTTGCAGCAGGGGCTGTGACGCAACTGCGACCGTCACGGGGTGTGTGCTGCACTCTGGCACCAGTCCCCCTCCAGAACCAGTGGAGACCTGCATCCACTCCGTCTGTCCTGCACAGGATGAAGCACTCTGGGCACAAAGCCCCCTCCAGAACCAGTGGAGATTGACATCCACTACCTCAGTCCTTGGCAGGATGAAGCACTCTGGGCACAAAGCCCCCTCCAGAACCAGTGGAGATAGACATCTACTACCTCAGTCCTTGGCAGGATGAAGCACTCTGGGCACCAAGCCACCTCCAGAACCAGTGGGGACTGTCATCCAATTGAGAGACTGTGGCTTTTCACTCCCCAGGATGGTACAGTGAGCAAACCACCCACTGTAGAGACTTGAGAGACTGTGGCTTTGCACTCCCCAGGATGGTACAGTGGGCAAATCACCCACTGCAGAGACTTAAGAGACTGTGGCTTTGCACTCCGCAGGATGGTACAGTGGGCAAACCACATACTGAGGAGACATGAGAGACTGTGGCTTTGCACTCCCCAGGATGGTACAGTGGGCAAATCACCCACTGCAGAGACTTGAGAGACTGTGGCTTTGCACTCCCCAGGATGGTACAGTGGGCAAACCACCCACTGTAGAGACTTGAGAGACTGTGGCTTTGCACTCCTCAGGATACATCAATGGGCATGGAGGTCCCTCGTGGATCTGGCGTGGTACACTCATCCGGCTGAGGTGCCCCCCTTCCCCCTGAGGTGCCTGTTGTATTTCTATCTGATGCCCTGCAGTGTTCTCTCCGTTTTGATCGGGTATCTTGTGTGGGCCTCGCCCATGCATTTTGGGCCCAGTGGTCCACGGACTATGAATGATGCAAAACCTGGACTACTAATTGTGGTGTATATTTTGATTATAGTACATATATATATATATATATATATATATATATATATATATATATATATATATATATATGTATATTTTTCTTACTGAATTTTGATATATTACAATAGTTACACTCATTTCCTTTTGTCTTTGCATTCTTCCGGGGGGGGTTGGGGGGTGTTACTGTAATGTATAGATATGCATTGGTGTGTGTGTTGTAGTGGGTGAGGGTCGGGGTGGGGTTTGGGATGTTGGTTGTGTGTGTCCCTGTGTTTTTGCCTCCCCCCTCTCCTGCGTCATAGGTGCAGTACTCACCGTGGTCTTCGCCGCCGGCGTTGATGATCTTCGTATAGGAGCAGGAAGACTATCGCAGGGAGAATATGGAGTTCTGGCTCCATGGTGCCCTCCTTCCTCGTGGAGTGTGTAGAGGTGAGCGTTTTCCCTTTAAAATGGCTGTTTCTGCTGTGTTTTTATCCGCAGTGAATCCGCCCCGGAAAAGGTGGCGGATTGGTAGGTTGTGATACTGTGGGCGGTACACTGCCCTCCGCCTGTCTGTTGGCGGTGACCGCCGTGCTGTTTGTCTGTACCGCCGTGTGGCGGTCGGAGTGTTAAAGTGGCTGTCTTTGTTGGCGGTTTCCGCCACAGTCATAATTCCAGATTTTTTACCGCCGGTCTGTTGGCGGTCTTACCGCTGCTTTAACACCGTCCGCCAGGGTTGTAATGACCACCTGTATCTGTTTGTTTTTTCTGCTTTTTTGAAGACATACAGGGGGGTTTGCAAGATGATTGAATGAAAGATACTAGAATTGCAATCTAGTTAATCCGAGCTTCCCTATTTATATATACAAAAAAAGAGAAAATAAGAACTATTTATTGTTATTTTTCAGGGCAAAATAAAGGAATGTCTTTAATGATAAAACAACCACTAAAAGAGGTTTGCTCAATCAACGAGGCTATAAGCTACCGATACCAGGGATTGTGTGAGTAAGAGAAAATCCTTTACTAAATATTGAGGACTTTGGCCCTCATTGTGACCTTGGCGGGCGGCTACAGCCGCCCGCCAAGATCTGACTGCCGTGCGGCTGCCAATGTGGCTGCACCCCCGCCACGGTCATTAGGAGATCCCCGCCGGCCCAGCTGGGATCACGGGCGCAACATAGGAGCCGGCTCCAAATGGAGCCGGCGGTGTTGCGGCCGTGCGACGGATGCAGTTGCACCCATCGCGCTTTTCACTGTCTGCATAACAGACAGTGAAAAGCTGCATGGGGCCCTGACAGGGGGCCCCTGCACTGACCATGCCAGTGGCATGGGCAGTGCAGGGGCCCCCAGGGGCCCCACGACTCCTCGTACCACCAGCCTTTTCCTGGCAGTTCTAACCGCCAGGAAAAGGCTGGCGGTAGGGGGACTCGTAATCCCCTGGGCAACGCTGCAAGCCTGCATACCTGTTGGCGCCTGTTGCGTCATTTTAGCCCTGGCGGTCTCGTACTGCCAGGATCAAAATTACCCCCTTTGTCCTGCAAAGAACTCATTGTGAGACAAAAATTTAACGCACAGCCTGCAAGAAACGACACACAGCCTTCATCGTGGTAAGAAAATCACTGCACGCTGAACAGGAATGATGCAGCCTGGCTTCCTGAGAGGAGATCGATGCAGCACCTGCTGTGCAACAGAAATTTCCATGTATCGCCCACCGGATCGATGCAACCCCTGTGACTTCGTTCTGCACACCTAGGATTTCTCCGCATTGCCCCGGGGCGACCAGAATCCCCGCAGCCCAAAGAGGATCCCAATCTACGCGCCAGAAATCGGTGCAAAGCCTGCCCTGCATGAAAACTCAACGACGCATCATCAGTGGGCACCAGAAAAATCTACGCACACCTCCCCGTTTTCCACGCATCTCCTCCTCTGTGGCCCCTTGTGGAGAATTTGAATGCAATCCAGGTACTTTTGTAGTGTGGTTAGTTTTACGTGTTCATTCCGCTTTAGCTTCAGGCTTTAGGCCTTTGTACACTTTGCCCTGATTATATTTTATTCATTTGCTTACAGCTTAGAGCCTCTGTGCACTTTGCTCTACATGCTTTTTATTAGGCTTCGTACTGTTATTTTTCAAATAGCCAGTTCTACGGTGTTGTTTTTTATTCATATCACACTGTTTTGCCTACTTCAGCACTGGAGTTCTCCATAACATATTTACTCTGTGCTTCAGTCAAGGATACAGTCTGGTACATTGCCGATAGACGTGGTAGGAGTTTAGACTCGGCATTCCTGCGTAGGGACATTTTGTGATCACGATGACATGTTAGTTATAAAATCACTTCCTTGTCCCAATACACGCAAGAGGGAGATTCCGACCAGGGAACCACAACTAGACGCTGACTGCCTCGTTGCAGATGCTGAACCAAGATCACAGGCCTTTGCTCAGATATGAGGGCTGATGTCCCCACAGTGATTCTAATAGGCAAGCTAGAAGCTTAACATGCTGTGCTCTAAATAGAACAAGCAGATGGAGAGTAGAAACTGTGTTGTATCGTTCTGGTTATTGCGGCTCACGCCTTAATATCTAAAATACAGTTGTTTTATTAAAAACATTATATAAAACTTATACTGTCTTTGTCATTTGTATATGAGATCATATTGGAAATAAGAGAGTTGGTTTGGATCTGAGTAACCACGACTTCCCTGAGAAGTTCCAAAGATGTCATGCGCTCGGCTGCCAAATCATTTCTTCCACATGGGAGAAATGAGGCACTGCTAGTTAGCCGGAGCAAAAACCGGATTTAGGGTGACAGAGTTCTTTGCACGTGGGTCAGACTCAGTCCCCCACACCATTATAGATCCTGCTACCTAGAAATCCAGTAGTCTCATTTAGAATAATGAGAGCCCACGCGACATGGCGCCGCCAACGTTTGGTCTGGCACTAATGATTAGGTCCGACTGACTCTCTTGGTCTCATATATATTTTGACTCCTCGGTTCCGTATACGGAGACTTCCGTGGGGCTGAGGGTTTCCGCCGCCACGGCATAGGTGTCTCCTATTGCTTAGTGGTTGGTTGTTCAAGCTTGAACTTTGAAAGGAAAACCCCGATATTGCTTGCAGGCAACATTTGCTGCTTTTAAAAGACTTCTTTTTATCATTTCCTACAGTGATAATCCAAAGTGTGCTTATCAAATCTTAATCATTTTGACCTGCATTTAACCAGATAAATATTATATATTTTTCGAAAACACTGTATGGTGTATTTATGTGGTGGTGTACTGTGTTATTGCATGATGTATTGCACAAATACTTTACACATTGCCTTCTAACTTAATCCTGACTGCTCAGTGCCTAGCTACCAGAGAGTAGGCACATGATAATTTGGATTCTGTATGACTAATCCTGACTAGAGTGAGGGTCCTTGCTTGGACAGGGGGTAACCTGACTGCCAACCAAAGACCCAATTTCTAACACAGGTGTATTGCACAATTCACAAACCCACAGTGCAGATAGTGTGTAGATTTTAGGGATGCGTTAACATGTGACTCAGTAGCTTAGTTGCATAGTAGAAATTGAACCAAACATACCTTTGTATGCTGGATGCCATCTTTGTGGGTTTGCTACAGATGTTCAAATGTATGTTCGGTGGTACAGGTACATACCACTGAAACCTACCCTGGAGTGCCATGAGTCAGCATTCGGTAGGCCACATGTCTACACATGCACAGGGTAGCGACGTTCCATACCCACCAGGCCAACCCTTGTATTGTCAAGCCTTAGGGTGAAGTCTGTAGTATGGTAGTTGCCTGTAGGAACTATATTTATGAGTCAATATTGTAAATGTGCTGTTCCAGTCAGGCCCAAGGGGTTTACACTTCAAAAGCCATATTGGTGGGTCGTGTTTCATTGTGGCTCACCTCACAGTACATGTTGCTGAAGCCAGGGTTACCTGATGTCAGTAGGCTTGCTTTGTCATTATGAGCCATGAGCAGGGTAGTGGGTTAGTATGCAGATAACTCCAAAAGTGTATGGTCATGGCCCTGCACATATCAGCATATGTGATGTACACTAGTTGTGTGATTACAAATCACAAAATGTGTGCCTGGTGTTTCTGACATGTATGTGTGGGGGAAACCGGTCCCTTATTGCGGTACCCCCACTTTCTGATGTTTTTTTAAGTCGTCTTGGACTGGGGTGCACTAGGTACCTGCTAGCCAGGACCCAGTGCTAGTGTTCTTTCCCTAAAATGGATTAAAAAGTATTGTCACAATTGGCAACACCTTTAGCTGCCTCTATAAGGCCCTAGTAAGTAGTACTTTTGTACCCAGGGCATGTGGTACTAAGGGAAGACACCTGATGGCAGCAGCAAAGATTGTGCCACACTCAGGGACACTGAATCCAAGTGCACACTGTCCCTGCGATTGAAAGCTGTGCGTCTTGGTGCAACACCAAAATGAAAACATGACATGTCAAATAGCCTGTGAGACTTGTCCACTACACCCTGCATGCAATATAGGTAAGCCAACCCTCTGCAGGCCTTACAGCCCTAAGGCAAGGTGCACTATAATGCATGTAAGGGCATAGGTGCATGAGTAATATGCCCCTACTGTGTCTTTGCCAATTCTTAAATACAATGAGTGAACAGAGTAGCCATTTTAAATGCATGTGCTGGACACTGGTCAAAATGAGTTTCACAGCTACATGATGGCCACTGTGAACCTTGATTTGTTTTGTATCAAACAACTCGAATGATAAATCCTAACTGGTACCAGTGGTGGATTTATTATAGAATGTACCCCGGGGTCACCTTAGAGGTGCCCCCAACAAACCTAACTAACCCTGGCATGGTTGCTGGCCAGTCCTAATCAGCCTGCCACCACCAGACAGATTCCTGGATCACTAGGGAGAGAGCCTCTGCTCTCTGGGACCATAAAACAACACCCTTCTTGGGTGTTGTTTTCTGGTCCAGTGCACATTCTCCCACCCAGGAATATGCACTGCCCAGCCAGCAAGCTTCAAAGGGCTTGCCACCCTTGAACCTCAACCCCCAGCCCTACTGCTAGCAGCAGATGGCCATCTCTGTTTCCAGCCCCCACTTTTGGTGGGAGAAACAGTGGGCAACTGCACAAAGGATAGGGGTACTGACCACCCTCAGCATTCACCACCCCCCCAGGTGCAGCAGGTAAGGTGACCCCTACATTTAATTTTCCTCCATCGTGGATGGCAGGGAAGTAGCCAATAAGGGTTAGGGATATGAGTTCTTCCCGCAGGAAGAGGTCACATATTGGATGTAGCCACCCTAAGGTAAGTGGCCCATTGGCCACTACCAAGTCTCCCATAAACACCCACTAAATGCAGTATTTAGTGGGCATCTCTATGCCCGAAGATCTGATTCAATGGACACAACAGGGCCAGTGACAAAGAAGACTCAATGCTTGAGAACAGAAGTCCTGCTACAAAATGAAAAGGGCACTAAACCCTGCATGCTGCACCCAGGACTCGACAATCCCCACTGAGGGTTTGACACAACATCAGACAGACCCTATGAAAACCCAGAGGACTGCCACCCTGTAAAAAATGGCAAGTACCTCCCTCCAGAGTGAATGCATCACTGCGTGCACCCATTCCACTAGGTGGACCAAGAGGACAAACCTGACAAGTGTGGCAAATTTGGTGGCGCTGTGACCTCCATTGGCAGAATGGTGCAATAGCCATGGGTACTGAACCTGTAACATTGGACACCCAGAAGAAAAGTCCACTCCAGACTCTCCAAGGACCAGGAGCAAGTACCAGTTGAGGAGCTTCAGGACACCCAAGAACCACTCCCCAGAAGGGCCCTGATGACTTGCAAACCACCCTCCAAGTGACCTGCACCCTGCTCCTAGGGCTCCTTGATGCACAACTCTTGGTTGACTTATTTGCTCTGCACCTGGCCTCCCTGGACCCCGCATTAGAGAACTAGCTGTTCTCTATGGGTCCCTAAACCCTTGTGACCTTTATCCTCCAAGGGAACCCACTAGATTTTCCTTTTTAATGCCCTTTGTGCAGCACATTTCCGAGTGGTCTCTTCCCCTGTGACTCACCAGCTCCAACGCCTTTAACCTCTGCTCCCACCGGAACTGGGAGCTACCCATACTTCTCCCACTGGCCCACAAGACATCTCAACTATGTTGATCTGGAAACAACAGGTGACACTGCATTGCCTAATTTTATATGCAATTTAAAAATGTTCTCCCATTGATTCCTATGGTGTGTAATTATGGACAGAGACAGAACATTTTCAAAAATTTGAAAAATCATAACTTAAAAAGAACTTACCCAGTTTTGATGATCTTAGTCCTAAAACATTTATAAAAATCTGAAATATTTTTGTAAATTGGTTCAAGTGTGTGTCCACATTTATTGATACTGTGAGAACAACAAATGCTTAGCACATCTCCTGGATTAGTCTAACTGCTCGACCAAGCTACCACACAAATAGAGCATTAGGTGATCTATTTTTGCCTCTGGATACCAAGGTGTGGTAGCCCAGACTCTCAGCATAGTGTACATCATTTTTGTGCACTATTTAGAGAGCCAGCCTCCAACAATGTGCCCCAACCCTTTGTGCAAAAGCTTGTGTTTGTTATCTTTGATTTGTCTCTTGCATCCATATAGGTCAATGCCCATCAGAAAATTGGGATTTGGAGAGCCATCACCAGAAGTTGCGGACCCTGGGGCAATGGAGCTCCCACTGTTGGAAGAGGCTGGAAGACCTAAGATTATGGGCCCAAAGATTGCTGAGGTCCAGCTGGGGTTGTCCTTTCAATGTGGGCCAGATGCACTTCAGAGCCTGACCCCTGTAACGACCAGCATTCTGATGGTGGCATACATGGAGCTTGATGGGCATTTGAGGGGAGCACAACAGTCACAAGGGGGTAAGTTCAGAGCATATTCCTGCCTGTCACATTGCAAAATTGAAGTGTTAGGATCGTCCATCTCCCCCTGAAGACTGGTGATGGGCCATGTGTGACTCACAAGATGAGTAATTGTTTGTGTAGGTATGGTGCATGCTGATGTGCCTTGCTATTAGCCCATGGACCTAGTACAGTCCACAAAACATTTCTCTCCAGGGCCAACACATGGCCACATTCAGTGATCAATCAAGTAATGCTGGCTGTTGTTGTGGGTGTAATTTGAATGAAACAGTTTGTTGCATACAAATTCAGTGTGACAGCCCAAACAAAATGAAGTGATGGATCACTGTCCTCAGCCATGTGCCTGCTAAAGTGAGTAAATTGCCATCTGTCCCCCAGAGGCCACTTGTCTTCACTGTGTCACGAGTGTTGGTGCCTTACTACTGTCTGCCGTGTGAAGGTGGGCATAATACAAGTGACAGAGCATACATTGTTCTTTAGGTGCAGCTACAGATCAATACTTTCCCTTGTTAAGTGGGGAATGACCATTGAAATGATCTGTGTGACATCACTGTTGCCAACATTCCTTGTGCCTACATGTTAGCATGTGTACTGTTCACTTTTGACATGGTCTACCTGTGTTCATGTAATGATTTCTGTATTTCCTCATTTATGTATGCATGCCAACTTGTGTTTGGAATTGAACATGTCATGGGGCTACATTTCATGTGGTGCCATAGACGGGAGTGTGTCACCATTGATTGGTGAATCACATATACCCTCACCTGTCATAGCATGTCATTTGGCATGTACAACTGCAGTAGCAATGAGGGACATGAAAGGTAGGACTGCAGTTTTTACCGACCATGTGCATTTCCATGCCATGGATGTGGCATCATATAGCAAAGTGCTCCGCACATGTGAAATGGGGAAGGTTTGTTACCTGACTGTTGGCATACATCATGGAGTGACTTGCAGTTATGTGGGAATCCTATGTGGTTGTGTACAACCATTCATTCACAGAAAATCTGGGTTTGCAGGACCAAAAATGGAGACAGTGAGGTAGCTTCTCATTGGGCAACATGTTCAGGGCCTTCTATTTGAGAATCCCAGGGCCTCTATCACATTCAAAGGACTACTGTCTACTATTGATGCAATCAGAGTATGCCATTTTCAGGGGTGCCATTCAAGAGAGGCGATTTCCCTGGGGCTAGCTGATTAATTGTGTTGTGGATTTTTAAGACATATCTCCCTGCCATTTTGCACAATTTGTCTACGGTGTACATTTCCATGCTAGATGTGTAGTAAATCTGAGAAACACTGGTACAACCCGCATGACTTCATTAGGACAATGTACACATGGTGAAGTGAGCATTGTTGATTTTTTCCACTGTGAAATGGGTATTTCTATGTCACCTTCTTTAGGCTACTGTACATCTGTCAGCAACATGCCAGGATTTTGGACCATCATTTCTTGTTATTGTGATATTGTGTATGTGACAAAAAGATGTATATATGACCTTGTGTGGCATCTATTGGAGTGAACTTGATATTGGCCTACTTTTGTATGACAACAAGTAAGTGAGGTATGCTACATTAGACAAACAATTGAAGGTAATAAGGTTTCCTACTTGTTCAGTGGTTACACTGGTGATGGGCCATGTGTGACTCACAAGATGAGTAATTGTTTGTGTAGGTATGGTGCATGCTGATGTGCCTTGCTATTAGCCCATGGACCTAGTACAGTCCACAAAACATTTCTCTCCAGGGCCAACACATGGCCACATTCAGTGATCAATCAAGTAATGCTGGCTGTTGTTGTGGGTGTAATTTGAATGAAACAGTTTGTTGCATACAAATTCAGTGTGACAGCCCAAACAAAATGAAGTGATGGATCACTGTCCTCAGCCATGTGCCTGCTAAAGTGAGTAAATTGCCATCTGTCCCCCAGAGGCCACTTGTCTTCACTGTGTCACGAGTGTTGGTGCCTTACTACTGTCTACCGTGTGAAGGTGGGCATAATACATGTGACAGAGCATACATTGTTCTTTAGGTGCAGCTACAGATCAATACTTTCCCTTGTTAAGTGGGGAATGACCATTGAAATGATCTGTGTGACATCACTGTTGCCAACATTCCTTGTGCCTACATGTTAGCATGTGTACTGTTCACTTTTGACATGGTCTACCTGTGTTCATGTAATGATTTCTGTATTTCCTCATTTATGTATGCATGCCAACTTGTGTTTGGAATTGAACATGTCATGGGGCTACATTTCATGTGGTGCCATAGACGGGAGTGTGTCACCATTGATTGGTGAATCACATATACCCTCACCTGTCATAGCATGTCATTTGGCATGTACAACTGCAGTAGCAATGAGGGACATGACAGGTAGGACTGCAGTTTTTACCGACCATGTGCATTTCCATGCCATGGATGTGGCATCATATAGCAAAGTGCTCCGCACATGTGAAATGGGGAAGGTTTGTTACCTGACTGTTGGCATACATCATGGAGTGACTTGCAGTTATGTGGGAATCCTATGTGGTTGTGTACAACCATTCATTCACAGAAAATCTGGGTTTGCAGGACCAAAAATGGAGACAGTGAGGTAGCTTCTCATTGGGCAACATGTTCAGGGCCTTCTATTTGAGAATCCCAGGGCCTCTATCACATTCAAAGGACTACTGTCTACTATTGATGCAATCAGAGTATGCCATTTTCAGGGGTGCCATTCAAGAGAGGCGATTTCCCTGGGGCTAGCTGATTAATTGTGTTGTGGATTTTTAAGACATATCTCCCTGCCATTTTGCACAATTTGTCTACGGTGTACATTTCCATGCTAGATGTGTAGTAAATCTGAGAAACACTGGTACAACCCGCATGACTTCATTAGGACAATGTACACATGGTGAAGTGAGCATTGTTGATTTTTTCCACTGTGAAATGGGTATTTCTATGTCACCTTCTTTAGGCTACTGTACATCTGTCAGCAACATGCCAGGATTTTGGACCATCATTTCTTGTTATTGTGATATTGTGTATGTGACAAAAAGATGTATATATGACCTTGTGTGGCATCTATTGGAGTGAACTTGATATTGGCCTACTTTTGTATGACAACAAGTAAGTGAGGTATGCTACATGAGACAAACAATTGAAGGTAATAAGGTTTCCTACTTGTTCAGTGGTTACAGTGTTGCACAACTTCATCCATCCACAGCACCCCAACAGACACATCTACCACATGTACAAAACCCACACTACCCTAACCGCCACATGCACATCGACCACCTAGCACTCTACCTCACAGCCCCCAAGACAGGCAAATGCAGTCACTCACACAAACAACACATACTACTCAAACCCAAGCATACCTCACACACACATAGCAAAGGCATCAACACCCACAGACAAGACCGCCACCACTCCCTCAACCTCTGAATTCCCAATCACGCTTGATGACCCTACCCATTTTCCCAAAGAAAGCTTCCTTTTTACCTTTCCCTCTCCACTGTTAAATCCACCCTCTCCCAAACCCTAAAGGCCCCAAATCCCATGCCAACTCACCCCTTCCACATCCAAGTCCTCCCCTGTCACACCTGTCCCCTGAAAGCACCCATGCCCCTCCCCCAAGGAGAAGCCCACCCCTCCGAAGAAACTTTTCACTCCTCCCAAACCCAAACCCAAACTCACCCATCCCAAATCTAACCCCACTCCAAGCAAGCATGGTCCCTGAGGTGCCTCCATGCTCACTTGATGTCCCTTCCTGTGGAGGTTCCCTGGCAGTAATTGGAGTCAAAACTGGGCACAATTGTGTGAATTTACTTGTATTTGGACTGACCTTTGCTCTTCAGCATTTGCTGTTAATAAACCCAATTTGTTGTTGTGTTGGGTGCCTTTTTTGTACTGTCATCACGTTTCTACCTTTTTGTTGTTCCGGAGTATTTTTTTGGTATGCCTACAGTTGTGTTTGTTTTACCCTCATTATTGATACACTTGTTGTTGGCAAAATCTGACTTTGTGGGCAGTGCTGGTGTCACCCAGAACAAGGGTATATATCACTGTATGGTTACGTGCATGTTAATACAATTGGTGTGCCATCAAATTGTTTTATTTTTGACATTGTAAGTATTTCATCTTGAGTTACCCAAGTCAGCATGCATAGTGTTAGAATTGTCCCCCTGATATGAATTGGACATTTGTCTCATGTGTGGAAGCTAGAGTTATGTTTGTCCACAAATGGAGGGTATTTAATTGTGCTACCTTCCTTTACATTTGACAGACCATGGGTCCATTTTGATGTGTGTACCTTCCAGCTACCTCATGTGCATGTATGACCCATTCTGTTGCTGGAGTATTAGGTTTCTTGACTTGCATGTACACATTTGGAAGATTGGCATGTCACTTGGCTCTACTACTGTTTGTCCCTGGGATACATATAGGACCAGTTCCTGTGCAAAAGGTGTTTTGGGACATGTGCAAAGTGAAATGTGTTCCAGGGCAGCATCCTTCCCGGAGTGCTCCTGATTCCCCATCCCTATTGTGCAGGTAATGTCTGCATTGTGAGCTTTGGATATTTGTCTCTCAAAACTATTGTGCATCCCATTGACTTTCCATTGTGTTACAATGTGGGTGATATGTGTGGGTCCATTACAGGAATATTTCATGGGAGGGTATTTGTTATAAATGACACATCCATTCATTTATGTCTCTAGTCTGACGACAGTCCATGTTATGTGAACACTGTGAGGATATCAGTAGAATTGTGTGTGTTGTTGATGTGGTGTTGCTGTTGAGTGATACAATGTTCTGTACACTTCACTGTCTCTGTGATTAAGATGAGCAGATGTGTGTTTCTGTAGAGTGCGGTGGTGCAGTGGCAGTGACCTGGCCAAAGGGGGAATTTTATGGCTGTGAATGACTCCGACTGGGACACAATGACAGGTGTACTTGGTTCACGTAGCATGACCTCCATATCATGTGGATGACAGCGCTACGATCTATTGTTGAGCTTAATGACACAGGTAGGTGTGTATTCATGTGTGTTTTTACCATCAGCGTGGATTTTGTTCTCCACCTATGAACAGCAGTAGAGACAGGATGTAAGTAATCGGCTCCATGGCAGCACAGGATGTGTGATGCTGCCTGTAGGTGAGTTCCTTCCTTTATACTCTGGTTGGACCGCAACAGTCACATCGGCAGAAGGCAACATCATAATGTGTTGGGCGGAAACACTGTCTCCAATGGCCTCATTGGCACGTCTCACCACTGCGGCAGTCTGAGCTGCCTGATGGTGCTAGCAGGACATCACCGCTCTTTCCTCTATGGAACCGCATGCATTGTAATATGGTTGTCTGACCACCAAACGGATGCCGTCACACCGCTGCAGCTGCCAATTGCCTAGCAAGGGTGTGAGAATTGGGGCATAGAATGTTAGAGCTAAGATAACCATGAAATCTGGAAATCTTAACAGATGACTTTATTTTTGTCTGCTCCTCAAGTTCATGCTTAATATTGGTACACAACAATTGAGCTCCTTGGTGCACATACACTATACAAATAAGACACTAAAAAAAACACTCAAAGATGTGAAAGCTGGACCTTTATCCTTTTTTCAATGTAGCCACCAGTATTGTTGGATCTGACTGGTCCCTTAAGAAGGGTTTGTACAGCTTCAGAGGCTACCCATCCTTTCCACATTTGTCTATCTTGTGGAGGGACTGGGCTTCAGTGACAGATTGCCTGTGAAATATGTATTTCATCACTATAATTACAGCCCCCGAACATCTCTGCAGAAATTTTATATTTTCAGCGCTACTGGTATTATATGGCAAGGAGAACCTAAATATGTGGCAAGACTGTGTATATTATATCTCATAAATTGCAAACTATCCAGGACATTCTCTGATGTTTATATTTTCATCCCTTTTATATACAAACAAGGTTTTGGTGAAATTTACAGATTTTCCTAATATTTGGCAATTTACTTGGTAAATTTGAATTATGCTGTGAATGCGCCTGCCATAGAATTGCCCAAATCCACTAATGTCACCTTTACCCATTGTTTATAAATAATTTGTTCAAGAAAGGAAATAAAACCTAAATATTCTGACTCCAATCAGTGACCATTGTAAGCTGCAAACAAACATGTAAAATAAGAATCAAATACCAGGTAGTGCAAGTGTGGAGAGTCCTAAATTTAGAAAGCACTCCACACCTCTTAGACACCCAGTAGGGGATTTTTTTTTTTAACATGAAAGGAAAGCTGCAATTTTCAACATACATCCATTTATCTCTTAGTCAGTAATGGAGAGTTATAATTAAAGTTTAAAAGTTTTATTTATCATAAGTTTTAAATCTATTAGTCAATTACGATTTACAGAACAGTGCATAAAACGAGTCCAATAGTCTATCCCTAGTCTATTCTAAATCAGTAAAAGTAATTCATTTTAGTAAAAAAATAGCAAATGGAAGGGAAACAGCCATTACTACGAGGCTGTTTCCCTGACTAGCCATTACCATGCCATACATCACCACGCATGCATCATTACAGCGAATAGCCTTTATCACGCATATCATTACAATGATTGTGATGGTATGCATGGTAAGGGCTATTTATTGTACTGCTGGTGAAGGCTATCAGCATCATTAGAGGAAGAGGAAAGATCATTCTGTTTTCTCAGAATGACTTTTGAGGCACCTTAGGCGTGAGGTAAGGGGGATTTGGCCTGGTGGTGGTGGGTATGTTTAAAAGAGGGTGCGGGTTGGTGGGCTAGGTTTTAGGGCAGGGGGTAGGTTTTTGGGATTAGGATGGGGAGATTGGCCCTGGGGAGGTTATTGTTTTAGGGAGGGGGTGGGGTTATGTTTTAGGGTGGGGTAGTTTTGAGGTTAAGTGCGGGGTGGGCTTGGAGAGTGGGGATTAGGTTTTAGGATGGGGTAGGTTTTTGGGATTAGGGCAGGTGGGACTGGGTCTTGGGTTGGGGGTGTTGTTTTGGGGAGGTGCGGGGTTAGGTTTTAGGGAGGGGTTGTGGTTTCTGGGTTTGGGGCTATTTGGCCGGGGGGGACCTTTACTATGCATATGTCTTTAAAACACATGCCTTTACAACATAATTTGTTGTAAAGGCATGCTTGGTAAGGCATATGCATAATAATAGCAATCTCATTGTGACACATTCCTGGGAGTGACATGCACTGTAACACAATTTGTGGTTCTGACATATAGCCCAAAAAAAATAAAACATCAAACAGGCATTATGGTCAGCGAAGTTATCAGTATTAATGAAGAATACAGTAAAAACTGTGATAGAGAATAGTCTAGGCAGAGAGTAAAGTCTGTCTGAGTCTCAAAGTCAGGGACTCTGAGAGAGGAAGAAGACATTATCTGTTCTTTGCCAGGGACATTTTTATACAAAATGTGGAATGAATTACAATTTGTGTCAGCTATGTTTTAGTCATCCAATCATAAACAAGAAAAGCCATACAACAGAAACCGTTTCCATGGAGATATTAACTTCTAACAAAGACAGCATTAATACAAGATACATTTGACAAATATTTTATACAAGCTGTTACATTGAAAGGTTTTCTCAGCCATCTTGGTTTCTGAAATGAAAGACACTCATGTAAATTTTATGCACCAATAGCTTAAGTCATTTTAATTCTTACACATCGCCACAAAAAAGCCTATTCATAAAGAAGCAAGTTTCAGATTAGTTTTGAGATTCCAATGCAGGTCAAGTGGTTACAAAGAATAAAATAACATAGCTTTCATTGTCAGCATAGAAAGTTTGCATCATGCAAAGTCCATGCAAATGTCATGATAGAAACATTTCTGCTGAGTTAAAGCTGTTTGGAATATGTTATCATTAGCAAATCAAGCAAGTCAAGCAAATGCGGGTCATGCAAAGTTTAGAAAGGAAAATGCACTTTTAGAATGCAGCTTTCGGTTAGGCTTAGATTTTATTCTTATGGGTTATTAATTTATTGGATTTTATTTTAAATGGAATATCTAACAGTAGCATTTGTAATATGGTCAAATATTGACATCTCAAACTTCTGGCGAGATTTACAAAGCAGAGCAAGGGCATTACACCACCAGCCCTATTCAGGATGGGCAGTTGTGAGGTAAAACCTAGTGGTGAGGAAAAAACATATAATGGGCCACACACTTTGACTGAAAACTCTCAGGATGTGGGCGGGGTGTCATTTGTTATCTGTTTTTCAGAAACATAACTCCCGCTTTGGTTAACGTACATCAAAACCAACTGTGGCAGCACCGAAATGTTTTGTATCGTGAAGGGAAACCCTGTGAGCAGTTCTTTTCAAAATACTGGTATAATATCTGGACCAGTCACCTTTAAATGTTCCAGATGGTAATTCATGAGGGAGGCAGAGTAGTGTCCAGCAAAGTCTAAATCAGGTCCTTAGTTATGGTTCTGGTTCAAGCACACAAAACCACTGAAATTTGCCAGACATGGTAAAGAAGGCACACAATTCATGTAATCATCAATATAACTCACAATGAACAAACCATCCATTTGCCAATAGCTTTGGAAACCAGGTAGTACAGCAATGGATAAATATGTTAGGATGTGAATTGTGTGTGTTCCATGACGTGACTGGTGAATTTCTGTGATTATGAACATTTGAGCCAAACCAAAACTGTTGTGGCAATAGTGTCTGTGTGGTTATGGTTAAGTCAGAGTTTCCATTAAAAAAACATTTATTGATTTTCTAGTAACTTTGGTGCCTTTTTAAAAATCTGCATGACATTTTCCAAAATAGAATTGTATCTGCTTTAGGTTCTTCATTGCAGGTGCCATGCAGATTCATCAAGAGGAGTCAAAAAGAGAGAACAAAATATATTTTCCATTTTAAGTCTCACTGAATGTTTTGCTCCTTAATACCAAAAAAATGAGTTAATAGAATTACATCAAGTCTGGCATAAAAATTGAACTTTAGTCAAGGAAGTATATTTGCTTAGTTTGAGGAATTTTGAAAATAGCATTTTAGAAGTGTCTTGTGTTGGACATGAAGAGGCTAACTTTTAGAAATTTCTGGACTATTAATTTTGCAGAGTTCAGAAATCCAGTTTAGAGGAACTTCATGAATACAAATTTTTAATAAATACTCAAATTTCATTGGAAAAGGGAGCTTCCATTCAAACAGTCCATTTTAATTCCATGAACCAGGATTCTGATTGGCCACTAAGCTAGGTTGTACTAGGTTGAGCTCAGTGCGTGGATGTAGGCAAGCCCAGTGGTCGACCCCCAATGCACATGGCCGATGCCTGGAGTTGACCATTGAGTTGACCATTGCTGCTGTTTGAGCAATGCTTTGAATGGTTCAAGAACATGTACTAACTTAAAACATGCACCCACAAGGAACTTATTTTGAAATAAAATCTGGTAAAACAGGTAATCGTATAGGAATGAATCATACACAATCTCTTTAATAAGAACAGAAAATACTGTTGAGACTCAATCTCTCAAACCATAAAGAACAATCAGTACAAAATAGTAACTATAATTCAACAAATATTTAATTTGCATAAACATCAAAGAACAATTTTAGAAACAACAAAATGTGATCAAGTGAGAAGGTGCCTCCACAATGCTCAAAGTATAAGAAACCAAAACCCAAAACCAAGGGAAGGTGACCAATATAGGTGATAAAGGTGATCAAAAACTGATTTTCACATAGATAGCCTAAGTCAGTATGTACAATTGAATATACATGTTTATTAGTCCCCTGGTGTGCATTGCCAGTGCCTAGTGAAAGATGATGGTCTGTCTATAGCTGGTGTCAACAATAGTTTGACCCTGCTTTAAATGTAAGGGTCTCATCAGGACTGTGGTAACCTGGGGATTAAAAAATTCAAAGTAGAATGAAAGTAATCAAATATTAGCCAAGAATCTCATAGGCGGATAAGTTAAAGGAAAGGTAAATAATTATAAATACTGGTTGCAGAGTAGGGCATTGCCTGTGTGTAGACCTGCCTGAATAATCACAAAATGGGTCCCAAGAGTTAACTATATACTATATAGGGGGTGGAAAATAAAAATAACTGAATGATAATGAGCAATAAAATTATATTGGAATTGTCAAATTAATGATGTATAGTGGCAGAGCAGCTCATCCCAAGTGCAGGACAAGGAACCAATGTGCTAAATCATTAGTTACAAGGATTTGTACGGATACTCCCGGGCTAATACCTGGATTCGAAAAGTGATGAAAATGGGTCAGAATACCATTAATGAGAACCTAAAAATGATTCAACATAGACGCTTCAGAGAAGTTCTTACCCTTGAGTACAGAAGCTGTGGTTATACACATGATGGGAGCTGCATTTATATACAGAGTGTGGCCTGTAATGGTGGCCTCCCGATCAGAGCACCTCTTGCTTGACGGAAGAAGATACTGCTCTGTCATTTTCTTAAAGTAGAAGGCATCTCTCACCCATGTACCATCTTGGTGGAGGGGCATTGTGGTGACAAAGAAACTCTGGGCCTAATTACGAGTCTGGTGGTCACTAGACTGCCAGACTCACGGGGGCTGTCTGGACTGCCGCTGCTGTCACATTATGACCCTGACGGTCCAACAGCCAGGGTACCAATTCCAGTGGGCTGATGGCAGGTGCAGGTGCAGGTTGCAATCAGCCAGGATATTGCTGCATGCAGCACCACGCTGCTGATTACATCCTGGTTCTCCATAATAATGGAGAGCTTTTGAGAGAAATCATGACATTTTATGTTAGTAGAAACTACTGTAAACAGTAAGGCACAGAAAAACAAACATGAAATAAGTAGTTAGGAGTACAATGGTGCAACAACTCTGAAAGCATGTCAGTGTTTAACATCCATAAATGTTCCAGTTTACTATAAAAGTATTTTTTAAAACAATTCCAAAAATCCAGTGCAAATCAGAAATTTCATTTGATTTAAAATATATATGAATGCCCAATTTGTACCAGAAAAAATAAAATGATGCACATGAGATTTTTTCAAAGAGTCAAATTGTCCAATTATTCTATAACACATATGCATGTTTAGAACTCATAAGACTGAAACAAGTGTGTCAAATATTCTCAGCTTGAAGACCAGCATTATACCTACAGAAAATCAAAGCAGGCACAGAGAAGCAACTTAAAACAAGCACACAATTAAACATTAAATATTTTTGTTGGTGGAAAACAGGAAAACACACTAACATAAATTTGCAAACTAAAATTAAACCACACGTTTTTGAAAATTGTGTAAATATAAAATAATATATTGTAAAGTTGTACTACTTGGCTGATGCATTGCTGCTGTTGCTGCTGAAGAATAATTAATCAGATAATTAAATGCTATTTGCACATTTTGCTACACAAATTTTGAGAAAAATAAAATACCTAAATGGTATGGTAGTTTATACAAATTTAAACTTATATGAAATTGTATTATTATAAAGTGTAGTTCACATTTTATTTCCCATGAAGAGCTGGTGCTTAACTATGTCATGCATGGACAAAATAGCCACATTAAGGCTTTAGCTATCAGCCTGGACCAATGAGAAAGCAAGTCTCCCCAGTGATATAATTGAGGACCGTCCAAATTATACCCATGGCCACAAAATACCCTGGCTAAACCGTGTGACAAAATTGACCAATGAGATAGGGAGGCCACATTTTTCCCTTGCACCTCAGAAGATTATCAATAGGGATACAAATGAGGTGAAGGACATTTTTTGGGGTAAGAGGATGAGAGAGATTGATGAATTGTGGAAATGTTAGATCGGGGACGTCGTGAATATTTGCTGCCCTCACCTCCCCACATGGGCCATATCTCCATCTGGGAAACAATGTCTGGGAGAGGACCTATTTGAAGACATTCCAGACTGGACATACTAGATTGCTTTTATCCTCCTTCTTCGGCCAATAAGACCCCTCTACTCTTCTAGCCTTTCCATGTATTGAGGCTTCAGTCCAGATTTAGTGCACTTTATGTTCTTGTGTGGGAACAATAGTTAGTTCACTAAGTGATACTTAAGGTCAATTTTGAAGCAACAAGGTTTTTATCAATGCATACCAGATTTTGTTTCTGCAGTCACTGTTGCTTCCAAACTTCTAAATGTAACTGTTTGACATGCTTCAGGTTTCTGCTTAAAAGCAGCTGTATGCCACTGGAAAAGCATGGTGCTTTGATTTGCCACCTACTGCTTGGCAATGCATGATAAATTGCTCATATTTTATATATGATTTGCTGGGGTGTCGTTTCAACTATATGAACTGTACGTTGATTTTTATCTGTTGGTAGTATTTATTCCATGGTAACCTACCAATACTTTTAGAATTGTTGTTCTGTTATGTATTCATTTTTATTTGTAGTATTTACAGTGCTTTTATGGCAATTTCTATCAGTTGAGGACTGCTTGGCTTGACTTGACTTGACTACAAGATACCACTAAAAACCTTTCAAACATTGAAACTGTGACACCTGCTCAGTTATGTTCAGTTAATGTGCCTCAATATTACCAAAACAAAATTCAAGCCATCTTAAGCTTAAGTTGAAACAAATTATGTCTTCCAGTTTGGGAAGACATGCACTACTTTTGATGAAAGGAAAATTAAGAAAGAGATGACCCATATATACAATGGTATTAGGTAAAATAAATGCACTGCAATTCACTGTAGAATCAGATGAAATAATTGCACAATTTGCTTTGAAGGTGTGTTACCTGTGAAATTCTTAACAATCAGAACACTTTATTGTATATACTAAAGTCATAAAATGCCAATAACACAAATGCAGATATAAATATAAAAAAACAATATAAAAGGAAGTGGAGATAGAGCTGGAAGATGAGTATTCAAAAAAGTACAAGTAAATAGTCAGCAGTGTAAAATATGCATACTCAAACATCACCAAAAAAGCCTACATTCTAATATGCAATTCTGAATCACAATACATTAATGACCACACTACTATAATCAATGCCTTGTGGAATGCTGATACTGATGTTTCATATATTACTAACAAGTGTTCACCTATTGCTAGATATGCTACATCCTTATCACATGACATATCAGAGTCTTTAATCAAAAGTTATACAGTTTAGTTTAAAGAAGCTGAAACACAGAGGATGAGGTGCAGATGAAAATACTTATCAAATTACAGGTCCTTTGTAAAGAAAAATAAACTTCACAGACTGGCTTGCTGTTGAACATGAGACAATTATAAAACACTCCTTAAACCTTTTGCAGAAATTGAAAATGTGTCAAGAAAAAAACCCATGTTTGACATTTAAAAATGCACTCTTATTACTTTTACTATCTCAATATCTCACCTGCATTAAAAGACATGCTTTTGTGAAACAATATCAAACTACACTCGCTTTCCGAATGTCACACCAGAAACTATTGTTATATTGTCATCATTGCAGCATTCTAAAACCTGCACAATCAAACCTAAAAAAAGCTTAAGGCATACAGAATAAGGAGCACTTCTTCTGCTACCTACTTCCACTTTTTAAGGCATATTGAGAAAAATCAATTTTAACATGTTCAAATTTACAAACATACCAAATAATGTTGCAATTAAAAAAGGAATGTTAGCACTTGAAATACCGAATGAAAAAAAGTGATACAGTATCAGTGGAAACAAATTTAGCTATCGTTTTGATTTCCACAGAAGAGAGGTTCAACACTTTTGCTAGTCATAACAATGGTTATTGCAAACTTTAATCAAATACAAAAAGGACTACAATAGCTACAACATAATAAAAAGGAGCTCTGAGATTAGTGTGCAAGTATTGCTTCACATTTATCGATAAATGAGAACCCATAATATTTATTTTCATGAAATTTAGCAACCCTTTTTTTGCCTATTTGTAATGCATCTATAATTTATTCTAAAGTACCTTCTCCAAGACTGACTATATATAATACTGGAGGTGCAACAATTGATCATACTGCAACCTTTTATAATTGAAAAGTCAGCCTGAATAACTTTTACTTTTAGTACTCATTTAAGAATGCATGGAGCCTCATAAGATAACACCAATTCTGTTTGTAGGGTAAATTCTTCATTGAGATTGGACACCTGTTAAAGGTAACTCCACTGAAAGGACACCCTGTGTTGTATTGTTAAAGCGAAAAAGAAGCTAGACACTCATTCAAACTCATTGTAAATTGCATCTTATGGACATACTTCAAATACCAGCTGGTTAATGAAAATATGTGATAATTGAAAATGGAGATAATAGAAGAAGTGCAAGCTGTAAAATTATGCCCATCAGGAAACCAAGATTTCAAACATATTCCTTCCAAATGGAGACAGTTGTTTTTTATTATTATTATTGTTATTATTATTATTATTATTGTTATTACTATTATTGTTAAAAAGTAATATATGCTATGCTAAACATCTTCTGGATAAGAAAATGAATAGAGAGTTTGTGCCTCTTGTCAAACAATGCTTTGAAGAAACCTTCATACTGAAAGAGGACCTGCTATTAATGTTATGAACACATTGAAACTTTTATCTATAACTCCAAAGTTAACTTTTACAGTCAATTCTAGTTAAACTTGAGGAACTAAGTTTAGATGTAGCATTAGTTAACAATGGATCTATGGTATTTTGACCATATCTTATGTTTGTTCTTTAAAGACATTGGTGGTCATTACAACCCTGGTGGACGGTGTTAAAGGGGCGGTAAGACACGCCAAAGAACACTGCAGGGGCATCAGATAGCAATAAAACAGGCATCTCAGGGGGAGGGAAAGGGGGGGCACCTCAGCCGGTTGAGTGCACAACGCCAAAATCACGAGGGGGCCACATGCCCACTGTTCAATCCTGGGGAGTGCAAAGCCACAGTCTCTCAAGTCTCTACAGTGGGTGGTTTATCCACTGCTTTATCCTGGGGAGTGCAAAGCCACAGTCTCTCAAGTCTCTACAGTTGGTGGTTTGCCCACTGTTCCATACTGGGGGGGCTTGGTGCCCAGAGTGCTTCATCCTGCCAAGGACTGAGGTAGTGGATGTCTTTCTCCACTGGTTCTGGAGGGGGCTTGGTGCCCAGAGTGCTTCATCCTGATCGTGACGGACTCAGTAGCGTCAGTGCCCTTGGCGCTCATGGGCCAGCGGTGCTTGTGGCGGCGGTGCCCTGATCAGCGGTGCTTGTGGCGGCGGAGCCCTGTTCAGCGGTGCTTGTGGCGGCGGTGCCCTGTTCAGCGGTGCTTTGGTGTCCTTTCTGTGACTCCGCTGCTGGCAGCCCTTCATGGCCCAAATGGGCTGGTGCGGCGGTCCTGTCTGGCCTAGCGGGGCTGGTGCTGGCGGTCCTATCTGACCCAGCGGGGCTGGTGCTGGTGATCCTGTCTGGCCCAGTGGGGCTGGTGATACGGGTCCTCTCTGGCACAGCGGGGCTGGTGCTGGCTGGCCTCTCTGGCCCAGCGGGGCTGGTGACGTTGGCCTCCTGGGCAGCGGGGATGATGGCGGTGGCCTCCTGGGCAGTGGGATGATGGCGGTGGCCTCCTGGGCAGCGGGGATGATGGCGGTGTCCTCTTGGGCAGCAGGGATGATGGCAGTGGCCTCTTGGGCAGCAGGGCAGGTGCTGGCGGTGGCCTCTTGGGCAGCAGGGATGATGGCGGTGGCCTCGTGGGCAGCAGGGCAGGTGCTGGCGGTGGCCTCCTGGGCAGCTGGGATGATGGCGGTCTTCTCCGCTGTGCTGCTCTTCCCAGCCTTGCTGACTTTCTTGTGGCCCTTCCCCACCTTGGAAGGTTTTGCGGCTGACTCCACACTCCCACCTGTACCCCTGGGAGCGGCTTTGGTGGCTGGAATCTTTCCCCCTCCCGCCGGGCACTGGCCAACTTTTGATGCTTCACAGGTAGGGGACTGTCCGTGCTGTGGCTTCGTGCCACATTGGCTGCCCTGGTGGCCAGTGCACTCCAGATTCCGGTGACTACAGGCACCACTGGTCCTGGAGATGTTGTGGCTGAGGTGCTAGGTTGGGACCTGAAGAGTCGGGCCCTAGGAGACGGACGGGGTGGGGGAGGTGTGGGAAAGAGGTCAAGGTTGGACAAGAAACGTTTTTTGGAAACACTGGGACGGGTAGCTGGAGGGGGTTTGGGAGTGAAGGAAGAGGTTGTGGTTATAGGAGGTGTTGGTTTGGTGACTTTGGGTGAAGGTGCATGCGTTGGAGGCGGTCGTGAGGTGGATGGCTGTTGCGTGGGTGGGTGCCTGGGTTTGTGTATCTTGGGAGCTGGCGTCACAGACACACTGGGAGAGGACACAGGGTACGTGTGAATGGCAGTGGGGGTGGTGACTGCAGGTGAGCGGGGTGTGGTGGTGTGTATGCTGGTGATGGAAGTAGTGGCTGTAGATGTAGAGCATGCAGGTGTGAGTGGAGACGAGACTGGGAGGGAGATGAGGAGGAGGGGGACACAGTGGAGGCAGTGGATGTTGGTGTGTCTGCATGTGTGTGTGATGCTTGCGTGAGTGCCTGTGGGATGTGTAGTGCTTATGTTTGCCTGAGCTTCCCTTGTGTGTTGACGTGTGTGCATCCTGGTCTGAAGGTGTGCTTTGGATAGGCTGAGGTAGAGGGGATTGGGTCTGGGTGGAGGAAGTTGGAGGGGGGAGGCCAGAGACAGGGACAATGGTTGCCATCAGTGCTGAGGCCAGAGTCTGAAAAGCTCGCTGAAGGGCCGCCGACCAGAATGAGTATGTAATAGTTAAGATTTGACTTACCAGAGTCCATTCTTCCATCTACTCCTGCGAGGCCCTCAGGATGCAGAATTGCCAAGACTTGCTCCTCCCATGTTGTTAGTTGTGGTGAAGGAGGTGGGGGTCCGCCGCCAGTCCGCTGAACCACAATGTGGTGTCTTGAGACCACGGAACGCACCTTCCCCCGTAGGTCGTTACACCTCTTCCTGATGTCATCCCTATTTCTTGGGTGCTGTCCCACTGCATTGACCCTGTCCACTGTTCTTCGCCATAGCTCCATCTTCCTAGCTATGGATGTGTGCTGCACCTGTGATCCGAATAGCTGTGGCTCTACCCGGACATTTTCTTCCACCATGACCCTGAGCTCCTCCTCAGAGAACCTGGGGTGTCTTTGCCGTGCCATGGGGTGGTGTGGGTGATATGTGGGGTGGTGTGTGTAGTGATAAGTGGGGTGATATTTAGTGGTGTGTTGTGTGAGGTGTGTGGAAGTAATGTGGGTGATGGTATTGTGTGCCTGTGGATGCTTGGTAGTTGTTTGTGGTGTCTCTCTCTGGCCTTCTCTTGGTAATTTTGGTTGTATGTGGTTTGTGGGTGATGTGGGTGTGTGTTTTATCTTGTAATGGGTGTGTGGGAGTGGTGTGTGTATGTGTATCAGGTGTGTGTATTTGGAATAGTCCAATGTGGTTGTGTTTTGTAAATGTGTGTGTATTTTCATTGCGTCGGTGTGTACTGCCAATGGAATACCGCAGTTGAAAGACCGCCGCGTGGATTCATGTGTCGTGATAGTGTGGGCGTATTTCTGTTGGCGTGACGGTGGAGGGTTTGTTTTCGCCAGTTTATCACTGACCTTTGGTGTGGCGGACTTGCGTGGGTGTTTGAATTTTGGCAGATTCCGATCTGTGGGTCATAATAGTTGTGGCGGATTTCCACGGCGGTGTGTTGGCGGTCTTCTGCATGGCGGTAAGCGGCTTTTACCACGAGTGTTGTAATGAGGGCCTTTATTTCTAAACATTTTGATGAATCAAAAGTAAATTCAGCTCATCTACTTCTTAGATTTTTTTCCAATCTGAGTTCTTGGCATGAAGTTTGAGGTTACATTTGGACTGCCCAACAGATATATTTGAGCTTGCGGCACCCTTCATAGCCATACCCTGCTAAGTATTTTCAATGCCAAAAAAGATCTTGCGTCTGAACCTGACATATTTAACTAGGACAAATCATAACCTTTTACCTAACCATAGTCTACTGTAAGTCAGCCATGAAATGTGCCCAGGCCCCTGTCTACTGCACCTGATAAATTAACACTGGACTTATACTTTGCTAATATTTGAAACTGCATGTTAGTTGCGCTTGTTACAACTTTTGAATGTCAGATCCACTTTTTATTTCTTGTTGTGCCCTTTTAGTCTGCAGAATTTTCATCATGGTACCTAGTCTGATTTTGAGAATTTATTCTACATTTCTTGCATTGTTGTTTGTGTCTTTGCTTAGCTTTTATACATGCATTTCTCTAAAGCAATTCAAACTGCTTGAGAAGATTTTTTTAATGCTTAGGAAGCTTTGCCACACTCACCTTAAGACTGTGACTTATTTTCCTTCCTGAAGCTAGCATTACAGTATGATCAATTGCATTCTGGTTCCTGAATTTTATGCTTCTGATAGTCATTAACTAAGTGGGGAATATTAAACACTGGATTTAATCAGGATGGCATTAAAAAAATCAGGGAAATCTACATAGACACACAAATATAATTACACATGTAAAAAAGTTATTTATTTAAGAATTCTCTGGCAGAGATAGAGTATTTGTCAAAAGAATACTTTAGTTGTGGTGATGTTTCAACAGTGGGACTATACAGTGAGAGGGAATTATATATAAACATTCAATTATTGCAACTCTTATGAAATCCTATGCAAACACTTGTATAGTTATGCTTGGATTAGAAGTCATTCTAGGTGCACTTTAAATTACATTCAGTCATGGGTCAACTATAAAACAAAATACACATGTTTTGCAAAACTGACAACTACTAGCCCTACTGCCTAGTTATTTACTTGGTCTTCTGGCTATTGCAAATGTGTCTAGTACTTCAGTTGTAAGTTGTAGCACAGAAATATAAAGCTGCAGCAGATATAAATTGTTACATTTGTGCCAGCATTCAGAAGCACACCAAAGATAATGGAAAACCCAACAGTTCTAAACAGCTCATATTATCTATAAAACTACAGGCTGAGGTTACTGATCTTCTGGCCACTGGCTAGGTTTTTGCTTGCAAGGGATTTACCCATAACAAAACACAATAGCAGCCTGTTGTATCTTGGGTCTCCAACCACAAACTCAAATCTTGAGCCACAGCCTAAAATTGAACAGTACTGCAAGGAACCAAAAAACCTTTTCTATGAATATTGTTATGACTGGCAATCACCATCTATGAAAGCTCTTAAGATGACACTACACCAGTATTGTGCACAGCACAGTTTGATCAGCACAGGTAATTCCGCAGTTACAGTTCACTGTAGCAATGATGGTCATCTTCCAAAAAGAAAGACTGCTTTACTCCATATGTCTGTAACATCCCACATCTTTCCATATACAAAAAGAAGAGAGAAGAGATTCCTTGCCCAATCACCATATGATGTTACCATTATTTTAATCAAGGTGAAAGTTACAGAAACTAACCATTCTATTATAGGCATATAGCCCACCGTAGCGGGCGACATCAGACATTAAAGGCCCACTTCAGCGTTCGGCTCGGGCCTTTAACAAGGGAGCAGGACTTTAATGCAGGAATAGACCAGCTATGGAAGGTTGTTAGGCTATTAGAACATTCTACCACTAGGGCAGAATGTTCTAATAAATAAAACAAAGGTCTAATGGAGCCTGAGGGGATTTAATTCCCCTGGGGCTCTGTGAGACATTTGTTCACAGCAACAGCTGTGAACAAAAATGTGGGAATGGTGGAGCTCTGTGCTTCTACCAGCCATTAGAACCCCGGAGCATTCCATTCTTGTCAATAGAGCTCCCAACATTCCAGTGTTCTAATTGGATATAGAGATCTTTCACAGAGCATAGGTTTCTCCGATGGGCATAACCTTCATTGAATTTCTCCTCGCAGTCTTCGGGCAGGAAGCATTCTATCTTTACTATAAAGTTCTATTCCCAGCTCCTCAACAATTTCCACCTTCTTCAACTAAGGAAGACAACATTTTGAGCCTGATTCCTAAATATATTTTCTGCCAAAAATGGATGTTTGAAGGGTAAAATGCAATTTAAACTGTTAGGAATTCAGGAAAGTATGCCACACAAGCATAAATTGTTTTACTACCACAGATTTTCTCCACCACAAGTGCGTAGGAGTCTGCAGAAGGAAATGCAATGCAAGGGTGGGTAGTGAGAGAAGAAAGGGATGATTTGCTTTTAAGTTTGTAAAATACAAAAAAAAATATGCATTTGTGGGCATTAACATTCTTAAATCTGACCCCTTCGCTTCCTGGGAATTGACAGAGATTTACTGCAGGTAAGTGATCTTGTAATTTCCCTTATGGGATGGGAAGATGAAAGGATTACCCTTACATTAGCTGGGTGTTTGAGGGAAAAAAAAGAATAGAAACATATTCCCAACCCCATTGTGCATAATTGTACACTAAGTAAAACTCTGTACAGGGAGGGCAAACAGCCTAAAAAGTCATATGACTGGTGCAACAGAAGGCCTGAACACCTCAAGACATGTCTGGTATGCTATGTTTAGATTTGTATAATTTGCATACAACACAGTACTTGCTGTATGCAATGTAATCTTGTGTTGTATATAGAGTAAATGCGAAGACCCGGTTTTCAGGACTGAATTTAGGTAGGTTTCCTAGAAATGCAGGCTTAAAAATTAAATGTGCTCAATTTCCTTATGTTTCCATTGATTGTTGTTAGACCTGGAATCTTGGGATGGTTTCCCCTAACTTTTTGCCCTCTGACTTCCTGTTTTTCAGGCTTCATTTTTGCTTGCTTTAGGATTCTGGGCACTTTATCACTGCTGACCAACATTAAAGTGCAGGTGCTCTGTACTTTAATCATGGTGATATTGGCCTATCCACAGTTGTCCTATTTAATTTGCTTGTAAGTTGGTAGTAAAGTGCACTATATGTGCCCAGGATCTGTAAAGAAATGCCACCAGTGAGCCTGCAGCATGGATTGTGCCACCCACTACAGTAGCCTTAAAACATGTTTCAGGCCTGCCATTGCAGGGCCTGTCTGTGAAGTCTTAAACTGTAATTTCGACCTGGCAAGTACACCAATGTGAACCAGTGGTTTCTGGTGCGGGCATAGTGCTTATTTTTGAGGCCAGTACTTATTTTTCTGCATCAGGCATGTACTGCAAGCAAAAGACACATGTGGGAAAAACGTAGGAAGAGACAAATGAAAAAGTGTCACAAAGGGAGAAAGCAGAAAGCTGCAAGAGTGAGTTAAAGGGGTAGAGATTGACTGTAAATCGATTAAAGGGGCCCAAGATGGCTTTAGGATTACGCTGTCTCAGTATTTTGTGCTCACACATTTAATTGGAGCAGCCGCTTTCTTCAAAGGAGAGCTTTGGGCACCAGCACGTTTTTATTTGCAAATTAAGCACTGGCCCAAACCTTTTTTTCTTAATAAAAGTCACCCCCAAGGTGGCCCTATTTGTCCCAAAGGGCAGGGTGCAGTGTATTTAAAAAGTGTGACATGTTCTTTTAAGTTTGACATGTCCTGGTAGTGAAAAACTGCTAAACTTGTTTTTCACTACAGCAAGGCCTATCCCTCCCATAGGGTAACCTTGAAGCAACCTTTAAGTGGAATTTTCAATTGGGAGAAGATAGCTATTTGGAGCTAGGTGACTCACCATTTAAAATCACAGCTTATGGTGATGTCAGGTTTTAAGTTGTAAGTCTGAACATGCCACTTCTATAAAGTTGACACGTTCTTACTTTAACCACTCTGCGTCTCTGCCTGTCTCTAAATACACATCTAGGATGGATGACAGCTGGACTCTGAGCATTCCCCCCTGACAGCCACAGACAAAGGGGGCTGGGGTGTAACATATTCATCCTGCTGGCCCATCAACAGGCTGATGGGTCTCCCTGGGCTAGATCGGAGGGAGAAGCTGACACTCACACCTAAATAGGGCTGTGCCTCTCCTCACACAGCAGGCTGCATCCTCCCCTGTAGAGTGTCTGTAGCTAGGGAAGGAAGGGTAGGGACCTTGTAAATTTCAAAGACCTCCTTGAAGGCTCCCCACTTCAAAAGCACATTTGGGTATACGTACTAGACCCCAAACCCAAACAAATCAGAAATCTCCTGGAACCAACTACATTCTGCCAGGAAGAAGAACGTCTATGATGCCAAGAGGGACTGCTAGTCTTCTAACTTCATTGCTGTGTTGGCCTACTGCGTGCTGTGTGCTGTGTGCTGTGCTTCAGATGGACACTTTGATACTTGCTTTGCTGTGTTGGCGTGCTGCTTCTTGCCTGGAGTGAGAAGGACTGGACGTGTTCGCTACATCCTTGAACCTGTGATTCAACAATGGCTTGTTGTCTTGCTCCCTGGTCCCGAAATCTCAGGGACATCAAAGACTTCAATTCTGCTGTAGGATTCTGCCATGCATGCAGTAGTTCGGCAGTCAGATATCAGCCCTCAACCACCTAGGCCGGCTCACCAGCTTATGCTGCTCCAAATCGAGCTCCTTATCTGGAGGAGTGATCAAGTGTTGGTCGCCTCGTCCCGACTCAGCACAGCTGGAGAAAGAGATCAAGGTCTGGCCACCTCACTCTGACTCAGATCAACTGGAGAGGAGATCGAGACCATCACTGTGGTAATGCACTGAGCGTCTGTTACTAGCGATGCTGCAGTGCTGAGGAAAGCCCTCTATGTGCGGCACTGTTTGGTTGTCTTGATGACAAGAGACTCTGGGGGTCATTACGAGTTTGGCAGTAGTAGGACCTCCATGTCAGTGGTGGTGGGCAAACCAAATTATGACCACACTACCAACAGAATACAGCCAAACAATCACCGGCAGCACCACAGAGGTCATGCCACCACGGACAACGGTAGCCACCAACAGGCCTGTGGAGACCATGTTTCTGCCAGACAGAATACATCGTTGCACATCCGCAAGGTTTCCCCGGTGGTCGCACCACCATGGAAACCCCGTCAGAAACCAACTGTACAAAAGGAGGTACTCACCTTCAGGAAGCCATACCCCTCCAGAGCCGCCATGGAAACAGACCTACACATCCTCCCGCTGCTTCTGCTCGCCCATTGACTCTGGAACCAGCAATGACAATGACAGCAACCATGAGTGCACACACTTTCCTGTCACATGCACACCTACGCATACATGGTACACACACTACGGCCATCACACATACGTCTAAAACACACACAAATCCCCAGTTACACAGCACCATCACACACAACAACACACAATACCACCAAATGACACAACTACACCACAATCGCTACAGCGTCAAAACATTGTCAAGGTCACACATTGGACAATACACCTTGACAAATCATACATACACCACCAATTACCACCACCAGGTAACAAACACACACAACCACACATGCAAAATAGGCAGTACACGACATACCCGGCCAACATACTATACAGCATAGCTGACATACCATTCTCCACACACACTCATGCACATTGTCCAAGCACAAAAAGGCACAGAACACTGAAACTAACTCATGTCAACACAAACACCACACAATGCTAGCACTGCAACATGTCCACAACATACACATGTCCATCACACAACACACCTATCACTGGTGTACAAATTCAATGCACACAACCACACTTGCTAACCAAACACAATAGGTAGCACAACCACTACAGACAAACAATGTCAGCCAATACCAAAACTGCCCTAAGTTAAGAAATGCAGGACAAAGATATGAGGTAGAAACCAACAACAGGTTAGTCCTTAATTTGCATTAAAATATTGCAAAAAATATATATGCCCAAGGCCAGAGGCCAATGCCACAATAGTGTGTGCAACATACACTCAAAGCACTTGTTTGTGCCCCCAACTTGACTCCTGACTGCCATGTAACCTCCACAGATAGGGGCAGGCAAGCACTTCAGCGATTGGGAGGCAGGACGGGGGGTTGGGGTTAGGATCAGAAGGGGGACATTTGGGTTTAGGTTTGGGAGGCAGGACTTAGGTCAAGGGTTTGGAGAGGCATGGGTATTTTTTAAAGGGGTTGACGTCTTGGTGGAGGAGGGGCATGTGTACTGGCGGGGGCAGGGGAGGTCTGAGAGGTGGAAGGGCCAGACTTAGGGAGGGACACAGACCATTTAGGGGTATCATGGGGTGGGAGAGGAGTAGGGAAAAAGGAAAATTCTGAGAGGAAAGCTTTCTTTGACAAACGGGGTCGGTCATGGCAAAATGGTTTGGGTTGTGGAGGAAGAGGAAGTGGTTGTAAGAAGTGCAGTTGTGGATGTCTTGGGTGTATTTGTATGCAAGGTATGCTTGTGGGTGTTGGGCGGGTGAGTCTGGGTGTTTATGTGTCTTTAAAGGAGGTGGGTGGAGGTGCTGGGAGATAAAATGGTGGATGAGTTACTGTCTGTTGTGGTGGTGACTGCAGGTATGGTGGATATACTGCATGTAGTTGTGTGTGTGGTTGTAGTGTCTGCAGATGTGGTGACTGGGGTGGATGTCTGAGGGTCTGCTCTTGTGATGCCTGTGAGTAAGAGAGGTGTAGTGGCTGGATCTGTGGATGTTGGTGTGGAGTCTGCAGGTGTGTCTGGTGTGGTGTCTGTGAAACTGGGGGTAGTGGGGGCATCAGGGCAGGTATTTACTCTTGAAGTGTCTGTAGGTGGATGTTGCTTGTGCGCATACTGTGGTGTGTGTTGTGGTGCTTGTGTTTGTCTGAGTTACCCTTGGATGTTGAGGTGAATGCATGCTTGTCTCTCTGTGTGCTTTGGGTGGGTCGGGGAAGAGGGGTTTGGGATTGGGAAGAGGAAGGTAGAGGGGATGGAAGACAAAGGGTGACTGGCTGTCATCATTGTGGAGGTCAGAGCCTGAAAGGATCCCTGTAGGCCAACCAATGGGTGTGAATGCCCCCCAGGAATGCATTACTCTGTTGCACTTCAGTTGCAAGTCCCTGGATGGCATTCACAAAGCCCGACTGACCTACAGAGATCAACCCCAGGAGGTCAATAGCCCCCTCACTGAGGGCAGTAGGGCTGACAGGGGCAGAGGTGCCTGCGGCAAAGGAGATGCCGACCCTTTTGGGTAAGCAGGCATGGACATAAGGGTGAAGAGCTACTGGGAGGGTGGTGGTGGAAAGGGGGAGTGGCAGACAATATTCATGCTGGGGTGGTCCAAGATGGATCCGCTACCACCAGGGAGTGGCCACAGGAGGAGGATTCCAAGGATGAGGATGTCGATCCTGTCTCCCCCTGGGCCCCACCGTGCCCACCAGGCCACTGGATCCCTCGCTGTCAGTGGTCTAAGCACTCCGGGTCCCATGGCCGGCAGCATCCCCGCTCACCTGTGCCTCTGTCTCCTTCGACTACCAATGCCGATACAGAGAGAAGGAGAGTGTTGGAAAATGGGTTATTGGTAAGGGCAGGTAGGTACCTACACCTAGCAACAAGCCACTAACCTCCACGTAGGTACAGTTAGGTCTCAGTAAATTAATCCCAGTTCAACCCTTGGTAGCTTGGCAACGAGCGTCAAGGCTTAACTTAGGAGACAAAGTGTAAAGCATTCAAATATCACAAAACAGTAATTAAATAAAACACAGGAAACAGTTTAAAAATCCAAAACCAATTTATAAAAATAGTTTATATTTTTATCTTTAAAATGACACAAAAACGATTAAAATCGGTTCAGGGGAACCGGAGATATGAATTTTTAAAGAATTATTACTTTTCTAGCGCTTAGAAACAAAAAGCGCCAATCGGGTCATCTGGTTGCACCTCGACCGGGGCAAAGTCAAACTTCCAGGCCGACCGCGATGGAGCCCTGCTCGGCTACAGGTCGCGGGAGGCCTCGGTTAAAAAGTTACCTTCTGACTTAGTCTTTATTTTGACGTTTTTCTTCACCGGGACGAACCTGCCAGTTGAATCCGACCTCCTGGAGCCCTTGTCCGGATACGCGATGTGGGTTTCCTTCGGACTTAGTCGTTTTTTCGAGATGAAAATCCTCCGACCGGGGTAAACCTGGATCTTGATCCGACGTCCATGGAGCCCTTCTCGGATACGATGGCTGGGAGGTCCCGGTCAACTTTTTACGTTCGGACTTAGTCTCTTTTTTGGATGTTTTTCTTTACCGGGACGAACCACGAAGTCAGGCCGGGTCGCGGTTGAGGCAAGCCGGCTAGAATTTCCGCGGCGGGTCGGTCCCTCTCTGGAGCTTTTTTTCCAAAAATTCTCAAATCTTTTCCAAACTTCTGGGGCTTCACCCAGATGTTCTTTTAAGGTTCTTTTGGGGTCCACAGCTCACCCCAAGGGTCCAGAAGTTCTGTGATGGTCCTTGTGGGGGTGCGGACTTCAACTCCCAGAATGCACCTGGCGCAAACTCCTTTTTGGCCACTGGACAGTGGTCAGCTGGTCGCTTTCTTCAGGAGTTGGTGCAGGGGACTCTGGTTAGCAATTTTTCACCTGTAGCAAACAGGGAGTCCCTCCTTGAACCAGTTGAAGCCAGGCAAAGTCCTTCTTGTGGTGAAGCCCAAGTGTGCAGCTGGTGCAGTCCTTCTGAGTGCAGGGTCCAGGTGCAAGCCAGGGGTCCAGCAGGGCAGTCCTTCTTCTTCTTTAGTTCCTTTCTTATTGAATTCAGGAGGGGATCTGAGGTGTGGGTGCAGGTCTGCCAGTTTTATCCTTGCTCCTGGGTGAAAAGCAGGGGGGCCCTGGTTCTCCAATCAGGGACAGGGTCGTCCCCCTGTGATGACCACTTCCTGGGAAGTGTGGCAAAAATCCATCCCAGAAGGCAACAGTCTCTAAAAATCCAACATGGATGAATCTGATTTTTGGAGGTTACATCTGGCTGAGCCCACCCACTGGTGTGGCTAAAAATCATAAACACACCCCTCTCCTGCCCTCTCCTAATCTAATCAAGGGGGCACCTAGCTGTCTGGGGTTGCAGGATGTGGGGGTGTTGCTGGGTGCTGCAAATGTCCTTCTCTGCCTTTGAAGACCAGTTTGGCAGCCCTCCCCCTTCCTGCCTCACCATCTGCTGAGGGGAGATTCTCTCCCCCAAGCACATTCCTTTGTGTGAAGCCTGGCCACTTCACACCTCATCAAGGCAGCCTGGCAGAAGCTGCTGCAGGCTGGCCAATCAGAGCACAGCAGCAAAAACAATGCAGAGCTGAAATTGGCAACTTTTTAGGTAAAGTCTAAACTTTTTACCTGAACTAGTTATATTAAATCCAACAACTGGAAGTTGTAGGATTTATTACAACAATTAATTTGATACCAAATTCTTGGTATGCAACATTTAAGGAGACTTTAAAATTTAAAATAAAGTCTGCCCATTCTAGCCTATGAAGGCCATTTACTTCAATGAGGGAAAAACGAATTTGGCTGTTTTTACCTCACCAGGGCTTATAAATCTATTTTTATAAAGTCCCTGCTTATAGTTACATGGCACCCAGCCCTAGGGGCACATAGGGCACACCTTAGGGGTGACTTATATGTAAAAATAAGGTAGTTTAAGACTTTGGAAGTACCTTTAATTCCAAAGTCGAATTTGCATATAACTTTAATTTAAAAGCAGCCAGCAAGGCAGGCTTGCTTTTAAAATGACACTGGGCACCTCAGTAATGCACCTAGGTGTGCACCACCTATGCTGTGGTCCCTAGACCTACATGCCCTACCATATACTAGGGACTTATAGGTAGGTTAACTTAGCCACTTATAATTAGCCTAATTTGCATATCCATTTTACACAGAGCACAGGCCCTGGGACTGGTTAGCAGTACCCAGGGCACCTTTAAAGTCAGGAAAACACCAGCAAAAAGTGGAAAATGGGGGCAAAAAGTTATGGGGCCTCTGCAATCAGCCCTGTTTTCTCACAGAGAGAGAGAGAGGGAGGGAGAGAGAGGGTCAACACATCCTTCACATACACACATTACAACATGTACAACTTCAAGTATGCATCTCCTAACAGGGAAGCTGCAATTTAAAACCCTTAGATCCCACATCATGACCTTATATGATAAATCAAACTATCCCATTTGTTAACTGGCCACCAAAATCATAAGCCAAGTATTGGAACACCACTATACCAGTCCATCAAATTACTAGTAACTCAAAGACAGCATTGGCATCATGGCCTAGCCAAAGTATATATTTCATCTCCTTGGAGCACATCACTGTCCTTCAAGTTATCAGTCAAAGGTAATGCAATTGACAAATAATTCCATAGAATGCCTATTCAGGCTACACACCAGCCTAGTCCATCACCAAAGGTCATGTTCTATGCAAGGAATGACATTTGCCGTACCTTACAGGAAAGCACCTAGCCTTCAATTAACATGTCTAGCTGATCCATTGTGACACAATGGCTACATGCACTTTTGTTGAAACTCCGGAGAACAGCAATGTCAATATATGTATAAAATCTTACAGGATTTACTACAGTCACTATTCACAGACATTGCCAAATACACCATGACTCCATGTACTAGAAATGTGGACTACCTACTACCCATGATGCATTCACAAACAATCACAGGGAGCATAGTTATAACTACCAACCATGGAGATTCCACCATATTCTGAATGAGGGCTCAGAACATTTCACCTGACATGCTGAATTTGAGCCACTACATCGCAACATGTGTACACATACTTCACTTACATCTCACCTGACATGAGCTACCCATGAGAAAAGTATTGACACAACACTTACCCCACTGAAAAGCTATGTACACATGATTGACACATGCACCTACCTGACTGCTATGTAACTGACTAGATATCCCACGACAACAATGTGTGTTAGTGACATGGAAGTACAACTAAACGTATATGTGTGGCTCAATAGAGTTGAGCCAAGACCAAAACCAGTCCAAACAGGGTACATCAGCTAAAGAAAATGCAGTAATGATTAGCCCACTATGCAGTATCAGCCATCAAGAATCTTTGAGACATGATGAAAGCAGATAAAACCATGTGTAGCACTCCTATAGGTATGACATTGGACAAAACACATTGTACAAGGCTAATATTGCGTAGCCACATACCTCGTCTAATACAGAGAACTTGGGACACAATTTATATGTCCACACGTCCTTGTAATGGCAAGAAATGTAAAGGACTAAAACACAACATGAGTCCCCCATTGTTGGATGTCCATCCGCTGCAAACTCCACATACCCTATTGAATGATGTTGAGTTGACTATGAAGACACCTCCTCAAATTACATGTGGACAGTACTATATACCCATATCCATTGCCCGAATGAGATGCCTGCCTCATGTGAAGCATACAAATTTACTGGACACTGGATAACTTTATCCTGTAACTTATAGTTCAGGGCCAATGTTGCACATAGAGCTGACCAATTGTAATGGGAGTCGTATAACACCTCAGAGGTACATGAAACATCAATAGGATTATTGGACCTGGTAACACTAGATGGACCTTACTGACATATATAAGCCTGAATAGAGTAACACATTTGGATCTTTCACATGTGCATCTCTACATGCAGTCATACATATTGCTGGGCACAGATGACCTGCATTTTACCATGCACAAACCAGAGGCAAGATCAAAAAAATTTAAAATGGCAAGTGGACTACTGTACAATGCATTTCTATTGGTCAACATACCTATAGCACCTGCTACATTGACACTGCTGCTATACTGAGACAGCATACTTCACACTATCGAAGTAAAGTACATGGATTCAGTCAGTATTTACCCCCTTGTGGCTTCTTTGCTGCCGTCAAATGCCTATCCACCTCAGAGTAGGTCTCTGTTAAAATGAGGGCCATTAGGTGGGTCAGACGGGCACCCCTTCCTCATTGGGAGGACATCCCTAGATGGGCCTTAACAGTTTTCTGGCCCAGTGTCTCCTGTTCTCCACCGCTTTCTACAATGGGTGCTCCACCGGTTGTGTATCACAGGATCCGCACTCGCTTGGCGATGGCACGCCACATCTCCTTCTTCTGATGGGCATTGACCTGCACAGATGACACAGACAAAAGGGGAAAGTCATGTCCACTTGCACCATACCAATATAAGTGGACAGTACACATCAGTCACATCAGGTTGGCACACATAACCATCCTCTCAGTTCACATGCCTTCACAATATACCATCTGCATGCATCAACACCTTGACAAGTTCACATCAACAATACACCGTATGACACAAAACCTGTCACACATTGCAATGACATTGGAATTACTTGCTTCTCTGGTGCTCCATATAGCTGACCATACATGGGTGGGACCTCCTTCACTAGTTTGTCTACCTCCTCGGCAGTGAAGGCTAGGGCCCTATCACCTGCAGGATGTGGAATGGTAGCTTCTAGAGGCAGTACACAGCAGCTCAGGTAGTGGAGGTCTTGCTGGCAGCAGTGTCAGGTCAGGTGAGAAAAACTGCAAAAGATGGCGGTCACAGCCACCTCATACATGATTGTCACCACTGGCAGACGTCGCCATTGGCCCTATGCTGCCAAAGATAGCAATGTCTTCCAATGGCAACTTATTCCATGGTTGTGTCCGCCTACCGCCATGATGACTTCCGCCGGTGGACTTAAATCTCTTCCACCTATCCAGTACAGTAGGTCAGGCGTCTGCCATTTTGAGTGTAGGTCATGTATGGTGCTGTTTTCCAATCTGCGTCATATACTTCACCCCCTTTATTGCTATACATCTGTATGTACTGCCATCCAGTTTGGATGACATATTGTGCATATGTGCGAAATAAGCTGTGCTGTGTAAGGACATATGGTGATAGTTCTGTACAGCTACTCAGATGTTACTATTTGTTGGAATGTAACAAATAAATCCTGATATATGTGTGATTTATGTATAAGTGCTATGTCTTTCACACATTGACAGTTACAGTAGTTACAAAAGTATTATCACATTGCACTATTTGGCTATGTGCAACAAGTAGGGTCTGATAGAATACATAGCTATTTACAGTACTGTATATGTCACATGTAGTAGCCATCCTCAACAGCTGTTAGGTATTAGGAATGTAAATAGCTGTATTAGATGTATACATGTTGTGTTTCTCATAATTTGTTTACTTTTTCATCTACTTATCCTGCCATGAGGAGAGTAGGACAACCACCAGTGTACAGACCACAGGCATGTCATCCAACATATCGTCTGAAGCGTCATACCATCATGGATCAATGTGATCAGTTGGAGCCAGATTTGATGCCTGCCATTCGTATTACCTATAGCATACCTCCCATTGTTCAAGTTTTGTCAGTGCTACACTTCTTGGTCACCAGGTCCTACCGGAATACAGTGGCTCCTACAGTAGGGATGTGTCAGACCATGTTCAGTCTGGTTTTGAAGGATGTACTGTGTGCATTGTTGAAACACCTGGACAGCTACATCAGGTTTTCCCACAGAGTGGATTTGGCCTGTGTGAAGTCAGACTTTTATGAGCTGGGATGCATTCCAAATGTGGCAGAAGCCATTAATGGTACCAATGTAGCCTTTGTCCCTCCCAATACAAATGAAACAGGTGTATAGGAACAGGAAGAACTACCACAAAATCAACATTCAGGTGGTGTGGTTGGCAGACCAGTACATCTCACAAGTCGCCGCCAAGTATCCCAGATCTGTGCATGATTTGTTCATCATGAGAAATAGCAATGTCCCGCTGCTAATGACACAACTCTACACAGAGAGGGCCTGGCTGGTTGGATAGTTACCATGGAACTGTGTATTTGTGATTTATGATTCCTGCCATCAAATTATAGCATGTCAGGCATACATGTTTGTGTTGTTTTCAAACCTGCCTCAGCTGTTGACACTAGTGAGGAACTAACCACTCCAGGGGAAGTCTGTTACAATGAGGCCCATGGGAGGACCCAGTGCATAGCTGAGTGGACTTTTGGCTTCCTAAAGGCAAGATTTAGGTGCCTGGACGTATTTAGAGGTACCCTCCTCTGCTCGCCCCACAAGGTATGTCAGATAATAGTTGCCTGCTGCATGCTCCACAATCTAGCCTTGAGACATCAGATACCATTGATAGCAGATGAGGGGGAGGCAGGTGAATCTGTGGCTGAATGCTGAAATCACAATTGATGAAGAGCCAGAGGAAGACGGAGCAGGTGACTCTAGGGCCGATCTCATGAATCAGTACTTCAACTGGCACACAGGTATGTGAAATAGGCCTATTGTACAGTTGTTTGTGTGCAACCAGATGTTTATTATTGGCATCAGACATCCTTACTTGCTTCTTCTGTAGGGGTGTAATTGGTTCCAAGTCCATGTGTGAGTAGTGAATGCCCACTGAAAGTTTGTATTGTGTACAGGAAAGATTCTTCTGGATTCACATATCGTGTTGTAGCAGATGCTAAGTTATACTTCTGGTAATGGATTCACAAATCTGAGGTGTGTCATATGCAATGTCCTCTCCTCTTTCCCTTTCACTTGCAGATATCGCTGGGACCTGTTTGTCTGTGCAACCTTGGCTTGAGGAATACTATGTCAAAAGCAGCTGGGAATTGCTGACAGACATGAGAGAAGAACATGACATATGCATGATAATATAGGTTTAGTGCAAGTGGGGTGTGAGGATAATGGTTTAACAGTCATAAGACCGGGGTGGTAAATGGTTTCTTCTCTTATTTCAGCCGTGGGGTGGGGGAGGATGTCAAATGGTGTATCATGTGTCTGGAGAAGTGTCTGGAACATGTGTTGAGGTTGGATCATAGCAACTCTGTTCTGATGTTTGTATGTTCCATGGGATTTGTGAATTATGAACTAAGGTATGGATCTGTGAAGAGCCTATACCAGGCCATACAGAGGAGCTATCAGTCAGGCTCTGCTTGGTTGTTAGTTTACCATGAACCTGACTTCTGTATCCTGTGTCTATCTTTTTATGACAGCATTGCATCCATCCTGATGGTACTCTCTGTCATGCTGTATGTGTTGATTGCAATATTGGCTAAACATTTGTATAGACCTGGATTTCGACCTGTTTAACATCTGTCCTGTGACATTTCTGTTGTTAAGAGTCTCCTGCTGGAGGTATCTCCATTTGATATCCACTGCAATGTCTGTTTGAAACGGGGGGATTACCACAAACCAATAGGCATGTATTACTATTATGAATGGATTATAATGGACACATACACAGTACCTGTGGTTAAGTGTGTTTTGTTGTGCATATAACGAGTAAAGTATAAACATAATACTGACAAATATGTACTTAACGGTGATGGGTGAAGTCATGGTGGACTATTTCATCAGGGTATCTGCTACACCAGTTGTGTATTTCTACAATGGGAAAATGAAGTTAGGTTTCAGAACACTAACAGTGTGTAACTGTGGCACATAGTGGGGGGGCTGATCAGGAGAGGTTCAATTCCTGGTTGTGGTTTGGTCTTGGCATCAGTTCCTGCTGGATGTCTGGGTGGACATACACTTTTGCAGGGGGTTCTTCAGCTACAGAGGGAGGGATGTCTGAGGCATGAGGTTCGCCTGGCAGGGCCTCCATTCCACTAGCAGCCGCTTGTAGGAAAGTACCATCTTGCCTGGCATGTTACCCCCATTTTTTACTTATATGTATGTTTGTTTGCTAGCCAGTACCCCAGTGCTCATAAAATGTGCCCTGTATGTGTTCCCTGTGTGGTGCCTAACTGTATCACTGAGGCTCTGCTAACCAGGACCTCAGTGTTTATGCTCTCTCTGCTTTTAAAATTGTCACTGCAGGCTAGTGACTAATTTTACCAATTCTGATTGGCACACTGGAACACCCTTATAATTCCCTAGTATATGGCACCTAGGTACCCAGGGTATTGGAGTTCCAGGAGATCCCTATGGGCTGCAGCATTTCTTTGGCCACCCATAGGGAGCTCAGACAATTCTTACACAGGACTGCCACTGCAGCCTTAGTGAAATAACGTCCACGTAATTTCACTGTCATTTTACGCTGCACTTAAGTAACTTTTAAGTCACCTATATGTCTAACCCTTACTTAGTGAAGGTTAGGTGCAAAGTTACTAAGTGTGAGGGCACCCTGGCACTAGCAAAGGTGTCCCAACATTGTTTAGGGCAATTTCCCCGGACTTTGTGAGTGCGGGGGCACCATTACATGCGTGAAATACATATTTGTCAATACCTATATGTAGCGTCACAATGGTAACTCCGAACATGGCCATGTAACATGTCTAGGATCATGGAATTGTCCCCCCCAATACCATTCTGGTATTGGGGGGACAATTCCATGCATCCCCGGGGCTCCAGCATAGAGCCCGGGTACTGCCAAACTAACTCTCCGGGGTTTTGTCTGCAGCTACCGCTGCTGCCAACCCTCAGTCAGGCTTCTGCCCCCTTGGGCCTGGGCAGCCCAGTCCCAGGAAGGCAGAACAAAGGATTTCCTCTGAGAGAGGGTGTTACACCCTCTCCCTTTGGAAATAGGTGTTAAGGGCTTTAGAGGAGTAGCCTCTCCTGGCCTCTGGAAATGCTTTGAAGGGAACAGATGGTGCCCTCCTTGCATAAGCCAGTCTACACCGGTTCAGGGATCCCCCCAGCCCTGCTCTGGCGCAAAACTGGACAAAGGAAAGGGGAGTGACCACTCCCCTGACCAGCACCTCCCCAAGGGAGGTGCCCAGAGCTCCTCCAGTGTGTCCCAGACCTCAGCCATCTTGAATGCAGAGGTGTGAGGGCCCGGTGGAGACCTCTGAGTGGCCAGTGCCAGCAGGTGACGTCAGAGACCCCTCCTGATAGGTGCTTACCTCTCTATAGCCAATCCTCCCCTGAGGGCTATTTAGGGTCTTTCCTGTGGGTTTCTTGTCAGATACCGAATGCAAGAACTCACTGGAGTTCCTCTGCATTTCTCTCTTCGACTTATGCCAAGGATCGTCCGCTGACTGCTCCAGGATGCCTGCAAAACCGCAACAAAGTAGCAAGAAGATTACCAGCAACATTGTATCGCCTCATCCTGCTGGCTTTCCTGACTGTTTCCTGGTGGTGCATGCTCTGAGGGCTGTCTGCCTTCACCTGCACTGGAAGCCAAGAAGAAATCTCCCGTGGATTGACGGAATCTTCCCCCTGCTCACGCAGGCACCAAACTTCTGCATCACCGGTCCTCTGGGTCCCCTCTCATCTTAACGAGCGTGGTTCCTGGAGCACAGGAGCTGGATCCAAATGTCTGCGACAGTCCAGGTGCCATTTTGTCCAAATTTGGTGGAGGTAAGTCCTTGCCTCCCCGCCAGACAGTAATCCTGTGTACTACGTGAACTGCAGCTGCTAGGGCTTCTGTGCACTTTTGCAAGACTTCCTTTGTGCACAGCCTAGCCTAGGTCTCCAGCACTCCGTCCTGCATTGCCCAACTCGCTGAGTTGGACTCCGACTTCGTGGGACCCTCTTTTGTTGTGCTGAGACGACCGCCCTGCTCAGATCTTCTGAATGCCTGTTCAGGTGCTTATGGGGGTGCTGCCTGCTTCTGTGTGGGCTCTCTGTGTTGCTGAGCGCCCACTCTGTCTCATCCTCCAAGGGGTGACCTCCTGATCCGTCCTGGGCCCTGGCAGCACCCAAAACCTTTATCTGTGACTGTTGCAAATATCAAGACTTGTTTGTGGTCTTTCTGCTTGGAAAGGACTCTGCATCCTCCAGCAGGCCGTGGGACATATTCTGGCCAAAGGAGAAGTTCCTGGCACCTTCCGTTGTTGCAGAATCTTTGGGTTCTTCCACCCGGAGGCAGCCCTTTTGCACCTTCATCCGGGTTTAGTGAGCTCCTGCCCCCCTGGACACTTGCGTGACTCTTGGACTTGGTCCCCTTCCTTTGCAGGTCCTCAGGTCCAGGAATCCATCTTTAGTGCTTTGCAGTCAGTTGTTGTCTTTGCAGAATCCCCTATCTCGTCTTTACTGTCTTTCTGGGGCAGTAGGGTAACTTTGCTCCTACTTTTCAGGGTCTTGGGGTGGGGTATCTTGGACACCCTTAGTGTTTTCTTACACTCCCAGTGACACACTACACTAGGCCTTGAGTCCATTCATGTTTCGCATTCCACTTTTGGAGTATATGGTTTGTGTTGCTCCTAGGCCTATTTTCTCCTATTGCATTCTATTGTGTCCTACAGTGTTTGCACTACTTTTCTAAGTGTTTTACTTACCTGATTTTGGTTTGTGTGTATATTTTGTGTATTTTACTTACCTCCTAAGGGAGTATATTCTCTGAGATACTTTTGGCATAGTGTCACTAAAAGAAAGTACCTTTATTTTTAGTAACTAAGAGTATTGTGTTTCTTATAATATAGTGCTAAGTGATATAAGTGGTATAGTAGGAGCTTTGCATGTCTCCTAGTTCAGCCTAAGCTGCTCCGCTATAGCCACCTCTATCAGCCTAAGCTGCTAGAACACTACTAAGCTACTAACAAGGGATAACTAGACCTGGCACATGGTGTAAGTACCACTTGGTACCCACTATAAGCCAGGCCAGCCTCCTACACCACGGACATTGAATGGGCAGGCATTACATTGCTAGTGGAAGGTGCCTGATGTTGTGCAGAAAAACTAATCAGGGTGGTAATGAGGTCCCTCAGCACCCCTGCAGTGGTAATCATGTGGGCATTTTGTGCTTGTCACTGCTGCATGACTTCACGGTAGTGGTCCCTCTGCAGTCTTTGACTTTCCCCAAATGTTGTGATGATTTGGCCCATTCTGTCTTTATAACTTTGGTATGCTCCCAAGCCTTAGGAGATGGTTTCCTGGTCAGTGTTGTACTTTTGAGGCCCCATCCTCTGGCCATTAGCATCCCTCCCACGCACCCTACCCCCACGTGCCTGTGCCCCAGCACTGTGTGCCCACTCCCAGTGACTGCAGGTCCATTATTGTCTGGGGTCACAACAGGAGACTCAGCTACCTGTATTGGGGGGCATAGGATGAAAGACTCTGCCCTTGGGACACAGGTTTAGGGGCGAATGGTTGCCTGTGATGTAAATGTAATAGTGTTGGTAAGGAGTTTCTGTGGGCAGGGTGAGACTGATAGTCGTTGACTGATCAGGCGTCCCGGATGGGCCACTTTGTTAGTCAGTGTCCAGACATCGAAAGCTGAGGGGGACTGACAGTCTCAGGTATCCTTTCCATGGTTGCAATGGCAAGGTTACCTGTGGAGGGAGTGAGACACAGAGTTGAGTTCATAATTTGTTTACTTGCATTTTTATGAGATGCAGACAGTGGCCTAACATGATTTCCTGCAATTACATTGACAGCTGATGCACAGCATACCTTAATTGTACATACAACTCTGTGACTAGATTTCCATGCTCCATGTTTTGAGTTGTTATACTAAGACGGTATATATTGCACTGCCGATGGGATATGTTAATTTTAATTTTGACATTTCTGTTCACCTCTGTTATGTGGTGAATAATCAGGATTGCTAAATGTCATACATCAGAGCTGCACAATGGACAAAGGTGTCCTAGCGGGAACTCTGTATGTAGGTATGCAAGCATAATTGTCCTGTATGTAGATGTTGTGCATGTGCTTCAACTCAGCATTCTTCCTTTCCAAACCAGATCAGTCTATTCTTGGTTTTGAAAATGTTATCTGTGGCCAGTAGGACTGGTCACTCAGCTGTACCTGTGTTTTGCTTTGGTTGCTATTGTGAGTGTGCTTTTGCATTGCTGTCATTGCCAAGTACTGTCCACATTGGAACAATCTAGATGGATTAGATTGTAATTGAGTTGTACATGCATTACATGTGATGTGATTTGATGTGCACATTTCTGGATTTCACAATGATGGGTTAGTGCATTCTGGGAGTCGTAGTGATATCATTGGCCTGTAGTTTGCGTGCCATTTCAAGGGCTGTGAGGACAGTTGGCCTCAGTGGAGAGGTGGCATGGCAGAGAGGGGTATTAGGTGCTTTGGTGAGAGGCATAGTGGCTTAAATAGTGAATTGGGTGGTGTGGGAGCATGCAGGACAAGACATAAATGTTGAGAGTACTTACCAGACTCGAGTCCCCCAGGTATGTCTGAGAGGCCATCTGGGTGCAGTATGTCCAAGGCCTTCTCCTCCTATGATGTAAAGGTAGGGGGAAGAGGTGAGGCCCCACCGCCAGACTTCTGTGTGGCTATCTGGTGCCTGGATGCCATGGAATGCACCTTTGTCAGTAGGTTGTTCCACCTCTTCGTGATGTCCTCTCTTGTGGGAGGATGACTGCCTACAGAATTGACCCTGTTGACTATCCTTTGCCACAACTACCTTTTCCTGGCATTAGATGTTTGTTGGACCTGTGCTCTGAACAGGTGTGGATCTGCCCTGACAATTTCATCCACCATGAACCTCAACTCATCATCTGGAAACATGGGTGTTTTTTGTTGGGACATGGTTGTGGTTGTGTAGATGGTGTGTGGGGGTGCTGTGAGAGTAAAGGTGCAGTGATGGGTATTTGTTGTGTTGTGTTGCGCTTTGATTTGGAGACACCCATAGCAGATTGTGTGTGCTAGTGATGTGAGTATTGTGATGTTGTGCTGATGTGGGGTGTGTGCTGAGTGATATGTGTATTCAAATTGCCCTTTTAGACCCGATTTGGTTCCCCCTCAATTTCAACATGTTTTTGGCTCTTCCCTGTCATAGGCACTTGGCCCACATACACAAGTGAGGTATAATTTTTATTGGGAGACTGAGGGGAACATTGTGGGGTAGTTTATTTGTTTTGGTGCGGTGATCCTACACACAAATGTAGAACATATTTAATATTTTTAGCTAGATTCGAGGCTTGCTGAGGATTCTGGGTAAGAAAACACTGGGGGATCCATGAAAGTCACACCTCCCTGGACTCCCTCAGGTGTCTAGTTTTCCGAAATGTCTGGGTATGGAAGGTGTTCGTAGATGGCTGCTAAGCCCAGAACCAAAAACGCAGGTGCCCCTGCAAAAACAGGTAGTTTTGTGTTTGATAATTTTGATGGGTCCACATAGTGTTTTGGGGCATTTCCTGTCACGGGCACTAGGCTTACCCGCGCAAGTGGGGTAACATTTTTATCAAGAGACCTGGGGGAATACTGGGCAGAAGAAAGTTTGTGTATCCCCTCAGATTCTAGAACTTTGCAGCATCGAAATGTGAGGAAAAAGTGTTTTTTTTGGCCAAATGTTGAGGTTTGCTAAGGATTCTGATTAACAGAACCTAGTGAGAGTGCCACAAGTTACCACATGCTGGGTAATCCTACGTGTCTAGTTTTCAGAAATGTCCAGGTTTGCTAGCTTTTCCCAGGTGCCAGATGAGCTAGAGGCAAACATCCACAGCTAGGCACAGTTTTCTTTGGGAAAATGTGATTTGTCCATGTTGCGTTTTGGGGCATTTCCTGTTGCGGACTCTAGGCCTACCCACACAAGTGAGATACCACTTTTCTCGGGAGTCTTGGGGGAACACAGAATAGAAGAACAAGTGTTAATGCTCTTGCCTTTCTCAACAATTTTTATTTCCAAATATAAGACGTTGTGTAAAAAAGACGTCTATTTGACAAATGCTCCTTAATTCACATGCTGGTATAAGGGCCCCGGAATTCAGAGATATGCAAATAACCACTGTTCCTCAACACCTTGTCTTCTGCCCATTTTGGAAATAGAAAGGTTTCCTTGATACCTATTTTTCACTCTTTATATTTCACCAAATGAATTGCTGTCTACCCGGTATACAATGAAAACCCATTGTAAGGTGCAGCTCCTTTATTGGCTCTGAGTACTTTGGGTTCTTGATGAACCTACAAGCCCTATGTATCCCCACAACCAGAAAAGTTCAGCAGATGTAACAGTATAATGCTTTTAAAAAGCTGCCATAGCTGGAATAAGTTATTGAAGAAAACATGGACAGAAATGCCACTTTTTTTACCTCAATTTCAATATGTTTTTATTTTAGCTGTTACTTTCTGTAGGAAAACCTTAAAGGATCTACACAACTGACCCCTTGCTGAATTCAGAATTTTGTCTACTTTTCAGAAATGTTTAGCTGTCCAGGATCCAGCATTTGTTTCACACCTATTTCTGTCACTAACTGGAAGGAGGCTGAAAGCACAAAAAATTGTAAAAATGGGGTATGTCTCAGTAAAATGCAAAAATTGTGTTGAAAAATGATAATGTCTGATTTAAGTCTGCCTGTTCCTGAAAGCTGGGAAGATGGTGATTTTAGCACCCCAACCCCTTTGTTGATGCTATTTTCAGGGAAAAACACAAGCTTTCTTCTGCAGCCCTTTTTCCCATTTATTTGGAAAAAAAAAATAAGCTGTATTTTAGCTAATTTCTTTGTCTCCTCCAGGGGACCTCACAAACTCTGGGTTCCACTAGAATCCCTAGGATGTTGGAAAAAAAGGATGCAAATTTGGTGTGGGTAGTTAATGTAGACAAAACATTTTGAAGGCCTAAGAGTAAACTGCCCCAAACAGCCAAAAAAAGGCTTGTCGCAGGAAGGGAAAAGGCCTGGCAACCAAGGGGTTAATGTAGTAACCTGAAACATACTGATAAGATTTTTTCTGTTTTAATAAATAGTTTCCATTTATTTAAACTGGTGTGGTCTCTTTTTTTTGGTATTCTCCACCTTGTTACTGTAATTAAGTTTTGACCAAATACTCTACACATTCCCTCTCACGTTAAGCCTGACTGCTCTGTGCCAAGGTGCTATAGGGTGAGCACTGGTTAATTTATTGTGTGTATCTGACTTATCCTGACTAGGATTGCGGTCTCTATCTGGACAGGGTGCACACCTCTGCCAAATACAGACAGGATTTCTAACAATTGTCATAACAAGTCACAGAATTAACTTTTCATTCAGTGTTTATTAACATTAGAAAGTAGGCTAGAAACTTGCTTGACTTTTTGTAGACCTCAGCAATGGAACGTACAAGAGACAGTTGCTTCTGTGTGCTTTTGTAAACTTAAACAGAGACATTAGTTATCCTGTGAAATGAGTTCAGTAGCTGAGCTTAGAGGCCCTCATCACTCTATAGACCACCTATTATAGTAGTGTTTGAGCAACAAGACTGATAAACCAGTTGCTAAAGGGTGTTAGATTATTCTCTTACTTAACGACATAAGGTATGCAGGAGTCTGTGCATGAGTAGGCATATAAATATTGAAAAAATTTCTTCAAACTCTACAATGATGCACCCACCTTCAGTAAAAGTGTTTTTTGGCCCCCAATATGTCAAACTTATTTTCCCAGAGTTAACCAATAGAATGTTAAATACTGCTAGCAAGATAAAACATTTTAGATATTTTAAGAGGAATATACTAAATAAAAAAATGTCAAAAGCCATGTTCAGAATAAATTTGTGAAAACGGTCAAAATATGTAGTGGAATTTAGAGAGCATCAAATAAATGTTGACAAAAATTGCTGGTCATTCTTGTATTTTATTTATTCACATTGTTATAGCCAGCTCAGATCTTGCCCTTATCATGTGACACTTTCAGCCAGTCATGGGGCCTCTTTTACGTTGCCCGTGGCACACGGCGGTGCAGAAAGTGCTTTGCTGCACCATCCTGCGCCACTGGGAAAGGACAGAAATACGCTATATTTACAAGATTTGCACATTTCTATCTTCTCCCGTGGCGCAGGCGAACAAACTGCTGCCTAGTGCCAATGCAGACACCCTTGAATATTGGTGCAATGATGCCTGCTCTATGAGGATGATTGTTTTTGTGCAGGAAGAATTGCATTCCTGCACAAAAACAATCAAAAAAGGTGTTTTCCTCTTTCCATGTGTGCTGCAGAATGAAGTGTTATTTGTGAAAGGGGTCCATATTTACAAGGCCATGATAAGCCAGACAAGGTGGCTTTGCTTAGCCTCAGAAAAATAGGCTGGCACACTGGGCCATCAGAGTGTAAAAAAAAGACTCTCAAGTGGCACAGGGTGCCACTAAGGCCTTTTACCAAAAGCATTTTGTGTGCTGGAATCTTACAATGTTAGATTTGAAGCTACAAGTCCCAAAACTGAATGCACTGCTAAAGTAGCAGAATTATCTGAGGTTGTGTCAAGAAAAATGCAACTAACATTGCCAACATGAACATGTTTACCAATTCAAATATTATATTTATAGTTAGGTATCTCTTTTAAAGGTGCATTCAAGTATGATTGCCAGCATGCTATTGGCAGACCTGTAACCCTAAAAGTGTTTACTGTATGACCCTTTATGCAAACTGAGGGAGTCTTTTAGTGGTGGCTCTTTGGCATATTCTCTGAGACAAGATAGTTGGCAAAATACATCACTATTCACCTACTTCAGTGTCTCCTGGCCACTGTTTTCTTTCATTAAAATCAGAGCACTCTTTTCAGCACAGTGTTTGTTTTTCTCAAGGGCATTCTTACTACTCACCGTGCCAGGAGCATCATGTACTTGTTACATCTATTCACAACTCCAATGGTGTCTACCAAAGTTTAAAAACCTCTTTTACAATACTATAACAGCTATAATCAACTGTGTGCAATTTAGGTAGGCTTCTAGACTTAGAAAGGATGTGTAATTAAACACGATTGGAGATACCTCATGTACAGTCTAATAATAATTGTATTTTTTGAGTTTTTGACAATTCTTACTTGTTCTTACTGGGTCATTGTCCAAACTTGTGAAAAAAGATGCAGGGATTATTGGATGAATTATAGCAACCTGCATCCTGACCCAAACAGTGCCCAGTAGTCCAAGGCCAAGGCTCCTCGGAGGGAAGGACTGTAGGTTTACCAAATGTTCACCAACCACGTGGATAGATTAGTAGATTTTGAAGATGACCAAATAGTTTTTTAGAGAATTTTAAAGAAGGTTCTTACATTTTCTCTCTGCGAGGTCCTGCTGAAACAGAATTGCTGTTGAGGAGAGGCTCCCAACAGGAAGGTCACAAGAAGTTACAAGATGCCTTCCTTTTTATGCATCTGCCTTACTGACCAGTTCCAGCTGGACCTGCCCTGGACTGTACCCCCTGGTAGAGTGATTCCTGACCAGCAATGGCTGTTCTTGAGGTCCCTGCTCTCTTGCCTGTGTTTGGCTCGACTTCTCCTAAAAACCTGGGGCTTAGACATTTGTTTCCACTTCAAACCCTCCAAAGGACCGGACAAATCAACCAAACCTATCCTCCTAAGCTGCATTGCCACTGAGCTGAACAGTGAGGTTTGTCCTGTTCTAAATTCCTGAGCTTTGGGACCCATGGTGTACAGGGTTTGGGTTCCCATCACAGGGGTGCACTTAGAGCACCATCACGGAGTAGGGAAGTCAGATGTAACTGCAGCCCTACACAACTGACTAAGTAGTCTTGCAAGTGTGGTGTTTGTAATTTCTGGATTACTAACAGTCCCATATAGAGTTCAGGGACACAGTGGTAATTTAAACCTAACTTTGTTCGTAGGATAGCACACAAGCATAGCACTAAGAAAGAGACTTTGGGGGTCATTACAACCCTGGCGGACGGTGTTAAAGCTGCGGTAATACCGCAAACAGGCCGGCAGACAAAAAAAGGGAATTATGACCGTGGCGGAAACTGCCAACAAAGACAGCCACTTTAACACTCCGACCGCCATAGTATCACAACCCGCCAATCCGCCACCTTTTCCGGGGCGGATTCACCGTGGATAAAAACACAGCAGAAACAGTTTCTGCAATGGGAAAACGCTCACCTGAACACATCGCACGAGGAAGGAGGACTCCATGGATCCGGAATTACAAATCCTACCGGCCCTTGTATTCCTACTCATCTACGAAGAGCAACGCCGGCGAAGACAACGGTGAGTACTGCACCTACGACATAGGGGAGGGCGAGGCAAAAGTCAGGGGGACACACACGCAACACCCCCACCCCCACCCTCATCCTCGCACATTACAACACACACACCAATGCATTCACAAACATCACAGCGACAACCCACAACCCCCCCAGAAGAATGCAAAGACAAAACGAAATCAGTTCAAACATTGTAATGTTTCAATATACATGTCTCAAATATGTACAGATATATTATAAAATCAGTCAAAAGTATACACATTACGAGAAGTACTGCAGATAAGCACATATCAATGTCCGTGCACCACTAGTCCAAAAATGCATGGGCGAGGCCCACACAAGATACCTGTCCACAAATGGAGAGAACACTGCTGGGGCATCAGAGAGAAATACAACAGGCACCTCAGGGGGAAGGGAACGGGGGGCACCTCAGCCGGATGAGTGCAAAGCCAGATCCACGACGGGGCTCCATGCCCATTGATGTATCCTGGGGAGTGCAAAGCCACAGTCTCTCAAGTCTCTACAGTGGGTGGGTTGCCCACTGTGCCATCCAGGGGAGTGCAAAGCCACAGTCTCTCAAGTCTCTACATTGGGTGGGTTGCCCACTGCATTATCCTGGGGAGTGCAAAGCCACAGTCTCTCAAGTCTCTACAGTGGGTGGGTTGCCCACTGTACCATCCAGGGGAGTGCAAAGCCACAGTCTCTCAAATCTTTACAGTGGGTGGTTTGCCCACTGCATTATCATGGGGAGTGCAAAGCCACAGTCTCTCAAATCTTTACAGTGGGTGGTTTCCCCACTGCATTATCCTGGGGAGTGCAAAGCCACAGTCTCTCAAGTCTTTACAGTGGGTGGTTTGCCTACTGCATTATCCAGGGGAGTGCAAAGCCACAGTCTCTCAAGTCTTTACAGTGGGTGGTTTGCCCACTGCATTATCCAGGGGAGTGCAAAGCCACAGTCTCTCAAGTCGATAACAGCCACCACTGGTTCTGGAGGGGGACTGGTGCCCCGACTGGATTAGTCTCCCCGTGACAGTTCCTGTCCCGTCACTGTCCCAGCTGCACATGGGATAACGATGCTTGATGTGGCGGTATTTTCCTTCTTCAGTGGTGCATGCCCTGTTCAGCGTTGCTTAGCAATGGCGGTCTCTGATCTCTTCAGCAGTGCTTTGCCATGGCGGTCTCTGGACTGTTCAGCGGTGCTTAGCCATGGCAGTCTCTGGACTCTTCAGCGGTGCTTTGCCATGGCGGTGTCTGGACTGCTCAGCGGTGCTTTGCCATGGCGGGCTCTGGACTGTTCAGCGGTGCTTTGCCATGGAGGTCTCTGGACTGTTCAGTGGTGCTTTGCCATGGCGGTCTCTGGACTGTCCAGCAGTGCTTTGCCATGGCGGTCTATGGACTGTTCAGCGGTGCTTTGCCATTGCGGGCTCTGGACTGTTCAGCGGTGCTTTGCCATGGCGGTCTCTGGACTGTTCAGCAGTGCTTTGCCATGGCGGGCTCTGGACTGTTCAGCGGTGCTTAGCCATGGCGGTCTCTGGACTGTTCAGCAGTGCTTTCCCATGGCGGTCTCTGGACTGTTCAGCGGGGCATTGCCATGGCGGGCTCTGGACTGTTCAGCGGTGATTAGCCATGGCGGTCTCTGGACTGGGCATTGGTGTGTGGCATCACGGTCCCTCATTGCCCAGTGGGGCTGTGGCTGTCGGGGCCCTCCTGGGCAATGACTCTGGCGGTGGTCTCCTGACCAGTGACGATACTTGGGCCCTCCTGGGCACTGACTCCGGCGGTGGTCTCCTGACCAGTGACGATACTTGGGCCCTCCTGGGCAATGACTCCGGCGGTGGTCTCCTGACCAGTGACGATACTTGGGCCCTCCTGGGCACTGACTCCGGCGGTGGTCTCCTGACCAGTGACGATACTTGGGCCCTCCTGGTCACTGACTCCGGCGGTGGTCTCCTGACCAGTGACGATACTTGGGCCCTCCTGGGCAATGACTCTGGCGGTGGCGTCCCGGCCGCCGGGAAGGATGCAGCCCTTCTCCGCCGTGATGCTCACACCAGGCTGTGCAGACTTCTTCTGGCCCTTCCCCACCTTTGGAGGAGTCACAGCTGACTCTGCAATCCCCCTGGGACCCCTGTGAGTTGTTTTGCCTCCAGGAGTCTTCACACGGTCCCGTCGGCCACTTTCCAACTTCAGAGCCTTTACAGGGGGTGGACTGGCAGTGCCTTGGCTCGGTGTCATACTGCCTGCCCTGGTGGCCGGTGCACTCCACACACCTTGAACAGGCACCACTGGTACTGGAGGCTTTTTGACTGAGGCGCTACGACGGGACTGATGAATTGGAGGGCGGGGTGGGGGCAAAAAGGTCAACTTTGCAGAGGAACAGTTTCTGACGAACACTGGGATGGGTAGTTGGAGGAGGTCTGGGAGTGGAGGAAGAGGAGGTGGTTGTAGGAGGTGTCACTTTAGGTGTTTTGGGTGCAGGTACTGGAGGCTGTCGTGAGGTGGGTGGATGTTGGGTGTGTGGGTGCCCGCATTTGTGTATTTTGGGAGGGTGCGTCACAGACACACTGGGAGAGGACACAGGGGTAGTGTAAATGGGAGTGGAGGTGGTGAGTGCAGGTGAGCGGGGTGTGGTGCTGGGTGTTCTGGTGCTAGTCCTGGTGCCTGTAGATGTAGTGCATGCAGGTGAGAGTGTAGACGAGACTGGGAGGGAGGAGGGAGACAACGAGGAGGGGGACACAGTGGAGGCAGTGGATGTTGCTGTGTCTGCACATGGGTGATGCTTGTGTGTGTGCCTGTGGGTTGTGTGGTGCCTATGTTTGCCTGAGCTACTTTTGTGTGTTGAGGTGTGTGCATGCTGGTCTGATGGTGTGCTTGGGATAGGCTGTGGTACAGGGGATTGGGTCTGGGTGGAGGAGGTTGGAGGGGGGAGGCTAGAGACAGGGACAATGGCTGCCATCAGTGCTGAGGCCAGAGATTGCAGTGTTCGCTGAAGGACAGCCTGACCAGAATGGATGGCTTTCACAATGGTAGACTGCCCAACAGTGAGTGACCTGAGGAGGTCAATGGCCTCCTCACTGAGGGCAGCAGGGGTGACTGGGGCAGGGTCAGAGGTGCCTGGGGCAAAGGTGATGCCCACCCTCCTGGGTGAGCGGGCACGGGGCGAATGCTGAGGGGCTGCTGGGAGGGCGGTGCTGGTAGGGGAGGTGGCGGCTGTACCTTTAGAAGTGGGGCGCACAGATGGTGCCGCCACCACAAGGGAGCTCCCATCGGCGGACGAGTCCGTGTCGCTTGTTGGTGATCCGGTGCCCGACGTAAAGTTCCCCTCGCCCTCCGTCCCACTGGTGCATTCTGAGTCCGTGGTGTGGCCCTCCATGGCCATGTGGGATGCAGCTCCCTTCGTGCTCCGGTGCCACTGTACCTCCGCCTGATGATGCTGATGCACAAAAGAACAGGGAGAGCACAAAAAGGTGTGGGGGAAGACAGAAGAAAGACAGGTTGAGTGCATGGCATACCGCTACCGTTGGCGGACAATACAGACACAGCAGCCCCCTGGGATCTGGCCTACATGGCTATGATGGACTTCTGCACACATGGATGCCACAGGGGCATGTATACCTGTACTTGGCACTCTACTGCGGTGGGGTAGAATACCACATGGCCTGCATTACGGAGGGGCCTAGCCTACCTATTTCTGCCTGGCCTAGGTACACCCACAGGCCTCCTCCCCCACCCAGACCCTCCACTGCACGCAAAGTCCGCAGAATGAGAGTGTACTCACCCCCTTGTGTCTGCTGTGATGCCCTCAAGCGCCCATCCAACTCAGGGTAGGCCACCGCCAGGATCCAGAACATCAGGGGGGTCATGGTGCGACGGGCACCCCTCCCACGTTGGGAGGCCATCCCCAGCTGAGCCTCCGCCGTCTTCTTGCTCCAGCGGCGAATGTCCTCCCATCTTTTACGGCAGTGGGTGCCCCGTCTCTGGTGGACCCCCAGGGTCCGGACGTCCTTGGCGATGGCACGCCAAATGTCCTTCTTCTGGTGGGCGCTGACCTACATGACATGCACAAGGAAAGAAGAGGAGTCATTACTAACTGGACCGTCGATGTGAGTGTCCCCCTTCCCTACCCTAGCCATGTGGCACATTCATTCACAAGCATTAACGTTCCCTGAACTCTGTCCCCTTCCCTCTTACAACCAGCCCTCCCCACCCAGGCCTAGCCCATACAACTTGCTCCCTGTGTACTAACCTGTTGGTCTGGAGGACCGTAGAGTAGCGTGTACTGGGGGAGGACCCCGTCTACTAGTTTCTACAACTCCTGAGCAGTGAAGGCAGGGGCCCTTTCCCCAGACGCAGCAGCCATTGTCGCTTCCAGACCGAGGTCACAGCAGCACTTGCAGTGTAGGTCCTCTCCTGTCGAAGATCAGGTATCTAGTGATTGAACTGATAGAAAATGGCGGTGACGTCCGCGGCGGTGCGTATCATCACCGCCGGCGCACTTCCTCATTGGCTCCTGGGACCCATAGGGTCTAATGTTAACCAATGCAGCATTGCGCCGCGGTCTACGACCACCTACCGCGACGGTGTGCAACGGCAACGCAGTTACCCCACAATCCCATTGTCCCAGTTTATAGGTCAGGCAGCCGCCATTTTATGGGCCCACATGGCTTCATTTACTTCTGCGTCACACATAGCTAGGCCTACACTTAACACACATACAGGAATGTTTTTGTGTTTGGTGTCGTGTTCTGTGTAACTGTGGGTACATACCTGGAAAGAAGTTGACTCTGTGGTCGCTGTTGTCCTTCCTAGGCACCGTCATTTGGGACAATTGGGAAGATGGCGGAATCCTCCGGTGTACCGAGCGCTGGTGGACCTGTTGACAATGGAGGAACGACATGTAATCGTCACCTACAGGTTTGACCGTGCCACTATCCAGGAACTATGTACCCAGTTGGAGCCAGACCTGATGTCTCCAATCCGCCATCCCACTGGAATACCCCCTGACGGATCAGTACTCCATTTCCTTGCAAGTGGATCTTTTCAGACAACAGTAGCCATGGCATTAGGGATGTCCCAGCCCATGTTTTCCAACGTGCTGTCCAGAGTGTTGTCTGCCCTGCTGAAACACGTAAGGAGATACATCATTTTCCCTGAGGTGGAAGATTTGGCTACAGTGAAAGGCGACTTCTATGCCCTTGGACATATCCCCAACATCATAGGTGCTATTGATGGCACCCATGTAGCTCTGGTCCCCCCCCACAGGAGTGAACAGGTGTATAGGAACCGGAAGAGTTATCATTCCATGAATGTACAGATGGTCTGTTTGGCAGACCAGTACATCTCCCAGGTTAATGCTATGTTCCCTGGCTCAGTGCATGATGCCTACATCCTGCAGAATAGCAGCATCCCTGATATGATGGGTCAACTCCAGAGGCACCGTGTGTGGCTATTAGGAGACTCTGGTTACCCCAACCTGTCCTGGCTATTGACCCCAGTGAGGAATCAGAGGACCAGGGCAGAGGAACGCTACAATGAGGCCCATGGGCGGACTAGGAGGGTGATCGAACGCACCTTTAGCCTCCTGAAGGCCAGGTTCAGGTGCCTCCATATGACAGGTGGTTCCCTATTCTACTCACCGAAGAAGGTGTGCCAGATCATCATCGCCTGCTCGATGCTTCACAATCTTGCTTTGCGATGGCAGGTGCCTTTTCTGCAGGAGGATGGTCCAGATGACGGTGTTATGGCACCTGTGGAGCCTGTGGATAGTGATGAGGAGGAAGCTGAGGAAGAAGACAACGACAACAGGGAGTCAGTCATACAGCAATATTTCCAGTGACACACAGGTGAGAACATTTTCATTTTTACCATTACATTCACTGTCACACGTCTTCCTCTAGCCTGTGTGTAATTTCAGAGCATTATTTGGTAATTGAGTTGTTCCTTTACATTACGGTTTCACAGGTGTGCTTACCAACGTGTGTCATCTGCATGCATCCTTCAAGGACTTTTGATGTGTGACATAGGTATGTTGCCTTTACAACTAGAAACGCATTTTGACAATGTCATTGATTATACATTTTATCAAATCATAGACTGACTCAACATAGTTTTGTGGTTGAAGGGTGTTTATTTAAGTGCTCAAAAATGGAGGGGGGTGGCAAAATGATAATGGGTGATGGTGGAGGAATGTCCATGGCAGAGTCCAGTCTATTAGTCTCACAGGTGCACTGCCCATATGGGCATAGGAAGTGGAGCTGGGGCAGTTTAAGTATGGACAGGGTAACAAAGTGGGACAGTGGGGTGACAATCAGGGTGGTCTCATTTCCTGGCGGGGGTCTTGCCATCTTGCTCTGTCTTGTTCCTGGATCTCAGGGACCGCTTGGGTGGTGGTTCTCCGTCTGCAGGGGGTGGGGTGCTGGTGTGATGGTCCTGTGGCGGGGCGTCCTGTCCACTAGCAGCGGCGGATGTGGTGGGCAGTTCATCGTCCTGGCTAGTGTCAGGGGCCCCTTGGAGTGCCACGGTGTCCCTCATAGTCTGCTGTATGTCCTTCAGCACCCCTATGATGGTGCCCAGGGTGTATCTGATGGTCCTGAGCTCCTCCCTGAACCCCAAATACTGGTCCTCCTGCAGGCGCTGGGTCCCCTGAAACTTGACCAGGACCGTCGCCATCGTCTCCTGGGAGTGGTGGTAGGCTCCCATGATGGAGGAGAGGGCCTCGTGGAGAGTGGGTTCCCTTGGCCTGTTCGCCCCCTGTCGCACGGCAGCCCTCCCAGTTCCCCTGTGTTCCTGTGCCTCTGTCCCCTGGACTGTGCGCCCACTACCACTGCCCCCAGGTCCCTGTTGTTGCTGGGGTGGTGGGTTAGCCTGGGTTCCCTGTAGTGGTGGACACACAGCTGATTGACCTGTCCTGTGTGGGGGCTTGTGTGATGATGGTTAGGGGTTGTCATGGGTATGTGCAGTGAGCATGCTTTCATGATGGGTGTCCATGCTTAGTTGTGTCATGCAGGGCTTGCTGTTGGGATGTGTGGTTTGTGTTCTTAGTACATTAGTGAGGAGTTTGGGTGATAGGGGAGGGGGTGAGGGTGGGGGTGTGTGATAGCATGCAGGTAGGGTGGGGGATATGATAGTTAAGATTAGACTTACCAGTGTCCATTCCTCCACCGACTCCTCCGAGGCCCTCAGGATGCATGATGGTCAAGACTTGCTCCTCCCATGTTGTTAGTTGTGGGGGAGGAGGTGGGGGTCCGTCGCCAGTCCACTGAATCGCGATGTTGTTCCTAGAGACCGCTGAACGCACCTTCCCCCGTAGGTCGTTCCACCTCTTCCTGATGTCCTCCCGATTTCTTGGATGCTGTCCAACTGCGTTGACCCTGTTGACTATTCTGCGCCATAGCTCCATCTTCCTGGTTATGGATGTGTGCTACACCTGTGAGCCAAATAGCTGTGGCTCTACCTGTAGGATTTCCTCCACCATGATCCGGAGCACCTCCTCAGAAAAGCGGGGGTGTCTTTGGCGTGACATGGGGTGGTGTGTGTGATGTGTGGGGCGGTGTGAGTGTTGATGTGTGTTGATGTGAAGTGGTGTGTGGTGTCTTGTACGTGGATGATGTGTGGGTGATGGAGTTGTGTGCCTCTGTGTGGTGGGATTGTCTATTCTGTGCTATCTCTCTGTCGCCTTCGTGACTAATTTTTGGTCGTAGGGGTTTGTGGGTGATGTGGGTGTGTGTTTTATATTGTGTTGGGTGTGTGGGAGTGTTGTTTGTATGTGTATCAGGTGTATGTATTTGATATTGTCCAATGTGGCGGTGTTTTGGAGATGTGTGTGTATTTTGAGCGCGCGGTGTGTACCGCCAATGGAATACCGCGGTTGAAAGACCGCCTCATGGATTCGTGGGTCGTAATAACATGGGCGTGTTTCTTTTGGCGTGGAGGTGGAGGTTTTGTTGTTGCTAGTTTCACACTGACCTTTGGTGTGGCGGACTTGTGTGGATGACTGAATTTCGGCGGATTTCGAGATGTGGGTCATAATAGCTGTGGCGGAAGTCCGCGGCCGTGGCGGTGTATTGGCGGTCTTCTGCACGGCGGTAAGCGGCTTTTACCGCCAATGTTGTAATGACCCCCTTTATATTTTGAAGTGTTTATTTCAACAGGTTAATTCTGTTGCTGAATAATAAACACACAGAATATAATTAAAACAGCATTTGTGAATGTTGCTAGTAGAAAGAATATAATCAACCATTCCAATGTGTTTTAGAATGTTTCTAGCAGCCTACCTCCCTAACGTTACTTCTATTTACTACACTATAGAAGCATGGAGTAGTAAACTTTCCTCTAGAGTTTCTTGTTTCACTGTGCACTGCATATCTGCTCCCAGTGGATCAGCTGTTTAGTAGACTTTAGACAGAAGAGAGAGTACCTTCAGAAAGTAAATACATGATCTGCTTGCCTAAGCTCATCTCATCCGTGGTTTGAATCTTGGCATGAGAGTGGATACTTCGGCATCTGGCAGGATCTCTTGAGCTAACCTGGTGTGAGGGCCTCTCCAATGCATTGGTCAGATCCAGAGGCTTATGTAGGATATTGACCTTTAGCCTGTATTGCAAAATCTAGTAGGGAGTTTCCAAAATAAGAAATGAAGCTGGTCTAAACCAGAAGATGAAACTTTGACAGCTCAGACTACATGTTTACCTTTCATGCCTACTGATCAACCATTAGATGTAGATATCAAGCAGTCTGTGGCAGATTTGTGCACAGGACGTGTGCAGCAGGGGTTGTCTGCAGGGCCTGGTCAGTGCCAGATACTGCAGCCAAACACTATAACCACTGTTATGCCATTAATTGTGTTTGACCAATGACGTTGTGTTTCACCACTGCGCTTATTAGTTGTTCAATGTTCATCAGTAGCACATTACATGCTGTATTCAGTTTAGCTGCCTTTTGGCTTTAACATGGCATTTGACATTACATTCTGTATTCAGTTTAGCTGCCTATTGGCTTTAACATGGCATTAGACATTACATTCTCTATTCAGTTTAGCTTCCTATTGGCTTTAACATGGCATTAGACATTACATTCAGTTTAGCTGCCTATTGGCTTTAATGTGGCATTGGACATTGCATTTGGTATTTAGATTAGCTGCCTATTGACTTTATCGTGGAGTTCGGCATTGCAGTTGAGACATTGCAGATGAGCTGTGTTTTTCCACATGATAGAACAAGCTGTGTTTTTCGTATTGTGTTCACACACCAAACCCTAGCGTGATAAGAAAGCGTATATTTTGTGTTTTCCTTTCTGCTCAGCCTTGGGAAGCCGCGAGGTTTGGGAGATCTGGCCAATCTCCAATGGCTTGTTTATTTCCCAACTCTAAGAGGAAGGGGCTTGTTAGCAGGCTTTTTACGTTGTCCCTGGGCAGCAGCAAGGGGGAATTTTCCAGGACTTCAGTCAGGAGCGGACATCAGCTGCCTGACCTCCCGTTTGGGTGGAAAATGTATTTCTTGCAGTCGAACAGGAGTCATCAACTTGCAGGCATGAGAACGATGACGAGCAATGATAGGCCCTACGGTGATGAATTTTGACTTTTAATCTTTGCTTTGAAGTTATGCTATAATATAATCGCATTTATTAGCTGTGTACATTGCAATTGAGAAGTACTTTAATATATTTTGCTTTCATTGCTGTGACTACTTTTAAACGTGTGCTTCCAACCTACTAATCTCGTCTCTCAGGAACCTTGTGGTGAAGTAATAATAATAAATGTCTTCTTTAAACTAAGAAGTGCATTGCAGAGAAGTTTTGTCAGCTCGGTCATAAGATAAGGAAAGCAAAACAACCACCCAACCCCATGCCGCACATTGCCTTCAGGCATGCACAACAGGGGTTGGCGCAAGGTCTGGATTGCACACCTTACCAGCACAGGCTCTAGTGCAGAGACCCTGGCCAAGGCATGTGCAGCCTCCTGCAAAGGCTTCCATGCACAGACTCTGGCTAAGGCATGTGTACCCTCGCACAAAGGCTCCCACATGCAGACCCTGGCCAAGGCATCTACACTATACGGCACAGGCACTAACACACAGACCCTGATGAAGGCATGCTTACCTTTTATATGCTGCAGTGCCTTGATGCCACAGTAGCACTTGGTCTCAGCTACAAGCTTCCAAAGGCTTAACATGTGCATCCGCTTTCAACTTCTGGAAGTGGGATAGTGACACCAGGCCCGGTGGGCTTAGACCCTTGCCGACCGCTTCAAAAAAGCAAGTTTCCAAGTCTGTACTACACTCACATTTAGATACATACAATAGAATTTTAAAACTATGTGCATGAAAATGGAAAAAAATGCCTCTCTTCAATTTAGAAAAGGCCGATTTTGCAGCTGGTAGCTACACCTAATGTCATTTGAGACATTCAAGCGCTAGACTAGCAGCTTCTGATTACACTGGATTTTAAATGTGCATCGCTTAGAGTGTTTTAAATCAAGAAGGAGTGGTATGCGCTTGAAGTATGTTTACATTTCTAGTTCACTTCAACGTATAAAAAAAAAAACAATATTGTACTATCCTGAGTAGGTTTAATGATTAAACAAGGCAAAGTGCACAAGTGCACACAGACAGGAGCTGAGGCAAAGTTGTGTTCCTCCGTGGGGCTACGAAAGGGGCAGGCTGTACTCTGCGGGGGACTTCATTTCATTGTGTGATTGGTACAATGTCTTTAAAATAATGGTGGGACCCGCAGGGACATGCACATAAAAAACAAAGGCTACTTCTTGACGCATCATCAGTCTTCCGCCCTCTTGCTCTTGACATTTACAGGCAAGCATTGAACAGTGGCGGCAACAAAATAAAGAACATTTGCTGCACTGCTGAATATTAGTAGGCTGACAGGTCCGAAGTGGCACTTACATACAAGTAGCATAAGAGAAAAGTAAATCACATGAGAATAGACATGTGCATGATATTGCACATCAAGAACACAAACCTACACTGGATACGTTGCGATTAGTAAGGTTTCCTAGCCCTGCAATGCTAAAATGGGGCTTCTAGAAAGACGACCTATGGTTGAAGGCAGAGGACTTATTAAAGTCACCAGATATTGTATCATTTGACTATTTGTGCATCCCAGGACATCTCTGGGCACTAACTGCCCCACTGTGGAGCAAATCTGCTTCCAGAAATCAAGGCACTGAGCAGGGTTCTAACAACGGTAATCAACAGCCAGAAGGTGAAGGTTAGGTTTTAATGCAAAGGGTGCCAGTTACAAAGTCTGAGGAGGAACCGAGGTAACTTCTTTTGTGGAGTTATGTTTGTAAAGGAGCTTGTGAAAAGGAAGTTAGACAAACTACTGGCTATGCCTCCCACTGGATGAAATGCATAACTCGCAAGGTGACTTCATTTCTGCAAATTATGGAATTAATGCAAGCACCAAGCCACTACTTTCTGTCCATTAATGTGCATCTTTACTTGTAGACCTGACCGGGAGCTAGTCCTGAATGAAGCCCAGCATGCAGCTCTGAGTACACAGACGGATGGGGCAGCCAGCACGTGTCGCTGGGAGCTGTGCCCCCTTCCTCATCCCACCATATTCGTCCGAAGCTGCCAGATCAGGTTCGATGGGCAGTCGAGAAAGGTTTGCAGGAGGGCTCAGTTTCAGTCTCTGCCATGACCACAGTCCAGCGGACATTACACCGCCAGACAGGACTGTGGAGAGCTGCCTGACACACAACTAACCTGCTTACCTCAAGAATGGCTCAGACTCCTAAAACAGGCTGCCAGGGGTAGCAAAGAGGCCCCCTGCACCCATGAAGAATGGACAAACTCAGTCACTCAGATGACAGAGGCAGAAAACCGTGCCTCCAGATCCAACTAAGGAGCTCTAATCACATGCACCCCCAACTGTGGCAGACCCTCAATAGTATCCTGGCTTGATTTAGGTACACTGATTTTAAAAAGTAGTGTCATCTCTCTGGGGCATTTCTGTAATTGTATGCAGGGACCATGCAGCCCTACTGCAGTGCCAGGGACTGCCACCTCCCTGGGGCATTTCTGTATTTGTATGCAGGGGCTATATGCCCCCCTCCTCCCCAGGGACCACCACCTCCCGGGGGCACTATTGTAATTGTATGCAAGTCATTAATGTAATTCTATGTGGAGCCACATGGCCACCCTGTGCTACCTTCCTGTAATTTCTGTAATTTTATGAGGTGGGCCATGTGCCCTCCACAGCCGCTGGGACCGGCATCTCCCTGGAACATTGCTGTAATTTTATGCAAGGATGAGCATCCCCCTCGCAGCCCCGGGAACCACCACTTCCTCCGAGCAAACATTTAAAAAAGAAAAGGGGGTCAGTTTCAGACACCTGTGGTGACCACCACCTCCCTGGGGCTATTTACATTGGAGGGGGGTCGGTTTTCGCAGCACCCTCTCTTTGACAGCAATGCTGGCTCCCACAGGAGACGGGGAGCCAACTGGAACCGTGGGAGACTTCAGGCTCCCCCCGCCCTCCCTAACATTGTGACTGGGTGCCCCCTCAAAAATATTCAGGCAGGTACCTGAGGAATGTGGTCCCCAGGGCCAATATCGGCTGCAAGGGGGACTGCCCAGTCCCCATCCCTTAAAAAATATATATTTAGGCCTGGCCTTTTTGAGAAGGGGTTGATCACTGGGGCCAAGCCCCACTGCCCATGGCCGAAGACAATGCACAGTGTGAGGTTGGTTTGGTATATGGGTTAGCAACCACCACCATGCGCAGCCAAAGGCCTTGCATGGTGATGGCTGGATTAATGTATAGTAATGAAAATTACTTTATGTTAAAAAAACTGTAGATGTTCACTAAAAAAAACAAAGGTTACAGGGAAGTTGTAGTTACATTTGAATGCATTCGTACAAAACCATAGAAATTCAGCAGTTATAGTTGCCTCACCTAACTATAACTTATGCTCACATATTACATCACTCATGACATGGTCAGTGAAATCACTCATGACATCTCAAATGACATAACCTGCCATTTTAGATTGTGAAACAGTGTGTTTGTGAATAGTAAGTGCAATACTAATGCTCAAAATGGTGGCTAGTTTGTCTATATATACCAAAAATTAATGTTCCCTCATTTAAAAAAAAAAGAAAAACAGTATTATCTAGTACTTTACTGGAGTATAATTTAAGAGTTGCTCAGTTTAGTTTTTTACATCTGTTCATGGAATTTTTTATGAAAAAATAGACCAAAACATGTACATAATTAATTTGAAATTTATTATTTACACATTAGTTAAAATAGTTAATAGACATGCTAAAAGTGTAATTTGAAATAATACAATTCCTAAAATTTGTTGTGTACAGATAAGTTACGAATAACTGCCATTTGTGTTAAATATCAAAGAATGTTTTTCAAATATTTTAAAATATATATATATATGTTTTTTTAATTCAGACATATGAACCTAGGGAGAGGTATAAGATGACACCCTCAAGTTTTTCGCCCCTTTCCAGACCTTTCCACCATGGAAGAACCAAGGAAGAACTGGATATTATCAAAACATTCAGATGGAATAGGCAAACTCTTATTGATTCATGTGATCAGCTGGAGTAAGATGTTCTGCCTCACAATAGGAACTTCACATCAGTACACCAAAAGTGGCCGAAGGATCATTATAATGCAGTGTGGCAGTATCTAGTGGAATGCACAACCAACTTTCAGTAGTATACTATAAGAAGTTATTTCTTCAATGATGAGACACCTCAACAGCTTCATCCAATTTCCATGAAATTAGGGTTTTGCCGATGTGAAGGGAGATTTTTATGCTTCGGGTTGCCTACCACATGTGGTTGAAGCAATTGATGGCACGCATATCGCCCTAGCACCACCACACAACAGGGAACAGGTCTACTACAATCGAAAGAACTTCCATTCAATGTGCAAGTTGTCGGCTTACCTCATTTGTACATCACAAATGTGTGTGCCTGTTTTCCAGGATCAACACATTATTTCTTCGTACTATTTAACAGCACCATATCTCTGCAATTGTCACAGCCTGGACCTGAGAGGGCCTGGCTTGCTGGTAAGTATAATTTGTCAATATATTTTTGATTGATTTCAAATGTAATGATTTACAATAGTTTTACAACTGTTGCCTCATTTTATTTTTTAATTCATATATGAGACTCTGTTTATCCTAACTGACCACAGATTTTAGCACCGCTGAGTAATCCAACAATGCCAGGGAAGGTCTGTTTCGATGAGGCCCGTGGAAGAACATGGAGGCCAGTGGAGTGAACCTTTAGGCACCTAAAGGCCAGATTCTGATGTCAGGACAAGACTGGTGGAGCCCTCCTCTACTCACCCAATAAGGTGCACAACATATCCCTGTGATAGAACATCCTGTACATTGCAAGGATGGAGAACATGATGAGCCACCAGGTGAGGATCCTAAAATGCCAAATGAAGATGCGAGTGGTGAAGAGGAAGAAGATGACTTAACTCAAGATGTTATTAAAAACTTATTCACATAAGTGTAAGTATATTTGTACATATTATTACATTAATTGTTAAACCAACATTTAATCTAATGAGGATGAAAGTCTGTGCTGGACATATTTTAGGAAAGCCACATTAAGGAAAATCCAGGACAAAAGTATTTGCTCATCAAAGTTTTGACACATTGACTGCTGTGCTCATTTACATGAACTATCTTTGATTGTTCTTAAAAAATGTGTTCTCAAATGTATTAGTTTGTAAAGTGTGTATTTTGTCATGTACTTTAAATAATCCACCGGTTGCATTCTGTTTTAGGTTCCTTCACCATGCAATCTTAATTTAGACATTTCAAAGTTGTGACAATTGCAGTGATATGCTGCTGTTGCAAAGTTCAAAGAGACCATGGGTCGATCTTGTAAGTACATATCTTGTACAAAGACAACTTGTACAGTGATTGAATTGAAGTTTCTGAGATTGCAAAATACACAAGAAGTGGTTGCATCTTACTATGGGTGGTTCAGGATACAGCACACATGATAGGAGGTCACAAGGAGAATGCTTTGGACAGTTCTCCCCCCTACATCACTCTTACAAAACACGTGGGGTGGCAGAAGAATGTGACACATACCAAAACTTATAGATCTGGCAATGTAACAGATTCTGTGCATTTCCATGGGTGTTGCATGGGAACACCCCAAGCAACACCCATGACCCGCAATTGCCATGCAGTGTAATGCATGACAGGGATCTACATGCAGTAGCTAAAAAAAAACACACAAGATGGCTTAGAATGGACTTTAAAATGTAGACTGGCATATTGTGCCAATGGTGCATTTAAAAAAATTACACACTGGTGGCACTATGGGGGTCATTCTGCCAAGCGGGAACCGCCAGAAGACCGTACCGCGGTCAAAAGACCGCGGCGGTCATTCTGAGTTTCCCGCTGGGCTGGCGGGCGACCGCCAGAAGGCCGCCCGCCCGCCCAGTGGGAAACCCCCTTCCACGAGGATGCCGGCTCCGAATGGAGCCGACGGAGTGGAAAGGGTGCGACGGGTGCAGTTGCACCCGTCACGATTTTCAGTGTCTGCTATGCAGACACTGCAAATCTTTGTGGGGCCCTGTTAGGGGGCCCCTGCAGTGCCCATGCCATTGGCCCCACGACACCCGTTCCCGCCAGCCAGGTTCTGGCGGTCAAAACCGCCAGAACCAGGCTGGCGGGAAGGGGGTCGGAATCCCCATGGCGGCGCTACCTGCAGCGCCGCCATGGAGGATTCTTCAGGCCAGGGGAAAACTGGCTTTACCGCCGCGGTCAGAATTGGCCTGGATGCACCGCCAGTCTGTTGGCGGTGCATCCGCGGTCCCCGGCCCTGGCGGTCTATGACCGCCAGGGTCGGAATGACCCCCTATGTGCCATTAGAGGCCCATAAATGAAGGACCTGATGCATGGCTCTGCACCATGTAATTGAGGTGCCATGATTAACAAGCAAATATCTCTTGTGAACAGCTAACACAGATCAACATTGACTTATCTCAATCTCCTTGTGGAGGATACCATTTCTCCCGCCAGATGCCTGTCCTAGACTTCACCAAAGATGATGATGACCAGCTGAAAGTATCAATTCCAACACTCTCCAGCAGATCCTGGGTGCCGTCCAGACACCATCTCGGGTCACAAGGAGGACACAGGATTGCGAGGTCTCCAACTAAACCACCCAACAGACAAAACACACCACCTGCCATCTTATTTAGTGCCCTGGACTCCCAGGACATAATCTTATAAAATACCACTGTAGAAGTCCAGCAGGAGCTGGCATACAGGTGCTGGTGGGGATGGAGTTGATGGTGGGCAGACCAGCGGGAATCCATAGGTGCCTCAGTCTGAATAGGGACAACTCTGATGCCATCAGCAGCACCCCCTCTCCCCTACGTGGAATACAGCAGTCCCTGGCTAACATCACTTGTGTCCTGAGGCAGAGAGTCAAACAGTCCTCCCAAAGTGGCACAAGCGTGATTGACAACAGGTTGGGAACTATCCAAACTGTCCTGGAGTCTAAGCAGTGGATGCCAGGCTCCATCAGTGACAACCTGGCTGCCTACCACAGTAACTTTGCTGCTGTGCTGCAAAACCAACAGTACCGCCTTGCTGCAGTTATGCCTTTTATCCTTCCACAGATGACAATAGCCAGGAATGACAACAGCCAGGACCTTTTAATCCACATCTCCAGCCCCTGATGTGTGTGTGCCCCCCTCAACTTCAATACCAGCACCACCCATGGCACAGGAGGCACTGCACACATCAGAAAACGAAGATGTGGTAGGAACATCATTCACGTAAAAATCCACCCAATAGCTACAATCTGTTTCATGGATAGTTTTTCTTTTGCTCTGTGCTTTAGATCATGCCAGTGTTACAACATATATCAATGTCCCCTTTTCACCTTCCCACTGTTTACCACTCACACATACAAACTGTCATCGTGGCCAATTCCTATCTATTGGCAATGTGATCACCTCCTCACTGATGTGCTCCTCTCCTACACATGTCTCATGACATGTTGCCCCCCCTTGAATTCTGCTTGGACATCCAATGGTTTGGGATCTCTCATGGGGTCAGTCTCTTGTGTATTGTACAGTACACCCAACAACATAATTTCACAATCTAATAAATTAACTCTAAGCATCAATTGTCTTTAATCTGTGTCTGAGGCCGTAACTGTGTGACCATATACACCGAAGGGCCAACGTACAAACAAAATGGTGCAGGGTTGTGCCACAAGCAATGTAGCTGCACTGAGCTGTGTCATTACCAAAACTCATGTTAGTACTGTATGCAATAGGATACTGTGCAAGTATATTTTTTCACTAGCGCTAGTGTTGATGCAGCTGCATACAGTCACTACAGGGATACTTGTCCCATATTGCAAGGAAGTCTGCATTGCAGGGATTTGATGTTTATGTGTAGGAATTCTTCTGCCCTGCACATATGCAAACAGTATTAGCTCCTTGCTCCTACTATGTGTGCAGAACAATGAGGCACACAAACAAGAAGCAAAAACGAGGTGAACGATTTGTCTGTCTCCCTGTTGTGCCATGCAAACAACATCCCTGAGCTGAAGTCATTGTTTTGGCACTGCCTAAGGACTATATTCTATTGTAAATCTGAGACACTACCATATGCAATGGCTGTTTCATGGATAAGCCTACAGCAACATCTATTGCATGCACTTCTGCCAAAGAACTTAGCCGTGGGGAGAGCCATGTATGCAATTTGTGTTAAGCCACCCAAAGTGGCTTTATGCCACCTTAAAAATTTGTGAAAGGGCACAGTGCCACAGAAATAACACAAAAATAGAAGCTGTGGTGGTCCTAGGCAATTTGCAATACACCTCTGAGTACTTGCCTAAGGGATATGTGCGGATTAGTGATGTACACAAATTCACACACACTGACTGCAACATGATTGATGTGACTGATAGCTATGTGAACTAGCAAGTTGTACCTGAGTAGCCCAAATGTGTCATTTAACAGTTAGCATGCACATATTGTGGTAGCTGACAGCCATCATTATACAAGCGGCTTAGCCTAGCAAGGATAATAGCAATATGAAAACATTGATCTGACAAATAAATGATGCATTTGTGGGACTGTGAGGGGCAGCCATGAGTGTCTCAGTAACAGAACCTAGCTTATGTGGGAGTGCAATTACACCAATATAATGACAATGCAAATCACATTACTTCACAAAACAGAAAATTGCTGCATGAACACCTATTTTGGTATGTGTATCCGTGCACATCCAGAGTGTCCTGTACATTGCTGTAAGATGTCTGGAGTTGCTAATTTGACACCATTGCCAAGTTGACTAGAACTTGCCCATAGGGAATACATATAATCTCACTTGTAAACTACTACTTGCAAAGGCATGTGCCTAACATACCTAACATGACCTGTTCATACATGTTACCACCTACATAGTAAATCTGGATGGAGACCACATATTAAGAAAAGAAACAGTATTTAATTCAAGTAGAAAACCTAGCCCAAAAAAAAACCCTAAACTAACTAAACAACCTAAACAACCTATACCACACTATCTCAGCCTAACGTATCCTTAAAACAAACCTATTTGATCCCTACTTATTCTAAACAACGGACTCCACATGATAAACCTCAACCCTCTCACCCCCTTCAATATACATCTATCAACAAGGACAACAGTAACTAAACATTGACTAATTAAACACATGGCCTTAACATATGGCCTGAATAACTATATATATATTTATTTTAATTTCTAATTTTTTTATTTTTTATTTTATATGTTTTATGAATACATACCCTAAACATAATTCACCTCCCCAACAACCAACAAAAAAAATAAAAGAAGTACCCTAAACCCCCCACCCCTAAGAAAAATCTACTTCTAAGTCCTTCAACTAAAACACACTATGCTATCTTAACAAACCCTAACTAAATACCCCAACTATATACATGCATATTTACAAAGGGGAGGGATGTGTAGTGCCCATTAAAAAATGTACCCTCAGCGCTTCATGATATGAGCCTTTTGTACATGGAGTACTGATAAAATCTGTCCATTTTGGTGCTCCAACCTGGCAATACTGTATTGTTGGTCTACCAGTTCCATTCTGAACTACTGTACATATGGGGTTTAAGTTGGTGCAACAATAGTAGCAGTCTGGGAAGTTGTAGCAGGCGCAGAGGTAGAAGGTCCTGCCCCAGGAGAAGTGGCACTCCTTGTAGCCACAGGCCTTACTGTTGCATGGGTGGTAGTGGTGAAGGGTTCTTTGGCTGGACTCCCTTGAGCAAATACTTTCCATGCCCAGATGCATGCTCCCTGTCATATCGGCACTGCATCATCCAGTACCCTGTGGCAACCTGGCAAATGTGGCAGTACCTTTTTGCCCTCTTCTCAAATTGGTGCCTCTGGGATGCGGTCATGTTTGCAGCTGCAACATCTATTGGACATGTCAGCCAATTATGTTTTTGACAAATGAACAATAAGCATGGAACAAATACACCATCTTCTGTCGTAACACATTAGCCAGCACAAATCACCATAGCATCCTGAAGGGCCAGAGGGACACACATCAGCACACCAACCATCATCTCCATGTTGCGCATGTCCATGGTATCAAACCTTGATATTGTTGCATAATACCATTGAACCATCTTGGAAAATCATAGGGGGACCATGTCACCATTGACTAAGATTGTCATATACATCAACTAGGTGATCATACAACATCACACTCATCATGCAGGATTTCTCACCAATGTCCCTCATGCTTGCACAAGTGACCTCAGATGTGTTAGCATGTAAGAAACTCATCTGAGCAAGGACTGGAAGTAAAATGTGATCTCACAACAGTGACACATATGGCAAGTACTGATGTCAGGACACCTTGCTATATGCAAAACTGGATGAGACAGGCATCAAATGTGAAATTGCCGGGTGGTGCACTCATACATGTCACACAGAGAATTGTGATACTACTCTCATACTGACACAGGTCAGTACCCGGTGAGTTGTGCCATAAATTGATGCATAGTCCAGGAATAACTTGTTCCCTCACACTAGGCTATCCATTGGTTGTATATGTGTCCTAAACTATACTCATTGTATTTCATAACAATACTCAGCACCACCATCTTATATGTGGGTGCCTGTATGTCCTGCACCTCATCTGCACAGGGATCTTTGAATAACACTGGCTAATGCTGTAGATTGTGTATCTTTTTTTCACACCACATTGTGGGCACTCACTGGATCATCACGAGTACATAATGCTGTGGGTTATGGCATGTCATATGCCAATGTAGTAGGTTCATCCCTCTGGACATACATACATGACAAGATAAGTGAAAATGACATAGGTTAGAAATATTGCAAACTATGACTCCACAACTGGTAGTTGAAAGTTTGGCATATCAAGTTTGGTATGTTGACCACTGTCCTGCTAATCTTAGTTAACTGTACTCATGGTTTTGCCTACTATGTTTGTAGTAGGATGTATGCGCTTGGTACATGGCATTGCATACAATATACAACAGCACACATGGCACTTGCACAACACATTACACATAGAGGCTGTGACTCACTTTTTGCATCGGGGTTATCGAAGCTTGCACCTCTAGTTTATGGTTGGGGTTCACCTACAAGAGGGAACATGAGATATGACACTGTGAATGTTGCACAATGAACACTATAGACAACTATTGCACATCAGACATCTTTTGCAAATGGCCCTAACATACCTATGTTGATGAATACTCAATGAGGTCATTATATATGTCTCAGTAGCACACATTGGTAGACCATCCTGACGTGTACACATATGTGCTGGAACCTGACATACATGTCACTGCTATATTGTTAAGAATTTGTAGATTACTTCCTACTGCGACATTATTCAGGCATTGCTAATTGTAATGTCATTATGCACATACATGACTCACAGGACACACTCAGACACAACTCTAATTACTCCTATGTAATACCATAAGTCAAATGTACATGACTATGCAACATACAACAGTAGTTAGGCTTTTAGTGGACATGGAAATGTGTTCCTGGGAATCATGTACCATTGCGCTATGACCTAGTTGTGTTGGCATTGATGTATTTCAGAATTTGGTGGCAAAACACAGGGGACAAGGATAGGAATAAGCCTTTTGCCTCTTTAATGGTGCAGTGCTGCCATTGTCATTCATGCTTTTTTGCATCAACACAATACTCCCAACTTTGACTTTTGCCTCAACTTGGTCAAGAAGGCCCTATGTCCGACTGACATATAGCTGCAATTGTTAAACAGGATTCAACCACATAGACTGTGTACTCACCCACAGTTTCTCCGACCTCAATCCCAATGTGGTCCAGAAAGTCCTGCTCTCGGCTCACAATGTCTGCCCAGCGATGTTTGAGTTGCCGCGCAGTCAGCTCAATCTTGAAGATCCTTGTCATTTGTGAGAGGACCTTCTCACACTGCATCTTCCTTGCCTCTGTTCGGTAGCCCTGAATAACTCAGCCACACATGGCCACTTGTTGGGCAAGTAATGGAGTACCAGCCACAGGAATCCAACTAACTTCTCAGGGCTGAGGTGAAGTGCCCTTCCCCTCCCTGACATCACATCAAACACACCCAGCATCCATAAATAAAAAATATTAACAAACCCAAACAACTCCCAACTAACTCAGAGACAGACACCCGACAATACAATTACAACACAATACAAATGACAAATAAACAGGACAATACAGAAGTCAGGGACAATTACTGGACAGAAGAAGGCATAAAAGACACCTCAAACACCACTCAAAGATGCATCTTGCAATTACACTTCTTTTCAGATAGACAAAAAGACTGTGAATGTAAAAGAAAGTGAAAGTAATTTTGCAGATCTAGGTGCGTAGAATTGCAGATCCATTAGCTCACTTCTGGTGATGATGCGTTACGTTTTTGACAATGCATCCTTTTTTGATGCTACACACGTGTGTGATTTTTTTTTATATTGCATGGCAACACAACATTAGCGATTCCCAATGCTCTTGTGTGGTATGCGTTATTTTTGGCAGACTCAATGCAATCTGAAAACATGCATACCGCCAATAAAGTGATATTTTTGATGCATGGCATGTAATATGTCAGAAATTGTATGGTGTTCTAAGGAAAGTCTCTTTCACATGTATTCAGTCATGTGTAGTTTTGTGTTACCTGTGGATATTTCAGATCAACATACTCCTCTTTCTCCATGTGTTAAAGATATGTCTTGTAAATCTGCATGTGTGATGGTACATTCTCACTAGGACCAGCCAATGCACAGGATACATTTCTCATGATTCATGTCAACAGCAAGTTCATAGGGTGGCCTTATGTGCTAACAATTGGACACATTCACAAGCCACTTGTGCACCTTTGCGCCTCTGTAGCGTCATTCATTTTTACGATATGGTGCCATTAAACAGGCCCTCACCATGCACCATATATACAAAGTTTGTAAACGTTTTGAGACACATAATACCTGCACAAGGTATAATGTGTGCAAGGTGGGCATTCCCCCGCAGGGAGGCCAAAGGACAATGGCACATGGAAAGTCACAAGATGTCATTGCACTATTCTAGCATACATTTTCAGCAGCTGCCCATGACAGGTGTTAGACTGATGCTAGTGCTATGTCCTCTGGATCTTCCTGACCTTTATTGTCCTAGTGCAACTGTTTTTGGTGCTAGTCCAGCAAAGTGCCACAACTGCACCCAATTGTTTGGCACAGTTGTGCTAACAAGTGCCATTGTGCACTGTATTGTTAATACAGCGCTGCCATGGTGTCATTAGGTCGGTGCAGGGCAATCCAAAGAAACTAGCACATTATAGCCGATGCATCAGTTTCTTGTAAATAGGCCCCTAAGTTTGGTCACCTCAGTCCATTGATCCGATGATGCCCAGAGATGCCATGGATTAGCCATGGAATGTGACCCATACACCCAAATGTAGGACTGCACTCATATCTGAAAATATGTGCTCTGTACCAAAGTGCAGACAACAGGCTGTCACACAAGGGTTGGTGGTGTTTAAAAAGTATAGTGCTAGCAAGTGTGGTGTTTTCATTTACAAGCTGCTTGCGAGAGGAACTATACTATCTACTACCTTCCTGTCTTTCCATGTGCACAATATGTTTACTGCAAGTGTACATGTGTAGGGGTATATGCTTTATTATTGGGATCTGACTACACAGATGGTACATTTCAGTTGTTTGTGTAGCCACACAGCTTAGGATAGATGACCTATGTGTTCCACATGTTCATTCAAATGATACCCTTGCTAAGAGTAGATCCTGGGATGCTTTATAATATACCTAGATAGTGCCCAGCTAACCGACCCCTATGACAGTGGAGTTGTGTGTCCAACTGATGTTTCCCCATGATAAGCCACTTTCTTGTAAATATGCCCCAAGGGACATATTATAAGAAAGTGGCACCTTGGTCCCGATGTGCCAGTCTTCTTGCATCCCCCTTGCTCCTCTTAACAACACCATGGCTGTGCGATATTTACTATCTGGAGTACTATGGCTGTCATTACTACAAGAGAGTCATAATTTTTGATGCTGTTATGGCACTTTGCTAGACTAGTGTAGAAAAATGTTGATGCTAGTTCAGCAAGGGTCAGGGAGATCCATACATTATGATGGAGGCATTACTTTTACACCTGCAGGCATTAGAAATGACTGAAAAAATTGCATAGTGAAATCTTGTGAAATTCACTATGTCATTTTTTCCAGGATCCCTGCGTAAGAAGGCTTCCCTGGCGTACACTATGCCTGATGCTGCCATGATATGGCGGGAAGGTTTGCCAAGTGGCACAATGCATGCATATTGCCACTTTGTTACATTACACAGGTGAATAGGCACCTTAACACAACCTTAGCATAATAGAATTGACACTAAGGTGGCTCTAAGGCAGCACAAGGGGCATCTAAACATGCTCCTAAATGATTTGGTTGAAGGTGCGGCATTTACAGGATGGCATTAAGCAAAGAAAGTGCCCTAAAACTGGCGTGTAAATGCTGAGTGGGCACTGCTCCACCAGAATATCAGTAAAAGTGATGCTGTAGTGGTGTAGGGTCTTGAACATAGGGCTCTATGTGAGGGTGATGTGCATTAGATGTTTGGAGTGATGCATGATGCATATGTGTTGATGAGCAGTCATCTGTGAGTCACTGTCCATGTAAGCAGAGTGTAGTGTGTGCATTGTTTGGCCCATATGTCTTATTTGTTGAATGTGTTATGTAGTATATGCTAGCTTACCTAAAAGCAGGCCATTTCCTTATTGTCTATCCTGAAAACATTAATGGATGATTGAGTGCTAGAAGATGAAGGCATCATGAAGGCTGACAGAATATTTATCATGGACATTTGTGAAGAGCCCCGATGGCCAACAATGGCCTGCACGTTGATTGAATGTGTGTGCTTCCTCTTGTGGGACTGTTTTTCAGTTGCAGCAGGAGGCACGAGTAACACATGTGTGCAATCCATGGCACCCAAAAGCTGTGGAAACCCAGAGAAGGCATGGAAATCTTTTTTTATCTCCTGCTGCAGTTGCTGGGTGTTGGGGAAGAGGGTGTGGAGGGAGTTAGAAAGATAATGTAATCCAGTACGGTTGCAGGAATGCAGAGTAGGAGGGCTGGGATATTCCACCCACTTGTGTTGCAGTTGTTTGGAATTAGCCAATGGCAGCATGTGCAGCACTTCCAGGAGCTTTGTCAGGGATGATATGTGTATTTTCCTGTCTGCTGTTGCCATGTTAGTGGGTGTTATTTATTGGAGCAGCTGGATAATCGACTACCAGTTCAAAAATAATATTGCATGATGTCACCTTCTCTGATGCCAATAATTGATGTTCTTTAGTGATAGATGCACTCCCCCTCCTACAATGCTTTTCTAGTTGCTGTGATTGTGATGGTGGGTGATGCAGTGCTGCTGGTAGTACTGGTGGTGCTTGGTGTTGTCACTGGTGTCATCTGTGAGTGCCTAGTTGGAGCAGTAGCAGGTCAATGTTGTCCTGTGGGTTGTCGGAGTTTTTTCTGTGTGTTCTTATTTCCTTGTGTGTCATTTTAATGCCTGGTCTGACCAAGCATTAAAATGTTGATGTAAATGAGAGCTAGCATCATTTTTCCCTAGCACTTCTTTTTTTCGATAAGCTTGTAAATATGATGCTAGCGTCATTTTTTAGGAGGGAATGCCTACCCTTCACATCATTGTTGGTAAATGACGAAAGGTGAGGTGGAGCACCTAAAAAATGACGCACACCCAGGAAGAGCGGTGCTAGACATATCTAGCGCCACTTCGGAAATATGGGGCTGGGTTAGCGCCACCATTGCACCCAAAAAAATGGCACAACAGCAGCACAGTCCCAATGTATATATGCCACATATTGTTTCAGGTATTTATTGGTGAGGTGGAGCGCCTAAAAAATGACGCACATCCAGAAAAAGTGGCACCAGACATGTCTAGCGCCACTTCGTAAATATGGGTCTGGGTTAGCGCCACCATTGCACCAAAAAAAAATGGCACAACAGCAGCACAAAACCAATGTATATATTCCCCATATTGTCTCAGGTATCTATTGGAGGTAGTGCTCTTAAGAGGTATCTCATTTTCTTTCCTCAAGTGTACATATCATAACTTTATACCGTCATGGAAAGTGTTTGTGAAACACAACTATTACTGATATAAAACAAATACTTTGTACCATCACTCATTATTGATTTGGTGGTCAGACAGCCAGGTGGCCAATACAAAGGTGGAGAGGCAGCCGCCAAACCAGCAGCATCACCATAACCGTATATGAACTCACTACAGGGTCAGCTGGTGGACAAAGTGCTGCACCACAGGCTTCAGCTCTCAAGAAGAACAGAAGCCAATGTCACCACACTCTGTCCACCAGCAGCACACTCGGAATGTGGACCGTCTGCCATGGCAGACAGTGTACATTTTATTTGTGCTGACAGGGGGACCCCTGCACTGTCCATGCCCCATCGCCCTGCCCCTGCTTTTCCCCCGGCCTTTAGATATTGAGGTTCCCACCATGGAAAGTCCATCACAAAGGCAAGTCATAATCAACCTGGCAGTGGCGAACTCTGCACCACCGTGGCTGACCATGACTTGCACCACCACTAATCCATCAAGATCCATGATCCTGCAGTGATGTTGGTGTGCTGGCAGTCTGACCGCCAGCATCATAATGTGGTTGTCAGACTGCCAAGGTTGAAGTGGTCTGACCGCCAATATGTGTACGACTGTCATTGGAGTGCCATACTTGTAATGAGGGCAGATTTCTTTGAAATCTCTTTTGCTATAATAGTAGGCTCCCCAGTGTTCATATTTCAGAATAAAGAAATCAATAGCTGGGAGTACCTTATTCAATATTGCTTCCTGACTTTTTTACTATTTCTCCAATAATCAAAACTAACCATATTACTCTACTGAACAAAAACCTGGCTGATATTTTCAGTAAAAATAGGGAGATGCTTTATTACATAATCTACCATTATGTTATTACACTTGTAGAAGATGTTCCCATTTCCATGCAAGAAAAGTATCCACTCACTGTGAAGGGTACTATGATTAAATTGTAAACAAAGGTTTCATTCATCATTCCTTCTTGCCTACCTGGGTAATCATTTTTATTTTTTATAACCAAAACTGCACACCCCCTTGTGCCTGCAGGTGTTTGCTGCTGACTGCTTTTATTGCTCCTCAGTATCCTAGTGCTAATAGAGATGAAGGTCACATATAAACAGGGATATGCCATGAGGAGAAAGAGAGCATTTTTGCAGGGACGGTTAGGTGATTGGGAGGTAGTATTGAGAAGGGATAGTGAGCATGCTGTTGGAGTCTGCAGAGCAAGAGAGTTAGATAGATATTGAATGGGGTGGAGGCATGGTGGCCCCTGGTGCTGCTTGCAGGTCATTTTTACTGTCAAGCACTAGACTAGTGGATCACCCTATTGTTAGAGAGGCCAGCAGACAAGAGACAGGTTAAGAGGCCAGCAACCCAGGATACCTTTAGCTTTCCTGCCCAGCAGACCAGTTGGTATAACTATCCAAACTAACTATGCAATAAAATGCAGAAAATTCAGAAAAATTAAGAGAATAATTACTCCAAAAGAAATTGAGGCTCCAGTGTCAAATTCGAGACCCAAGCTTGTGAATATGATGACCCAGATGATTTGGGGGTGAATGTGATATAAGATACTATTATTGAACACACAAAAGTTATCAATGTGATTGATGTGGCAAACCTTCTGCCAACTGGATTGGGACAGCCGCCGGAGTCCAGAGAAAAAGCAAACTGCTCCTCCCTTTCATGTTTGTTGCACAATTTTGTCACAAAACGTTTTAAAGTTATTGATAGCTGAAACCACCAAACAATCTTACCTTGATCCAGGCTTTGAGCCAAAATAATATGACTAATAATCTGAGTAAGTTCAATATAGATGTCTGTTGTATGAAACGTCTGGATAATGCACTCCATAAAGCAAATGTTGTTTCACTGGTAAAATTGTGCACATCTTTGCAGTGGATCCTTACAGATTCTGAATCTGAGGCAGTCTGTGACTAAACTGCCATCTTGCCATCAACATACTAGCTGACCCTGTCAAAATTGTCCTTAGCGTGATAAGCAATGCAACTCTTCCACCTGCTGAAGGTAGAGGAAGGGACATGTTGACTGTTGTAAAGGGACTGATATGGGTTCTTTTAATGAGAAAGCTTTCCAAGCTCCTCGTTTTTTCTCATCTACATGGACAGATGCTTATCTTGTCTAGAAAACAACTGTGATTTCCAATGTGTTTTCAGCTAATTTTTGACCCAGAAACGATTGAGTCTCCCTCCCCAAATGTGTCCCAAATTGTTTTTTCTTTTTTAATATATTGGAGGGAGCTCCCGAATTTTCAGTGGTGAAAATTGGCTCTTCTTTGTTTTATTTATCAGAGGGAGTGCTGGAATTTTCAATGGCAATTTTTTTGTCATTGATGCAAACGACACTTCAGGGGATAGGAAAAGCCCTAATACTATCCAAATCCCACCAAACAGTTGCTAGAAAAAAGAAGAGGAGTGTTTGACCAACAATCTAAAGAAGCAAAAATAACCCCATATTTCAGTCAGAGTCAGGAGGGGCTCCGATCCTATTGATCCCCAAGCTAACTGATAATATCTGTGAATCCAAGTACCACAGGCTGCTCCAGGGTGAAAGATGCAGGAAGAATATAGCTATTTCCTGAATTCTTTTATCCAAAGGAGTGCAAAGGCTAAGAGAGGCTCCAAGAAAGAGTGGCCCCATAAAGTCATTGAGATATTAAGAGTCTATAGGCTCTTTATTTGCAATAGGTTGGGCAATAGCATAATGCCAACTTGCAGAAATAAAAGGGAAGTAGCATTAACCCCACTTTCCAAACTCTAGTCAACCAGGCAACACAGGCAAAACAGGGTAAATCGAAGTGAAGGCCAACCTTTCGAGATTGAGGTAATAGGGCACAAGGGAAAGCTTACAATAATAAAATGTTTAGGTGTTCTCCTTGTAAGGATGTGGTGTCCAAAGTCTGTTAAGATAACCCTTAGAAGGAGGAGAATAAAGGGTGTGGAATTTTGCCCATTACCAAATTGAAACTTATTGCTAGTTTTCAGATCTATTCACTCTATAAGGGAAATCCTTTCATGGCATTTGGAGCTCGTAGGTTTTAATATGGTTAAAGGGTGCGAGGTAACTAGGGCTCACGTCCATTCAAAAATTGTTGCAGCTGCAGAACTGGAGAAAACAGAAGATTTGAATAAGCTTGAGATAAAGCAGTGCAAAGGTTCTGAGATCCTGCAGACTGTTAATCTTAAACTAATTATACTAATCCAATTTTTCTTAGAAATCATGAGGTTGTCAGCCACTCAAATTGATCTCCTTCTACTGAATGCATCAACAAGAAAAGGTCACAAACAGAGGTATAAAAGTGGTAATCCATCTAACGGAATCACAATAATATATTTTTTGTAATGACCTGTTTGACAATAATCAAACCAATTATGAGAATTTGCAATGTCACTAGTCAAATGCTAATCGAGTAAATTATTCTTGTGCAAAAAACAAGCTAGCAAACCTCATGTAAGTGAATGGACATCTTGCAGTTTCGAAGATACTTCTCTGGATTTAATGCATTTGTTAATTCATCTATATGTAAATCAGTCTTAGAAGAATATTCAGTTTTAATGATTCAGGAAACCCTTATATTTCCAACAAGTGCTACACCTTCAAATGGTGGATAGGCCTTAAATAGTCATCTCAATTGTGTCTGTTCTTTGTGGTAAAAAAATCTATTTATTGTAAATTACCTACAATTGGTTGTCAGCTTTGTTACTCTTTTAAATTAGCAAATGGGAATGATTTGTGAATGTATGTGAGTGTCTATATGCCCCCCAATTACTCCTGGTTTGATGATGAATTAGAAACGTTCGCATAGGACTTGATGAATTTGCCATGTGGATTTCTAATTACACTTTTCACTTTAGCATGGGTTTTTAATTAAAATTTAAATGTCTCTTCATAAATGTAATGATTATTTGGAAGAAAAAACATGTTATTAATAAATTCTTAATGTTGTCAGATTGTAATTGCTCAATTAAAATCCAAATCCCCATAGACTATGCCTTTGTCCCACTTTAGCTTTTTTGTGTAGTTGAACATTTTTAGATTAAGGAAATGGGTTTACATGATCACTGAGCTATGGCAATAGAGCTTAAGGTAAAACATAATGCTAGTCAGGAGCTAAAGTTTGAATTTGGTAGACTTCAAAAGCTATGAAACCATAGCCATGGTAATGGCCTTGAGTGGCATGGCAGGTTGATTAAAAGAGTACAGACACTTCTAGGAGCGATCTTCTAATCCACAACCACAGAAGTTATTATAAGGATGGTTGTTTGAGCAGAAATTGTGGGGGTCTTTGAAATTATTTAAAATTATTTAAACAGTATGAGAAATATAATGTTGAACTATGGTGTAGCAAACTGCCTTAAAGTTGTAAAAAATAAGTAAAAAATAAGTAAAACTGTTAAAAAGCAAATATGTGTAGTTGGAATAAAAAGCAGTAGAGTACAGTTCACAGTAGTACAAACCTTTTCTGATACTTTGTAAATTGTGAGCTCACTTTCTCCTTCAGGTTTAGAGGGACAAGTCTCAGAAACCCTGTAAGAAATTTAGTTACTGGTTGAAGGAAATATAAACCCTTCTAAAACAACAACCCTTCTGAAGCTTGTCGTGGTGAACCACAAATCTCATTAAATAAATCTGTGTTTAACCCTGTGGTAGCTTGGCACACAAGCATTCAGGCTTAACTTAGAGGCAACATGTTAAGTATTTATGCAACACACAAAAGGTATTAAAAAGAAAATATAACACAAGAAAAATCCCACATCAATTTCGATAAATATATTGTGATTTAATAATCAATTTGAGAACAAAACAAAAAAAACTATCAGTAGAACTGGAGACATTAAAATGTAAATGTTAGATAAAAGTAGCATCAGATCGACCAAAGGCTAACTGTGGGTGTCTGGTCTCATGGGAACAGAACAATTTCAGTAGGTCCAGGTGAAGTTGGTGGAGTTCTGCTATTCAGAAATCTGTGGAGTAAGGAAAACACTTAGCAAATTCAGCCTAATCCGCGCAAGTGGGCAGAGTGGTGATTGCCACCCATTCATGCTGATTGGTGGATTTTCCGTGCTCCGTGTTACAAGCGCAACTCGATCGACACGACGTTGTTGACCGCACTTGCAGCCATCTTGGTTTTCCTATTTTGTGCATGGTGCTAGGCCTACTTTTAACTCCACTCTCTATCTTTGCAATCCTTACTTTATCTCACCTAGCCTACCCTGTTTTACATTTTGTTCATTAGTGTGTGTATTTGTATTGGTGTATTTTACATTTTTTTATTTTATGTGACACTTTTGTCCCTTTATTTGTTTTTCCCCTAACTTCTTCTAAGTTATTTTCTTCCCTCTCTCTTAGTTCTTTTCTCCTTGTCTTTGTATGTATGTCAACATCAACACCATGACAGAATGTGGGGGATATGCCAGTGTGGCAAACCGTACACCCTGAGGGCGCCAGTGCCTCCAAGGGGTGCAGCCTTGTGTCATCTTTAGTAAGGAAAATATGGCTGCACATGTTTTTTGTGCAGTACCACCTCCCCTCCATCCTGGCAGCGGGAGGCAGGCCTGGCAGTGGGTTCGGCCTGTGGGAGCATCAGCAGCTGTGGGTTATGTTGTGCCATTGTGTGGGCCAATACACTGGGATTCAGTGCACGCAGCAGGTGCTAAAGCACCACTGGGATGACATTGTTGACTGGGAGAGGGACCTTCTCGTCCTGCTGGGCTTTCACGTTGCAGGACTTGGTGAGTATTAGTAATTAATTTTTACTTATTTTGTTTTGTCCTGTACTATAATGCAAATTCTTTTCAAAGAGCATGCTCAGAGGTAATTAAGCTCACGTAATGGAATGTTACGAATATTATGTGATGCCTTGTTCTGCTTGTTGCTGTAGGTGCTTGCTTGGGCTCCTTATACTGATTATGCTGATTCCTCTGTCTGTCTATGATAGCGGTACTGTGGTAGTAGTAGTAGAAATGAGTAATAGATCTCAGTGAGTTAACATTTTGTGTCTTTCTTTTTATGTAGTTCGTAGAGACCCAAGAGTTCTTCCAGTGATGTATGCATGCATCTATGCATTGAAAAAAGGGAACCTGACTGAATTGGCCCTTGAAAGGGGGTTTGCAAATGTAATTTGCAAAGCAAACATCATTCAATTCAATGCATTAGTGTTTCCAAATGTAGCTTAAGAAATTTGAAATGGGGTTTAGGTAAGGTGTCACCAATAGGTCAACTTGATCATATAGTTGTGAGGCCATCTGATAGTACTGCGTTTGCCTGTCAAAATATTTTTAGAAGAATAACTGTACCACTAATCTGTTTTTATTGTCTTCTTCATGTGTAACATCAGCACCCATGAGCAAAATGAGGGCAGTGGATGGTTGGGCAGAGGAGGGTGCTATAATCAGCATCACGGCGGGTGGAAGATCTTCTGGAACCACCATTGCCGACTCCAGTAAGTTCCTGTTAATATTTATTTCTCTAACATTTCACTCTCCCCAATTAGATACATTTTCCTCCTTTCTCTTATGCTGCAACTCTTTTTCCAAATGCTCTTCAGTGTATTAAATATTTATTGATTTTATTCCACTCTGCGGCCCCTCGCCTCTAAACTTTTTTATAGCCTGTGGACTTGCAGTGTAAGACTAAGACACTCAGCTGTATATTTAAAAGCCCATAGTGCCACTTTACGTGACACTCTGGTGGTGCTATGCCCTGCACTGTATTTAAAAGTTGGCGTTAAGCCACTTTTGATGACTAAACGCTACCTTGTAAATATGACCCCTTCACACGCAGCACTTTACATGGAAGGGCATTCAATGGGTGTTGCTGTTGGCATGCCACAGCAACACCCATTGCATTTTGATGCTGCCCCAGATGTGGCATTACCAAAGCGCAAGGAGGAGGAATACTTTTACTCCTCCTCAGTTTTTGCTTTTTTTATGTGTGCTGTATTCTGCAGCACACATAGAAAGAGCAAAATGGCAGAAATGATTGTTTATGTGCAGGAAGGTATCCCTTCCTGCACGTAATTAATCCTTCAAAATTACGCCGTGGCACTCTGCAGCACACTTAGGAGTGCCAAATCATCAATATTGATTGTTTATGTGCAGGAAAGGGACAACTTGCCACACATAGACAATCAAACCCCCTCAATGCAGAGCACGATGGTGCAAGGATGCCTGTGGTGGCGGTGGCAGCTAAATTTAGCACCAGAACAGAAGGAAACGCAGGGCTGCGCCATATTCTTATAAATCCGGTGCTTCCCTGCATTTCAAAAGTCACGCAGAGCTGGCAATTTTGGCTCAGTACTGCGCTGCACCACTTTTTAGTAAATCTGGCCCTACAATAGGTAGTCTACTGTGAAGATTGCAGAGTTTGAAGACTCAGGCAAGCTCTCCTATGCTTGTTTGTTGAAAAGGCTTTCTGTTAGAAATTCGGTCTCTAGTTGGCAGCGGAATGTACCCTGTCTAAGTTGGGACCACAATCCTAATCAGGGTAAGCCACAACACAACCTAAATTATCCTGTGCTTAACTTAGAAGGCAATGTGTAAAGTACTTGTGCAATAAATTATACAGTAACACAGTGAAAACACCACAAAAAGTACTCCACATCGGTTTATGAAAACAGATAATATTTATCTGAATAAAATAATACCAAAACAACAAGAATCCAATATGCACAAGCCAAGATATCACATTTTAAAGGTTTAGGTAAGTCTTAATCCATAGAAATCAATGGTTGTATCTTACTAGCAGAAAGTACTTGGGATGCATCAAAAATAATGGTGCGGAGGGCCATAGAGGAGTTGATGCCTTAGAAAGTAAATGCCTTGATTTTTCTGGCATGGCAGAGGCGATGATTTCTTTTTTTTTCCTTGCAGGCAAGGTGATGCGTTGATTTCTGAGTGGCCCTAACTGTGGTACGGGGATATTTTGATACCCAGGAACAATGCTTGAAAAATCCAACACATGCTAAGAGGTTGATACAGGTACTGTGTCGAAATTACCACTTAAAAGCAGATACAGGAATCTCTAATGCTGGCCTATGAGAGGAGCAGGCTTCACAGTAGTGAAAAATGTATTTGAGATTTTTTCACTACCAGGGCATATAAAACACATATGGACATACCCTGCCTTGTAACTACATAGTACCCTGCCCTATGGGTTACCTCAGGCCTACCTTAGGAGTGACTTATATAGAAGAAAAGGGGATTTTAAGGCTTGGCAAGTAGTCTTAAATGTAAAATTAAAATGGCAGTGAAACACATGGTCCTTGCTATTTCAGACCTGAGACATGGTTGAGGGGCTACTTAGGTGAGTGGCACAATCAGTGGTGCAGGTCCATTAATAGCATTTAGTTTACAGGCCCTGGGCACATTTAGTGCACTTTACTAGGGACTTAAAAGTTGAGTATGAGCCTGTGTTACCATATTTTAGGGAGAGAGAACATGCACGTTATCACTGGTCAGCAGTGGTAAAGTGCCCAAAGTCCTAAAGCCAACAAAATGAGGTCAGAAAAAGAGGAGGAAAAGGCAAAAGGTTTGTGGTGGCCCTTCAGAGAGGGCCATTTTTAAACAGTTTGTATTTCTTACTCATGCTCAAATGACAAATGAGTGGCCAAGGTTATGGTGTACCATCCCCCCAAAATGATGATGGTATTATTCCAGCAGTTTCGATGAAAGTGCAGCATGGCAGTAAAATAGTATGGGAATGGCCCCATTGCATTTGCCAAAATTGCCAATAAAAACCAAACCATATGTCCTTCATTGACCAATTCATTCTACCCCTTAATTGCACATGAAATGACTTGCAACCATCATCCTATCTCTGCACCTCTAGTACAGTTGGCTTGATTACAGACTGTAGTTTTTTTCTAAAATTGTTAACCACTAAAATGCCCAAAGTGAGATGAGAGAGGAGATACTGCAAATTCAACTGTAGTCATGTGTTGTGGTTGTATTTTGTTTAACAAAAAGGGGGAGGTGTATGTAGGACCTTAAATGTGTAATGTGTTTTCTAGCCGCACAGAGCACCAGTGCCAGGGCCAGCACCAGTGTGCCAGATGCCACAGCAGCACATGAAGATGGAGGGACTGGTGATGGTAATTCACACTTATTGATTATTGAAAATTACTAGTATACCCACTATATTTGTAGGTGGCTCCCACCCATCCATCATCATCCATGACCTCCCTGTACATGCCATTTCACAAGTTGGGAGTCTGACCCATGGGACATGATGTGATGATGATGATCCTACCCAACTGGAGCATGTACCCTGTGGCACTGCAGTGTTGGCTGTGCACTGTGCATCTGTTTCTTTTAATGTAGCATCTCCAAAGCTTTCAATGGATTGTAAACTGAAACATAAACAAGGTGCTTTTTTCTTCCCTCCTAGTATTCCTAACTTCTATCCACAATGAGAAAAAACATATTATACCAACTGTTATGGCCCAGACAAATGGTTCATACTCCATATGGATTCCATAATGGAGTTTTAATCCTGTTGAAATTTGGCATTCATCAGCTCTTAGTTTCAGCTACAGTTACTGACTAAGCCTAAGATACATCATCAGTAAACCACCCCCCAGTATTCTAAGCAAAACCTCTACCATACCTACCCAGACTTTTTCCTGTATCTTACAATGTTGCAGCAGACTAAGGACCTGATTTAGAGGGTTTAGTGGAGGACATATCTCCATCACAAATGTGATGGATATCCTGTCTGCGGTATTATGGTATAATATGGTGTACGGGATATCTGCCACGTTTCTGACAGAGTAACCCCTTATTAAAACTAAATTAGTCCTTAACTCAAGTGTCCTTTCCTTTTCTTTCACTTACTGCCAAGCGGATGAGGTTTTATAAAATGATTTGTGCTTGAAGGTGAGGTCAGGTAGTAAAGTTGGATCAAGTGTCTGTGATTTCGTTTTCTGGGGAAGGGATACTCTGTGACCAATGTTTCCAAAAACCTATGGCGCATATTCTCAAGCCCTTTGTGCATCCCAGCGCCACACTAATATAATTTTGTTTTATGCTAATGTGGCTTTAAGGAGGCCATTTCCATGCGCCATTTTTACAAAATGGAGCAATGCCTGCATTACGCCACTTTGTAACACCGTGCGCCACATAATGTATGCAAGAGGGGGGTGGTTCCCCCGCACGGAGGCCTGAAAAAATGGTGTAGTGTAATTTACATTTCACTACACCATTTTTTCTGCCATTTTTAACTCCTGCTCAGAGCAGGCTTTAAAATTACACACCCATTTATATCAATGGGTCTCCCTGTGCTTTGCTGCACTAGTGTCAACATTTTTTATGCTAGTGCAGCAAAGCGCCACAATAGCGGAAAAAAATGTTGACGCTGTTGTCCTAACAACTGTCATTGTGTGCAGTATTGTAAATACAGCACAACCATGATGTTGTTAGGTGAGGCAGTGCTGACGCAAGAAAAGTAGCGCATCATGACTTTCTTGTAAATATGCCCCATATATATATATATATATATATATGCGTTGTTCTGCTTTCTTGTTTCAAATAAAATCAAGAATTATTGTACCTTGGTGGAGTGCGCTGCTAAATTTTTGATGAAATAATTATTTTTGGGTTGTTTCACCCAGAACGGTTGCACCGGTATTTGAGCGCGGCGCTTTTCTTTGAACCGTCTTGCTCTTCGATATATATATATATATATGTCTCAAGGAAGTTGTGGTGAAATGGAAGTTACCCTCTTCTCTCTTTAGCACCAAGTCACACTGGTAATGAAGGAGACGTAGACAAGTTTTCAATCTATTTTTTAAAAAGACTGCAATCTACAATAAAATGCATGAGCTGCAATGATTAGGATAATGAACAATAAAGGAAGCATAATTGTGAAGATGAGAGTTGTGAATACAAAGACCCCAGCCATCTTACAATAAACATGAGATGTACAATCCCTACCATAGAGAACCTAATTCCTAGCCTAATGATAGTTAGGCATGGTAAACCTAATCTGCCAGTACCATGTCCATGAAAAGAGCCCCTAACCCTTTTTATCTTGGAATGAGGTCTCTAGGTCAGACTCCGTGGTGACACAAAGGCTGATTTCTGCAGCAAGGAATGTGAAGTGCAGATGGCATCTGGAAGGAATCCTTCTGATGACGTTGTCCGTGAATGATGTATTAATACAGATCATGTAGGAGCCCTGAAGCAGGTATGTTTCGAAACAATTTATAAGGAGACAGACTTGTGGCAGCTATTATGTAAATATTCCCCAACAAGTGTACATTATGTTCCTGCCATACGTAAGTGAGAGAGGGACATGATGTGAATACGTGTGTACATTACTTGATTGTGGTACTGATAGTGACACCTTCACAGAGTGGGACTGATAATGCAAATCATTAAATTTTCCTAACTATAAACAATAGCAGCCATCGTAAGAAAAATAATAAAATAATTGGACTAAAACAGAGCATGCTAAGTAGGTTAAAAGCCACTAGGTGATGGGGGCACAGCCCTACAAGCCAAAGGGATAAACTATCCTCCTGTGTCCCAACAAAACTAAATAGGATTCATTGTCACATACTAAGTAAAGTAATTCACTTCACCCCATAGTTCTCCTCCCAGAAAAGATGAAGTGATGGATGGTGGATGCTCCCTCTGTCTGTGTTCCAAGTTCCAACAACTTACTGAGGGGTTTCCCCAGGTGCCTTATTTATGGTAGTGTGCTAACACGGAAGGCATCATATCGAGATCACACTCCCACCTAGGTGGTGTGATCTCTAACTGTAGGCCTAATCAAAAAGATCACAGGCATCCACATTGAAAGAAAAAACGAGTGTTAGTGGGTTATTCATATGCATCTATATTATAGCTTTGGAAGGACTGAGGACAGACTTTTACAACTATGAGACCTCAAAGAATACCTCATATCAACAACTAGCAATAGTTAAATATTCTGAGAAATGGTGACCATGGAATTTGAAACAAAATGTATGACATCCTCATGCCATGGAAAAGTTCTCAAAGTATGTGCTTTGTAGTCAGCAAGGGTAAGTGGTTTATTGATGCACAACAAATCCCAAAATGATGATGTGTTGACCTTGCAGAATTAAGTTAATTCTTAATTATGTCTGGTTGGATAAGTGGGACTCGTGTGGGTTGTTGCTCAGGTAATAGATGATCCCACTGTAAATTGGTATAGCATTTAATCACATCCACTCCACCAAATGTGGGATCTATTTGGTGTAATTAACTTAAGCCACACCTCAATAAATCACACAGACCAAAGGAAGAAGGTTAGGGGTTTGATGAATGTATGAGAAAGGGTATTTTTGGAAAGGTGTGACAAAGACAAATACAGCAACAGTATTCATCAGGCGATGAGCAGCACATCATCATCATCAATCATTCTGGAAGGAAATGAATGAAGGAATGAGTATGACACAGCTCAGTTAAGTGTATTGCAAATAGTCCTTCAGCCCCAAAGAGACCCAAGATAGACCCACATTGGAATATCTCTAAGTGTTCTGTCTTATAGGTTTGAAAAATGCAAATTATGGAGGATTGAAGTTGACCCCCAGAATATTGTCCCTGTTTCTTCTGTGCAGTGTTGCTGTTTATCACGCTTTTTCCCAGATCCCCTTTCCCATCCATTCATTGAGCTCCTAACCCTCTTCCCCGGGGATGCGTGATTTTTTATTGAGGTGTGACTTAATTTTACATCATAAATGGATCACACACTTGGCGGTCGGATGTGGTGATAGCGACACCAAGTCACTGCATGAAATTGTATTACCTAAGCAATATTCCACACCATTTACCCATCCACACATCATCATTCATCAACATTATCCTTCAGGCCTTGTGATGTGTGTTGTATAAATGCTTATCCGTGTCCAACCACTCCTGACTCAGAGCCCACTTCTCCTGACTTGAGGATTTCACTTCATTAAATAGTAGCTCCCCATTGCTCAGAAGAAGTTGCTATTGCTAGTTTTTATTACTGTATCAGGACTTATTTGTTGTGTATCAAATACTGTCTTTGTTGTAGCCTGGTCTCAGTCTTTCTAAGATTCTGATATAATATGACCCACCAATTCTCTGCTTTCTTTCTATCTAGTTAAAAGTGATGGATAACTTTTAGATTACTCCTACAGTTTGAGTTCACATAGGTGGGAGTGACACCTTGTGTCTTCTCTGTTAGCACATTATTCTGCTACTACTATTTCTACTTAAGATAAGATGCAACCTTGGGAAAACCCTGCAGTTAGAAGACTGAGGTATTATCCCTCGCTTCATATATTCGGGTAAGAGAAGAATAATGGATTGAAGTGAACTTGTTTAGCTAGTAATTAACTTCTTCTGAAGAAAATGTTTTTGTGGTTCTATGGCTATATCCAGGTTTGGTAGGCAAAGTAGGCAATGGCAATCAGTCCCTAGTGGCCAATATAGTTGCAGAGGGCCGTAGAGTAAGCATATAAGTAACTGACATAAATTATTTTCAGTCTATTTAAAAAATAGTTTAGACTAAATGACAGCAGTGGAAGCTAAAACACCAAAATAAAGATTTGAGGCATAAGTGAAGTAAAATAAATTATCCCCTTTTTATATTTACATCTACAAAATCACCCTTTCCACCCACAATAGGCCCACCGCTCTCCCCAACCAAAGCACCCCATCCCCAACCAAAGTCCAACGAAAGCTCACAACAAAAGTCGGCAATGAAACTCCAAAGAAAAAGTAGTCCAAAGTACAAAACCTGGCCCCAACTCCTTTTCCCACACTGTCCAATCACAACATGTGTTCCTCCCATCAAAACAAAAAATGTAAAAAGAGTCAAAAGAGGGCGTTCTCAACGTGGGCTAGAGATCATCGACGGTTGCCTCAATGTATGCCATCCAGCTATCCTTGTGTGCATAGATTTGCAGGACACTGTTCTGGATGTGGTCTGAGCGTGAGGAGGAGGGGCAGGAGTGGTGGGATGCATACAGGCTGGAGACACTGGTGGCCATTTGGAGGATTTCGGACTGGAGGGCATGTTGGCAGCTGCCTGGCCCATGTCCTCCTCCTCCTCCTGAAGAACACCTGGCCACCGATATTTGTTGCAGATGTCCTGCAGCCTCTGCTGCTGCAACCAGCTTCTATCTCTTACCGAGTAGGATGAGTAGGATGTCCATTAGGAGTAGCTGTAGCAAGAAAGAGAAAGGGAAAATTACAAATTATGAACATGGCTTTGTGCAAACAATTTTTAAAAAAGTAGAGTGGCACAGTAGCAGTAAATTGCTCATCTCCTATGGCCATCAAAATTCAAAAAGTCACAGGGCCATGTCTTTACCCACACATACCTCACTGTAGTTGACTAATATCAAAAGAGTAATATTTGAACTTGCATGAATCTGTTATGAAAGACATTAAATAATAATCACTTGTACATAAATGTGGTGCATGGCAAAATATTACTTTTTCTTTTTTTTGAGTGGCTTGTACAAATCGTTGGAAATAATAATGGACTGAAGCACTAGGAGGTGAAAGAGTGGGCACTAGAAGGGAAGGGAAAAACACCTTGTTTTAAGTTTGCAATGCATCAACAACTTTGCAAATGCGGCATTAACTGAAAGAGGTGCACATTGCACAGACAACACTATTGTATTGCTGAAGATATCCGTGCTGCAGTTACTTCATATTAGTGACTAATGCAGAGGGAGGTATGATGACGGGTGGGAGGATACATATCTGCTTTGCTTAACAACTACAGTGAGTTAAGGGAGTAGACAAACATTAAAATACCTCCACTTTGAACCAAAGCTTCGATATCTATGCAAGCCTAGCTTAGTAGTTGAACATACATGTTTCTCTTTATGAGAGCTCCTTTATTTCTTGAGCATTTATCTATTTTTGTAACCTATTCACCTTGTGATAGCCACCATTCAAGCTTTACATTCTCTTGTCCAGTCTTTCATCATTTTATTCCAGCCATCCATATATCCACCCATCCATCCATACACTCACCTATCCAGTATCCACCCTTTCAACCACCCTTTCACCTCGTCACCCATCTACCCACGCATTGTTTGTTTCCATCCACGCATGCATCTCCTATCAGTCATCTATACATCCTTTCTTTTCACTCACCCACACATCCTTTTACTCATATACCATTGCACTCATTCTTTCTTTTAGCTGTCCACCCTTCAGTCGCTTTCCATCAAGCCATCATTTGTAGCATACCTTCATTATGAGATTTTTTCTGCTGATTTGCAGCTAAAATAGGCCATAAAGAACTCAACTGCCACTGTAGCTGCTAAACCAGGGGGTTCACAACCAAACCCATGCAGTGAATATACTAGTAATTGTCTATGAGCTTGAGCCAAATGACATACTAGCGCCCATCCTCGCTACTGTCGGTTTTTCCCCTCTGACTGCTGGCACGTCTGGTGCACTGGTGCTGCCGGTGGCCCCTGCACTGATGGTCGGTGCAGCTGGATAAAGTTACACATTTTACATTTCAACAAAATTTAACCGCAATAGATCACTACAGTTCTATCTTTTTCTATCATTCACTTTAGGAATTTTGTTGGTAAATTTTGTTAGAAAAGCCAGGTAGACAAATCGATTGCAAACGTTTTATAATGGAGGGACAGAGCAAAGTCACTGAAGTGCAATAAAGGAGTGGAATATTTTGGTCAATTCAGAAGGACCTATGGTGAGGTCCTGGTTGGTAAATGCAATGGCCAAGAGCAAGGCAAAGAAAACCTTCACAAACATGGGTAGAAAAGCTGACTTGCAATCTTGTCGGTAGAGTACCTGTCCTAAAAATCTGTCATCTTAGTATTAAAGTACTATTCAACAAGATATATTAGGGGAAAAGCGAAAGCTAAGCTTAGTAACAAAGCAGAAGAAAACTACATACTAGAAAAGACAGGAGGAAGTCAAGTACAGAAACATGAAAAATAGGTAAATGCGAAGATAACAAAAATTTTACAAAGCTTAGATAGACCAAAATTAAGTCCAAAAAAGGTACACAGGCACAGTAAAATAAAAGACTTATTATTCAAAATGAGGAGAGGTAAAAGTTAGGGAAATAATAATGATAATAACATAACAGGAAGACTTAGTGAGGCCAGCAGATCAGCCAGCTTCTGTACTGATGGTTGCACTGGCACCCTCATATCCTCCTGGACCCTCCTCAGACGTTACCCTCTTCTTCTCTTTGGGTGCTGAGGTAAGAAATAAAGAAGATTAAAAAAACAGTGGTACAGTTAATCTCCCCAAAAATATTTTGACAGGCAGAGGCAAACACAGTAGCATTGTACTTTTTTAAATCAGATCGTCTAGTCCTAAACCCTAATCCAAATTTCCTAACCCTATACTACATTTACAACTACGTACCACTAACAATGCATTCATATTACAATGAATGATCTTTGCTTCTCAACCACCTTTCATGAGGCAACTCAGCCACTATTTCTTTTCATTGCTTTGATGCATGCTATGATAATATCATACTACACATCACTGGGCACAGAGAAGAGAATTTAACTCACTTATATTCTTTATCACTGCTACCATTATCTTATTCTTGGTGACAGGAAGAGCCTTAGTCTACATGGCTTCTTAAAAAAACATCCCACAAGCATGCTGACAAGTACACTGAGGAACCGCTGACTGAACACCTGAATTAGCTCACACTGGATCACAATCATTGTAATATAAATCTAACTTATCTCTGAGAGTCAGCGCTGCTATTAAAAAAGGAAATAGCATAGTGGAACACACAAAACAGATAAATAAGTATTGCTCACCAAACCCCAACACATTATGGTCCAGTATATCTGCTCAAAAGTGTGTCAACTTCTGCTAGACGTGCTGGGCCCAAGGTTGCCAGCAATCCAACCGGCGCAACCTCCCCTTCAGCAGTCAACGCTCCTGAAGAGAGTAACTGCTCCCAGGCCTCCCACTTGCTGACAGCATGGAGGGGTTGTGGCACTGCACAAAAAAGACAAATATTGCCACCTCTGACTCAGTAAAAATTGAGTGGGATTGTACCCTTTGGTAGTGCCGAAGCCCCCAAGGTAAGCAGCAATCACTTGCACTGTCACCTCCACAAAGTCACAAAAACACACCTTAAAAATGACAGAAATATAATACACAAACACAAAAACACAAACTGATAAAATAAAGGAAAATGAGGGGTGGAGAATTTTCAAAAAGGGTGATATTACTTAAATTTAGGGAGGATCTAAAGTTAGGCCCAGCACCAACCGCAGAGAGACAGAGAAAACAAAATGTCATTGACTATGTGAATTGCTCAATATTTCCAACACTCGAACGTGAATTGCCCTCTTGAGTATGAAAAATGTAGCGCAAATGGGCATGCCAAGCAGAATTCTGTGAAGCTCACTCAGCTTTTAAAGCATTTTGCGGAATTCCATATAGTGGGACGCCTTGAGCTCCGCCCACCCCTGCAAACAACACATGCAAGCTTATGGCAAAGGCACACTGGCTGGATGCACAAAATGGCCGTCAGCCACGTGGTCACACAACAACTGTGAGCAAAGAGGCATGGGGGCAAAGAAGAACACATGCAAGTCTATGAAAAAACGCACTGGCTGGATGCACAAAATGGCCACGTGGTCAAACAACAACAACAGTGAGCAAGTAGGCATGGAGAACGAAGAACACATGAAAACCTGTGGTAAAGGCAAACTGGTTGGATGCACAAAAGGGCTGCCAGCCAAATGGTCAAAAAACAACAAGGAGAAAGTAGGCATGGGGTACATAGAACACATGCAAACCTATGGCAAAGACACACAGGCTAGATGCACAAAATGGCTGCCAGCTACATGATCAAACAACAACTGCAAACAAGGGGGAATGAAGAACAAAGAAGACATGCAAAGCTATGGACAGACTATATAAAATGGACCCTGGCCACACAACATAGAAAACAAAGACAAATGGGAGACAATGACAAATCCCCCTCACATACACACACACACCCACATCCACGCACACACCCACACACTGGCCAGAAAAAGGAGGCATTGTGGTAACACTAAATAAAACAATACCATTCATTCAGCAATGCAAAACATGAAAATGAACTGATTTATAAACATTTCACCACAACAAACATTCTCCTATGTCATCAAACATTTCCCCACAACATATACATTTTTTGCAGAAAATATAAAATGCATAAATTAGCCATAATTTTTTTTAATCCAATGCCATCCCTGCCCTAAATGACGTTTTAAAACCATATACCACAGGAACATTTATTTCATGCACTGATGACTAGTACTGGGCCTACTGGCTAGATGGTCTATTGGAAAACTAGGGCACATAGTAAAATAAATGAATATTGCAAATGTTAAAAATAAAAGAGAAAATGATCTGAGCTGTGCAATAATTTCCTTCACAAAAGATGAAAAATAAATAAAATGGAAAATGAACAACTAGTTAATATTCAGGCCACCCACTATCAAATGTAAAAATCAAATTAAAGTACAAAGAAATACTGATGGTGCATGACCAAGGAAATAAACAACATCCTTATACAGTAGTTTTTTTTCAACTTACTTGTGTAACATCACAAAAAAGTCCTTAAATCCAAAGTCTCCAGGAGACTAAGAGAGTGACCCTTGCACCTTGAATTCCCAGTGAAACATGACCAAGAGAAGGGAAAAGCACTGGGAGGAGCCTGCTGGACAGGAACATGAAGTGGAGACTCTGGAGCATTTCCTTCCTGTTTAAGAAAGGGCTACTCACACAAAAAAAAATTGAAGGCTTAATTGGAGAAGAAAAGACACTCAAAAACCTCTTTTTTACTTGATTTAAATGCATCTAGGATAGAAAGTCTACTTGCTGTGTGACCAACCTCATGAGCTGCATTGTTTCTGCCACTGTTGTGGCCAGAAGCCACATGAGCGGGTGCAAAGTCTTGTGCACGGTCGCTAGCGGCCTGAAAGTATTGTGGTACTCACAAGTGAGCACCACTAACAACATCTTGTGCATGTGACAAAAGAATCCCTCCAACTTGTACTGGATAGTGTGGAATTCAGGAACTCTGCACTACTCCACATAGGGCAAAGTGCTGGAATTCGGAAAACTCTACAAGCAGAGCAGAGTATTCTGCCCAGGCCTAAATTTCAGCCCAACCATGATGGAGTGCAGGCTGGTTTCAGGCTCAAGTTAGTCCCTATGAGAATTGTATTTAATTTCTTTGGTTCATGGTTTGTGCTTTGCTGCTTTGTGAGGCTTGGCGTCATCTGACATTAGTTCTGATGAGGCTGTGCGGTGAGGCTTTGCATGACTTTATGTTGCTGGGCATCAATTCTTAAGTAGCTTTCAATTGTGCCTAAAGGCTTTGCAGGGTTTTTGTCACTCAACTTCAGTTCCAATTAAGCTTTCAGCCATTTGTCATTGCTTGGTGAGGCTTTGAGTTTCCCAGTGTCAGATCCAATGAAACTTTCATGTGTGTGGCAAGGCTTTGCAGGGCTTGGCATTGCTCAGTGTCAGATCCCATGAAGCTTTGAGCTGTGCAACAAGACTTTGTGGGGCTTCCTGTCACTGGGTGCTGGTTCTGATGAAGCTTGCTGCTGTGCAGTGAGGCTTTGTGCAGTCTCACATCTCTTCTGGCTGGATTTTAATGTTAACATTCAGTTAGCCCACAGAAACAACTCTGTTGCCAACCAGAGGTCAAGGACTCCTCCACATGAGGATCAGGAACTCCTTCCAATAGAAGCCAGCAGGGCTTAGGCAGGTCTATTTGTAGGTACAGGCTGGTGCAGTGTAGACGGTCAGCTGGGCAGTTACAGGGAGCTCTTTTGAGCTTGTTGTGTACCTTTAGCTCAGAACAGGATATCGCTGGGTGACCATTGGAGCCATTTTACCTGGGATGAAGGGAACAGGTATAGTCTTTCTTCTCTAGAACAAGGCCGGCCTCAAGCAGCAGGGTAGGCCTCAAGCAGCAGGACAGTCCTTCTGTAGTCCCTAAAGGTCCTTGAGTGTACTTAAAAGTACATCTCAGGATCTAAAATGTATACTTGGTGCCAGCTGTGAAGTGGGAAAATCTTCTACACTTCCCCTCACATCTCGTTCTGGAATTACCTTCCTTCCCCTACCCAGACCCCAAGATGTCTGGTGCAACAAAAGGCTAGTGTGAAGTCCTTTGTGAGTATAGGAAGCAGCTCCTAATGAGGTAGAGAAGCGGTCCCCCACCTGTCCCCCACCTGTCCAGTCAGAGTGACCTACCCTGACAAAAATCTAGTCCCTCTTTGTGATACTGTCTGGGAGGAATACACAAAGGCCAACTCCTGACTACACCTTGTCTTGTGACCCAGGACACAGTCTGTAGGCAGCAAATATTTAGGACAAGAAAATGCCAACTTTTTCTAAAAGTGGCACTTCCAGAAATCTGACTTAAATTTTAACTTTACCATTAAAGAGGATTTTAAATTACAGTTCTTTAGAGACAAATTATACAATTTCTGTCTGCTCCCGAACACACGTTATCAGTTAATAAATGTCACAAATTAACCAATTGTTATCTTATTTGAGAGGTAAACCTTGTAGTAGTGAAAAATAAATTTAGGAGTTTTTCACTACCAGGACATATGAAATTTAAAAGGACGTGTCCAACTTTTTAAATACAATGTACCCTGATCTATGGGCTGTTTAGGGCCTTTCCTAGAAGGGACTTCAATGTAAACAAAATATGTTTTTCCCTGGTCACAATGACAGTTAAAACTGCAATGGCAGGTCTGAGACAGTTTGTGAAGGGCTACTCAAGTGGTAGCACAATAACTGCTGTAGGTACACCACTGCCATTTAATTTACAGGCCCTGAGAACATGTAGTGTCACTTTACTAGGGACTTACAAATAGAATAAAGTTTTAGCATATTTAAAGTCAAGAGCATAATTACTTTAATGCTGGTTAGCGGGGATAATGTACACAGAGCCCTAAGGCCAACAAAAATGAATTCAGAAAAGCAGGAGAGAAGAAGGCAAAACGTTTGGTGGAAGACCATCAAAGGCTGACAGGTCTAAGAATCCCAATGGGCAGAATTCCTATCCCATAATAATAATAGAAATCTGACTCTTAGGTCTCAGCAAGTTGTAGTGTGGGTATCATAGGGAGTACTCATTTCAATGCAGTTGCAGGAGACTGGGATGATTTCAGAAATAGTTGAACTCCTTGCGAACAGGAGGTCTTGATGGTCTTCCCGTGGTACTCTGTGAATCAGACTGTCTTTGGTGGGCAGATATCCTCAGCCCTTTTTTCAAATGGGATTTATATACAGGAACAATCCCAGATTCACGGCAGAATGCATTACTACATCCCATACACAAAAAAAGATCCCCAAAATGTGTCTGCTAATTGTTGGCTAATTTCCTTGTTGGATGTTTTGTCTAAAAACTATGCACAAGCCTTGCTGAAATCCAAGGAGGCAGAGACATTTGGGTCTGATATTATCCTGAAAGAGCAGGTAGGTTTTAGACCAAATTGCGCCACAATACATTGCTGCTTTTTAGTTTGAGGTGCTGCATGGGGGGCAACGGCCACAATAGGAAAACTGTGTTGCTCCTTTGGTTCCTTTTGATAAGCCTGTGATCAGCTGAATTGTTTGATTCTATTGACAAAGCTAACTAGGTGGAATATTCCAAGGAACTTGCCATTGATGCTTTGACAACTGCATGACAACAACTGGGTAAAGTTCGATTTAAGGCAGCATGTGTTTTAGCATCCCACCTTTTAAGTCTTTTGACCTCAGATCTTCCAATTGCATTGACTAGTGATCCTTTTTTCACTATTAAAATTGAATATCTCCTTGTAGATGGCTTATGAAAACAGATGATCTTGTAATAATGGAGTATACTCTGGTAAGTTTGCAATGTAAACTCCATGCCATGCATTCCGATTGTGTTGTGAGGAAAACATATCCCTTATCAATGTAGAGAAAATTAACACCTTAGTCTTAAGTAATGTAAGCTTGGAATAGGACTGCGATTATAAATACGATCACCAGCAACCTAAAAAGGAATAAGCATTTGGCAGCAGCAACAACAAAACTTTTGGTGACACTTAATACATTGAAAAGAATTGGCCTTCTCTCTGGAGGTCTCTACAATGGAACCCCTAAAAAGGGCTATAACCTCAAAATTAATCCCTCAAACATTGTATTTGGCCAAGCTTGTCGCAGTAGTCCTGCAAATTGTTTGGGACTTTTAGGAAAGTCTCTGTTTGAAAGCTCTCCTCGGCCTCCAATGGAACTCTTTGAATGATGCAATAAGACTTGAATTGGGGTTAGACTCCACAACTCTTTTGACCAGGTCCCACGAGTTTTAAGATCTTTGATTGAGCATCAAACAATATAATAGTAAAGATAAAGGGCCCCATTTCAAGTATGGTGGGCAGACTGTTGGCCCGCCAGACCTGTTAGGAGGAGAGCGCCGCAGTGCAGGGGGTCTCCCCCAGCCCTATTACAATGTTTTGATCGTACTGACCGGTGGAAACCTCCATATTAGGAGGTTTCCACCAGTCAGCCTGCTGGAAGCAGTGTGGTGGCATTGGCCTTGGACCCTCAGGGAGCCGAGGCCAATGCAGTCACAAAAAGGGTGTCCCCAGCACCCTCGGAAGGCGCACTGTCTTTCGTAGCAGACAGTGCGCATTCTAACGGTGCTGGGCAGGGGGGCCCCTGCACTGCCCACAATATGGTCGTGAGCAGTGCTGGGGGCCTCTGTGGCACCCTACCACTGCCTTTCCGTCAGCCTTTTCATGGCGAGGTCGTAATCTGGCAATCCAACCGCCACTGCGAATTTGGTGGTCTTATGACTGCCAAACTCGAAATGCTACCCTAAGCCGCCTTTCTGATAACACGTACTGACGAATGTTCATGACTGATTGTTGATTGATTTTCAAACCGACCAAAAGCATTGCTCTAGGTACAGATATTTTTAAGATTGATCACTCTATACCCCTCAATAAGGTAAAGGGAGCCACTCGAGATGGGGTAAAGCAAGGTTCAGTACTAGGGATTGCAAGTACCTCGCTTGGAATAGCTCGACCACCCACTCTAATAGCAATTTGGGCAATGTCGAAATGTTTCCCTATCTGCATCAAGTCATGGACAAATGATTACTGAATACAATTCTCCTATTTCAGATAGGATTTGACCCTGGTTGGAAAATCCCTTGTTTTAGGAAAACAATACTGCATAATAATAGCTACTGTAAATGAAAAAAGAAGGAAGTGTTCTCTAATTCATCTTCTTTTCGATTATTGATTATCAGTAATATAGAGAAAAATGATTATTCATTCAATTATTAGAAAGTATAGTAGTAGAACATATGGCGATGCATGAGTCCTTATTTTCAAGGAAGTCTCCTGATATATCAATAGCAAGATACACTCTGTTGTTACAAAGCAGGCTGTTTTAATAATGTCCAGAGTTTTTATTATTTATAACATCAAGGGAATTTTAAATCAGTACTCCATGATTTACGTCAGCTTATTGTGTTACATTACAATCGTGGACCAATGTAAAACGGGCAGGTAGTTGAATGAATTACGGTCTTTAATGCATGTATTTCTGAATTTCATAATTTTTTAGAGAGAATTGTTATCATTTTAATGTGTTTGTGTACTGGGTATAATGTATACATCCAATAATATATATGTGCAAAAATAGTTATCTGTTTTAATTGTGTATTTCTATTAGAAATACCAATTGCAAACAAAATGTATTAATTATTCTACAGTAAGGTTACAGCGCATTCGAGAAACATAAAGGACATCCAAAGATTCTTGGGCTTTGTTAATTTCTAGAGGCAATTCATGCAAGACACCCTGTCAATCAGGTAATAAGCATGAAGAGGCATTCAGAGCTTTGAAGAACGCCTTTACAGTGGCTCCTCTTTCATGGCATCTTGAATGTATATTGCCTTTGATTGCTGAAATAGATACCACAGCACCTGCACTCAAAATCACTTTGTCTCGGAGTTATCTGCATTCTATAGCGCTTCACTGTGTTGCTTATTTCTCCAGCACTTTAACAATTACAGACAGCAACAATATAATTTATTAACAAGAATTAATGGTGATCAAGATGTATTCGGGCAGTGTGAACGTTTTCTGGACAGTGTTGTACATAAGGTCAACTTGCGGAGTGCCCATAAGAAATGCTGTTACCTTTTGTATTGATAGAGTGTAAAAATGACATATATGCCTCGTGCCCATTTTTCGTTTGAAGATTTTTGTATAAAATCGCTTACTATCCCGGTAAAAGAAAAAAAGAGGCTGATCCCTCGTTATGAAGCATCTTTGCTCGAACACGTTGCAGAAGCCTTCAGCCTACAGCTCATCACAATAATATTTATATGAGGCAGCAAGACCAGTCCAACTTTAATCAGGAAGAGTAGGTTATAAACTGCTGATTCTTGATCAGGGGGCGGATGTGCCTTCCTCAGTTTCTGTATGCAGGGATATCTCTTCAGCAATAAGCATCTCTTTGTGAGGGAAGACAAGTTCTAAACATAATGTATGTATGTAGGTATATAGTGCAAGTCTAGATGAAAGTGAATGGGGCACTGTAAATCGTCAGACACAAAGCTACAGTCTTATAATGATGTGAATTGTAGCTTGGTGTAGAGAGAGCATGTAGGCTGTCACCGTAATATTGCAGTGTTACTTAACAAGGTGTGTCCTCAGCTATTTCGTGATTTCGAAGAGAGTTGGATGCTTCTGATGGATACAGGCATGCTTTTCCAGAGCCTGAAAATATAGACGGAGAAGGCCTGCTGCCTTCTTTTTGTAAATCTGCATCTTTAGCATGAAGGTGCCACTAGATGTCGAGACCATTCACCTGAATTCCAGGCTATTCCACTGAGGTGATGCTAGTCCTACTGCTCCCTTCTAGAGCAGTCTTCAATTCAAGTCTGGAATGACCTTGTCCTGACAATCTTACCAGAGGGAAAGAGATAAAAGAAAAGAGAAACCTGCTGATTCTCCAAGAAGTCACCAGATTCTCTGAATTGATGGTTATGTCGTGTCTTCAAACATCCCTATTTGAGTTCTGCTATTTACTTGGCCTGGTAGGTTTTCAGGATTATCTGTGAACAAGAAACAGTGGTTACATATCACCCTCACACTGTAAGCATTCATGCAGCACCTTTCACAATCACCACACACAAATATGGACTGAATTTAAGCTTATTAATGTTTGAAGGTTTTGCTATATATATATATATATATATATATATATATATCAAAAACGAATTTGTCCTCATGTGAAAGCGCACTCCCAACAGGTTAATTAAGCGGGAAGCAAAAAGCAAAGCCAGCAACTCACAGTGAATTTCTTTAAGCTGTTTCATTATTCCAGGCCTTTGGTTATAAAATCATCTCTGGACACGTGTTTCTAGGTCAATCCTTTCTTCAGCAGAGAAAAATATAGAAGTGTTTCACCCTCGTAGGTGCAGCCAGTGCTGGAAGTGTTCCAGGCACTTCTTTCTTGTTGAAAAGACCGGCATGGCTTCAGCTTGTCTAATTGCAGGCACCTGATTAGTCTCTTTAAATACCAGTCCGCTCCAGTGGGCCTCTCAAGTGAGTACAGTGCATGCTGGTTATGGTGGTCCTGCAATTTTTTAATTTTGCCCCAAGTAGGTTGCTGGAGCCAAACAAAATAATGAACCCAAATGCAAAACCTATGTAGTGGGTTCATTATTTCGTTTGGCTCCAGCAACCCACTTGGGGCAAAATTAAAAAATTGCAGGACCACCATAACCAGCATGCACTGTACTCACTTGAGAGGCCCACTGGGGCGGACTGGTAATTAAAGAGATTAATCAGGTGCCTGCAATTAGACAAGCTGAAGCCATGCCGGTCTTTTCAACAAGAAAGAAATGCCTGGAACACCCAGCCCTGGCTGCACCTACCAGGGTGAAACACTTCTATATTTTTCTCTGCTGAAGAAAGGATTGACCTAGAAACACGTGTCCAGAGATGTTTTTATAACCAAAGGCCTGGAATAATGAAACAGCTTAAAGAAATTCACTGTGAGTTGCTGGCTTTGCTTTTTCTTCCCGTTTACTTAACCTGTTGGGAGTGCGCTTTCACATGAGGACAACTTTGTTTTTGATATATATATATATATATATATATATATATATATATATATATATATATATATATATATAAAGCGAGTTCCTGATCAGCTCTCAGGGTAAACAAAGAGGGTTCATAAAAGTGTCTAATGAATTTAGGAGATTACCCCCCTAAATTTAGGGTCCATAGTCTTTCAAAGTCCTAAAAGGCAAAATGCACATCAGAACAACTAAGGAGCTCAAAATTGTCTGCTTGAGTAGTCTCTGGATTCCACAGAACCCGTAGCAACTGTCCGATGCCCTTGCATTTTAAATTTGTATGTGAGACGGCACTGCCAAAGCGGGTGTAATAACCTGAAATCTTACTTTTGTCTTTTCTTGTTTTTGCTGGTTTAAAAAGAAGGCATCACTGATATCATTAAGGGAGAGGTCCTGAGGAGATCCCAAAGCTCAGGGGAGATAGGAGATCATGGAGCTCAAGGGAGCTCGAGGGAGGCAAGGTGCTGACAAGATAAGTGCTTGAGATGCTCTGTGGGCATGAATGACAAAGTGAAGCAGGACTGTGTGAGTGGGGTACAGTATTTTTATCTGCACCACAAAGATGGCTACTGGTGCATATGGCAGGCTGAGATGCCACAAAACAAGCAAGATCTTGAGTGTCAGGTAGTATCCATAAGATTCCTCAACAGTCGTGAGCCCAGAGTAATTAGAATCACATCAAGGGGGCCCTAATGATGACACCGCTGCAGTCTAAGGTTACAAACAAGTGGGGGGCTGCAAAAAGTGGAGAGTTTCGCAAATTATTATCAAAGTGTGGAGAGATTTGATGAAGGACCCCTAATGGCAGAGAGAGGGGTATAGTAAGGTTCTCAGAAATAAATCATAGACTACCAAGGTGAGAGGGAAGGGAAAATACCTAAGGCATGGCTTCCTGGAGGGTAACCAGCAGAAGGCTGCACAGGTGATGTGGTAGTGTGTGCAAAGGATGTGGTGTTTATGACACCAAAGATGTTAAACTGTTCCACAAGATAGGTAACAGTGCCTTTGGTGATGCTCTTCAGGATGGTGCAGATTAGTAAATGGTTCCAGTGGAGTTCCATTAGACCTTGTAGCAGGGCTTTGCCACCATCAAGCTGCAACAGTTCTGAAGTAACTTCAGTAAAAAGAGGATTTCTTGTGAAGTATAATTGAGAACAAGGTTACTGTTCAGGGTTACTCCAAGTCATTCGGCATTCAGGAAAAGCCATGGTTCAATCTATGCAAGTTCATGTTATTAAACAAGGTTTTGATTTAATATTGTTTGTAGATCTTGGTGAGAAGCAGAAATTCAGGTTTGATAGGGTTGAGCATCAGGGTAGTACTGGATGTACATGTCTAAGTGAGATGCAGGCATTATTTGAGGTATTAGGCTTGTGCAGCATGACACATTCAAGTAGTATTGTATGTCGTGATAAGTTGGTGGATTTTAATGCTGTTATTAGTGACTAGAATCACACATGGCTTGATGCAAAAGTTGACAGGGGACAACATAGAATCTTATCAATTTGGGATGATGCTTATAGAACCTTGGTTGCATTGGTGTCAGTTGCATAGGTAGAAGAGAAAACAGTGAAAGATATTGCTAGTGTATCCCATTACAGACTTCAGGGTGTGGATCAAGGTTGCAAGGTTGACTGTGTTGAAGGCAGCAGAAAACTCCGTCAGTATCTGAATGTAAGGATCTTCTTCATGTGATGGCATCCCCTGTGTAGTTGTAAAGTGCATTATCACCTACAAGGTTGATGACAGGACAGTGTTCTCTATGAATTGCACAGTAGCTATCTCCATGCTTCGGTGTTATCTGAATCCAAGTTAGTAGTCATGGCAGAGAGTGATGTGATTGATGTGATCTTGGAGAAGTGTGTGCATTGCATTTTTGATGATTGTGCCTATGAAAGGCAGGCAGAAGATGTGATGATAGTTGATAAGATCATCTGGGTCTAGTTTGGGTTTGTTTATGGTTAAAAGTATCCAGCCTAGCTTGAGAGCTTTTCGGAACCTGCCTTCAGTAAATGAGGCATTTGTGATAACAAGGATAAAACTTCATCTTCAAAGAATGTAGCTTTGAGGAACTGACCAGGACAGTGATGTCACCAAAAGTGAGGAGTTTTGGGCTACCATGCAGAGGCGCAGTTTTTTGTGGTGAAACAAACATGTTGTTGTAACTATTGTGTCTGATATTATGTATTTTGTCACTGAAGAACAAGTTCATAGCATTGTACTTGTCTCTAGAGTGTGAGATAGTGTTGATGATGTTGGTATATTACATAGCTTTGACTAATGTGATAAGTGTCAGACAAAACATGGAAGCCTTACCTTGTGTCTTTGTAACTAGTGTTGCAAAGCTGATATGGACCCATCTCTACTATGCCCTACCTTTCTTCTACTAGACACAAGTGTTGTACCAGAAAAGCAGTCAAACTCAGGGGGGAAGACCTAGTCCTCTGTGTGACTGGTTGGTGTGGAGACATCTACTGGCACTCTGTTGTTAAACCTTATGTGGAGAAGGCGATAATATTAGTACTTATGTCCAGCCTTAAGACCCCACGTACTGGTGTGTGTAAAGATTATCAAATCGGTATATGTGAGCCAACAGAAATGATGGTATCTTTAGGGAATCAGATGGCTGCTCTGAATCTTAACCTGTAGTGCTCTACATGAGAGTAGGAACCATTCAGAGAACTAGGAAATAAAGAAATACAATCTGAGACCAGAAGTTTCTTACCTAGCATCAGGATATACAACACTAAATACACATGCTTTATCTCACGGTTAGTGAGGAGTTAACATTTTGTAGAAGTGATTACTATATGGAGAGATGCATTTTCAGTGTGAGATAATTAACTAATAATGCAGTGATGTGCTGTCACAATGTCCAGCATAAATATCCAACACACGTAGTGATGTGTTTCTTACTTACTTGAGTATTTGTAAATGTGGTTTCTTCTCACTAACTTTTCTGTAGTTCTTTTATGCCAGTATATCAAGTTTATAAAACGTAACAGTTCTTTGTCAAAGGTTCGAGTTAGGGTAACAGTTCTTTGTTAAAAATTTTGATTAAGTTCTATTCAAAGGTTAGTTTCTTTACTAGATATAAGTGAGGATCCTTATGCCTGTTTTGTGCATCGGTAACCACTAACTGTATTTTCTGTTTTTTATCTCTTTTTCAGATGTGGGGTTTGCAGAGACTTGTTTGCAGGGGCTTTGGAGTCACTGGCGATGATGTTGAGAAGTGAGATGAAGCGAGCAGAGTGATGACAAGATGTGACGAAAAACTGTGAGTTGTGCTGAGGGAATGTCTTCCACAGGTGAAGGAACCAGTTAGGTTGAAACTGTGGAGAGAGAGAGAGAGCGATCTGTGCTATCTAAGAGACTCAAGTCAAAGTGCTGAGTCAGGCTTGGGCATGGCTTCAATACAAAGCTGCGCTCAACTACACCCAAGATGGCCACTGAGGTGTAATAAACTCCTACGAGCTTAGTACATGTCCATGTTGCTGAGGCCTACTTTGTGACCATGATTGAAGTGCAAATAACTTTACAACACTATGATTCTAAATTCCCAGCTAGCATGTGTCAGCCCAAAACAAAGGTTACTAACATGTGCACATCAAAACAGTACTTAGGCCCATATTTATACTCTGTTTGTGCCGGATTTGCATAATTTATTTTACGCAAATGCAGTGCAAACTTAACTCCATATTTATACTTTGATGCTAGACTTGTCTAGCGTAAAAAATATGGAGTTTGCGTCAATTTAAGGAATGCGTGAAACCGCCTTGCGTCAATGAGATGCAAGGTAGGCATTCCCGTTCAAAAAATGACACAAACACCTTAATGCCATATATTTTTCCAACAGGGCAAAAATGATGCACGGGGAGGCGGAACCAAAAATTGACCATAAGCCAGATTTGCATCAAATTTTAACACCTGGGTCAGGGCAGGCATTAACATGAGGCAAACACACCACTCCTTAAGGAAAACACACACAAGCAACATCATAGCCCAACAGGATAACATGGAGCTGCTACTGATGCAGAATGCCATACGACACAGAGCACAGGATCAACAGCAGCAGCCACCATCACCCCAACGTGGCCCCCAAAGGCAACACAAAAGACAGGAGAGGGTCTTCAGGAACAGGACAACCCTCCATGGTCTCCGGGAACAGGACATCATCCGGAGGTATAGACTCAGCTGGGAAGCCATACAGCAGCTGCTGCTCCAAATTGAGCCACAAATAACAGCCAGCCTGCAGGCACCACACAATATACCACTGGTGACCAAGCTGCTAGCTGTCCTGCATATGTTGGCAAGTGGCTCCTTCCAAACAACGGGTGCCCTGATCGCCCAAGGTCTTAGATGTCATCATCTCCCTCACACCCCGCCACATCAGCTTCCCCAACACCCAGCAGAAGCAGCAGGAGATCAAACAGGGGTTTTATCAGATCCATGGCTTCCCGCATGTGCTTGGTGCAACTGACTGCACCCATGTCCAGATCGTACCACCTGCAGCAACAGAGCATCTATTCCAGAACAGAAAGCACACTCACTCCATCAATGTGCAGGCCATAGTTGACCACCAGGGATTGTTTACCAACATCTTGGCCAAGTATCCTGGGAGTGTACATGATTTATTTATATTCCGCCACAGCACAATCAATCAGCACTTCCAGGATTAACAATATGGCAATGACCTTCTTGTTGGTAAGTCCATAAACCTCGCATTACACACACAGCACAGAAACCCTATGGGACATGAAAAACATACACCACTACATTGACACGTGGGCAGGAAGACACTGAGGTGTGACACAGCTAGTTATGTTGTACGCCCTGACACAATGGGAAACACACCTATGGACAAATGACGGCTTCCACAAACACTAGCTGCCACTCTAGAACTAGAAGGGACCAATGGCAAAGCACACAGTGACAATGACATGGCCTGCACTGGAAGTACAACTTGGAAGATGAACCATTTACAATAACATTAGGCCACATAGTCAATCCGACAACCTCCCAAGCAGTATGTAGCGTGGAAGGGGTGTGCAAAGTGTGTTGCTGCAGGTCTAACAGCATGAGACACATAGCATGATGATGCTGACTCACATGTAGGTGACACATACATCACTCCTGGGGTGCCGTTGCCAGGTAGCAATAAGGAAGTGGACTGTGCTAAGAACACATTTTGATGTGCCACTAATGCTAACTTCACACTGCTGCACACACTGAAAGAGCCAATTGTCATCACAATAACAGATGTACAGGGAGATTGCCCTTCCTGCACAGATACATCCACATCCCCAAAACAGTTAGCCAGGTTACCCGGAGCAAGTTTAATAGTGTAGGTGCATGGTTGCACATGAGCCACTGGCAGAGGGACCAACAAAGGTTTGCCCAGAACCAAGTCACACATGGGACAAGTGTACATTAAATACCTCAGTGCTGTCAACCTATGGAGATGTGTTGTGCATTGTCACCAATCCAAATCAAAGAGCCTCATTGTTACATTTAATCTGCAATGACATATGTCTAATTGGATGGGATGTCCAGGCCATGTAGTGCAACCATGCTACCACCACATCTGAATCTATTGTGTGTGTATAAGTATCATGTCCCCTCCAGTGAAAGCACACTAAAACATGTGGGACACTACACAACGCATGGTACATACATACTGACCAGAAGTTTGGAAACAAAATTATAGATCCCAGGTTAATGAGCCAAATAGAAGTTGTCAAGTCAAAAACCTCACAAAAGCCAAGGATCTCACACAATACCAGAAACACATATGAGTCACAAACGACACAAGATATCAACTGCCATGCTACATGACATTACTGTTGTAAGCACTAACAAAATACTCACTCCTATTATCTTTTACAGCAGATCGGGGTTACGGGATCCCACCATGGATCATGATCCCCATTCCCCAACCCAAGCACAGCAGCAGAGCGTGCCTATAATGAGACACACCGGAAGACACGCACCATTGTAGAAAGGACCATTGGTATCCTGAAGTCCGGATTCAGGTGCCTGGACATCACAGGTGGCAGCCTCATATATGCCCCACACATTGTTTGCAAAATCAAGCTTACATGTGCTAATCTGCACAACATTTGTGTGAGGAGGAACATCACCCTATATGAGCTTGAGCAAGAACTACCTGAGGAGGAGGAGGAGGATGGCGTCAGGGAAAATGAGGGGGACCATCAAAACACAGCTGCAGGAATGTGACGCAGACAGCAGATTGTTCAAATATTTCTTAACCAATAGTCACTCTACACACCTTGTTGTGATATGTAATTAAACAACCTACTAGATCACATAATCCTGCTCTGGTTTCTTCTTTCTCCATCACATATTCATTTGGAATGTGAGTATTACCTCAGGAAGCATGTTAAAAACACAAATCTGACTACTTCTGATGCAACATCACATGTGATGCGTACAATTGTATAGCAAACATCACACACACATAAAAAAATACAAATCTTTTGAATTTCACATATGAAGGACAAAATCAATGGACCACAGCATATGAAAACACATCCACGTTGCCAACACGGTCTACTGTAGCACATGACACACAACTATGACAACTCCAATCATAAGGTAAATATGTGCCACATTCATGAGGCAGTGGATGTGAAATATCAGCTAAATCAGGAATGTATGAACAGAACCCTGAGATTAGTAAGTGTGACATTGGCAATCTCAACAAGGGGGGCATCATTTCTGAAAATGGATAGCATGAGTGTCCCAGGTATGACAAGCAATGTTCCCAACACAGGCCCTGCCCAGTCCATCCCTGGAAATATGTCTTGCCACTGCCATGTGTTATGTCTCTGCCCTCCCATCTCTAGAGGGCACCGTAAACGGACTATCTGTACCCTGGGAATCATCATTAACACTCACCCAGAGTTTCTTTCTGACTCCTGTTTGCTTCCCTTTTCCATATGGCATGCTATAAAAGAACTGCATTAGTTTGCATGGACTTCAGGTCCCATAATGCACTGCCTGGTAGTCGGTAAGACCTGTGGTCTTCTGTCCATTGCTTCCTATGGGAAAAGTATGGTTGTCCCTTTATACTATATTCTCTCCTCCAGGACTTGTGAGAGACTGAAGCTGCACACACCTGTGACCTCTGTTGTGCAGACCAGCCATGTGACTCTGCCCTGGCCTTGCTGCTGCCTGAAACTGTTTAGAAGCTGCCATTCGCTGAAGCTCCTCGTTGTGCATTGGAGTATGATTCATTTGTGTTCCAGACCCCTTGATGGATTGTGTTACAGTCCTGATTACGCCTGACCATGCTCTCTGTTTACCCAGTCCTGTCCGTGCTTGTTCAAGTCAGAGGCTGCTCCCTATTTCTCAGCCTTGTTCATGTTTGTTTCTTCCAGAGCCTGCTTTCTGTTACCCAGACCTGTTCCAGCCTTTGCATCAACCTGAGCCTGTTCCCTGTGCCTGGCTTTGCCTCCTAGTTGGTTCCCTCGCTTTCTGTTTCCTCTTGGGTTATCGTGTCTGGTAAGTGTCTTATCAGCTAGAAGTGTTTTCCTTTGCATTTGGTCAGGCACATGGTTTCCAGGAGGCAAATCAAGCCTCCATCCCTTGTCTAGTGTTGCATGTAGTCATTAGTGCCTAACAGTGACAGTGTGCTCTGGCTGTATTCTAGCAATTGCCACTGTGTCTCCAGCCGGACCAACAAGGGCTGTAACACAATCCTTGTTTGTGCCCTCAGGGTCCAGACACAGATTCACTTCTGCTGCCTCCTTTCTATGGGGCTTGCCTGGTGACTAGCTGTAAGATGAATCTGCACAGAGGCACTAGCATTTACTGTTGCTGTAGGAAGTTCTGAGCCCTACCCTGTGTACAATTTTAGTGATAAGCCCTGTGTGTTTGTCCATTACTGACCTGTTCCATATTTGTTCAAGGTTGAAGAAGGACTGTTCTGCTGCCAGGGGACTGCCCTTCTGCTTGAAGACCTGCCTTGTTCTCTGAAGAAGATAGGCTGGATTTGCTCACCTTGATCTTAGGCTAGCCGTAGCGCCTCCAAGGGTCAGTTTAATGACCTCCTGTGTGAGCTACAGGGACACAATAAACTTTGGAAGCCCCCTTGCAACTATCCAGCTGACCAGCCAGACCTGGACCCACCTGAACCTGCTTGAATCCTGCTGCTGGCCTCTTCTGAGTGAGTTTTAATCCCCAAGAGGTGCCCCAGAGGTCCGGAATCCTTGGCTGACATCAGGGGAAACTTCCCCAAGAAGAAAAGGTGATTGGACTGCTAGCATTTTTACACACTTGTGGGCATATCAGTTGAAGTTTTTTTTATCTAGACCTCACTGAGTCTTGGCATGGCAAAACTTATATGCCCCTGATGTACAGGTAGTTCAGATTGCTGAGGCTATAACTACAGACATCCAGAGAAGCAAGAACCACTTTTGGGACTTGGTACAATCCACCAGCAATTGGCAGGTTTTCGAAACTCACTCATCAAATGTCTTCTGATGTTAAACTTTAAATTTGAGACATCATTGAAAAGAGAACAGAGACTTCCTCTTCAGTTCCTCTTCTGCATAGAGAAAAAAGGATTATTGGGTTCCTAAATCAGTGAATAGGTAAATACACTCATGACGATACAAGGTTGTTGACTGCAAGGCCTGGCAGGGGGAGGGGTTGGCTTTATTTATGGTAATAAAATATTACTCTACATGAAAAAAAAAACACTCTAAAAATTCACGGAACCGTAAAGTGACTTTTTGACTAGGTGAAAATTTCAGTGCCAAAATAATGTTTTATAGTAAAAAAACACTGAAATTCACCAATTCTAGTTATCTCTAGTAAATATAACACACACCCTAAACTAACTATAATTCACAACCTTGCCATGCAATGCTAATTACCTCTAATAGTAGATCACTCTGGACAAGTTCTATGACATTATTGATAACATGACTGCAACATCTGAAATAGCATCTTTGATGAAAAGACTGTGCATGGAGTGCGGGCGAGTTATAGTTACATTACAGCATTAGTTATAGTTACTAGAGATAACTATAACTGGTGAATTTCAGTGTCTTTTTCACCATAAAATGTTACATTGGCACTGAAATTTTCACCTGACTATAATGTCACATTATCCTTTATTTTTTCAGTAAATATATACATATATTCATAGTCAAGTCCAAATCACTTTAATGTGGTTATATAAATTATCAAAACAGGAAGCAAAGCTATTTTATTCCTTAAAGCGAAATCACACTCTAATGTGTTTAGACTGTACAACAGCATTGCTTGAAATCAAGACATATAATAGCGAGGTCACCCACATGTGTAAAGTGACAGAGAAAAAGAACATACACTTTCCAAAATAGGTGCAATATTGAAACGGCATACAATAAAAGATACATGTTGCTGTTACACTGTAAAGTCATTCTTAAACTGAAATCAATAGTGATTACGTAATCCCTAATGAAGTCACACTTCCATTAGATATCATGCAAAGGAAATTTTAAATTATATCACGCTCTAAGAAGAATTAAACGTTGCAGTACAGTAAATACAAGGATTACAGTCTTGCAAGGGCACAACAGTGGATGCTAAAATAATCAGGATTGAAACAAATCACATTAGTATTAAATAACGTCCATATTCATTTTCTAAATTCAGTTCACATTGAACCTAAATGTATAATATTAATTGACTCATGTTCAAATATCCAATGGGTGCCTCTGGTGAAGCTGAGTTTAGATACATGGTGCTTGGCTAATGTTAGGCCGCACATAACGTCAATGGTATAACTCTCTTTCAATGTCATGTACACTGGACATCATATGACAAGTGGAAGACCTAGCTTCACTTCCTTAGCAGTCTGTTGGCACCGGAAACTAGATTATAATCAGATCTACTGCTACAGTCAAGTCCCAGTGGCCACAAAAATAGATGACAGTTTTACCGTTTGCTCAAAGGTGAGAGGTAGCAAAGCATGTCATCATCATATGTAATGCCTTGATGAAATAATCAGTCTGCCACTAAGCTACATCAAATACTACCTATTGAAAGGAAGTCCACGTCTAAATATAATTGGACAAACGTATTTGTTCTGTGCAATTGTTTTGTGATGTTCCAAGTTACTATGCAATAATGTGAGAAAAAGGTCAGGGATTTCAACCATGCAGTGGAAAAAACCTCTTTTTGTCCAATTATCTCCCATCACTGTACCTGAGATACCCTTCTTCTTCTTCCTAAGAGAAAATATATTAAGTTAAAATCATAAAAGGACTGCAAGGCCTAATATAACCAGACTGAAGCAAAAGTGACATGTGTATAATAAATGGGATAAAAATCGAATGACTCTCCTAAATTTAAAATCAGTTCCTCTTCCATTACTGGAACTGGACCTCAGCATTTCGTTTTGGCTGTTGCAATATTACATAGGATACTCCACCCATGATGCCGGGCTGCCCTGTAGGGTTAGGCGACCCTGATGGAGGCTGTATTTGGATTCTCGTGTAGATATTCAAGGGGCATGACCCGTTGGTCTCTGAAGACGTTTGGGCATTTATCCCTATATATTTACGAGTGGAGGCAAGAAAAGGATGAAAGAGAGAGACTTCTCTCTTTTAGCAGCCTCAGAATTCCTTGTGTTTGATGAAACAATGATTGAAGCAGCTCAGGTAAAGTGATCTTTTCAGACCAATATATGAGTCGTGGCTAATCTAAAAAGACATTTAATGAACTGTGATTATTGATGAAAATATGAACTGTGGAGGTTTTGAACGCTATTTCAGCAGAACTATGGGAATAACTAGGCAGTACAGAATGTTGACCTTAATAGTGCATTATGGGAGATGAATGTTGCTAAGACTTAGTCACCTGACAAGTGATTTAAAAGCACTGCCTTTACACCTGAAACCACTTACCTGTGGTCAAGGGTTTTTACCCGAAACGTGTCTGGACTTTTGTGAGAGCTGTAATTTTATTCTGAATAAAAATGCTTGGAAATTACTGGAACTGGGCCTCAGCATTTCATTTTGGCTCTTGCAATATATATTATATATACTTTGCTTACCTGTAGAAACTTACTTTCATGATATTTGAGTCCTTGATATTCTTGACACAATATTTTGGTCCATGATAATTCTGTTTCTGATATTCTGACTAAATACCAAATATGTGTGTGTGAGGTGTTATATGCATATGCATGCAGTGTATGCTCTTTTCTATTACAATGATGGACTGTGGGCAGTGGTAAGTGTAGCTACTGATTAACTCACACATGACACTTTACTAATAACCCTGCAAAAGTGTAATTCATTTGAAAAATACTGTGCCGCAGTAAATATTGCTAAACGTCCTAGCAAAAAGGTTAAGACCTGCATAATGAGAGGTGTCAAGATGTACTATTATGGTTTTAGACTTAGAAGTCTGAATAAAGCGTGAGTTGAACTTTGAGTGACATCGTGTTTCGACTGATGTTTACAAACACCACCCCCTCCCTCCCTTCAACGAAAAAATCCATCACAGCCAGGTCGGAATTCATCTAGCTGCCAATTATGTGTTCATCCATAATATGGGAATAACTTGCAGGCTGTGTTGCTTCTCACGACAAAATCCACATGTTCCAGTGATTAGCGGGCATTTCCTCCCAATACATTTCTGACGGTTTGGCCTACTTGAATGTAGCCGTTCCTTCTCAGGGGAGTAAATTCATTACTTTTACATTAGCTAGTAACAACAAGGAAACGGTGAACTTAAGCATATTAAAAAGTATCTAAGATTGTTATTAGGTTTACTAGTTCAAATCATGATCTAAGCCTGGTATGTCGGTATTTTAATCATGCCTGGTAGAGTAATTGTTTCTAATCTTGCCTGGTACTGTTTGTTTATACTTGTCTTGAAGGGCATTATGCTTAGACTAGCCTGTTATCATTATTAATATTCATATTTCCGTAGTATGTTAGTATAACTAATTCGGCTGAGTGTGTCATATGGTGTGTGAGTGAGTACTTTTATTTTATAATGGTACAAAGGGTTTACTATCAGGGAATGGCTGCCTGTTTACAATGACCCGAAGAATGCTCGTAAGGGAGAGGCACATTTAGGCAACTGGCATGAAAAGAATGCAGGGGTAAAATGACCTTTTGCCAAGGTTATCAGCGTTCCTTTTACAAGCCTTGAATGAAGCCCTAGTTTGAAACTCTTGCAGAAGAGCACCACTGCAGAAAAAAATATAAGCAGAAGCAGCATATTTTGTGTTCTATGCAGATGCAAGAGTAAAAGAAAATACATGACAGAATGCGAGAGACAGGCTTAGTTTGAATGAGAACAAAGCGCTTTAAAACAAGGCCGTCGAACGATCTGTACTACGTCGTTACGCCTTTTATAGTTAAATGCCCTTTTAATAACGAATTTACTTCTCAAATACATCACAGAAGAGTTTTTTTGCTATTCCAGAGCCTTTCCAAGAAATTTATCTTCTATATCAACACTTTAGGTGACTACTGGTTGAAATTCTGAATATGAATTTACTGGGGTGGGAAACGTCCTGATTGTGGCTACGACTATTTCCTGTTCTGTCTCTCTCGAATGATTGTTTGCAAACGAGTATCCCTTGTCTGTGGTTCCGATTCATGTTTATAGGATTTTCAGATGAATGTGTAATGAATAAAAATTCTGCTTGGCAATGAGTTTCCAAGAGCAAACCCGGCTGGTGCTGATCTGATAAATCAGAAGGCTCGTATTTGCAGTCTCCTGCCAGGTGCATACGTTTTGTTCAAGGTTAATAACTCTGTTTGACCTTTGATAACTAAGGTTCAAATCGTGTAAATAAATCTACAGTGTGTACAGAGGTAGCTTACTGACACTTGTTATTTTCTGAGGTGTCATGTTGAAGTGGGTTAATGGTCACATATGGTAACATGGCCAGGCGATTTAATTTGATCTTCTTCGACTTTAATCATCTTCAAATTAATGGTGAGGAACAGGTCATTTTAAGAGAGAACTGCAGCCAGAGAGAACTGCAGCCAGTACAATAAGCCTTCCTCCAGGGCCTGCAGTGGAGGCTGGAATAGGATGCATGTTCATTCATTGTTTTAAATGTTTTGGACACAAAGCCTTATAAAAACATACTTATTTTTAACAATGGAATTGTGTTCTGAATCCAAAGATAAAATGTACTTTCTTATTCTGCAGCAAGCCTTTTACTATAAGTGCACCAGACTACAGTTTTCCGTGAGTGAACAAGCTATTTCTACGTTACACTGGGGTTTAGGCTTTGAAAATTGGTCATGGCTCTTCACAGTAGATGAATGTTTACGTGCAAAGCGTGCATCAATTCACAACACTTAAGGGAATTTTCAACACATCCACATACTAATATGAAGATATATTAAGGAATATAAAATAATACATTTTAGAATCAAGGACAAGGTGTTCTAAAAGCAGCTCATCCGATAGGACATAATTATTGCATCTACTGTAGTTTCAGTTAAAAGGAAAAGGGATAGGTATATTTAAAAGTAGTGGAAGGTTTAATAGACAGATAATCTATAGTGCCAGGGAAGCACATAATCACAGTCGTGTGCTAAGTGACCAGCCCCTGAATCACTTTTTGTTTGCATCATTTGGGTGGCTCTATTACTTACTAAATAATCTACATTGCTAGTAATCCTCACCACAGTATTACATGATGGTAACTCATTCATGATATAAGTAGTACATTTTACCAAATATAAAACGAAAACACGTCAGACGAAACCATCTAATTGTTAAACTCCGGCTCTGAAGCTTACTGATAAGTTATGAGGGCATTACCACCTCTTTCATCATTACAATCTCAGTCATATTAGAATGAAGATGTACTTCTAACTCACTTCAGCACCCGCATGAAGTGAGGCAACACTGGCCGAGTAGGACCACGATAATAAAGCCACTGGTAAACAGAACCCAACAACTAAACACAGGTGAGTGAAAACCTTCCACCTGACAACTTTACGTGGAGATGCGCCAGAGTCTCCACTGCAGATGCTTAATAGGGGATCACATGCACGATGAGGCACAAGGACACTAAGCAACAAACAGATGAATACGACCCATCCACATGTTCAGAAAGTAGCAAACAATTGAGTTAGTCCACACCCCCTTCCAGAACAAATAGGCCAAAATAAGCATGTGACACACTCATGCCCTCCAAAGGCGCCATGAACCTCTGCTATTAGACAGGGAATGATGTTTGAGCTGGATCTCCTCTCTTGAAATTGGAACTGAATGACAGCCAGGGTCCTCAAGGGAAAGAACCACATATGCTAAAGAAAGACAGCAATAGGATGAGCTATAATGTTCACAAAGCCCAAGAAAGAGGCTGTTTAATATTTAGCAAAAGATACGCAAAGTTAGGCACAAGCCACATTCTTCTGCATGGTGCTGAGTTGACAATAAAAGGATTAATCGGACATGCATGAGGTACTCACACACAAAATCGACCTCTTAAGTTGGGTAAGTGTGCCCTGTCCCATCCATAACAGAATTAAGTAAGATGTGAAACACGGCTGAAGCAAAATCACAAGCCTCAATTTCAAACCTTCAACTGAAGCCTTAATCCAATGTTACAGATCCAAGATCCGTCCAGGAAGAAAGAATTAGGACCATGATTTCACATAACTTGGTTAAAGCAGCACTTAGTCTACACCATAGCAAGCACCTCATAGAAAACCTGTTGAATTGTGTAAGACGTGGTTATTAGTCACAGGAGGGACTGCCCACCTAGAGTAATAATCACACTCCTTGTCAGGGCGAACCCCCAAAGTCACTAAATTAACCTGCTCTTAACCTCCTGGCAACTATGGCAAATAGCAGAGGCTTATTTTAAGTCAATGCGTAGAGTATTTATGCAGTACCAAAACAGTAATAATGTCAAAACACAATACAATTCCCAAACAAGATTAGGAAAAAACAGTAAATGGTGATCAATAGAATGAAACCGACCTGACAAAAATCCAATAAGAGGAACCGCAGATATACATTTCCAAAGTTTTAAATAAAAATAGTGGCAAAAAGCAGTAAGTGGAAATTTGGTCAATGACTCATGCTACACATGGACCTAGATGTGATTTGAGGGTGATCACGATGGAGTGTGGGTCAGATGCAGAAACCAGATTTAACGCTGTCAGATGTTTTACTTCGAGCCTTAGGGTCTTATTTATAGCCAAGTCATGCAGTGCAGCGCAGCAAGTCACCTTGCCGTGCTGCGTGATAGGGAAAGGGCAGGAATGCACCGTATTTATCAAAATATGGCACACTCCTGTCCTCTCCCATGCAATGGCACCCTTTTGGCTGCCTTGCGCCAATGCAAGCACCATTACATCATGGTGCAAGGGTGCCTGTGTTGCATGCAGGGTTGTTTTGTGCAGAAAGGGGCAACTGTAGGAGGTTGGCCTGGCTTGCAGTGGGTACCAGAGGTACTTACACCTTGTTCCAGGTCCAGTTATCCCTTATTAGTGTAGAAGAGGTGTTTCTAGCAGCTTAGGCTGATAGAAGGTAGCTATAGCAGAGCAGCTTAGGGTGAACTAGGAGACATGCAAAGCTCCTACTATACCACTGGTGTCATATGCACAATATCATAAGAAAACACAATACACAGATATACTAAAAATAAAGGTACTTTATTTTTATGACAATATGACAAAAGTATCTCAGTAAGTACCCTCAGTATGAGGATGCCAAATATACACAAAATATATGAACACAATACCAAAAATATGCAGTAATAGCAAAAGGAAGTAATGCAAGCAGTGTAAAGTTACAATAGATTGCAATAGGAGCACATAGGTATAGGGGCAACACAAACCATATATTCCAAAAGTGGAATGCGAACCACGAATGGACCCCAAACCTATGTGAGCTTGTAGAGGGTCGCTGGGACTGTAAGAAAACAGTGAGGGTTAGAAAAATAGCCCACCCCAAGACCCTGTAAGGTAGGTGTAAAGTGCACCTACAACCCCCAGAGAGCACAGAAGTCGTGATAGGGGGATTCTGCAAGGAAAACAAACACCATCAATGCAACAACAGTGGATTTCCAGACCTGAGTACCTGTAAGACAAGGGGACCAAGTCCAAGAGTCGCGACAGTGTCGAGAGTGGGCAGGAGCCCAGGAAATGCCAGCTGAGGGTGCAAGGAAGCTGCCACCTGTTGGAAGAAGCTTGCTGTTCTGCAAGAACGAAGAGGACTAGGAACTTCCCCTTTGGAGAATAGATGTCACACGTCGTGAAGAAGCTTGCAGAGGTGTTCCCACGCAGAAAGACTGCAAACAAGCCTTGCTAGCTGCAAGGGTCGCGGTTAGGGTTTTTGGATGCTGCTGTGGCCCAGGAGAGACCAGGATGTCGCCACTTGGATGAGGAGACAGAGGAGGCGCCCAGCAAGTCAGGGAACCCTCACAGAAGCAAGCAGCACCCGCAGAAGTACCGAAACAGGCACTTAGAAGAGGAGTGAACCAGAGTCCACGCAAAGTCACAAAAGGGAGTCCCACGACCCCGGAGGACAACTCAGAAGGTTGTGCACTGCAGGTTAGAGTGTCAGGGACCCAGGCTTGGCTGTGCACAAAGAAAATCCTGGAAGAGTGCATAGAAGCCGGAGCAGCTGCAAATCACGCGATACCCAGCAATGCAGTCTAGCGTGGGGAGGCAAGGACTTACCTCCACCAAACTTGGACTGAAGAGTCACTGGACTGTGGGAGTCACTTGGACAGAGTTACTGAGTTCCAGGGACCACGCTCATTGTGCTGAGAGGGGACCCAGAGGACCGGGGATGCAGTCTTTTGTTGCTTGCGGATGCAGGGGGAAGATTCCTTCGACCCACAGGAGATTTCTTCAGAGCTCCTGGTGCAGAGAGGAGGCAGGCTACCCCCAGAGCATGCACCACCTGGAAACAATCGAGAAAGCCGGCAGGATGAAGCGATACAAGGTTGCAGTAGTCGTCTTTGCTACTTTGTTGCGGTTTTGCAGGCGTCCTGAGCAGTCAGCGGTCGATCCTTTGGCAGAAGGTGAAGAGGGAGATGCAGAGGAACTCTGGTGAGCTCTTGCATTCGTTATCTAAAGAATTCCCCAAAGCAGTGACCCTAAATAGCCAGAAAAGGAGGTTTGGCTACCTAGGAAGGAGGATTGGCTACTAACAGAGGTAAGAGCCTATCAGAAGGAGTCTCTGACGTCACCTGCTGGCCCTGGCCACTAAGAGCAGTCCAGTGTTCCAGCACACCTCTGAATCCAAGATGGCAGAGGTCTGGGGCACACTGGAGGAGCTCTGGGCACCTCCCCTGGGAGGTGCAGGTCCGGGGAGTGGTCACTCCCCTTTCCTTTGTCCAGTTTCGCGCCAGAGCAGGTCTGGGGGATCCCTGAACCGGTGTAGACTGGCTTATGCAGAGATGGGCACCATCTGTGCCCATCAAAGCATTTCCAGAGGCTGGGGGAGGCTACTCCTCCCCAGCCCTGACACCTATTTCCAGAGGGAGAGGGTGTAACACCCTCTCTCAGAGGAAGTCCTTTGTTCTGCCTTTCTGGGCCAGGCCTGCCTGGACCCCAGGAGGGCAGAAACATGTATGAGGGGTTCGCAGCAGCTGCAGTGAAAACCCCGGAAAGGCAGTTTGGCAGTACCCGGGTTCTGTGCTAGAGACCCGGGGGATCATGGAATTGTCCCCCCAATGCCAGGATGGCATTGGGGTGACAATTCCATGATCTTCGACATATGACATGGCCATGTTCGGAGTTACCATTGTGACGCTGTACATAGGTAGAGACCTATGTACAGTGCACGTGTGTAATGGTGTCCCCGCACTCACAAAGTCCGGTGAATTTGCCCTGAACGATGTGGGGGCCCCTTGGCTAGTGCCAGGGTGCCCTCACACTAAGTAACTTTGCCTCCAACCTTCACCAGGTGAAGGTTAGACATATAGGTGACTTATAAGTTACTTAAGTGCAGTGGTAAATGGCTTTGAAATAACGTGGACGTTATTTCACTCAGGCTGCACAGGCAGGCCTGTGTAAGAATTGTCACATCTCCCTATGGGTGGCAAAATAAATGCTGCAGCCAATAGGGATCTCCTGGAACCACAATACCCTGGGTACCTCAGTACCATATACTAGGGAATTATAAGCGTGTTCCAGTATGTCAATGTGAAAAGGTGAAATCGGTCACTAGTCTGTAAGTGACAATTTGGAAAGCAGAGAGAGCATAACCACTGAGGTTCTGGTTAGCAGAGCCTCAATGAGACAGTTAGTCATCACACAGGGAACACATACAGGGCACATACTTATGAGCACTGGGGCCCTGTCTGGCAGGGTCCCAGTGACACATAGACTAAAACAACATATATACAGTGAAATATGGGGATAACATGCCAGGCAAGATGGTACTTTCCTACAGCAACTTCCTGCACAAAAACAATCTTTGGAGGCATATTCCTCTTTCTATGTGTGCTGCAGAATGCAGCACACACATATAGAGAAAGAAATGATGAGATTACAGCTCCATTGACAAGATGCAATATTTTGGCGCATCCCCAGGTTTACAAGTTCTTGTAAATCTTGGGATGCATCAAAATCTATGGGAGTTGAATGAGAACACCCACGCAACACCCATGAAAGTCCTTCCCAGGGCAGATTAACTCTACACAATGAACTGAGCTATGTTTGTTACTCCAGATTTATAGCCCACTTACAGCCATGCAAAGTGGCTTGGTGTGGCTTAAAAAATTTGACTAAGAGGTTTGTGTGATGCATGTACCACATAGCATGGTACAAAAGTGACTCTGCCCTCTCATAAACATGCCCCTTTCTCTCAAAAATCTTCCTTGGGGCAAGGTAGTAGTATGGTAGTATGGAACTCCTCTCACTGGCCGGATATATTTTAGCACCTTCTGCATTTGCACTTAGTCACTTTTCCCCTTTAAGAGGGAAAAGTTGCATTCTGTAGTTGAAGACATGTGCACGGGTCATGATGTCTTCCCTGCGAGGTCCTGCTGAATCAACTTTGCTGTGGCGAAGAAGCTCCGAGCAGGAGTGTCGTAAACACCCAAGTCAAACACCATTTTTGAAAATGTTTGCCTGACTGCCTTTGGTCCACATTCATCAGGGCATTATTTTTTGCTGCACTTGGGAACATGTCATTTTCATCTAAATACTGAGGCCCATATTTATATCTTTTGACGCAAAACTGCGCCGACGCAGTTTTGCGTCAAAAATATTACTGCCGGCTAATGCCATTTCTTTGCGCTGTGCGGGCGTCAAATTTATACTTTGACGCATGGCAGCGCAAACCACAGGCGTGAGTAATTTTTTTTTTACTCAAACCAATGCGTCACATCGTAAAGGAAAATGACATTAACGCAGCGAAAATGACTGTGAGACGGTTTACGACGTTGCAAACCGAATACGCTCCGTTTTTTTACGCGATTGCATCAAAAAGCAATGCAAACACTGCAAAATGTGCTAAGGAGAGCCAAAATGGATCCCAGATGCTTGCACAGACCCCAGGAAGATGAGAACAGACCAGGAGGACCCACACAAGGCCCAGGACAGGGAGAAGAAGAAAAGAAAGTGTCACTTCAGTGCAGAGGAGCAGGAAATTCCGGTGAAAGAGGTGACGGAACACCAGCGCCAACTGTTTGTCACCTCCAAGTTTCCAATCAGAAGTACGGAGAACAGTCATCGAGTGCAAGAAATGCTGGCATGACTGCAAGTGCCGGACCAAGGAAAGGATGACCAGGAACAGGAAGGCAGCACCGCAGACTGGAGGTGGGAGTCCAGCAGCGCAGGAGGCCCTGCACTACATGGAGGAGATGGTGGCAGCCGTCATCCCTGAGGAGATCGTCACAGGAATTCAAGGACAGGACAGTGCAGACTACCAGGAGACAACACACATGTAGGGTAAGTTGCAAGGGGAATTAAAATGCACAAATGTTAACTGTAAGCAGAGGGGGTGGACATACCTACTACACAATGCATGTAAGTCATGATATTCAGGGAGTGGCATGGGTAAAGGGGCACGGGGGCTTGGGCTGTACAGAGGAAACCTGGGGCACAATAATACACAACACCAACAACCTTTGCATGCGGGTATGCTGCCATGCCAAGGATGTTGCAAAGGTAAAGCCAGGCCAGGAGGGCAGGGCAGGGTACAACGTAAAACTGGCAACCCGTCACACGTCAGCCAGTACTCTCCCTACATTAACTAGGGCTCAATTAACAATATCTGCAAGTGGAATGTAACATTGACAACAGTTGCCACTACCACCTCTGCTGTGTGTGCAGGTCAAGTAGCTAATGGCAGTAATGTCACCATGGATCAAACATACCCAAATTAGAGGGTTCAGGATGACAACATTATCAATCCCCTGAAATCAATACAAATGTTCCAATCCTGTCAAATTTGATTGTCCAAAGTTGCTACAAACATCAGCCATTGTCATAAAAATTAGGAGGTACACAGCACTAATGCCATACCCATGCTGCATATGTGAGGGTCCACCCTGTGCCTTTGTCACAATAGCTCCAATGACACCATACAACATCCCAAATGTCATACTGCTCAGACAACAGCAATGAGGGGGAGGACACATGTAACTGGTTACAGAAATGCACCCTCACAGTCAGAGGAGGAAATGGAACACTGCTAGGACAATCAGTGCAATCCACTGTACCACACATTCCCCAACATCAGCAGTGCACATTACGAATGCTGACATCCATATCGTGTCATAACAATGCTATACATAGTATATGCTAGATCTCAACAACATATAGGTGGATGTGAAAGATCAGAGACTGGGGCAGTTCCAGATTGTTAAGTGTGGTGCTAGTGCCATCAGAACACCCACAGCCAGTGAAAGGCCTCACCATGAGAATGGAAGTAGAGGGAGGGTTGAGTAGGATAAGAAGTTGGCAATTCACAATTTGGCCTGAACTAACACCTAGAGGGTGTGATGCTGACAAGTCCACAAAGTGACACACAATACATGTGACATGCAGGTTGGGCATAGGCCTCAGAGAATGCTAACATGAAAGACAGGAACAATGAACAGGAACCAAGATCACAATGTGAAAATAATCGGAAGGAGGTATGTTACATTACAAATCCCACAACACAGACACACTAATTGTACCATATCTCATTGCAGAGGACGATGGCTCTCCTGCGGATATGCCTGTCCAGGACTACCCTGATGACAAGGATGACGAGCTGACAAATATAACCCAGCACATCCTCCAATATGTCCTTGGAACCCTCCAGACCCCACCTTCAGTCACAAGGAGGAGCACAGAACTAGCAGTCATCACAGAGGACCCACCCACCACCCCAATTGTAAGACCTGCCAGCTCCAACACAGCTGAGGACTCTGACGACCCTGGCACCAGCTTTCAGCGAACTGTAGTTGGAGTACAGCGGGAGCTGGCCAAGGAGGTGCGGGTGGGGATGCAAAATATGGCAGCCAGCCTAGAGGGGGTGCGTTCGTGCATTATGTCAACTGAAGAACAGGCAGCAGCTATGCAAGGACGAACAACAATCTTGCAGGAACTTGAAAAAAGGCTGAAGGAAATCAGCACAGCTGTAATAGAGTTGACCCAACACCTAAAACAACAATCCTGTCAACGCGTGCACAAATGCAATATTGAACCCCTCAGCTGGTGGTCATTGCGTGGTGTGTTGTAGATTCTCTGGAGATGGTACAACACCTTTTGTCACTATTTGTCACTCATGCATACATGAAACCCAGACATGGGATAGGGCGTGATTCGGCTATTTGGAGACAAGTTCCCCCCCATGGTACGTTAAATAAACTGATTATGCTAAAAAATGTATTTGAGTATGCATTGTAGACCCACCTGACACAATACCCCAGGAGGAATGTGAGGGCTGGGAAAACAACTATGATACAAATGTAGCCACAAGGAACCTTTAGGGTAACGCAAAGACAGGAGCCAGTCAGGCTAACAGGATGCAGGGTCAATCAGGATTCAAACATTTAACAAGGTAAATACACAGTGGTCAGACTGAGACTGGTCAAAGGTGGAACAACACTGTGGAAACTGAAAACTGTGTTTCTCCTGTGTGTTGTAACGTAACACATTAACCCAAGGGCTGTGTTACACAGCTGATTTTTACGGCAATGCATAACAGTGTTATAGATAAAATGGCAGCTTCTATGCTGTTCCAGGCAGCTGCAAGGGCAGTGCATGTTCAAATGGCTGGTCTCCATGGAGGTGCTCACAGGTGTGTGCAGCATCAGTCTCTCACAAGTCCTGTAGGTGAGATTCAAGTTCAAAGGGCCAACAGTACCTTTCACATGGGAAGCAATGTACAGGCGATTACAGGTCCTACAGACTACAAGCAAGTGCATTATTTAACCTGATGTCCATGCAGACAGAAGTACAATGACTATGGCATACCATACTAAAGAGGGAAGCACACTGGATTAACATTGTGAGTCTGGGTGTGTGTAGAGGAGGGATTATCTGGGGACACATATTCCCATTCCAGGGACCTCTGAAGAAGGGTGGGCTGAGACAGGGAACATGCGTGTGGCTGGACTTAGGACATGGGCTGCCATGTGCAGGGGATCTCATGTGAGCAATGCTAGTCATACCTGGGGCACTTGTGCTATCAATTTGCTGCTTATATGGAAATTTTGTCACACATAGTCCTTGCAAAGATGGGAGATGTAAGACTTACTGCTGTCAAGGGTCTAGTCATACCTTCTTCTCACCAATGCAATAGCACATCCACTGCCTCATGTATGAGGCATTTTTTTCCCTTATTGACTGATGGTTTCTTAGTTGTGTGCTATATGCTGCGATGAATCATGTTGGCAACATGTATGTGTGAAATAGGTGTGGTCCTCTTCTATTGCCCTTCAAATTTGAAATGTACAGGATATATGTCATTTACAGTGTGTGTGAATGTGGGTGTACATTCATACGCATCAAAATAGATTTGGAATTTTCGGTGTCCTAATCTGTATTTCTGCAATGCTTCATGAAAATACACTCTGATTCTGATAGTTAGAGATAATGTTAAGCAAAAGAGATTATCCAGACCATGATATAGTGAATAGTATAGGTGTTTATTGACATATGGTAAGACAGTGGTGATGGATGAGTAGAGTTAAAAGACATTTTGGAAAATATGTTGTCTCCGACGCAATCCTGCAGCTGTGTTTGGATGGTCCCCCTCATGTTGATGGACAGCATCCTCCTCTTCCTCCTCTTCAGACATTTGTGGGTCAGGTTCATATAGGGGAATGTTCCTTCTTACACATATGTTGTGCAGGATGGCACAGGTCAAAATTGTTTTGCACACCATTTCTGGTCAGTATAGGAGGCTGCCTCCAGTGATATCGAGCACCTGAATCTTGACTTTAGGATGCCGAGGGGCCTCTCGACTATGGTGCATGTCCTCCTATGTGCCTCATTATAGGCACGCTCTGCTGCAGTGCTTGGGTTTGCAAATGGGGTCATGAACTATGGCTGGATCCCATACCCCTGATCAGCTGAAAGAGAAAATGAGTGAGAACATGTTGATTTTCCCTGCACCCTAAATATAACTTTGCATGGCAGGTGTTCTGTTGTGTTGTCTGTGACTCATCGGTGTCTGTGTTATTGTGTGGAATCCTAGGCTTCTAGGATGTACCATCAGCATTGGGTTGTTTCCTTATCTGAACGGGTGTTTGGCTGTTGACCGGATGTCAGCAGTATTTTTGTAGAGTTGCAGTACAGTGTGTACTCCCTTGCATTGTGTCATGTGAAATAGGTGTCCCTGTGTCTTAACTGGGGGTGACATGATACTTCCATACACAGAATCATTTCCACAGTGGTGGTAACAGGGTTGAATCTATATACCATGGACATCCCATCCATTTCCACATATGCAATAGAATTATTTAACCATCAGTGAGACCCTTAGATTTGGCCAGGTGACAATGTGCGACACATCTCCGTACGTTGTCAGCACTGACGTGTTAACAATTGACTATGCACTAATTTCACATGTGTGACAAGTTCACTGCAGACCTATTTCTCTGCCCTTGCCAAGTCGACTCAGGTTGTAACGTGTACCTATATTACTGAACATGTTCTAGTTCAGATGGCTAACTTGGTTGTGAGGTTGTCATTTTGAGTTTCAGAAGGTCCATATGCCTGTACATCTGTTGTGTGTGTGTTAATTTGTCACAATGCGTATGTGTGGGAATATGCACTTTCAATATTGTCCCATCAAGATGTGTTCTTCGCACAGTCCAGTTGCTTATTGGTAGTGGGCAATGTGAGAGCAGGAGTGATGTGAGATATTGGTACAGCCTCATTGATTGCATGTGACCTGCATTGTAGTCATCATCATGCTATGTGTGTCATGGTGTTTGACCAGCAGCAAAAATCATTACACACCCCTTATACAGTACGTATTGGTTGGAAGGGTGTTTGATTGAGTGTTATTGATGTGATATTGAAAGATTAATCTTCCAAATTGTACTGCTAGTTGGGGCCATGTCTTTGTCATTGTGTTGTTTTAAATTGTCGCCTTGTGGCTCTGGAGTGGCACATGTTGTTATTTGGAACTTTTATTTGTCCCTAGGTGTGTATCCCATTGGGTGAGAATATCAAACATGCCTAGCGGTGTCACGACCTCATTGTCTTCCTGTCCATGTGTCGATGTTGTGGTGTATGTGTTGTGTGTCCTAGAGGGTTGCTGTGCAGTGTGTATATAACTGGGTTTCTGTACTTACCAACAAGTAGTCCATTTCCATATCGTCCATTCTGAAAGTGTAGATTGATGGTGCAGTGACGGAAGATGAATGAATCATGTACACTCCCAGGATACTTTGCCACGATGTTGGTAATCAAACCCCGGTGATCGACAATGGCCTGCACATTGATGGAGTGTGTGTGCTTCCTGTTGCGGTATAGATGTTCGGTTGCAGCAGGTTGCACAATGCGTACATGTGTGCAGTCAATGGCACCAAGGAGGTGTGGGAAGCCATTTATTTGGCAAAACCCCTGTTTTGTCTCCTGCTGCTTCTACTGTGTGTTGGGGAAGCTGATGTGGCGGGGTGTGAGGGAGATGATAGCATCCAGTACCTTGGATAGGAAGGCAGAGAATGAAGGCTGTGAGATCCAGGCAACCAGGGCACCAGTGGTTTGAAAGGAGCCACTTGCCAAGATGTGGAGTACAGCTAGCAGCTTGGTTTCTGGTGAAATGGTGCGGGGTGTCTGCAAGCTGGGTGCCAACTGTGGCTCAATGTTGCGCAACAGCTGCTGAATGGCTTGCCAGTTGAGCCTTTACCTCTGAATGATGTCTTGTTGGTGGAGTCCCAGAAGGGTTGTCCTGGTGCGGAATATCCTCTCCTGCCTTCTGCGTTGCCTTTGGGGTCCCTGCTGGTGTTGTGGAAGCTACTGTTGTTGGTCCTATGATCTGCGTCTGCATGCATGCTGGATGAAAAGCACCTCCATGTCTTTCTTTTGGAGCTCTGCTGTTGCTTCTGTGTGTTTTCATTAAGTACAGATGTGTTTGCCCCATTTTAATGCCTGCCCTGACCCAGGCATTATTTTTTGATGCAAATCGGGCTGTGCGTCATTTTTGCATGGTAGCATAATTAAGGCGCACAGGAGTTTAAGTCATTTTTTGGATGGGAACGCCTACCTTGCATGTCATTAATGCATGGCGGTTTCCCGCTTCCAGAAAATGATGCAGACGGCGGAATTTTGGCGTTCGCGGGCTCGGGCATCAAAGTTTAAATATTGTGCATGGTTTGCGCCGATTGTGCGTCAAACTTTTTGATGCATATTCGGTGCAAACAGAGTATAAATATGCTCCTGAGCACCACCCTGCCCTGGGCAGTGTTGGGTGGTTATAGGGGTTGGCAGCAGGACCTGGCCATAGGCCAGGCCCTGTGGCCAACCGATGCTGCGCACTGCTTTGGGACATGAACAGTGGTGGTTGCATTAATGTATAGTCATCAAAATTTCTTTATGTTAAAAAAAAAAATAGAACTTCACTGAAAAAACAAAGGTTGCAAGGATGTTATATTTCGGAAATAAAGTTTTTTTAAAACATAGACATTCAATTTAGAAAACAAAAGTTACATGGACATTATAGTTAGGCTCACATTTCACACGTTCAAAACCATAGAAATCCAGTGGTTATAGTTACCTGAGATAGCTATAATGTGCACCCCCGTAATTAACTGCTTATCACCTCACATATTACATCACTCATAACATGGTCAGTGACATCACAGTTGACATCACTGATAACGTCTCAAATGACAACACTCATAACATCACTGATGATATCATCCACAGAACCACTCACACAACCATGTCTACCCCATACAAACTCACATACATCCACACACAAACAGCTACTAACATAACCCATTCACTCACACACAAAACAACTGCCACAACCACTCAGTTTTGTTGGTTGGTCAGCAGCAGGTCAGTGAACTGGACATCATGGGTTCCTTGCCTGCAGGGAACTAATACCTTCACTTTGAGGGAGGTTCTCAGCAATTTTTAGAAGGCTGGAGGTGCTCTGGGGTTTTGTAGAGTCCATCAGGTTTCCAGGCAACACCTCAGTGGTGATTGTCAAGTCCTTGGTGCAGCAGGCAGGGCTTGGTGCCTTTTTCTTCAGTTCTCGTGTCTCAGGTCTTCTTTGCTTGCTGTCTTCTTGTGTCCATCAAATCTGTTTTCTTGGTCAAGGGATGCCCTCTAAATACTGCAGTTATGGGGTATTGTGGGGTACATGGGAGTGGCCAATGGGCCACCTACCTTAGGGTGGCTACACTCACTAAGTGACCACTTCCTGTGGGAAGGGGTCACATCCCTAACCCTGATTGGCTCTTTTCCTGCCACCCAAGATGGAAGAAAATTAAATAGAGTGGCCACCTTGCCTGCCACACCAGAGGGGTGGTCCAGGATGGGGATGGCCACTCCTCCTACCCTTGCTAGGTTTCCCACTGTTTTCACCACCTAACGTGGGGGTAAAACCATTGGATAGCCACGTGCTGCTAGCAGCAGAGGCAGATGTCTGATTTCAAAGGTGGAAAAGCCTTTGAAAGTGACCACTGGTGCAGGGTGCTGCCTGCCTAGGGGGAGGAGGTGTAACACCTCCACACAGGAAAGGTTTTGTGTTTTGGCTTCTGAAAGCACAGACTCTCAACCCAGGAGTCCAGAATCGTGTCTGGTGGTGGCAGGCTGGCTAAAACCAGTAAGCAACCATGCTAGGGCTAGTAGGTTTTACAGAGGGCACCTATAAGGTGCCCTCTGGGTATATTTTACAATAAATGCAACACTGGCATCAAAGGGGGTTTATTATTCTTACTTGTTTGATACAAAACAACCCAGTGTTCAGAGACACCATCATGCAGCTGGGAACTCGAAATGACCAGTGTACAGCACATGCACTTGCTATGGCACCCCTGTCACTTACTATGTTTTGAGGTTTAGCAAAGACACAGTAGGGGCATATTTGCTCATACACACATAAGCTCTCACATGCATTATAATGCACCCAGCCTTAGGGCTATGAGGCCTACCAGAGAGGTGATTTATCTATATTGCATCCAGTGTTAGTAGGCATGGAACCCTTGGTGACTGCTACGCCAAATTTGCAAATTTAGATTCACCTTGTTGTGCACTTGCAATGCAGTCTGCATGAGGGTGGAGTGGGGCCTCTCAGAGTGGCAAAATGTGTGCTGCACCTCTGAGGAGCCATCTTCAGTACCCATGCCCTAGTTACCAGTGGTACCATTTATTAGGGTCTTACAAAGGTGTCTGGAGTGTCCACCATGCTACAGCTTTGGGGAAAGAGATTTGGCCTTGGGAACCTGTTAAGCAGGAGCCCAGGACTGTGTGAAACCATATCATTTTCCAGGTAGAAAGTTGGGGGTACCATGTCAAAAGAGGACCTTTCTCACACACATTCACTCACAGACTCATACAGCCACTCACACATCCACTCATACACCCATGCAACCACTCACATACCTACTAACAGACCTACACAGCCACTCATGCACCCACACACAACCATGCAGTCTCTGACACAACCACTCACTCACCAATACAGCCACTTACACAACCATTCACTCACCCATACAACCCATACACCCACTCACTTCCTTGTACATGCACTCACACACCCACTCACCCATGTGGCCATTCACTCACCGAAGCAGCTACTCACACATCAACTCACTCTCCCATACAGTGACTGACACAGCCACTCACTTATGCATACAGCCACTCCTACACCCGCTCACTATCCCATACAGTCACTGGCTCACCAACTCACTCACTGATACAGTCACTAACACACCTAGTCACTCATTTAAACAAGCACTCACACACCTACTTAATCACCCATACAGTTACTCACACACCAACTTACTCAACCAATGCAGCCACTCACACAACCACTTGCTCACCCATACAACCACTTACACTCACTGGATCATGTCATCAGTGATGTCACTAGTGAAGTCACTGACCATGTCATCAGTGTTGAAATATGTGAGGTCATAAGCAGTGCATTACAGGGGAGCAAGTTATAGTTATTTCAGATAACTATAACAGCTGAATTTCTATGGTTTTGTGTGGTTGAAATGTGAACCTAATTATAACGTCCTTGTAACCTTTATTTTTTAATTGAATATAAATGTGTGTGTGTGTGTGCAGCAAAACATTCCCCAGTAAAGGATCACTTGGACTCTCTTGGAAATGAAGGTGCTTGGTGTTTATTAGGATAAGTTAGTCCTCCCCAACATGTTTCGCCCGTCGCCTTGCTCACGTTGGAGGAACAGAAACTGACAGTAACATTGCATACACATGGTCAATGTCAGTGAAAAATGACTAAAGTTAAAATTCACAATGATTGAACCCATAGAATTGCCACCATTTTAACCCAATGCAATCATTACTGTTAGTCAATGTATGCAGGCAGCAATTTCATCTTTATAATGCATTATATATATAAATCAATCAATCAATCATGTATTTTAGAGCCCACTACTCAACCATAGGGACTCAAGGTAGTAAGGGGTGTGTCCTCAGAGATCAGTTGAAGAGCCAGGTCTTGAGGTCCTTACTGAACTGAGGCAGTGATAGTGACTGTCTGAGGTGAGGAGGTAAGGTGTTCCATCCTTTTGATGCCAGGTATGAAAAAGATCTTCCTCCAGCCGAGAACTTCTTTATGCAGGGTAAATTGGCGAGTGACGGCTGGGACGATCGGAGATGTCTGGTAGGGGAGCACCAGGTGATGCAGTGGTTGCGGTAGCTAGGTTCGCTGTCACGGAGGTCTCCACAGGCATGAACGAAGAGTTTGAAGTTGATCCTCTTCTCGACGGTGAGCTAGTGGAGGTTTATCAGTTGTTCTGTGATGAGTTCTCGGAGCGATGTCTAAGACAAGTCTGGCAGCGGCGTTCTGAATATGTTGCAGCTTCTTCAAGTTCTTCTTGGAAGTTCCGGCATAGAGGGCATTGTCGTAGTCTAGTCTGCTTGTGATTAGTGCGTGTGTCACTGTTTTCTGGCAATCGGTTGGTATCTATCTGAAGATCTTCTGTAGGAGTCAGAGGGTGTTCAAGCAGGTGGATGCAACAGAGTTGATCTGTCTGGTCATGGTGAAAGTTGAGTTGAGGATGACACTGAGGTTTTGTGTGTGGTCAGTAGGGGTGAGGGGCCTCCTACCTAGTGTTGAGGGCCACCGGGAGTCATCCCAGGCTAATGGGGAAGGTTCAGCTTGAGGCAGCCCTCCCTCATCCAGGTGGCGACTGCTTCCATCCTGTCTCTGAAATTCTTCAAGGCTGTTGAGGGGTTCTCGGTCAGGGAGATGGTCAACTGGGTGTCATCAGTGTTGGAGAAAATATTCATACGATAGTTCCTGATGATGGGGGCGAGTAGGATCATGTAGATGTTGACGAGCTTGGGGCTCAGCGATGATCCTTTGGTACTCCACAGCTGAAGTCAGTGGGTCCTGACAGGTGTGGTGGGAGCCTTACTTTCTGTTTACTTCATATTAGGTAGGAGTGTATCCATCCGAGGGCTGTGCCGCGTATGCCTGCTGTGTGGAGTCTGGTGCATAGTGTGAGGTGAGATGTTGTATCGTAAGCTGCTGAAAGATCAAGTAGGATGAGGGCTACTGTTCCTCCGTGGTCCAGGAGGGAGCAGATGTCGTCTATGGCAGCGAACAGAGCATGTTTCGACCTGTGGTTAGTTCTGAAGCCTGATTGAGAGACGTTCAGGATGTTGTTGTCCTCGATGTGTTGGTGTAGATGAGTGTTGGATCATTATTATATTTTATGACAATATTACAAATCTGATGATATTAATTGCTAAATCAAAATAAATTGCCACCAAATTTAACATTTAGAGAGCATTCCCGAAACATAATTACTACTCTAAATGTTAAAGACACTTGCAAAAATAAAATAAAATAAAATAAAATAAAATAAAATAAAATAAAGTAAAATAAAATAAAATAAAGTAAATAGCTTCATGGATGTCATGGCATACATTATAGTAGATGTTACCCACAATGTATGGTAGGATAAATTTGCCCAAGTGGGTGGTTCTAACAACCTGTCCTGTATGTAGCCAAAAGTTCTTGTAATTATATATTGACCTGGTTCCTATAACCGTACCCTTCCAACAATATGAATAAAGTAAATAAGAAAATGGTTATGTACCAATCCTGCCCAAGTGGATGAAAAGTGACCATTACTGCTCATTGTTGGATGTTGTCTCATTCTGCGCTTGTGCGGTTCTCACAGTTAAGGTACAAATAAACAAGACTTCATTCTATGAAGTGCTCATCTGTCTACTCCTGAACTCATTCAGTGTGAAAAAGGGACCTTTGTGAAAAAGTGAAATAAGTGCAGTTAAAGCCATGATCAGACACCTTACTCTTCTTGCCGATAGGAAGGAAAGTAACATCACAAGATAGCCGCTTGCATATATTAACCAAGATGTAGAGAAAGTTCATCACTGGAGTGCAAAGATTTGAAGTTGAAATGAACAATGTACTTGGACTCCAATACACTCAGTTTGTGTTCTCTATTCCTGCCCTGATATCAGGCCGGATAGCATCAATTACCACAAGTCTGAGTAGTTTTTAATTTTAAAAGTGTAACTCAGAAAAATGTCTTGCAACAGGGTACTGTTGATCATTGTGTCTAGTAGCTCTCATGTGTTCAAGTGCACACTTCTTTGCTTTATGGATGTGTGAGAAAGTAGCCTCTTTCTAGCCTTGTTACCCCCACTTTTGGCCTGTTTGTGAGTGTATGTCAGGATGTTTGTCACTGTTTTCACTGTCTCACTGGGGTCCTGATGGCTAGGCCCCAGTGCTCATAGTGAAAACACTATGGGCCTGATTCTAACTTTGGAGGACGGTGTTAAACCGTCCCAAAAGTGGCGGATATACCACCTACCGTATTACGAGTTCCATAGGATATAATGGACTCGTAATACGGTAGGTGGTATATCCGCCACTTTTGGGACGGTTTAACACCGTCCTCCAAAGTTAGAATCAGGCCCTATGTTTTCAGTATGTTTGTTATGTGTCACTGGGACCCTGCTAGTCAGGACCCCAGTGCTCATAAGGTTGTGGCCTATATGTATGTGTCACTGGGACCCTGTCACACAGGGCCCCAGTGCTCATAGGTGTGCATGTATGTGTTCCCTGTGTGGTGCCTAACTGTCTCACTGAGGCTCTGCTAACCAGAACCTCAGTGGTTATGCTCTCTCATTTCTTTCCAAATTGTCACTAACAGGCTAGTGACCATTTATACCAATTTACATTGGCTTACTGGAACACCCTTATAATTCCCTAGTATATGGTACTAAGGTACCCAGGGTATTGGGGTTCCAGGAGATCCCTATGGGCTGCAGCATTTCTTTTGCCACCCATAGGGAGCTCTGACAATTCTTACACAGGCCTGCCACTGCAGCCTGAGTGAAATAACGTCCACGTTATTTCACAGCCATTTTACACTGCACTTAAGTAACTTATAAGTCACCTATATGTCTAACCTTTACCTGGTAAAGGTTAGGTGCAAAGTTACTTAGTGTGAGGGCACCCTGGCACTAGCCAAGGTGCCCCCACATTGTTCAGAGCCAATTCCCTGAACTTTGTGAGTGCGGGGACACCATTACACGCGTGCACTACATATAGGTCACTACCTATATGTAGCTTCACAATGGTAACTCCGAATATGGCCATGTAATATGTCTATGATCATGGAATTGCCCCCTCTATGCCATCCTGGCATAGTTGGCACAATCCCATGATCCCAGTGGTCTGTAGCACAGACCCTGGTACTGCCAAACTGCCCTTCCTGGGGTTTCACTGCAGCTGTTGCTGCTGCCAACCCCTCAGACAGGCATCTGCCCTCCTGGGGTCCAGCCAGGCCTGGCCCAGGATGGCAGAACAAAGAACTTCCTCTGAGAGAGGGTGTGACACCCTCTCCCTTTGGAAAATGGTGTGAAGGCAGGGGAGGAGTAGCCTCCCCCAGCCTCTGGAAATGCTTTGTTGGGCACAGATGTGCCCAATTCTGCATAAGCCAGTCTACACCGGTTCAGGGACCCCTTAGCCCCTGCTCTGGCGCGAAACTGGACAAAGGAAAGGGGAGTGACCACTCCCCTGACCTGCACCTCCCCTGGGAGGTGTCCAGAGCTCCTCCAGCGTGCTCCAGACCTCTGCCATCTTGGAAACAGAGGTGCTGCTGGCACACTGGACTGCTCTGAGTGGCCAGTGCCACCAGGTGACGTCAGAGACTCCTGCTGATAGGTTCCTTCAGGGGTTAGTAGCCTATCCTCTCTCCTAGGTAGCCAAACCCTCTTTTCTGGCTATTTAGGGTCTCTGTGGAAACTTTAGATAACGAATGCAAGAGCTCATCCGAGTTCCTCTGCATCTCTCTCTTCACCTTCTGATAAGGAATCGACTGCTGACCGCGCTGGAAGCCTGCAAACCTGCAACATAGTAGCCAAGACGACTACTGCAACTCTGTAACGCTGATCTTGCCGCCTTCTTGACTGTTTTCCTGCTTGTGCATGCTGTGGGGGTAGCCTGCCTCCTCTCTGCACCAGAAGCTCCGAAGAAATCTCCTGTGGGTCGACGGAATCTTCCCCCTGCAACCGCAGGCACCAAAAAGCTGCATTACCTGTCCCTTGGGTCTCCTCTCAGCACAACGAGCGAGGTCCCTCGAATCCAGCGACTCTGTCCAAGTGACCCCCACAGTCCAGTGACTCTTCAGTCCAAGTTTGGTGGAGGTAAGTCCTTGCCTCACCTCGCTGGGCTGCATTGCTGGGAACCGCGACTTTGCAGCTACTCCGGCCCCTGTGCATTTCCGGTGGAAATCCTTTGTGCACAGCCAAGCCTGGGTCCACGGCACTCTAACCTGCATTGCACGACTTTCTAAGTTGGTCTCCGGCAACGTGGGACTCCTTTGTGCAACTTCGGCAAGCACAGTTTCACGCATCCTCGTAGTGCCTGTTTCTGGCACTTCTCCGGGTGCTACCTGCTTCAGTGAGGGCTCTTTGTCTTGTTCGACGTCCCCTCTCTCTTCAGGTCCAATTTGCGACCTCCTGGTCCCTCCTGGGCCCCAGCAGCGTCCAAAAACGCCAAACGCACGATTTGCAGCTAGCAAGGCTTGTTGGCGTTTTTTTGGCGGGAAAACACTTCTGCACGACTCTCCACGGCGAGAGGGATCCGTCCACCAAAGGGGAAATCTCTAGCCCTTTTTGTTCCTGCAGAAACTTCAGCTTCTTCTGTCCAGTTGAAGCATCTTTGCAACCGCAGCTGGCATTTCCTGGGCATCTGCCCATCTCCGACTTGCTTGTGACTTTTGGACTTGGTCCCCTTGTTCCACAGGTACCCTAGATTGGAAATCCACAGTTGTTGCATTGCTGGTTTGTGTCTTTCCTGCATTATTCCTCTAACACGACTTCTTTGTCCTTAGGGGAACTTTAGTGCACTTTGCACTCACTTTTCAGGGTCTTGGGGAGTTTTTTTTTTCTAAATCTCACTATTTTCTAATAGTCCCAGCGACCCTCTACAAGGTCACATAGGTTTGGGGTCCATTCGTGGTTCGCATTCCACTTTTGGAGTATATGGTTTGTGTTGCCCCTATCCCTATGTTTCCCCATTGCATCCTATTGTAACTATACATTGTTTGCACTGTTTTCTAAGACTATACTGCATATTTTTGCTATTGTGTATATATATCTTGTGTATATTTCCTATCCTCTCACTGAGGGTACACTCTAAGATACTTTGGCATATTGTCATAAAAATAAAGTACCTTTATTTTTAGTATAACTGAGTATTGTGTTTTCTTATGATATTGTGCATATGACACTAGGTGGTACTGTAGTAGCTTCACACGTCTCCTAGTTCAGCCTAAGCTGCTCTGCTAAGCTACCATTATCTATCAGCCTAAGCTGCTAGACACCCTATACACTAATAAGGGATAACTGGGCCTGGTGCAAGGTGCAAGTACCCCTTGGTACTCACTACAAGCCAGTCCAGCCTCCTACATTGGTTGTGCAGTGGTGGGATAAGTGCTTGAGACTACTTACCACTCTTGTCATTGTACTTTTCATAAGAGAAAAATATACAAAACAAGGTCAGTGTATATACACATAGCCAAAAAGTTTTGCATTTCCTCTTTTCACTCTTTTCTAAGTGCTGAAAAGTACCTCTAAACTTTCAAAAAAGTTCTTAAAAGTTTAAAAAGTTTTTTTCTGTCTTTCCAAAAAGTTCTGAAAACTTTTTTCTCTTTTTCTATCACTTTAACTCTCTCTAAAAATGTCTGGCACAGGCCAAAGTGTTGATCTGTCCAAACTTGCATATGACAACCTTAGCTGGAAAAGAGCAAGGAGTCTCTGTATAGAGAGAGGTTTGAGTGTAGGGAAGAATCCTTCCTTGGAACTGTTACTTAACATGCTTAGAGAACAGGATAAGGCCATAGGTGCCTCATCTGTTGAAAAAGTACCTAATAGTTCTCAATCTGATTCAGGGACTCCCCCAGGAAAAGATTCAGGAAAGAAACTTCCTAGCCTGCCCATTACTAGACAATCTAGCATAAATGGTAATGATGATGAGCCACACCATATAAATAGTGTTGTCTCACATCATAGCAAAAGCATTTATTCTCACCATACTGGTAGTAATGTTTCTGTAAACCAAGCTGTTAGGGTGGCTTCTGTAAGGGACAGGTCTCCTTCTGTTCATTTCCATCATAGCTCTGTTTCTAGAAATGTCCCTCCCACCAACCCTGATGACAGAATGTTAGAGAGGGAACTCAATAAGTTGAGGATGGAACAAACCAGACTGAAGCTTAAAAAGCAACAGCTGGATTTGGATAGACAGTCTTTTGAATTAGAGAAGGAAAGACAGAAGTTGGGTTTAGATACCCATGGTGGCAGCAGCAGTATTCCCCATAGTCATCCTGCAAAAGAGCATGATTCCAGGAATCTGCACAAGATAGTTCCCCCTTATAAGGAGGGGGTTGACATTAACAAGTGGTTTGCTGCACTTGAGAGGGCCTGTGTTGTACAGGAGGTCCCTCAAAGGCAGTGGGCTGCTATCCTATGGCTATCATTTAGTGGAAAAGGTAGGGATAGGCTCCTTACTGTGAAAGAAAATGATGCCAATAATTTTACAGTTCTTAAGAATGCACTCCTGGATGGTTATGGCTTAACCACTGAACAGTACAGGATAAAGTTCAGAGAGACCAAAAAGGAGTCTTCACAAGACTGGGTTGATTTCATTGACCATTCAGTGAAGGCCTTGGAGGGGTGGTTACATGGCAGTAAAGTTACTGATTATGAAAGCCTGTATAACACAATCCTGAGAGAGCATATACTTAATAATTGTGTGTCTGATTTGTTGCACAAGTACCTGGTAGACTCTGATCTGACCTCTCCCCAAGAATTGGGAAAGAAGGCAGACAAATGGGTCAGAACAAGGGTGAACAGAAAAGTTCATACAGGGGTTGACAAAGATGGCAATAAGAAGAAAGATGGTGAAAAATCTCAAGATAAGCATGGGGATAAGGGTAAAACCAAAGATCCCACTTCAAATCTTAAACACTCTTCAGAGGGTGGGGATAAAACTAATTATTCCTCTTCTTCTCAACCCACACACATTAAAAAGCCTTGGTGCTTTGTGTGTAAAAATAGAGGCCATAGGCCAGGGGATAAGTCCTGTCCAGGTAAACCCCCTGAGCCTACCACCACTAATACATCAAGCTCTAGTGCCCCTAGCAGTAGTGGTACTAGTGGTGGGACTGCTGGCAACAGTCAAACAAAGGGTGTAGTTGGGTTCACTTATGGGTCCATCATAGAAACTGGGGTAGTCAGTCCCAAGACAGTTTCTGTCACACCTAGTGGCATTGGCCTTGCCACACTGGCTGCTTGTCCCCTTACAATGGATAAGTACAGGCAGACAGTTTCAATAAATGGTGTTGAGGCCTTGGCCTACAGGGACACAGGTGCCAGTTTCACTTTGGTGACTGAAAACCTAGTGCACCCTGATCAACACATCATTGGACAACAGTATAAGATTATTGATGTCCATAACTCCACTAAGTTTCTTCCCTTAGCTATAATTCAGTTTAGTTGGGGTGGAGTTACTGGCCCTAAGCAGGTGGTGGTATCACCTAGCTTACCTGTCTCTTAGGTAATGACCTAGAGGCCTCAGGTTGGGCTGATGTAGAGTTTTATGCCCATGCAGCCATGCTGGGCATCCCTGAGGAATTGTTCCCTCTCATTTCTACTGAAATGAAAAAGCAAAGGAGAGAAGGCCTGAAAACTCAGGAACCCTCTCCATCAACAGGTAAAAAGGGTATCACAGTATCCCCTAACCACCCTACCATTCAGGATACCATTCCTGTGGTGGGAGAAACCTCTCCTGGGGTGGCACCTGTTCCAAGGGAATCATCAGTTGGCAAAACTGTACTCCCTGAGGTGGAAGTACCTCTCTGTGGGATAACTAACATTGGTGAGAAAAAGAGCACCATTTTAGTTAACATGGAGCATCCCTCCAACCCTCCCAGAGAAACTTTAGTGCAGAAACTCTGCACTGCCTCACAACACTTAGGACAGCATCCCTGCCCTAGTGTGGAGCTGATAGGACAGCATCCCTGCCCTGATCCAACCCAAGAGAAACAGCATCCCTGTTCTCTCTTCCAGCCATATGGACAAAGTTTTTGCCCAGCTATGGCTTTTCTGAGACAGCATCCCTGTCTGGCATTTCCATCACTACAAATAGGTTCAGTGGACAATTCCCACTGCTCTAAACTAAAACTTACTGATAGAAACTCTGAAAATACATCTTCACATTGTTGCTTAGCTAAAAAACTTCAAACAGGGTGGTTTACATCCCCACAGGGAAGTAACCATATAGTGGATGATAAAGGGAGTAACCAGTCTATTGCAGAGCTACTCTCTACTTATCACGACTTAGACAATAAAGTCTCAACTGGCCAAGGTTAGCCTTATTGTCCTTCGTTTGGGGGGGGGTTGTGTGAGAAAGTAGCCTCTTTCTAGCCTTGTTACCCCCACTTTTGGCCTGTTTGTGAGTGTATGTCAGGATGTTTGTCACTGTTTTCACTGTCTCACTGGGGTCCTGATGGCTAGGCCCCAGTGCTCATAGTGAAAACACTATGGCCCTCATTCTGACCTTGGCGGGCGGCGGAGGCCGCCCGCCAAAGTCCCGCCGTCAGATTACCGTTCCGCGGTCGAAAGACCGCGGCGGTAATTCTGACTTTCCCGCTGGGCTGGCGGGCGGTCGCCTTCAGACCGCCCGCCAGCCCAGCGGGAAAGAGGCTTCCACGATGAAGCCGGCTCGGAATCGAGCCGGCGGAGTGGAAGCTGTGCGACGGGTGCAGTTGCACCCGTCGCGTATTTCACTGTCTGCGCAGCAGACAGTGAAATACATGTAGGGGCCCTCTTACGGGGGCCCCTGCAATGCCCATGCCAGTGGCATGGGCACTGCAGGGGCCCCCAGGGGCCCCGCGACCCCCCCTACCGCCATCCGGATCCCGGCGGTCGGACCGCCGGGATCTGGATGGCGGTAGGGGGGGTCGGAATCCCCGCGGCGGTGCAGCAAGCTGCGCCGCCGTGGAGGATTCAATGGGGCGGCGGTACACTGGCGGGAGCCCGCCAGTGGTGCCGGTCCGACCGCGGCTTTACCGCCGCGGTCGGAATCCCCATTGGAGCACCGCCGGCCTGTCGGCGGTGCTCCCGCGGTCCTCCGCCCTGGCGGTCAAAGACCGCCAGGGTCAGAATGACCACCTATGTTTTCAGTATGTTTGTTATGTGTCACTGGGACCCTGCTAGTCAGGACCCCAGTGCTCATAAGGTTGTGGCCTATATGTATGTGTCACTGGGACCCTGTCACACAGGGCCCCAGTGCTCATAGGTGTGCATGTATGTGTTCCCTGTGTGGTGCCTAACTGTCTCACTGAGGCTCTGCTAACCAGAACCTCAGTGGTTATGCTCTCTCATTTCTTTCCAAATTGTCACTAACAGGCTAGTGACCATTTATACCAATTTACATTGGCTTACTGGAACACCCTTATCATTCCCTAGTATATGGTACTAAGGTACCCAGGGTATTGGGGTTCCAGGAGATCCCTATGGGCTGCAGCATTTCTTTTGCCACCCATAGGGAGCTCTGACAATTCTTACACAGGCCTGCCACTGTAGCCTGAGTGAAATAACGTCCACGTTATTTCACAGCCATTTTACACTGCACTTAAGTAACTTATAAGTCACCTATATGTCTAACCTTTACCTGGTAAAGGTTAGGTGCAAAGTTACTTAGTGTGAGGGCACCCTGGCACTAGCCAAGGTGCCCCCACATTGTTCAGAGCCAATTCCCTGAACTTTGTGAGTGCGGGGACACCATTACACGCGTGCACTACATATAGGTCACTACCTATATGTAGCTTCACAATGGTAACTCCGAATATGGCCATGTAATATGTCTATGATCATGGAATTGCCCCCTCAATGCCATCCTGGCATAGTTGGCACAATCCCATGATCCCAGTGGTCTGTAGCACAGACCCTGGTACTGCCAAACTGCCCTTCCTGGGGTTTCACTGCAGCTGTTGCTGCTGCCAACCCCTCAGACAGGCATCTGCCCTCCTGGGGTCCAGCCAGGCCTGGCCCAGGATGGCAGAACAAAGAACTTCCTCTGAGAGAGGGTGTGACACCCTCTCCCTTTGGAAAATGGTGTGAAGGCAGGGGAGGAGTAGCCTCCCCCAGCCTCTGGAAATGCTTTGTTGGGCACAGATGTGCCCAATTCTGCATAAGCCAGTCTACACCGGTTCAGGGACCCCTTAGCCCCTGCTCTGGAGCGAAACTGGACAAAGGAAAGGGGAGTGACCACTCCCCTGACCTGCACCTCCCCTGGGAGGTGTCTAGAGCTCCTCCAGTGTGCTCCAGACCTCTGCCATCTTGGAAACAGAGGTGCTGCTGGCACACTGGACTGCTCTGAGTGGCCAGTGCCACCAGGTGACGTCAGAGACTCCTGCTGATAGGCTCCTTCAGGTGTTAGTAGCCTATCCTCTCTCCTAGGTAGCCAAACCCTCTTTTCTGGCTATTTAGGGTCTCTGTCTCTGGGGAAACTTTAGATAACGAATGCAAGAGCTCATCCGAGTTCCTCTGCATCTCTCTCTTCACCTTCTGATAAGGAATCGACTGCTGACCACGCTGGAAGCCTGCAAACCTGCAACATAGTAGCCAAGACGACTACTGCAACTCTGTAACGCTGATCCTGCCGCCTTCTCGACTGTTTTCCTGCTTGTGCATGCTGTGGGGGTAGCCTGCCTCCTCTCTGCACCAGAAGCTCCGAAGAAATCTCCCGTGGGTCGACGGAATCTTCCCCCTGCAACCGCAGGAACCAAAAAGCTGCATTACCGGTCCCTTGGGTCTCCTCTCAGCACGACGAGCGAGGTCCCTCGAATCCAGCGACTCTGTCCAAGTGACCCCCACAGTCCAGTGACTCTTCAGTCCAAGTTTGGTGGAGGTAAGTCCTTGCCTCACCTCGCTGGGCTGCATTGCTGGGAACCACGACTTTGCAGCTACTCCGGCCCCTGTGCACTTCCGGCGGAAATCCTTTGTGCACAGCCAAGCCTGGGTCCACGGCACTCTAACCTGTATTGCACGACTTTCTAAGTTGGTCTCCGGCAACGTGGGACTCCTTTGTGCAACTTCGGCGAGCACTGTTTCACGCATCCTTGTAGTGCCTGTTTCTGGCACTTCTCCGGGTGCTACCTGCTTTAGTGAGGACTCTTTGTCTTGCTCCATGTCCCCTCTCTCTTCAGGTCTAATTTACGACCTCCTGGTCCCTCCTGGGCCCCAGCAGCGTCCAAAAATGCCAAACACACACTATTTGCAGCTAGCAAGGCTTGTTGGCGTTCTTTCGGCGGGAAAACACTTCTGCACAACTCTCCACGGCGAGAGGGATCCGTCCACCAAAGGGGAAGTCTCTAGCCCTTTTCGTTCCTGCAGAAACCTCAGCTTCTTCTGTCCAGTCGAAGCTTCTTTGCAACCGCAGCTGGCATTTCCTGGGCATCTGCCCATCTCCGACTTGCTTGTGACTTTTGGACTTGGTCCCCTTGTTCCACAGGTACCCTAGATTGGAAATCCACAGTTGTTGCATTGCTGGTTTGTGTCTTTCCTGCATTATTCCTCTAACACGACTTCTTTGTCCTTAGGGGAACTTTAGTGCACTTTGCACTCACTTTTCAGGGTCTTGGGGAGGGTTATTTTTCTAACTCTCACTATTTTCTAATAGTCCCAGCGACCCTCTACAAGGTCACATAGGTTTGGGGTCCATTCGTGGTTCGCATTCCACTTTTGGAGTATATGGTTTGTGTTGCCCCTATCCCTATGTTTCCCCATTGCATCCTATTGTAACTATACATTGTTTGCACTGTTTTCTAAGACTATACTGCATATTTTTGCTATTGTGTATATATATCTTGTGTATATTTCCTATCCTCTCACTGAGGGTACACTCTAAGATACTTTGGCATATTGTCATAAAAATAAAGTACCTTTATTTTTAGTATAACTGTGTATTGTGTTTTCTTATGATATTGTGCATATGACACTAGGTGGTACTGTAGTAGCTTCACACGTCTCCTAGTTCAGCCTAAGCTGCTCTGCTAAGCTACCATTATCTATCAGCCTAAGCTGCTAGACACCCTATACACTAATAAGGGATAACTGGGCCTGGTGCAAGGTGCAAGTACCCCTTGGTACTCACTACAAGCCAGTCCAGCCTCCTACAGGATGGTACTACCTATGTATATTTTATCACATGGACAGATGAGGCGATATACACAGTAATCGATGTTACTGTTGAAATTTCCTCTGATCATATGCTGTCGCCAGAAGGTAGTTATAGTTAGGACCATGTTTCCATAGAAAAAACTTTTTTTGCCTTGATCTTTGGCACCATTTGACAAATCTTCACAACATTTTCCAAAAAAAGTGTTCCTGAGAATCTTGTTGTACATGGGAAGTTTCAGGCTGATTTGTCTAGCAGGGGCCGAGAAACAAGGGGGTAAACAAGTGTGTTTCCTTATTATACTTCCCATAGGGATTTTGAACACAGCTACAGCCGAATGGCTGGATGGAACTACACCAAATTTAACAAAAAGGTAGCTTTTGGTCCAGAAAGAAGCCTTTTTGTTGTTTGGTGAAAATCTGTTCAGTAGTTTTTTAGATGTTAAAAGAAAACTAAATATAGATATCTGGAGGCACAAACAATTCAAAAATATACTTGCGGCGCATTTGCGAACTCTTAAGCCACAGGAATGCTTCATGGGCTGGCTGCAACCTGATCTGAAAGTTGTGGCCCCCATTTTGTAAAATGGGGAATGCTCTCTGAGAATGAAATGAGGTGGGAAAAAAGGACAAGGTGGGCTTAGGGGTCAGGGTGGAGGTACTCTCACCCCATTAATAAATTGGAAAGTGATATTGTGACAGGTCATGCGTTTTAAAAATGCAAAGGTTGTATTTTTTCAACATGGGTATTGGTGAATCCACCGTGATGTCCAGCGTGGCCCCATGTATTGTTGAGATGAATTTGCAAATATCAGGAACACACAAAAAAAACACATTGGCACACAGAATGACCCACTCATAAAACCTTGCACATACTCACAAAGGCACTCAGACACTCATGCACCCACTCACAGACACACTCAGACACTCATGCTCCCACTCACACACCCAATATGAGACTCATGCATGCACTCATAGACCCACTCAGACACTCATGGACCCACTGAGAGACTCATGCACCCACTCAGACATCCACTCAGGCAGTCATGCATGCACTTGCAGACCCACTCAGACCCTCATGCACCCACTCACAGACCCACTTAATGACTCCTGCACCCACTCACTGACTCACTCCAACACTCATGCACCCAGTCAAAGACCCTCTCAGCTAGTCATGCATGTACTTGCAGACTCACTCAGACACTCACAAACACACTTTCAGGCCACTCAGACACTAATGCACACACTCCAGGACCCACTCAGACCCTCATGCACCCACTCACAGACCTACTCAGTGACTCATGCACCCACTCATGGACCCACTCTGACACTCATGCACCTAGTCACAGTCCCACGTAGACCCTCACAACTCACTCACAGACCCACTCAGACAATGATGCACCCACTCACAGGCCCACTCAGTAACTCATGCACCAGCTGTCAGATCCAGTCAGCCAGTCACATACCTAATCACAGACTCATTCAGACACTGATGTTCCCACTCACAGACCCACTCAGCCAGTAATGCACCCACTCACAAACTCACTGAAACACTCACTCACCCACTCACACACCCACTCAGCCAGTCATGCATCCACTCACAGATCCACTCATATACTCATGCACCCAGTCACAGACCCAGTGAGATATTCACACATATACTCACAGACCCACTCAGAAACTGACACACCCAGTCACAGACCCACTCAAACACTGATGTACCCACTCACTCACCCACTCATACACACACACACTCACAACCCAGTCCAACTCTCATTGTGGTGTACTAAATGATTGAAGTAATAGTAACATATAAAAGTGGTGCTAAGCAGTGAATTCATGCTTTTGTTTTGTGTATTCAGAACAGATTGACAAATTTTAAAAAGAGTGAAAAAATGTTAAAATAAAATGACTTAGTGATTGGGAAAAAGAGTGGCTCTTAGAAGAGCCTTTGTGTTTCTTGTGTAGAAGTTTAATAGACCCGCTGTTCCGCCCTGGGCACTAGCACCGCAAAGCATTGGACAGCACCTGCAGTGCAGCATCTTTTGCCTGCTATGCCCCCTGGTTTCCTTTTAGGCATTGCTGGCCTACTTTTTTCTGGCCCCATGCCTTGATGGCCTTGCTCTCTTCAGGATCCCCGCTCACTTCACTTCCTGCCTCTTAGGCCCCTGGGTTTCCTGTCTTTTCTCTCTCACCCTCCCACTGAGACTCCCACCCGCCCCTTCCTAGCCAGGATCTATTTAAGGGCACGTGCAGAGGACATGCAACGAGGGCACCGAAGCACCAGGACCTATGGATCTGCAGTCCACGCCTGGACTGGGCCCAGAGCCAGTGCCCCTGGATCTGCAGTCCACGCCCAGACCGTGCCCAGCACCCGGAGCGGAGCCCTGGATCTGCAGCCTGCACCCAGACCACGCCCAGCACCAGGACCCCTGGATCTGCAGCCCATACCCTGACTGAGCTTAGAGCTAGTACCCCTGGATCTGCCATTGCCGGGCACCAGTACTCATCTGACAAGATCAAAAACCTTAGACCCAAGGCCTTCAACCCCAACTATGGCATTGCCTCGCTCTGATGCACCAAAGTTCCATTCTCCTGCCACCATTACCACTTCTCCTACAATGCAGGAACCACCGCAAGTTCCACCCAGTATAAGCCCTTCCACAGACCTTAACTCAACTGCACACTACTAAACACCTAATCCCTCTGTAAGCATGCCGTAGAAATCTGGAACACCATCATCGACCTCACACCCGACATAATGTTCATTACCAAATCATGACTCACCCCCACATTGACACTGGACATCGCCACCGCAATGCCCTCCAGATACAAGACCACCCTAACAGGCACCACATAGGCATTGCCATCATTCACAATGACTCCCTCCACTGCTTCACCTTGGACGACGACAAAACTCCGATCCTGAGACACCTCAACTTCCCGATCAAAGCCAATGCCAAAACCACAATCAGAGGAATCCTCGCCTATAGGCCCCTAGGCCCCTAGCACAGCTTTTGCAACTCCATCTCAGATTTCACAGCCCCCTGCCCCCGGCTATCGACTCTAAGCACTTCATCTTCTTGGGGACCTCAACTTCCACCTGGAGTATCTATATGACTTTAACTCTGTCTCCCTCCTTGAGAACATGAGGATCATCGGCCTCTCTTAACTCGTCAATGCCCCCACACAGTCTGGACCCCATCTTCTCCAAGAGCAACAGAGTCAAGTTCTCCCACACTACTGACTTAACATGGACTGACCACCACATCATCCACTTCACCATTGAGAGAAGGCCAGAAGCACCAACGAGACCACCAACCCTCCCCTGCTGCAACTGGAGCAAAATTACAAACACAGCCTGGATCTCCATCCTCAAAGAAGCAAGACCCATCACTGCAGACACACTCAAACACAGCTTCCAAAACTTCACCAACTGGATCATATCAGCTGCTGAATCCTTAGTCCCCCTGAAGTGCACCACCAATAAGAAACCCACCAACCAGGCATGGTGATTCACCCCAAAATTCCTAAGCCTCAAAAGCCACTGCAGGAAACTAGAGTGACACTGGCACAGCAACAACGCCCCTTCAACTTCGACTCTTTGAAGACTGCCCTCAACAGCTAACACCACTGTTTCAGGGAGACTAAGAAAGAATCACTAAACGCCTGCATCGAGGCCAGCATCAACCACACCAAAGAATTATGCAGAGAATTCTCCTGCCCATCTGCCACAGAGAACACTATCCACCCCTCCCAAGCACTCTGTGACGGACTTCTTTCACCACAAGATTGCCAACATCTATGCAACTTCAACTCCCTGCCCACTGATCTCGACTACCTCCACAACGCAACCCACACCTCTCCATCTCACTGGATCTCTGGATGGAAACAGCTCTCCATGAAGACACTATTGCCATCATAAACTCCATCCACTCTGGATCCCCCACTGACCTAAGCCTGCACCACTTTTACAACCTGGGAAGAGAAGTAAACCAGAGCCTCCCTCACAGAAATCCTCAACACCTCCATCTCCACAGCCACCGTCCCCAACATCTGGAAGCATGGCGAGGTCAAGCCCCTCTTGAAGAAACCCTCAGCTGTTGCTAATGAGCTCAAAAACTACCACCCTATCTCGCTCATCCCTTTCCCTGCCAAAGTCTTAGAAAAAGTCATCAATCACCAGCTCAGGGACTTCCTCAAAGATAATTCCCAATCCTGCTTCCGGCCCAACCAATGTACCGAGTCTGCCCTGATTGCAGAAACCAATAATATCAGACACCTCCTCAACTTAGGAGAAACAGCAGCCCTCATCCTCCTCAACATATCTGCTGCCTTCGACACCATCTCCCACCACACCCTCAAAACCAGACTACACAACATTGGCATCCAAGACAAAGCACTCCACTGGATCGCCTCTTTTGTCTCCGGCCATGCGCAGAGGATCCTCCTCCTCCCTTTGTCTCTGTACCCAAAGACATCACCTGTGGCGTTCCACAGGGCTCCTCCCTCAGTCCCACCATCTTCAACACCTACATGACTCTACTGACTGACATCACATGCACCCACGGCATGAACATCATCTCCCACGCCAATGACACCCAGCTTGTCTTATCCTTCATCAATGACACCTCCACCAAATGAAGGAACTTCCAAAACACCATAACTGAAATCACCATCTGGATGAGGACCAACTGCCTCAAGCTAAATTCGGGCAAGAAAGAAATCTGCATCTTTGGGAACAAGCCCTCCAACAGGGATGCCACATGGTGGCCCGCCACTCTAAGCCCCCACCTACCCCTACCAACCATGCATGCAATCTCGGCATTATATTGGACACCCAGCTCACCATGAAACAACAGATCAACACCGTCTCCTCTTCCTGCTTCAACACGTGCCTTATGCTTTACAAGATCTTCCAAAGGATCACCATTGCGGCCAAGAAGACAGCCACCCATGCCCTCATCTCCAGCTGCCTTGACTATGCTAACGCCCTCTACGCCGGAACAACAGAGCATATCCTGGACCTCTTCCAGACAATATAGAACATGGCAGCAAGACTCATCCTCGACCTACCCAGAAGAACCAGCATCCGTCCCCACCTCGGGCCCTCCACTGGCTCCCCATCCAGTAAAGGTGCCACTTCAAGCTCCTCACGCACTCCTACAAAACCATTCATGACATTGGACCTGCCTATATGAACAATAGCATCACATTCCACCAATCCACAAGAGAGCTCTGCTCTGCCAACCTTGCTCTAGCCTAGGTCCCCCGCATCTGACAAGAATGCCTCAGTGACCCCTCCGTCTCTCACCTCACTACCAAGTCCTAGAACAACCTGCCTCTTTACCTGCACACCTCCCCTTCTCTGGAAGACTTCAGAAGACAGCTGAAGACATGGCTTTTTAACCTCCATCACCAGCCACAGATGGCCAAGGCGCACAAACTCCCCCCAACGCCTGGAGATCCCCCGGGCTGACAAGTTAGCACTCTACAATTCTTTGTGATTGATTAACTGATTTATAACTATAGGATGCAACATTTAAAGTAGGTGAAACAACCCCTGTCACCTTTGTCTATGAAGTGAACACCATCACTTCTATAAATTCTATCTGTGTCAAAGCGGAGGTTGTTATTGTAGCTAGTTGTTATGATCTCTGAGGAATGCAAAAACAGTTTTATGAACATGTTTTCTTGCTTTGTCTATCTGTAGACAGAATTTGGTAGACCATTTCCATTTCTGGCTTTGGCATATGTTGGACGATACAAAGGCAGTGTGAGGAAAACGTATAATTAATTCTGCAAAGGTATCCTTCATTAGGATTTCCAATCCTATCTCTGAAAGTGTGCCAGGTCATTACCACCACAGTGTGCATTCATGAGGAGAGGGGGTTGGTAAACTCAAATGCTTTTTTACCAAAGGCAGCAATTGATGGCACCTGAAACCTCTCTGGCCAGACCATTTTTTCTCCACATTTGACAAACCCAAGTCTCTGTGAATTCCACTCTTTCTATTATACTCACCAGCCCAAAACACAAAGCTCTGCCCTACACTGTGAGCTTTTTGAAGAGAAGGATGGATATCTCACAGGAGAAGGCTGCAAAATAATTAGATTTTTGAATAGTGAAAGGCAGTTAAATTTGAAGGAGCATTTGTTTTAAAAAAAAGAAGAAGAAATTCAATTGTATGATTTTAATACTCAAATACTTAAACTGAGGTTGTGATTATCAAAACTAAGAAAGTACATCTGTGAATGGCTGTGTTTCGAAAAAAGTAATGTATTGTTTGATATGCTTACATTTGCTAAGAGTCAAGCACACCTGCAGAATTATAGTTTGAAGAGTAATGTGCAGTTTCACTTTTGACCTAGTAGTTTACTGGGTTGCTATACAAACCCTGCCAAAGGACTGTTGGGGGTAAGGTGTTGAAGAAATAGTACTAAATTTAAGTGGAATTAAATGTCTTTTCAGTTTTTTTACTAGAATGATTACATGTTTTCCTAATGGAGAGTTGTACTGGATGTGCAGTATAACTGTAACGTTTACAAAAATTAAGTTAGCTATGATTTTAAATCCCTGCAAATATTTGTGAATTTGTCGCAAAGTTACACAGGGGTCCTCGGTGAGGGCCGTGAAGAAATTGTGAATAATGACACATAGCATACCATTTTAAATTACTCAAAGAAGTGAAGAAACGGTTAAGGAGCAATAGCCATTCAAAACTGCATTAAAGAAAGGTAAAAAGGGACAGCTTCTTTGGATCTGTTGACAATTGCAGTTTAAAAGAGTGCAAAGCTGAAAAGGCTGCCATTAATGGTTGCTTGGTGTGAGAGTGTCATGCCATTGTTATGCTTAGTTTTAATATTTTCTAAGAGATTTGAAAGCATCTACCAAGAGCAGAAAAACTAAGATTTTGATCAACAAACTCAATTTACAAGTATTTAAAATATATTATATTATAATAGCAATGTATATCTCAGGTTTACAAACAATGTATGTAAAATACAGTAATCTACAAGTGGTTGTGTAACTCTTGTTTTATATATATATTATATATATATATATATGTATATATATATATATATATACATATATATATATATATGTTTAATTTTGTCATCTTTGATAATCAGATATACAGACAGACCCAAGGGACAGCAATGGGTACCTGTTTCGCTCCCAGCTATGCAGGTTTATACATGGGCTGGTGGGAGGAACAAGTGGTATACAACAGTCAGCAGTTTGAGGAACATGTAGTCATGTGGGTACGTTTCATTGATGACATATTTTGCATCTAGAAGGGAAGCAAAGCGCAGGCTATGACATTTGTAGAGGGTCTGAATCAAAATCATTTGAACTTACGGTTTACAGCACAAATTCATGCTACTCAAATTGAATTTTTGGATCTTTAATTAGAAGTGAGAGAATCTAAGTTGGTTACTTTACTGTTTCGTAAGAAGACAGCAGGCAACAGCTTATCACATGCAAAAAGTTGTCACCCCAAGAAGTTAATAGAGAGCATACCTTATGGTGAGTTACTAAGAGCAAGGAGGAATTGCAGTGAAAAGGAAGATTTTTTTGAGGATATGAAGGTTATGAGGAGTAGATTTTTAGAAAGGGGTTACTCCAACAAATCTATTAAGAGTGCGTGTGATAAGGTTTTGTCAACTAATCAGGAGAAAGCATTAATTCCACACACCAAGAAATTCTTGGATCCCCAACAGTCAGTGAGATTTATCACATACTTCCATAATCAATCATGGGAACTGAGGAACAGTTTGAATAAATGTTAGAATATATTAATGGCTGATGAAGTAGTTAGGACATTTGTGGACAATAAAGCTCAAATTACTTTTAGAAGAAGTCCGTCACTAAAAGATCAGTTGTGCAGAAATATAGTTCAATCTCGAAAAGAGAGCCAAAAATCTATACAGGGCTTCTTCACGTGTGGAATGTGCAAAGCCTGTAGATTCAGTCCGAATTGTCAAGCAATAGTATTAAATAAAGAGATGAAACCTTTTAGAATTAGGAAACATTTAACTTGCAATACTGAATTTTCAATGTATGCGTTGCACTGCCCATGTGGCCTTGTGTACATAGGCAGAACAATTCATAAAGTTAAGAAACAGATTTTGGAACATATCAGGGCGGTTAAGAATGATGATAAACAATACCCAGTGGCTCGACATTGTGCTAGATATCATGATAAGAATGCAAATTTGTTGAAATTTTGTGTTTTGGACAGTATCCCTGTGAACAGTAGAGGGGGTAATAGAGAACAAAAATTACGCAGATTGGAATCAAAACTCATTATAAAGTACAGGACATTACAACTGAAAGGATTGAACATGGATGAGGAATTGGCAGCCCATTTAGGTTAAGAATTTTGGGAAGTATTGGTATGATTTGAATAAGTTTAAAGTCTAAGGGAAATATATAGAGTTGTCGATGGTATAGATATGGTGAGATGGACTTTATTATTATATATATACTTATTGAATGTTTTTATTTTTTCATTTACAGAGCGATTGGAGATGTCAATCTTGTAAGATGGAAGCAGGAGAGCTATTATATATATTTATTTCGGTTTTCAGCACTTGTATAAGGGTATGAGCAAAAAATTATGATAATAATCTTTTCATTAGAATTTTTACATATACCATATATTTTTTATGAAGTAGTTGGAGTTTAGCTAGAGCTATGTACATATATATATATATATTAATTTTGTGGAAAGTTTATTAAGTTGTTAATTTGAATATTCATCTCCTCATTTTTCACCATGTTTCCTCAAGAGTTGATAATAATTTCAGAATAATTTCATTGAGTGATTAGTTTCCAGCACAATGTTCTAAGATGGCCGACAAATTTCATGGGAGATTGTATTGGGTGTAAGAATGTAGTCCTTTCACTATTGCTATAGAGTGGTTTGTTAGTAAAGAAGTAGAAATAGGACTACTGCAAGGAGCATAGTTTGTTATAACTCATGAACAAGGAGCAGGAGCTCCGAAACGCGTTGAGTTTTGAGTTTTTCTGCCATTTTATTCACAAATAAAATAATATACCTGCCTAGTAAAGGAGCTTCTGGACGCTGTCTACTTACCCATTATTTAGGAGGAGTAGGCGTTGGGTGTTTGTTGGAGATATTGGGGGGCTTGCCACCCCTCCAGGAGCCAACCGCAACGTTGGGCGTTGGCCTGGCGAGTTGAAATTGTGTGGTTTTCATATATATATATATATATATATATATATATATATATATATATTTATGATGTGCATATGTACAGGACAATAGCTGTATAAATTATGTCAGTTGTAGAATATTTTCTCCCATTGTAAATCTATACAAGTCACAGAATTCATAGTAGAGATACTTGAAAGCAACAGTTTTTACACCTTAGTGGCTCTACTTATATATTTCATATAGATATGCATCATGTAGATATTTACAGAAGGATCATTGTTTAAATGTTGTCATGTCTAGATTCTTTAATTCCTTTTTAAATGAGTACTACAAGCCCCAGAATTCATAGTAAAAATAATAGACTGCAACACCATGCATTTATATGTAAAAGTTGAAAGTTATGCACTACATTCTCTTTGGTGATGGAGCAGGTATGTTAGAGAATTATTGCTTTAAAAATGGATCAGTCTTACTATTGCTCAGGCTGAGTGTGTACTTTTATATTTGAGTTCCACTTGGCACTAGAAAACATGTCTGGCAAGTCTTAAACTGATGTCTTAATGCACAAAAGTCATCACTCATCTAGACTGTAGATAGGCCAAGCTCCATTGTGCTATGTGATTAAAAGGTGAGACATGTGGTTGAGACTTTCCCTGTCTTAGATCTGCACTGGAACACCCATTTGCCCAGTTATAAATGCAGAATCCAGTGCTGGCCCTGAGAGTATAGTTCCAAACATCAGCTTGACTGGGTGGTAGAAAACCTGCTTCACAAGTCTTAAACTGACATCTTACTGCAGACATGTCACCACTCACCTAGGCTCTAAGTAGGGCATGAGCCATGGTGGTCTGTGTTGAAAATGTAAGGTGTGCTTCAGACTTTCACTGACTTAGATCTGCACTGGGGCACCATAATGTTCAGTTACTTATGCAGAATCTCTCTTATATTGCAACTAATGTACCTACTTACTGAATGATAGAAGCAATCAGACATGCATTCAGACAGTTAAAGGGACACTCATACATTAATGCACATATCCAAACAGCAACTCTGCATCCTGCAGTATGAGAACCAGTTGCTAACTGATACACGGATTCACATATGTAGGTAACAGCTGAGACAAGATAGTTTCCCATCAAGAGAAGTAGTGCTTTAAAGGAGTTAGGCTTACTACTGCTGAACCTGAGTGAATAGTTTTAAACATCAGCTTGGCTGGCCAGGAGAAAACCATATTGACAACTGTTAAACTGACCTAGCACTTGGAAGCTACTGTGCTGATCTGATTAAAAATTGAACACTGAAATGTGATCATAGATCACTAAGTTCACTAGTTTCCTGGCTGAGCTGGATGGGCTTAGCCTTGGTCCTATCTCTGAGTGGAACCAGTCGGAAGACCATATTGGGAGGTCCAAGAGGTATATGACCTTGAGGTGGTTAGCTACTTGGTTGTTGATGAGCTTTCTAGTGCTTCAGCTGGGTCAGTGCTGCTATAGAACCTCAGATTCACAGAACAGTTAAAATAAACGGCAACATTTTCCTCAGGCTGTAGCCAGCTGATGAGTTCCTGCACTCAGGCTCACAGATCCATGGATCCATTGTGAATAGTCATGGTTAACCAATCAGAGTATGGTTCAATTACTGGATCCTCCACAATAGATCTATGAATGCTGCATGGCATGAAATATGCAGTTTTGGAAACACAAATCTTTCTACTGAATGGATTTATACCAAATCACAAAAAACACTCTTTGAGACCAGCTTTCTGCCAAATTTCTGTAAGTAGTTTCTGTGGTATCCCATTACAAATTCCCTATGAAAAAACAAATGGAGAAACACCCATTTCTTCCTAATCCCCACTTGACAGATGCACCCAAAACTTTCCAGGAAGCAGGAAGGGGCTGTGATTAATTAGATATCTTTAGAGTAAGTACATGAATATTTGTCAAGCAATGGTAACGTTATAAACAAAACAAAAAAAATGTTTTTCTTTAGAAATGCAGATCTAGCCATGGCTACTCACTGAGCTTCCTTGCATTGTGTGGTAAATGCATATGCTTGGTGAAGGCATGCGTGCCTGGTAAATAATGCCTAGTAATGGCATTCCATGCTAGAGACTGTGTGGTAAAGGATGTTTCATGTGCTGAGGCAAGAGGGAGGAGCTGTGAGAGTACACAACAATTTAATTCCTTCTTTCCTTACATTTCCCCTTATGGTGGCTTGTACCCCCATTCCTGTGTCATAGTTTCTATAATGCACTTAAAGCAGGTGTCCCAGTGAGGGTGATAGCTGTAGGTAGAAATGTGTCAAAACACTAGTGAAAGGATAGTTGATTTGCTTGACAGTTAGATCAAGACTCTTCATACAATCATTTATCTATTGACAACTGTGGATAGTCTATTACAGTTTAGGCAGTACTACTCGAACATGGAAACTGACCCTTCAGCTTATGAGTTCATCAGGAATTACTGAAATAGTTGGCGCTACTGTGATGCAGTGGCTCTATCTACTGGGTCACTTATTAACAACTTTGACCTCACCCCTGAACATAATACTAGAGTGCCTACAACAGGTAGATATTCATGGACACACCAAAGCTGAGCAATGCTACCTTCTAAGTGGGCCTCTGGTAAAGGTGTCTACAGCTTCATATCAGACGTTAAAGGAGAGCACTTGAACATTTTAAAGAAAGGCTTTTATATCATCATCTCTACTCCTGGCAGAATGTGTCAGCAGAGTAAGTTATCATCAGTTGAGGGTATACATTTGCGTGTCTAAACTGTGTTTGCTATTTCTTTCAGTAAGGTTCTTCAAATTCACATTTATAATAAAAAGCTGAAATCTATGTTTTTATGGTATGCATTCAAACTACATGCTTAAAATCCTTGCATGGCAGTGGAAAAACATGCCCAGAACCTGTACTTCTCTTCATGTCTTTTTATGGTATGCATTCAAACTACATGCTTAAAATCCTTGCATGGCAGTGGAAAAACATGCCCAGAACCTGTACTTCTCTTCATGTCTCATCAAAAAAGAAATTTCAGCACATGCTAACACACCATAGATAACTGATAGAGCCAAATCCCAAGGGAGACCTCATCCTTGTTAGAAATCATTTGAGAACTGCTACCCCAAACATGAGCCTGCCAAATGGGACGGAAAAACGAGCTCCTCTGATACCTACAATGCTACATATATGTTGCTAATCAATAAGTCGGAGACTGTGATATTGGCATTTTCATTGGAGAACATTCCAAATGAAACACAGTAAGGCACTATATAAATTGCCTGTCCAGGAATTTTCTACTTCAGGGTTATGAATTAGCAAAAGGCCAAATCCAGAGTCAAATATTCCAGGAAGCATACTTTCAGCATAGTGAATGTTATCATACCAATGTCATGGGTCCAATTCAGTTTGCCTATGTAGAGTAGTTTAGCTTAGCTTCGGCTTGAAGGCCTGTGCCCCTGTTAGAGAGCAAACATTACAAATGAAATATGAGTAAATAAATCGTATTAATGCTGTGTACTAAAAGGCCTAATTAGAGAAACTCCTGCTAAAAATGTAAAATGTGCAAGTCTGAAAAGTAGTTGACATGGTGTTCCGCATCTAGAATTCTATGCAAAATAATACATAATGTTGAAAACATATTTTGGTGAATCACAGCGACTTGTACTGACAAAAGATAATTAATATGGATGAATAAAACTAATGGTTTGAAATTATTATTGATTAATTAAATAATGTACTAAATATGGTTTGACTATTAAAACTGTTTCATTCTTTATGTATTAGCATTAGTAAAAGGCCTAACATTTAGTATTTTTCCACAGTACAGTGCTTGAGATGTTATGCTGACTTCATGAAAATTCTTTTGCAAACTTTGGGGGTCATTCTGACCCTGGCGGTCAGTATTAAAGCGGCGGCCAACCCGCCAACAGGCTGGCGGTCCCAAAAATTGAATTCTGACCTTGGCGGGAACCGCCAACACAGGCCGGCGCTTTAACACTCCGACCGCCACGGCGGCACAAACAAACAGCGCGGCGGTCACCGCCAACAGCCAGGCGGCAGACAATGTACCGCCCACCCTATCACAACTCACCAATCCGCCACCTTTTCCGGGGCGGGAGCCCCGCCGATAAAAACACGGCGGAAACAGACATTTCCAATGGAAAACGCTCACCTCGACACACTCCACGCGGAATCGGGACAGCATGGAACCGGAACTCCACATTTCCCAGCCATTGCCTTCCTGCTCTTCTTCCAGGATCACGAACGTCGCCGCAGACGACAACGGGGAGTACTGCACCTACGACACAGGGGAGGGGGGAGGAGGAAAGGTTACGGGCACACACATACGCCACACACCCACCCCCACCCTCACCCCCACCGAAATACCAACACACCAATGCAGATTGAAAAGTCAGAGTGACACCCCCAAACCCCCAAAACAAAAATGCAAAGACAAAAGGCAATGATTGTAAAAATAGAACTATATTATATCAATAATTAAGTATAGCGAACTTACCAATGTATAAAGAATTAATACACATTTAGAACTATATATATACAAGTAGCAAAAGTCCGGCACAGTTTTGCAAAGTCCAAATGTCCGTGGGCCAATGTGCAGCAACACATGGGCAAAGCCCACACACGAGATCGAGTCCATTGGAGAGAACACTGCTGGGGCATCACAAAAATAAAATACTGGCACCTCAGGGGGAAGGGAAGGGGGGGCACCTCAGCCACATGAGTCCACGACGCCAGATCCACGAAGGGCCTCCATGCCCACTGTGCCATCCTGGGGAGTGCAAAGCCACAGTCTCTCAAGTCTCTACAGTGGGTGGATTGCCCACTGTGCCATCCTGGGGGGTGCAAAGCCACAGTCCATCAGGTGGATTACAGAGTCCACTGGTCATGGAGGTGGCATGGTGGGCAGAGTGCCTCGTGAAGCCCTGCCCGACACAGAACCGGGCCTGCCAATGGGCCAGCGGTGCTTGACAGGAGGGCCCAGCGGAGCGGTGCTTGACAGGAGGGCCCAGCGGAGCGGTGCTTGACAGGAGGGCCCAGCGGAGCGGTGCTTGACAGGAGGGCCCTGTTCAGCGGTGCTTGACAGGAGGGCCCACCGGAGCGGTGCTTGAGATGAGGGCCCAGCGGAGCGGTGCTTGAGATGAGGGCCCAGCGGAGCGGTGCTTGACAGGAGGGCCCAGCGGAGCGGTGCTTGACAGGAGGGCCCTGTTCAGCGGTGCCTGTCTTGGCGGGGCACTGTTCAGTGGTGCTCCTCACGGCGGGGCCCTGTTCAGCGGTGCTCCTCATGGCGGGGCCCTGTTCAGCGGTGCTTCTCACGGCGGGGCCCTGTTCAGCGGTGCTCCTCACGGCGGGGCCCTGTTCAGCGGTGCTCCTCACGGCGGGGCCCTGTTCAGCGGTGCTCCTCACGGCCGGGCCCTGTTCAGCGGTGCTTCTCACGGCAGGGCCCTGTTCAGCGGTGCCCTTCACGGCGGGGCCCTGTTCAGCGGTGCTTCTCATGGCGGGGCCCTGTTCAGCGGTGCTGCTCACGGCGGGGCCCTGTTCAGCGGTGCCTGTCTTGGCTGGGCCCTGTTCAGCGGTGCCTGTCTTGTGTTTCGAGTGAACCACACCTGGCCAATACTTCCTGCTCAGTCAGCATCGGACCTTTCCATTGCGGGGCCCTCCTGTGATGGAGTCCTGGGGCCCTGGGTCTCCTCCGATACCCCCGGAATGGGGCTGGTGGGGCCCTCATGGCCGGGTCGGCTGCTCCCTGCCTTTCACGCTTTGCTGCCCTTGCCCTCCTTGGCAGACTCTCCGTGGCCCTTGGCTCCCTTACCCGATGTGGCAGGTGATGGTGCAAGGCTACCCTCCTTGGGGGCAGGCGTATCAGGCCTGTCGCGCCTGCCCTTCAGTTTTTTGCTCCTCTTCCCAGGGGGGGGCTGGCTGTGCCTTTGCTGCTGGCCGATGTCCATGCACAAGGAAAGGGCGGACTCCAAAAACCAGCCACAACGTTCTTGGGAGTTGCTGGGCTGGTGGTGGCTGAGGTGTTTTTGGAACTCTTACGAGATGGAGGGGGTGGGTCAGGTGAGGAAAAGAGGTCCAGTTTATAGAGGATTAGTTTTTTAGGAGCCATGGGAAGGGTAGCTGGAGTGGGTATGGGAGTGGAGGAAGAGGATGTGGTTGTAGGAGAGTCAAGTCTGGTGTCTTTGGGTGCAGGTGCTTGGGCTGGAGGCTGACGTGAGGTGGATGGCTGTTGGTTGGGTGCCTGCCTGCGTTTGTGTGGTTTGGAAGCGGGGGTGACAGACACACTGGGAGAGGACACAGGGGACGTGTACATGGCAGTGGGGGTGGTGACTGCACGTGTGCGGACTGGTGTGGAGGGTGTGCTGGTAATGGGTGTACTGGCTGATGGTGGTGTGCATGCAGGTGTGAGTGTAGACGTCACAGGGAGGGAGGAGGGAGACGAGGAGGTGGGGGACACAGAGGAGGTAGTGTCTGTTGGCATGTCTGCATCTGTATGTTGCTTGTGTGAATGCTTGTGTGTTCTGTGGTGCTTATGTCTGGATGAGCTTCCCTTGGGTGTTGAGGTGTGTGCAGGCTGGTCTGTAGGTGTGGATGGGATAGGCAGAGGAACAGGGGAGTGGGACTGGGTGGAGGGAGTTAGAAGAGGGAGGCTGGAGACAGGGACAATCGCTGCCGTCAGTGCTGAGGCCAGAGCGTTGAACGATCGCTGCTGGGCAGCCTGACCCGAATGAAGGCCCTCCAGGTATGCATTGCTTTGATGCACCTCCCTCTCCACACCCTGGATGGCATTCAAAAGGGTAGACTGCCCAACAATGATGGTCCTCAGGAGGTCAATGACCTCCTCACTGAGGGCAGCAGGGGTGACTGGGGCAGGGCCTGAGGTGCTGGGGCGAAGGAGATGGCCACCTTCCTGGCCGTGCGGGCACGGGCCGAAGGCCGAGGGGCTGATGGGAGGGCGGAGCTGGTGCGCTGGGTGGTGGCTGTACCTGTAGTATCGGTGGGCATGGATTTTGCCGCCACCGCAAGGGAGCTCCCATCCGAGGACGTGTCGGTGTCACTGACGTCTGCACGGGTCCCCGTGGTGGAGCCCCCCTCGCCCTCCGTCTCACTGGTCATGTCGGAGTCCGTTGCATGGCCCTCCGGGGCCATGTGAGATGCAGCTCCCTCTTGCGCCGATGCCACTTCTCCTCCGCCTGATGATGCTAATGCACACATTCACCGAAAAACAAAGAAAATGGGGGGGGGGATGGAGAAATAAAGACAAGTTGAGTGCATGCATTGGGGACACCGATGGTGGAGAGGACAGATACAGAAGCCCCCTGCACTACGCTGTGCACTTGGGGTACACTACTCATTCCCTGGGACATCCCTACAAGCCTATGGGCGACAACTGCCCACACAGAATACACAGGTCCATGAATAGTGTTACTAGGCACCCTACAGAGGTGGGGGGCGGGGGCACAAGACCATACCTCACGGAGGGGCCTAGCCTACAGAAATCGCCCTGGCCTAGGGATACCCACAGCCCTCCTCCCCCACCCAGGCACCTCCACTGCGTGCAAATTTAGCTGAATGTGCTGGTACTCACCCCCTTGTGTCTGCTGTGATGTCCTCAAGCACCCAGCTAAATCGGGGTAGGCCACCGCCAGGATCCGGGACATCAGGGGGGTCAAGGTACGACTGGCACCCCTCCTAGGTTGGGAGGCCATCCCCAGCAGAGCCTCAGCGGTCTTCCTGCTCCCGCGGCGGATGTCCTCCCACCTCTTGCGGCAGTGGGTGCCCCGTCTGTTGTGGACCCCCAGGGCACGGACGTCCTTGGTGATGGCACGCCAAATATCGATCTTTTGATGGGCGCTGACCTATGTGACATGTACAGGGGGGGAAAAGAAACATCATCACTTTTCTGCATGCTCGATGTGAGTGGCCCCCCCTCCCCAAACTTGCCAGGTGGCACATGCTCTCATCTGTCGTGCCATGCATTCGTAATTCGCTCCCCTCCCCTCCATCGTACATCCACCCCACTCATCACAGGCATTGCCCACTATGCATTGGCCCCCGTGTACTCACCTGTTGGTCTGGAGGACCGAAGAGTAGCGCATACTGGGGGAGGACCCTGTCCACGAGCTTCTCCAACTCTTCGGAACTGAAGGCGGGGGCCCTTTCCCCAGTCGCAGCAGCCATTGTCACTTCCAGACCGAGGTCACAGCAGCACTTGCAGTATAGGTCCTCTCCTGTGGATGGTCAGGTCTCGTGTGATTAAGCAGAGAGAAAATGGTGGTCACGCCCGCGGCGGTGCGTACCGCGGCGGTGCGTACCGCGACCGCCGACGCACATCGTCATTGGCTCCTGAAACCCATAGGGTTCAATGTTAACCAATGTTGCTTTGCGCCGCGGTCTTCGACCGCCTACCGCCACGGCGTGCCACGCCAGCGCAATGACCTCACTTCACATTGTCACACTTCACAGGTCAGGCAGCCGCCATTTCAAGGGCCCACATGGCTTAATTCCTACTGCGTCACACATGGCTAGGCCTTGCATCGACACTCATACAAGCTATTTAATCCAGAGAGATTTGTGTACTGTGCAGGCTGTGGGAACTTACCTGTGGGTTGATTGACTCTGTGCTCCATGTTGTCCTTCCTAGGCACCGTCCGCTGGGACTTGCGAGGAGACGGAGGAATGTTCCCGTGTACAGACCGCTGGTGGACCTGTCGACAATGGAAGAACGACATGTCATACTCACCTACAGACTCAACAGTGCCACTATACAGGAACTGTGTGCCCAGCTGGAGCCAGACCTGATGTCACCCATCCGCCAACCCACAGGGATTCCGCCTCTAGTGCAGGTGCTGTCAGTACTCCATTTTTTGGCTAGTGGATCATTTCAAACTACAGTTGCCATTTCATCTGGGTTGTCTCAGCCTATGTTTTCAAGGGTGTTGTCCAGAGTGTTGTCTGCCCTGATGAAATACATGCGGAGCTACATCATTTTCCCTGAGGTGGGTGACTTGCCTACAGTGAAGGGAGAATTCTATGCCCTTGGACACATTCCCAATATCATTGGTGCCATTGATGGTACCCATGTGGCTTTGGTCCCCCCAAAAGACAATGAACAGGTGTACAGGAACCAAAAAAATTATCATTCGATGAATGTCCAGGTGGTCTGTTTGGCTGACCAGTACATCTCCCATGTAAATGCCAAGTTCCCAGGGTCAGTGCATGACGCGTACGTCATGCGAAATAGCAGCATCCCTTATGTGATGGAACAGCTACAGAGACAGCGTGTGTGGCTAATTGGTGACTCTGGTTACCCCAACCTGCCTTGGCTATTGACCCCAGTGAGGAATCCCAGGACAAGGGCAGAGGAACGGTACAATGAGGCCCATGGGCGTACTAGGAGGGTGATCGAGCGGACCTTCGGCCTCCTGAAGGCCAGGCTTAGGTGCCTGCATATGACAGGTGGATCCCTAATGTACTCACCAAAGAAGGTGTGTTATATCATCGTGGCCTGCTGCATGCTTCACAACCTGGCTTTGCGACGCCAGGTGCCTTTCCTTCAGGAGGATGGTCCAGATGGTGGTGTTGTGGCCGCTGTGGAGCCTGCGGAGAGTGAAGAGGAGGAAGACGAAGAGGACGACACAGACAACAGGGACAGAGTGATACTGCAGTATTTCCAGTAACACACAGGTAAGAATCTACATCTGTATTTTATTATATCTGTAACAGTACTGGCTCTCTACTGTCTGACCTTTCACCCCAATGTATGGTAACTTAGTTGTGAATTTGCCTTCCTATTTCAGTGATGTGGTCCCCACGGAGTGCCCTCTGGTTTATTTCGCCATGGACTACCGCTGTGTGACATTGGTATGTTGTCATCACAATGTATTTGGACATTTTTGGTTGGTTATATCAAATACATTTGGTTTAGAAAGATAAATAGCAGACACCTGATGGTTTTTGTGCAATAATTGTGTTTATTGAAGTGCAAAAATTGGTGTATAGTTCAAAAAGGGTGATAGGTGATGGTGGAGGCATGTCCATGTCAGAGTCCAGACTCACGTTCGCACAGGTGCATTGTCCATATGCCTGTGGAAGGTGGAGCAGGGGCAGTTCAAGGTTGAAAGAGAAATAAGGGCAGTAAGGGTGAGAGGCGCCGCACTTCTAGGCAGTAAACAGATAGTTTAGATAAATTGAATATGAGTAGAGTCCGGTGCAAATCGGCCAGGTGCCTTACTGCCCGGTAGGCACCAATTGGGTACTAGGAGTACCCTAGAACGAAAATGGGAAAAAACAGCCACAGCACACAGAGAGTAATGTCCAACAATGAAACCAGCAAAGATATTGCTGGTGTGGTACTGTAGGTTCGGAGAGGAATTGTGTTGAAATGAGTCTCAAATCCGGTTTGTAGATGTTGTCTTTATTTGTAGATGCTTAGAAAGCATTAGATCATCGTGGAGATACAGCCAACACGTGTTTCGTCACACAGGTGACTTTATCAAGGCTGAGTTGGATGGTACAGAACTGTAATTAGAATGGCTGCGCCAAGCAGCTACAGGTACGTAGGTAAGAGGCTTGTTTGGTAATGAAGATTGGGGAGGCCCTGATAAGCCTGAAAAGTAACCAGTAAGAAGCGAAGCGGTGAGCACTCCAGTATTCGTACGAACGTGTATTGTGAGACTCATTTCAACACAATTCCTCTCCGAACCTACAGTACCACACCAGCAATATCTTTGCTGGTTTCATTGTTGGACATTACTCTCTGTGTGCTGTGGCCGTTTTTTCCCATTGCAGTTCAAGGTTGGACAGGGTGAACAAGTGGGACAGTGGGATGACACCCGGGGGGATCCGTGCATGGCGGGGGTCTTGACATCCTACTCTGTCTTCTTCCTCGATCTCAGGCCTTTCTTGCGGGGTGGTTCATGTTCTGCAGGGGGTGGGGTCCGGGTGGGCCGTTGCTGTTGTGTCGGGGCCTCCTGACCACTAGCGCCGGCGGAGGTGGTGGGCTGTTCTTCCTCCATGCTAGTGGCAGGGGCCCTTTGGGGGGCCACATGGTCCCGCAATGTGGTGACAATCTGGTTGAGTGCCACCACGATTGTACCCATTGCGGAACTGATGCTGTGCAGTTCTTCCCAGAACCCCATGTACTGGCCCTCCTGCATGGCCTGGATCTCCTGGAACCTGGCCAGGACCGTCGCCATCGTCTCTTGGGAGTGGTGGTACGCTCCCATGATGGTGGTGAGGGCCTCTTGGACAGTGGGTTCCCTAGGCCTGTCCTCCCTCTGTCGCACAGCAGCCCTCCCAGTTCCCCTTTGTTCCTGGGCCTCTGTCCCCTGGACGGTGTGCCCACTACCACTGCCCCCAGGTCCCTGTTGTTGTTGGGGTGGTGGGTTGCCCTGGGTGCCCTGTAGTAGTAGACACACAGCTGCTTGACCTGTCCTGGAGACAGAGGCATGGGCCCGCTGGGTGGGTGCTGTGCTGGGGTTTCCAGAGGGGGGGTAGGTCTGCTGTGGCCTGTGGCTGCCTGAGGGGAACCGACTGTCTAGAGGTCCCCGATGGTCCAGGCTGGTCATCAGGTTCTAGGTCGACAGAGCTGCTGTCATCACTGGGGGCCTGTTCTGGGGGTGGGATGGACATTTCTGAACCCTCCGGGCTGGTGTCTTGGCGTTCGGGCCCTGCAGGGGTAAAATAGTATGGTTATTGCTTCTGTGTGTGCCATGGCGTGCGAATTGTGGGTGCCCTTGTCCCCCAGTGCTGGCATTCCCTTGTGGGAGGAGTTGTGAGGGTGGTTTGGGGGGGGGATGGGTATGTGCAGTGGTCATGCTTAGGTGATGGGTGTCCATGGTTTGTGTTGGCATTCAGGGGTTGGTGTTGGTTTGGGTGGGTTGTGCTGGTGAGACATTAGCAGGGAGGATATGTGCTGGGGGGTTGGGGGTGAGGGTGGGGGTGGGGGTTGGCATGCTGGTGGTTGGGGGAGGGGACGTAGTTGAGATTAGACTTACCAGAGTCCATTCCTCCGCCTACTCCAGCGAGGCCCTCAGGATGCAGGATGTTCAAGACCTCTTGCTCCCATGCTGTGAATTCGGGTGGAGTGGGTGGGGGTCCGCCGCCAGTCTTCTGCACAGCGATGTTGTGTCTTGACACCATCACCCGCACCTTCCCCCGTAGGTCGTTCCAGCACTTTCGGATGTCTTCCTGATTTCTGGGATGCTGTCCCACAGCGTTGACCCTGTCGACGATCCTTTGCCATAGCTCCGCCTTCCTGGCTATTGTGGTGTGCTGCACCTGTGTGCCGAAGAGCTGGGGCTCTACCCTAATTATTTCCTCCACCATGACCCTGAGTTCTTGGTCCGAGAACCTGGGGTGTCTTTGGGGTGCCATGGGGTGGTGTGGATGAGGTGTGGGGTGGTGTTTGTGGTGATGAGTGTAGTGGTGTGTGGTGTTTTGTACGTAGATATAGTGTAGGGGATGATGTTGGGTTCCTGTGTGTGTTGTGGTTTGCGTTCCCTGTGCTCTCTCTCTGTGTATTGCGCCTTGTCTCTGAATTTCGATTTGTGGGGGTTTGTGGGTGATGTGGGTGTGTGTTTTATATCGTATTGATTGTGTGGGAGTGGTGTTTGTATGTGTATCAGGTGTGTGTATTTTGAATTATCCAACGTGGCTGTGTTTTGTAAAGGTGTGTGTATTTTGACTGCGGCGGTGTGTACCGCCAATGGGATACCGCGGTTGAAAGACCGCCGCGTGGATTGGTGGGTCGTAATGGCATGGGCGTATTTCTGTTGGCGTGACAGTGGAGGTTTGATCATCTCCAGTTTATCGCTGACTGCTGATGTGGCGGCCTTCAGTGGAGGTCGGGTTTTTGGCAGTTTGGCAGTTGTGGGTCAGAATGACCCTGGCGGGTTACCGCGGCCGCAGCGGTGTTATGGCGGTCTTCTGACCGGCGATAACTGCCTTTTACCGCCAGGGTCAGAATGACCCCCTTTGTGTATTAACTGTTCTATTGAAAGCTCACAGTGGAAATGTACTCTCTTGTTCCACTCTGTTAATTCTGTACTTCCTTGTGATACTTTTTTAAAGTTTTAACAATGGGCTTTAGTTTCTGGTAGGAAATATTGTTAGCTAAATTTTCATGTTCTGCGCTGTTTTCTATGATTTGAATATTCCGCGGAAACTGCTTACCGAGGAGTGTCAACATGGCCTATCTTGAAGAAGACTGACGAAAAGATACAAACTGAAGAAAAGGTGTAATCCAATTGGTTGTTTATTAACACACCTCATAGTCTTGTCAAATAGTAGTCTAGCTAGCAACAATTGGGACATTAATTAAGCAGAATTCTAGATGTTGAGTTCAGTGATGTGCAGATGTCAGTTTCAGATGATGTTGTTCAGACTTACATGTTTATAATTCAAACAGTTCAGATACCTTAAGTCCAACTTTACTGAACTCTTACCTTGTCATGTTCCTGATGCTGATCGCTAAATACCTGAAGTTCCTTTGCCCTGCTAACGAAGACTCTGCTAACTGCTGTCTCATTTAGGAAGGTATAACCCATGTGCATTTATTTTACATTTGCAGGTTTTCCCTTAGAAATCCCAAAGCCTATTTTGTTTCTAGCACCATAGTTTAGATGTTTTCCAAATAAATATTTGTCTTATTTTTGATTTTTGCATGAGTCAAAGCCCAGCCCTACACATGCTTTTTGACTAACAATTTGGTAGCAAGGATGTCAGGCCCAATAATTGGAAGGATTGCTTAATAATTGATTATGATTGATTCAACTGCACAACTAATGAAATCTGTTGCTATTTCTCAAATAAGTCTATTGTTATTCTATATAATTCTTTTGGAGTGCCTGTCAGTCAACGAACTTTATTTTGGCTACAAGAGCCACAAAAGCACAGCAACAATAAATAATTACACAGAATTGAATAAAATATATGTAGAAAATATGTACAATACATGTATACGAATGAAATGTTAAAATTAAATAGGAATAAGAATTTAAGTAAAAGTAAAGATTAAGGCCCATATTTATACTTTTTGACGCTAAACTGCGCTAACGCAGTTTAGCGTCAAAAAGTTTTGCGCCGTCTAACGCCATTCTGAAGCGCCATGCGGGCGCCGTATTTATGGAATGGCGTTAGACGGCGCAATCAGACCGGCGCTGCCTGGTTTGCGTGGGAAAAAACCACGTAGACCAGACAGCGCCGGCGTAGGGGGAAAATGGCGCATGGGCGTCTTAAAATGATGCAAGTCAGGTTACGTCGAAAAAATCGTCTTAACCCGACTTGCGCCATTTTTTAACGACGCCCATCCCCCATCAACATGACTCCTATCATTGTAAAGATAGGAGTCATGCCCCCTTGCCCAATGGCCATGCCCAGGGGACTTCTGTCCCCTGGGCATGGTCATTGGGCATAGTGGCATGTAGGGGGGCACAAATAAGGCCCCCCTATGCCACCAAAAAAAAATATAAAAAATAAAAAATTATACTTACCTGAACTTACCTGAATGTCCCTGGGGTGGGTCCCTCCATCCTTGGGAGTCCTCCTGGGGTGGGCAAGGGTGGCAGGGGGGGTCCCTGGGGGCATGGGAGGGCACCTGTGGGCTCATTTTGAGCCCACAGGCCCCTTAACGCCTGCCCTGAGCAGGCGTTAAAAAGTGGCGCAAATGCGCCGTTTTTTGCCACGCCAACTCCCGGGCGTCTCTTTTGCCCGGGAGTATAAATACCACGTAAAGGCCTGGGAGTCATTTTTTAGACGGGAACGCCTCCCTTGCATATCATTAACGCAAGGAAGGGGTTCACGCTAAAAAATGACGCACATTCCGGGAACTTTGGCGCTATTCGCCTCTAACGCCATAGTATAAATATGGCGTTAGTTGGCGTTAGTTTTGCGTCGAAATTGCGTCAAAAAAAACGACGCAATTTCGGCGCAAACGGAGTATAAATATGGCCCTAAATGCGCTGCCGGGTAAAGTCTAAAATTCTTGCTAACACCATTATATTGGCAAAAACTTCCCTCTGACAATCCAGCTTGCCCCAAGGAATTTGGTGACAGCAATCACTAACATAGGTCGAGTGTCTGATCTAAGAATTCGAAGAGCTAAGTCAGACCTGTGCACTCCCAACTGTCTACAAGCCTGGGTCAACCATTTCCTGAGTGGAGCAGTGTATGCAGTTCAGACAAATAGGACATGGGGGAGGTTTTCAATGGGTGTTTTACAAGCTGGGCAGATTGTTGTTTCGTCATGTGACTAGCGACTAGTGAATATTCTTAATGGCAGGGTGCCAATACGGAACTGGAAGTACAACTTCCTCTCTCTTGGCACCGTGATTATGTCCCACAAAGCCTTATATTTGCACGTCTCTTTTAGGTCAGTAAAATCACATGATAGTGTAGAGTGAAGAGCATCCCTCGTGTCTTCAGAGACTGCCCTGTGCGTATACAGTTTTTTAAGATCACTTTTGAAAGGAAATGAAGTAGTGGTTGGGAAATCCCACAATTCTCTGAGCCCAAGCGAGTACAGTAACCCCTTGATGTGTCTAAGCCAGGGGATACTATGGGAATGGTCAGCTTCTAGGATAACCTACAGGGCTGTAGTAAAGGAGGCGAGCTCTGGGGTGGTCCAAGGTGCTGCAAATACAGGAGGGGGTGTAGACGGGCTTTGTGGTCAATGCGTTTCATGCCTGGGTCTTTAAAAAGAGGTAACAGTGGAGTACTCGATGGGAGGGACACCAGATTCTGTAGGAAGTTATTTGCAGACACCTTTATTTCTTGGGCTTTGGTATAGCCCCAGAGTTCAGCCCCATAAAGGGCTGAGCTTACTGCCTTGGTTTCGTGTATCCGGATCGCAGGACATATTGTTTTAGTATTTGAAAGGTTAAAGTCCTTTATTAAGACCCCCGTTGTTTGTTTGAGCTTGAGTGCCTGCTTTGCAATATGGGAATTCCAAAGCATTTTTTCCGTTAGCATTATGCACAGCTAGCTAAAAGTGTCAACCTTTTCAAGTTGAGTTCCCTCAAGAGTGAACTTTCCTCTAAATGATCTGTGTGGATTGAGTGTCAACAGTTTAGTTTTAGAGGCATTGATTTCAAGTCCCCTTGTGGAGCAAAATTCCTCAAAACACGCGAGGAGTTTATGTAATCCACTTGGGGTCTTGGATATCAGCAATGTGTTGTCTGAGAAGAGCAGAACCAAAATTTTCTGTGTGCCTAATGATGGTGCATCAGCCTCCAATCTAATTAAAGAGGAGACAATATAATTTATCTACAGGGAGAACAGGGTGGGGGCAAGGACACACCCTTGCCGCACACCCCTTGACACCGGAATTCTGTCGGTTAACTGCCCCCTATAGTCCCACCTGACACGTGCATAGTTTCCCTTGTGGAGCCGGGTTAGTAAAACAAGAATGTGCTCAGGTATTCCCATTAGGGAGAGAACTTCCCACAGCTTGTTACGAGGTACTAAATCGAATGCGGATTTCAAGTCCACAAAAGCAATGTACAAGTTCCCTTTGCCAATAAAGCGGTTTTCCAGTATAAGAGCAGGAATCTAAGGGCTTGCTCAATGGTAGATATTTTTTTGCGAAAACCTGCCTGGAGGGGACCACGAATATCGCGTTCTTCCATCCAGTCTTCAATTTTTCCCAGAAGGCAATGACAAAACACTTTCTGCACACAGTCTATTAGGCTAATAGGCCTATAATTGCTGGGGAGGCTTCTGTCGCCCATTTTAAAAATGGGGATAATGATGGCCCCCTTCCAAGACTCAGGGATTGGTGTCCCAGATGCTATTGCATTCGCTATGATGGTGATATATCTTGACCAGATAGCTATATTGGTTAAGAATAGACCTGCTGGGACACCATCCATACCGGATGCCCTGCCATGATTTAAGGAGCCTAAAGAGTATGCTATGTCCGCTTGGGAAAATAGTTGTAACACTGGAGGGGTAGGTGTGAGAGTGATAGATGAGCAAGTGCCCTTCTGTCAAGCGGTAGAACTATCATGGTTGTAAGGATATAACCTACTGAAGTGATCTACCCAGTCCTTTGGTGCGATATTAGTTGTAATGTGCAGATCGCTATTTGCAGGCCCGCGCGCTGCCAGGGTCCAAAATGTTTGTTAATGGCAGATTTGTAAGATTTCCTGGCTAGGCTAATTGCTTTTACATCCTTAGATTTAATGGCTTGGATTAAGTGCTTGCTTGAGAAGCGACACTCTTTATTAAACCAGCAATGCCTACCCTTAGGCCTCTTACTATCAGGGGCTACATCAACCGAGAAGAGGGCTGCGATACCCTTGAAACATGTGATGTGAGTTATGCTTCCTTCCTCATTAGTGTATATAGAACCCCCTCTAGGGACGTCAATGCGGTCCTTAAGGTGCCATTGGCAATGTCAATGAGTGTTGGTTGAGCCAGAACCTGGTTCCACTTTAAGTGGCATTTGTCATTGACCAAACTAATCCCCTTTGGTGCTTCAGCTGAGATGTTAATTATGGGAAGGTGGCTGTTCAAAGCTAACTAGTGGGCTGAAAGAGGATTATGGTTACTTTCTGATCTCTCAACAACCATCATGGCAATCACCAAAGGCCATAATCTTACATCGACTAGACAATAGTCGATTGTACTGGTGTGGTTAGCTTTGTTGTACGTGTGACAGCCCTTTACATCTGACTTGGTCCTACCATTTAGTGCCCTAAGTCCAAATTCCATGGTCAATGATTTTACTTGAACAGCAACTTGGGACCACCTTTCGATGGGCGGAATATCCAAGACAGGGATAGGCCATGCTTGGTCCTCCTCGTGAGTTGACCCAAGATCATCCTAGTCGAGATGTTCACATGTGACGTTAAAGTCACCCGCCACAATGATTTTGTAATGTCGGGGACAGTTTTGCAGAAAAGTCACCAGGGTGGAGAGGGTTTTAGAAACCCGTCTCCCGTCCGACCCCTCTGGCATAGATGTTAAATAAAATCACAACTGCATCAGCCCCAAATGATAGTCGAAGACCTAGCCGATGGGGGGAGTCAATAGGTAGCTGTACTATGCAGCAATTTAGTGACATTCTGGTCCAGATAGCTAGACCCCCAGAGGGCCTCCCCCTGGTGCTGGCTATAGCAGGAATATAAAAGTTGGAGTAACCAGTTCGAAAGAGTGGATCGATTGACCATGTCTCGTGAAAGAGACATATATCGTGCTCATCAATAAAGGAAGTGAAGGACGAGAGGTGAAGGATAGATCTCAGGCCTGCCAAATTCCACAAGACAATTCGTACCCCGGTGATTGAATGGACAACCCTGTCCACTGACGTGTTTGAGGATTTGGTTGCCAAGGGTGGGTTTAGCAAGTGAGGTCGCTTAGAAGGAGAGGGGTCATCCTCACAGTTGTCCAATTGATGTAAATTTGAGTTAGAGTAAACCTCTACGGGACCTGACCTAGTCCTAGGTGCGGTATTCTCATACTTTGCTGTCTGTGATGAGTGTGGGTCACGGGAGGAAGAATGTGCAATGTTGTCATGGCCGTGCAATAGATCAGCGGTGGACTGGTGGGGTCTATATGGAGGAAGAAGATTGTGGGTGCTTGCAGGGGTAGTGCTGGAGGCTACAGCCAGACCGGGGACAATTGTTTCATGTAAGTCATAGGGAAGCTCAACGTGTATTTCAAGTGATACTGTAAGTCAATCATTCTCGCTAAGAGCAGATGGTTTGCCTAATGGGCAATGGATGGGGCGGGCCATATAATGTGCAGGTGAGCTAGGATATTTAAACTGGATACAGGATTGCTCTGGAGCACTTGTCCTTGCGTCTAGGGCCACCAGGTTGTCCACCATACTCCTATCCCTGAATGTCAACTGTAAAATGTCAAAATGTGTGCCAGGGTCGGGCCTTCTTACTGCATCACGTATGTCCTCGCGGATTACAGAGTAACAGCCTCTTACATGGCGAATCCAATTAATTGCCTTGTTTCTGGTAGAATCTCCCCCTTCTCTGGCTGCCAATGGATGTAGCTTAGGAACATTTAGAACAGTCCTTGTGGATTAAAGACGTTCAATGATGGGTTTAGTTGTGTATTTAGGAAAAATATTGCTTGTAGGTTTTGTGATTGAATAGCAGGCATCCAGTGCATTCCCTGCGCTTAAACTAATGTGGGAGGTGGGCTGATCAGTTTCCTTTATCTTTGCATTAGCTAAGAATTGGTAAGCACAACCATTTGCAAGGACATTCGTCAAGGAGGTTGTCAATTCTGTCCATAACACAATTGTTGATTACATGCTTCTGCCTTTTCCACTTGGTTTTTGACACCACCCCTGCCCCATCCTCTTTTGCCTTCCTTTTGCCCATGTGCTTATAGTTGGTGGATAGCTGCTCAATAATACTCCTGCAAGAAGACACAGTAGTGGCAATAATCAATAGCGCCTTTTTTTTAAAAAGAAGAAGAAAGAAATAAAAATGTTAGGGAGGTGGCCCAGCCCAGCCTCCTCTGGGCTATGACAGGCGTGGATGGGCCCGCCCATGGCCCGGGCTTTGCCCGGGAGCGGCCCAGGCGCGTCCCGTGCCACAAAGTGCCCACACGCGCGATATATAGGGCTCGTTGGTGTGATAAAGGGGATGCAGGTGCTCACAAGATGGCCGCCTAATGGGGCCTCAAAGCAGTCTGGGAAATGTAGTCCCTCAGAGCTCCTGGCGCGTTCTGCGCCGCGAAGTGTCCCCACGCGCTATATGGCGCTCGTTGGTGTGATCAAGTGGATGCAGGTGCTCACAAGATGGCCGCCTCCTGGGGCCTCAAAGCAGTCGGGGATATGTAGTCCCTCAGAGTTCCTGGAGTGTCCCCTCTTTTGGAGTGTTTAATGGTGATTGCTCTCTTATTAGATTAAGATTCTTCAGACGTTTTGGACAGCCTGCTTTGTTTCTGTATTGCTGTGATCTGGTTTTGCAAATTATTTACATGACTTGAGCATTGTTAATATAAGGGCAATAAATGTTTGAACTTTATTAAATTGGTGTGATGATTCATGGCCACATAGGTCATGGTGTGCATAAATTACTGACTCATATTTGTCATTTGTTGTTGTTTATGTCTATTGGTTCTTATTTTTGAATTTGATGATCTAATTAATCCTGTCTGAGTCAAAAGATTTGAGTCGACTTCTAAGAGTAGTAGATGTCACCTCCCTATTACGTGTCACCTAAGCCTAATTTAGAAGGTCACATGCCCACACCCCTTTACTTAGATAACATGCTCTGTTTTATTATTCATTTTGTATTCTTTCAAGCATTGCTTGCATTTTAGAAGAATTAGTTTTTTTCATAATCGGTTGCTATTCCGTGAATGCTTTACGTTGGACAAGAACAGAATGTGAACATGTCAGGCATTTGTTATGATATTGGCGATACAAGTTTGCGCACATAATCTAACATTTAGGTACATGCCTACATCAGGATGTCTGCACAAAAAATAACATGTGCCTTATAAAAACACCTTGTGAGGCAACGGTCATTAGAGGGGGTTCCACCCAGGATTTCTATCTATACTGTACGTCACTTTGCAGCAGACATCATCCTTTTGTGTCTCTACAAAGTCTGATTTGCAGACTGAAGTCCAACCTTGTCCTAAGGCAACAGGAGTTGGGGCACTTCTCATGGACACTGCACAGGAAGATTAGTTTTATCACGCCTTGCTCGCTTTTGAGTAGAAAATATGCCTTTGGGAGGAATTTGCATATCTATGTTTATTGCAATATGTTGTGGTAGTTTATATTTACATCACTCATTGCTGCTTATGCATTGTATCACAGATTGTGATCTAATAAATCTATTAAAAACTATACTGCATCTTTATTTTTTGCCAGTGGAGTGTAAGAGACTTATTGCTAACAAGAGAAAAGGGTAAGACTTGTTGCACCGCGATCTTCTTATGAGGTTTTCTGAATCCATGCACTAGGGTACCAGAAATCACCTTTACTATTTGGATTTTGGTGAGGTGCTGCTAAAGAGCCAGAATGACTGGGCCAACAGCTGCCAAATAGTGTAGGAGTGATTCCGTGAAGCAGAGGTACTGCCATCCTTAATTCAGCAGTCTTCTAGAGATATGAGAGTCCTTACAACACTAACAATGGCTAATATTTTAGAATAGTGAATGCTAAAATAACCACCACATCTACTTTATGTAAAGCAACAAACACACCTAGCTTTTGTTGAATGCAGATTGGGCTGCTATGTGTCTAGAAATATACTTTGCGTTTTAAATGCAAACTAGATTTGTGTGAATTGCAAGGAAATTCAGAGAAAAAACAGTCTACCAAACTCTTTCTTTTATTTATTAGAATCCGCAATAAGGTATAATTTAGGTACTATAACCCATTGCTAATCTGAGTTCCTAAACTGGGAGCGGTACCCAAGTCATTAAAAAATATTGTTTTTGCCCTCAAGTAGTGCAGAATACAGTGTATAAATTCTTAGCTACCGACCTGACAGAAATGTATGATAAGCGTCTGAGAATTATACCAAGGAAAGTAGAGTTCTAATCTGCTAAAATAATAATGGCTCTAACCAAATATCTACTGCTATCTAAATTACCTTTACATAACATAGAAAAGGTAAATCAACTGACAAGACATTCTACAATTACATGCACGCTGCTGAATCAGTATGCTGATTGTTAACAGGAATGGGTTAAAGTGCACCATTTTCTAATCTTGTTATGCTCCTTGTCAGGAGAAAAGATTAATTTGCTCCTGTCTTTCCTGCTACTGTTATTATCTTCATCATTATACTGGGTTCCTATTGTACCCTTTTATACTTGTTATGAAAAAGGTTTATTTGAATTCAAAATGTCTCCTGCAGTCTGGGAGTTATTGTGTCCCATGCTCCTCTGACCTTTTCAGTATGCTGTATTGTGATTGTTAGGCATCCTGCTGACGAGCACGAAATGCATTATAGTTGATATTCCTCTCTCTCTGGGATGGACAAAGGCTGTAACATGGGGCAGTATATGGCACATGACTCGACTGCTGTGATAATGGAAACAGTCAACGTTAAACACTCTCTCATTACAGTTATGTCAAGATTTGAATGAAAAGGTTTGACCTGTTGGCTGTAGTAGGTCTAATGCCCAATAGCAACAGTAATTGCTTTATTTGATCAATTATACAAGGTACCATACCTTTAGGAAGGGACAGTTTTGAAGTTTGTTTGTGTGACTATTTTTATTTCGCAGATTATATTTAAAGTAAATGCAGTGGATTTTTCAGTAATGGGATTGTTGTGCCTCCACCCTGAATATAAATAGTGTGTAAACAGCAATAAAAATGCACAGAAATTGCCCAGTTCCCACGTGGATGTCGCGCCACGCACTATTTATTGGGACAGGTTTACAGTATGTTTGTGATGGCACATTTATGCACTAATGTGCCCTAAATTTAAATTAAAATTGACAATCTTAAGGTGCTGAATGTAATTGAGAAAGCAATGTTGAATGCCCCCGAACGACAGGTTGTGGTCTACGAAAATAGCCACAATTAACAACAGAACTAACAAATACAGAAACCTGACCTTTGCCAGAAAGTGCGATGTATATCGGAAAGACTTTAGGTGATTGTAAAAACGACGAGACTTTGGGCCCTCAATAGCCATTTAAACCACATATTACAAATGGAAGGAGCACATCTCTAGGGGACATTTTGACAAATAGTTACCATACTAGACCCAATAAGCAGGGCACATGGTTATCCAAATCCAGGGGACTTTCAAATGTGGACAATGCAAAGCCTGCAAAAATATATATCAAATACTTCTGTCCTGTTCTTCAATTGTACTTCAGATTTTCGTATTTATGTGTTGCAGTGCACATGCGATCTCGTGTACATTGGAAGTACAAGCTTTCCTTTAAAAAAAAGCATCTTGGAACATCATTGTGCAATTCGAAATTTGGATTTGACTTACATTGCGGCTAGACATTTTGCGCAAAAACATTAATGTGACATGTTTAAACTCAATTTCTTTGTGATAGACAGGATCAGCAGGAATATAAGAGATGGCAACAGAACTAAACAAGCTTTTGCAATGCACTAGGGATTTGTCGAGTGACAGATATTACCAGTTGTAAACTCCCAACCAGATTTTTCTTGGCACATTGAAAGAAAAGTGCAATTGCGCTGCTACAGTTCACTCGCAATGAAACCTATCGGTAAAAGTCCAATTATCTACGGAACCGGCAAAAGTGCAATTAACTATGTACCAGGGTCAATATTATGCAAAGCGTTCGACTTCTGGCAAGTGAGATCGCGCTGCGAAAATAGAGAAAAAGTAGTCCACAAACACAGCGAGCCTCGCATGTTTTCAGTACTTGGTTGCTGCGCTCGAGGAGGGCTAACCACTGGAAAAGGCATGACGTATGGTTGCCTTCCACTAATGAAAGCAAGAAGATATTAACAGGCAAGCCCACGAACCAATGAGATTCACTGACGTGACGTGGACAGGGCTCCGAGCCCTTTTCTAACTCCTAAAGCGTCTCACAAGCGACACGCATGTGCAAGCGCATGCGACACAGGCTCAACTCTAAAAATTGAGGCACATTGATTCCAAATATATTTGGAACCTGCATACTTAACTTCCTGCTACTCTTAAGGATGAGAAACTTGAAATTCATGTGGGCTAAATGGATTCTGTCCCTCCCCCTTGTGTTTGTATTGTTAGACCTGAGAGCCATTGGGTGGTCACGCCAACATTTTGCCTGCCTCCCTCCACTTTTTGACACTGTTTTTGCTGGTTTTAGGACTCTGCATACTTTATCACTGCTGACCAGTGCTAAAGTGCATTTGCCCTCTCCCTTAAAACATGGTGACAATGGCTCATACCCAATTAGCATATTTAATTTACTTGCAAGTCCCTAGTAAAATGTACTGCATGTGCCCAGGGCCTGTAAGTCAAATGCTACTAGTGGGCCTGCTGCACTGATTGTGCCACCGACATAAGTAGCCCCTTAAACATGCCTCAGACCCGCCATTGCAAGGCCTGTGTGTGCAGTTTCACTGTCACTTCGACTTGGCATTTAAAAGTACTTGCCAAGCCTGAAACTCCCCTTTTTCTACATATAAGTCACACCTAAGGTAGGCCTGGATAACCCACAGGGTAGGGTGCCATGTTGGTAAAAGGCAGGACATATACCTGTGTGTTTTAAATGTCCTAGTAGTGGAAAACTCCTAAATTCGTTTTCCACTGCTGTGAGGCCTTTTCCTTTCATAGGCTAACATTAGGGCTACCCTCATATACTGTTCGAGTGGTAGGTTCTGATCAGAAAGGGGTCAACAGGGGGGTGTGGTCTGGCCACGTAGCTTGATGGCTGCCTGATTCCTGCGTTCCGTGAGGTGGCTGGGCTGGGCCACGGGCGGGAGCACGAACACTTCCCCCTGGGGGTGTAGAGCCATTCTGATGGCGCCGGGCAGGCAGCGCCACTTCCGAGGAGTGTCGCGGAGCAGGGGCTACAAAGAAATCAGCGCAGAGGTGCGGCGGCCCGAGAGAGGACCTGGAGCCACGGTCTCCGGCAGCACCGAGACCCAACACTATTGAAGAGTTGCGGCGAGACCCAGGGGCGACGGTGATATCCCTGGGTCCTTTCTTCCCTGAACCCCTAATGAACACACCCCCGCCAACGCGCTGATCGCCCCCCCTCCACCTGACCGCTGGGGAGCTGCACGAGGTGGGGGCAGGGAGAGAGCTCTGTGGGACTGGAGCTCTGAAACAACGACGCCCTGAGACTTAGGGCCAGCCCCAAGAAGAAGAGGACACAACAATACCCCACAAGAGGAGGGGGCAATGAGCACCGGTAGGAGACCCGCGAGGGGCTGGGGGCCCTAAGGAAGAATAAGGGAGAAAGAGGAGACAAGACTTTGCCTTTCCCTCCCACTGGAAGCCTCCCTACTTCCCCCTGTACACGCCTGCCTCCTCCCCACCCTCCACACTTCCCACGCACTCAGCTGATCATGAGGAGGGACAGCGACCCAGTGAACCAGTGACGTATCTGGGGCCACGATGGAGACCATAGAGACCGGTCGGTCCACTTACTACTTTTTACTCTCTAATATTGATCACACTATCATACCAACTGGACACTGGCTGCCTGCCCCCTCCCCCACACAACGCGCCCTGAGAAGAAAGAGAGCCCTGGAGAAACTACCAGCATACGAGAGCCGGCGCCTACCATCACGAACTGACTGACACCCTCATTGGGCTGCCAGCTGAACTTCGTCCCCATCCCGCTATCCCGTTACTGTGGTTCAAGACCCGGGGAACTCACCATGCATCAAAGTGAGGTGGGCACCAATGCTACGCCTGCTGCAAAGACCTACAGGGGACAGACCCCACCACGATAAAAAAGAGCCCGGCACCCCCTTACCCTCTGGAGTGCCCTCTTGCACCCCCCCTCCGGTTTGCAGCTTTCTCCCACTGCTGAAGCGCGGGTGACGCAGCGGCTCCCGAGGGAACTGAACCATTCACCGGCCTCCAGCTTATCCCCCCTTATATCCTCCAACCATCTACTGTCCACGCGAAGTGGGACCAACCGCAGCTTTGGGTGGGGGCCTCTGCTACTTCAGGTCCCCCCTCCCCCACCCCCATACGTGGTCATCATCAAGTCCCACGGCGAAGACCGGAGATGCCAGGCGGACGGTCGTCCCACAAGAACACGGACAAGCCGGCGAGACAGTTACTTTTCTCTGAGGCCTTTCTCCAGGCAAAGGGGACGCCCCGCAGATGGCGACACAGCCCTCTACCACACATCAAGAGATGGCGAACCCAGCCCAGGAGCCCACAATGGACTGCATCCTTCAAGAAATTTCATCAGTTGGCCATAGATTGGAGGGGATGGATAGCGCAATAGTTTCAATGGCGGCGGAAACTAAATCCATCCGTATGGAAATCGCAAGCCTTCAGACACGCATCCTGGGATTGGAACAGCGAGTGTCGAAAGTAGAGGCCTACGCTTCTTCTTTCCAGGACAGAGATCAGGAACTCCTCTTTCTTCATAGCAAGTTAACGGACTTGGAAGACAGGAGGACAGGAGCCGAAGAGACAATGTTTGCTTTATAGGATTTCCTGAAAACATTGAGGGGGAGGACCTTCACAGATTCCTACGAGACATTCTGCCTAGGTTGACCGACACTGTCTTCGAGTCACCCCTGGAGTTTCAAAGAGCCCATAGACTGGGCCCCAGGAGAACCGGTATGGACACTCGCCCCTGACCGATCATAGCCTGTCTTCTTCACCATACACAGGCCCGACAACTTATACAGAAAGCACGTACCCAAGGCCCTTGTCAGCTATACGGACACACAATTCGAATATCGGCAACTTTCTCCAAGGAAACCAGCAACCGGCGTAGGGCATTCCTGGCCCTCTGCCCGCGACTGCGCCAGCTGGAAGTGAAGTATGGCCTGTTCGACCTGGCGAGAATGTGGGTAACTAAAAACGGCGCATCCAAAGACTTCTACGACCCGGAAGACTTGCGTTCCTTCTTGGATGGTTTGTCCCTCGCAGACTCTTTGACCTTGACTCCACATTGAGATATGATGGCTACAGATCAGAAGACTTTGCCCCAGGAGGGTCAGGGTCTGGCCATCAATCTGTTATCCCCTGCCCCAGGGGGCGAGACCTGGAGAGACTGCTTCACAGCCACGACGACAGGGGACAGGTGCTGCATGCAGTGGAGCTCCATACACAGGTGGCGGATAGAGACAAATCCCGCTCCCCTTCAAAACCCCTAGCGGAGGCCACCTGAAGCTGCCCTATCCTCTGGGATAGTTGGAACTGAGAACATTGTGACCATGACCTCTCCTTGGCCTGGAAACAGCGGACCCTCTACTGACTCGTCGACTGGTTGAGTACAGCTCTTTTCATTCTTATATTCTTATATATTGTTAAATGTTTTTCCGCTTATTATATCCTTGCTATTCTTGCCAAGCAAACTTTCCTGTATTCACCAAACGATGGTCAAGCAGAATAGGCTTGTGTAATCTGGTGAAGACTGCTTATGCCATGTTGGGGCCGACGTCACGTGGGACAACTCATGCTCTTTAAGCCTTATGACCGTGCAATGGTTTTAATGTTATAGTTGTTAATATAGTGAAGAGTGCAGTGCAGATTGACTATTTCCCATGGTTATGTCTCCGTTTTTTACAGACCCAGTGCTGTTCTTCACTTCTTCTCTCCCTTTAAATTTAGGCATAGTTACTTGTGTCTCACCCCGCCACTACCCCCTCCACTCCCCCAGCCCCTCAGTGGGCCTATCTTCCGGCGGTGCGTTACTGCGTTGTCTCCCCACCCCTGTCCCCCCCCCCCTAGTTAGGGTACATCAAGTCAAACTATACCTTCTTGCGATACGCCCTCCCCTTGGGGAACCTGACGCCGGGGCTATGGGAAACTGGTACCAATGGACAAAGTGGCCCTGCGCTGCCCTCCGCCCCTGGCCGCGGCCCAGCCAGCCTTGCCTCGCGCTAGGACTAGTACGATCCGGGTATAGACCCACAGATTAAAGTTTAGGTTTTCTGAGGCTTTGGTTTGCTCCACTCTCCTCCTCTTTTCTCCCCCTTCCTTCCTTCTTTCTCTTTTATCTTTATTTCCTATTCCCAATTTTTTCTTTTTTTTCCCTCCCCCTTCACACATTTCTTCTACATCCTTATCTCCTGCCTCCCGCTCGTTCCACCTCCTCCCCTCCCCGGTGCCTCCCCCATATTTCGTCCTTCTCTCCCCTCCATATTCCACCGACCCACTTATACGCCACTTGACTCTAAATTCTACAACGTCCCGTGCCGTCCCTACTTCACCCCTTGGCCACATACTCTCTCTCCATATACCTATCGCTCTTCTGCCCCTCATAGCTTCCTCCCATAGCTGGACGTACGCATACCCTGCCTGCCCCGTTATGGATTGTCTCTTGGAACGTCAATGGTCTTACCCACTTCATTAAATGGAAGAAAATACATTCATACCTTAACACCAAACGAGTGGACATAGCCCTCCTCCAGGAAACTCACCTGACTAAACTTGAATATGATAAACTACGAAGGGATTGGGTAGGGTCCGCACTCTCCAGCTGTAGCACCCTCCCCCCCCGCTGGGCCGATCTGGAGGGATGATATGTATTTGCCAAACTAAAGCTGGGAGGCGCCTCGCTATGTGTGGGATCAGTCTATGCACCAACAGGCCCCAAGAGACAATTTTTTCCTCCGCATCAACCATCTCCTAACAGAGATCGGAGCAGCCCCGTACATCATTGGCGGGGACTGGAACCTAACCCGAGATGCCGTACTAGACAGGACAGGGCCTTTGGACACTATCTATAACGGAGGCAGGGCCTTGCAGTCCAATGTAATGCATGACAACAGCCTGGTGGAACCGAGGAGGCTGATGCGTCCGAGTGATAGAGAGTATACCTTTTTATCCCCGGTTCACGGCACCCAGTCCCAACTGGACTATTTTCTTGTTTCGCACAACCTGGTAGCACAAACCCAGGATTCTCGCATACTGAGTGGGGGCCTGTCAGACCATTCCCTGTCTCATTGACAGCATATTCAGTGCTGCTCCTCACCAGCCGGCCCCATGCATATGCCTTCTGCTCCCCTTCTCTTTCCCCTGTTACCCTCCCCTCCTTTCCCCTCCCTTCTTCTCCCACCCACACCCCCTTCCTATTCTCCTATTTTCCATCATCTCATATTCCCCCCCCCTCCTTGGTTTTCCTAGCCCTGGGATCACTACATCTGATTGGATTTCACACCTCCTCCCACACCCCCTCTCTACTCCTTCCCTCCTGTCTACCTATCTCTTCTTTGCTGTCCCTCCTTCCCCCTCTGTCTCCCCTCTCCGACACCAGGTTCCCCCTCTCCCACTCATCCAGTCCCTCTCTTTTTCTTTTTCTTCTCCCTCTCTCTCTTTTTGCCCTCTTCTTCTCTTCTCATTTTCTTTCCTCTCATCTCTTTCCTTCTTCTTTCTCTTCTTTTCCTCTCCCTCCCCTCCTTTCTCCTCTCTTCCCGCTTCTTTTTCTTTGTATTGTCTCTTATATTCTCTCCCCTCCCTAACTCCTCTCCCTACCCCTTGTTTAACACTTTAAGACATGGACATGCCACTCTCATACCATCCTTGCCACCCCACCACCTTACTATTGCAATACCTGATTAGTAGGGAACAGCTTCTATTATTCCCACTTAAGCAGCCTCGGATAGCCCCCGCTACTACCAGAAAAATCATGACTATGAAAGATGCAAACCTATCTCCCTAATCCAATCAAGTCATGGCGAAGATGATAAACGGAGATGCTAGATTCAAAAGGGGCAGACAAACAAACTCCGGAAATGTGTCCGAAACTGTCAGTTGATTCTCTCTACCCCCTTCCACTTCCCCCTCCCCTTCTATCAGCAGACACCTGGAAGGTCTACATTCCCTGCCCATCCCTACCCCCCTCCCATCACTTCCCATCCCCCCATTTTCCCACTCCCCACCCCCTTTAGTACGTGTTGGTACCCTCTGATTTGTTGATTTTTGACGATTGCCTCTGATGTCATTATTGTTAATATTGTTATTAGGAGTATCATTTTTGCCATTACCATTATTGTTATTATTCACTACCCTTTCTTGCTGGTCTCTACTGTTACCTTTCTATCCTCACCTTTCTTCTTTTCTTTTACTTTCTTCTTTCTTTCTTCTTCTCCCCAATTAATGTTAGGATCCACAATCATTGATACGCCTGTCATGTATCTATAGATGTATCTTAGATGACACCTCTGTGCTCCCCTTAGAACATGTTATTCTCAAATCATTGTTTTATAATTTAATATGTAATATGTCACATTGTATCAGCTTGGCATGTTATTTGCTGTTAAATGCAATAAAAAACTACAACACAAAAAAAAAAAGGGGTCAACAGGTCATATTTAGTATGTCCAGAACGGTAATGTAAAACCCTGCTGACTGGTGAGGTTGGATTTTATATTACTATTTTAGAAACACCACTTTTAGAAAGTGAGCATTTCTCTACACTTAAAACCCTTCTGTGCCTTACAGCCTGTCTCCAATCTACGTCTGGGCTGGGCTCGTTGACAGCTCCCTTGTGTATTTCAACCACAAGCACAGGATGCTCAGTCACACCTGCACATATCTGCATACTGAATGCGTCTTCCTGGCCTGGAAGGGTGGAGGGCCTGACACTTAAATTTCAAAGGACAGTGGCCTGTCCTCACACAATGGACTGCCAAACCTCCTACTGGGACCCTGGCAGACAGGGTTGTACTGAAAGTGGACCTTGTGCACCTCAAAACCACTCGTTGAAGGCACTTTTGGGTATATAAACTGGGTCCCTGACCTTACCAACTTAGACACTTCTTGGGAAAGATGCTCTGCACCAGAACCTGCAACCTGCCAAGAGAAGCTGCCTGGCTGCCCAAAAGACTCACCTGGACTGCTTTGCCATAAAGGACTGCTACCTTGTTGTTGCCTTGCTGCCTTGCTGGCCTCTGGCTCTGTTGAGAAGTGCTCTCCAAGGGCTTGGATTGAGCTTGCCTCCTGTTTCCTGAAGTCTTACGGCCAAAAAGGCTTAATCTCTGCAAAGAAACTCCTTGTGTAGCGAAAATAGATGCACAGCATGCCAAAATTGATGCACAGCCTGTCCAGCGGTGAGAAAATCACTGCATTGCCTAACCGGAATGTTGCAGCCTGGCTCCTTGAGTGGAGATTGATGCAGTGCCAACACTGAAGCCGGAACTTCAATGCACAGCCCACCGGGTTGACGCATCACCAAGCCAGAATGACGCAGCCTGACTTACTGCAAGAGGAATCTAAACAGCACCAGCTGTGCAGCAGAAACTCTGCCGCATCACCCACCAGATCGATGCAACAGCTGTGACTTCATCCTGCATGCTCTGGATTTCCACGCATCGTCCCTGGGCATCAAAAGACCCCGCATCGCATAAGAGGATTCAAGCCTGTGCGCCGGCATTCAATTCAAAATCTTTGCTGTGTGGAAAAGAATCGACGCATCGTATGTTTGTGCCCAGAAATCCAACTCACACCCTTCGTTTTCCACATAACTCCTCCTCTGCGTTCCCCGTGCATGTAATTTTGATGCATACCAGGTACTATGTGCATGCAAAAGACAATTGTTGCTTTTAAGAACTTAAGACTCATTATTATTACCAAAGTGATATTTCAACTTGTGATTATCAAATCTTGATCATTTTGACCTTAATTTATTCAGATAAATATCTCATATTTTTTTCTAAAAGTGTGTGGTGTCTTTTTGTGGTGTTCTCAATGTGTTATTGCATAATGTATTGCACAAATACTTTACACACTGCCTTCTAAGTTAAGCCTGACTGCTCAGTGCCAAGCTACCAGAGGGTGATCAAAGGATAATTTATTTGGATTGTGTGTGACTTACCCTGACTAGGATTGTGGTCCCTACTTGGACAAGGGTGTATACCTCTGCCAACTGGAGACCCCATTTCTAACAGATATCAATTCTAGGATGAATTTGGATTATGGTATGCTGTTTTTGAAAATGGGCATTATTTTGCATAGTAGGTACATCAAATTATTTGCTGAGGTACTTGTTTGGGAAATCATAGTGTTTGATATCTCTTTTAACATATCCAACATGATGAAATTTTGACAATGTGATCAAATTTTTTCAAATTTGCCCTAGGGCTAAATAACTTTGACCTTTCCTTTCACTTCTTTTTTCTCACTCTCTTCCTCCTTTTTCCACCTTCCCTTATATGCACTCCTGAGCACTTTAGAAGGAAATAAAGTATAAAGGGATTACCCTTGTGTACATCACCTGATTGTTTATGTGACAGATATTGTTTCTGCTTTGCCTTAAGGGGTCACGTATGGAAAGTTAAATTATTTAAACATATTAGAAAGGTGAAATCTAGAAACATAAGAAAAGTTAAAAGATTGTTTTAAAATGTTTGAGGTTAATGTAACCTATCATGGGACCGCTAAAAGAGTGTTTTCTTCTATGTTCATCTTTTGATTACAGTGGATGAGATGTTTTAACTTTCGTAATTATGCACGGGTATTTTTTCTTATTATTCTTACATATGGTGTTTTTAATTAATGTCATTGATGAATTGATGTTGAGGGTATTCCCATTTGAAATCTACTGGAATGGACTCGGGTGTGTGTGCACATCCCTTCGAGTATTTCATGAGTGTCCATTACTTTGTTTGTACCTGCTTTGCAGGGTGATGGGGATTGCTGACCTTGAAAAAGGCCTCTAGAGCCAAAATGTGTCAGTGACATTGGTTGTGTTCTGCTGAAATACAGCATATCCAAGTTCACACACACTGTGGAGTGCTTGTTTTCTTTGGCTGGAGTTTGGAGTGTATATTAAAACAGGGAGCTGAGCCCATCACGAAACACCAGCATGGCTGGTGGACGGGCCATTTCTCAGCACCAAGTTTTGTGTGTGTGTGTGTGTGTGTGTACAAAGGCAAAGCAAATGTGTTTTCTCTGCATTTCCAAGTTACATGTATCCTTGATGAAGGTGTTTGCATTCTTGCCTTTTTCCAGTGCAATATCTCATGTAATGACTGTGATGAGTGGGTGCCAGCTGCTGCTGAGAAACAACCCAGTAACATGTGGTTGAATGATTATAGGTGGCTGGGTGCAGACCAGGCCCTGTGGCCTAAATCCACTGCACATGACTAAAGGCCGTGCAAGACGCGGGGTTGGGTGAATATAGGGGGTTAGCCACAGGGCACCTGTAGCAAACCCCTCCGCAAACAGTCAAAGGTCATGCACCATTCAGGGTTCAATGTTTATAAGGGGTTTGCCACTGGTGTTATGCTATGTGGATTTGACCATCATCTCCATCTTGAGTGACTCCATTTGCAGCAGTTGCAGGGCAGCACAGGTGTTTTTCGTCTCAGAAGTTATTTTCCTTCCAAAAAGTACAGAGTCTGACAGTTTCTGGAACATAGTATGTGGGATGCGCATTTGATAAAGTTCACAAGGTTGAGATTGTTTTTGCCAGAGGTCTGTACGACTCTGCCTTGGAACACATATGGGAGTTTGGCCAGCTCCTGTGAATGTTTTTGATGCAGACAAGCTTTAATTTCATAACAGAAGGAAGGGGGTTTCTAGAATTCTCTCCTTGGGTTGTTTGAAGGTACAAAAAACGGGGAAACCTGGTGCTCAGATGGAGCTCACCTGAGGAACAAATGCATTGCCCAGGGGTCTTTTTATTGTCCTGACTATTGGCCCTTGATGGTTCGGATGCTATCTGTAACTCGATCGGTGATGTATTCTGAATCTTGACTATTTGATTCATGCACACATGCACTGTAGGTGCACTGCACAGTTCTACTTGAGTCTTGATCTCCTGATGTATGTACTTATTCTTGTATAGATGCATGTTGCACTTGACTTATAAACCTATTCTCATATATTCTTGTCTTTAGTTTGATGTTTTGGAAGTACCTTAATAAATACATTATTCAGACTTAGTGGCAAATTTAAGAAAAGTGGTGCTTCATTTCATGATGCACCACTTTTCTTGCACTCTATTGCGCCCCCTAACGCCACCATCTGTGCACTGTATTTATGTTACAGTGCTCCATGGAGCACAATAGGGAACTAGCATATCAAATTTTGACACTAGTTTTTGCGTTTTGCAGGATTAGAGCCAAAAATATTGAGGCTAGTCCAGCAAAGTAACAAGCGGCCCACTGAAAAAATGGGAGCCTCATTTTAACGCCTGCTTCAGGCAGGTGTTAAAAATTACGCTAGAAATGGTGCACTGGAATCTCATAGATTCCACTGCACCATTTCTTGGGCCTCCTACTTCCAGAACGCCCCCTTGCATACATTATCCCTGGCATCGGCATAATGTGGCGTAAGGGTTAACAAAGTGGTGCAATGCGTGCATTGCGCAACTTCATAAATTTGGCACAGTGTTTTTGCCAACCTAACACCACACAAATGTAAAAAATATGACACTAATGTGGCACGAGGTGGATGTGAGGGCTTCTTAAATCTGGCCCTAAGAGTGTTGAATTTCTTTGGCATTATGTCCTATTGTTCCAAATAAAAAGCACTACATTTTTGACACAGTTGGCATGATACAATGTTAAAGTGAAAGCTTCCCAAATGCCAAATGAGATACCAGGGTGGGAAATAGCCCCCTACAGTTCGCTTGTGCATGAGTGGTCTCGCTGAGCTGTCTTGAATGAAAATTGGAATGCGTGTATGGCAGATGCCAAGCCAGCAGATGTATTGGCCTGTTTGAAGAAAGTGCCAATAGAAAAAGGGAAAGAGCTTAGCACGTTAGGGTGAAGAAGCTGGATCCTATTATGTGCTTATCATAAAATGCATGAGAAATGTGCTCAGTTAGAGCAAGAATGTTGTCAGATGGAAAGCAATTGGTGGAAGCTGAAAGCACCTCTACAATGTTAACGTGTCAAAATAACCTTTTGCAAAACAAACTGGAAACTTATCAGACTGCGGATGAGAGACCAGCGATGGGAGTGGCACAGTACAAATATAAGAATAAAAGGGGGAAGCTTAATAAAGGGAAGGTTCATCTAACTATTTAAAAGGCAAGGATAGACTGGAAATGGGATAGTGATATCTTGGATTTTTATGAGTTTTCAGATTCTGGGGAAGAGTGTTGCCAGAATAGTGGGAAGGGTGAGCCAGAGGACCAGAAAGTCATCCATGCACAGCCCTTATTTAGGCAAAAGATACAAGGTGGCCCGCAGGGAGAGGCCGTGATGCAGCCCCCGGAAGATTGCTCTCAGCAAGAGACTAATGACATCATGGATAGGTTTCAGCAAAGGCATGGGGAAACGTTGCTTACGTGGATGGTGCAATTGTATGATACTGGAGCCTCTGGAGTCTTGTTGGATCAAGGAGGGACGCAGTAAAGTTCTGTGCACTTAGCACTGACCCCACTATGCAGGTGCAGTTCAGGGGTTATGAGGGTGAAAATCAAATCAGCCTGTTCCATTTAGTGGTCATGGGGTGTAATCATAAATATCCCACAGAATCGGACTGAACACAAACTGACAAACCTTTTTAGACATTAGGAGATGCTAAGCAGAGAATCAAGGACAAAGGTATGGAACCTGCCGATTTTTTAGATGGTGTTCAAGATCTATTGAAGAACCCTGACAGCATCAGTGTGAAATAAAATAATTTGTTTAGCTCTCCCAGCCTACAAATTTGTGATAATGACTCTATTAATCAATGAAACAGGCAATGCCTTGAAGCAGGTACATGAGGCAGTGCGTGAGTTGGGAGAGTTAGGTGAGCGGATAAAACCAGAGAGATCCTCCTGGTCGGAGGGCCGCACAGACAACAATAGGGTATCCCAGAGAGATATGTTCATGGCATTGTTGACAGATGTGTGAAGAAAGAACAGATAGATGGAATAGATACAAAAGTCTGTGGAAGATTCATCAGAAGTGAGGGCTGCACAGGTAAGAGGGGAGCAGGAAGGTGAACAAACAGGATGATGAGCAGATGAGTCTGGGCAAGCCAGAGGCGAAGGAGGAAGATGAAAAACAAGAGCAAAGTATTCTCCCAAAGGTAAAGGAAGAGAAAGACATGGACACTAATTGGTTGTTTGAGGAAAGCAGGGGGGGAAGAAAAGTTTCTCTGCAGGCATGAAAGCACATATCCAGATATGACCTGGGTGAAAGTCAACAGGTTGAAGCCAGACTAGGAAGTAGGCCAAACTCCTGTACAGTGATGGGCTTGCAAGTATAATAAACCTCATGTTGATGTAGAAATTTATTGGAAAAACAGGAATGTCCAAAAGGTCCAGGCCCAGGTGGATGCCAGAGCGGAGGCCTCCTTATATATGGAAATCCAAAAAAGTTTAAATGACTGCAGTTCATCATTACATGGTTGGGTGGAAAAGAAACATCCGTTGTGCAATCCAAGGTCCAAATAAAAATAGGAAGAATGCCAAAAATAGGGTACACCATCTGGATAGTGCCCAACTTTAAATATCTTATTGGAATCGATATTCTGAACTGGATGACTCTATATTTGGAAGATGGGTGCTATCAATTCGGATCGAAGAATTCTCATCTGCGGCAGTGAGGGTGGGTTATTGTAAATACCCCCAGCCTCAAGGTGGTTCATCTAAAGCAGTACCAGATCCCAAGAGGGCAGGAGGAGATAAGTACAACTATACAGGGCTTGGTAGAGGCAAGGGTGGTGGCCCCGGTCAACATTGCTTGGAAAATTCCTGTGTGGCCCATGCACAAATCAGATGGTATTTGGAGGATGACAGTTGATTATCCAGAGTTGAACAACCATGCACCCCCTTTGACGGCTGCCGTCCCGGATACAATTACCTTGATTGAAAAGATATAGAGGCATAAAGAGACCTGGTATGCAACAACTGACATTGCTAATTCCTTTTTTACCATACCAATCGCCCCTGGGAATCAAGAGAAATTTGTATTCTGCTGGCAGGGGAGACAGTATACTTTTTAAAGTTCCTAGTGTCCCAATGAGTTATGTTCATAGCACACTATCTGTCACTGGCTGGTGGCAGATACTTGGATGAAGCACCAGTCATTCCAGGGGTGCAGCTTTCTCATTATATTGATGGCATGATGATTCAGGGAGAAACACAAGAACAAGTGCAGACTCAGATGTACAGTATTGTGGAGCATTTGCAAAGCAGTGGGTAGGAGATTAATCCCGAAAAGGTGCATGGAACCTCCCAAGGTGTGAAATTCCTAGGCATTCAATGGCATCAGGGGCATAGGAATGTGTTGCTGCAGGTGAGACCAAAGATATGGGAATTTGTGACACCCCATAATAGGCAGAAAACTCAGTGGTTCATTGGACTGTTCAGTTTCTGGAGGCAGCATATCCCTCAAAGACGTCAGATTTTGATCACCATGTATAAGGTGACTCGGAAGAAACATAGGTTTGAATGAGGAGAGCAGCAGAAATGTGCTTTTGAGTTGGCGAAGGAGGCCATACAACATGCTTTAGATTTGTGGCCGGTACAGGAGGGAGACAGATCAGGAGTTATAGGCAAATTAGAGTATGTGGCAAAAATAGGGAAAGAACAGGGTGCCTCAGGATTCTGGACTAAAAGATTGCCAGATGCAGGAGAGTAGTATACTCCATTTGAAAAACAGTTACTGGTGTCTTAGAGCTGCTGGCTTGGCATCTGCCAGAGGAAAAATAATCACCAGTGAAGTGGAGTGAGCCATTTGAGTCATTGTCCCCTGAGGATAGGAAGCATGTGTGGTTCATCAATGATTCAGGAAAGCATGTGGGGCCAAGAGACTTTGGAAGGCAGTGTTATAAAATCCAGTATCAAAAAAGCTACTTTCCAATAGGAGAGAAGGAAAGAGTAGTCAGTATGCATAACTGTACGCTGTATATCAAGCCTTAAAACAAGAAATACCTGGGACATGTCCTATTTATACTAATTCATAGTCCACTGCTATAGGGTTAGCTACTTGGCTTCCCAAGTGGCACGCACATAACTGGCAAGTATATTCTAAGGAGGTGTGAGGCTAGGAATTGTGGCAAGAAATCTTAGAAAAGCTAGCACAAAGTGCAGTTACTGAATATCATGTAGATGCCCACTGTATCACTGACTCATTAGAATAGTGGTTTAATTCCCTTACAGATGAGAAAGCCAAAATATCATAAGCAGAAGTGGTGACAAAGGGTTCTGATTTGTTGGGATGGCTAAATGGGCTCAACAGAAATGTGGACACCTAGGAGAGAAGGTCAATAAAAGGGGGGCAGAGATTAGAGGGATGCGCATTCCCCTAGACTTGATAACAACAGTTATTATGCAATTTCCTATCTGTCAACACAGTCAACAAAGATCAGTCCCACAGATGGTTAGGGGTCAACTGGGGAGTGAAACGTTGCCGGGCAGATATGGCAGATTGGCTACATTGGGCCACTGCTGAAAAGTCGAGGATGTCAATATGTGTGTACCATGGTAGATACTAATTCTGGCTAGTTGATAGCATGTCCTTGTAAGCGTGCTACCCAGTCCAGCACAATTAAGAACCTAGATTTGTTGATTTTGTACTATGGAATTCCACTCCAGATCAAAGTGATAATGGATCTCATTTTAAAAGTAAGTAGGTACAAGACTATTGTTCACAGCATAACATAGAATGGAATTATCACATTCCCTATTGCCCACAAGCTGCAGGCTTATTGAGAGAATGAATGGATTGTTAAAATCTCAATTGAGGAAATTGTCAGATGGGTCATTAAAAAATTGGAGGGATCATTTGTGTGAAGCGTTACGAATAATAGACTGCTGCCAAATAAAGAAGCCCCTCTGATATAAAAGTTATCCCCAGTGTTGCAGACACAGTCCCATGTGGCAACCAACACTATTACGTATTGGGAGACAAAGACAGGAGTTTTAGCTCATACCTAGCAACACCAGAAGCTGCAGGTCTTAATCTGCATGCTTTGAACATGTACAGGCTGAAACCAAGAATCCAGAGGGTCAGTGAGCACAGGACCCACGTCTGGGCTTACCCTTCCCTCGTAGGGCAACTTTAGCAACACAGAAGGGTGATGGATGGAGTGCTAAAATGTTACAAACACTCATCCCCAGTCACAGATCTGGGTTCAAGCCATCATTCTTCTGCACACCGTGCCACCCGGGCTGGACTGTTCCCATGGGGAACAGGATCAAGACTGATTTGAATATGGCTGGGTCCAAACTGGGGTGACATCGCAAGCAAAATAATGATGGATTAAACTAAGATCTGTGACTGGGGCTTAGTGTTTGAAAAGTTTCAACACTCCATTCATCATTTTAATTTGTTTTGTGATGTTGCCTACTGTAGATTTTGTCAAGAAACCACAGATGATAAGTGGAACAATTTAACTCAAGTAATAACTTACAATGTCTCTGCAGGTGAGGTTTGTTATGATTTAACCTGTGACACAGCTACGATTGGTAAATGTGCTCAAATATGACTCAAAGTGGCAGTTCCCCCTCCAGAGATTACGTGGGAACAAAAAGCTCTATGCCAGAAACAAAATGACAAATGTGTAAAAATATAAATTATAGTATGTCCTGTAAGAAAGTAGTATCTGCCGCTAGTCACATTAAGCATGTTAAGGTGCCCACTGGATGGTTGCTTTCCTGTGGTAATGTTACATACACATATATTCCACCAAATACAACAGGATGATAATGTGATTAGGGCTTATGAGGTTTCCTTGACAACCAGCATTGCATACCCAGAGCACCAGAGAAACAATGCAACTTGGTGAGGATTGTGACTCATAGGTTTAATTATTGTCTAAAGCAGAATATATAGGTTTAGGCGCTTCTATAGTAGGAGTCCTAGGATTAACCATTTATAACTCTCGAGTATTAATACAATAGCACATTTAATGGTCAAGAATATTAACCACACATCTGTTGCTTTGGCAGAACTATTACCAGTTATGGGAGGAACCATGAAACCGCTTTGCAAAATAGAGCAGTGATTGACTATTTGCTTTTAAAACACGATCATGGATGTTCAGAATTTTAAGGGTTCATTTGTTTTAACCTGTCGGACCACTCTAAGTTAATCCAGACTCACATTGGAGCCCGGATTTAACTGGTCAAAGAAGTGAAACAAGATGTAGATAAAGGGTGGTGGGACTGGCTATTTGGATGGTTACCTGATTTCAGTCAACTTCTTTCTGATTTGGGGGGGATAATTATGGTAATTTGTGTCATAATAATGCTTTGTTGCTGTGTACAATGCACACTTAATTTAATATCCATGTTTCAACCTAAGAGAGCTGATTTCAAACCAATATGTCAATGGTCAAAGGGTTGAGTGAGATGCTACGTGCATTTGACCATTGACTCCATCTTGTTTGACTGACTCCATTTTGTGTCCCACAGCAGTTGCAGGGCAGCACAGGTGTTTTTCTACACAGTAGTTGTTTTCCTTTCCACAAGTACAGAGTCGGACAGTTTCTGGAACATGGTATGGGGGTCCTCGGATTTGATAAAGTTCACAGGATTGAGAATGTTTTTGTCAGAGAAAGCTACGGCTCTGTCTTGGAACAAACATGGGAGTCTGGCTAGCTCCTGTGAATTATTTTGATGCAGATGAGTACAGCCAACTTTAATTTCATAACAGAAGGGAGAGGTTTCTAGATTTCTCTCTTTAAGTTGCTTCAAGTTATAAAAGACAGGGAAACCTGGCCCTCAGACAGTGACTTACCTGAGGAATGGACACATTGCTCATTGGTTTTTTGTGGTCCCGATCGAGACTCCTGACTGACTAACCTGAGGGCTTCCCAGTCATGCTGGACAGAATGTTGTCTCCAACTCAATTGGTGATGTATCCTAAATCTGGGCTATTTGATTCATGTACACATGCTCTGTTGGTGCACTGCGCATTTTTTCTTTTGTCTTGATCACCTGATTTTTGTACTTATTCTTGTATATATGCATGTTGCACTCAAGTTATATACATTTCTCATATACTTGTGTCTTTAGTTTGATGTTTGTGAATTGCCTTAGTAAATACATTATTCAGACTAAGCAGAATATTTATAGAAAGTGGCGCTGCACCAAGTGCAGTGTCACTTTCCCTGCACCCCTTACCACCCCCTTACCGCCACCATGTGTGCACCATATTTAAAATATGGCGCACCATGGGGCAGGGTATGGGGCAATAGTATCATTTTTTCATTACGCTATTGATGTACTCTGCAGGAGTAGCGCCACAATATTGGTGCTACTCCTGCAGAGTACATAGGACCCCATGCTAAAGAATGAAAACCCTCTTGAGCAGGTGTTAAAAGTGCTGTACAAAATGGTGTAAGGCAATCTCAGAGATTTTCTTACGCCATTTTTCAGGATCCCCTAACGGGGGAACGCCCCCTCTGCATACATTATGTCTGGCACAGGCAAAATGTAGTGCAAAGGGCTACCGAGTGGCGCAATGCATACATTGCACCACCCTGTAAATAAGGCATGGGGATTTCGGCCTCATTGTGCCACATGAACATAAAAAACAATGGCGTAAAAGCAATACAGCAAGCCAGGCCCTGCGGCCAGCCCCTGAAATGCACAGCGAGAGGCTGTGAGCAGTGGTGGTTTAACTAACGTACAGTCCTTAAAATTACTTTACGTTAAAAAAAAAGAAATCTCTGAAGAAAGGTTACAGGGACATTATAGTAAATAAATAGAATTTAAAAAACAGAGAAATTCACTTAAAAACACAAAGGTTACAGGGGTGTTAGAGTTAGACTCTATCATAAATGTACACAACCATAGAATTTCACCTGTTATAGTTATAAGCAACTATAACTTGTGCCATACGGCATCTATAGCTGCTACTACTGCTATTTCTCAGTTTTGAGTAGAACATGAAAGGACCTGTTTGTTGCCACAAATCAAGTGTGCTTCTATGAAAGCCATTCTTTCTATGTGGTATTGCAATTTTGAGTATTGCCAATAACAATAAACAATGAAATACTGAACTGCACAGCCTTAAAGAAAGATTAGAGAAAGTGAACATCAACATCTCCACGTAAACTCAAATATTAATGGATCTTGAATGCACATATAGTTGTATGCATAGTGGTTGTCCACATTCCCAGGTAACCCTGCAAAAATTGTAAACATTGTACTGCTGGGGAAAGGGTACAGAATGAGCATTGCGGTGATCAAATATATAGATAACACAATACCTAAAAAACAAATCAGATTTCTAGAGCCTTTATTGTGTTCTCTCTCTACTTTCCATCCCACAAGGCAAATGTTGACAAGTATAGCAAATTCTTGGTGAGCGATTAAAGCAGAGAGAAAAAAAATAGAAATCTAAATTGTGCAAATCAGCTGGGCCACACAACATTAGGGCCCTCTTCTATAAACACTGTACACGTGAACTAATAGACACCAATTCATCTCTATTTGATTGTTTCACTGAATCAGAGAAGGTACAAGGTAGAGCAGCAGAGGCTACAGTTGTTTTCACCCCTAAAGAAGCAAAGTACCTGATGCATTCCAAGAATTATACACTAATTTTACTATGAAATTCTGATTGTAGAAAACACTACCTAACCCAGATATTGAAGGAGGTGAACACAATTGAGAGGAGAGGCACAATGGCGTCTGTGTTAGGAGTCGGACTTGGGCTCTCTCCTCTTTTCTCCAGCCTGGATTAAGGGGTAAAGGAACTGTAATAGGCCGCAAGTCATCCCAGCATCACCACAGTTGTCCTTCAGCATGGGTGATATGAGCCAAGGCTTACCTTGTCTGGGAAGCTTGAACCTGAGCAGTGGAATTCTTCATTTCAGCAGCAGCTACCCCAACTGATTCAGCGTTTCACCGCACTGTTACAGTGCGTAGGCCAGTGACTTTCAGGGGTCAGATGGTTCACAGCACCACAGATCTAGGAGGAAACCAAGCCACTTGCAAGGGGTTCTCAGTCAACAAAGGACCAGTTAGCAGAGAGTCAGATGACTATTGTTAGACCTGGCATCCTTGGTGTGGTTTCCCCTGTCTATTTCCCTCTGCTTCTTTTATTTTTGACTGTGTGCTAGACTTCATTTTTGCTGGTTTTTGATACTCTGGGCACTTTACCACTGCTGACCAGTGCTAAACTGCAAGTGCTCCCTGTGTACACTGTGATTCTGATTAGATATCCATGATGGGCATATTTAATTTACTAGTAAGTCCCTAGTAAAGTGCACTAGAGGTACCCAGGGCCTGTAAACCAAATGCCACTAGTGGGTCTGCAGAATTGATTGTGCCACCCACATGAGTAGCTCTGTAAACATCTCAGACTGCAGTGTCTGTGTGTGCAGTTTTGTATACCCACTTGACAGGCCCAAATCTTCAGTTTTACTATATGTAAGTCACCCCTAAGCCAGCCCCTAGGTAGCCCCATGGACAGGGTGCAGTGCATTTAAAAGGCAGGACATGTACATGGTGTGTTCTACATGTCCATATTGTGAAATACTGTCGCATTCAGTTTTCACTATTGCAGGGCCTATCTCTCCCACAGGTTAACATGAGGACTGCCTTTAAATATCGTTTTAGTGTGGTTTCCCATTGGGAGCAGATAGAGATTTGGAGTTTGGAGTCTATGAACTCACGTTTTAAAAATATATATCTTTTGGTAGAGTTGGCTGTTAAATTGTCTGTTTCAAAATGCCACTTTTAGAGAGTGGCCATTGTCTTGCTTAACCACACTATGCCTCTGCCTGCCTATGGAATCCACATCTGGGTCAGACTGACAGTTGGGCTGATATTCCCTCTAGACAGTAACACAAAGGGAGCTGAGGTGTGTTCTGCATATCCTAATTAATCTTCCTGGGCTAGAGTGGGGATGGAGGATCTGACACCTACACCTGAAAGGGCTGTGCCTGTCCTCACACAATGCAGTCTCCAGCCACCTGGAGTGTGTCTGAAGCCAGGCCTAGGAAAGGCAGGATCTTGTGGACAACAGAGACTTTTCTTTGAAATTTGCCTACTTCAAAGGTAGAAATGAGTATAAGTAGTAGACCCAAAACCCCAGATTTTTAGTACACTTTTGGATCAAGAGGAACATCTGCCAAGGAGAAGAGCTGAAGAACGGTAAGGAGGAGTACTGCCCCCTTGCTGTGTATGCTTTGCTGAGTTGGCCTGCAGTTGCTGCTTCTACCTTAGAGGGGACAAAGACTGGACTTTGCTGTGTATCCTGCTTGTGAAGATTCTCCAAGGGCTTCGGCTGAGCTTGCCTCCTCTTAAAAAGTTTCATAGACATCAAAGGCTTCACCTCCCACACCTGGGCTCTCTTGCTGAGACCTCCTGACTTGCCAAGTGGTGCCACATCCAGTCCTTGGGCCCCTGGAAGGAGAGGCTGGGAGAACCAGAGAGAAAATCCATGCACCGGAGCCAAGTGGCAGAAAAATCAATGCAGAGCCTGGACAATGGCTGAAAAATCAGTGCAGTGCTGTTGAGATCGGCACATTGCCAGCTCAGCGGGGATTCATCGCTGCTGTGCGTCCGGATCCGCATCATTTCTGTCTGTCAAAATCTTCAACAACACCGCACAAATCCAAGGCTGCTGTTCCAGAAACCGATGCATTGCTTACCCTGCAGAGAAAGAATCATTGTACGGCCTCACTTGCGAGTAAGGAATTGATGCATCATTTGCTTTTCCGGTGCATGCTCTACTGTGCAGCTTTATTTTTCACACATACCAGGTACTTTGTGCTAAAACATTGATTTCTATGCATTAAGACTCCCTTTTCTTTAAAAATTAATATCTGCTTGTGTATGTTGGTTTTTGTTGTTTTGGTCTTGTTTGATTTAGATAAATATTGTCTTTTTTCTAAACTGGTGTATATTCCTTTTGTGGTGTTTTCACTGTGTTACTGTGTCTGCTGGTGCAAATACTTTACACATTGCCTCTGAGATAAGCCTGACTGCTTGTGCCAACCTACCAAGGGAGTGAGCAGGAGTTATCTGAGCTGTGTATCTCCCTTACCCTAACTAGAGTGAGGGTCCCTACTTGGATAGGGTGCAAGTTGACTGCCAGCTAGAGACCCCATTTCCAACAGCTACCTTTTGAGTTTCAGCCCCCACTTCAAGCAGGATTGAAGTGGACTCTGGAATGGAGAAGAAAGGAAAACAAGCCTCAGAGGTAAAGGCAGAAGCTCTTTAAATGCCAGTGCCTAGGGCGTGCCAGAGCAAGCCAATATCCATTATAGTGCTGGTGAACTTTCTGGTAGACCACAGCCTCCTATTACAGAGTTCATCCCTGCAACTCCATGCAACAACTACAACATACAAAATGTGACTGGTAGCTTTATCTGTCTGCATCAAGTTGGCATGCGGCACTAAGGGAGGTTCTGGTGACTAATGGAATAATAATTCTTGAATAATGTAATGTAGTGTAACTGTACAATTATGACAGCTGTGGGGCTAATTAGGACAATGGGAAAAGAAAAATAAGAAAAACTAAAGGAAACTTTTAAATCGTATTATAAAATTAAATAAAGTAACGTTTGTGAAACTTTTGAAAAAAATTGATTTCAATTGCTGATGTATTAAGGGAAGGGGACTACCATGAAAAACACAGGGACCTGGTGGACAAGGAGTGGTGTAAGTGAAATATGCAAAAAAGTATATAATAAAATATAAAAAACTGCTCATACAGTACATTTAGTAAGAAACATTGTCCTACTAGACCTGCATAACACACAAAATGGTCGCCAGCAGGCATAAAGCTCACTGGCTGCCTACACAAAATGCCCACCAGCCACATGGTCAAACAATAACCAGCAAGGAGGCATGGTCACCACAACAAAGAAGAACACATGCAGGCCTAAAAGCTTACTGACTACATTCACAAAATAACCATCAGCCACATGGTCAAACAGCAACCAGCAAGGAGGCATGGCCACCAGAATAAAGAAGAACACATGCATGCCTAAAAGCACACTGGCTGCCTATACAAAATGGCCACCAGCCACATGGTCAAACAACAATCAGCAAGGAGACATGGCCACCACAACAAAGAAGAATACATGCAGGCCTAAGTGTACACTGGCTGCCTTCACAAAATGGCTGCCAGCCACTACATCAAACAACAACCAGCAAGGAGACATGGTAACTACAACAAAGAAGTACACATGCAGGCCTAAAGCACACTGGCTGCCTACACAAAATGGCTGCCAGCCACATAGTCAAACAGTAACAAGCGAGGAGTCATGGCCACTACAACAAATAAGAACACATGCAGGCCTAAAGGGCACTGGCTGTCTACACAATATGGCTACCAGCCACATGGTGAAACAACAGCCAGCAAGGAGGCATGGCTACCAAAACAAAGAAGAACACATGCAGGCCTAAAGCACACTGGCTGCCTAAACAAAATGGCAACCATACAGATGGTAAAACAACAACCAGCAAGGAGGCATGGCTACCACAAGAAAGAAGAACACATGCAGGCCTAAAAGCACACTGTCTGCCTATACAAAATGTTCACCAGCCACATGGTCAAGCAACAATCATCAAGGGGGCATAGCCACCACAACAAAGAAGAACACATGCAGGACTACTGGCTGCCTATACAAAAAGGACCCCAGCCACATGGCCAAACAACAAGCAGGATGAATAGAAAACAAAAAAACACATATAGATATAGGACTATAACTGACAATACAAAAAGGGCTGCCAGTAACATGGCATGGGGAACATAGACAAATGGTGGCCTATGACAAGCACTATCACGCAGAGGCCAGACAAAAAAGGCATTGGTACAGGAGAACAAAACAGTGCTAAGTCAGTAATTCCAAAAACTAAAATTAAAGGGGCTAAAAAGTATACAACAACAACACACATCAAGGCATCAAATACTATAAGCCCAACATACACAAAGTGAAATACCGCCAAAGAACATTTTGTTATATTTAATCTAATGCCATCCATGGTTTTTCAGTTCCACAGACAATACAAACAGGTGTTTTATCATGCACCCATGACTAGTACTGGGCCTATAATTTGAAAGCCTATTCCATTAGCAGAATAGACTACTTAACATTAGAATAGTGAATTAAATGTATGGTGCAAATTTACAAAACAAAACAAAACATAGAGAAAATGTAGTGAAGTACATTTATAGAACAAACATTACAAGTGATACTGTAACTAGGCTCCAAATGCAGGCCACCCACTACAATACATTAAAAAATGTGAATAAAAGTACTGATAAAACCTGGTGCATGCCCTCTATCGAACAAACAAGTGTTTTTAACTTGCTTGTGAAATCTCAAGTACAACAACGTCCTTAAATCCAATGGTATATCCAGGAGACAAAAAAGTGATCCTTCCAGATCGAAATACAAGTGAAAAGTGACCAGGAAATGGACAAAACAGTGGGAGGAACCTGCTGGACAAGAAAAGGAAGTTGGAGTCTCTGGGGCACTTCCTGTTATTGACAAAAAAAAGTATGTCTTGCACAAAAATATCAACGTGAATGGTCAATTAGAATTTTTTCAGCTGAAGTTGTAGATTTTAGTTGCTTCAGCTTCACCAGGTTGCAGCAGCAGTAGATCGTGCTCACTCACGCATCCATACATCACAAAAGATGTGCCGGAAGTCACTTGCGTGGTGATAACTCTTGTGAGGAGGTAAAAAAATCTTGTTTGTGCTTGTGAGAGACCAGAAGTCTCCCCTCTCACTTCTCGCACTCATGAAAAGACAGTAACCACGCGCCAATTGTGAAAAAACAGAAAAAAACACTTGGCTACATTGCGGAGTCTATTGGTTACTCTGTGTTCTCTGCAGAATGTGGATTTGCTGAATTCTGCGAACTCCACCAGCGAAGTAGAGTTTTTCGCTCAGTCATAGTCTGGAGCCTCCCCAATTGAAGAGGGCACTGGTTCATGGCCAATGACCCACCTGACAGAGATGTGTCCAAACAGAGCTGATCTTTTATTAGAATCTCAAAAAGATACTCTGGCTCTGTGGTCTTCTGATGCATTGGAACCTCCTGTGATTTTTTTTAACCAGAGCAAATGGCCTGACTGATGCTCAGAAAGATCAGAGAACAGTGTATACACCAGACCAACATCATTTGAGAGCCTTAAGGCATTGGTGGAGGAAGTAGAGGGACACAAGTCTCTGGATGACTCCCAAAACCCGTGGGATTATTTTTTCTCTTTTACCAACAGTTCTAACTCCTCTCGCCCTCGGGGGTCAGATGAGGACAGGTGTTCTTTGACCTTGGATGTTAGCAGCGAGTGATTGGCCAGAAAGGCCAAATAAAGTGGTCAAATGGTCACTGCAGACTAGAAAATTGAAAGAGCAGACTCTAGCCCAAAAACCGGCAAGGGTGGTGAAAGTGAGTCTTCCCACCCCAATATTAAAATGGGATTATTCTGAAACTTTCCAAGTTTATACATAATAAGAGGTCCTAATAAGAAACTACAAGTAAGAATGAGGAAAATATCTAAAGCCTGTGCATTGATTGGGGAGAGATTAACCTCTGTTGAGAGTTATACCACGCTGCTGGAAACAGATGTGGGGATTGTGAATGCCCAACCAGAGGTCCATGAATCCCGAATTACTGACATACAATAGAAACTTGAGGATTTAGAAAAAAGACAGCGTTGTGATAATCTATGGTTCCTGTGGCTTCAGGAACGGGTCGAAGGCAGTGAAGCCAGAATATTTATGGTGAACCTGCTCAACGGGGCCAGAGCTAACAATTGATACTGGGACGTTGAAGTACAGAGAGCACACTGATTCCCTTTAAAGTTGAAGACAGGCAGTTCTTCTAAAGCTGATAGCATAGGTCAGCCAAGAGCAGTTATCAAATAATTTGGGAACATTTCACTCAGACAGGCTGTTTTTGAAAAGGCTTGTCCAGACGTTAAATGAAATTTTGATGGACATTCCTTCAACGTTCACCCTAATTTTTGTCATTTAACAGTTGAAATGAGATGGTGGCTGAGACAGCTTACTATGCCATTTCAGGAAGTGGGTAAAGAAGCATATCGGCTGAGTCTGCCAGCATCAGAAATCAAGGCCAAGGAATATTTGGATGAGTTGTTAGGTGGGTCTTTATTATAATGTTTAGATGGTGGTGCAATCAGTATCATTCCTTGGTTGGTGAGCTATGTTGTGCATCTTGTACGTAATGCCAAAGGTTATTTTTTTTCAAAATGTTTTAGTTTCTGCTATTATGCTCTACAATGTTTTCCAATTGTGCTTTTTTATGGTGGGATACACCTTTTCTGGGGTTTTGATCTACTGTTTTTTGCCATAAGGCAAAGGAGAGGAGGTAGAGCTTGGGTGCCACTACCCAGGCCTGTCTGTCTCACACAAGGGTAGGGGAGGATGGTCAGAAGGAGGGTTGTGAGTGGGATGGGGTAGGTAGAAGGGATCACTTGGGGGGAACGGGGAGGCTCTACACAAGAGGAGGAGAGGAATTGCATAGGGTCTAAATGGGGTTTCTGCTGGCCACTTGAAGGCTTGGTCAATTTGATGGGCTTATTGTTTTTTTTAAAAACAGGCTGGTCTTTTAATTTTATTGTATGGCTTATACATTCAAAATACATATTGTCTCTGTTAACATCTGTGGGTTGAATAATAATGTCAAACAATGGAACATGGCGCAAAATCTTAAGGCTCTCTGAGCAGACATTCTATGTCTGCAAGAGATGCACATAGACGGCTCAAAGAAAAATATACTTGAGTCACTTGGCTTTAAGCTAGATGCTTATAGTACGCAGGGCATGAGTACTCAGGGGGAAGGTGGTTATTTTATTCTGGGGGAATGTCAAGGGGGTTAGTTGATTGTCTTCTGAGAAATTTGGTGGCTAGGTGATTCTCTAATGTCTAGTTGCAGGGCACATAGTGAGACTTTATTCAGTGTCTAGACCAAACCTGGCTGATCCAAACTTGTATAATTGGTTAAATAATGAACAACTCTATGCCCAACTCATTATATTGTGTGGGGATTTGAATATTAACCTGCCAGGGGGGCTTCTTGAAGCTGAAGAAGGTGGTACCAATAGGTTTGGTGCCAGAAGCCTCAAGTCTTCAGCGCACTGCAACCCTTCTTGGATAATCCTGGTTTCATGGATGTTTGGTATAAAAACAAAATATCTGACCTGGGATATACTTTTTTCTCTGCCCCTCATAAGAAGCACGCCTGCCTGGACTACTTTTTTGTATCCCATAGTCAAGTGCAAGGGATATGTATTGAGAAATATCCAAGGGTCATGTCTGATCATAATTCTCTGGTCATTGAGATCACAAGCGTAGATGGAGCAGGGCCTGTGTCTACTTGGTTCTTTGAAAGAGGATTACTCTTTCACCAGATACATATATTGATCATATGACTGCCTGTCTCTCAGATAACTTTTAACCAAATGTAAATTGATCATATGACTCCTTGGCAGCCAGAATTTCAACTTTGAAACCAGGGTAGTGCCCCTCTAGGGGTAGTCTGGGAGGCCCTCTAGGCTGGAATTGGAGTAGAGACAATTAGTTTCAGTTTGAGTCACCAGAAGATGTATGAACAACTCTTCAAAAAGCTTTGTGGGGAATTAGCAGAAGTCGAGGCCCTACTCACTGACATTATTGTAAATGGGGATGACCTAGGGATGGCACAACATAAGCTTGCTGTAGACAAATCTACCATCAAGAGCTTGGCTGCAAATAAGGCATCAGAAAAGTTTTTGTCCCATAATAAAGAGCGCTATGAATTTAGCGGGAGGGTAGGCCATTTATTTGCTTTCCGCACCAGGCAGACGAGAATGCAGGGAGAAATAACTGAGATTGTCAGCAGTGAAGGGTGTTTGGTGACAGATTCCCAGGGTATTTCAGGATTTTTATGAGGTATTAAATTGTGCCAAAGGCACTAAGGATGACATGGAGATTGAGAGATATTTGAATCTAATCTCTGTTGGCAAAGTCAGTCCAGAGGACAGAAACTTTCTTGATGTCCCTGTTAGTGGGGAAGAAGTCTATGCTGCACTTACTGCACTACCCACGGGTAAGGCAACTGGGACGGACAAAATTCCACTACAGTTTTATAAAGTGTGTTTTGTGACTTTGAGTGCAGTGAGGATAGATTTATTTCTTCAGGTTCAAAAAGGGAGACAGATACCCAAATCTTGGACTGTGAAAAATATCAATGTATTTCTCAAGCAGAGTAAGCCTTCCAAATTCCTGGGTCTTATCACCCTGTTACTCCAATTACCAGTGACACTAAGCTGTATGCCAAGGTTTTAGCTGCCAGGTTGGGTTACATCACTGATAAGTTGGTTATCCCGTGGCGACACAGGTTAATTTCAGCAAGGAGAACTACAGACTGTGTCCGTCGGATAATTACGCTTTTTAATGCTGTGAGAGTCTCAGAAAAGCCCATGGCTCTGGACTGGTTAGATGCTGAAAAAGCATTTGGCAGGGTAGTTTGGAATTATCTATGGGCCAATATGAAATGGTTTAGAATTGGAACTGGGTTTATTACAGTGATCAAATCAGTATACCATAAGCCCATAGCTTGACTTCGAATAATGGAGGGGTGGATATGACCTCATCTCGAGAGGGACCTGACAGGGCTTTCCCTGCTCTCCAATATTGTTTGCTCTCGCATTGACCCACTGATCAGGTAGTTAGGGTCTAATCCTCTGATTAAACCCATGTTGTTTCACAGCATGAGTTGATGCCGATGATTTAGCAATTGTTACACCTGATCCAACTTTGGCAATGCAGGAGGTAGTAAAAGAGGCATCAGACTTCGGAAAAGTGTCTGGTTACTCCATGGTTGGCAGTCAGGTTACCCCTGTCCAAGCAAGGACCCTCATTCTAGTCAGGGTAAGTCACACACAATCCAAATTATTCTGTGCCCACTCTCTGGTAGCTTAGCACTGAGCAGTCAGGCTTAACTTAGAAGGCATTGTGTAAAATATTTGTGCAATAAATCATACAATAACACCATATAGCACCACAAAAATACATCACACAGTGTTTAGAAAAATATATAATATTTATCTGACAAGATGCAGGTCAAAACGATTGAAATGCAATCAGTATATGTTGGGATATCACTAGAAAAGTGATGTAAAGGATCTTAAGTCTTTTAAAAGCAAACAAAGTCTCTTTCAAACACAAAATACCTGGTTTGTGTGAAAAATCTCTGCAAAGAACCGCAGAGGAGGAGATGCGTGGAAACAAAGGGGTGTGCGTTGATTTCTTGGGCTGCACACAGCAATGCGTCGTTTAGTTTTCACACAGGGACGGCTGTGTGTCAATTTCTGGTGCTTGGTCGTTGATCTTCTTCGGGTTGCGGGGATTTCCTGTGCAGGCAGGATGAAGTCATAGGAGCTGCGTCGATTCGTTAGACATTGCGTTTAATTTTCTGACCGCACGGCAGGCACTGCGTCGATTCCTCTCTGGAAATCGGGCTGCGTTGTTCCATTCGGCTGTGTGTCATTCCGGTGGTACGTGCGTCGAATTTCCAGTTGCTACGCTGGCGCTGCGCCGATCTTCTCGACACGAAGTCAGGCTGCGTTGTTCCGGTTCGGCGTGCATTGACATTTTCACCACAGTGCAGGCTGCGCGTTGTTTCTGGCAGGCTGTGCGCCGAATTTCGCTGCACAAGGAGTCCTTTTTGTAGAGATGATGTCTTTTTGGTCCTGAGACTTCAGGGAACAGGAGGCAAGCTCTATCCAAGCCCTTGGAGGGCACTTCTTCACCACAGCCAGAGAGCAGCAAGGCAGCAGGGGAACAGCAAGGCAGCAGTCCTTCACAGAAAGCAGACAGGTGAATCCTTTGGGCAGCCAGGCAGTTCTTCTTGGCAGGATACAGGTTCTGGTTCCAGTTTCTTCTCCAGGAAGTGTCTGAGTTGGTAGGGGCAGAGGCCCTGTTTAAATACCCAAATGTGCCTTTGAAGTGGGGGAGACCTCAAAAAGTGGCTTAGAAGTGCACAAGGTCCCCTTTCAGTTCAATCCTATCTGACAGGGTCCCAGTAGGGGGTGTGGCAGTCCTTTGTGTGAGGGCAGGCTACTGTCCTTTGACATGCAAGTGTCCTGCAGGTATTAGGACATACATTGTTAATAAAACATTTTGTTGAAAAGATATTGTTTTGGCCTTATCATTTAAAACCTTTGTTGGTTTATTTTTTGACGGGTTCCAATAAGGACACCTCCTGAAGAATCATCATCAGTAGATGTCTTCTCTTTTCTCCTCCCTTCGCCTTCTCGTCTGCTTTGGTTGAGGTAGACATTGACCTTTGTTGGGTCATCTCGATTAATAGGGACATTGGATTCTAACACAGAGACCTCCTCTCACTCATAAAGAAAATCCAGGTGAGATTTCTGGTAGTCACTTGGATTCACCTGCAACACCAACCTCACCCTCAAGGAACATATTGCCAGAAAACAAAGATTATATACTACCAACTCTAGCATAAGATGGTGGAACTGTTTCTTTCTATTGGCAACTTCAGTACTGCTGTTATTGTCGTTTTACTAGGAACCAAATAGCACTTGGTTCTCTCAGCAACAAATATGCTCAATAAATTATTGGCAAGTCTGTGATTTCTCTTTTAAAAAAAGGAACATACTTTTATTACACACACTGCTAAATATTGTGCACTAAATTGCAAATATCAGGCAGAGGGAAATACCTTTGGTAACAACCTCATAAAATATTATAGCACTAGTAGGACCTGAAAATTATAATCACAACACCCCCACCTCTCCCAGACATAACTTCATAATATAAGGGTCTATAAGGCAGACTTATTGGATTTGTCAGGGTGGCACCACATTTTGAATAATAACCACATGTTACACTGTGTCAAGGTAACACTACTGGAATAAATAGGAACAATACCAGTATTCACAACCACAAAGAAAGTATGCACTCCAGAACCGAAAAACGAACGCTCTAGCTTTTATAGGCATCCCTCTCCAGGCATGCGTTCAACACCCCTCAAGGACTTAGGACACGTTTCTATGGAGCAATCAGGAATGGAGGGGTCTTGTACCTCCTTCAGCCCCTCACAAAACATTGGATGCACAATGGTAATACCCCTGGCCATCATGGGACCACCACAAGCAGAGAATATGCAAATTACCTATGGAGTGATATTATAGGATGCTACTTCAGTCTGCTTTATGAATATAAAATGAGCCAGTCACTCTTTGTTTTCTATGGTGGCCTTGTGCTGAGGCTTTTGTTTTTACTTTTGCTTAGTTTTTTAAATATCCTTGAAGTTGGTGCCCACAGGAAACCAAGGTGCAGCAAAACATTGGGGCAGCACAGAGAGCCCACTTCTGGCTGCCCCAGCCAGTTCCCCAGCTGGCAACTACTGCTAGTTACCAGCGTAAGAGCCGGCACCTTCATTTTCCCCACACGTATCTGGTCACACAATACGCTACTGGTGCACATGGGCACAGGGTGCAGAGATGGGCACCAACACACTTTGCACATTTTTTTCTTGTTCTGTGGGATGGGGTCCTTGGGACATGTATATGAAAGCCATTGGGGCTTTCACCCCCAACCCAATAAAATTATTTAAAAATATAATTGTTACAACCGCTGGGGGCTGGGCCCTCACAGGGGTATTTCAGGAGTTATAGGTCTAGTGCTATGCACCTGGTTTATTATGTGTTTGCTTGTCAAGGGGCAGAAATTCAAACAATATCTTTTTATCATCTTTGTTTTTCTCCTGGTGGGCAGATTTAGACACCAGGTGCATTTTTGTTGGGCCTCATTGCCTCTTAAGGGGTGCTTTTCTTGGTGTACTGGATTCTCTGGCTCCCTGCATGAGACCTGCCCATGGCTTGACTTCTGCTGCTCTTTTCCTGCAGTTGAGGGTATCTTGCGCAACCCCTCTTCATCTATCCAGTAAAGCACCCTGCCTGTCACGCTCGCCCATCTGATGGCCTCTAGGCTTCTTAAAGGGCACCCGTGAGTCAGTGGAGTCTAGGACCAGTCTACAGAAGTCCAATGAAGACCATCCAGGGAGCAGCAGCAGGTCCATTGCCCAATTGTTCTTCAGAAGGTGTAAGCAGCCCAATGCAACTGACCCTGGAGAGACTCAGCCCAGTCCTGGGCGTCAGCATGAGTCAAAGTCCTCAGTCCATCCTTGCAAAGTATCATGTGGTTTCCAATTCTAGCAGGGCACTGGACATCCTTTTGCTGTCAATGCTTCCAGGTCCAGGGTCTTCTTATCTCTCTCTCCCATGTGCAGGGCTTTTACATGGGGGAGCTTTAGAGGCCAGCAATCCCTGGCGAATCATAGGATGCCACATTTTCTCTCTACCCCTGTCCCGACCCTCCTACACATCATTCTAGAAAGAACCAATATGGCAACTTCAAGTTGTCTGTGGAAAGAGCTCCCATGACAGCCTTAGGCCCACCCCTTAATGGCACAGCAACCTGGTCCTTTCCCACCAAAACTTCAAAGAAAAGCTCAACCTATTATGGCTTCAGAGGGTTTGGCCCACCTCCTTTGTTGCAGTGTGCCTGGGCTGTTGTAGCATAGGTAGAATATAGAAAGCCAATTAACCCATGTAGATTTTCTCATCACCGCTTCCTTTCCCAGGAATTGAACACTCCTGTCAATTTCGCTATTGTGTAATGAGGCCTTTGTTCCCTCTGCTGGGGAACAGAGTAATTAACTTAGCACAGGAGGGGGACAAAAGCCTGGAATTTGAATCTAAGCCAGAGAAATATTACAAATCTTAAAGTGCAATCCCACATCAAGTTAGAAAAATATAGTCAAACTTTATCACTAAATAAAGGCCTAAATGACAAAACTCCAATCAGTATAACTGGAGTTATGAAATTTTAAAGAATAAATTGAAAAATTGCACCTAAACAGCAGCTATCTGTTTGAACTGAATCAAGATCAAAATTGCAGGCTGACCAAAAATGGAGCACTGTGTGGTTACAGTCCCAGATTTGTCCAACTGAAGTTTTACCTTCTCAAGTTTTGTGATGGATCACAATTGCATTGGGTGGGTTGCAGAGAGCAAGGAGGGCGTTGCGGGGTGTTGATGACTAGTGCTTCGGGTTGGCGGCCCCTCATCATTAGTCCATGCTGTGGTGCAGAGACAGGTTGGAGCACCTCTTGCTGATTTCAGGTGCCAGTGGCATGGTATCGGGGAAAACAGACCCTTTCATGGTAGTGAAGAGCCTAAAAGCTTGATTTGAGGAAGTCAGCCACATCAAGGGTCCAGGACATGAGAAGCACCACTTGGGGTCAGGAACTCACTGCAGCTGGGTCCAGGAGCTGGTTGGGGAGCTTTTTATATCCCTGAGGATAATGTCAAGAGGCCAGCAGACTGGTCCTTTGAGTCATGCTGTGGTCCTCAGCTCAAGATGAAGCTGCAGGTCCAGTTCTTCTTCCCCAGGCAAGAGGGCAGCTGGTCTGCACAGCAGGGCATCGGTTCCTTTAAAGAAGCAGTCCAGCAAAGTGTCATTCCTTGTAGCAACACAGCAGTTCTTCTTCCTGGTAGACTAACTACATATCTTGCCTTTGAAGTGCACAGATGCCCTGCCTTCCTATCCCTGCTCAAGACTAACTATATGGGGTATGCAGCTATTTGTGTCGACAGGGCACAGCCTATTCAAGTAAAATGGCCCACCCAGTCACACCTAAGCTCTACATTGTGTTTGGATATCTAGGAAGAATAGACAAATCTCAACTGACGGCTACACCTAGTAATGTGACCAGAGACAGGCTACATACACTATTAATGGCAAAGGTAGGAAATTGCCAACTTCCTAGGCATGCGTTTTCATAACTGTAATTTCAAATCCAACTTCACCATAACCCAGACATGAAGATGTTACATGTTCCCATTTCAAAATTACACTTATAAAATGTAATAAGGGATCTCCAATGGTATTTTTCACTACTAGGACATGTAAATCTCAAAAGTATATGTCCCGCCTTTTAAATACATTGCATTCTGCCCTGTGGGCCATCCAGGGCCTAACCTAGAGGTGACATATGTATCACAAAGAAAGGTCTGGACCTGGCAAACAGGTGGCAACAGCAGTTTAAAACTGCACACACACAGGCTGCAATGGCAGGCCTGAAGCACTACTTTAGTGGTTGGAACAATCAGTATGGGCCCTGGGCACATGTAGTGCCCCCATACTAGGAACATCTAAGTAAATTACATGTGTCAATTGAGTTACAGCCAAAGTAGGATATTTAGAGAAGAGCGCACAAGCACTTTACAACTGGTTAGCAGTACTGAGGCCAACAGAAACAAATTCAGTGAAAATCAGTGGCATGGAGGCAAAAATATTGGGAGTGACCATAAATAAAGGGCCAAGTCCAACAGTGTGTGGACTGTTGAGGACTGAATATTCATACTCAGGGAGCATGTTTAACCCACTGTTTGTTACCTTGCTAGACCCTGTAGGCCTAAATGGAGTGAAAAAGTACTTTAGTGCCACCATCCCCTATAATATGTACACAGTGTAAGCATCACAATCTATCAATAAGCACTACAAACGTACAGTATGAAAGTCCACTCACATTTAAGGTCTACCACTGTATTGCAACAATCCCTTAAGAATCCTTTCTGCGACAGAATACTTGTGCATAGATACTGGGTTGCATAAGACTGTATGCTCACACGTGAAGACTGCAAATGTAGGCATACACATGTGCTTAAAGGTTCACATGTAACTAGTCCAGATGCAAAGACAGACACAGAAATTAGCATGCTCAATCCAATTACTCTGAATTTACAGTGAGTGTGATGCAGTTAGTGAGACTCACTCACTGTAAAAGTCCAAAACACAAGCAGTTAAAAAGTCCAAAACCCAAGCGGTCAAAAGTGAAGAACACATTTACAGCATATACAAACATAAAATCAATTTGATTCATCATCTTTGGCTGAACCGTTACTAATATTGTTCATATTTATTGAGGCGCATTTGGAACTTTGTGATATAATAGTTCACATCTTCATACCCTTTTGAAACAAATCAAACTATTCCCTATATCAATTTAAAAGGCTAACACCCTTTTATGCCTTTTAATGGATACTTTGCAGCATCTACTTCTACAGAATCTATTTCAGAATGCCAGCTACAACAATTCTCTTTTGGGTAGATCATGACTGATATAAGGTACTGAAGTTTCTTCCTATAAAGATGTATATTGAGATATTGACAATATGCTAAACATTTTAGACTGAACTTTCCATAGAAACAATGCACATTGCATTGCACTGTCTGCACGTCACTGGCTTGTAATAATTTGGATCAGTAAATCTAAAAAAGCAGCCAGCCTGTGATTTTCCTACAACATATGATAAATGGTGGGTGTGTAACTTACTGAAGAACAATTCCCTAGGACCAGTAGTCTTCCCCATTGTAGCAAAGAAGCAAAATTGGTAATCTGGTAGTGCCCACCCACCCACAGAGAGAGGCACCTCATTTGGTTGTAGTGAATCACACACAGCACTGTTATACCAGAATCTAAATTTCGAGAAATTAGTTATGGACTATTAACATGAAAAAAGGTCCAGCTTTGGAAGCCAAAACTTTGGCAATTATTTTTTGTCATGGTTTTTGCAAAACTTTATTTCTTTTGTGAGGCTGCCCATTCTCACTAAATCTAAAAAAAAAAAAAAAACACAAAAACTAAAGGCAATAGTGTTTTTCGGTCTCAAAAAGTACATATTAACATGGCACACCCTGCACTGAAAGGAAAGAAAGAAAGAAAGAAAGACAGAAAGAAAAAGAAAGAAATCAAAGATAAAAGAGAGGAGGATAAAAGAAAGCAAGAAAATAAAGAAAGCATAAAAGAAATAAAAGAGGAAGAAAAAGGGAATAAAGGAATGAAAAAGAAAACAATGTGAAAAGAATGAAAAGAAAGAAAGAGAAAGAATGAAAACTATGAAACTGAGAGAAAAGAATAAAGAAAAGAAAGGAAAGAAGGCAAGGTAAAGAGAACAAGACAAAAAAAAAAAAAAGGAAAGAAGAAAGGGGAAAAAGAAACACAAAAGAATGAATGAAAGAAAGTAAAAAGAAAGAAAGAAAAAAGGAAACATTACAGCATATTCATTTAAATGTGTATTAAATAATTATTTATTTTAAAATATTATCCCTCAAGTATACATTTAGAAAGCGCCCACCTGTTATTTTTTCAATTGTATTATGTATTAAAAGTACCTTATAGAAATATCTACAATAGTAATTATTGTTTTTAGAATGTTTTACATTTTAATATAATTTAATATTGAAATCCACAATTATATTTTTATTGATCGGAGAATTATGCATTAATTATATGCACTTTATTTAAAATGAAAGAAAATATATATCTAGTTTTTGAAGTCACAATATTTTTTGTCTATTTAAACATTATTTTCCACAGAGTGTTATATTAACTCCGTGACTCCATTTATTTTCTATGAGAGTATGTTTCAGTACCTGTGAGTGGCCCTGCATGCCACTGGCCTTACTTCAAGACTTGGCTGGAGTAAGTTTATGACTGTTTTGGGACTTTTTTAGCTGTAGTAATTTGAGAAGCGCAGTTTGTGGATCACAGCAGGCTAACTCTTGTGTAGGTATTTTTTGTATGTTCCTCCCTAAACCCCTTTTCCTTCTCCCCAAACAACTCACATTTTCCAGCCACTCCCTTCCTCATACCTCCCACATTTGCTACTTAAACATAGGCATTTGTGTGAAGAGAAACCTGTGCTCACAGCAGAGATCTCAGCATAGAAAATATGGGAGAGATAGAGGTCCACACACATAGGTGTGCATTGCATTTTGTAGCATGTGAGTAGCAGTAATTTAGTACTACTAAATGTACTTCACAATGAAGTTTGTAACTAGGCTCCTTATGATCTGATTGTATGTGAGTGTTATAGAGTGAGTTTTGCGTAAAAAATATTACCGCAGGCTAATGCCATTTCGGTGCGCTGTGCGGACGTCAAATCTATACTTTGACGCCCAGCGGCGCAAACCACAGGTGTAAGTCATTTTTTTTACGCACACCGCAGCATCAAGTCGGAAAGCAAAATGACGTTAACGCGGCAGAAATGACTGTGGGTCGATTTACGACACCGCAAACCGGATATGCAGCGTTTTGTGGCGCCATAGTGTCAAACTTCCCCGCAAACACAGCCATTTCAGCAGAGGAGAGCTAAAATGGATCCCAGATGCCTGTACAGACCCCAGGAAGATGACAACAGACCAAGAACCAGCCAGGAGGACCCACACAATACCCATGACAGTTTGAAGAAGAAAAGAAGTGTCGCTTCAGTGGAGAGGAGCAGGAAGTTCTGGTGAAAGAGGTGACGGAACACCAGCACCAACTGTTTGTCACCCTTAAAGTTGCCAATCAGTAGAAGAGGGAGGCAATATAGTAACAAATTGTTGACAAGATTAACAGTGTGGCAGAAGTATGCAGAACAGTCATCAAGCGCAAGAAACGCTTGCATGACTGCAAGCGCAGGACCAAGGAAAAGATGGCCAGGAACAGGAAGGCAGCATTGCAGACTGGAGGTGTGAGTCCAGCACCACAGGAGGCCCTGCACCACATGGAGGAAATGGTTGCAACTGTCATCCCTGAGGAGATCGTCACATGGATTCAAGGACAGGACAGCGCAGATTACCAGGAGACTACACACATGCAGGGTAAATCGCATGGGGAATTAAAATGGCTAATGTCAACTACAACCGGAGGGGGATACCGACCACAAAATGCATGGAAGTCATGATATACATGGAGTGGCATGGGTAAAGGGGTATGGCATGGGGGCATGGTCTGTACAGAGAGAAGCTGGGGCATACCATAACACAATACCAACAACAGTTCCATGGGGGTATGCTGCCATGCCAACGATGGAGCAAAGGTAAAGCCACGCCAGGAGGGAAGGGCACAACATCAAACTGACATCCCATCACACGTCAGCCACTATACCCACTACATTAACTAGGGCCCAATTAACAACCTCTAGCCATACCGACAACTGGAATGCAACAGTGACAACAGTTGCCACTACCACCTCCGCTGTGCGTGCTGGTCAAGTAGCCAATGGCAGTAACGTCCCCATGGATCATACACACCTAAATTAGTGGGTTGAGGATGACAACTTTAACAATCCCCTGAAACAAGACAAATGTTCCAGTCCTGTCAATTGTGAATGCCCATATTTCCCGCAAACATCAGCCAATGTCATCAACAGTAGGAGCTACACAGCACTAAGGTCACACCCATGCTGCATATGCCAGGGTCCATCCTGTGCCTGGGTCACAATGCAACATCTCAAATGTCATACTGCTCAGGCAACAGCATTGAGGGGGAGGACACATGTAACTGGTACCTGAAATACATCTGCACAGTCAAAGGAGGAAATAGGGCACCTCTACGACTATCAGGGCAATCCAATCTCCACACATTCCCCAACATCAGCTGTACACATTACCAGTGCTAACATCCATATTGTGCCCTAACAATGCAATGCATAGGATACGCTATACATTTCAACTACATATAAGTGGATGTGAAAGATCAGAGAATGGGGCAGGTACAGATTGTTAAGTGTGCTGCTAGTGCCATCAGAGCACCCAGAGCCAGTGAAAGGTTGCACCATGAGAATGGATGTAGACAGAGGGTTGAGTAGGACAAGAAGGTGGCAAATCACTATTTGGCCTAAACTAACACCTAGAGGATATGATGCAGACAAGTCTAATAACTTACCACAATACATGTGGTGTACAGGTGGGGCATAAACCTGGGAGAATGCCCATCTGAAAGACTGGAGCAATGAACAGGAAACAAGATCACAATGTGAAATCATCACAAGGCAGGCATGTCGCATCACCAATGCCACAGCACAGATACACTAATTGTACCCTATTTAATTGCAGAGGATGATGGATCTCCTGTGGATATGCCTGTCCAGGACTACCCTGATGACATGGATGACGAGCTGACAAACATCAGCCACCAGACCCTCCAAGATGTCCTTGGAACCCTCCAGACCCCACCTTGTGTCACAAGGAGGAGCACAGAACAAGCAGCCATCACAGAGGACCCACCCACAACCCCAATTGTAAGACCTGCCAGCTCCAATACAGCTGAGGACTCAGATGACACTGGCACCAGCTTTGAGAGAACTGTAGTCAGAGTACAGCGGGAGCTGGCCAAGGAGGTGCGGGCGGGGATGCAAAATATGGCAGCCAGCCTAGAGGGGGTGCGTTTGTGCATGATGTCAACTGAAGAACAGGCAGCAGCTTTGCAAGGGCGAACAACTATCTTGCAGAAAGTAGAAAAAAGGCTCAAGGAAATCAGCACAGCTGTAATACAGTTGACCCAACACCTACAACAGCAATCCTGTCAATGCGTGCACAAATGCAACATTGAACCCCTCAGGGTCGACCAGGCTGCCTACCATCGTGATGTGGCTGCTATTCTCAAGAACCAGCAGATCCTCCTTGCAGCAGTACTGCCCTTAAGACCTTCACAGGTAGCAGCGACTGGGATGTCTGACTCCACGTCTTCAAACACTGAGGTGTGTGTTGCCCCTTCACAACCACCACCACCAAGGACAGAGGAGGCAACACACACATCAGAAGAAGAAGACATGGAATAGATCACCTTCAAACAGAAAAGTACCCGGAAGCGCTAGCCCCTGCCACATGGCCACCTATTACCAAGGTCCAGCGCTTTGTAACAGGCTAGTCTTGCAACAACTGTACTCAATGACTGTTCTGCAAACCACTGTATATCTTGTCAGCCTGCCCAGTGCTTGTCTCTCACTTACTGATTGGCAAATCCTGTCCCTCTGCACTGTCTGACACATCACCCCAGCATGTCAAATGCATTTTCCTTTAGCACTTGTGTAGGATCACAATGGAAGATGTCACTATAATGGACTCACAATCATGGACAACGTACATATAGCACTACAGCACTTTTCAATAAATCGCAGTTCCACAACCACTTTGTCTCTGTGTAATGTGACACATCAACCGTGCAGTAGATCACTGAAATTTGCCTCCTGTCAAATTACTTGTCAATACAACTGTCCTGAAATAATGTAGTCTGCTAACTATGCACAGTGGCCTGGATTGCAGCATACTCTGCCCTTCCTGAGGTTAATATCTGATGAAAAGAGAAACCATACACCATAATGCTGTGTTGGACAGAATAATGCTTCCTCAAGGTATATCTAAGCCATCAAATAGTGGAAGCAAAATGTTGCCACCATGCAATACTAACACATATAAGATTGCCCACAAATCTAAGCAAACAGTCAACAAACTGCATGAGTGAAGGTGTCTGAGTGTACATCCAAATAAGTAATCACGCTGAACAGTGTCACAAATGATCTATGTGAGTCATGAACACGATACTACAAGAGTGCTTACTACCACTCAGCTAATAAGGGTTTCTTGAACATCAAACTGCAGTCAGACATAACACAGTGTCCCCAATACCAAATCTGGAAGCAAAGTATGTGACATTGAAAACATACTTATTGAAAAAACCACGTTGGGATCCATAGTAACTCTGATTGGTGGTTGCAATGAATGGTCAAATCTTTGCAAGGTAGCTCTGGGGTAGCTGTCAATGTTACAGCTCATTTGGGATTTGTTTTTAGCATAGGACACAAATGTAATACAACAGAATTCATGTACACTTATGCCAAGGCCCTGATCTACAAGCATTTCACACATACTGTAAAGGGTTCACTACATATTTATTAAACAGTAATAACAGAAGAGAAAACTTTACCTACCCTAATCTACCCTAACTATGCATTACCCACAACTGTCCCTAACTATCCTAAGGTAAACTTACTTATCACATGTAACAAAACATTCTAAACATCAACCCCCTAGCCCCCTTATGAGACGGGACACATGGAGGACAACAGATACTAACCTTAACACATACTATCCTATACTAAACAAATATATATTTTTTTGTAATTTGTTTTTTAAAAACATACAAGAACCCCAACATAGCCCCCCACCAACCCACCCACACACTCAAAAAGAAACATTTGAAATAATCAGGACCCCCCACCCCCACCCACTAACACTAACTAAACTAACAGCCTGTACTAACCTAACACTAAGCCCCCTAAACCCACAAAGTATAAGAATAAGGAAAGAGGAGGGAGGGGAGGGAATCATGTCCATCAAAAATGTCTAGAGGTTGGCCCTCCGAAGGGTCTGCTTAATGGACCGCACCCGCCAGTTGATATGGCGAACATCCTGCTGCAGGCGACTCATTTTTCTGAGGACACAGTCCATTTTACGATGCATGTCCACAAAAGCAGCAGGGTCTATTGTTGCAGCTGATGAAGTGTGGGGCCATGTATGGTCAATGCCTGTGGGCTGCCCTGAAGGTGGTCCAGTGCTAGGGCCTGCAGCACTTCCTGATGTTGTTGCCACAACGGTCACAGCTGTTGGTGGTGCCACCTCGGTGGTAGTGGTGGGGGTGCTGGTGGTGGCTGTGGTGGGCAAAGAAGGGCCACGATGTGGGAATGCCCTACAGGCTGCGGAGGCCCGTTCGTTCCTGTATCTGCGGGCCATGATTCTGTACCCCGACTCCACCTGCAGTATATGCTAGTACCGCATTGCCCGCCTCTGGAATTCACGCACCTGATGGGTGTCATATTAGCGACTGTGAAGACAAATGAAACAAAATACATTAGGAACTGCATTGTGTGAAATGGTACAAGAAGTAATCCAGACAATACATCTGCTGTACTTGTAACAGCTCATATCATCATACAGATAATTGAATATCCCTGAGGAAGTACATGGCAGGCCAGCCTACAACGGTCGTATCACACATAACACATCCAAAACCTACAACTGGCATGTTTTGGCATCAGAGTTCTGCCAATTGTCAGCTAACAATCATGCAGCACATCCTCCGCCAATGCCAGGGCTACAAATGTCAGTGTACGGGATGGAAATCTAGGGCCATTTGATGTGCAAGTTGTAAATGGACTTGCTAGTATAGTACTCATGTGCTAAACCTGAGTGTGTACACTAGGTTCAGACCAAAGATTCACTGATTGACATGTCTGTGTAACAAACTTGTATCATCATTCCTAGGTACACTATTCACAAACCCATGCCTGTGTTTGAGGGTGGGGGGGTGGAAAAGCAACTAACAATTTCAAACAACATGGACACCCAGGAAGCTTATGAAAGCTGGACATGTGTTTGGCTCAACACACACACCACAGGTAAGGTGTATCTACAAATAGGAGACAGCAAACCCTTGACCAATCCCAGCGCCACACATGTCCGGCAATGCAGACCTTTGTCCACATCATATACTTCCAGTAAGCCATGACTAACAACTAACACAGAGATGCAATAACACCCCTGGCTTTGATTTGCATGCACACCTAGGCCATTGCACTCAAGTGCCACATACTCGTAGCACTACATGTGGAGCTACATGCTGCTAGGAAGTTCAACCAACAGTTTAATCGGTACATTAGTGAATAGGGAAGCAGAAGTCTGTGGGTAAGCATTTTGCAGCCCTATTCTGGGAGAATGTGGGTCTGAGAGGCTGACTAAATCACAGATTAGGTCCAGTGCGACTCTTGTTGATACAAGTGTTATCCACATGACTCATCCCCATTCACATTGCGGGGCCTACAGGACTGACCTAGAATCCCTAAATAAGACAATAGGATAAGCATTGGCCAACTCTAAAATGGTGAGAAAATGAAATCCCACTCATGGAACAAGACAAATGATGGGACAGCGCATCACAACTTGCTATTTGTTCAACACACAGGAGTCCATCACACATCACCAGCAAACACAACACATAACAGACATATCAACACTTACTGGAGTTGTCGGGGTCCTCAAATGAAGCCACCTCGCCCACAGTGTAGGGTGCGGGTCCACCTGTAAGGCATGGAAGGGAGAAATGTGCTCAAATTCTGTGTACTGACCAACAATTCCAAAGACAAATAGTATGTGTAAGATTACATAAGTAAGTAAATCCACTCAGACATGATGATACTGCATCCGATATAGCACGGCTACTTTTACATACCATGGGTCTCCAGTGAGATTTACACACATATCTGCACACATGCAGTGGCCCTAACTATCATGTGGTGGCAAACATGCTCCTTCATTAGTGAGCAGACATAATAATGGAGTGTATTTGTCTCATCATACGTATCCAAGAGAGACATCCAAAGCCAGTTTCCTTGAGGAGTGCATTACCATTCAACCAGCCATTGTGGCCATGACAAATGTATGACACATAGGTACAATGTACAGAGGGTCAGGGACCTTTGTAAGCCCTCATGTTGTTACAGTTTCTTCATTTGATGTGGCCCAGCTATGATGAGTTGCACCAACCATAGAGATATGAACCCATGTGCATACCTTTGGCCTGCCATCCCTAAACGAAAGGTGGAACAACAAACACCAAATACCAGTGTAAGATGTTAGCTGAGGGCACCTTGCACTTTTTCCCTATGTCTCCAAATCCAGATCTGACATGTATCTGAAATGATGAAGGACCACAATAATCCCTAACAGTTATAGAACTTACGTGATCGCTTTCCTTACATACTCACCAGACACACATGAGACATATGTCGGGCCACATTGCTATCCAATTGGCGTGAAGCCTGCACTCATTTTCTGCATCATGTAGTGTTTCGAAAGTCAGTCTAGCTGCTGGGTCAACAAAGGTCGGTGATGTTTTGGAAAATCTATACCTCACTGGCAAATGTGACCTATATATACATAATTGGCTCCTGATTTGTGTTGCTGTCTGACACAAAGGCGGCACCAACTTACATTAAGCAAAAGTATTCAGTAAGTTTGCAGATCACGTGCTTCCTGACAGCTAGCAATTGTGGTCCTTAACATAGTCCATCAATGACCCTGTATGTTTCCAAAGCATTCCACACACTCAACAACATAGCCGGCACATATTGTACAAATCATCTGATGTCACTACAGAGCATTTAATCGTGCACATTTACATGATTTGTACTCACCAACAGGGCCACCAATCACAATTCTCAGGTGGTCCAGCAGATCTTGCTCCCTGGAGATGAGGTCAGCCCAGCGGTGCTTCAGCTGGTGGTCATTCCTCTGGCTCCGATATACACATTTCAAGTGATGCAGAACCATTCCCCACCGGATTCGCCGTGCCTCGGTGTGATACCCTTGTATCACCCGCCCACATGCCTCAATCATAAGGGGGAGGAAATGGCACACCAGCCATACGAACCCCCCAAGCTCCTCTTCACCTATCTTGGCAAGACGTGGCCTACCCAACATCTTAGCACAGAAAAAGGGGCATAAGGGATAAAGAAGAACAAAGGAGAATAGGGGGAAAGTAGAATAAGAAAAACGTAAAGTAAACAACTAAAAGAGCCCAACTATCCCCAAACTATCACTACCCACAACAGACTCCCACAAACAACAAAGACAATACAATACTGGACAATAGTACACAATAAACACTCAGACATGATACAACAACAATATTTAATTCACAAACTAACTAGTAATGGACCACACAGGAGACAAAAGCACAATTTGACTAGACAAAACTCAGAACACAGCCACACAGTCTAGAAGAATCACAGACTGCAAAGTGAAAGTGAAAGTGCACCCATTGTACATAATCTGTAAACAGGATATCCTATTACATCACTTCCTGCATACAATGGCCGCCGTTTTTATTGTTATGCGTCAAAAAATTGTGCGTCAATTTTTTACGCGTATGCGTCAACATTTCAGGACATTACCTGGGTTTGGGTCATTTGCCCATTTTAATGTTATGTTACATGTGTGACACAACTGAGATAGGCTGATTGCACCAACTTTGGTCTTGACGGTGAATGGTTCCAGGAGATCCCTATGGGCTGCAGCATTTCTTTTGCCACCCATAGGGAGCTCTGACAATTCTTACACAGGCCTGCCACTGCAGTCTGAGTGAAATAACGTCCACGTTATTTCACAGCCATTTACCACTGCACTTAAGTAACTTATAAGTCACCTATATGTCTAACCTTTACCTGGTAAAGGTTGGGTGCTAAGTTACTTAGTGTGTGGGCACCCTGGCACTAGCCAAGGTGCCCCCACATTGTTCAGGGCAAATTCCCCGGACTTTGTGAGTGCGGGGACACCATTACACACGTGCACTATACATAGGTCACTACCTATGTATAGCTTCACAATGGTAACTCCGAATATGGCCATGTAACATGTCTAAGATCATGGAATTGCCCCCCCAATGCCATCCTGGCATTGGTGAGACAATCCCATGATCTCCCGGGTCTCTAGCACAGACCCGGGTACTGCCAAAACTGCCTTTCTTGGGGTTTCACTGCAGCTGCTGCTGCTGCCAACCCCTCAGACAGGTTTCTGCCCTCCTGGGGTCCAGCCAGGTTTGGCCCAGGAAGGCAGAACAAAGGACTTCCTCAGAGAGAGGGTGTTACACCCTCTCCCTTTGGAAAAAGGTGTCAGGGCTGGGGAGGAGTAGCCTCCCCCAGCCTCTGGAAATGCTTTCATGGGCACAGATGGTGCCCATTTCTGCATAAGTCAGTCTACACCGGTTCAGGGATCCCCCAGCCCTGCTCTGGCGCGAAACTTGGCAAAGGAAAGGGGAGTGACCACTCCCCTGACCTGCACCTCCCCTGGGAGGTGCCCAGAGCTCCTCCAGTGTGCTCCAGACCTCTGCCATCTTGGAAACAGAGGTGCTGCTGGCACACTGGACTGCTCTGAGTGGCCAGTGCCAGCAGGTGACGTCAGAGACTCCTTCTGATAGGCTCCTCCAGGTGTTGCTAGCCTATCCTCTCTCCTAAGTAGCCAAACCTCCTTTTCTGGCTATTTAGGGTCTCTGCTTTGGGGAATTCTGTAGATAACGAATGCAAGAGTTCCTCTGCATCTCTCTCTTCACCTTCTGCCAAGGAATCGACTGCTGACCGCGCTGGAAGCCTACAAAACTGCAACAAAGTAGCAAAGACGACTACTGCGACCTTGTAACGCTGATCCTGCCACCTTCTCGACTGTTTTCCTGGTGGTGCATGCTGTGGGGGTAGTTTGCCTCCTCTCTGTACTAGAAGCTCCAAAGAAATCTCCCGTGGGTCGACGGAATCTTCCTCCTGCAACCGCAGGCACCAAAGAACTGCTTCACCGGTCCTCTGGGTCTCCTCTCAGCACGACGAGCGAGGTCCCTTGAACTCAGCAACTCTGTCCAAGTGACTCCCACAGTCCAGTGACTCTTCAGTCCAAGTTTGGTGGAGGTAAATCCTTGCCTCCCCACGCTAGACTGCATTGCTGGGAACCGCGTGTTTTGCAGCTGCTCCGGCTCCTGTGCACTCTTCCAGGATGTCCTTTGTGCACAGCCAAGCCTGGGTCCCCGGCACTCTAACCTCCAGTGCACGACCTCCTGAGTTGTCCTCTGGCATCGTGGGACCTTCCTTTGTGACTTCGGGTGAGCTCTGGTTCACTCCACTTCGTAGTGCCTGTTCCAGCTCTTCTGCGGGTGCTGCTTCCTTCTGAGTGGGCTCCTTGTCTTGCTGTATGCCCCCTCTGTCTCCTCACACAATTTGCGACATCCTGGTCCCTCCTGGGCCACAGCAGCATCCAAAAACCCTAACCGCGACCCTTGCAGCTAGCAAGGCTTGTTTGCGGTCCTTCTGCACGAAAATACCTCTGCAAGCTTCTTCACGACGTGCGACATCCATCCTCCAAAGGGGAAGTTTCTAGCCCTCTTCGTTCTTGCAGAATCTACAGCTTCTACCATCCGGTGGCAGCTTCTTTGCACCCACAGCTGGCATTTCATGGGCATCTGCCAACTCCTGACTTGATCGTGACTTTTGGACTTGGTCCCCTTGTTCCACAGGTACTCTCGTCTGGAAATCCATCATTGTTGCATTGCTGGTGTTGGTCTTTCTTGCAGAATTCCCCTATCACGGCTTCTGTGCTCTCTGGGGAACTTAGGTGCACTTTGCACCCACTTTTCAGGGTCTTGGGGTGGGCTATTTTTCTAACCCTTACTGTTTTCTTACAGTCCCAGCGACCCTCTGCGAGCTCACATAGGTTTGGGGTCCATTTGTGGTTCGCATTTCACTTCTAGAGTATATGGTTTGTGTTGCCCCTATCCCTATGTGTTCCCATTGCATTCTATTGTGACTATACATTGTTTGCACTGTTTTCTATTGCTATTACTGCATATTTTGGTATTGTGTACATATATCTTGTGTATATTTGCTATCCTCACACTGAGGGTACTCACTGAGATACTTTGGCATATTGTCATAAAAATAAAGTACCTTTATTTTTAGTATATCTGTGTATTGTGTTTTCTTATGATATTGTGCATATGACACTAGTGGTACTGTAGGAGCTTCACTCGTCTCCTAGTTCAGCCTAAGTTGCTCTGCTAAGCTACCATTTTCTATCAGCCTAAGCTGCTAGACACCCCTCTACACTAATAAGGGATACCTGGACCTAGTGCAAGGTGTAAGTACCCCTTGGTACTCACTACAAGCCAGGCCAGCCTCCTACATTGGTTGTGCAGCAGTGGGATAAGTACTTGCAACTACTTACCACTTTGTCATTTTGTACTTTTCCTAAAAGAAAAATATACAAAACAAGTTCAGTGTATGTACACCTAACCAAAAAGTTTTGCTTTTCTTCTCTTACTCTTTTTGTTAAGTGCTGAAAAGTACCTCTAAACTTTCAAAATGTTTCTTAAAAGTTGAAAAAGTTTTTTTTTCTGTTTCCTTAAAAAGTCCTGAAACCTTTTCTTTCTTTTTCTGTCCCTTAAACCTTTTCTATCATGTCTGGCACAGGTCAAACTGTTGATCTGACCAGAGTTGCTTATGATCACCTTAGCTGGAAAGGAGCAAGGAGTCTCTGCATTGAAAGAGGTTTAGGGGTAGGGAAGAATCCCTCAAAAGAACTGTTAGTTAATATGCTCATTGAACAGGATAAGACCATAGTTGGCACATCTGGTGAGAAATTAGCTGATGGTTCACACTCTGATTCTGGGTTAGCCCCAGTAAAAGTGTTAGAAGGGAACCTTCCCAACCTGCCCCTTAGCAGGCCACCTAGCATGGCTGGTACTAATGTGAGTTCTCATCACAGTAGGAGTGTTGCTTCTGTAGGCCAGAGTGTTAGAGTGCCATCTGTTAGGGACAGGTCTCCCTCTGTCCATTCACACCATTCTTCTGTGTCAAGGCATGCCCAACCCACCCTCCCTGAAGACAGAATGTTAGAAAGGGAACTCAATAGATTGAGAGTGGAAGAGTCAAGGCTGAAGCTTAAAAAGCAACAGCTGGATCTAGACAGGGAAGCATTTGACTTAGAAAAAGAAATACAGAGGTTGGGGTTTGGACCCCATGGTGGCAGCAGCAGTATTCCAAATAGTCATCCTGTAAAAGAGCATGATTCTAGGAATCTGCACAAGATAGTTCCCCCTTACAAGGAGGGGGATGACATTAAAAAGTGGATGGCTGCACTTGAGAGGGCCTGTGTTGTACAGGAGGTCCCTCAAAGGCAGTGGGCTGCTATCCTATGGCTATCTTTCAGTGGAAAGGGTAGGGATAGGCTCCTTTTTGTGAAGGAAAGTGATGCCAGTAATTTTACAGTTCTTAAGAAAGCACTCCTAGATGGTTATGGCTTAACCACTGAACATTACAGGATCAAGTTCAGAGAAACCAAAAAGGAGTCCTCACAAGACTGGGTAGACTTTGTTGACCATTCAGTGAAGTCCTTGGAGGGGTGGTTACATGGCAGTAAAGTTTCTTGCTATGAAAGCCTGTATAACTTAATCCTGAGAGAGCATATTCTTAATAATTGTGTGTCTGATTTGTTGCACCAGTACCTGGTAGACTCTGATCTGACCTCTCCCCAAGAATTGGGAAAGAAGGCAGACAAATGGGTCAGAACAAGGGTGAACAGAAACGTTCATACAGGGGGTGACAAGGATGGCAAGAAGAAGGATGGTAAGTCTTCTGACAAGGGTGGGGACAAATCTAAAAATGAGTCTTCATCAGGCCCACAAAAACACTCTGGTGGGGGGGTGGCTCCAAATCCTCTTCAAATCAAGTTAAAAAGCCTTGGTGTTATTTATGTAAAGTAAAAGGCCATTGGACAACTGATGCCAGTTGTCCAAAGAAAGACACCAAACCTCTCACTACCACAACCCCTACTGCAACCTCTAGTGCCCCTAGTAATAGCAGTGGTGGTGGGAGCAAACCTACTAATAGCCAATCCAAGGGAGTAGCTGGGCTCACTTTTGGTAATTTAGTTGGGGTTGGTCTTGTTAGGGAGACCACAGAGGCTGTGCTAGTCTCTGAAGGTGCCATTGATTTGGCCACCTTGGTTGCTTGTCCCCTTAATATGGATAAGCACAAGCAACTGCCCCTAATAAATGGTGTTGAGGTTCAGGCCTACAGGGACACAGGTACCAGTGTTACCATGGTAATAGAGAAACTGGTCCACCCTGAACAACACCTACTTGGTCACCAGTACCAAGTGACTGATGCTCATAACAACACACTTAGCCACCCCATGGCTGTTATAAATCTCAACTGGGGGGGGGTTACTGGTCCAAAGAAAGTTGTTGTTGCCTCAGATTTACCTGTAGACTGTCTACTAGGGAACGATTTAGAGACATCAGCTTGGTCAGATGTGGAGTTGGAGGCTCATGCAGCAATGCTGGGCATTCCTGGGCATATTTTTGCTTTAACAAGGGCTCAGGCCAAAAAGCAAAAAGGACAGAGTGACTTGGATTCTGGAAGAATGGACCAAGTGCTCCCTAAAGCTAGGGTTAGTAAAGTTAAAACACTACCTACTATCCCTCCCTCTACAGTGGATTCAACTTCTGAGGAAGAAGAATTTCCACCCTGTGCAGAACCTACACCAGAGGAGCTGGAAGCAGACACTGCTGAGCTTTTGGGTGGAGGGGGGCCTGCCAGGGAGGAGCTGAGTGTGGCACAGCAGACCTGTCCCACACTAGAGGGTCTAAGACAGCAAGCTGTCAAACAAGCAAATGGGGATGTCAGTGACTCTCACAGAGTTTACTGGTAGGACAACCTCTTGTATACTGAAGCAAGTGATCCAAAACCTGGAGCTGCCAGGAGATTGGTGATTCCTCAGCAATACAGAGAGTTCCTCCTAACTCTAGCCCACGACATTCCCTTAGCGGACACTTGGGGCAAATGAAAACTTGGGACAGGCTTGTCCCCTTGTTTCATTGGCCTAGAATGTCAGAGGACACAAAGCAATTTTGTAAGTCCTGTGAAACCTGTCAAGCCAGTGGCAAAACAGGTGGCACTCCAAAGGCACCCCTAATTCCACTGCCTGTGGTTGGGGTTCCCTTTGAAAGGGTAGGGGTTGACATAGTTGGCCCCCTTGACCCTCCTACTGCTTCAGGCAATAGGTTTATTTTGGTGGTAGTTGACCATGCCACCAGATATCCTGAAGCAATTCCTCTAAGGACCACTACATCTCCTGCAGTGGCAAAGGCCCTCCTGGGAATCTTTTCCAGGGTGGGTTTCCCAAAAGAGGTGGTATCAGACAGGGGAAGCAATTTCATGTCTGCTTACTTAAAGGCCATGTGGAAGGAATGTGGGGTTACATACAAGTTCACCACACCCTATCATTCACAAACAAATGGACTGGTTGAGAGGTTTAATAAAACTCTCAAAGGAATGATAATGGGATTCCCTGAAAAACTCCGCAGGAGATGGGATGTCCTGTTACCTTGCCTCCTTTTTGCTTACAGGGAGGTACCTCAAAAAGGAGTGGGCTTCAGCCCCTTTGAACTCCTATTTGGACACCCTGTAAGAGGTCCTCTAACACTTGTTAAGGAGGGTTGGGAACAACCTTTAAAAGCTCCTAAGCAAGACATAGTGGACTATGTACTTGGCCTAAGATCCACAATGGCTGAGTATATGAAAAAGGCCAGTAAAAACCTTCAGGCCAAGAGCTCCAAAAGCAATGGCATGACCAGAAGGCTCTTTCTGATTCAGTACCAACCAGGGCAGAAAGTGTGGGTCTTGGAGCCTGTGGCCCCAAGAGCACTCCAAGACAAATGGAGTGGACCCCACATTAATGTTGAGAAAAAGGGAGAAGTCACCTACTTGGTTGACTTGGGCACTGCCAGGAGTCCCTCTTAGGGTGCTCCTTGTCAATCGCCTGAAACCCTACTATGACAGGGCTGATCTCACCCTGCTCATGGCAACAGATGAAGGACAGGAAGAAGAGAGTGACCCTCTCCCTGATCTCTTCTCTTCCACAGAACAAGATACTCTAGTGGAAGGTGTAGTTCTGCTGAGCAGAAAGACCACTGCATAAATCTCCTGGGTCAGTTTTCTGAACTCTTTTCTACTGTGCCAGGCACCACTTCTTGTTGTGAGCACACTATAGATACTGGAGACAGCTTGCCTGTCAAAAGTAAGATCTATAGGCAGCCTGACCATGTCAGGAACTGCATAAAACAAGAGGATCAGAAAATGCTTGAACTAGGAGTGGTTGAGCACTCTGAAAGTCCATGGGCCTCTCCTGTGGTACTTGTACCAAAACCTCATTCCAAGGATGGAAAGAAGGAAATGCGGTTTTGTGTAGATTATAGAGGTCTCAACCAGGTAACTAAAACTGATGCTCACCCTATACCCAGGGCAGATGAGCTAATAGATACACTGGCATCTGCCAAGTATCTAAGCACCTTTGATTTGACTGCAGGGTATTGGCAGATCAAGTTATCAGAGGATGCTAAAGCAAAAACTGCATTTTCAACCATTGGAGGGCACTACCAATTCACAGTAATGCCTTTTGGGTTGAAAAATGCACCTGCCACTTTTCAGAGGTTGGTGAATACAGTCCTGCAAGGGTTGGAGGCTTTTAGTGCAGCATATCTAGATGATATAGCTGTCTTTAGCTCCACCTGGGATGATCACCTGGTCCACCTGTGGAAAGTTTTGGAGGCCCTACAAAAGGCAGGCCTCACTATCAAGGCTTCAAAGTGCCAGATAGGGCAGGGCAAAGTGGTTTATCTGGGACACCTGGTAGGTGGAGAACAGATTGCACCACTTCAGGGGAAAATCCAAACTATTATAGATTGGGGGGCATATTTATACTCTGTTTGCGCCGGATTTGCACCGTCTTTTTTTTTACGCAAATCCGACGCAAAGCTAACTCCATATTTATACTTTGGCGTTAGACCCGTCTAGCGCCAAAGATCTTGGAGTTTACTTCATTTTTTAGCGTGGACACCTACCTTGCGTTAATGATATGCAAGGTAGGCGTTCCCTTCAAAAAATTGACTCTAAGCCATGTGCGCCTTATTTAAACTCCCGTGCAAAAATGACACACGGGAGTGGGTGGGCCTTAAAAAATGACGTCCAGTCGCTTTTGCGTCATTTTTTTAACGCCTGGTCAGGGCAGGCGTTAAGGGACCTGTGGGCTCGGAAGGAGCCCAGAGGTGCCCTCCCATGCCCCCAGGGACACCCCCTGCCACCCTTGCCCACCCCAGGAGGACGCCCAAGGATGGAGGGACCCATCCCAGGGAACTTAAGGTAAGTTCAGGTAAGTATTTTTTTTGTTTTTTTTGGTGGCATAGGGGGGCCTGATTTGTGCCCCCCTACATGCCACTATGCCCAATGGCCATTGGGCAAGGGGGCATGACTCCTGTCTGTGCTAAGACAGGAGTCATTTCAATGGGGGTTAGGCGTAAAAAAAATGGCGTAAATCGGGTTGAGGCCAAAATTTTGCCTCAGACCTGACTTGCCCCATTTTTTGACGGCCAAGCTCCATTTTCCCCTACGCCGGCGCTGCTTGGTGTGAGTCATTTTTTTTTACGCACACCAGTCAGCTGCGCTGGCTAACGTCATTCAATAAATAAGGCGCCCGCATGGTGCTTTGGAATGGCGTTAGCCGGCGTTCAAATTTTTGAAGCATAACTGCGTAGGCGCAGTAGTGCGTCAAAAAGTATAAATATGGCCCAGGGTCCCCCCTACAACTCAGACCCAGGTGAGAGCCTTCTTAGGCCTCACTGGCTATTACAGGAGGTTCATAAAGAACTATGGCTCCATAGCAGCCCCACTTAATGACCTCACATCTAAGAAAATGCCTAAAAAGGTATTGTGGACAGCTAGCTGTCAGAAAGCTTTTGAGGAGCTGAAGCAGGCCATGTGCTCTGCACCTGTCCTGAAAAGCCCCTGTTACTCCAAAAAATTCACTGTCCAAACTGATGCATCTGAATTAGGGGTAGGGGCAGTCTTATCACAACTTAATTCTGAGGGCCAGGATCAACCTGTTGCTTTTATCAGCAGGAGGTTGACCGCTAGAGAAAAGCGTTGGTCTGCCATAGAGAGGGAGGCCTTTGCTGTGGTCTGGGCACTGAAGAAGTTGAGGCCATACCTGTTTGGCACTCACTTCATTGTTCATACAGACCACAAACCTCTACTTTGGCTAAAACAAATGAAAGGTGAAAATCCTAAATTGTTGAGGTGGTCCATATCCCTACAGGGAATGGATTATACAGTGGAACATAGACCTGGGAGTACCCACTCCAATGCAGATGGACTCTCCAGATATTTCCACTTAGACAATGAAGACTCATCAGGTCATGACTAGTCTTATTGTCCTTTGTTTGGGGAGGGGGGGTTGTGTAGGACAGTACCATCTTGCCTGGCATGTTACCCCCATATTTCACTGTATATATGTTGTTTTAGTTGTATGTGTCACTGGGACCCTGCCAGCTAGGGCCCCAGTGCTCATAAGTGTGCCCTGTATGTGTTACCTGTGTTATGACTAACTGTCTCGCTGAGGCTCTGCTAATCAGAACCTCAGTGGTTACGCTCTCTCATTTCTTTCCAAATTGTCACTAACAGGCTAGTGACCAATTTTACCAATTTACATTGGCATACTGGAACACCCTTATAATTCCCTAGTATATGGTACTGAGGTACCCAGGGTATTGGGGTTCCAGGAGGTCCCTATGGGCTGCAGCATTTCTTTTGCCACCCATAGGGAGCTCTGACAATTCTTACACAGGCCTGCCACTGCAGCCTGAGTGAAATAACGTCCACGTTATTTCACAGCCATTTACCACTGCACTTAAGTAACTTATAAGTCACCTATATGTCTAACCTTTACCTGGTAAAGGTTGGGTGCTAAGTTACTTAGTGTGTTGGCACCCTGGGACTAGCCAAGGTGCCCCCACATTGTTCAGGGCAAATTCCCCGGACTTTGTGAGTGCGGGGACACCATTACACGCGTGCACTATACATAGGTCACTACCTATGTATAGCTTCACAATAGTAACTCCGAATATGGCCATGTAACATGTCTAAGATCATGGAATTGCCCCCCCAATGCCATCCTGGCATTGGTGAGACAATCCCATGATCCCCCGGGTCTCTAGCACAGACCCGGGTACTGCCAAAACTGCCTTTCTTGGGGTTTCACTGCAGCTGCTGCTGCTGCCAACCCCTCAGACAGGTTTCTGCCCTCCTGGGGTCCAGCCAGGCTTGGCCCAGGAAGGAAGAACAAAGGACTTCCTCAGAGAGAGGGTGTTACACCCTCTCCCTTTGGAAAAAGGTGTCAGGGCTGGGGAGGAGTAGCCTCCCCCAGCCTCTGGAAATGCTTTCATGGGCACAGATGGTGCCCATTTCTGCATAAGCCAGTCTACACCGGTTCAGGGATCCCCCAGCCCTGCTCTGGCGCGAAACTGGACAAAGGAAAGGGGAGTGACCACTCCCCTGACCTGCACCTCCCCTGGGAGGTGCCCAGAGCTCTTCCAGTGTGCTCCAGACCTCTGCCATCTTGTAAACAGAGGTGCTGCTGGCACACTGGACTGCTCTGAGTGGCCAGTGCCAGCAGGTGACGTCAGAGACTCCTTCTGATAGGCTCCTCCAGGTGTTGCTAGCCTATCCTCTCTCCTAAGTAGCCAAACCTCCTTTTCTGGCTATTTAGGGTCTCTGCTTTGGGGAATTCTGTAGATAACGAATGCAAGAGCTCATCAGAGTTCCTCTGCATTTCTCTCTTCACCTTCTGCCAAGGAATCGACTGCTGACCGCGCTGGAAGCCTGCAAAACTGCAACAAAGTAGCAAAGACGACTACTGCGACCTTGTAACGCTGATCCTGCCGCCTTCTCGACTGTTTTCCTGGTGGTGCATGCTGTGGGGGTAGTCTGCCTCCTCTCTGCACTAGAAGCACCAAAGAAATCTCCCGTGGGTCGACGGAATCTTCCCCCTGCAACCGCAGGCACCAAAGAACTGCTTCACCGGTCCTCTGGGTCTCCTCTCAGCAAGACGAGCGAGGTCCCTTGAACTCAGCAACTCTGTCCAAGTGACTCCCACAGTCCAGTGACTCTTCAGTCCAAGTTTGGTGGAGGTAAGTCCTTGCCTCCCCATGGTAGACTGCATTGCTGGGAACCGCGTGTTTTGCAGCTGCTCCGGCTCCTGTGCACTCTTCCAGGATTTCCTTTGTGCACAGCCAAGCCTGGGTCCCCGTTACTCTAACCTGCAGTGCACGACCTCCTGAGTTGTCCTCCGGCATCGTGGGACCTTCCTTTGTGGCTTCTGGTGAGCTCCGGTTCACTCTACTTTGTAGTGCCTGTTCTGGTGCTTCTGTGGATGCTGCTTGCTTCTGAGTGGGCTCCTTGTCTTGCTGGACGCCCCCTCTGTCTCCTCACACAATTGGTGACATCCTGGTCCCTCCTGGGCCACAGCAGCATCCAAAAACCCTAAGCGTGACCCTTGCAGCTAGCAAGGCTTGTTTGCGGTCTTTCTGCACGAAAACACCTCTGCAAGCTTCTTCTCGACGTGGGACATCCATCCTCCAAATGGGAAGTTTCTAGCCCTCTTTGTTCTTGCAGAATCCACAGCTTCTACCATCTGGTGGCAGCTTCTTTGCACCCACAGCTGGCATTTCCTGGGCATCTGCCCACTCCGGACTTGATCGTGACTTTTGGACTTGGTCCCCTTGTTCCACAGGTACTCTCGTCTGGAAATCCATCATTGTTGCATTGCTGGTGTTGGTCTTTCTTGCAGAATTCCCCTATCACGACTTCTGTGCTCTCTGGCCAACTTAGGTGCACTTTGCACCCACTTTTCAGGGTCTTGGAGTGGGCTATTTTTCTAACCCTCACTGTTTTCTTACAGTCCCAGCAACCCTCTACGAGCTCACATAGGTTTGGGGTCCATTCGTGGTTCGCATTCCACTTCTAGAGTATATGGTTTGTGTTGCCCCTATCCCTATGTGCTCCCATTGCATTCTATTGTGACTATACATTGTTTGCACTGTTTTCTATTGCTATTACTGCATATTTTGGTATTGTGTACATATATCTTGTGTATATTTGCTATCCTCACACTGAGGGTACTCACTGAGATACTTTGGCATATTGTCATAAAAATAAAGTACCTTTATTTTTTGTATATCTGTGTATTGTGTTTTCTTATGATATTGTGCATATGACACTAGTGGTACTGTAGGAGCTTCACTCGTCTCCTAGTTCAGCCTTAGCTGCTCTGCTAAGCTACCATTTTCTATCAGCCTAAGCTGCTAGACACCCCTTTACACTAATAAGGGATACCTGGACCTGGTGCAAGGTGTAAGTACCCCTTGGTACTCACTACAAGCCAGGCCAGCCTCCTACACCATGTCCTGGAAATTTGGAAACTGCTTCCTAGGCACTTGTTGGTGAACACACCGTGAGTCAGGCACATGTACAGACTAAGTGGGTACCATGTTATTGGCACAGACAACCAAAGGTGACCCGCAACTGTAATATCACGCCACAGTTGTGGTCATATGACTGAGCCACAACTTTCCTGTGACAGTGGTGGACCAGCAAACGAGGCAGCACGTGGCCACATATTTCCAGTGATCAATTGCACAGAGGTGTCTGGTTCATGTGTGTGGTCAAATGTTGATCCTGTATATTTTTAGGGGTCTATGTTGTCACAGTTACGTCCAGATCTCATCATGAGTCAGTGGTGGCTACTCCTGTATCTACTGAGTATCCTTCTGAAATCAATGGAAGTAAAGTCAATGAGGACATAAGAACCTACATGGGGATGGTCCCACCCTGTCACTGTAGACGTGTTATGAGACTGTCAACAGGGCAACCCTGGTGTGCTGAGTGAGATCGTATCTCAGGAGTCATGTTCCGGCAGGTGTCATTACAACATTTGTACACAGGTTGGCCTGTAATGTTCCCACTGCATCTGGGAACATCATAGCCTCTGTATTGATTAATCTTGCAGCTATTCAGCATGCACAGGCCATCAATATGTTGTAAGCAATCTGATTCAGCGTGTGAACTGTCAGGGTCCTAACATGTGTGGACTTTTCATGCACATTATCAGAGGTAGCTGGTTCTGCTGGAGGCACCATACCCAGTCTCTGCATACGGCCCTGGTACACTATCACACTTTATCGTTCATGCATACATGAGACCCAGACAAGGGATAGGCCATGATTTTGGCATTCCAAGACAATTTTACAAATATGGTACAATTAAAAAGCAGATGATGCTATACAATGTATTTGGGTATGCATTGAGGAAGTACCTGACAAAATACCCCCTGAGGAATGTGAGGTTTAGTAAAGCAAGTGTGGTACATATGTAGCCGCAAGGAACCTTCAGGGTAATGCACAGACAGGTGCCAGTCAGGCTGACAGGATGCAGGATCAATCAGGATACAGCAATTTTACAAGGTACTTACTCAGTGGTCTGACTTACACTGGTCGGAGGAAGAACAAGACAGTTGACATGGGAAACTGTGTTTGTCCTGTGTTTTGGAAGGTGACACATAAACCCAAGGGCTGTGTTACACAGCTGAAGTACTAGCAATGCATAACAGTGTATTTGACAAAATGGCAACTTCTATGCTGTTCCAATCATCTGCAATGGCAGTGCATGTTCAAATGGGTGGTCTGCATGGAAGTGATCACAGGTGTGTGCTGCATCAGTTTATCACAAGTCCTGTAGGTGAGATTCCAGTTCAAATGGCCAACAGTACCTTTCACACAGGAAGCAATCTACAGGTGATAACAGGGCTTCAAAACTACAAGCCAGTGTATTAATTGACCTGACGTCCATGCAGTCACATGTACTATGGCAATGGCATACCATAGGAAAGGGTGTAGCACACTGGATTACTATTGTTAGTCTGTGTGTGTAGAGGAGGGAATATCAGGGTACACATTTTACCATTCCAGGGACCTCTTCAGACTGGTGGGTTGAGACCAGGAGCATGGGTGTGTCAGGAGTTAGGAAATGGGCTGACATTTATATGGAATGTCATGTGCGCAATGCTTGTCATAGGTGTGGCACTTGTGCTGTCTATGTTCTGCTTCTATGGAACTCATGGAACTCTAGTCACAGATAGTCCTTGCAAAGATAGGTGTTGTACGACTTACTGCTGTCAAGAGTCTTGTCATACATTCCTGTTACCAATGCAATAGCACATCCACTGCCTCATGTATGAGGCATTTTTTCACTTATAGACTGATGGTGTCTTAGTTGTGTGCCATATGCTGCGATGAACCATGTTTGCCAACATGTATGTGTGAAATAGGTGTGGTCCTCTGCTATTGCCCTTCAAAGGTGAAATATACAGGATATATGTCATTTACAGTGTGTGTGTATGTGACTGTTGTATAATACGCATCACAATTGCTTTGGAAATTTCTGTGTCCTGATCGGTATATCAGCAATGCTCCATGAGGCTACACTGTTATTCTGATAGTTAGAGATAAAGGTGAGCTAAAATGATTACCCAGACCATGATATGGTGATTATTATCGGTGTTTATTTACATTTGTTAATATAGTGGTGATGGTGAGTTGTTTTAAAAGAAATTGTTCACAATATGTTGGCACCTAGGCAATCCAGCAGCTGTGTTTTGTTGTTCCCCCTTATGTTGCAGGCCAGTATCCTCCTCGTCCTCCTCTTCAGGCATTTGTAGCTCTGGTTCTAAGAGGGGAATGTTCCTTCTTATGCAAATGTTGTGCAGGATGGCACATGTTAAAATGATCTTACAGACCATTTCTGGTGAATATAGCTGCCACCAGTGATGTTGAGGCACCTGAATCTCGACTTGAGGATGCCGAAGGTCCTCTCCACTATGGTGTGTGTCCTCCTATGTGTCTCATTGAAGGCAAGCTCTGCTGCAGTGCTTGGGTTGCCAAATGGTGTCATAATCCATGGCTGGATCCCATACCCCTGATCAGCTGAAAAAGAAAATGATTGGGAGCATGTTGATGTAACTTGCCGCATTAATATCACCTTGCATGGCAGTAGTTGTCTTGTGTTGTCTGTGACTCGTTTGTGTTATTGTGTTGCTTCCTAGGCTTGTAGGATGTACCATCTGCATTGGGTTGTTTCCTTGACTGAACAAGTGTTTGCCTGCTGACCGTTTGTCAGGAGTATGTTTGGATATTTGCAGTACAGTGTGCACTCCCTAGCATTGTGACTTGTGATACAGGTGTCCCTGTGTCTTCACTGGGTTTGAGATGATAGTTCCATACACAGATTCAAATTGACAGTAGTGGGAACACGTTAGCATCTATGTACCCTGGACATCCCATACCTTTAGACATCTGGAATGGAATAATTTAAACATTAGTGAGACGCTTACATTTTGCAAGGTGACAATTAGCCAAACCTCTCCATACATTGTGATCATTGACGTCTTAACATTTGACTGTACACTAATTTCAGATGTGTGACAGGTTCACTGCAGACCTATCAGACATGGCTAGCGATGTCACGACCTCAGTGTGTTACTGTCCACATATTGCTGTCTTGGTGTATGTGTTGTGTGTCCTAGAGGATTGCTGTGCAGTGTGTATATAAGTAGGTTTTTGTACTTACCAACAAGTAGTCCATTGCCATAGCATCCATCCTGGAAGTGATGATTGATGGTACAGTGACGGAAGATGAATGAGTCATGGACACTTCCAGGATACTTTGCCACGATGTTGGTGAACAATCCTTGGTGATCGGCAAAGGCCTGCACATTGATGGAGTGTGTGTGTGCTTCCTCTTGCGGTAGAGGTGTTCAGTTGCAGCAGGTGGCACAAGCCGTACATGTGTGCAGTCGGTGGCACCAAGGACGTGTGGGAATCCATTAACCCCTTCGCTGCCAGGCCTTTTCCCCCTCCTGTGCCAGGCCTTTTTTTGCCTATTTGGGGCAGTTCGCGCTTAGGCCCTCATAACTTTTTGTCCACATAAGCTAACCAAGCCAAATTTGCGTCCTTTTTTTCAAACATCCTAGGGATTCTAGAGGTACCCAGACTTTGTGGGTTCCCTTGAAGGAGGCCAAGAAATTGGCCAAAATACAGTGAAAATTTCGTTTTTTTCAAAACAATTGGAAAAAGTGGCTGCAGAAGAAGGCTTGTGGATTTCCCCCTGAAAATGGCATCAACAAAGGGTTTGCAGTGCTAAACTCAGCAGCTTCCTAGCTTTCAGGAACAGGCAGACTTGAATCAGAAAACCCAATTTTTCAACACAATTTTGGCATTTTACTGGGGCATACCCCATTTTTGCAATTTTTTGTGCTTTCAGCCTCCTTCCAGCCAGTGACAGGAATGGGCATGAAACCAATGCTGGATCCCAGAAACCTAACCATTTCTGAAAAGTAGACACAATTCTGAATTCAGCAAGGGGTCATTTGTGTACATCCTACAAGGGTTTCCTACAGAAAATAACAGCTGAAAAAGAAAAATATTGAAATTGAGGTGAAAAAAACATCAATTTTTCTCTACGTTTTACTCTGTAACTTTTCTCTGCAATGTCAGATTATGGAAAGCAATATACTGTTATGTCTGCTGGACTCCTCTGGTTGCGGGGATATATAGGGCTTGTAGGTTCATCAAGAACCCGAGGAACCCAGAGCCAATAAATGAGCTGCACCCTGCAGTGCGTTTTCATTCTATACCGGGTATACAGCAATTAATTTGCTGAAATATAAAGAGTAAAAAATTGCTATCAAGAAAACCTTTGCATTTCCAAAAAGGGCACAAGATAAGGTGCTGAGGAGCAGTGGATATTTGCACATCTCTGAATTCCGGGGTGACCATACTAGCATGTGAATTATAGGGAATTTCTCAAATAGATGTCTTTTTTACACACTCTCCTATATTTGGAAGGAAAAAATGTAGAGAAAGACAAGGGGCAATAGCACTTGTTTTGCTAATCTATGTTCCCGCAAGTCTCCCGATAAAAATGATACCTCACTTGTGTGGGTAGGCCTAGCGCCCGCGACAGGAAACGCCCCAAAACGCAACGTGGACACATCCCTTTTTTTTTAAAGAAAACAGAGGTGTTTTTTGCGAAGTGGCTACCTGTAGATTTTGGCCTCTAGCTCAGCCGGCACCTAGGGAAACCTACCAAACCTGTGCATTTCTGAAAACTAGAGACCTTGGGGAATCCAAGGAGGGGTGACTTGCGGGGCTCGGACCAGGTTCTGTTACCCAGAATCCTTTACAAACCTCAAAATTTGGCTAAAAAAACACATGTTCCTCACATTTCTGTGGCAGAAAGTTCTGTAATCTGAGAGGAGCCACAAATTTCCTTCCACCCAGCGTTCCCCCAAGTCTCCAGATAAAAATGATACCTCACTTGTGTGGGTAGGCCTAGCGCCGGCGACAGGAAACACCCCAAAGCGCAACGTGGACACATCAAAAATGTTGGAAGAAAACAGAGGTGTTTTTTGCGAAGTGCCTACCTGTAGATTTTGGCCTCTAGCTCAGCCGGCACCTAGGGAAACCTACCAAACCTGTGCATTTCTGAAAACTAGAGACGTAGGGGAATCCAAGGAGGGGTGACTTGCGGGGCTCGGACCTCGTTCTGTTTCCCAGAATCCTTTGCAAACCTCAAAATTTGGCTAAAAAAACACGTTCCTCACATTTCTGTGGCAGAAAGTTCTGGAATCTGAGAGGAGCCACGAATTTCCTTCCACTCAGCGTTCCCCCAAGTCTCCCGATAAAAATGATACCTCACTTGCGTGGGTAGGCCTAGCGCCCGCGACAGGAAACGCCCCAAAACGCAACGTGGACACATCCCTTTTTTTTTAAAGAAAACAGAGGTGTTTTTTGCGAAGTGGCTACCTGTATATTTTGGCCTCTAGCTCAGCCGGCACCTAGGGAAACCTACCAAACCTGTGCATTTCTGAAAACTAGAGACCTTGGGGAATCCAAGGAGGGGTGACTTGCGGGGCTCGGACCAGGTTCTGTTACCCAGAATCCTTTACAAACCTCAAAATTTGGCTAAAAAAACACATGTTCCTCACATTTCTGTGGCAGAAAGTTCTGTAATCTGAGAGGAGCCACAAATTTCCTTCCACCCAGCGTTCCCCCAAGTCTCCAGATAAAAATGATACCTCACTTGTGTGGGTAGGCCTAGCGCCGGCGACAGGAAACACCCCAAAGCGCAACGTGGACACATCAAAAATGTTGGAAGAAAACAGAGGTGTTTTTTGCGAAGTGCCTACCTGTAGATTTTGGCCTCTAGCTCAGCCGGCACCTAGGGAAACCTACCAAACCTGTGCATTTCTGAAAACTAGAGACGTAGGGGAATCCAAGGAGGGGTGACTTGCGGGGCTCGGACCTCGTTCTGTTTCCCAGAATCCTTTGCAAACCTCAAAATTTGGCTAAAAAAACACGTTCCTCACATTTCTGTGGCAGAAAGTTCTGGAATCTGAGAGGAGCCACGAATTTCCTTCCACTCAGCGTTCCCCCAAGTCTCCCGATAAAAATGATACCTCACTTGCGTGGGTAGGCCTAGCGCCCGCGACAGGAAACACCCCAAAGCGCAACGTGGACACATCCAAAATTTTGGAAGAAAACAGAGGTGTTTTTTGCGAAGTGCCTACCTGTAGATTTTGGCCTCTAGCTCAGCCGGCACCTAGGGAAACCTACGAAACCTGTGCATTTCTGAAAACTAGAGACCTAGGGGAATCCAAGATGGGGTGACTTGCGGGGCTCGGACCAGGTTCTGTTACCCAGAATCCTTTGCAAACCTCAAAATGTGGCTAAAAAAACACATGTTCCTCACATTTCTGTGGCAGAAAGTTCTGGAATCTGAGAGGAACCACAAATTTCCTTCCACCCAGCGTTCCCCCAAGTCTCCCGATAAAAATGATACCTCACTTGCGTGGGTAGGCCTAGCGCCCGCGACAGGAAACACCCCAAAGCGCAACGTGGACACATCAAACGTTTTGGAAGAAAACAGAGGTGTTTTTTGCGAAGTGCCTACCTGTAGATTTTGGCCTCTAGCTCAGCCGGCACCTAGGGAAACCTACCAAACCTGTGCATTTCTGAAAACTAGAGACCTAGGGAAATCCAAGGAGGGGTGACTTGCGGGGCTCGGACCAGGTTCTGTTACCCAGAATCCTTTGCAAACCTCAAAATTTGGCTAAAAAAACACATGTTCCTCACATTTCTGTGGCAGAAAGTTCTGGAATCTGAGAGGAGCCACAAATTTCCTTGCACCCAGCGTTCCCCCAAGTCTCCTGATAAAAATGATACCTCACTTGTGTGGGTAGGCCTAGCGCCCGCGACAGGAAACACCCCAAAGCGCAACGTGGACACATCAAAAATTTTGGAAGAAAACAGAGGTGTTTTTTGCGAAGTGCCTACCTGTAGATTTTGGCCTCTAGCTCAGCCGGCACCTAGGGAAACCTACCAAACCTGTGCATTTCTGAAAACTAGAGACCTAGGGGAATCCAAGATGGGGTGACTTGCGGGGCTCGGACCAGGTTCTGTTCCCCAGAATCCTTTGCAAACCTCAAAATTTGGCTAAAAAAACACATGTTCCTCACATTTCTGTGGCAGAAAGTTCTGGAATCTGGGAGGAGCTACGAATTTCCTGCCACCCAGCGTTCCCCCAAGTCTCCCGATAAAAATGCTACCTCACTTGCGTGGATAGGCCTAGCGCCCGCGACAGGAAACACCCCAAAGCGCAACGTGGACACATCCAAAATTTTGGAAGAAAACAGAGGTGTTTTTTGCGAAGTGCCTACCTGTAGATTTTGGCCTCTAGCTCAGCCGGCACCTAGGGAAACCTACGAAACCTGTGCATTTCTGCAAACTAGAGACCTAGGGGAATCCAAGGAGGGGTGACTTGCGGGGTTCGGACCAGGTTCTGTTACCCAGAATCCTTTGCAAACCTCAAAATTTGGCTAAAAAAACACATGTTCCTCACATTTCTGTGGCAGAAAGTTCTGGAATCTGAGAGGAGCCACAAATTTCCTTCCACCCAGCGTTCCCCCAAGTCTCCCGATAAAAATGATACCTCACTTGTGTGGGTAGGCCTAGCGCCCGCGACAGGAAACACCCCAAAGCGCAACGTGGACACATCAAAAATTTTGGAAGAAAACAGAGGTGTTTTTTGCGAAGTGCCTACCTGTAGATTTTGGCCTCTAGCTCAGCCGGCACCTAGGGCAACCTACCAAACCTGTGCATTTCTGAAAATTAGAGACCTAGGGGAATCCATGATGGGGTGACTTGCGGGGCTCGGACCAGGTTCTGTTACCCAGAATCCTTTGCAAACCTCAAAATTTGGCTAAAAAAACACATGTTCCTCACATTTCTGTGGCAGAAAGTTCTGGAATCTGAGAGGAGCCACAAATTTCCTTCCACCCAGCGTTCCCCAAAGTCTCCCGATAAAAATGATACCTCACTTGTGTGGGTAGGCCTAGGACCCGCTACAGGAAACACCCCAAAGCGCAACGTGGACACATCAAAAATTTTGGAAGAAAACAGAGGTGTTTTTTGCGAAGTGCCTACCTGTAGATTTTGGCCTCTAGCTCAGCCGGCACCTAGGGAAACCTACCAAACCTGTGCATTTCTGAAAACTAGAGACCTAGGGGAATCCAAGATGGGGTGACTTGCGGGGCTCGGACCAGGTTCTGTTACCCAGAATCCTTTGCAAACCTCAAAATTTGGCTAAAAAAACACATGTTCCTCACATTTCTGTGGCAGAAAGTTCTGGAATCTGAAGGGGAGCCACAAATTTCCTTCCACCCAGCATTCCCCTAAGTCTCTCGATAAAAACGGTACCTCACTTCTGTGGGTAGGCCTTGCGCCTTACGAAAACACAACGTGGACAGAACATATTTTTTCACAGAAAACAGAGGTGTTTTTTGCAAAGTGCCTACCTGTGGAGTTTGGCCTCTAGCTCAGCCGGCCCCGGGAAGGGGGGGGGGGGCAGAAATGACCTAAAATAAATTTGACCCCCCAAGCCCCCCCTGCCCCTGCCCGGGAACAACCCCTGCCTACGGGGTCGCTCCCCCTGCATGACATTGGCGCCAAAAAACAAATCCGAGGTGCCTAGTGGTTTCTGCCCCCTGAGGGGCAGATTGACCTAAAATCGGCCAATCTGCCCCCAAGGGGGGCAGAAATGGCCTAAATACAATTTGCCCCCCAGGGGAGCGACCCTTGCCTGATGGGTCGCTCCCCATCTCGAAAAAAAAAAAAAAAAAAAAAAATTGCCCTGGTGCCCTGAGGGTTCTGCCCCCCCCCGGGGGCAGTTCGGCCTAATAATAGGCCGAACTGCCCCCAGGGGGGGCAGAAATGGCCTAAAATAAATTTGCCCCCCCCAGCCCCCACCCCCGCCCCCGGGACGACCCTTGCCTACGGGGTCGCTCCCCCTGCGTGACATTGGCGCCAAAAAACAAATCCCCGGTGCCTAGTGGTTTCTGCCCCCTTGGGGGCAGATTGACCTAAAATCGGCCAATCTGCCCCCGGGGGGGGCAGAAATGGCCTAAATACAATTTGAGCCCCAAGGGGAGCGACCCTTGCCTGATGGGTCGCTCCCCATCTCTAAAAAAACAAACAAACAAAATTGGCCCTGGCGCCTAGAGGTTTCTGCCCCCCCCCGCGGGGAGATCGGCCTAATATTAGGCCGATCTGCCCCCGGGGGGGCAGAAATGGCCTAAAATTAATTTGCCCCCCCAACTTAACCCCCCCCCCCCGGGAGCGACCCTTGCCTACGGGGTCGCTCCCCCTGCGTGACATTGGCGCCAAAAAACAAATCCCCGGTGCCTAGTGGTTTATGCCCCCTTGGGGGCAGATTGACCTAAAATCGGCCAATCTGCCCCCAGGGGGTCAGAAATGGCCTAAATACAATTTGCCCCCCAGGGGAGCGACCCTTGCCTGATGGGTCGCTCCCCATCTCTAAAAAAAGAAAGAACAAAAAAAAAAAAAAACACAAAAAAAAATTGCCCTGGCGCCTAGAGGTTTCTGCCCCCCCTGGGGGCAGATCGGCCTAATAATAGGCCGATCTGCCCCCAGGGGGGGCAGAAATGGCCTAAAATAAATTTGCCCCCCCCAGGCCTCCCCCCGGGAGTGACCCTTGCCTACGGGGTCGCTCCCCCTGCGTGACATTGGCGCCAAAAAACAAATCCCAGGCGCTTAGTGGTTTCTGCCCCCCTTGGGCAGAAATGGCCTAAATACAATTTGCCCCCCAGGGGAGCGACCCTTGCCTGATGGGTCGCTCCCCATCTCGAAAAAAACAAAACAAAACAAAACAAAAAAAACAGAACAAAAAAATTTGCCCTGGTGCCCTGAGAGTTCTGCCCCCCCCCTGGGGAAAGTTCGGCCTAATAATAGGCCGAACTGTCCCCAGGGGGGGCAGAAATGTCCTAAAATAAATTTGCCCCCCCTAGCCCCCACCCCCGCCCCCGGGAGCGACCCTTGCCTACGGGGTCGCTCCCCCTGCGTGACATTGGCGCCAAAAAACAAATCCCAGGCGCCTAGTGGTTTCTGCCCCCTTGGGGGCAGATTGACCTAAAATTGGCCAATCTGCCCCCAGGGGGGCAGAAATGGCCTAAATACAAGTTGCCCCCCAGGGTGGCGACCCTTGCCTGATGGGTCGCTCCCCATCTCGAAAAAAACAAACAAACAAAATAAAAAACACAACAAAAAAATTTGCCCTGGTGCCCTGAGGGTTCTGCCCCCCCCTGGGGGCAGTTCGGCCTAATAATAGGCTAAACTGTCCCCAGGGGGGGGCAGAAATGGCCTAAAATAAATTTGCCCCCCCCAGCCCCCACCCCCGCCCCCGGGAGCGACCCTTGCCTACGGGGTCGCTCCCCCTGCGTGACATTGGCGCCAAAAAACAAATCCCAGGTGTCTAGTGGTTTCTGCCCCCTTGGGGGCTGATTGACCTAAAATCGGCCAATCTGCCCCAAGGGGGGCAGAAATGGCCTAAATTCAATTTGCCCCCCAGGGGAGCGACCCTTGCCTGATGGGTCGCTCCCCATATCGAAAAAAATAAAAAAACAAAAAAAAAAACACAACAAAAAATTTGCCCTGGTGCCCTGAGGGTTCTGCCCCCCCCCTGGGGGCAGTTCGGCCTAATAATAGGCCGAACTGCCCCGAGGGGGGGCAGAAATGGCCTAAAATAAATTTGCCCCTGGGGGCAGAAAAGGCCTTCTCAAAAAAATGCCCCCCCTGGGAGCGACCCTTGCCCAAGGGGTCGCTCCCTTTTGTCAGTTTCAATAAAAAAAAAAAAATCCCTGGTGTCTAGTGGGGTTTCAAAAGCCGGATTGCAAGCAATCCGGCTTTTGAAACCCTCGGAGGGACTTCAAAGGGAAGGAAATACTTTTCCTTCCCTTTGAAGCCCCTCCGGGCCTCCCAAGTGATTGAAAAAGAAATGCTTTTGCATTTCTTTTTCAGTCGCGCTGGAAGCAGAGCTTCCAGCGCGACTATGGAGGCCCCTGTGACAAATCAATGCGCGCTCGCGCGCTGACGTCACAGGGGGGGGTTGTGGGGGGTTGTGGGTGAAAGGGGAAGGTCTTCCCCTTCCATCCCGACTTGGGGGGGGAAGGGGGGTGCACGGGGGGCGCGCTAGCGCGCCCCCAAGTTCCCCTGTGCCATGGACGAGATGATCTTGTCCAAGGCACAGGGGAACTGTAGCCTTGGACGAGATCATCTCGTCCAAGGCACAGAACCGGTTAATGAGGTAAAACCCCTGTTTTGTCTCCTGCTGCTTCTGCAGTGTGTTTGGGAAGCAGATGTGGCGGGGTGTAAGTCCAATGATGGCATCCAGTACTTTGGGCAAGAAGGCAGAGAATGAGGGCTGTGATATTCTGGCAACCAGGGCACCAGTGCTTTGAAAGGAGCCACTTGCCAACATGTGAAGTACAGCTAGCAGCTTGGTTTCTGTTGAGATGGTGCGGGTGTCAGCATGGTGGGTGCCAACTGTGGCTCTATGTTGCGCAGAAGCTGCTGAATGGCCTGCCAGTTCAACCTGTACCTTTGGATGGTGTCATGTTCCCAGAGGCCATGAAGGGTTGTTCTGGTGTGAAATATCCTCTCCTGCCTTCTGCGATGCCTTTGGGGTCCCTGCTGGTGTTGTGGTAGCTGCTGTTGTTGTTGTTGGGCTCTGCGTCTGCGTGCAGGCTGGATGAGAAGCACCTCCATGTCTCCCTTTTGCTGCTCTGCTGTTGCTTCTGTGTGTTCTGATGAAATACAGGTGTGTTTGCCCCATTTTAACGCCTGCCCTGACCCAGGAGTTAATTTTTGACGCAAATCGGGCTGTGCGTAATTTTCCGACTCCACCTCCCGGCCGTGCGGGATTTTTGCCTGGAAGCATAAACACGACGCATGCCCGTTTAGGTCATTTTTTGGACAGGAATGCCTACCTTGCATATGAATAATGCAAGGCGGTTTCCCACATCCAGAAAATGACGAACACAGTGGGATTTTGGCGTCCGCGGGCTCTGGCGTCAAAGTTTAAATATGGAGCAAGTTTTGCACCGTATGTGCAATCGGAGTATAAATATGCCCCTTAATACCAGATAAGTACTGACATTACAGGCTGTTGTAATTACTGAATATGGTCAAAATCTCCAATTCTGAGTTTTCTTCATGAATTGAGGAATTACATCAGGAAGTAGTGTAGTTTCACTAATTTATCAGCATGTTTTGTAGTTTACTACATTTTTGAGCTGCTAAAACCCATCAGTGGAAAATTGTGGGCAAACAGTGCTTACCGTACACTGCATTATGCTCTACCATAGGTGTGGCCTCTATATCTATGTCTCTGTCATTGCCATCGGAGATGGGGCCACTGCAGTGAATTTTATCATTGCTGACTCGATCTGTTTTGTTTGATGTTCACAAATTATTAAAGCATGTATGTAGCTGGAATGTGTATGTAGTAGGTGTGACAGTTAGGAACTCCCATAGGTGGTCTTTTCCCATCCCATTTTTTGCGTCTGGTTTGATTCCATATGGACTGATGTATGTATCGTATTTTCTGCCCAACATAACTTTAGTATGTAGATAGGCAGGTGTGAGTTCGATCAAGCTGGGAGTGGCCTTTACCAAATTTCGACAGGTGAGTGTTACAAAACACAAGCACTGATTTGAAAATATTTATTTATACAAGCATGTATGTATATATACCATACTGGTGCAGGCAGGCTAGACACTGATGTTTTCTTCATACGTCAGGAACGGTCTAACAAAATAGCACCATACAAATACTCACAAAAGTACAGTAAATGCAGTCAGGGAATTTGCTTGCAAAACCTGGCGATTTTTAATTTAGCATATTTATTTATTTGTGAAAAGAGTCACCAATGGTGATCTCCGTGTGGTTTGGAAAACAATAACTGCGTTTTGCCCTTATAATAGAACGTATAACTCTTAACTTTAATTGCCTAACTTCACTGAATTTACAATGCTAAAGATTTTTTTTGTTAACTCTGGTCGGGAGCAAAAGCATTAATTATGTAGAATAGAATTTCTCTGGAGTGATAAGTGTCAGCCCTAATAACATGCCTTTATAGAGTAGATGTTACATGTATTCCAACAACAGGGTCCTATATTGCTAAATGAGGATCTGGTGACCTTATAAACCACACTATTGAAGCTTGAGTTGTTAGTAAACATCAACCGATCCCTAAGATCCCCGAGGTGGGAAGCTAGGACAATATTACCAGTTATCTATAATATATTTTCAATGTTACTTGTTTTGTTTGTGCCAGGTAGATTGAAATACAGTTTTCAAGCTACTTGCCACAATACAAAAAAAGTACACGAGTGCAATTTAGTTCACAACAGTAGGAAAAATATTGAAATAATTTTTGGTTGTCTGTAAAAAGATGAGAAAACTTCTAAATCTTGTAGTTGGCATGAAGGAATTTTAGGAATAAAACAATCTTTGGAGGGTTAACACATTCGGTCAGTGAATGGGGGATTGTTGAAGCTGTTCTCTGTGAGACGCATTAGGCGGAGAAGACTGAATTAGAATGTTCATGTTTGGTCATCTTTCATGAATAAAATGTTGATTAAAAAAACGAAAACGTTGTGCAGAGTATTTTCAGGCTGTCACTTTGACGATCAAACCAATATTTCAAAGGGCTCTGTACACATACTCACGTACGTGCAAACACATGCACACTTAGGGGCATATTTATACTCTGTTTGCGCCGGAATTGCGTCGTTTTTTTTTACGCAATTCTGACGCAAAACTAACTCCATATTTATACTTTGGCGTTAGACGCGTCTAGCGCCAAAGTCCATGGAGTTTGCGTCATTTTTTAGCGTGGACACCGACTTTGCGTTAATGATATGCAAGGTAGGCGTTCCCGTCTAAAAAATTGACTCCGAGGCATGTGCGCCGTATTTACACTCCCGGGCAAAATTCACGCCCGGGAGAGGGCGGGTCAAAAAAAATGACGTCCGGCCGCTTTTGTGCCGTTTTTTAGCGCCTGGTCAGGGCAGGCGTTAAGGGACCTGTGGGCTCGGAAGGAGCCCAGAGGTGCCCTCTCAAGCCCCCAGGGACACCCCCTGCCACCCTTGCCCACCCCAGGAGGACACCCAAGGCTGGAGGGACCCATCCCAGGGACATTAAGGTAAGTTCAGGTAAGTTATTATTATTTTTTTTTTTTATGGCATAGGGGGGCCTGATTTGTGCCCCCCTACATGCCACTATGCCCAATGACCATGCCCAGGGGACATAAGTCCCCTGGGCATGGCCATTGGGCAAGGGGGCATGACTCCTGTCTTTGCTAAGACAGGAGTAATTTCAATGGGGGTTGGGAGTCGAAAAAAATGGCGCAAATCGGGTTGAGGCGAAAAATTTGCCTCAACCTGACTTGCCCCATTTTTGGGCGCCCAAGCTCCATATCCCCCTACGCCGGCGCTGCCTGGTGTATGTCGTTTTTTTTCACGCACACCAGGCAGCGCCGGCGGCTAACGCCGGCTAACGTCATTGAATAAATACGACGCCCGCATGGTGCTTCAGAATGGCGTTAGCCGGCGCTAATTTTTTTGACGCCAAACTGCGTTAGCGCAGTTTTGCGTCAAAAAGTATAAATATGGCCCTTAACTACTTAAGATGCTTTTATTGCACACACAAAATTCACGGTTTAAAACCGATATTTTAGGGGGTATTATACACTAATACGGTTTTTATGTGAGCAGGGATGATTATCAATGAGAGGCTAAACCCCTACTGTGCTGTAATGCTGCCTCTCTCCATCAGCAATGGTAATAATAAGCATGGCACACACTGTTCATGTGCACACATGCCATGCTGTTTTTTCATGTGTAGTAGTTATATATGAAGGTGTTTAACCATAACAATAACATAAAGTGTTACATTCTTGCAGTGAGATAACTAAACGATGTGAATATGTAATTACTGGGTATTTCGATGCATATGTAGCAACACCGTTTTCGGGACCAGTATATGTATTTGAACATCTGTGTGTGGGGAGTGGGTGGGTGTATTAAAGATATTGAAGTTCTTTAACATAATACATAGTAACATTTCTTTACTGAGTGACAATTTTGCATTATTTGGAATTGGAGACTAATTTGCAATTGTTCTGGGCAATCGTGCTCGAGGATATTATGTACTATGTGCACAGAATTAAGCTGAATTAATTTCTTGGACGTCTACGAATGTTTCCATGTTTGGATTTAGAGATCATTAATAGCTGCACCTCTGACCACGGCTTCAATTTTCACATACTTTGTGAAATTCCCTTACATGAGGAATCACTGTGCCTAGGAAACTTAAAATGATTGTTCAAGAGAGACACTATAAAAAGAAATTCTCATGGGGGTCGGCGTACAATTGCGAGGATTTCTTTAAATGAGAAATAATTGAATAGCACAATTTTTGAAATCATAAAAAGTTGATTCTAAAGTGTAACACAAGTTCTTTTTACAATTCTTCAAAGGCCTTACAAAGCCATCTTTGAAGAGGTCACTGCATGTCCTAATCTTCCTTTATTCCTAAAGTGGAAAGCTCTTGTTATACAATATCGACAGCAGTCTTTTAATAGTACGTAATAGGGTCGGTGGATAATATGGTTTATCCATTTCATGTGACCTTTTATCCACAGTTTGTAGAGTTTGTACTATGACTGCTGCCGTTAATGGGTGCATTCCCATCCTAACTCAGTATCCCTTTCTATAATATTATAGACGGCATGGCCAGAACATATTTTTTGTTGTATGACTTTATCCATCGATGTGCATGTGTTTATTTTTTTTTTATTTTACTCGACAATTTTATCTAGAAGAGCCTTGAGACAACAAATAATTTGTATACATTTACAGAAATGTCACACCATAACCAAAATATGTCAACTTCGCTGTGTAAAACATAATTGCAGAACTAACGCCAGTCACGCGCATTTATTGATATTTGACAAGCAACATAGACTTCACAAAAGAATTTCCACTGGTTTTCAAAATTGGTTTATGTGTGTTGAGACAGTGATGTGTGAAGCACAGTACAAAAAGGGCAGGTCATGATTCTGAAGTGCATCTCCTATTTATATATTCATTAATGTTTATATTTAAATCAGTAACCTACCCATTCTGCACAAAAAAATCACAAGTTACTAGTAGCCAGGGCCATTGGAATTATGTGATTATTTGCCTTTTGTTTTTGAATAATTTAGTTAGCCCTACCTCATAGTTTGGTCCTTCCCAATCCATAATTCCAGCAAAATATGCATGCTGTAGGCAAGGTGTATACATACAATCAATATTAGCTGACGACTTGGTATGCTGAACAATGAAGAATTACAAATTTTGGGAGTGCATCCAAAAGAAATAAATCCAAAATTCAAAAATTCTTGTATCTTCTTTATTTTTCCTCCAACATCTTTTATTCCATAGCCATTAAAATCTTTACAGCCTCAGCAAACGTGTTTAATTTGAACAGAGAACGTCTTCAGGGCTGTAATACAATATATAAAAAACACATATATATTCCTTTATCACCAAAAGAATATACACACTTTAAAAACAACACACTTATACAATTGATAACTAAACACCACATGACCCAGGTGTATTGTTAGTTAAAAACAGAATTCACTAGAACTGATATAGAATAAGGTCTCAAATCAGAGATCCAATAATGGAACCCTGTCAACCCATATAATATACATATTTCCAAGATCAATGGTGTTACAATTCAGAAAAAGACAAGACAAAATTTCCCTCATAACACTGCCATTCCCGAAAACAAAAGATTACAAAGGGGACCATCTTTTATTGTAATCTTCCCATATCATTTCATTCAAATAATCCTTATTTCTCCATTAGTCCAATGAGTGTGATGATAAAGATCATCATATATTCACATATCAAGTTGATTTCTTAATATATTCCATCCTTTTAATATAAATTCGATCCCAGTTTGTTAATATAATGCACTTTTTACATCCTCATATTCCAGGTTAATTGTACCCCATACTGACACCTGGTACTTAAAAAGTGATCTCAATAATTATCAAAGTCCAATGTCTCATCATACATGCCATGTGCACATTCCTCAAACCCCTCAGACCTGCTAATTAAAATATGATCTAATTGATTGCCAAAACCAAATTTAATATCCCATGATATACACTATATCATCATTCACCAAGATCTATACACCACATACTCCAATCAAATAATCCAACATTAACATCCTACAAGATCAAATGGTGGACATCATAAACTGGAAGATAGGTGGAGTTCCATTCTCAAACTAGGATGTGCAAATTACACACCAACTGATTTGCAAATGGGTAGGCAATTAGGGATGCAACCTATGTACGGATGGGTTGCATGCAAATGTGCATTTGCAAGGGGTCACAAAAGCAACTTTTAAATATATATAAATTAGGTAAGTCACAATTTGTGACACCCTGAAAAGCAACAGTGATAGCCTTTCATTAACAGAAGGCCATCATCCTAACACTAGCTGTTTCAAATGGGAATTTTTTTTACAGCTTGTGGGTCTATGAATGGGACAGATTTTACTGTTTTCTCATCTTTAAGTTCTGTAGCTGTGAGAATATGGATTATTAATTGGGGTGGATAGTAGTCCACCACAAGTTGACATGGCACTATCCTTGTGTATGTCAAGTAAAGGTTTCAAAATGTATTCATGAGATCAACTCTTGGTAGCTATTGCACAATGCAGACAGGTTTAACATAAGAAAGAAGTAAAAATACCAAAACAATTATAAAGCTATTAACACTGTACAGTAAAAATCTCACTCCACTTTGTGAGAAGAGAGATTTATTTACTGAACAAAAGTACACTAAAACATTAAAAATCCAATTAGGGAAATCTGAAATATTCATTCTTAAAGTTTTTTTTATAAAAATAGCAAAGAAACAACAAAGTGCCTTCAGCAGGCAAATAGCTGCGTTAGACTGGGACATGGGTAAGGTTTATGCAAAGCAGCGTAGGTCAGATACACAGGTTGGACTGCTCCCGGTCAGAAAGTTAGGATCACACTTACAAAATTTCCAAGAAGCTATAGACCTCAGCAGGGTGAGATTGCAGGCTGGATCCGAAGACAACACAGTGACAAAGAATGACGTCTCAGTTAAATGCATTAAAGGATAAAGGCAGGGAAAGCTCAGAATCAGATAAGTCCAGGATTCATGCCAGGGAATCATCAATGGCAATCATATGCAGCTCATCTGACTAGTTTGACACAGGGCCAAACCTGTAGGCAGCCTGTGCTCACAGCATACTAATGTATTACTAGTTGGTTGCAGGGCTGTAGCTGTAGTCACAGCCTGTGCCAAACCCATGGCTTGTGACTGACATGACACAGGGACAAGTATTGTGAGCCCCAGAGACAAGCACCCTATATGTCTAGCAGTTGGAAGTAAGTTCTGGCCTCTGTCCAGGCACGGTGTTAGAAGCCCATGCTTTCTTCTTCTAGTTGCATGTCAAAAACTTCAACCAGGCCTATTGGCCAACTCCCATGTTTCTCACAGGGTGGACTCTATTAGAGCCTGCACTCAATAGCTCCAAGGCCTGCAATCAATAATTCCAACATCCAAACCCTGCTGTCCATGCCATCTACTGTGTGCAGATTGGTCAGGATGCACGTGTGAACCTGTCCCCCGTCAAAAATGCGTCCTCAGGTCTGGATAATTGGCTAGTCCTACAGCTCATGACCATCCATCTGTATTTTAAAAACATTTTATTTCAAACCTCATGTTTAGATGAAGTCACATGACTTTAAAAAAGGTCCAAATGTGTACTACATAAAGACGTACTTTTGTAGTTCAAACAATGACTTCCCTGCTCCTATTCTTGTCAGAATTGTAATTCTTTGAACAGTTGTGAGCTTGGGTTGTCCCTGGCCACTCTTATGCAATAAGTGGCTGCACTGACTACAATATGATGCTATGGTAATACCGCATGTCCCATTTTGATGCATTTGTTTGCTTTTTTATTCTATATACTGCACTGGACTTTAAAAGTGTTGAATTATTGAAGTTTCAAATCTGTGTTTTTCTAATTTATTTTACATACAGTTTACACCCCTTTGTATAACTTTAGCCATGTTCACTCTGCTTAGTCATTTTAGTATATTTCTCCTGTTTGATATGTTTGACACACATACCCCTTCTTAAACTCCTGCCTTTGACCTCTCATTTGTGTGTTCATTTGCATTGCCTCTTAGCTATCACATTCAGTGGCTGCCATTTCCTGTTCATTAACTTCTACACTATTTTCTTTTTGTGTTTGTTGAGAAAAGACCTTCATTTCTACCCTAAGTGTTATCCTGCTATAGACAGCAATATCCATTGATAGATCGGTCATGTTTTCTCTTCAAACCATGTAATGTTTAATGTGTTGTGCCAGACATTCCCAGCTTGTTCACTCAGGCACTCTGCCCCTGTGTAGGCAAGGATCACAAAGATGAGAATCCTGAGGTAGAAATGGAGCAGACAAGACCTGAATAAGCACAAGAAAATGTTATGTATAAAGGGAAAGGAGAACTGTGTCAATGTTCACTCATATTTCACACATTCCTTTCTGTTTATCTTCACAGCTATTGGTTTTTCTAAAACTATGACTAGGAGATATAAGGATAGAAAAGACAACTATTAGATAATATTGTCTGAATACACACATTATTATGGATTACTGTTCTGGGATTTGCAATAACTGCTGCAGATGTTGGATATGATAGAGGGCTTAAAGACTATACCAAAATGCCTCTGTAAATATTTGAACATACTCCAGTTTTACTACTGCACTTTGTTGACACTCTGACAGTTGGACCACTGTAATATATTGTATTACTGGTTGAGTGGGTGAAACCTTACTCGTGCAGGAACCATAATCCTTATCTAAGTGAAGTCACAAGCAAAAAATAAATTAAACTTTGTTCCACCCACTCTAGGGTAGCTTGGTGTAGAGCAGTTAGGCTCAACTCAGAGGCAATTAATTTCTATGTAGGGTTGTGTCCAGCATTGCCGCTCAATTGCACAAGTGATGACCCATTCAGGCATGTCTAAGCTCTCTATTGTGTGTGGCTTTCTAGGAGGAATACTTGAAGTTACACCCAGTCATGTGACCCAGAGACAGGCTACAGGCACTAAGTGGCTAAGGCAGGAAAATGTCAACTTTCTAAACGTGGCATTTTTAACATTGCAGTTTAAAATCTGACTTTAGCATAAGAGAGGATTTCTCATTACAATTCCAAAGACACCAAACATGAACAGATAATTACAGCTTATTAAATGTAATATAGTAACTCCTAAGTTATCCTATGGGCGATGTTGGTCTTGCAGTAGTGAAAAACAAATATAAGAATTTTTCACTACCAGGACATCTAAAGCTTAAAAGTATATGCCCTACCTTTTAAATGCACTGAACCCTGCCTAGTGGGCTGTTTTTACGGCCTACCCAGGGAGACATAAGTATTAAAAATGTTAGTTTGGACTTAGCAAAATGTTTATTTTGCCAGGTCAAAATGGCAGTTTAAATTGCACAAGCAGGCCAATGGCAGGCCTGCGACACGTTCAAAGGAATACTTAAGGGGGGGCACAATAATTCCTGCAGGCCCATTTGTAGCATTTAATTTACAAGCCCTGGGTACAGGCATTATCACTTTAATAGGGCCTTAAAGTAAAATAGATATGTCAGTTGGGGATAAGCCAATGTTACCATGTCCTAAGAAGGGAACACATGCACTTTTAGTACTGATTAGCAGTGAGAAAGTGTGCAGAATCCTCAGGCCAGCAGAAATGACATCTGCAAAATTGGAGGAAGAATGCTAAACGTTCGGGGGAAGATCAGCCTCAGACTGACAGGTCTAAAAACCAGGGTTAATTTTCATCTTTAGGTTCATTTAATTACATCCAATGAGAGCATCTACATTGCTTCAATATTTTGCACACACTTCAAGTCATTTGCAAGTGCTTATAGTCTCAGTAATTGTCACCTCACAGCACACATTCACTGCATCAATATTGGTGGTTTCATAAAAAATGTACAAGCTCTGGTCCTCCTACAAACGATAAACTCCAGTCTTGTTGGGAACTTCTGTGTACTTAAAACTCTCTGAAAAGAAATGTGTTTGAAATCGATACTCATCTAACTTCTTGTTTGCATAGCAGTTTCTTCTTTGCCTAGCATGTGGTAGGAGTAAACTTGTGTCTTCCATCCCTTGAGATGTATCTGCATCTGTCCTCGACATGCATCTTCTCATGGCATGTAAACTTTTGCTTCTTGCTGTTTTAGTGTCTGAAGTAAAGTAGCAACTTCATGAAAATCTGGCATTTAAACTTATCTGAAATGTTGTGCTACCGTCTGCTCACTGCATGCATGAAAACCATTCTCAAAACCAGAACAAGATTTCAGTATAGGTCATATATTTTTACAATGATACCTTGAATCTAAATACCCTCACTTGCTCTAAAAGTGATTCTGAGAATTCTGTCCTATGATACTAGAAGAGCCCTACTGATGCCTGTTATTAACAACACCAAAGTTAAGGCAGTTAAAAGGTAGATCCAGATTATTCAAGTACATATGTAAATTGTATATGTATATATGTATTTGTATATATGTATACATTTCATGAGCTGGAAGGTGGGGACATTGACAAATTTCGTACGAACTGGCAATCTAAGAGGCTTAGATCTAACAATTTTACAGCCTCTGATTGGAAAGATCTCAGTTCCTTAAAATCCAACACCACAATCGTGATCAAGCCCTCTGACAAAGGAGGCAATGTTGTGATCACGGATGCACAGAATTATATTAAAGAAGGTTATCACCAACTATCTAACATTGATCATTATGAGAAATTAAATATGAACCCGCCTCCACAAGATCAACAGATTTATTGGGGGATGCTAGATAGCTGGCTTACTGAATATCTCATGGATCAAGAAGAGTATTCTTATTTGAAAATTGAGTTTCCAAAAATCCCATGTATTTATTTTCTACCTAAAATACATAAAAATAGACACAATCCTCATGGCTGACCCATTGTGAGCATGAATCATTAGCTATTGGAAAATACTTCGAGATATTTAGATCTTTTTTGATGCCCCTATGTCACGGAATTGCCCTCATATTTACGAGACACTAATGATTTTCTATCTAAAATACACAACATTCCTTCGCAGGACAGCTATCTGTTGGTTACCATGGGTGTAGCTTCCCTATATACATCCATCATGCACGATTATGGGATGCAGGCCTGCAGATATTTTTTAGGGACATGCAAGATTGAATTTTTGCAGCACACCAATGTGCTTTTGTCCATGTTACAATTTTGCCTCACTCATAATGTCTTTCTCTTTGAAAATGATTATTATCTTCAGAAACAAGGGACAGCTATGGGAGCTTCATTTGCTCCCACTTATGCCAATCTTTACATGGGTTGGTGGGAGAAAGAAGTAGCTTGGTGTGAGACATACAAACATTACATGGACAAAGTTGTATTATGGGTGTGATACATTGATGACCTTTTCCTTATTTGGGATGGTCATGAACAGTCCCTTCTGGAATACATTAGTGCACTCAACAATAATGAGTTCAATATCCAACTAAATTTTAATCACAGCAGAGAGACTATTGAATTTCTAGATGTTCTGCTGTCTGTTTAAACTGATAGATTGGAGACCACAATTTATCGTAAACCAACTGCATGCAATTCTATACTGCATGGTAATAGTGGTCATCCTAAAGCTTTGAAATGGAGCATACCATACAGTCAATTCCTGCAGGCTTGCAGGATACGTTCAGATGATGTAGGATTTAGAATTGAAATCACTACTATGACTCAAAGATTTTTAACTAGAGGGTATCCTTTGAAGATCTTGATTGATGCTCAGAATAGAGTGGTCAATATATCTCAAGAAGAATTGCTCTTCAAAACTGCAGTCAAGGAGGACAATTCAAAAGAACACAGATCCTCACCGAGATTATTTTTTTAATTTAACCAACAACATACAGAACTTAGAAATATCATACAGAAAAATTGGCATGTCTTACAACAAGATACCCATATCAAAGATAGCATTGGACAACATCCACAAATCACTTACCGAAAGTCACACTCCTTAGGAGATCATTTAACTATGAGTTTCTTTTCATCTAAAGAAAATAAATTGTGGCTATCCAAGAGAAGCCTGGGCTTTTGGAAGTGTGGTCGATGTAAGTCATGCAAGTTCGCTTGGAACACACACAATTACACTACATCTGAGGGCAAAAATTGTAAAATCATTGATCACATAACATGTGACACAGAGTATGTTATTTATGTGATTGAATGTGGCTGCCACAAAAAATACATATGCAGTACCATTCATAAACTTAAGGTTAGATTCTTAAAACATCTCAGAGCAATAAAAAAGCATGACAGATCCTATCCTTTAGCCAAACATTTCTGGGATGTTCATGCAGGTGACTGCAGTTCGTTGACATTTTATGGAATCAAAACCATCAAAACAAATTTGCGGGGAGGCGATAGAACGGCAGAGTTAAGACAGATGGAATCTAAAATGATTTTCTTGCTCGGTTCTGAGAGCCCATGGGAAACAATTTAGATGCTGAACTATACGTCCATCTGTGATACCCCTCATTATGCAGTTGCCCTTTGACATTTATAACAACAACGATCTCTTAGGGTTTGAACATTCATTTACCTTTTTATACATCTTTCTTCATCATGATTTGTAATTAGAATTGGTCCTTACAAGTCTTTACAGATATAGTATTATGTTGATGATCTTTCTAAACTTGATATCTTCTACATAATGGTGCTGGAAATACTATAGGCAGATTTTTATTTGAATATTTTTATTTTGTACACACTGTTTCATGATATTATATTTTTAGGTATGGTTGCACTTTTGCACTAAGAATTTTATCAAAATTGGTGGTTTTATTATAACTTTTTTATTACATTTTTATACAGATTTGGTAAATTGTATCTGTCATTTAATGGATATAAACTATTAGGGGACTGTATATATAGTGATGGACACACTGTTGTCGTCAACCTTTTTGATTGTTTGTACATTCTATATATACCAATCATGGTTGGAATTCTTTTATTTTTGTATTGTATATTTAAGATCTTAGTTTGCCTACACCAGTGTGTTTTTGTCAATGTGTGCTAGGTATTTTAGCTATTTCTAATTAAACATAAAATAGATTTGTGTGCTACAGTTTGGGCTAAATAATTGAAATAATTGTATTTGTATTTATATAAGTTATCTGGCCATCTAGCACTTTATTAATCCATGTTCAATTCATTTAAGAATAATGTTTGGCAATCTATAGCATTAACGCAACTGGTCCGATGGCGTTTTCCCTAAATGTGTATATATGGATTTTCTATGTTTAAAGATGGCTGACGTTTTGTCACGGATAGGGTGTCACCGAAATAAAAGAAGGGTTATTTTCATAAATATAGATGTGTTAAAAGATGTCTGCCAACGTCCAGTTGAAGGCGTTAGCCAAAACGCGTAGACATTTGGTTGGCACAGCATTATTGCAATCACTATTGAGAAAAATAAAAAAGCGGATATATGATATTTTTGGAATCCATCTTCTCTCAGCCTGACGTCGGATCCTTGTGTGACTGAGCAGTTCTTCACCGTTTTTGGATTACATGTATATATGTATATGCATGTATGTATGTATGTATGTTTGTATGTATGTATAGAGAGAGAGCAAGAGAGAGAGAGAAAGTTAATGTTTAGTCTTCTACATGGAGATTTTAATGTATCATTAACCAAAGTGCTGGTATGTGTGTCAGACAGCTTGGTTTGTGAAATCATACGTATATATTGAGAAAACCCAAGCTTTTAATGATGTAGATGGTACTAGAGGAAAAGTTTATGCTAAGCTAATTGCTAAAAGTTTAATATTAGAATTGGCCACAGGAGATATGATTTAAAAAAAAAATGATGACATACTTTCGTAATACAACAAGATTTAGTCACATGTCAGTCATACATACTAAAACGATTCTTATGCTTTAGGCTAGCATATATGCATGGCAAAGCAGCACCTATATGTATGGCATGAAAAGAGAGTTCATTATTAGATTGCATGGTGATGCCAACAGAGAATTGAAATGATTTTTGATGAGTTATAAGTCAACTGCAGGTGATCATAGCCCCTTACAGTGATCTGGTTGGTTGGATGAAACCAGTCTAGTAATGTAAGCAGAACCCTAATCAATATTGAAATATCTAGCACATGTCAAAAAAGTATAAAAGCAAAATTATAGAAAACATTCCTAAAATTACCCTAATTAAGCAGTTCAATTTGATTTGTATTAATATTGCTGGAGATAACCAATATTGAAGAAAAGGAATGTTAATCTTTTGAAGGTCACATGGCCTGACAAGGACTAAAGTATAAACTGCTCAGAGAGTTCTCTGAAGGAAGGATTACCTCTCATGTGAGAAACCTTATTACAAACCATGAACACCACGATTGGAGAGGGCAGGTGAATAAACTCTTGATCACCAGTATCTGTACAGAAATAATAGAAGATCTTTCTCACTTCTGATTAATCTGTATCCCACCACAAACAAAGATGAGAGAATCAAAATTCCCAAGTCAGAGAAAGTGGACTGAGTATCTCTGTTAATAGGCAATAAAATGAAATGCAACTAACCATCAGTGAGCTTCAGCCTGTGTGGGAAACCTAGACACCAATGTCCATTTGAAAAGCATTGAGATGCCAGCATTATTAAATGCAAAACATTTTACACATTATTTTTAAATCTGAAAATGGAAAGGAGGGAGTAATCATATATAGTTGAAATTGGAAGACAATTGAAAAAGAAAATATTGTAAAAGGCTCACCAATACTATGCATTTATCTATTGTTGAAATGCTTAATTCCATGAAGGCTTCACCATGTTTTCAAATGAATGATCTAATAACTTTAGGAATGTGCCTCATTCAATTGACCATTGTGGCTATATATGCAACAGCAACATATATTACAAAACAATTGGTGATACTCCATCCACTGACAGATAGAAACTATTTGACTGTGTCTCCATTATTTATTATTTATTTATTATTTAATATTTATTTATTTATTTATTATTTATTATTATGTATTTATTTATTAATCATTTATTGCCTTGAATACCTGGTAACTGGAGAGGGTTCAAGACCCCTTCACTACCTGCAATTGAGCATGACATAAGCTATTCTGAGCCTAGAAGATTAATGGTAGGGGTGGAGAGGTAGATAATGAGGAGGCAGAATCACAAGCAGCAGGTCCTTGTGGAAGCTGCTTTTTGGACCCCAAGATATGTGTTCCAAGGTTGATATGGTCAAGCAAGTTAAGATACAGAGTGAGCATGGTGATGCACAAAAGGACGAATTGTATTACGTCTGGTCATTTTGACAATGGACTCTCGTTCCCCAAAGCTGCAGTGCTTCTTGACTGGAAGCAAAGAGGTGTGCATTTTAGGTACCTATAAAAGGTGTCTAGCAAGAAGCTGCTTTGCAGGCAAAACCCAGGCCTATCATACTGCAAAATCTCAGCTGCTCCTTTGTTGTCCCAAGAAGCTACTTTCTAACTTGTACATTTCTGCTTTTACAGGAACTGTTTTATGTTTTCTCTGACCCAGTTTCACTGTTTCACTTCTTGCTTCTGTCATTCTCTCCAGTGACCTCCATTGTTCTTTCATTCTGTTCAATTGAGTTATGCCCATGCCACGCACTCAATCTGTGCATCTTCTTTTGAAATATTTACTTTCAAGCCAAAGGGACCACAATGCAGGGTGAAAAAGAAGAGTCTGTCTAGAACTGTTAGCAGCACTTGTATCATATTGTGAAAGTATCATCATCCAGACTGCCATAAATAAGTTGGTTGCACAGGAAATATCATCCTCCGGAAATGCTATTCTATGAAAGAACTCCTCTTAATTGATGATGGTCACCATCATTGCAAGGAAATTTATTGTCCTATCTTTCAATTTCTCAAACTTTCAAATAAAATAAATTTTGGTTGATTATTTCATGCTATTATTCTTAAGAAATAATAACTGTTAACATAGAACTAATAGAAAGAAGAACAGTCATTTTAGGTCTCACCCTTCAGACAGCTTTTACTGTCTGTTGGCAAGCCTATTGTAACCAAAACTCCTGTCATGGGCTTTAGGTCTCCCATTTGCTAAGGCTTTTGATGTAGCTGAAATGTTATTGCTATTTTCCAGTCACAGTAATCATCCATACGTGACAAAACGTGTATTGTGTTGTTTGAAGTTCTATCAAAAGTGATGCACTGAAAGCTTATATTAAAATGCATTCACTGTGGAATAGTGATTCAAAGTGATATGGTACAGTCTGAAAACATCATCTATAACCAATAACTTTCATCCCATGTGTTTCTTTATGATGTTATGTAATGGTTTTCACTAAAACAATAATGAATTCAGAAAAGGAAGCGTTTCAAATGTCACATATTTATGTTGAAATTGTAGTTCACCATTATTTCTATTGGAATGTATTTACAAAGTTATTTCATTTTAAATACACTGTAACATAAACACTGACAAGGATTATCAATGATGAATTAATAATTTTGAATGTTATATGTGACTTAGTTAGTGTAAATGAATGTACCATTTTAATTCACTTTAGTTAACCTATGTGAGGCCAGCAAGGTCCTGTTCTTAAAATGTGTGGCGAAAATGTTTTAGTCATTCTTGCTAATATGTCTTTTCTTTCAGCATTTTTTCCATAGAATGTTAGCTTAGAAATAGGTGTCCTATTGTTTTATGCATAGTGAGCCTGAGAAAGAAACCTTGAAAACAGTACATTGAGGAACTATGGACATGGACGATATAAAAATGTTTCAAATTGTACAGGAGAAGAAGATGAATGCCTTTCCCATGTTGGTAATGAAAATCTTTCCTGATGTTTCAAATGATTGTTATATGATGGATTATGATTGGGCCTTCCGATTCATGTGGTGTGATGAATTTGCAAAACATCATGCATTTTGGACTTCAATGTACAATTCCCCAGTTGGATTAGCAGCATTGTGTTACCTTTTCCATTGGACTTTGAGAGGTACAGACCTCTTTACTTTGCCTCACATCTTCCTTAATGCTGAGATAAAATGACTTATGGCCCGACTACGACTTCGGCGGATGGGATTACTCCATCCCAAATATGACGGATATCCCGCCCTCTGAATTACAAGTCCATTATATCCTATGGAAATCGTAATTTGGCGGGCGGGATATGAGTCACATTTCGGACAGAGTAATACCCTCTGCTGAAGTCGTAATCAGGCCCTTAGACTTTTCTTTTGACCCATGAGAAGACTCTTGACCAAGTTCTGACATACTGACAGCTTCTTGATTTTTGCCAAATTTTGTTAGCTTTTTTTGACCCAGATGTTTTTCCAAATTCCTTTTGTCCTTTACTTCCTTTTTACTTTTTGTTCCCAAGATTTGTAGCCCAACACTAGAAAAAGTTGGGTTTTGCGTTTTTAAGGGATCCCTACCTGTTTAGAGGCTTAATTGGCTAATTGAGCTTAACTAAAAGTGCTACAAGATGTGGTCAACATTTATTCTCAGAACATCAAATTCTTATACTTATGATTTGTATTGCCTTAGTAGAACTCTTAGGGCCATATTTATACTTTTTGACGCAAAACTGCGCTAACGCAGTTTTGCGCCAAAAAAATTAGCACCGGCTAACGCCATTCTAAAGCACCATGCGGGCGCCGTATTTATTGAATGGCGTTAGCCGGCGTTAGCCGACCGACGCTGCCTGGTGTGCGTGAAAAAAAAACACGTACACCAGGCAGCGCCGGCGTAGGGAAAAATGGCGTTTGGGCGTCCAAAAATGGGGCAAGTCAGGCTGAGGCAAAAAAATCGTCTTAACCCGATTTGCGACATTTTTTGTTTTGGCGCCCAGACGCCATTAACATGACTCCTGTCTTAGCAAAGACAGGAGTCATGCCCCCTTGCCCAATGGCCATGCCCAGGGGACTTTTGTCCCCTGGGCATGGTCATTGGGCATAGTGGCATGTAGGGGGGGCACAAATCAGGCCCTCCTATGCCACAAAAAAAAAAAAAAAAAAATACTTACCACAACTTACCTTTTCTTCCCTGGGATGGGTCCCTCCATCCTTGGGTGTCCTCCTGGGGTGAGCAAGGGTGGCAGGGGGTGTCCCTGGGGGCAGGGGAGGGCACCTCTGGGCTCATTCTGAGCCCACAGGTCCCTTAACGCCTGCCCTGACCCAGGCGTTAAAAAGAGGCGCAAATGCGGGGTTTTTTGCCCCGCCCACTCCCGGGCGTCATTTTTGCCCGGGAGTATAAATACCACGCACATGCCTGGGAGTCATTTTTTAAGACGGGAACGCCTACCTTGCATCTCATTAACACAAGGAAGGTGTTCACGCTAAAAAATGACGCTAACTCCATGAACTTTGGCGCTAGACGCGTCTAACGCCAAAGTATAAATATGGAGTTAGTTTTGCGTCGAAAAAAACGACGCAAATTCGGCGCAAACGGAGTATAAATATGCCCCTTAGTTTATTGGATGTTAGTTAAGCGTTGTTTGTTACCATGACTTGGGCATCTGATGGTAATCCAATACCTTTATAGCTTTGCTTTGAGAATTTTCTATCTAAACTTGAGGCTACACTTGTAATAAAACCCTTTAACTTTATTCCTGACTAGGGTTTTCCTTGTGTGGTCATATTGGTCAGACTCTAAGTTTAAATGTTTGATTTGATTGTGTATGTTGACTTTGACACCACCCCTTCTCTTGGGTGGAAAGACTCATTGACCTTATTGAGAGCACACCTGAAATGGTCCATGACTTTGATGGCTTTCTAGAATATTTCAGCTCACTGCTTCTCATTTGCTGACTTACCGCACTCTTATTATTTTTGCCCTGACCAGAGAAGGATTTCTGGGTCACTGTGATCCAATTGTCTGATCAGATGTATCCTTACACTGCTGAAGTTGGTTCCTTGCATTGCATTGTGCAAAGGACTATTTTTCTCTCTCTTTCCCTCTCTCTGCTAGCTGTTGGTGCTTCCCCTCTGTTTCCACTCCTTGCTCTGTCCAATCTTTCCCATTTCCCCAAAGCGTTGCAATTCATTGTTAACACAGTGACATGTGGCAATCTTTTTATAGTTTTGAAACCATTGCAAGATGACCACCATATACACATTCATAGTCTACCTTGTAATTTTGTTATGCTTTATGAAAACCGTTACAAGACTGTCACCATGTGTGTGTGAGTGTGTGTTCATACATGGTGGCCATCTCGTAATGGCTTTTCCTAAAGCATAAGAAAAACCATCACAAGTGAGTCGCTGCCTGTGCACAAACACACACACAGCTACTATCAAACATTATAAAACCAATGACAATTGGCATTGCCAATGCTTGTTATAAATGTCACCTGTTCCGTTTTCAACAAGTAGCACAAATATTAGTGTGACCCTGAAATTGCTGAAATTGGACTTTAAGCAGTGCATCAAAATAAAGGTACCATTTTATGTAATAAGCAACACAAAATAATGCATAACCTTTATATTTCAAAATGTACTATTTAAGGCGAAAACAAACTTAAATCAGTGAAATTAGCAGTAGTTTGGTTAATGTCGACAACAATAGCTTATTGCCTACTGATTGATAATTAGTAAAATGTTTGATTATAAATAATATTTTTCAAGACACATAATATATGAATTATTCTTATGTACCCAGAGTGTTGGAATCTCTGACTTGGATGCAGAGCTGGTATTTTGTTCTGATGACCAAAGTGATCGGGAGCCCGCTGAAAGAGAGAATACAAAAACAGAACCGAAAACAGAGCAAATAACTGTAAAAAACAAAAGGAGATGCCGGACTTGGCCCTTTCAGCAGGTTCATCCCTAAACCTTTTTGCTTCAACTTCCTGTTTTCTGAACCTGTTTTTATTGACTTTCGGGTTTCAGCACACTTTATCACTGCTAACCAGTGCAACATGATTATGCTTTCCCCTTAAAACATGGTGGAATTTACCTACACCCAACTGACATATTTAATTGTCTTGTAGGTGTCTAGTGAAGTGGCACTTCCTATGCCTGTAAAGTGAATGCTACTGGTGGTCTTGAAGCACTGTTTGTGCCACCCAATTAAATAGTCTTTTAAACATGTCTCAGGCCTGCCATAGCAGCCTGTGTGAGCAAATTAAGAAATGCAATTTTGCCATGTGAAGCCCAAATTATCCTTTTAAATACGTACAAGTCTCCCCTTTGGTAAGCCCGGGACAGACCCGAGGGCAGGGTGAATTGTATTTAAAAGTTGGACATGTACTTTTAAGTTTTACATGTCCTGGTAGTGAAAAACCCTTTAAGTATTTTTCTCTACTGCAAAACCTATCTCTCCCGTAGGATAACATTGGAGTTACCTTACTACATTTAGGGCCAGATGTATCAAAGTTTTTTCCCGTTCTGTGTCAATGGAAAAATGTGATCGTACATATGGCCCCTAGTCAGCTGTGACCTCTGAATGCAAAAATATAACCAATTCATGCTTGGTGTGGAATTGTTGGGCATTTAGGGCCAGATGTACGAAAGGATTTTACCCATTCTGTGCCTATGGGAAAAAGCTTTCGTACATATGGCCCCTAGTGCCTACAGCCTGTCATTGGGTCACATGACCGGGTGTAGTTGGATGTTGGAATTTGGTTATTCCTCTGTTTCCAGTGGTCCCCAAATTTTTTACTTCTGTGGACCCCCACTTTATCATTACTGGAACCCGGGGACCCCGCTGAATCATTATTGGAATCCACAGGAGGCAATGTGGACCCTCATGGTACCCAGACCACAAATTAGGAACCACTGTCTTAGACTGCTACACACAACAGAGGGCTTAGGTGTGCCTGGAGTAGCACAACTTGTAGGATGGGAGGGTGGAGCTAGGAACAGCTCTAAATACACTTGAATAGGATGTATCCTACCTCCACACAAAGCTCTGCTTACCCAGTATTGTTAGCCTGAAGTCAGGGTAGGGGAGGCAGGAAGTTATGCACTTCAAAGTGAAACCTGTAGAAGCTTCTTCCACTTTAAAGGCACTAAGGGCCATATTTATACTTTTTGACGCAAAACTGCGCTAACGCAGTTTGGCGTAAAAAAAATGAGCGCCGGCTAACGCCATTCTGAAGCGCCATGCGGGCGCCGTATTTAATCAATGACGTTAGCTGGCGTTAGCCGCCGGCGCTGCCTGGTGTGCGTGGAAAAAAACGACGTACACCAGGCAGCGCCGGTGTAGGGGGATATGAAGCGTGGGCGCCAAAAAATGGGGCAAGTCAGGCTGAGGCAAATTTTTCACCTCAACCCGATTTGCGCCCTTTTTTTCGACTCCCAACCCCCATAGAAATGACTCCTGTCTTAGCAAAGACAGGAGTCATGCCCCTTGCCCAATGGCCATGCCCAGGGGACTTCTGTCCCCTGGGCATGGACATTGGGCATAGTGGCATGTAGGGGGGCACAAATCAGGCCCCCCCTATGCCACAAAAAGAAAAAAAAAAAAATACTCACTGGAACTTACCTCAATGTCCCTGGGATGGGTCCCTCCAGCCTTGGGTGTCCTCCTGGGGTGGGCAAGGGTGACAGGGGGGGTCCCTGGGGGCATGGGAGGGCACCTCTGGGCTCCTTCCGAGCCCACAGGTCCCTTAACGCCTGCCTTGTCCAGGCACTAAAAAACGGCACAAAAGCGGGCGTGAATTTTGCCCGGGAGTGTAAATACGGCGCACATGCCTCGGAGTAAATTTTTTAGACGGGAACGCCTACCTTGCATATCATTAACGCAAAGTAGGTGTCCACGCTAAAAAATGACGCAAACTCCATGGACTTTGGCGCTAGACGCGTCTAACGCCAAAGTATAAATATGGAGTTAGTTTTGCATCGGAATTGCGTCAAAAAAAACAACGCAATTCCGGCGCAAACAGAGTATAAATATGCCCCTAAGTATAAATATTAGACCTCAGGCACCAACTCTTCAGTACACTTCTGGACCTGTGAAAACTGTGCCAGGAGGAAGGACTTCTGTACTGCTGAAAGGACTGCCACTCTGCTAGACTGCTGCCCTGCTGTATGAAAGCCCTGCAGGACCGTTGCCTTGATGGACTGCTGCCCTACTGTCCTCCTGTCTGAGTCAAAGGGATTGGACATACACCTGAACCCAGGACTCCCAGAGTGACTCCATTGGCTAGAATACTGGTGTCCTATTTAGAACCACAGGGGCTTAATAGGCTCGCAACCACCTGAACCAGCACCCAAATATAGTTGGAGCAAGCTCCTGATCCCTAAGTGATGCCCCTGAGGTCCTAGACCCTTGGTGTGGCCCTAGAGAGAGGCTAAATGTAAGTTTTTGGCCTCATTCTGACCACAAACAGGCCCATTAATGCTAAAACCTTGTCGCTCCAACTGCCTACAAATGTGAAGTTTCCCTAACCAGATCTTCCTGCTACAGCATGAAGCGCCAGTGGGGAGCACCATTGTGAAGATTTGTCCTATCAACCAACTTTTTGCACTATAATGATGACTGTTCGTGATGCCGGGCTTGCTCTTTGCACTACATCGAAGCCCAACCCCAGCACATCTCTGCTCCTCACAGCCCCCTCCACTGCGTTCAGTTGCAATGGACTGAAAAGGTAACTTTTCAGCGGGGCTAACCTGGTCCTGTATCTGACCCACACACAATCATGGTAGGCCTGAACATGTGACTTTCTCCCGGTCTTGCACAACCAGCTAGCGGCCCGTGGCACTACAGGCTTTTTTGTGCTATTTCCATTTAAATCTTTAAAATTGCATATCCCTCGTTCTAATGAATGAAATTGTGTTGTTTTGATCTTGATTTATTTATTACATTTTCTCTAATTTCCTAAATTGGTTTGGGATTTCCCTTGTGTTGTTGTTTAACTTTGCTACTTTTGAAGTGCTGAATACTTTACACATTGCCTCAAAGTTAAATAGGAGTTCTCTGTGCCTAGCTACCAGAGGGCTGAGCACAGGCTAATTTGGAATTTGTTTGTGCCTCACCATGACAAAGATTGTGGTTGCTGCTTGAGTTGGGTTCTACCTCCTTCAACCAGTTACCCAATTTCTAATATTGGAAATCAGAGGGAAATCGCAAGTTAAACAAGAAAAGTGCTACAAGGAAGAAGCTGAGTGAGCAGGAATACAACAGTAGAAACAACACACCAACATACATGAATAGCTGTAATTCAATGAATCACTATGAATTTGTCAGAGTCACCAGATACTCGGGGTCTGTGCACGCTCCCAACACGTCCACCACTGAACAGCTCCAAGACTCTGATAGATAAATCACAGAGACTGAGAGAGTTCAAGAGGGAAGAGGGGATTAGGAAGGGAACAGCTGGGAAGGAGACCTGTAGTAAGAAAAAGGTTAGAATACACAATATGAAAATTATGGCCCTCATTCTGACCTTGGCGGGCGGCGGAGGCCGCCCGCCAAAGTCCCGCCGTCAGGTTACCGTTCCGCGGTCGAAAGACCGCGGCGGTAATTCTGACTTTCCCGCTGGGCTGGCGGGCGGTCTCCTTCAGACCGCCAGCCAGCCCAGCGGGAAAGAGGCTTCTACGATGAAGCCGGCTCGGAATCGAGCCGGCGGAGTGGAAGCTGTGCGACGGGTGCAGTTGCACCCGTCGCGTATTTCACTGTCTGCGCAGCAGACAGTGAAATACATGTAGGGGCCCTCTTATGGGGGCCCCTGCAATGCCCATGCCAGTGGCATGGGCACTGCAGGGGCCCCCAGGGGCCCCGCGACCCCCCCTACCGCCATCCGGATCTCGGCGGTCCGACCGCCGGGATCTGGATGGCGGTAGGGGGGGTCGGAATCCCCGCGGCGGTGCAGCAAGCTGCGCCGCCGCGGAGGATTCAATGGGGCCGCGGTACACTGGCGGGACCCCGCCAGTGGTGCCGGTCCGACCGCGGCTTTACCGCCGTGGTCGGAATCCCCATTGGAGCACCGCCGGCCTGTCGGCGGTGCTCCCGCGGTCCTCCGCCCTGGCGGTCAAAGACCGCCAGGGTCAGAATGACCACCTATATCTCCTGAAATCTATACTAGACTATGATTCTAAGCCTAGTCACTCTGAAAACATGAACAATCTAAGAGTTAAGTTTAAAATGACTAAGCTTCAAGATGGTCTGATACCTGTAGGGGAATCAAGATGAATTAAATGAAAACTTTCTTATTCAAATACTTTCCTTTACATGAGGATCAGAAAAACATTCTGACTAAATTTTAAACCAGTCATATAAATCCTGTTTTGAGAATGTATACTAGGACCATATAATATTGCATCTAGAAACTCTGGCCTTCTGTGTACTCTTAAAATGTTTCAACACAAATTGCGCATATTGCAGATATATATATATATATATATATATATATATATATATATAGTAAACACCATAAAAGGATTGAGCACCATGAATAACACAATACGGATTCAGGAAACAAATCACATAACTTATCAACTCAAATATTACATAATAAATATCTTAGAATAGTGGCATACAATAAACAACATGAAATAAACTTGAGGAGAGAATCGTGCGTCTTGCCGATTCGAGTGTCACCATGTAAAATATCAAGAACTGGTAGCACGCAATGAATATCAAAGTCAAATCATCATTAATCGAATCGCGCGTCTTGCTGATTCGTAAAACACGATGTAAATGTCAAGAAATAACAGCTCACAATAAATAACAAGATCAAAGTACAATGAAACGAATCGCGCTTCTTTTGCCGATTCTTAAGCCACCATGTAAATGTCAAGAAATGGTAGTGCGCAATGAACAACAAAGTTAAATCCTCTTGAAACGATTTGCGCGTCTTGCCAATTCGTAAAACATCATGTAAATGTCAAGAAATAGTAGCGCGCAATGGACAACAATGTTTAAACACCATAAAACAAATTGCGCGTCTTGCTGATTCTTAAGCCACCATGCCAATGTCAAGAAATGGTAGCACGCAATGAATAACAAAGTCAAACCTTTATGAAACAAATCGCGCATCTTGCCTATTTGTAAACTACCATATAAATGTCAAGAAATGGTAGCGCACAAGTAATCTGTTACTCTTTTAAAAATTAAACCAAGAATATGAAAATTCTCAATAACGGTGTCGGGACAGTCCAACCACCGTCTTACCGCCTGGAACAATGATCACCAATGAAGGATGAAGGGCAGAAAACTGGAAGATACAAATAGGCTGTCGGGACAGAAGCTCAGGAAGAAGCTGCTGCTCTGCACCGGGACCTCTGAATAGTGAGCACTGGGAGTTGGGCTGGCTCTCTTTTATAGAGTCTTGGCCCAGCCCAGAACCACGCCCAGGCATGTTGCAGGGAAAGTCTCTGGAAGGCCCTGGAAAGGGGCCACACCCTAACACACTCTGAAAACCTGCAGCAATACATTGCAAAGGAACAGTATTTGTAAGCACATTAAAAATAAGTTTTCAGGATTGAACTCTGCAATGCAAAAGGTTAAACCACAACATATCAGCACAATGCATAAATTACGTTGTTTTGAGAGTGCTGGGCTTTTGCATTTTTGTCGCCAATAGAGTGCGTGCTGTTCTGGTGTTAACAGAATTGCTTGTTTATGTATTTGAAGAATTCCACGTTCCCCTGGAAGCAATGGTGTAACTGTAATGCAAAATGATGAGCCCTCATTCAGAATGTGAAGAGTGGCCATAGAGTTTACCAACACTCACAGATATCCATTATCTTTGGCTAAATGGATGGCCCTGATGGGTTAAGGGGCACCTCAAGGGCTCTGGTCCCCCTTGTGTCTCAGAGGCTGCTTAGGCCTACGTTACACACACTGTCTGGAAGAGGAAGTAGCATGGATCTGACAAGGCCAGGCAAGTTTGTGTAATTTAATTTGCAAAAATGATTCAAAATCCCTAAAAAAGGAAACACAATGGCCCATTTTGTGCAAGTGACGTCAACAATAGTCCCCTGTATTTGGTTTGTTTACACAGTCTTCATTCTCCTGCAACAGGATTTTTCAATTATTCAGTGTGGCATAATTTCATAATCTTGAGCATTTCATGTAACAGTCGTAACATGAAATGCTGGATATTACATGAGATTATGCCATCAAAGATATTGCCCGCCCATAGATCTGACCCATTCACCTTGAAGTTTTGAAATGGTGATATGACCTTGTTAAGCTAGCGGAAATGTATATTGGAAAAGTCATGTTTGAATTGTGCCCATAATGTCTCACAGTGATGTTGATAGTACTCTGACAATGGATGTCCTGTTTTAACAAACCAGGAGGAGGCATCGCCATCATCCACAAGAACACCCTCAGGATCAAGATCAACACCGAAGACACCCTCAGCACCACCAAACTCCTGTACTTCCAAATCCACACTGACCCAAACACCACCCTTTGAGGGACCCTCGTCTACAGGCCCTCCAGCCCACAACAGCAGTTCAGCAACTCCATTACTGACATCATCAGCATGCACGCTCTCGCATCCACTGACTACATACTCCTCGGACACTTAAACTTCCACCTCTAGAACACCATTGACAACAACACCACCACCCTGCTCGACAACCTCTAACCTCAGCCTCAAACAGCTCGTCACAACACCAACCCACTCCGCAGGACACACACTCAACCCTATTTTCTCCACCAGCAATCACGTCTCTTTCAGACACACCACCGAATTCCACTGGACAGACCACTGCTGCATCCACTTCTCCTTCAAGAAAGCCACAACACACCACCACCCACAAAGAAACCCCCGCCGCAGTTGGAACAAGGTCACCGAAGACCAACTTATCGGGACCCTCTCCCAGAACCCACCCATCGACACCTCCAACACTGATGCAGATGCCCACAACTTCAGGCAATGGGTCAACACCTGTGCCAATACTCTCTCCTCAATCAAGAATCCCTCCAATAGATGCACCGAAAGAAAGTCCTTCTGGTTTACCGCTGACCTCCATGAATCTAAGCAAAGCTGCTGAAGACTTCAAAGTGGTGCCAAGATCAGACTCTGGACAACCACACACCCTTCAAAAACGCCAGTTACAGACACCACCAACTCATCTGAGCCGCCTAAACAACCGCCTTCAAAGACTGAACCAACAACAACGCACACAGCCACAATGCCCTCCTCAAAAAACCCAAGGCGGACCCAAAGGACCTCAAGAACTTCTGGCCTATCTCCCTGCTCCCCTTCCCTGCAAAAGCCATCAAGAAGGCCTTTATTAGACAACTAAACCGCTTCCTAGAGAAGAACTGCACCCTGGACCCTTCCCAATCCAGATTCCACAGCAACCACAGCACCAAAACTGCCCCCATCGCCACCACCGACGACATCAGAACCATACTGGACAGCAGCGAAACCGCGGCCCTCATCGTCCTGGACCTCTCAGCCACGTTCGGCACCGTGTACCACCACACCCTATGCTCACGCATCAGCAATGCAGGAATCAGCGACAGAGCCCTGGACTGGATCACGTCCTTTCTCACCTTCAGAACCTAGAGAGTCCGCCTCCCACATTCCGCTCAAAGGCCACCAAAATCATCTGCGGCATACCCCAGGGTTCGTCCCTCAGCCCGACTCTCTTCATCATCTACATGGCCCGCTCCCTAATATCACCCGATCCCACAACCTCAACATCATCTCATACGCCGACAACCCCAAGCTGATCCTCTCCCTCACCAAGGACTCCACCAAGACTTACGTCTACAAAGAAATTAAGGCCATCGCCGAATGGATGAAGAGCAGCTGCCTCAAACTCAATTCAGACAAGACGGAAGTCCTCATCTTCAGCTCCACCCCCTCTGCATGGGATGACTCCTAGTGGCCTGTCACTCTCGGAACCGCTACTACTTCCACGGACCATGCACGCAACTTAGGATTCATCTTGGACCCCCCCCTATTTATGACCCAGCAAGCCAACACCATCTCCTCCTTCTGCTTCAACACCGCCCTCATGCTCCGAAAGATCTACAAATGGATACCCACCGAAACTAGAAGAACAGTCACCCAAGCCCGCGGAAGCAGCAAACTGGACTACGGCAATGCCCTCTATGCAGGAACCATGGCCAAACTCCAGAAGAGACTACAACGCATCCAGAACGCCTCCTCGTGCCTCATCCTGGACATCCCCTGCCACTGCCACATCACAGACCACCTGAAAGACCTGCACTGGCTCCCAGTGAACAAGAGAATCACCTTCAAACTCCTCACCCACGCTCACAAAGTACTGTACAACACTGGACAAAAATACCTTAACAAACGACTCTCCTTCTAAACCCCGACCCGGCATCTCCGCTCCGCTGACCTCGCCCTCGCAACCATCTCACGTGCCCACAGAACTACCACTGGTGGTAGATAATTTTCACACCTCGCCGCCAAAACCTGGAACACTCTTCCCACCCACCTGTGCCAAACCAAAGACCTCCTTACCTTAAGGAAACTTCTCAAGACCTGGCTGTTCGAGCAGTAGCAGCACCTCCTCCCCCCGGCTTCTCCCCCTCCTCTCCTCAGCGCCTTGAGACCCTCACAGGTGAGTAGTGCACTTTACAAATCCCTGATTGATTGATTGATTGATTGATTTTAGTGTTCCCACTCGACACAATCTTGATTTTTTTTATCACTGTCCATCTGTCAGAGGCATATTGGATGGCTTAGACACTCTGTTGAACACAACACCATAACCTAGTTAACTTACAACAGGCAAGTACCCCAGGTACTACTTTGCAGAGGACCAGGAAACCTGTGAGTCTGTGGAGATACACAAACTGCTCTTTGATCCTTTACCATTCTGAAAACTGTCAGTGATGTATTCCAGCACATGGTTGAAGTGAATCGTTGTTTTCCAAGGTGAGACGGAGAACAGAATGCACCTAAACTTTGAGTGGGTGTAAAACAAAGAGATAATTCCATGGTGAATCCAGATGGAGAAAAAAAAGAGAAAAATTATGTTGTGAGGAAGCAGCAACTCGTAAACATTTTGCATGAAGCTGTCACTTGCAGGCCAGAAAACTGTGAATGAACAATTTCTTCAGAAATCCAGGGAAGAATGTTTCTGAAGAATTTACTTTACTATAGAATTGTTGTGGTGGAGGAAAATCCTTCATTGAAATGCCCTTCCAGAAAACAGCCTTCTAAATGACCACTTTATTTAAAATCAGGAGTCCAATGTTTTCAATTAGTTCTATCTGTGAATGGTTTGTGAAGATTATCATTTCCATTGCGAGATATTTTGTGTCTATTTTCAGATGCCCATGAGGTACAGAGACACAGCACAGATTAATTTGCTTGATAATCATTACTGTTACACGCAGGTGTGTGTTAAAAAATGTTGAAATAATGAGAAGGATAGAGTAAGGGATGAGTTTAAGATTAGTGTAAGATTTACAGGTAGGTTCAGGGTTATGTTGAGAGTAACAGTTAAGTTGTGTTCAAGATTGACAATCAAAGTTAGAGACTGTGATATGGATGGGTGAAAGTTAAGGGCTGGGAAAAGGGTGAGAATATGTTTACAAGTTAGATAAGCTAACAGTAAAAGCAAGAGGACACTTGTGGGTTATAGCAAGGGTCTTCAACCTTTTGTGTAGTGATAGCAACTCCAGAACAGGGAAAATCATTGAGAGCCACTGAAAACTCGTGCAATGTTACCAGACTCCCCATGCCCAGTTTCATTGATTTAAAGCCTAATGTCTATAGTGGCAAAGATTAGGTTTGAACTAAATACTTTGACAGGACTACCAAGTGTAGTCTGCAGGGATGTATGAACCTGTGTGCTCATGAATGGGATATATGTGCATGGGTGACTGAGAGCCTGTGCTGTAAGTACTAGTGGAACAGGACATACCTTTCGCCATGTGTGGCACTGTTACTTGTAAAGCACAAAGAACTATTTTTTTTAATAGGAGAAATTTAAAGTGCAGAAACATTGTTCTGCAAAAACTGTTCATAACATGAAACATTTTTCTGCACTTTAAAGTTCTCACAATTTAAAAAAAGTCTGTATTTTTGAGTTGCAAATATGTTATAAGTATGCCACCGTGTCTGCCAGCCACTGGAGCAAGATGTAAATGCAACACTTTGAATGGGAAAAAAATTAAACTGAAGAGTTAACTTTATGTTTATATGGATTCCATGAAGCTCATCATTTAAATGTTCTCCCATTTCAAAGTGTTGCTTTTGCAAACAGAAGACATCTTGCACCCAGTGTCTTGGGCCGCGGCACGGGCAGAGGAAGAGGCAGAAGGAGAGGAAGAGGCAGAAGAGTACACTGGGGTCGAGAGGAACCTCAGATGATAACAAGGAGATAGAACAAGATTGCTCCACAGAGGACCTAGTGGTTAATCTGTCTCATAGACATTTGTCTACGGACGAATTGAAAGTCCTCAATAGAGGTCTAGGCTTTGTCCCGACTCCTTCTGAAGACCCCTTCCAACTCCATTGCGAGTTATCTCAGTTTTTTAGAAAAGTTCGGCTACATTTTTTCTTTAAAGACCGACCAGAACCCCCTGTCACTCACGATACAGGCTTAAAGAAACCTTCAACTTTCATGCCTCCAGCGAGCTCTCTCCCTTGTGAAGTCTTAGCTTTTGAAAAAGCTGTCCTGCTAGATCTTGAACAGATTACTCCCAAACGACCTTTTGTCAATCTACCCGCCACTGAGCGAGAAGCACTCAAGATTCTATCTCAGGACCCGACTATAGTCATAAAACCAGCAGATAAAGGAGGAGCGATAGTCATCATGGATTCATGTGATTATAGACAGGAATGTCTCCGCCTTCTAAGTGATAGGACCTATTATACACCCCTTAATCAAGATCCTACAAATTCATTACAACTACAGATTAGGAGTATGGTCAACGAGGCCAAAGGTAATTCTTGGATTACTTCAAGAGAGGCAGAATTTTTGGAAAGTACCCATCCCCGTACTCCATATTTCTAATGCCTCCCTAAAATCAACAAAGGCTCTCGTCCACCCACTGGCCGTCCAATAGTTTCTGGCATTGGTTCGGTCCTGGAACCATTATCAACTTTTTGTGATTCATTCCTTCAACCATTAGTAAAGAGTTCTAGCACCTATCTGAAAGACACCAAAGATGTCCTGAATCTCATTGAGACGATTAATTCTACTATCCAGGTTGAGGTACTGATCACGTTAGATGTAGAATCTCTATACACGAATATTCCACAGGCCGCCACCTTAGAAGTCGTTGAGTCTGCCCTCCGCCAGCAACCGTGGACTTCACTAACTCCGGTAGAATTCATAATGCATTGCGCATCCCTGGCAATGACACAGAATTACTTTCAATTTGAAGATGTCCTGTACCATCAAATTCGAGGGACTTTGATGGCAGTACTTTCGGCCAGAGCCTGGCATGTTTATACATGTACCAGTTTGAAAAGAATTTCATCTTACCAGTAACGAATCCCTTCTTTAATAACATCAAACTATGGCGTTGTTACATAGATGATATTCTCATTATATGGCAAGGCGCTCTTCCTACAATTGATTTGTTTACCAGCTGGATCAACACATTGGATCCCTTTTTGAAATTTACAGCGCACATTTCCACCACACTAGTACCTTTTTTGGACCTTTTGATTCACAATGTGAATGGTAAACTAGTGACTGACACCTATCATAAAATCACCGACCGGAACAGTCTACTCAGATATGACAGCCATCATCCGAAGGCTCTACGCGATAACCTTCCTTTTGGCCAATTTCTGAGACTACGTAGGAATTATTCCTCCGTACATTCGTTTGAAGCTCAGGCATGTGAATTGAAAAAGAAACTCCAACATCGATGTTATCCCACTAAGATTATCAATCCATCCTATAAAAGAGCCGGAAACAATCACAGGGAGGCTCTCCTGGAATCTACTATGCGGGAGGAACAAACACGACTTACTTGTCTTTCAACATACACTTCCCTATCCAATACTGTTAAAAAACTCATTAACAAAAGGTGGCATATTCTACTGAGTGGGGGATCACAGATCGCCAAACCCCTGATTGCATTTAAGAGATCTTCCAACATCAGGGACTTAGTTATTCATACACGACCACGCAGACAGGACGTTTCCACAGACCAGCCCACATTATGGAATCTCCCTCCGGTCTTCGGACACTACCCGTGTGGTTCATGTAACGTTTGTTCCCTGAATAAACGGGTGGACAGTCTACAGTTGAAACATTTTGGAGCCTGGCGCTTGACAAAACACACCAACTGTAACACACGTCACTGTATATATTTGATCACATGCCCATGTGACTTACAATATGTAGGGATGACAACGAGACCAGTCAAGTTAAGAATCAATGAACACCTTAGTAACATTAGATGTGCTCGGATTACGACTAAATTAAGTTCACACTTTTTAGAAGCCAGACATGGCCCTAATGATATGTGGTGGACTGTTCTACAAGTACCTAGACATAATGAAAATGACCCTAAATATCTGTTCAGGACTGAACACCGGTGGATTTTTCGACTTAAAACAGCTAGTGAGGGTCTCAACGATGATATTCCTTGGTGGACCCTGCCTCCTTAGTTTCCGTGACTGACTCGTTTAGATATTATTTGTCTTTGGTACCATACTCATGTCCCAATATGGAGGTGTAACACTTGACCCCATAATAACATTCGGGTTGATGGCTTCTCACATAATGTTATAACATGCCGGTTTCGGTAGCAGTCCCTTCTCTGCTTTGATGATATTATAGGGGGACTAATGAAAGGACAGAGTCTTGCAACACTAGACTGATGATTATATATCCTAATATTACAGGGTCACTGTATTTAGATTCCTTTTGACGATCCAGCCTCTGATCCAAGATGGCCGCCGTTACCAAACCTCTTTTTAGTCCTTCGTCGGTGTCTATGCACTAGACACCGACGTGACGTATTCAGGGCTAATTGCCTGATCAACACTTCACTTTAAAACGCCTCCCAAGCGCGCGTTGCCTTTGTTGTGAGGCACGCGACCTCGGGTAGGCACACAGCAGACCACCAACGGAGTCGAAGTAAGTGAGCATTTCGTGTGCTGGGCTCATTTTTTTTTCAGGTCGATTGATTTTTTTAGACTGTCACCGAACGATCGGCTAGCGCGTGTTCAGTTTTTCTGAACTATCGCGTAGTCCCCGGCAACATTTTTGACTATGCTGAACTCCAACAATAACCCTTTACCTAGCGTCTGCTGTCAGCGTTTTCTGCCAGATTCAAATTATGGGCCACAATCTTATACGATTAGGAGCTGGGTGGTCACTTTCATGTTTGTTGGTTACTTCAGTGTGGACCCACAGACTCCGGGCAAATTTTATACTTTGTGTGTTTTTTGTGTACTATTAGAGCTTGTGGACATACAATTATAAGAGGCAATATTACATATATATATTTTTTTAGACATGGAATCTTTTCATATTCATTAATTCAAATTTGATGACCTTGTGTAAATATCATTCTAATCAGTTGCTGATGTCTCATTTTTATTTGATTACATATTTTACTACAATTTTTCATATTTAGTGAACTCACCTTGGTTATGAGGCTTTAGGCGTCCCTATGATGCCCTGTCTTTAGATGGGATGGTAAGCCTTCTATTATGTTTACCTTTTTCACCTTATTTTTTCTTTGGGACTTGATGCCAATCACATTCACTACTCTCTAGAAAGACACCAATGAATGTCTTCCTGCTGTACTTTGTCTTATATATGTGTTTTGTCTCTTATGCAGGGCGACCTACAACTAGACTGACTGTGACGACTGGTCCACAGACTGTAAGTGACCTCCCAGCATTTACGGTTTTTGTTTTGTTTTTTGATTTTTGTTTATTAAGGAGAAGTTACAACTAAACGGTCCTGATGAAGCGCCAGTGGATCAATTTCTGACCGAGTAGGCGCGAAACATGTCGACCCAGCGTTAGGAGTGAATACTCTCTCCTCCTTCCCTTTTTTTAGGAGTATAGGAGACATTATTCCCTTGATACTCCTTCACTTATTTTTAATCTTGGCCTGACCCTTATTATAAACATTAAATCTAGTTATTAGGTGTTCAGAGCCAATTTTATATACCCTTCACTCTCCTTTCCTCCTCTGTCAGCACGTCCTGCGGACCTAATTTGATCTGCAGAACCGGTTTCCGGTTGAAGAGCCACCACCTCTTGTGTGGTGGCCCGTCTGACGTTGCTGTGCTGGTCTGGCGAGGAGTTAGCCCGATGATGATGCCTAGCATCCTATTGTGATGCTTGAGGGCACTCCTACAACATCTTCTTTCAGACTTCTTTTCGTCCTCATTGACATTCTTGTTTTGGAACAGTGTACACAATTTTTATTATAGACACCATGCCATATTTATAACAGAAAAATACAGCTGTTTGTTTAAATAGGAGGATATTAAAGTAAATAGCCATGCTCCAGAAAGTATTAAGACACAATTGGTTTAATTTTAAGTGGAGAAAATCATTGACTTAATATTTCATAAAATACTTTGTTTATTTAACATTTTCACATTTGAAAAAAAGACAGTATTTTTCAGTTATAAATATGGCATGGTATCTACTGACCATTGGAAGCAAAAGGAATTAACCTAGTTATAAAGAAAATTATTTATTTTAATTTTCTTTCATTTAAAAGCATTCAGAAACATAACTGTGTTCTCATGATGCCTGTGAGCTACTGGTAGCTCGCGATCGACTGGTTGGAGACACATTGGTTACAGCTGATAGCAATATTTTAAAGGAGAAAATAAAGGTGCTGATGCATGGGATCAGGAAAATTGAGGCTTTGTCCAATAAAATGATTTATTTACTTACACCTGCACTAATACCAATATAGAGCAATAATTAGGGATGAGCTATTTTGTTATAGGACATTGAGGTATTTCATAACTTAATTTGAAATATAACTAGTACCTTACACTATTTTTTTTCTTTAAATCTATTTTCGAAAATGGGTCTCTAGTTTGCAGAGGCATGCACCATGTCCAAGTAGGTATCACAGTCCTAGTCAGGGCAAGTCAGATAGACACTATAAATGAACCTGTGCTAACCCTCTAGTAGCTTGGCATGGAGCAGACAGGCTTAACTTAGTAGACACTGTGTAAAGTATTTGTGCAATGCTTAAAGTAGCAAAGCAGAGAAAACACTACACACAAAAAGGTTACCACATCTGTTTAGAAAAATAGATCTTGTTTTAATGAACGAAAGAGACTGAAATGACATAAAATCCAATAAGTATGAATTTTGAAAGGTTAAAGTGCAATATGGTGCTTAAAAGCATAACACACCAACCGGGGCTATCTGCTCATGCTAGACCGGGTGAAATATAAAAAGTTAAGCAGACTGCAATGGAGTGCGGGTCAGATACAGGGACCCTGGGGTCAAAGGGGCCCGATGTGTAGAGTAGAGAAGGCAATGTTTTCGGCTTCGATCCTGCTGCATGTAGGAGATGCATTAGTTCAGAGTCACGCAATCCAGGATGCGTCATTGGCAGTTTCTTTAACAATTTAGGTGATGTGCCACTGTCAAGCCACACTGCTGGCAATGCAATGTTTTTATCCTCAGTGGCAGCAGCAATGCATTGGCATCCAGGGGAGATGCGTTCGTTCCGACCTGCCCATTGACACCGATGCATGAATTTTAGAGTTGCACCACTTTATATTACTTCCAAAGGCCCAGGACTGTATAGGCAGCACTTGGCAGTGCAAGAATTGCAGCAAGAAAAGTCTGGGTGCTGTTGCAGAGAGAAGTGAAGTCTTTGATGTCCTTGAGTATTCAGAACAGGAGACAAGTCAGCAAGCTCTTGGAGTGACTTTGATTCTGGGGAATGCAGAGATGCAGGTCCAGTCCTTCTCACTACTGGGCAAGGAGGGGAGCAGGCAGCAAGGCAGGCACAGCAGAACAGGAGTACAGAAAATTCCAGCAGAGTCCAGCAGAGTAACAGCCCCATCAGCATCACAGCAGTCTTTCTGTCTGGAAGAATGTCCGCAGCTCCAGAAGTGTAATGATATGGTAGGGTCAGGAGTCCAGTTCTTAAACCCAGTGGTGGTGCCTTTGAAATGGATGAGACTTCAAAGAGAGGCCTTTGAAGTGCACAGAGTCCCTGTCCTTCCTGCCATGGCTCCAGACTTACAACAGGGTGTTATACAGCCATTTGGGTGGGATCAGGACACATCCCATCAAGCTGAAAGTGTCAGCTCCCCCTTCCCAGCCTGCTCAGGATGGGTCATCAGGATGTTGATGGGCCATTAGTCACACTTAAGCTCCCTTTCTGTGTGGTTGTCAGGAAGGAATGCACAAGAGCACATCTGTCAACCACCCAGACGCATATTCAAAGACAGGCAGAAGATACTAGATGATTGAAGGTAAGAAAATGCCAACTTTCTAAAAGTGGCTTTGTCAGAAATGTTACCATCAGTTGTAATTCAAAATTGTGATTCCAGAGACACCATACTTGGTGTTCTCATTTCTTCCTAATTGAAAATTACACTGGTAAAATATAATAAGGCAATCTTGATGTTAAACTATGGGAGAGACAGGTCTTGCAGTATTGAAAAACACATTTAAGAGTTTTTTCACTACCTGGACTTGTAAAGCTTAAAAGTGCATGTCCAACGTTTTAAATACACTGCACCCAAACCTCGGGCTGTTCAGGGCCTAGCTTAGGGTTGACCTCTGTGTATTAAAAAGAAAGGATTAGGGTGTGGTAAGAGGGTTAACTTACCAGGTCGACATGGCAGTTTGAAACTTCCCACACATCCTCTGCAATTGCAGGCCTGATTCATGTTTAAAGGACTACCAAAGTGAGTGGCACAATCAGTGCTGCAGACCCAAGAGTAACATTTAATTTACAGGCCCTGGACATAGGTAGTTCACTTTACTATGGACATATAAGTAAAGTAAAGATGCCATTTGTAGATAGGTCAATGTTACCATGTTTTAGGCAGAGAACAAATGCACTTTAGCACTGGTTAGCAGTGGTAAAGTGCCCAGGGTCCTAAAGCCAGTGAAAACAAGGTTAGCAAAAAAGGAGGTTAGAGGGCAAAAGGTTTGGGGAAACAATGCGAAGGATGCTAGGTCTAACACTCTCCCTAGTATACAGTACATTGATTAATTCTAATTCAAGCATAAGGTAAAAGTCAATTGACCAAACTATAAGTCTGTAGCATATTTTACTTTGTGTCTGATCCAACCTACATCTAGGACACCATACCACACTTCTTCTTGTACAGCCGCATCTACAAAAGCACCGTTTTGTGCTACGCCTGGGTGGAACTTATAGAGTTTCAATCTGAGGACTTCTACAGAGCTACATAAAAAGTCTGCGAGATTCTGCAGAGTTCTGTGAACTGGTGGAATTTGGGAACATCGGGTTGCTAGCACTGATTTTTAGTGCAGAGAGCTTGTTCTGTGCTGTAGAATCCGGTTGATTCAGTCAGAGGGTGGTGCCTCTTTTTTGCTGCTTCAGTAGATTTTCTACTCGAGCGGCAGCTTTCTCAATGCAAACGGTCATGATCTGCTGTAACCGACCTCATTGAGAAATCTTGCCAGGAGACATTCTAGCACCAACAATTCATGCTAGGGGATGTAAATTCTTGCTTAAGCCCCCCATCTTAAGGTTGGTCAGTCATGCGTACGAAAAAACCCTACCACATGGTGGCTGGTGGAGTTTTGCTGGAACCTCGTGCTCTAAGAGCAGCACAGAGTGGGCTAAACTCTGCAAACTCCACCGGTGGAGTGGGATTTTTCATCCACCCCTACTTTTTATAGTATTCTGGCACCTTTATCTGCAATCAACCACCTATATTTCTGTTGAAGACAAAACAGTGCTGAGTAGACAACACCTTAATTGTAAAAACAAAACAATGCTAACAAGGAAGATAATCATAGGATTAGGGCGCTCACAGTAAGTCCACAAAGTAATGATACAATTTATTCATGGCACGGTGCTCCTGGCAAGAGGATCTTCCTTAATCCTCCAATGTTTCAAGGGAAACTAACAGTGAAAAAACAGATGTCAGGGCACTCATGAAATCATAATTAGAAGTTAGTAATGTATCCAATCTTCTTTGTATATTGACAACAACCTGGTGTTAATCTCAGAGTCCAATTTTATTCATAATGTTCTTATATCCTCCACAAACACAGCCAACACGTGTTTCATCCTATGAGAAATTGTTCTCTTAAGGACTTCATCAGGGCTGAAAATAAATGAGAGCAATGTCTACATGTGTGATATAAATCAATGGTCAGAGCAGAACACGACCAATTCCAAAGGTGACAGTAGTGCGATAAGTAAAACATGATATATTGTGACTTATGTGATATTAATCAAAATAACACGAACTGTAATAAACTAAACACAATACAGACCAACATGTACAAAACAACAGAAAATGCCCAAGTCAGTTATGTATTGGAGCCTATACATAGAATCACCATGTGCAATGCCTCTAAGTGCCAAAGGTTCATACAGTAAAAATGTGCACGTCACCATCAAAAAGCCAGAATTAAGCAGAACCTCATGTGAGTATAACGGATGAGACCCAGGTTAATGTGAAGCTTTATACTAATCATTCCAGAATGCACAAATTTAATTAGAGGGAAAATCTTATAATAGCCATTAGTGTACCCTTCAAAGACTTATCCAGGACATACCTTGACTTCCGTTTACAATGTTAAGTGAAAAAAGTCCTCTAATGCTAAATGCAATACCTGTAGAAACAAAAAGTAAACATTATAGTTTTCAAATACACATATAATGTCCGGGATACAGAACCGCCACAAAGTAACCAGATGAAAATAAGGCGAATGAGCCCCAACTGTCCTTTGCACAATATAATCAATCCAAAACAATAATGACTCGAAGTAGTCTCCATTCGTATCTAGAATAAATTAAAAACAACCATGTGGTAAGCCCAACCGCGTAGAATCGATAGTCAATACCCAAATAACGTAAATTAAACTAAACGGAGATATCAAGATCATACCATACTTCATGGCCACTCACCTATCTAAAAATGGCTATCAAAATGCAAGTGGGGAACCACAACGCGGTCAATTCATCCCGCAGCGTCCCAGTAACACCGAACAGCGTCGTAGCCGACCGACCGGGAAAGAATCTATTTGAGGCGTACCCGCGTTAATTGCTGAAAAATGGAAAGGGGACTGAAACTACCAAAACGGGCGCCTTCTTAGAAGTGTATAAATGTTAAATTACGAAGACAAAATCTATGACGATACGAAACCGAGCGGACCTCTATAAATAAAAGGACGAGGTAACACCGAATATGCCATGATGAAAGGTGATCGGTCTTATTCTATAAGGAAAAATATTGATAAATCAACCACTCTATTATTGGCAAAATAATAACATAAGTAGTAAATATTTTAAACAATTAAGAAAAATTTGACAAACCATGCAAGAGTCTCAAAAACCTTATTGTCAATATTATCCACCGACCCAAATAGATTACTAAATAAGGCATTAATAATCAGGCTGTCGAAATATGTTAAACAGTAGGAAAGAAAGAGGAGATAATCGAAAATAAAACCAAAAAAGTTGATGGGACGTGCCACACTCTGACCCCATGTAACCTTAATAAGGCAAACAAAGACATTTGGACATGTATAAAAATTCGCAATATTGGTGTGTTATCAAAGTAATATTGTTATTTACACATATTACATTGAGTCTATAATACAATTCACAGTATACGTAGTGGAATATGCGTGAATACTAGAACTAAATACAGTGCCAAATCATAGATGAAGCAACATTCAATCAGATCCCAAAATAATAATCCAAAATTAATAATAGTCATTGTAAATAACATCGTGAGATATCTAAGTCACAATATTAAACAGAGGTACATTTATAATGAGCTAACAATAAATACACTTTTGTAAAACGCCCCAAGTAGGCAACAACATACAGGTCATATTACAAAATATGTAGAAGATAATAAATTAATCCCCTAAGTAATATTCCATCTCAAAATTGGTGTTCAGACCATCTTCCACAGCTCTAAGTTTTAAGATCCAGTAACATTCCCTTTTTCTGAGGGCTAACTCTCTGTTACCCCCCCTAGGGTCTCTCTTAATGATATCAAACCCAAAGAATTCAAAACCACATGAGTTGTTACGTTTTGGGCATTGCCGCATGTGATTTACTATAGGGTATCTCTCATCATCTTGCCTAAAGGCTCTGAAATGTTCACTCGCCCTGATTTTGAGTGGTCTAATAGTGCTGCCTATATAGTACAGGCCACAATTGCATAAGATCATATAGATGACGAAGTTACTGTCACATGTAATATTGTGATTAATGTTGAATTGCACCCCAGTAGAGCTCATGAATGTGGAGATACCTGACTTAGCCCATCTACACATGCCACAATGTCCACACTTAAAGAAACCTTTGCTACGGCTACTAAGCCAGTTACTGTGGTTCTGTTTATTGCGAAAATTGGGGCATAGAATATTCTTGAGAGTTCTACCTCTCCTAAAGGTAAAGACCGGGGTACTCGGGATCACTTTCCTAAAGTTAGGATCAGCTGTTAGAATATACCAATATCTGTTCATACAATTCCTTAGTAGGGTAGCTGGTTTCGTATAGTTGACTATACATCGAATAGCATTATCTCTAGGTCTTGGTTTCTGACACAGTGTGTCTGATCTTTTTAAACGCATCGCCCTCGTACGGGCATTGTTAATCACATTGGAAGAATATCCCCGTGCCTTAAATCTATTACTCATATCCTCAATACATAGTTCAAAGTCTTCTTCAAGGCTACAGTTTCGTCTTGCCCTTACCATCTCACCATAAGGTATTGAATTGATTTGGTGGACCGGATGTGCGCTCTTTGCATGTAAAATAGAGTTACAAGAAGTACTTTTTCTATAAAGCCGACTCTCTATTTTATTACCACGAATAAAAAGTTCCACATCTAGGAAGGCAATTTTAGTCACACTATGTTCGGAAGTGAAATGAATATTAAAATCACTCATGTTTAAATAGTTTATAAATTCATTAAGTTTTTGTAAGTCACCTGTCCAGATCATCAAGCAATCATCGATATATCTACCCCAATAGAGTATGTCCGTAATCCAAGTACTGCCCTCTTTACTCCAGATCTTATTTTGCTCGAACAACCCCATAAAGAGATTAGCACAAGCTGGTGAGAATTTAGATCCCATAGCGACACCTTGTCTCTGGCGGTACCAGTCATTTTTAAATAAGAAAACATTGTTGTTCAAAATCAGATCCACCATATTGATTAACATAGTAGTGTGGTCATATAGTCTCGCAGGTCTCCTGTAAAGAAAATGACGCAATGCTTCCTTTCCTTGCTCGTGATTGATACTGGTGTATAAAGAGGTAACATCTAGTGTAACTAATATCATTCCTGGTTCCCAAGTCATGTCCGTTAATATACTAAGAATGTGTTTAGTATCCTTAATATAAGATGGTAAGTTGCTTACAAATGGCTGTAAAAAAATGTCGACATATTCCGAGAGTCTCTCTGTAGGACCTCCTATACCTGAAACAATGGGCCTACCAGGCGGGGATGTAGGGTTCTTATGTATTTTTGGCAGTATGTAAATGCAGGGATTCCTGGGTCTATGAACACAAAGGTACGTATATTCCTCTTCTTTTAAGAGCAAATGATCCAAACATTCATGTAAGAATTTATTGATTTTATTAGCCAGTGCGGGGATAGGGTCTGAAAGGATTTTCTCATAGCAAGTACTATCTCCTAGTTGTCTGAAAATCTCTTGTTCATATTCTGAGGTGTTCATAATCAAAATGTTATCCCCTTTATCTGCCTCCCTTATGGTAATCTCCTCATTAGTTCGTAGCTGTCTCAGATTAATCCTTTCTGCTTGGCTCAGGTTATGATGCCAAACATGTTGTCGAGTAGCGTTTTTCAATTCCAATTTATTTAAGTCATGCCAAACCACCTTGAAGAAGGTATCTATACAGTTGTCCTTCATGAGGGTTGGAGTCCAAGTTGATTTGTTCCTCAAACCGCTAGGGAGTGTATCTGATGGGATATCCAGATCCGATAAGATTTGTGATAAAGTAGTCGGATCCTGTTCGCAGTTGGCGATAGACAGTAGAGTAGCCGTATCCTGAATGTCCTTAATGAATAAAGGATGGCCCTCATTGAGAGCGTCCACGAAGGTACCATTTTGTTTATAGTCAGTTTGGTTCATAAAATGTTTTTTCAATTTCAAACGTCTAATAAATTTGAAAAAGTCAATTTTAGTACTCTGAAAGTCTCCAACATCCCCTGGACAGAACCCGAGACCTTTACTAAGAAGTGTTAGATCATGAGTAGTGAGTTCAAGATTGGAGAGGTTAATGACGTTAATAGTGTCACTGACAGAGTTGCCTATTTTCCCTTGTTCCAAGATCGTGTTTGCATTCCTTTTCTTGTATCAGTATGCTCTACCTCTCCCACCCCGTCTGGTTTTCCTGGATCTACCAAACGTCGATTCGTCTCCCACTGTCCCTGTCTTATTCTCTGGACCTCTGCTAAAAAAGAGGGATTACCCTGTTGTGCTACTCTATCCTGTCTAGATGTATTTGAACAAGCACTCGTATCACTGTTGTTAGTGGATACACTGTTTAGTGAGGATGAAGAGCCTGCTTCATAGTTTAGTGGGGGTTCATTCCTTTTAATTAGATGGTCATATTTACGTGAGAACGTGAAAAACCTACCATTTTTATAGTCCAACTCATCTCGTCTAAGTTTACGCGCTTTTCTTTGTGCGATCTCATTTTGATGTTGATTTATGATTTCATTCAAAATTTTATAATTTTTGGCCGTTGGTTCTTCCAAATTCATATTTTTAATCTCTGTTTCCAATTCTAAAATCTCTGTTTGAAGTCTAGTAACTTTCCTCTCTGAGTTTTCTATCAGGATAATCATAAGTCTGAGTGAACTTGAAACCAATTCTTGCTCCCAACTGTCCAAAAGATCTGGATCAAGATCATCAAAAGTGTGAAAGATGTGTGACCTTAACCCCCTAGGTATCCTGTTGAGTTTTGCATATTGTTTTAAGGTGGCCCCATCCCACCATTTCGACACCTCCTGTTTCTTCAATTTTTCCAATTTGAAGAATTTATCACGGAGCCCCATTTTGTTATGTTGGGCACCCGTTGATTGTGGTTTAAGTATAGTCCCTGTCTGCTCTAAGTTCCCAAAGATGTCTGCTGCTAATTTATCATGATCCATATCCTCAGTACAGAGTATAAATAAACAATATACAGTAAATTAATAATGAAAGGGTCTGGAGCAGAACCCCTATGTTTCATAAGAAAAAAACAAAACAATGCTAACAAGGAAGATAATCATAGGATTAGGGTGCTCACAGTAAGTCCACAAAGTAATGATACAATTTATTCATGGCACGGTGCTCCTGGAAAGAGGATCTTCCTTAATCCTCCAATGTTTCAAGGGAAACTAACAGTGAAAAAACAGATGTCAGGGCACTCATGAAATCATAATTAGAAGTTAGTAATGTATCCTATCTTCTTTGTATATTGACAACAACCTGGTGTTAATCTCAGAGTCCAATTTTATTCATAATGTTCTTATATCCTCCACTAACACAGCCAACACGTTTTTCATCCTATGAGAAATTGTTCTCTTAAGGACTTCATCAGGGCTGAAAATAAATGAGAGCAATGTCTACATGTGTGATATAAATCAATGGTCAGAGCAGAACACGACCAATTCCAAAGGTGACAGTAGTGCGATAAGTAAAACATGATATATTGTGACTTATGTGATATTAATCAAAATAACACGAACTGTAATAAACTAAACACAATACAGACCAACATGTACAAAACAACAGAAAATGCCCAAGTCAGTTATGTATTGGAGCCTATACATAGAATCACCATGTGCAATGCCTCTAAGTGCCAAAGGTTCATACAGTAAAAATGTGCACGTCACCATCAAAAAGCCAGAATTAAGCAGAACCTCATGTGAGTATAACGGATGAGACAAAGGTTAATGTGAAGCTTTATACTAATCATTCCAGAATGCACAAATTTAATTAGAGGGAAAATCTTATAATAGCCATTAGTGTACCCTTCAAAGACTTATCCAGGACATACCTTGACTTCAGTTTACAATGTTAAGTGAAAAAAGTCCTCTAATGCTAAATGCAATACCTGTAGAAACAAAAGGTAAATACTATAGTTTTCAAATACACATATAATGTCCGGGATACAGAACCGCCACCAAGTAACCAGATGAAAATAAGGCGAATGAGCCCCAACTGTCCTTTGCACAATATAATCAATCCAAAACAATAATGACTCGAAGTAGTCTCCATTCGTATCTAGAATAAATTAAAAACAACCATGTGGTAAGCCCAACCGCGTAGAATCGAAAGTCAATACCCAAATAACGTAAATTAAACTAAACGGAGATATCAAGATCATACCATACTTCACGGCCACTCACCTATCTAAAAATGGCTATCAAAATGCAAGTGGGGAACCACAACGCGGTCAATTCATCCCGCAGCGTCCCAGTAACACCGAACAGCGTTGTAGCCGACCGACCGGGAAAGAATCTATTTGAGGCGTACCCGCGTTAATTGCTGAAAAATGGAAAGGGGACTGAAACTACCAAAACGGGCGCCATCTTAGAAGTGTATAAATGTTAAATTACGAAGACAAAATCTATAACGATACGAAACCGAGCGGACCTCTATAAATAAAAGGACGAGGTAACACCGAATATTCCATGATGAAAGGTGATCGGTCTTATTCTATAAGGAAAAATATCGATAAATCAACCACTCTATTATTGGCAAAATAATAACATAAGTAGTAAATATTTTAAAAAATTAAGAAAAATTTGACAAACCATGCAAGAGTCTCAAAAACCTTATTGTCAATATTATCCACCGACCCAAATAGATTACTAAATAAGGCATTAATAATCAGGCTGTCGAAATATGTTAAACAGTAGGAAAGAAAGAGGAGATAATCGAAAATAAAACCAAAAAAGTTGATGGGACGTGCCACACTCTGACCCCATGTAACCTTAATAAGGCAAACAGAGACATTTGGACATATATAAAAATTCGCAATATTGGTGTGTCATCAAAGTTATATTGTTATTTACACATATTACATTGAGTCTATAATACAATTCACAGTATATGTAGTGAAATATGCGTGAATACTAGAACTAAATACAGTGCCAAATCATAGATGAAGCAACATTCAATCAGATCCCAAAATAATAATCCAAAATTAATAATAGTCATTGTAAATAACATCGTGAGATATCTAAGTCACAATATTAAACAGAGGTACATTTATAATGAGCTAACAATAAATACACTTTTGTAAAACGCCCCAAGTAGGCAACAACATACAGGTCATATTACAAAATATGTAGAAGATAATAAATGAATCCCCTAAGTAATATTCCATCTCAAAATTGGTGTTCAGACCATCTTCCACAGCTCTAAGTTTTAAGATCCAGTAACATTCCCTTTTTCTGAGGGCTAACTCTCTGTTACCCCCCCTAGGGTCTCTCTTAATGAGATCAAACCCAAAGAATTCAAAACCACATGAGTTGTTACGTTTTGGGCATTGCCGCATGTGATTTTCTATAGGGTATCTCTCATCATCTTGCCTAAGGGCTCTGAAATTTTCACTCGCGCTGATTTTGAGTGGTCTAATAGTGCTGCCTATATAGTACAGGCCACAATTGCATAAGATCATATAGATGACGAAGTTACTGTCACATGTAATATTGTGATTAATGTTGAATTGCACCCCAGTAGAGCTCATGAATGTGGAGATACCTGACTTAGCCCATCTACACATGCCACAATGTCCACACTTAAATAAACCTTTGCTACGGCTACTAAGCCAGTTACTGTGGTTCTGTTTATTGCGAAAATTGGGGCATAGAATATTCTTGAGAGTTCTACCTCTCCTAAAGGTAAAGACCGGGGTACTTGGGATCACTTTCCTAAAGTTAGGATCAGCTGTTAGAATATACCAATATCTGTTCATACATTTCCTTAGTAGGGTAGCTGGTTTCGTATAGTTGACAATACATCGAATAGCATTATCTCTAGGTCTTGGTTTCTGACACAGTGTGTCCGATCTTTTTAAACGCATCGCCCTCGTACGGGCATTGTTAATCACATTGGAAGAATATCCCCGTGCCTTAAATCTATTACTCATATCCTCAATACATAGTTCAAAGTCTTCTTCAAGGCTACAGTTTCGTCTTGCCCTTACCATCTCACCATAAGGTATTAAATTGATTTGATGGACCGGATGTGCGCTCTTTGCATTTAAAATAGAGTTACAAGAAGTACTTTTTCTGTAAAGCCGACTCTCTATTTTATTACCACGAATAAAAAGTTCCACATCTAGGAAGGCAATTTTAGTCACACTATGTTCGGAAGTGAAATGAATATTAAAATCATTCATGTTTAAAAAGTTTATAAATTCATTAAGTTTTTGAAAGTCACCTGTCCAGATCATCAAGCAATCATCGATATATCTACCCCAATAGAGTATGTCCGTAATCCAAGTACTGCCCTCTTTACTCCAGATCTTATTTTGCTCGAACAACCCCATAAAGAGATTAGCATAAGCTGGCGAGAATTTAGATCCCATAGCGACACATTGTCTCTGGTGGTACCAGTCATTTTTAAATAAGAAAACATTGTTGTTCAAAATCAGATCCACCATATTGATTAACATAGTAGTGTGGTCATATAGTCTCGCAGGTCTCCTGTAAAGAAAATGACGCAATGCTTCCTTTCCTTGCTCGTGATTGATACTGGTGAACAAAGAGGTAACATCTAGTGTAACTAATATCATTCCTGGTTCCCAAGTCATGTCCGTTAATATACTAAGAATGTGTTTAGTATCCTTAATATAAGATGGTAAGTTGCTTACAAATGGCTGTAAAAAAATGTCGACATATTCCGAGAGTCTCTCTGTAGGACCTCCTATACCTGAAACAATGGGCCTACCAGGCGGGGATGTAGGGTTCTTATGTATTTTTGGCAGTATGTAAATGCAGGGATTCCTGGGTCTATGAACACGAAGGTACATATATTGCTCTTCTTTTAAGAGCAAATGATCCAAACATTCATGTAAGAATTTATTGATTTTATTAGCCAGTGCGGGGATAGGGTCTGAAAGGATCTTCTCATAGCAAGTACTATCTCCTAGTTGTCTGAAAATCTCTTGTTCATATTCTGAGGTGTTCATAATCACAATGTTACCCCCTTTATCTGCCACCCTTATGGTAATCTCCTCATTAGTTCGTAGCTGTCTCAGATTAATCCTTTCTGCTTGGCTCAGGTTATGATGCCAAACATGTTGTCGAGTAGCGTTTTTCAATTCCAATTTATTTAAGTCACGCCAAACCACCTTGAAGAAGGTATCTATACAGTTGTCCTTCATGAGGGTTGGAGTCCAAGTTGATTTGTTCCTCAAACCGCTAGGGAGTGTATCTGATGGGATATCCAGATCCGATAAGATTTGTGATAAAGTAGTCGGATCCTGTTCGCAGTTGGCGATAGACAGTAGAGTAGCCGTATCCTGAATGTCCTTAATGGATAAAGGATGGCCCTCATTGAGAGCGTCCAAGAAGGTACCATTTTGTTTATAGTCAGTTTGGTTCATAAAATGTTTTTTCAATTTCAAACGTCTAATAAATTTGAAAAAGTCAATTTTAGTACTCTGAAAGTCTCCAACATCCCCTGGACAGAACCCCAGACCTTTACTAAGAAGTGTTAGATCATGAGTAGTGAGTTCAAGATTGGAGAGGTTAATGACGTTAATAGTGTCACTGACAGAGTTGCCTATTTTCCCTTGTTCCAAGATCGTGTTTGCATTCCTTTTCTTGTATCGGTATGCTCTACCTCTCCCACCCCGTCTGGTTTTCCTGGATCTACCAAACGTCGATTCGTCTCCCACTGTCCCTGTCTTATTCTCTGGACCTCTGCTAAAAAAGAGGGAGTACCCTGTTGTGCTACTCTATCCTGTCTAGAAGTATTTGAACAAGCACTCGTATCGCTGTTGTTAGTGGATACACTGTTTAGTGAGGATGAAGAGCCTGCTTCATAGTTTAGTGGGGGTTCATTCCTTTTAATTAGATGGTCATATTTACGTGAGAACTTGAAAATCCTACCATTTTTATAGTCCATTTGTAAGCAACTTACCATCTTATATTAAGGATACTAAACACATTCTTAGTATATTAACAGACATGACTTGGGAACCAGGAATGATATTAGTTACACTAGATGTTACCTCTTTGTACACCAGTATCAATCACGAGCAAGGAAAGGAAGCATTGCGTCATTTTCTTTACAGGAGACCTGCAAGACTATATGACCACACTACTATGTTAATCAATATGGTGGATCTGATTTTGAACAACAATGTTTTCTTATTTAAAAATGACTGGTACCGCCAGAGACAAGGTGTCGCTATGGGATCTAAATTCTCGCCAGTTTATGCTAATCTCTTTATGGGGTTGTTCGAGCAAAATAAGATCTGGAGTAAAGAGGGCAGTACTTGGATTACGGACATACTCTATTGGGGTAGATATATCGATGATTGCTTGATGATCTGGACAGGTGACTTACAAAAACTTAATGAATTTATAAACTATTTAAACATGAATGATTTTAATATTCATTTCACTTCCGAACATAGTGTGACTAAAATTGCCTTCCTAGATGTGGAACTTTTTATTCGTGGTAATAAAATAGAGTCGGCTTTACAGAAAAAGTACTTCTTGTAACTCTATTTTACATGCAAAGAGCGCACATCCGGTCCACCAAATCAATTCAATACCTTATGGTGAGATGGTAAGGGCAAGACGAAACTGTAGCCTTGAAGAAGACTTTGAACTATGTATTGAGGATATGAGTAATAGATTTAAGGCACGGGGATATTCTTCCAATGTGATTAACAATGCCCGTACGAGGGCGATGCGTTTAAAAAGATCGGACACACTGTGTCAGAAACCAAGACCTAGAGATAATGCTATTCGATGTATTGTCAACTATACGAAACCAGCTACCCTACTAAGGAAATGTATGAACAGATATTGGTATATTCTAACAGATGATCCTAACTTTAGGAAAGTGATCCCGAGTACCCCGGTCTTTACCTTTAAGAGAGGTAGAACTCTCAAGAATATTCTATGCCTCAATTTTCGCAATAAACAGAACCACAGTAACTGGCTTAGTAGCCATAGCAAAGGTTTATTTAAGTGTGGACATTGTGGCAAGTGTAGATGGGCTAAGTCAGGTATCTCCACATTAATGAGCTCTACTGGGGTGCAATTCAACATTAATCACAATATTACATGTGACAGTAACTTCGTCATCTATATGATCTTATGCAATTGTGGCCTGTACTATATAGGCAGCACTATTAGACCACTCAAAATCAGGGTGAGTGAACATTTCAGAGCCCTTAGGCAAGATGATGAGAGATACCATATAGTAAATCACATGCGGCAATGCCCAAAACGTAACAACTCATGTGGTTTTGAATTCTTTGGGTTTGATCTCATTAAGAGAGACCCTAGGGGGGGTAACAGAGAGTTAGCCCTCAGAAGAAGGGAATGTTACTGGATCTTAAAACTTAGAGCTGTGGAAGATGGTCTGAACACCAATTTTGAGATGGAATATTACTTAGGGGATTAATTTATTATCTTCTACATATTTTGTAATATGACCTGTATGTTGTTGCCTACTTGGGGCGTTTTACAAAAGTGTATTTATTGTTAGCTCATTATAAATGTACATCTGTTTAATATTGTGACTTAGATATCTCATGATGTTATTTATAATGACTATTATTCATTTTGGATTATTATTTTGGGATCTGATTGAATGTTGCTTCATCTATGATTTGGCACTGTATTTAGTTCTAGTATTCACGCATATTTCACTACATATACTGTGAATTGTATTATAGACTCAATGTACTATGTGTAAATAACAATATTACTTTGATGACACACCAATATTGCGAATTTTTATATATGTCCAAATGTCTCTGTTTGCCTTATTAAGGTTACATGGGGTCAGAGTGTGGCACGTCCCATCAACTTTTTTGGTTTTATTTTCGATTATCTCCTCTTTCTTTCTTACTGTTTAACATATTTCGACAGCCTGATTATTAATGGCTTATTTAGTAATCTATTTGGGTCGGTGGATAATATTGACAATAAGGTTTTTGAGACTCTTGCATGGTTTGTCAAATTTTTCTTAATTGTTTAAAATATTTACTACTTATGTTATTATTTTGCCAAAAATAGAGTGGTTGATTTATCGATATTTTTCCTTATAAAATAACACCGATCACCTTTCATCATGGCATATTCGGTGTTACCTCGTCCTTTTATTTATAGAGGTCCGCTCGGTTTCGTATCGTTATAGATTTTGTCTTCGTAATTTAACATTTATACACTTCTAAGATGGCGCCCGTTTTGGTAGTTTCAGTCCCCTTTCCATTTTTCAGCAATTAACGCGGGTACGCCTCAAATAGATTCTTTCCCGGTCGGTCGGCTACGACACTGTTCGGTGTTACTGGGACGCTGCGGGATGAATTGACCGCGTTGTGGTTCCCCACTTGCATTTTGATAGCCATTTTTAGATAGGTGAGTGGCCATGAAGTATGGTATGATCTTGATATCTCCGTTTAGTTTAATTTACGTTATTTGTGTATTGACTTTCGATTCTACGCGGTTGGGCTTACCACATGGTTGTTTTTAATTTATTCTAGATACGAATGGAGACTACTTCGAATCATTATTGTTTTGGATTGATTATATTGTGCAAAGGACAGTTGGGGCTCATTCGCCTTATTTTCATCTGGTTACTTGGTGGCGGTTCTGTATCCCGGACATTATATGTGTATTTGAAAACTATAGTGTTTACTTTTTGTTTCTACAGGTATTGCATTTAGCATTAGAGGACTTTTTTCACTTAACATTGTAAACTGAAGTCGAGGTATGTCCTGGATAAGTCTTTGAAGGGTACACTAATGGCTATTATAAGATTTTACCTCTAATTAAATTTGTGCATTCTGGAATGATTAGTATAAAGCTTCACATTAACCTGGGTCTCATCCGTTATACTCACATGAGGTTCTGCTTAATTCTGGCTTTTTGATGGTGACGTGCAAATTTTTACTGTATGAACCTTTGGCACTTAGAGGCATTGCACATGGTGATTCTATGTATAGGCTCCAATACATAACTGACTTGGGCATTTTCTGTTGTTTTGTACATGCTGGTCTGTATTGTGTTTAGTTTATTACAGTTCGTGTTATTTTGATTAATATCACATAAGTCACAATATATCATGTTTTACTTATCTCACTACTGTCACCTTTGGAATTGGTCGTGTTCTGCTCTGACCATTGATTTATATCACACATGTAGACATTGCTCTCATTTATTTTCAGCCCTGATGAAGTCCTTAAGAGAACAATTTCTCATAGGATGAAACACGTGTTGGCTGTGTTTGTGGAGGATATAAGAACATTATGAATAAAATTGGACTCTGAGATTAACACGAGGTTGTTGTCAATATACAAAGAATATTGGATACATTACTAACTTCTAATTATGATTTCATGAGTGCCCTGACATCTGTTTTAACACCTTAATTGTACTCACACTAAAAAGAATACCCAACACTTTACTTACAGTGTGAGTTGCAGACCATTTAGAATTCACATTCATATTCCTAAGAAAGCATTACAGCATTGATGACTTGAGCTGTGACATAACAACACACACAACACCGTACAGTCTACATCCACACAACACTAAGCAAAATATAAAACATGACAGCAAGAATAAAATAACATTTAAATTGCCTAAACATAAAATTGGTGTTGCATCATTGATGCCTCTTTGCACACAAGTAATTTGCCAGTTGCCAATCACTCATTTTAACTCACTGCTTTGTTATTACCTTCCTAACATAAGGGCAGAAAAAAATACTCTCTTAGTCTCTTTTCATACAAATTCATCCCCATGTGTCGCCTTCACATCAACTCTACAAGTTCATGTCTCATGCCTGCCATTGCAGAGTCTGTATGGGCAGTTCACACTGCCATGTCAACTTGGCATTTACATCTTCTTGCAACACCCTAAACACCCCTTTTATTACATATGTTACCTCTAAGGTGGGCCCTAGGTAGCCCACAGGGCAGGGTGCTATATACTTAAAAGGCAGGACACAATATTTTAAGTTTTACATGTCCTGATAGTTAGAAACTCCCAAATTAGTTTTTCAGTACCGTGAGGCCTACCACTCTTATAGGTTAACATTGGGGATTCCTTATTAGATTTAATATGCTATAATTCCTAATTGAGAAGGAGTAGTTATGTCATGTTTAGTACCTATGTAAATGTAATAATAAATCCTATTTACTGATAAAGTTGGATCTACTGTTACAATTTTGAAAATGCCCCTTTAAGAAAGTTGGCACTTTCCTGCTCTTAGCCCTGTGTGCCACCAGCCTGTCTCCAAAGCATGTCTGGGATGGATGACAGCTGGACTTTGTGCATTCCCTCTAGTGAGCCACATGCAAAGGCAGCTTATGTGTGCCTGATGGACCATATTGAGAAGGATGGGAGCGATGAGTGGCTACATGACCCAGTGTAATGAGTATGGAGCTGCAGCAGGAAGATAGGACGTCTGTGCACTTCAAAGACTCTTCTTTGAACTCACCCCCACTTTAAAGGCACAACTGAGTAGACCTACCTGACCTGTGACCCTACCAACTCAGTACACTACTGGACCAGTGAAGAACAATGTATAGAAAAAGGAGTACTGTGCTGTTAAAAGGACTGAAACTGTGAACTGCTGTTCTGGAAGAACTGCTTTTCTGCTGTGCTGACCTGCTGCCTGCTGACGGAGGACTGGAGCCTTCTCATTTCAACACAGAGTGACTGCAAGGGCTTGCTGGCTTGCCCCCTCTTCTTCTGAACTATCAGGGACATCAAGGACTTCTCGTCATCCTACAACAGCACATGGACTTTGATTGCTGCAAGTCTTGCCCTGCTAAGTGGTGCCAATCCAGTACTGGGCACTTGGAAGTGGGTATAAAGTGCTGCAACTGCGAGAACCTGCATATTGATGCCATTGCACCAATCAGAACAAGCGCATCTCCATCAATGCCAATGCATCGCTGGTACTGCGAGAATCAAGGGCACTGCATCGCCATCGACACAGGTGCATCGCTGCTGCTGAGAGCATCAGTAACACTGTATTGCTGACTGCGTGAAGTATCGCCTCCATTCCTGAAGCATAACTTACTTTGTGGAGCTGATGCATCGTCTACATCTTAAGGATCGACGACAATACATCACCTTGACATTGAAGCAATTCAAAACCAAGGTACCTTTATCAGGGGACTATGTCTGACTTTTCAGATTTCACCCAGTCTAGCATGACCAGAGAGCCCTAGCTGGTGCTTTATGCTTCTTCAACTAGGCTTATTCTTTGAAAAATGCATATCTCAACTTCTACTTATTGGAAGTTTGTTCTTTTGGTCTTGCTTTGTTCATAGAAATATAGAACCTATTTTTCTACATAGGTGTAGAGTCTTTTTGTGGTGTTTCCACTGTGTTATTATTTGAAGTGTTGCATAAATACTTTACACATTGCCTCTTAAGTTAAGCCTGTCTGCTCTGAGCCACGCTACCAGAGGGTAAGCACAGTTTCATTTATGGTGTGTATCTCACTTACCTTGACTAGGATTGTGGTTACTGCTTGTACAAGGTGTATACCTCTGTCAACCAAAAACCCATTTTCTAATAATCACAATCAATGTGACTAGGAAAGTCTCAGTCTTTTCAGTATAAAACCACAATTTGTTGTTACAGCAAGAAAAACAACAGCGACAGTGATCATGTGATACAATACGCCACATCCAAAAAGCACAAAATTGTCTTAAGTTAGCATGAGCTTGGTTTCTCATATATGAAAAAATACAAATAAACATTACCATCAAAAACAGATCCCACAACCCACCCTTCGATTATTTCTAAATTATAACATCTATGTATTTATTACAACACAGTTGTCATCATTTTAGGAATCTTCTGATTTGATCCTTCCAATTCCTTCCTGGCATCATAATGTTTGCTCTGCATCTCTTCAACTTCTACATTGACTCTCTTTCTCATTCATCCTCTCATTGCTGACAGCTTTTTTTGTCTCATATTTTAATTCATCATTTAATGAAATTACTTTGGAAAGTTTTAGGAAGAAAAGCACACATGCAATGACAATTAGTATGCCTAAAAGAGGGGTCAAAAGCAATTTTAGTATTGCTCCACCTCCACTTCGTAACCTTCACCTATCTGTGCAAATCCTTTTCCGATTGACCCAAATACAGAACCTATTCCTTTCCAGGTACCTGTTTCATTTGTAGCTCAGCTAATTCAGACGTAACGTTATTGATATACACTACATAACTATTCACTTATTAGGCTGCATATTTATCTTAGGAATGTAAGTGCAACATCCTCTTGTGTCAATGCCCTTGCATACTCAACCTTCCTTTGCGAGAAGCATATCTAAAATGAGCTAAATTTGTAATATTATAGCTCTCATGGCAAACAATTCTCTTTTAATAATTGTTAAGGAAACAGTGCTATTAGTAGCAAGTCTATCCTCTAGGGTTGACAATGATCTGATCTTAACATCATTTAACACTACTCGCAATAAGGATATTAATGCTCCAAAAAGTTTGCTCAGTATCTGTGCCTGCTTTATTTTACATGGTGACCAAGTTATGGATCTAAATCATTAGCATGATAGATCCTTGGAAAAGTTAAACCTGCATGGTAATTACCTATCCAGTTTCATGGCATCTGGAAATAAGCTGACCTACCAAATAAACAATATATATCTTTGATAGTTACTTCTAATTCAGTAAAACAACTCTACCCGTAATTAGATATGGTCACATCCACTCCAACCAACTATCTCATCAGTCTCATTCCATTTTTGTCTTCTTGTAAAGCACAGAGTTTCTTTCTTGGTGATGTCATTACTCAACATTGGGGTCGGATCCTCTACATTCCTCTTACCCTTCCCAGTAGTGTGTTCCTGGTTAACACCTTTGCTCCCTTTTTCTTCATCTAGTCTTAGTCATTCATTTAACTCATCTACAAAACCTTTGTCATTCTTACTAATCTTGCAAGTTAGATCATGCATGCTTTGGTTAGTGAACCTCGTGAAGTTGCAGGGGCAAAGATTTTCATCATATACTCTTGTTAATCCATTTGTCCTGGAAAAACGATAATCAATGTTAGTAGACTACAAATACATATTCAATAGCTTCACAATTGGCTGTAAAAGATTTTCATAATCTGTATAAAACAATTTAATATAGTGCTCCTGATATAATACATTTATGAAGATACTGCAGGAGAAGGGATATAATAGGGGCAAATTATGCAGCACTCCCCCTGCAGAGGCTGAAAGATAGGCACATGCAAAGAAGTCCTTGATTTCCTTGAGACTAACATACTAGCTAACATTTGAAAATAGACATTATAAGTACATGCACCTTCTGAATGAGGGGCATATATAATTCTACTTTAGTGCATTTTTTTTGTTAGTGACAGGTTTATTAGTTTGATTCATTAATGCAATGGAAGAAATTGCCCCAGCAGATGCAGATCTAACATCTGCCAATCTATGGAAACAGAATTGGCAACTATCAAAACTACAGAAATCTGCAAGGCCGCTTCAACGTATTAGCTTAAATCAGATCAAGTGATTAATCTGTATCTTCAGTTGAAGAGATATGCCTTTTTATAACTACTCTAAAGTCACTACCCTATCTCAAAATCTTTGGATGTGTAAGGCTTCACAGTACTTTCACTGATACCCTATCTTTCCATCCCTTTTGACTTTGTCAATTGTCATTGACGTATTGTGGTTCGTCAATATCAGTAAACAATTCATCAGATTCAATGTAGCTCTTTATGTAGTATTTCCAATAGAGGTCTGAATATTTGTGATTGGCCTTACTCTCCCTTCTGGATCTTTTAGGGATTTCTAAGAAAAGACACTCATCACCAGTATCTGTCATTCTGAATGTTCTTGTTTATATAACTCGCTAAATTCTAAAAAATAGTATCTGGTCTCTTAGTAGTTGTCAACAGTCTTGTTCAGTTGGTCCTAATTTTTGGCAAATCCTCTTCCGTGGAGGACCGATTCTCAGAGGTACTTGTGATTTGTGGATTGAAGGAAGCTGATTCGCTTTCAGAGGGGGAACACTTCCTATCACTATCACTCTCTTATTCTGGTGCACATGTTTGAGATTTGATTCTGCCCTCCACAAGTTTCCACTGTCTCTGTAAATGTGCACTTTCAATCTAGAGTCTGCAGTGTTGACTGAAGGGTAGTACTGTCAGTTTGTTCTATATGCTTTTGGTGTTCTTCTCAGAAAGGTGAGAATTTCTCCTTCTTCTTCCTCTCCTGATGCTTTGGTAAGTTAAACCTGAGTGACCTCAAGGAATCAGTAGATGTTGGACTTTGGACTCTACCTCTTCCTCCTTTCCAGATGCTTTGGAAACCTCAAACCTCAGTGAAATCAAGGAATCAGTGGACATTGGTTCAGCTTTTTTCTCTGCTCATCTCTTTCTCTTGGTATGGTAGACACATATTCAGTTCAGCAGTCCAGCACACTTCACAACAGTGCTGGTAACCAAGCTCACTTGGTATTTGCCACTCCAATGATTTTCCAAGCACAACTCACAACCATGCTTCTTCGCATGCATCCAATTACCAGGCCTTGGATAATGACATGAAGGTTCTTGCCCAGCTGGAATGGTAATATCAATATAGTGAGAGATAGAACATACCCCAGAAGCCAATTCCTTGCAGCATTTGAGGAACAGATCATCTGTGATATTCACAGGTGCAGCAGTTGGAACAGAGGGAATTCTCTTGGCTTTCCCCATCAGCACTCCTTCAGGAGTGCTGGTCACATGCACGGCCTGATTTGAATGCTTATCAGTATCAGAAGTGCGTCAAGTCATTTGAGAGATGTTGACTGACAAGTTTTGGGCAGTTCTGCTTCAGTTGTCCTTTCAGATTTTTACCTATGCCTGAGGAGTCTGATCTATAACCACAAGGGAATCTTTGGTTTATCCCTAATGTTGTACAGAGCAACTGCATCACCCCATTCTTCAAGTGGCTTTCTTGACCTCTTGCAAGGTGAACTGGCTCCCAAAACATGGGCATCTCCATCAAGTGACAAGATCATCAGACTTCCCTTTGTGACTCATGCCCTTTCTTGGCCATTTTTTCCTTCTGGCAAATCACATAACTCTGGCACAGACTTTCTGCCATCATACTAATGTGTGAATTATATCAGTATTGTCCAATGTCATCACCATCCCGTCATGATCTACATGTGTTGGCCCATGCACATGTTTCACCATGGCTAGCAACATTGCATTTGGAAGCAAATATTTAACTTCAATTAATAGCCAGATTTGATTTCAGCAGCTGTATGCTGCAATTCCCTCAACTCATTGAAAGTTTGCACAGTGTTCAACAGCATTTTTGAAATGTGATCTCCATCAACACCGCATGGTTCGTCTGTGTGGAAGGTACTGGACTCAAGAGTGCAATATTGAGCAATCTAATCTGCATAGTGGTTGCGTCTAGAGACAAGGTCATCATCACTCTGTTGTGCAGCACAATTCACCACTGTAGTTTTGCTCAGAAGCTGAAGGGCTTCCAATACGTATGAGACATACAATCCTTTCATAATGTTATAAGCAGCAGAGGTCATGAAAACAGTCTGTGACCAGAATTGGCCAAGGTCATGCACAATCCATAATCAGAACTGGCTACAGTGTAAATGGTGACTCATGAGCCTTCTGAAGTGCAACAGGCTCTGGAAGGTCAATCCGTTCTACTGCTTGTGCAGACGTTACATGGCACAGGTAAGATGTTTCCATAACCCCACTCAGAGTACAATCAGCATATCCAGCTTTCAAAATGTGAGCTCTGTCTCTCTCTCTCTCTCTCTATCTCTCCCTCGCTCTCTCTCACCAGTTAGAGCCATCAACAAACAAGGGGCCAGATTTACAAGGCCCTAGTGCCACAAGAGTGTCACTTTTTGTGACCCTCTGGTGGCGTTAACCACTTCTCCATATTTACAAGGATGAGTAATGCCAGTTCATGTGACTTTACACCTCTGTGTAAATATGGGCTCCTCCTATGCGGTTTTCTGCATCAGAGGGGTGTGCGATGGGTGCTGCAGTGGATGTAAGTTGGAGGCAGCTGCAAACTCTAACTCCACCCCAGGGGTGACGTTAGCATGGTGCAATGAGGAAGAATACTTTTATTCCTCCTCATTTTTTGCTTTTTCCATGTGTGGTGCATTCTGCAGCACACATAGAAGAAGCAAAATGCCATGGATGATTGTTTATGTGCAGGAAGGAACACCTTCCGGCACATAAACAATCACATCCCTCAATGCAGAAACCCTTGCACTATGCTGCAAGGATGTCCATGTTGGTGAAGGCTGCCTAATTTAGAGCCAGCGCAGGGGGAACCACAAAGGTGTGCCGTATTCTTGTAAATAGGGCGCAGCCCTGCATTTAAAAAAATGGCAAAGCGGTGATGCTAATTTTGGCGCAGCACCGCACTGTGCTAGTTTCTTGTAAATCCGGCCTGTGTTGTGGTCAGATTCAAGGAGGGGGCCACTCAGTTTGTTTGGTCTCAGCTTTGTGCACAACTTGGTTACACTTAAGCAGTCATGATCAAACTCACTTTCCTCACCTTCGTTTGAGGTGGGCATTAAAGAAGCAGAGTTCATTCTTTCAAAGTGAGTTAGTGGCTATCGGTCAAATGCTGAGTGCAAGTGCAAGGGAATTTCAATGGTGTAGGGCACCATAGCAGTGAGCTGGTGACCCATCTGGATTCCTTACGTTTACTGTCTGCTTAGGCTGACTACTGTGACCGCTTTGACACAACCAGGTAAGGCACATTTGAAGATTCTCTTTCAATTCTACTACATTATATTCAGATGTTACTAGAATTTGTTCAGGCAACACGTAGGTCTCATTACGAACAACATTCTGCTGGGCCGGCGGGCGGAAACAGTGTTTCCGCCTGTCGGCCCAACAGAATGAAGGGCCTATACATGGAGCCAGCGGCAATGTAGCAGTGTGGTGGGTGCAGCAGCACCCGTCACGCATATCACTACCCGTAAATCAGGCAGTGACATGAGTGACAGGGCTGTGCACGGGTCCCCTGCACTGCCCATGCCAGGTTCATGGGCAGTGCAGGGGCCCCCATGGGGTGTCCAGGGCACCCATTCGGCCAGCCTTTCCTTGGCGGGCTAAACCCAAAAATGGAAAATAGGTATATTAACCGGCAGGCGGCGGTAGCCTGGCAGTGGCGGAGTTCCACCTGTGGCGGTCTTGCCAGGAACACAATATGGAGGTCTGGACCGCCATGCCGGTGGCAGTAATTACCGGCACCGCCGGAATGGCGGTCCGCACGGACATTTTCATAATGACCGCCATAGTATGTAATCCAGTCTGCGACAGCTAGGTTATCCTTAATAAGGTATGTTGCATTTAATGTGACTAGAAAAGTCTGAATCTTTTCAGGGCAACCCACAATTCTTTAGTACCATAAGAAGAATGACAGTGATCAAGTGATACATTAGAATGTTACATCAGAAACGGGATATCGCACAGCTTTGTTTTCAGTTAGCATGAGCTTGATTTGTTGTGTATTAAACACTACAAATAAACACTACCATCAGCAAATATTTTTACGATAGCCGTATAACACTCCAATTAATCTTCAAACTCTTCTTGTTGTACATCTTCAGTTTATTTTGGAAATCTTAATATAATACCAGTTTGCTTAGTCTTGAAACCTGAAACATATTGAAAATTGTATTTCAACAGCTTTGCACTCTATATTACAGTGCTTTGTATATATCAGCCCTACCCAGATGTAAATCAGTTAATTATGATATGTTCTCCAAGCCAACCTCGTTCTCTACTCAAAAGCTTTACATTTTTGTACTATCATGCTTTCTTCTCTAATGTGGAATAATACTCGTATGCTTCGCACAAAACATGTGATGCAAAAGCAATGGAACTGTGTTTGTTCTTTCTTCTCTGTATCAGTAGGTGCCACCACTATGAGGGACAACCACAATATTCAGTGATCTTGATTACATTCTCTCTATACCATTCAATGTATGTGACTTTTCAGAGGTTGGGGAAGGCTAGGCTTAACCCTCCCTCTTTTATGGCTCATCTGGCACCCTTACTCAATGTGTGAAGCAGAGTCTCAGTTCTACCGCCAGTAAATACCTGTGGTAAGAATAATTTTACTTAATTACCTTAAGTTATGAAAATAGCTAAAATCAAGCAATGCTTAAGCACTGTTTTAGACTCAGGCAGCGGAGCACTCAATAGCTACACCACATGTATATTCTCAAGCAGGTCCACGCAAAAGTTTCATTTTACTGGTGTAATGTAGCATAAGTTTGGAAATTTTAATTCATTCTTGTTTCACAAAGTTCCTGAAATTATTGTGTTATTGCCACGTCATCTTGTGTTACTGCAGTAAATTCACAGGAACAGCATGAATAACAGAAGAGGAGTGGCTTTCATTCAGGTTGCACTACTTGTTTTAGCATAAAATGCATCCTCGCATCCAAAGTGGTTTTGAGCACATTTCTCACTAAAATACAGCCCCAAATGCCAATTTTGCATTTCATGTAATTATGTATGATTTTGCATAATTGTTTCAGTTTTTGCCTAATTTGCCAAAAGCAAATTACATAAATTTTGCACATCCTACTCTCAAAACACCCAGTCCCTACTAGAATATCCATAGAGGTCGAAGTCACAGTACATTAAGAGGATGAAGTAGTATTAAACTCAAATTACACTCCTTTGATACCCATTGAATCAAACCAAAGAGGGACTCTATAAAATATAATGAGAAATCAAGAGCTGTATTTTCTCCTAATCATTCCAGCCACCTGTCCACCTTCTCTCCAGAACTTTTTCTGTACAAGTTAGCAGGGGCAGCTCCTCCATTAGGACGAAAGAGCGCTGCATCCCCGCTAGCAGCGACAGCTGCAAAACCTTTACAAGGAAACAATAATAAACTTGGTTTATTATTGTTTTCTTGTAAAGAGGAAGGGCCACAGGGGTGATGAGCAGGGAGAGGGAGTGCCACGCACTCCCCCTCAGAGCGCATATGTGTTTGGCTGGCCGTCTCAGGCTGACCAAACGCACATGCGCAGTACGCTCTCTCCAGCCCAGCAACACAGTTGCCAGGCTGGAGAGAGCCTGCACAGACTCCCAGTGTGCCTGGGAGTGTCCTGGCCGTTTGTTCCCAGCCAATCTTGACACTGCTCTGAGTAGCATCAGGATTGGCTGCAGGGCAGGCTGGGAGCCTGTGCCTGCACTCGAGGACGGAGGAACGGATGGATCGGTGGGGCAGCGGCGAGCAAGGTAAGTGTTTACATATTTATTTATTTATTTTTAATTACATTTTTATTCCCTCCTCCCCCTGCGCACCACCCCACCCTGACCCTTCAGCATGCGTTGAGCCATGACTGTCAGTTAGTATTAAAGATTTAAAATGTCTTTGAGTCCTTCCTTCTGAAAATAGATGAACAATGTTTGCCTATTGAATATTGTTTTAATTCAGCTAACAACAAGGCAGACACACAGAATATTTTTACTGTGACGAACACTGGTTATATTCCTGTGTTTATTATGCCCCCAAATATGCCCCCAAATAATCCCCCCAAATAATCAATCAACATATGATATGCACGCTGTTATAACCACTCTCTGATTAACATACCAAAATCTGCACCAAACAAGGGCATTCTACATTATGATTGGAACACAGCATCACAAAGGGAGATGGATACAAACCTTCCAGTGGTCCATTTGCCTCTACAAGCTTCCTCATATATCATGGTTTTGAAAACGTTCCTTCTTTGTAAAATAACAGGATAGAAGATTATGACGAACCCAAAAAAATAAGGCTGCTTTTTTGCTCATGGTTGTGGCCAGATATTTTTCCTGGATTGGTATGTCATCAAATGAAGGTATAGAGGACTGTGCTTCATGAATTTTAAGAACTAAGCTCTGCTTGATATGCTGTTTTTGTTTGTGAACTCTGGAACTTATCAAGAACCAGGATCAATGTTCTACTTTTATAAACCACTGTTGAAAATTGGAATTTGAGCACACCACTCCATGAAAATCAAATCTTCAAATTCTCACTTGCTGTTTCAATAGATTTTCTCCTTTAACCACCCTGGGCAAATATGGACAAAAATGATTGACCTTCTTTCCTGAATTTTAGAAAACACTGTATCGCACTTGTGGGTGCATCTGGGTGCTACTTTAAGGAGCAATTTACTATGATAACACCAGGTCATTGTGTCATAATCTGGTGCAGTATCGGAGCTGCAAAGTTTGCCATTCTCCTCTGTAGGTCATGTAAAATGTATTCCTTAGATCATGGTGGGTAGTGGATCCATGATGAGGAACAGAGATTGGTTAAATGTTATGTACTATGATGTATATATTTCAAGAAACATGGACAATGTATTTTCTACGTTTGCTGTTCCTGCTATCCCACCCATGTAGGGCAGGACTATGGGGCCCAGTCACATCAAATTGATATCTACAAATATTCTGGCTTTTGCATTAACATGAATTACTATATTTTTCAATGTTTAGAATGCTAACATCATAGTTTCTGATTGTTAAAACTAAACTTGCCATACAAACGTCAGAGGAAAAGCCCTGTTCCCTTCTGAATGTGTCTCTGGTAGGGAATCCTTTGTGATTTTTGCTCCAAATTTCAATATTAGACTGGGCGCTGACAATGTCATCCTTGCTACAGTTGGTTGTCGTGGCCTATGGCAAATTCATTGTCATAGGCCTTTTAGGCATAATAGCCACTAATAACTTATGCTAGGCATGTGAAGTATTTGTGTCAGATGGTAATTGCATTCAAACTTTTGTTTCTGAAGGGAATCAGAGCATTACTCACTACATAGTTGCTTCTAGCAAAATATTGCATCACAATCAAATTGCATGGCAGGTGTAAGCACATTCATTGGTCATAATCACTTAGGGCCACATGTACGATGCTTTTTGCACGTCGCAAACAGCAAATCTGGCTTTTTTTTTTATGTGCAAAAAGCACTTCCCCATGTACAAAGCCAGTTTTGCGATTCAGTAAAGAAGGGGTGTTCCCTTCCTAATTGCGACTCGCAGTCCCATGTATGATTGTTTTGTTGCCGCGAACGCGGTCGCAAAACAATCGCAGTTAGCACCAGTGTCACACTGGTGCTAACACATTCGCGAACGGGAAGCTGCATTATAAAAAAATAAAACTGCTTTATTGAAAAGCAATCACAGACATGGTGCTCTGCTGTCTCCAGCAGGCCACCATCCCTGTGAAGGCCGCCATTCCCAAGGGGGTCGCAAATTGTGACCTACCTCATGAATATTCATGAGGTGAGCATTAGCGACCCCATCGCGAGTTGCAAATAGTGTCAAGGACACTATCCTTCGTACGGATTTGCGACTCGGACAATCCGAAATTCCATACATGTAGCCCTTAGCCTTCTATTTTAATTGTGCTGGTCACAAATCTGTTGGACCTGATAGCCTTAGGGGGGGTTCTTCCATCCACCTCCTAACATTTTACCTGCCTCCTTCCATTTTCTGATCCTGTTTATGCTGGTTTTAGGACTCTGTGCACTTTACCACTGATAACCAGTGCTAAAGTGCTTGTGCTTTCTCCCCTAAATCATACTAACATTGGCATATTTAATTCACCTATACATCCATAGTAAAGTGCACTGCTTGTGCACAGGGCCTTTAGATGAAATGCTACTAGTGGGCCTGCAGAACTCATTGTGCCACCCACCACAGTAGCCCCTAACCATAGCTCAGGCCTGCCATTGCATAACCTAGGTATGCAGTTTTACTGCCCTTTCAACCTGGGATTTAATACACTTTGCCAAGCTTTAAACTACCCTCTTATTACACATAAGTCACCCCCTACAATAGGCCCTAGATAACGCATAGGGCAGGGTGCTATGTAAGTAACAGGTAGGGCATGCACTTTTCAGTTTTGCATGTCATGGTAGTGAAAAACTATCACAATTGTTTTTCACTAGTGTGAGGACTACCCCTTCATAGGTTAAAATTGGAAATTCCTTCCTGATTGAGAAGGATTAGCTATGTCATGTTTCATATTATAGGAACTGTAGTGATAAATTCTCTTTTGTGGAAAATACAGCCACAAACAAAGGAAGGTTAGATGTGTCTGAGCAGTCCTCTTCATTCTGATGATACTTCTTGAGAAAGAAGGGAGAGGAGGGCTGGCACCTACACCTGAGTAGGCAATGTTTGCGGCCACACAAAGAGCTGATTATCTCTTACTGACCTATGGCCAAGACTGGGATGAAAAGACATATGTGCACTTAAACAATCCTTCTTTGAAGTCACCCCACTTCAAAGGCACAACTGGATACAGGTACTGGGTTTCTGACCCCACCAAATCAGTACACTTCTGCACTTGTGGAAAAAGGACTGCTGTGCTGCTTAAAGGATTGCTACTCTGCTGGATCCCTGCCTTTCTGAGCTGCCCTGCTGTCTACGTTTCCTCTACAGGGGTGAAAAGGACTGGACCTGCATCACTACAGCCCAGAGTGACTCCAATGGCTTTCTGGTTTGCATCCTGTTTTCTGAAGTCTCAAAAGACTTCCAACAATCCTGCTACAACCTGTGGACTCTGCAAAACACAAGCCCACCCTGCCAAGTGATGCAAACCCAGTTCCGGGCCCTTGGAGGCGGGTTTTACTGGGTGCTCCTGTAAACATCTATGCATTGACCTTGCTGTGGCGCTCAGAAGCAATGCATTGCCTTCGCTGTTGACGCTTCACTACCGCATCACTGCTGCTGTGAGGATCAAGGACACAGCATCACTGTTGACAACGAGCTACTGCTGCAAGAATCAGAGCACAGCATTGCCGACTGTGCAATGCATCGTTCCCTATGCATGGCCTGGAATTGATGTAATACCATCATCCTCCGAATTTATGGCAACACATTGCTTCACTGCTTTCTTCTGCGCAGTCACAGAACCAATGCATAAACATTACTGCACCAATCGAAACTGGCACATCTCAAGGAAAAACATACTTCTTGTAGCCTACCTCCACTCCCTTGTGGTCAGCCTGCTCTCTTGACTTTGGCCAGGTCTAGTATGATCAGATAGCCCAGGGCTTTGCATTTTCTGCTTCTAAGCACTACTGGTTCATTTCTTCTTTAAAATTCATATCTTGACTTCTATGTATTGTATTTCTGTTGTTTTGGTCTTGATGTGTTCATAGAAATATACTTTACTTTTCTAACTTAGTGTAAAATGTTTTTGGGTGTCTTCACTGTGTTACTGCTTGGGTGTTGCACAAATACTTTGCAGTTGCCTTTTAAGTTAAGCCCAACAGCTCTGTGCCAATCTACCAGAAGGGGAGCACAGGATAGTTTAGGGTGTACTGTGACTTAACCTGACTAGGATGGTGGTCCCTACTTGGACATGGTGTATACCTCTACCAACTAGATACCTCATTTCTAACATTGGTGGCAGCGCTGGGATAGGACTTGTGTTTGTGCAATGTCATACAGTAACTTAGTATAGACTATCCATCCACATCCAAGACTATTTTTAATTTTAAATTCTCCAGCATTTATAATGTTTTCCTAAAATCATGTTTCTAACTGGAGGAACTACATCTGCACCTCCAAGAATGGAATTTGAGCTGGCCTACCTGGACAGTTATACAGTGGCCCAACATAAAGATTTCTACAAGGGTGCTGGACTTCCTGCAAAGAGCACCACCGGGAGCCTGTGCTCCTTAGGATGTGACCCTAGGAGATGAGGAGATGGAGGACTCTGAGGCGTCCTTTATGAGGCACCACCTGTAGCATAGGGGGAAAATGCCCCCCAAATTGGAGCTTTGTGCAAGGGCAGGAGCAGTGTCTTTTCCAGCTGCCTTTTCCCAGAGGAACTGACAGAGGAGAGAGAAGAGAAAATTCAGTCTGCAAAATTAAAGATAGAGGAGAAACTTGCCTTGTAAAGGTTGGCTCATGGAAGGAGCCTTAAAGAACTGGGACTGAAAGGAAGGCAATCAGAGTCCAGCAATGGTGGCAGCATACATGCAGTACCTTATGGAGACAAAAGGGTTCGTAAACCCAAGGATTTGTTGTCCAGTTATGCTGTGGGAGATGACACTGATAAGTGTTTTTTTACTTATGAAGTTGCACTTAGCGTTCACATGGTTTCTGAGGTGCACTGGGGGTGTGTTCGATGGAAACATATGCCTACTGTGGAGACATGCTTATGACATTAGACGCTGCAGACCAAACCAAGTATACCTTTGTGAAAACCAACTCACTTGCCAAATTCGGGCTGACCCCTGAGAAATATTGCCAAAGATTCAGGGGCAGCCTGAAGCTCCCCAACCAATTCTGGGTAGATTTTGTTGGTTACTCCAGTAAGGCACTGAAGGGCTGGGTGAGGGGCAGCAAACTGAATGATTATGTTGGATTATAAAATTTACATATGGGAGGGCATGCTCATTGTCTGTTTTACAGAGCTGCACCTGCACCTAGTTGACAGTAAGCTGATTGACCCCAGGAAGCTTGCTGAGGAAGCGGACATCTGGACTAGCAAAAGAGTGTCCAAAAAGAGACTCCCACAAAGGTCAGGATTTCCAACAGAAGAAAGAGGGAGAGAAAAACTTAAGAATAAGGAGTTCTCAAAAGTCCCCCAAAATAATTCCCAAGAGAGTAGAGGTAACCAGTCCCACTCTAAACCTAAGAAGAAGGGGTTCTTTGACAAGCAGACAGGAATGTTTGTACTCCAATGTGCTGAGTGCTACAAGTATGGGCAATCCAAGGGCAACTCCAAATGTCCCAGTAGGGCACAACCCTCCACCGGTGGGTAGACAACTGGGTTGGCGAGTATAGTGCTCAGGGAGGAGGTGGTCCCAGTTAGCTTTGGGGGTGGGACAGGGGTTAGCCTAGTTTCCCTGGGGGATAGAGACATGATGCCAAAAGCCTACATGCCTGACAATACTTTAAAGTATAGACAGTGTGTCACCATTAATGGACAACAGTTGGAGGCTCTGCAAGACACAGGAGCCAGCATGACAACTGTCAAGTGTCACTAAGGTCCTCATTACAACCCTGGCCGTCGGTGTTAAAGTGGCGGTAATACCGGCAACAGGCCGATGGTAAAAAAATATGGAATCACGACAACGGAGGAAACCGCCATCATAGACAGCCACTTTAACACACCGACCGCTACGTCAGTAGCAACAAACACCGCAGCGGTCACCCCCAACAGACAGGTGGAAGACAATGTACCCCCCACCTTATCACAACCCGCCAATCTGCCAGCTTTTCCGGTACGGTACCAACACCATCAAAAGCACAGCAGAAACAGTGTTCTGAAGGGAAGCCACTCACCTTTCGATACTCAACGAAGAAGCAGGACGCCATGGAGCCCGAACTACATGTCCTGACGATGATGGTGTATCTGCTAATATACCAGGAACACCAAACATGGCGGCGGCGAAGACCACGGTGAGTACTGCACCTAGCACACAGGGTGGGGGGGAGGAAAAAGAGAGTGACACACACACACACACGCAACATGCAACACCCTCACCCCCACCCCCACCCTCACCCACAACATCATACACACAAACACATGCAGCAACAGTACATTTACACCCCGGAACCCCCTGGAAGAACACAAGGACAAAAGGAATTGAGTGAAATAAGTGATATTTTGAAATGTGCAGATAAAGTTAACGATTGGAAAAAACAGTTTACAAATATTCACAATATGTACAAAAGGCCGTACACTGTCCTTTGCAGATGTTTATGGCCCAGTGGGCAAAAAAAATCATGGGCGAAGCCCACACTTGACTCCTGCCTCAAAACGGAGAGAACACTGCAGGGGCATCAGGTCAAAAACACACAGGCACCTCAGGTGGAAGGGGAAGCGGGGCACCTCAGCCGGAAGATGGTACAACGCCACTGCTCCTGGAGGTGGCAACTTGGCCACAGCGATGTCCTGGGGAGTGCAAAGCCAGTCTCTCAAGTGGGTGGTTTGCCCACTGCTTGGTCCTGGGGAGTGCAAAGCCACAGTGTCAACATCAGGACAGTGCGCGCTCTATGGGTGACATAATGCAAAAAGGCAATCCGTATATAATGTAATAATTCATGCATTATGTGTTAATGCAGTATGTTAACCTTTTGCATTGTAGAGATTCATATTGAAACATCATTAATGCTGTTTGCAATGTATTGCTCATTTTCAAGACTTTGCTGCAGGATTACAGGGTGTGGTTAGGGTGTGGCCCCCATTCTAAGCCTTTCAAGAAACCTTGCCTGCAGCCTGGCTGGGTGTGGCATGTGGGCGGGCCTGGCTCTAGTTAAGGGAGCCAGCCCATCTCCTCGTGCTCACCATTCAGAGGTCCCGGTGCAGAGCAGCAGCATTTTCCTGAGCTCCGTTCCGGAGGCGTACCTAGGATTTCCAGACCCTGTCTTCATTTCCTTGGTGATCTTCAAGCAGGGCGGTAAGGCTGAGGTCGGGTTAGGCCCCGACTCCGTTTTCAGAATTACTCGAGTTTTGGGCCTTTTGGTTAAATCGCGTGTGCAATGTTTTTTTGGGGCATTTAGCTCTTGCAGTTTTGATCGGCAGAGTGCACAATCATATCTTGGCATTTAAATCTTGATGGTTGAATCTGCAGCAGAGTGCACAATTCATTCTTGGCCTGTAACTCTTACAGTTCAGATCAGCAGTGTGCGCGATCGTATCTAGACAGTTAAACCTTGATGGTTGAATTGGCAGCAGTGTGCATGATTCCTTCTTGGCCTTTAACTTTTGTAGTTCGGATCGGCAGTGTGAGCGATCACATCCTCGCATTTAAACCTTGATGGTTGAATCGGCAGCATAGTGCACGATTCATTCTTGGCATTTAACTCTTGTAGTTCGGATCGGCAGTGTTCGTGATCATATCCTGGCATTTAAACCTTGATGGTTGAATCGGCGGCAGTGTGCACGATTCATTCTTGGCATTTAACTCTTGTAGTTCAGATCAGCAGTGTGCGCGATCATATCCTGGCATTCAAACCTTGATGGTTGAATTGACAGTAGTGTGCGCAATTCATTCTTGGCATTTAACTCTTGTAGTTCAGATCGGCAGAGTGTGTGATCATGTTTTGACATTTGAACCTTGATGGTCGAATCGGCATCAGTGTGCGCGATTCATTCTTGGCAATTAAAACTTGCAAATCAGATCAGCAGAGTGCGCGATCATATTTTGACATTTAAATCCTGATGGTTGAATCAATGGCAGAGTGCATGAGTCATTCTTGGCATTTAACCCTTGTGTTTCAGATCAGCAGATTGTGCGATCATTTCTAGACATTAAAATCTTGATGCACAGTTTGATATTCAAAGTGTATAATAATTCCTAAGCAATTGAATCTTGAAAGTCTAGACAGAGTGTGTTCTTGCAGTATCATTCTTGAGCTTATTACAGTTTATTCCTGAAAACCAATGTGTTCATTCATGAGCTTACGACAGTTCATTCCTGAAAACCAATGTGTTCATTGATTACTGTTATAGTGTGCCCTTGAAGTATCATTTATGAGTCTAACACTGTTTATTCCTGAAAACTAACGTGTTTATTGATTACTGTTATTAAGTAGTTTCTAGTCAAAGAAATAACTTGAGTCAGTTCAAGGTTCAGAGCATAAGATTGTATTCTACGAAACTCTCATATGAAAGCTTGCATAATCCTTATTTATTTTCCAGGTACTCAGAGCTAATAAGGTCATGATATAGGAAAGCTCTTGATCATTCATGTTATCAGTATATAGATATTATGAACCCAGTTTATGAAAGTCAATGTGAATATTCTGGCTATTGTGTTCTTAACTTTTACTTCCACAGGTCTCCTTCCCCGCTGTTCCCAACCTAAAAACCCATCCGCCACTTGGCCATTCGTTAACTCTGTGCTATAGTGGCTAGTAGAGTTTGGAGCTGCCAAGAGGTGGACATATTGGGAACAGGCGCAAACCCTGAAGATCCGGACTCCCTGACACACAGTCTCTCTAGTGGATGCCTACTCCACTGGTTCTGGAGGGCTTTGTGCCCAGTGTGCTTCATCCTGCCAAGGAAAGTGATAGTGGATGCATATCTCCACTGGTTCTGGAGGGGGCCTTGTGCCCAGTCTGCTTCATCCTGCCAAGGAAAGTGATAGTGGATGCATATCTCCACTGGTTCTGGAGGGAGCCTTGTGCCCAGTAATGCTGCACCTGGGGTATGCCAGTTCCCATTCCCTCACCTGGGTGTCTGAGGCACGAGATATGCAGGGAACAGGTAGCATGATAGTCCATGGAGGCAGAGCCACACTCCATCCTGCGGCGACTAAGGCTTCAAACAGCTGGTAGTGCCGGTGCTGGTGGTGGTGCTTCAAGTGGTGGTGGTAGGGTTCAGGCTACCTCCTGCATCCCCAGATGGCTGCCCACTGGGGATGCTGCTGATGACAGATGTGGTGGCACTGGCTGGACATGTGGTGGTGCAGATGGCGGTGCAGGTGTCGGTGCTTGTGGCTGTGTCAGCGGTGGAGATGCTGCCAGTGCTGGCCGTGGTGCAGGTGCTGGTAGTGGTGGAGGGAGACACCAGGCCGTCTCCTGCAGCCTCGGACGGCTGCCCTCTGAGGATGATGCTGCTGACAGTAGTTGTGACAGCGGCGGTGCAGGTGGCGGTGCAGGTGGTGAGGCAGATGGCGGTGCAGGTGGCGGTGCAGGGGGCTGTGCCTGCGGTAGTGCTTTCCACGGTACAGGTTACGGGGCTGTCGGTACTGATGGTGGGCACCGGTCCCTCACCTGGAGGTTCCAAGGCCTGAAGTGCCTTGCCTTTGGTTTTCCTCCCCTTCCCCACCTTGGCAGACACTGCTTGGACCTTGGCACTTGCAGATGCAGTTTTGGAGTAGGCCTTGCTGGGTGGGTCGTGTTTCTTGGCCATGCTGCATGCTGGCCCCTTCTTCACCTTGGCAGGTGGCGGAATGGGTTGGTCCTTTGCAGGGGTTGGTGGCACACTGGCTGCCATGACGGGTGCCCCCTGTGATCCCCTGGGACTTGCTGGTACCACAGCGTCTGCCGACTTGGTGGCTGAGGTGCTGGCCTTGGATCTTGACACCTTGGCCTGAGGGGAAAGACGGGGGGAGGCATAGGGAAGAGGTCAAAGTGTGCAAGGAAAGGTTTTTTAGGCACACTGGGACGGGATGATGGAGAGGGTGTGGGAGTGGAGCAAGAGGGAGTGGTTGTAGGAGGTGTACATCTGCTGAGTTTGGGTGAAGGTGCATGGGCTGGATGCTGTTGGGAGGTGGATGGCTGTTGGGTGGGTGGGTGCTTGCGTTTGTGTACTTTGGGAAGAGGGGTCAAAGACACACTGGGAGAGGACACAGGGGACGTGTGGATGGTTGTGGGGGTGGTGACTGCACGTGAGTGCTGTGTTGTGATGGGCGTGCTGGTGATGGAGGTAGTGGATGAAGATGAAGTGCATGCAGGTGTGAGTGGAGACATGCTGGGAAGGGATTGAGGAGGAGGGGGACACAGTGGAGGCAGTGGATGTTGGTGTGTCTGCATGGGTATGGTGCTTGTGTGAGTGCCTATGAGTTGAAGTGTGGTGCTTGTGTTTGCTTGAGCCACTTCTGTGTGTTGATTTGTGCGATTGTCGGTCTGAAGGTGTGCTTGGGATAGGCTGGGGTTTAGGGGATTGGGACTGGGTAGAGGAAGTTGGAGGGGGAGGCTGGACACAGGGGCAATGGCTGCCATCAGTGCTGAGGCCAGAGCCTGAGATGCTCTCTGGTGGGCCGCCATGCCAGAGTGAATGTCCTCCAGGTATGCATTTGTTTGTTGCAAATGCCTCTCGACACCCTGGATGGCATTCAGAATGGTTGACTGCCCAACAGTGACAAATCTCAGGAGGTCAATAGCCTCCTCACTGAGGGCAGCAGGGCTGACTGGGGCAGGGCATGAGGTGCCTGGAGTGAAGGAGATTCCCACCCACGCTGAGGGGCTGCTGGGAGGGCGGTGCTGGTGGGGGGGTGGCGGCTGTACCTGGGGTGGGCACAGAGGCATCCGCCACTGCCAGGGAGCTTCCATCGGAGGAGGGGTCGTCTCACTGGTCTCCCCTCCTATCCCCGTCGTGGATTCGGTCTCCAGGCCCATATGGGATGCAGCTTCCTCCATGGCCGGTGCCTCTGCTCCTCCGCCAGATGATGCTAATGCACACAAGGACAGGGTGACAAAACAAAAAAGGGGGGGAGAGACAGAGGATACACTTGGTCAATGCCAGCAACAACACTACCGTTGGCGTACACAACACACAGGGAGCAGCCCTATGCACTAGGCCATGCTCAAACCCGCACTAAGGAAGTCACCAGCCCATGGGGTACAATGCCTTACACCAGCATCTGCACACTTGACACCCACAGGGCCTTGCCCAGTAGTAGATGCCCACCAACATCATTGGGGTTGGAGTGCTTCAGAGCCTGCACACAAGGGGCCTACCCTGCCATGATCGCCCTGGCCTAGAGGCACCCACAGCCCACATCTCCCACCCAGCTAGCTCCTAAAGTGTGCAAAGTCAGGATTCAGAATCCGTACTCACTCCCTTGTGGCTGTTCTGATGCCCTCAAGCGCCCATCCAACTCCGGATAGGCCACCGCCAGGATGCAGAGCATCGGGGGGTCATGGTGCGACGGGCACCCCTTCCACGTTGGGAGGCCAGCCCCAGCTGGGCCTCGACCATTTTCTTGGTCCAGCAGCTCAGGTCCTCCCTACTCTTGTGGCAGTGGGTTGTCCGCCTGTGATAGATCCCCAGGGTCCACACCTCCTTGGCGATGGCACGCCAAAGACCCTTTTTCTGGTGGGTGCTGACCTAGAGGGAAAAGACAGCAGAAAAGGAAATTACCAACCCGTCCGGACCGGCATACTCATTGCCCCCCAGTTCCTACCCATGCCCAGATGCACACACACTGACCACCTCTCATGCAGCACTCAGGCCAGGATGCCCCAACATGTGGCTTACATCTACACCACTCCAAATATGCATTGCCCTCACATCATGCCCACAGTGTACTCACCTGTTTGTCTGGAGGACCGTAGAGTAATGTGTACTGGGGTAGAACCCCATGCACCAGTTTCTCCAACTCCTCCGCAGTGAAGGCAGGGGCCCTTTCCCCAGACACTCTAGACATTGTTGCTTCCAGACTCAGGTCACAGCAGCACTTGCAGTGTAGGTCCTCTCCTGTTGACGGTCAGGTAACAAATGAGTGAATAGTTAGAAAATGGCAGTGACGTACATCTCCATTGGCTCCTGGAACCCATAGGGCCCAATGATAACCAATGTGAAGTTGCGCGGTGGTCACTGACCGCCTACCGCGACGGAGCACAACACCAGTGCACTTACCTCATTTCCACTTGTCCCTCCTCACAGGTCAGGCAGCTGCCATTTCAGGGGGGCACATGGCATGGCACCTAACTGCGTCCCAGCAGACATTGGCCCATCAACTGACTCGCAACTTCATATTCTGCTTCTATGACCTAATTTCAGCAACAGTTGTGCATTCTATGTGGAAAATGATCTTCTGCTATCCGTTCTCCTCCATAGGCTACAACCACTGAGGCAGATGATGAGATGGCGGCATCCTCCAGTGTACAGACCCCTGGTGGACCTGTTGACAATGGAGAACAGACACATTATCATCACATACAGACTTGATTGTGCCACAATCCAAGAACTGTGTGCCCAATTGGAGCCAGAACTGATGTCAGCTATCCGCCAGCCCACAGGAATACCCCCTCTAGTGCAGGTTTTGTCAGTGCTGCATTTCCTGGCAAGTGGTCCCTTTCAAACTACAGTGGTCATGGCATCAGGGATTTCTCAGCCAATGTTCTCCAACGTGTTTTCCAGAGTGTTGTATGCCCTGCTGAAGCACATGCCCACCTACATCGTGTTCCCCCAGGTGGATGATTTGGCCACAGTGAAAGCTGACTTTTATGCCCTGGGGCATATCCCCAACATCATTGGTGCCATTGATGGTACACATGTGGCATTTGTCCCCCCCCCCCGGAGAAATGAACAGGTTTACAGGAATAGAAAAAGCTATCACTCGATGAATGTGCAGATGGTGTGTTTGGCGGACCAGTACATCTCACTAGTGAATACCAAATATCCTGGCTTTGTCCATGGCGCCTATATCTACAGGATAAGCAGCATCCCTTATGTGATGGGTCAACTCCAGAGGCACCAGGTGTGGCTAATAGGTGAGCCCAAGGTCCCCACCCAGTATAAGTAGGTGTCTGGGTATGGGGTTGTCCCTAAGGGTTAGTGTGTGTCTAACAGGTATCCCTCGATATTTACAGGTGACTCTGGTTACCCCAACCTCTCATGGCTACTGACCCCAGCAATGGAATCCCAGGACAAGGGCAGAGGAACGTTACAATGAGGCACGTGGGCCTACAAGGAAGATTATTGAAAGGACCTTCAGCCTCCTGAAGGCCAGGTTCCGGTGCCTCTAACTGACAGGTGGATCCCTGTACTACTCACGAAGAAGGTGTGCCAGATCATCGTGGCATGCTGTATGTTGCACAACCTGGCCTTGAGATGTCAGGTGCCTTTTCTGCAGGAGGATTAGCCTGGAGATGGTCTTGTGGCAGCGGTGGAGCCTGTGTACAGTGAGGAAGAGGAGGCAGATGAAGAAGATGTGGAAAACAGAACAAACATTATACAGCAGTACGTCCAGTGACACACAGGTAAGAGACTGTAACTCAACTTTACTTTTCAGTAATATTTTGGACATTGCACATGGCAGCCTCTTTCCCTCTGTCTATGGACACTGACTGTACCCTTTGGATTCTCTATTTTCAGATCTGTGTGCCCCATTCTGGCTTCTGCTATATGTACTGCTGCCCACCAAAGGCTATCCTGTAGTATATTTCACTGGACATATACATTGCAATGCTTTGATAATGTTGTACTAATACATTTTTTGAATCATTATTCTGACTCCGGTATGGTATTTGTTTCAAGGGTGTTTATTTTTGTGCCAATAAGTATGGGGGTATGTGCAAGGGGCTGGGGTGATGGTGGAGGAATGTTCAGTTAGAGTCCAGTCTCTTGGGGCCATATTTATACTTTTTGACGCAAAACTGTGCTAACGCAGTTTTGCGTCAAAAAAATTTGCGCCGGCTAACGCCATTCTGAAGCACCATGCGGGCGCCGTATTTAATCAGTGACGTTAGCCGGCGTTAGCCGGCAGCGCTGCCTGGTGTGCGTGAAAAAAAACGACGTACACCAGGCAGCGCCGGCGTAGGGGGATATGGAGCTTGGGCGCCAAAAAATGGGGCAAGTCAGGCTGAGGCAAATTTTTCGCCTCAACCCGATTTGCGCCATTTTTTCCGACTCCCAACCCCCATAGAAATTACTCCTGTCTTAGCAAAGACAGGAGTCATGCCCCCTTGCCCAATGGCCATGCACAGGGGACTTCTGTACCCTGGGCATGGTCATTGGGCATAGTGGCATGTAGGAGGGCACAAATCAGGCCCCCCTATGCCACAATTTTTTTTAAAAAAAATACTTACCGAAACTTACCTTAATGTCCCTGGGATGGGTCCCTCCAGCCTTGGGTGTCCTCCTGGGGTGGGCAAGGGTGACAGGGGGTGTCCCTGGGGGCATGGGAGGGCACCTCTGGGCTCCTTCCGAGCCCACAGGTCCCTTAACGCCTGCCTTTTCCAGGCGCTAAAAAACGGCGCAAAAGCGGCCATACGTCATTTTTTTTGACCCGCCCACTCCCGGGCGTGAATTTTGCCCGGGATTGTAAATACGGCGCACATGCCTCGGAGTCAATTTTTTAGACAGGAACGCCTACCTTGCATATAATTAACGCAAAGTAGGTGTCCACGCAAAAAAATGACGCAAACTCCATGGACTTTGGCGCTAGACGCGTCTAACGCCAAAGTATAAATATGGAGTTAGTTTTGCGTCGGAATTGCGTCAAAAAAAACGACGCAATTCCGGCGCAAACAGAGTATAAATATGCCCCTTAGTATCCCAGGTGCAGAGGAAGGGGAATAATGGCAGTTCAGGTTGGACAGGGTGACAGAGTGGGACAGAAGGGTGACAATCAGGAGAGTCTTATTTCCTGGTGGGGGTCTTGGCAATGTTCTCTGTCTTCTGCCTGGATCGCAGAGACAATTTGTGGGGTGGTTCTCCTTCTGAAGGGGGTAGGGTGCTGGTGGCCTGTTAGTCCTGTGGTGGCGCCTCCTGTCCACTAGTGCCAGCGGAGGTGGGAGGCTGTTCCTAGGTTTGGCTAGTGTCAGGCTCCCTTTGTTGTGCCACTGCCTCCCTCATGGTCTTGCCCATGTCAGCCAGTACCCCTGCAATGGTGATCAGGATGTTGTAAATTTTTGTTAGGTCCTCCCTGATCAACAGGTACTGTCCCTCCTGCAGTGGCTGGGTCTCCTGTAACTTGGCCAGTACCTAGCCCATGGTCTCCTGGGAATGGTGGTATGCTCCCATGATGTTTGAGATTAGTTCCGTTGCCCTGTCCTCCCCCGTCGCACAGCTGTCCTCCCATCTTCCCTGTTGTCCTGTGCCTCTGTCCCTTGAACCGTGTGCCCACTGCCATTGACCCCAGGTCCCTGTCCTCCTATGTTTGCGGGGTTGCCTAGGGTCCCTGTAGTGGTGGACACACTGCTGATTGACGTGTCTTGGGGACATAGGTATGGGCCCGCTTGGTGGGTGCAGTGCTGTTGTTTCCTGAGGGGGGAGGCTCTGTGGTGGGTTGGGACTGTGGCAGGGAAACCGACTGTCCAGAGGTCCCTGATGGACCGGGATTGTCATTGTCATCCAGACGTGCAGAGCTGCTGTCATCACTGTACGCCTCTTCGGGAGGGGGGGTCTGGGTGTAGCTGGCACCTCCTCTCCGGTGACGTTGGGTAGGGGTCCTGTTGGGATGCAAATGCATTGTTAATGTATCTTCGTGTGGCATGTTGTGCATGGGTGTGTTTCCCTCTGTGATTGTGCTTTCCCTGTCGGCTTGGCCTTGTGTGAGTGGTGATTTTGTGGGCTGGGTGATTCTCTCTATTGGGCATGCTGGGGTGATGGGTGCCCATGCAGGTCTGTGATGGGTGTCCATGCATTGTTGTTGCATGCAGGGCTTGGTATTGGGATGGTGGGTTGTGATAGTGGGGTATATGTGAGGTGGTTGACAGATGGGATGAGGGTAGGGGTAGGAGTTTGTGATGGCATGCAGGTAGGTTGGGGGATGAAGTAGTTAAGATTTGACTTACGAGTATCCAGTACTTCTGCTACTCCTGTGAGGCCCTCAGGATGCATGATCACCAAGACTTGCTCCTCCCATGTTGTAAGTTGTGGGGGAGGAGGTGGGGGCCACTGCCAGTCCTCTGTACAGCAATCTGGTGTCTTGAAACCACGGAACGCACCTTCCCCCGTAGGATGTTCCACCTCTTCCTGATGTTATCCCTGGTCCTTGGGTGCTGTCCCACAGCGTTGACCCTGTCAATGATTCTCCGTCATAGCTCCATCTTCCTTGCAATGGACGTCTGCTGCACCTGTGATCTGAATAGCTGTGGCTCTATGTCCCTTAGCTCCTCCTCTGAAAACCTGGGGTGTCTTTGGGGTGCCATGGATGTGGTGTGAGTGATATGTGTGAGGATGTGTGAGGTGATGTGTGGGGTGATGTCCTTTGGTGTATCCTGTGATGTGCGTGAATGGTGTGTGGGTGATGGTGTTCTGTGCCTCTGATTGAGTGGGTGCTCCTGGCTTGTCTCCCTCAGTTGGCTATATTTTTTGTTGTTGTAAGGGGTTGTGGGTAATGTGGGTGGGTGTTTTATAGTGGTGTGAGTGTGTGGTGTGTGTATGTGTGTCAGGTGTGTGCATTTTGAATAGTCCAATGTGGTTTAGTTTTGTTAGTGTGTGTGTATTTTGAGTGCGGCGGTGTGTACTGCTAATGGTTTACCGCGGTTGAAAGACCACTGCGTTGATTCGTGGGTCATGATACTGTGTTGCGTTTCCTGTTTGCATAACGGTGTGGGTTTTGTTATCGCCAGTTTATCACTGACCTTTGGTCTTGCGGACTTGTGTGGGTGTCTGTATTGTGGCGGTATTCTATGTGTGGGTCATAAAACTCGTGGCAGATTACCGCCGCGGTCACAGTATGTTGGCGGCCTTCAGCACGGCGGTAGGCAGCATTTACCACCAGGGTTGTAATGAGGGCCTAAGTGTTGGAGGTGGCACATTCTGGTTGACTGAGGTGAGGCCCTAGCCAGGCAGAACCTACCATTACCAATAGTGGTGGGTGATTACACTCACTGTATAATCTGCGCTCACCCTTGGGTAGCTTAGCACAGAGCAGTCACGGTTATCACAGGGACAATGTATAAAACATTGGCACAATACTACCACACAACAATTAAACTTAGTGTCACAAAAGAAACTAGTAATACTAGGCCCAACTATGTAAATACAACATTAGCAATAGTAACATGTGAGAATAAAAATAATACTTTCCCACCCAGCACCACCATGTGGTGCAACCAGGTTGGCAGTATGAGACCCACCCTAGCGATCACCCCGAATACAAGGTCAAACAGCTATAGGATGCATGCTGATTCCCATCAATAGCAGCAATGGGTACATGTAGAAAACCTTAGCACTTTAAAAATGACTCCACGGCCTAGGTCGCTCAGGAAAATTAAATTATCAACCGTGGTAATGAGCAACATCCACAGCACCCCTTCCATGCAGTGTAGTCAATTCCAGGCAATCACTCCCATACACTCACTCCGCACCACAATGCGGTGCCATGGATGTCAGGCAGCTAGCATTACACGTACTTGCACACACTCACTTCCAGCACAATAACGCTGTCCTCTGACATTTGGCAGGTGAGTAGTCAATGAGTCTTGGAACCAAACCTTCCTCCACCCTCCAACCAACTCCCACTCCCTAAGAGTTTGAGATATAGTAACCTTTACCAGGTACTAGGCCACTTTCAGCCAGTAATTGCACTGTTCCGAGGTCTGGGGGCAAAGGAGGGGTAAAGAAAAAGAAAATGACTCATCAGGCAACGGTCGACAAATGGAGTGCTGGCCACAACTCGGGAAGTTCACTTAGCATGGGGGGAGTGTTGCCTTGGGGTGCACGCTGTTCACGGTGACATTCAACAAAGCAAGACAGTCCAATCCACAAATAGTTACCAATTTCACACCTTCCAGGAATGAAGGCACCAAGTCTGGGGCACAATGACTTGTGCTGCCCCAGGTGTCCCGGTTTCACACGAAGAGTTACCAAGTCCATACCTCCTTGAAAGGAAGCACCAAACCATTCCAACCACACACGAAAAGTTGACAATTTCTCTCCCCTCCTGGTATGGGCACAAGGTTTGGTGCACAATGACCTGAGTCGCACCAGACAATTTAGCTCTCACAAGAAAACTTACCAATGCAGCACCAATCTGGAATGAGGCAGAACATCTGGGGCCAGATGTATGACCATTTCATTTTGTGAGTATCTAATTGCAATTCATTGCGAGTCACAATTAGAGACTGGCAAAATGAAATGTACGAATGTGTCTGAGACACATTTAGCGATTGCCAATGGGGTTGCAAATGACCTACCTAATTGATATTCATGAGGTAGGTTACAATTTACAACCACATTGGGAATGGCCGCACTCACAGGGATGGTGGTCTGCGGGGAACAGCAAACCACCATGTCTGTGACTGCTTTTGAAATATAGCAGTTTTTTGTAATGCTGCCTGTTTTCCTTAAAAGAAAACAGAGTGCATTAGAAACAAAAATTTTAAAAGTTTCCTTTTCATTTTTTTCAAAGCAAGCAGTGGTCCGTGGGACCACTGTCTGCTCTGAAAAACATGTTGGCACCTCGATTCACAAAGGGGAAGGGATCCCTTAGGGACCCCTTCACGTTTGCGAATGGATTACCAAGAACTTGAAGTTGGTGGTAACTGCAATTGTTTTGAGACTGCATTCACAATTGCAAAACAGTCATACAGGCCGTTGTGTCTCGCTATTTGGAAGGGATGCCCTCGGCATGCCCCTTTCAAATAGTGACTCACAGAACTATTTTGCGATTCCTAAATAGATTACCGAATTGCAAAATAGAATTGGTACATACAAAAATGCTATTTTCATGTTGCAAATGGTCTGATTTTCTGAATTGGGCCGTTTGTGACATGAAATAGCTATGTACATCTCCCCCTTGGTGTGCAATGACTTGAGTTACACCAGACACTTTCAAACACATGATTAATTCCAATCCCGTACCTCCCTGGAATGAGGCACAATGTCTGGTGAGCGATGACTTGAGCTGCACCAGGCAAAGCTGGTCACACACAGATGCAAGTTCAGCAGTGCCGCATGAAGTAGAATGCGGCACTTCTCGGGTATGCCCCCATCCCCAAGCATCACAGCCAGTGACACAGACACCGCACACAATGCGCATGCAGTTGGGTGTTGCTTGAGAGAAATGCGGCATGCTCAACAAGAGTGGACCACGCAGGGACCCACAACCGGTGAATCTGCTCACTTCCAACCAGACCATTATGTATGTTGTGGCCCCACGATGAAGACTCCACACCAGACAAATATGTTCTCCAGTCACAATTTCTCAGTTCTACACTCACACTGCTGCTACCGGTGGAAGCCAGCAATGATTTAGATTCATTGGAGGGCATCACTCTCCAAATGTTACAGATAGAAGGTGTAGGTCCCTGGCAGGAGTTCTTGGATGTCCCTGAGACCTCCACAAAGAACAGGGGGCAAGCCAACTAGTCCTTGGAGAGCACAATTCAGAGTGCCACACTTCAACAAGCAGTTTGCCCAGGCCAGCCACGATGAAGGATGATCGGTTCCTTACCAGGGCAGTTAATACTCCTCTGCACAACAGATTCCTCTGGCAGTATGCACCACTCCACCCCGTGTATCTCTAAGTGTGATACCCCTAGTTATACTGAAGTGTGCCTTTGAAGTTGGGGGTGGTTTAAACGATTGCCATTTGAGCCACAGATGTCTCCCCTAAATTTCAGTCCTGTCTGCCATGGGGATGTGGAATGCAGATCTTCGCAAGGGGCCATGGTCTGGCTCTGAGAGGCCAAGTGTGAAAACCCCTCCCTCCAGTCTATCCCGCCAGACCCTTAAATGGCTGAATTCTGTCATTCCAGTTGGCCATGTTTTATAGCTGTTGCAGGGAAATGCACAGATGTGTTTCCCCCTAGCCTCCAGAGGAATGAAGAGGAATAAAAAAGGCACACAAAAAGTGTTTTGGAACATAGAAATTCTCACTTTCTAGAAGTAGGATTGCTAAGAAATTACTGACAAAGCGATCTTTACCATTGGAAAGGGTTTGCCATTGTGAATCCAATGACAGAAAACATTATGAGGCTGCTCTACTGCAATCCATTTTTGAAGCTATCATTAATTGTAAACTTTTCCCCATATTATGCTATGGGCAAAGGAGCTAACCATTGTGCAAATGTGCACATGCTGGCAAGCTGGGCCAGACTCGATATGTATGAAGCCACCATTCTGTAAGTGTACACATAATGGTAAGCTATGCCAGGCTCAGTATATACATGAGAACACCAATGTGCAAGTGTACACATCCTTGGAGGCTCCACTTCCTAACATATGTAGGAAGGACGTGTACCTTTCACACTGTACTTACAGTGGGAAAGCATCCAGGGCCCTGTGGCTATTTAAACAGGATCATTTTAACCTGCTAGGTAGGGAAACCCACATGTGGATTCTCCCCTACCAGGGCTTGGGACACCCCTGTATACTTACCCTGCCTTCTATCTCTGCCCTCTGGGGGGTGCTCTAAGGTTAGCAGAAGGCCTACTCAGGGTCACCCTAAGCGCAGGTGCAGCTGTGCCTCCACAGGCCTGCACTATCAGGCCTTATGCATGTTGGTCAGGCTACTCTGGTGGGTGACCCTGGGCAAGTGGTGTACCTTTTTACAGGGCATTCCAATGACGTGAATGCCCCTTTTTGGCATGGGTAGGAAGGGTGTGTGCACTTTCCCACTGAAGTACATTGGGAAAGTGCCCAGAGTGCTAAGGCCACACAAGGAGAGTCATCAAAAAACTGGGAGCAAAAAGCAAAAAGGTTCAGGAAAATCCCCTAAGAAGAGCCATGTCTAATAGCTAGTGTCTGTAGATCAGATCCTACTGAACACATTCCACCAATTCATAGTCACCAACAATCGTGAAAGCCGACTACCGGTGGCTCTGGTTCCCTTTGAGTGGGGAGGTCTCTGGTTCTCTAAAAGTTCATGTGAGCCCTGCCATGCCTGTTAATTGTCTGTTGGGAAATGACCTGAAGCACACTACCTGGAAGGATGCAGATATTAGGTCTCAATTGGAGATAATGGGATTGCCTGAGTTGATCTGTATGACCACACAGTCCATGGCTGCCTAGGAAGGGAATCAAGGGCATCTGGAGCCTGTAAAAATTGCATAGATAGCTGCCTAGGAGGGGGGTGAAGGCTGCAGGAAATCTATCGCTGAAGTTCCCACTGTGAAGGTTGACGAGTTCCCTGATTAGGAGGATCATGAGCCAACTGGGGAGGACATTGCCACCCTAGGTGACCTACCTGAGCTTGCTAGCTGGCAGGTAGAGGCTAAGCCAGCCAGGGCTGAATTCTCCCAAGGTCAGAGAGAATGTCCCACTCTTAAGGGCTTGAGGTGAAAGGTCTCAACCGATGCAGCAGGTAAAGCCTCTGGGGATCACCTAATCTACTCTTGATACTGGGACATTCCCATGTGCTGGTGGTCCCCCAACGTACAAGGCCTTCCTATTGGGTTTGGTTTGCAACTTACACCTGGTAGGACATTTGGGTCAGGCCAAGACCTTCACCAGCCTTGTCTCCTATTTTTATTGGCCTCAGATGCAGACAAAGCACAAAGCTCGCTGACCCCACTATTCATCATTGGCACCCCCTTTGGAAGAGTGGGCCTCAACGTCATTGGACCCTTGCACGTCAAGACAGCCCTAGGGAATAGGTGTACCCTGGTCTTGATGAACCATGCCACCCACTACCAAGAAGCAATCCTTTTGAGGTCAGTCACTGCACCTGTGGTGGCTAGAGCTCTTATTTAATTTAATTTAATTTAATTGTTTCATCTTCATGCCTTACAATGTATAGCAGAGAAAACACAATGCATACAACAATAAAAACCTTATTACATAAAATCATTGTTCATTCATTAAAAACTTAAAACTTAAGAGCAGGGATCAGCTTCATCCAGACATACCTAATCCCTGTGGAGAACCCATATACACACGTACGAGTGGATAATTTACAGTTACAAACCCCCTTATATATCTGGGGGATGGAACATTTCCTGGCAATATCATCCTGTGCAAAAGGTCCTTAAGAGAATGAAACACAAGTGCTCCCAGTGATTAGTATTAGCAGCAGTGTTTTTAATATGTTATAATATTAGAAGTATTATATATTAAAAAGGTAATAAATATACCTCATTTATGTAACAGAGGACCATGTATCTTAAAGCAACAGCTATAACCCTATAGATCTTATGGATCGGATGGATCTGCTGGTCTGATCAGCCCTAGTTTGGTTGGTAACTCCCTCAACCGGGGCCAAGTGTCCCATATATATGAGGCTATCAAGTTGTGTTTGTTAATATTAGACGGTCTTGTGCAAACTGCTAGTGCAGTTTTAGTACAATTTGCTCCTTTAGGCTTGAAAATAGAGTGGAGTCACCTACGCCTTGCTACAACAAATTTCTTACAAAAAGGGTGAAATGGGCCACATTTTCTACCTCCCCAGGAGAAAAATCACAGTACTCAAATCCTGCCGACAGCCTACGCGTGCGTACCAGATAACCTCTTAGGGGCAGCTCACCCAGTCTAAATTTAATATAAGGAGACCGCTTCAATTCAGGGTACAACAGATCCAAGTAGTCTGGAGGGGCTTACTTGTAAACATTGGTAAAGTAATAGCTTGTGAGAAAATCAGGCCTAGTTTCCTGATACGTCCTCCTCTTGTTAAATTCCTGGTATCACTTTTTTACCTTACCCACAGTATCCTGTTTGACTGCGCCCAGATCCTCCCAGAGCGCTTTTAGCCGGAGGTTAGCTAGGGTATCTTTGACATGAGTACCACATGAGCGCCTCCTGGTCCACCACTCGCAGTGACCTCTTCAAGGGTTTCTAAGTACACTGCTGCCCTAGGATTGCGAACTAACCTCACGCAATATAGTATTGACCTTAAGGCTGCTAGCTCTGATATCGGCACCCAATTTAGCTCTGCAAAGAGGGCCTTCAGGGAAGTACCTGGCCCTAACCTCAGTAAGGGGCATATTTATACTCCGTTTGCGCTGGATTTGCGTCATTTTTTTTAACGCAAATTCGACGCAAAGCTAACTCCATATTTATACTCTGGCGTTAGACCCGTCTAGCGCCAAAGTCCATGGAGTTTGCGTCACTTTTTAGCGTGAACACCTCCTTTGCGTTAATGATATGCAAGGTAGGCGTTCCCGTCTAAAAAATTTACTCCGAGGCATGTGCGCCGTATTTACACTCCCGGGCAAAAATCACGCCCGGGAGTGGGCGGGTCAAAAAAAATGACGTCCAGCCGCTTTTGCGTCGTTTTTTAGCGCCTGGTCAGGGCAGGCGTTAAGGGACCTGTGGGCTCGGAAGGAGCCCAGAGGTGCCCTCCCATGCCCCCAGGGACACCCTCTTTCACCCTTGCCCACCCCAGGAGGATGCCTAAGGATGGAGGGACCCATCCCAGGGAACATAAGGTAAGTTCAGGTAAGTTATATTTTCTTTTTTTTTTTGTGGCATAGGGGGGCCTGATTTGTGCCCCCCTACATGCCACTATGCCCAATGACCATGCCCAGGGGACATAAGTCCCCTGGGCATGGCCATTGGGCAAGGGGGCATGACTCCTGTCTTTGCTAAGACAGGAGTCATTTCAATGGGGGTTGGGAGTCAAAAGAAATGGCGCAAATCGGGTTGAGTCGAAAATTTTGCCTCAGCCTGACTTGCCCCATTTTTTGGCGCCCAAGCTCCATTTTCCCCTACGCCGGTGCTGCCTGGTGTACGTCATTTATTTTCACACACACCAGGCAGCTCCGCCAGCTAACGCCGGCTAACGTCATTGAATAAATACGGCACCCGCATGGCGCTTCAGAATGGCGTTAGCCGGCGCAAATTTGTTTGACGCAAAACTGCGTTAGCGCAGTTTTGCGTCAAAAATATAAATATGGCCCTAAGTATCTCAAAAAGTTATTTTCGGCTATCTGTAGCACACTAATATCAGCTTCTCCCCAGAGTTCTACTCCAGAAAGTGCTGCAGCAACTGCTTTCTGGACATATATTTCCAGGATTATACTAATATTTCTTGCTCCAACTTTGTGCTTAAACTTCGGTTTTGCCCCTGCCGCTTGCTCAAGGTCTATGACTGCCTTTCTAACTTGGCAGACTCAGCTCAAATTCTCTGAAAACCGCAAGCCTAGATAATCAAAGTACTTAGTAACCTCAATTGGTGTGTGGTCGATGACTTGCTTCCGTCGAAGACTGGGGGAGGGTTGCAGGGTCATTGCCATGGTCTTCACACAATTAATAGTTAGTGATTTTTCCTCACAATATTTAACAAAATGGGTGAGTAGTCTATGGGCCGTGTTCTTAGGTCCGCGAAGAGTAGTATTCAAACCCTCCTACCAGCAACAATGGGAACGTCTAGCTGTTCCCCTAGATGTTAATCAGCTGCATCATTCAAGAAAAGGCGAAAGAGTAGGGGAGCCAGAACGCAGCCCTGCTGTACACATTTTTGTACCTGAAAGGGGTCTGTGCACTCCCCACCCATCCCATATCTCACTCGGCCCATATTATCTGCGTGCAGTGCCGCTATGGCTTTCACTAGGGGAGCATCAACCCCTAGGTCCATTAATGACTTCCACAATTTACCCCTATCTACTGACTCAAAAACGCTTTTCAAATCTATAAAGACCAAATACAGAGAGGACCTCCTGACTACTGTGACTTTATGTGAGATCATATAGAGGCTGATGATCTGATCAATAGTTCCCACCTGAGGCCGGAAGCCAGACTGTACCTCTGTTATCACACCCTGGGCATCAGCCCACCCCTGTAGGCACTTAAGTAAAACTTTTCCTAAAACCTTCCAGGCTCCATCTAGTAGGGAGTACAGCCGATAATTAGCAGGGCAGCCTCTGTCGCCCTTCTTATAAATTGGGATAATAATAGCAGAGCGCCAGGACTGCGGTACCGCAATACCATCAAGGGCAGCATTGAACACTTTGGTAAGTATTTTAGCCCAGAAGTAGGGTGCCTCATGATGGAGATCCACTGGGAGCATATCAGGGCCCGGGGCCAAACTCCTCTTCAATGCACCTAATGCTCTTATCACTTCTGGTATTAAAATTCCTATTTCCCTAGTGGTGGTGAAAAGGGTGCCTTGCCTCTGTCTAGAAGCAAAGGGCTCAACCACGTGAGTTCTATACAATGTACTAAAGTGGTGAACCCAGGCAGCTGGGTCTATGTGGGATTCAACGACACTCCCTGTCCCCTTCCCCACTCTAGCTACAAGTTCCCAGAATTTAGTGGTGTTGTGGTCGACTACACTTGCTCTAAGTTCAGCCCACATTGCATTTTGGTACAGCCATTTCTCAATTGCTAGTAAGTACTTATAGTCTCTTCTATATTGTTTAAATTTCACTTTGCTAGTCGAGCTGTCATGGCACTGTGTTACGGCAACTGAGACTTCTCTTTTTGCCTTTGCACACTCCTTGTCAAGCCAGCTGCCCTTTTCTAATAATAACATCTGGCTTAGTCCGTAATGTTTAGACCACAAGGCCCCCAGCTTCTTTGCCATTTGGTCATAAGCGGCCAGTATGAGAGGACTATCATTGACCGGGGCATCTACAATAGATTGTCCATAGTTGGCTATTATGGGTTCTTGCTATGGAAGCCCCTGTACTTCTCACCATCCCATCGTATTGTTCTTCTACAGTTGGACAGAATGATCTCCCTCCTGTGCAGCCCCGGGGCCCGTCCTGTTGTCATCTCTAGCCCCAGGGCGTCTCCCCTCATAACGAGGACAAGTGGATTGTGATCACTTTCGACTCTGCTAACCACCGCTATGTCTAGGTTAATTGACCATGCTTCCAAGTTAATGATAACATAATCAGTGATTGAGGAAGATTTGCCATTATTAACAGTTACGTTGGCAGCGCCATCCGACTTTAAAAACCCATTAACAAAACTGGGACCGTTGTTCAATAAAATGTCAGTAAAGGCCTCGGCTTTTTTTGTCGAATTAAAGCAACTCATAGCTGTCCCTGGGATCTCCATACTACGATATTCCAACAAGATCTCATAGCTGTTAATAGCGTCACAAACTGGTGAATTAAAGTCACCACAAACCAGCATCACACTCCTACCACCTACACAGCCCCGGGTAGCTTTACCATCCACCGTACTTCTTCTAACCTTTTCAATATATATGGAGCACTCTCTCCAGAGTGCCTGAACACCCGAAGACCACCCTGGCGAAATATATACGTTCAAGATATCAATTACCACCCCTATATTAAGACCTGACCTAAGTCTCAAACGCTGGATATAAGTAGAAGCCCTCAGGGGTGATGTATCAACTTGCTCTACTTTACACTCTGCTTGCATGACACCCATACTGAGATACCTCTCCAAGGGGAACCCTTCCCTGCCCAACCAGCCAATATATCAATACATAATCCTTCAACAGCCCACGTTTCTGGGAATCAAAAAATATCATGCAGACTGACATATTGTATCACATCATTGTCTTCCAGTTTGCTAGACAAACCTGCTATGTTCCAGGACAATAATTGAAAGCAGCCCCCTCCAAGTTATTGTAGGCAAACAAAGTTGGGGGGGCATACAGGAACAGTGGCTGGATAAAGAGAACGTTTCTTTGCTAGTCAAATAGTTCTTGCTCTAGGGGATGCTCCTGCGTCACCAGCAAGTACAGCCACTACCCATGACCAATTCTCACAGTTGGCCTCTTTTTCCATCACGTCATGGCATGAAATCTGGATTTGTCTGCTGTTTTTGTGGGTTGTAATAGTCAGTGGTTCTCGCACTCTACTACCCTCGGCTACAAAGCTCTTCTTATTTTGCCATGGTGCAAGACTGTGCCTATTAGGTCTGTCTTCCCTTAACATATCTGCGCTGCTCCTACACCCCTCGCACCCCTTGATTTTCTCTTGGTTGATGGTAGAACAGGGCAGCACATCAACCCCCATACTGTGGAAACAGTCCTCATGATTGAGGATTAATCTAGCTGTGAGCTGGAAATAGCCCCCTGTCTATGCTGTTTTTATCGCTGGAGAATGACCTAGAAATGGTGTAGCCCGCTTCCCCTTTTCTTTGGCACGTCCCCTATTCTTTTTCAAATTTGCCCCTATATCAACAGGGACTTCATTCTGGGATCCAAGGGCTCTCCTTTTACATTCCATGGTGCTAGCTGGTGGCTCCTTTGGTTCAGTGGTTGCATTTGTTTTGCTGGGACTCGCCTTGTGCTCGTCTGCAGGGAGGATACCCCTATCTGTTGCAGTGGGCCCAGCACCCTTTATGCGTACATGGACGCCTTCACCACTATGGATAGCTATACTTGTGTTAATCTGTAATATACTCCCAGTTTGAGCAGGGGTAGGATGTGCAGTTTGCATCTGCATAGTGCCCCTTGTAAGATTTGAAAAAGTAAACCGGTCTGTGGAGGTGCAGCCTGGTTTGCCCCAATTGTTCGCTCACCGGGACTAAGGCCTGTAGTGTCAAAGTTAGTAATGATTCAGTGTGCTCCGCACCCCCAGAGAAATTTCTCCAAAACTGCAAAGATCGAGCCTAGGACATTGTTAAATGCAGTCATAGCCTCAGAGATTATAAAACCTTGTGGGGCCTCAGCAGATGCAGGATTGTTCCTTGAGGACTGGCAAACAGAAATATGCTGGTAAATAGAGTCAGTCAGACAAAACCCTCCACTAGGGGAGGACCTGTTGATTACAGGTTGGGGGCCGGGCTTAGCCTCCACCGAGGCCTCAAGGCTATCTTCAGGAGCCGGAAAAACCTGGCATGGCCCGCAAGGTCCGGGCTTAGCTATTGGGCTACAGGGTACATCTAGCAGCGTATATCCAGAAACATCAGGGAGCTATTGTTAAGGTAGTCACTATTCCCCTTTTGGATACGATTACCCAGAACCCCTATGTCCCCCAATTCATTATTTGCTGTCAGATGTTTGCCACTATGTCGCCCGTGGTGTTAGAGTTCTAGCAGAGGTTCTTGACCCTCCCTAATCCGGTGCCCTCTAAATTCGCTCTCATCCTCAGGATCTCCAATGCACTTTGTTGCCCTTTCAATATATGGCAAGGCTTCTTATAAACTTGCTCGTCCACCAGCACTATCATTGATGACCCAGATGAGCCAATTTTAACACTCTCAGCAACTCTTTTCTCGCTGCCTCTCTCTAAGCGTCTGCCATAGGGTTCCCCACCAGCATCCTCTGTCCTCAGGGCTTCCAGAACTCGCTCCTGCTCCTGATTCTGAGCCAGAGCAGCATCCTGTCTCTTGAGCTTCAACTCTGACTCTGTTTGCTTGTTTGGCTGCTCTTTGATCTGCTCAATGATCTGCTGTAGGGAAGATATCTTGCCCACCTTTTCTCCCACCTTGTGGTAAAAGCTAGTTATCAACCTATTAGGAAGACCGGAATCAGCCTCACTAGGATCGCCAGCTAGCAGGGGTGAGGCAGAAGCTGAATCAGGTGCTTTAGGCATTGATCCACAAGGGAGGGCAGTAGTCTTATATTCCTTCCAGCCAGAACCCTTTGCTTTAGGTTGTGCCATGATTAGTCTACTATATACTCTCATTGAGCGCCTTGGTACTGTTTGCCTAGCAGTGGTGGTTCGTCTGTTTTTCAGTGTCATTTCCCTGTTACTTTCTAACCACTACTGGTGTCCAGTATCCAATGGCCAATTGGATTGTCAAGTACAGTCACAGACTAGTAATGGCATGGCCCAGCAGTGCAATCCGCTTGGTTGAGGTGGCAGGAGAGCACACGGAGTGGAGCAAACTGCACCAGAACCTAGTTTGGCCGCTTCGGCGCCTCTCCGGCTCAATCCAAGGGCCGTGGCTCTAATGCCTCAGCCATGCACACCACACCAAGCCGCACCAGCCACACCAGCCTGTCCTGGCCTACTGCACTGCCCGTCTCAGCTCTCTGCGTGTTGGCGCCTCAAGTCACAATGTCTCTTATAAATCCTTGTTGCACAGTCCTTGTAGGCAGTTACTCCTAAATCAGTTTCTGGAAATGTATTTCACAGACACCTTGCCACTGATTGCAAAGCAAATATATTTCTTGAAACATTTAGAAGCACACGCAAGTGCAATAAGTATTCTGTCTTTTTTTTTTTTTTTTTGCAAGTGCAACAAGTAAGAGAATAGAGCTCCTACTCGGATCTTTACCCATTTGGGATTCCAAAAGGAAGTAGTGCCTGGCAGAGGCACTAACTTCATGTCTGCGTCCCTGTGAGAGGAGTGTGGTGTGATCTACAAGTTATCCATACTCTATCAACCCCAAACCAATGGTCTTGAGGAGAGATTCAACAAGACTGTAAAAGGCATGATTATGGGTCTACCTGAACCCATGAGATGTAAGTGGGGCATCCTCTTGCCATGCCTTCTCTTCACCTACAGGAAGGTGCCTCAGAAAGGAGTAGGGTTCAATCCCTCTGAACTCCTTTATGGCTATCTTGTCAGGGGACCTCTGAGCCTTGTTACGGAGGGGTCGCAGAAATCTCCCAAGAATCCCCACCAGAATGTGGTCAGCTACATGCTGGTCCTCCACAACCAGATGCATAACTTCTGGAAAAAGGTGAAAAGCAATCGAGGCCAGCCAAGAATTAATGAAGCTCTGGTATGACCAGAAGGCCACTCTAGTGGAGTTTCGAACTAGCCAGAAAGTATGGGTCATGGAACCAGTAAAGCCACAGACTCTACATGACCACAGGACTGGCCATTATGAGATCATTAGGTACAAGGTGTCAACCATCTACCTGGTGGATCTCCAGACCCCAAGAATCCCTCTAAGGGTGCTCCATATGAACAGGCTTAAGCCTCTCTTCTAGAGGTCTGAGATGAGCATGCTCCCTGTGCACATGAGGAAGTGGAAGAGGAGAGTGAACCTCTTTCTGACCTCCTCTCTGCACAAGAACATGATCGGTCAGTGGAGGGTGTCAACCTCTCTAACAACCTGACCCCAGAGCAGCGGGGTGACTGTTACCAATCGCTGGGACAATTTGCCTCACTGTTTTCACTCACCCGTGGACTCATCCATCTCTGCATCTACAATATTGATACATGAGACAGTCCCCCCTGTAAATAACAACATTTACTGGTTGTCAGACACAATAAGGGCCAGAATCAAGGAGGAAGTGTCTAGGATGCTAGCCTTAGGTGTGATTGAGCCTCTAATAGTCCCTGGTCCAGCCCTGTGGTGTTGGTACCAAACGCTGTTGCACTGGGCACCACACCAAAACTCCAGTTATGCATGGACTACAGAGGACTCAACTCAGTCACCAGGACTGATGCACACCCATCCCTCGAGATGATGAGCTCATTGATAGGTTAGGCACTGCTAAATTCCTTATTACCTTTGATTTGATATCAAGGTGCTCACAGATCACCTTGACTGGGAGAGCTAAAGAAAGGTCAGTATTTGCAGCCCCAGAGGGCTATTTCCAGTTTTGGGTGATGCCCTTTGGATTGAAAAATGCCCCTGCTACTTTCCAAAAAATGGTTAATAGTGTCCTGAATGCTAAGGAGACATTTTGTGCCACCTACCTTAATGACATTGGTGTCTATAATTTGAGCTGGGAGGAACACATGCTTCAACTGCGCGCAGTGCTTTAGGTCCTGCAACAGGCAGGCCTGACCATCAAGGCCAGTAACTGTCAGTTTGGGAAGGGTTCCTTAGTGAACTCGAGGCATCTTGTAGGTGGGGGCAAGGTGCAGCCTCTTCAGGCAAAGATTGAAACAATCAGCCTGACAACCACCTAAAACCCAAACAGAATTGAAAGCCTTCCTAGGCCTCACAGGGGACTACAGAAGATTTATAAAAGGTTGTAGCACTATTGCTGCCCCTTAACTGAGCTGACTTTGAAGAAGCAGCCCAGATTCCTGATCTGGACAGAGATTTGTCAAAAAGCCTTTGACACCCTCAAAGAAGCCATGTGCCTAGCACCTATACTTAAGGCACTGCACCTCTCCAAACAATTCATCATGCAAACGGGCACTTGAGAGCATGGCATATGGGCAGTCTTAGCATAACTAAATGATCAGGGCCTAGAACAGCAAGTATCCTACATTAGTAGGACATTACTTCCACAGGAACAGAGATGGAGTACCATAGAAAGAGAAGCTTTTGCTTGGTCTAGCCACTGAGGAAGCTGAGACCATACCTGGGTGAAAACCCAAACTGTCAAGGTGGTCCCTCTCCCTACAAGAAATGGACTTTACTGTGGAACACCTTCCAGGGTCCGACCACACCAGTGCTGGTGGTCTTTCTAGGGCTTTCTGCCTTAGTGAAAATAACTCCCAATGGGCTTGGTAGCTCTCCCCACTTTCAGCTGGGGGGGGGGTCATGTGGTAGACCTAACACCCTTAGGGTAGTCTTCCCCCCAATTTATTTCCTGCCTCCCTCCATTTTCACACCTTGTTAGTGCTGGTTTTAGCACACTGTGCACTCCACCACTGCTAACCTGTGTTCAACTCCTTGTTCACCCTCCCCTAAATCATGGTAACATTGGCTAACACCAACTGGTATATTTAATTTACTTTTTAAGTCCCTAGTAAAGTTCACTACTTGTGCACACTGTCTGTAGATTGAATGCTACTAGTGTCCTTGCAGCATTCATTGTGCCACCCACTTCTTTAGCCCACCAACCATGGCTCAAGCCTGCCATTGTAGAGCCGTTGTGTGCAGTTTTTCAGCACCTTCAACTTAGCATTTAAAACCCATTGTCAGGCCTTAAACTTCCCTTTTAATATACATAGATAGGCCCTAGGTAACCCATACAGCAGGGTTCTGTGTAAGTAAAAGGTAGGACATGTATTTTTAAGTTTTGCGTGTCCTGGTAGTGAAACACTCCCAAATTTGTTTCTCACTCCTGTGAGGCCTAGCCCTTCTAACAGATCAACACTGGTAGTTCCCTATTACTCTTTTAAGTTGTAATTCCTGATTAAGTAGCTATATCGTGTTTTATAACATTGGAATGGTAATGTTAAATCATCTTTATGTCAAAAGCTATAATTAACATTACTGTTTTAGAAATGCCACTTTTAGAAAGTGGACATTTCTCTGCTCTTACAGCTCTGTGAGCCTTCAGCCTGTCTCCAATACACGTCCGGGAGGGTGACAGCTACACTTCTAGACAGCCAGAAACACAGGAAGATTAGGTTTGTCTGAGCACTCATCTGCATTCTGATGGCTCCTCCTGAGCAGGAAAGGAGGGGAGGCTGACATTTACACCTGAATAGGCAGTGCCTGTCCCCACACAAAGGGCTTATTATGCCCTACAGATAGTCCAGAGCCAGGGTTGGGAGGAAAGGACCTCCGTGCACTTCAACATCCCTTCTTTGAAGTTAACCCACTTCAAAGGACTAACTAGGTATATGTACTGGGTCTCTGACCCCACCAAATCAGTGCACTTCTGAACCTCTGAAGACTCTGTCACAAAAAAGGACAGCTGAGCTGCATAAAGGACTGCAACTCTGCTGGATCCCTGCCTTACTGGACTCTTGCCTTTCTGAGCTACCCTGCTGCCTGCTGTTTCCCTACCTGGGTGAGAAGGATTGGACCTGCATCACTAGAATCCAGAGTGACTCCAGGGCGCGCTGGCTTGCATCTTGTTTTCTGAAGTCTCAGGAACACAATAGACTTCCAACAATCCTGCTACAGCCTGTGGACTCCGCCACCTGTGAGTCATGTACTGCCAAGTGGGCCCATGGAGGTGGCTTTTTCTGCAAAGAACTATGCATCGACCTCACTATGCTGATCGGAACTGACGCATTCTCTTTGCTTTTGATGCTTCACTACCACATCACCACCTCTGTGAGCATTGAGGACACCCCATTGCCTTCGATGATAATACACAGCTGCTGTGAGAAACAGAGAACTGCATTGCTGACTGTGCCACTCATCATCCCCTCTGCGAGGCCCGAAATCAATGCATCACTTTCTTCCTCCAGAGCTACTCTGGCTTAACCGATTTCTTCAGTGTGGACCCAGAACCGATGCATCAACATTGTTGCACAGATCTGAACTGATGCATCTCAAGGACCAAGGTACTCTTGCTCAACAGGCCCTGCATGGGTCTTGATGCCAGCCTGCGCTCCATTGCAGTCTGCCTTCAGTTTTGTCTTTGGACCGGTCTAGCAAGACCAGATAGCCATGGTTGGCTCTTTCTGCTTCTAAGCACTGCTGTTTCATTTATTATTTCAAAAATCACATCTCAACCTCTAACTATTGGATTTTTGTCATTTTGGTCTTGTTTTGTTCTAAAAATATCAATTTTTTTGTAACCTAGTGTGCAGTGTTTTTATCGTTCTGCACTGTGTTACTACTTGAGTTTTGCACAAATACTTTAAACATTGCCTCTCAAGGGTGTCAAGCTACCAGAGGGTAAGCACAGGATAATTTAAGGTGTGTTGTGACTTACTCTGACAGGGATTGGGGTCCATACTTGGAAAGTGTGCATACCTCTGCCAACTAATACCCCATTTCTAACACTGTCCATTGAGGGAACACCTAACTAAGGAATATGAATGGGCCTGGAATGGGATCTGGTGGTATCAGACAAATTACTGTCTCATGTGTACTAATTCAGGTATGTGAATGTAATCCTATGTATACGCAAAACCAATGGTGATTGTAGAATTCTAGATACTTTGAAAATATATACAGGACTGTAAAATTCCTGTTAAGAACCTGAAGGAAAGAAACCACTGATGCGATCAGACATTTTGTGAAATATGCTCTGTCCTTAGATATTCATCTTTTAGTAGACAGACTGCTGTTGTGAAAAAAATGGGACTATTCAAAAGTTACTAGTGGTGCAAATGTTCAATATTTATTTTGGAAAGTTAACAATAATGTGAGAAAGTGCCTTAGTAGTATGGGGGGACAGTAGTCTAGCACAAATAGTAATGTTACTATTGTTGTTTTTGGTCCATCAAAGGTTTTAGCACTTTAAGCATGACATCAACCCCCAGTAGCAATGGCACAGAGCAGGGAGGTATAACTTAAGACAAGGTGCAAAGTATTCAAAGGTACCAAAAGAGTTAAAAAGTTGAAAATACTATGGAATAACAATCCTATTCCAATTCATGAAAATAGAGAATATTTTAATGAACATAATAACAAAAACCCTAAGAGTGGAACTGGTAATATTTTTTTAAGTTGTAAATAAAAATAGAGCAAAAATAAAAAATGCGCCAAACTTGGACAACTGGTCACACAAGAGCACAACAAGAATAAGGTATCTGGCTGACTGCAATCAATCTCTGTTCAGTTTCAGGTACTGGACATGTCCTGGTCAAAAGCTTACCTTCCTTTCTTACACACAGTTTGTGGACATCAACTGGTCATCAAGGGGAATATTGGCTCCAAAGGCAACAGGCTGAACCTGAAGAAGGGCTCGACTGTGATGGGTTAACAATGCAGTCATTGACAAAGGCAAGGTGGCTCACAGTGGTCAAGATTTATGTCATAAATGGTTTTAATCCTAATCTGTGATCAATTGGTATTGGTTCCAGTGAAGTCATTGGCAGTCAGTGTTCTACACTTCTCTGGAGAGCAAGATTCTCTCAGCTGAGCAAATCTGCAGAATGGAATGGCAAAGCATTTGACGTCATCGGTTGAGGCCTCACCGTCACTCCTGGTGAACAATATAGTGGGCGCTGCAGTTTGTTCAATCTCACCAGTGATGTACCCTCAGTAGACTGGCTGGACGGTAGATCCTGGTCGTACTACAGTTGTCTTGAAGAAATGTTACTGGAACGTTCCTAAGGCCCCACTCTTAGGGTTAGAGAGAAGGAGTATAGACTGACCCCAGCTCAATGAGTCCAACACATTGGGGACAGCATATGGGGTAGGGCCTTACAGAAGGTACCAGCAGGGTCCAGGACAGGTCCAGTTGAATCTTGGTAGCTGGGCTCTTTCTGAAATGTGGGCTTCTTGCAGCTTTTGTGTCTCTGCAGCTTTTCACTGCAGGTAGGCCGTCTGATCATTGAAGTTCCCTTCTTTACCCTGGGTATGAGTGGGAGCAGCCCCATTCCTTAGGGTTTTTCTCACAGGTCTCAATAGCAGGTGTAGTCCTTCTGCCTTCTACAGGTCCAATAGTGTTTTAAAATGGGTGCTCAAGCATTTTATATTTATGCCTGGCACTACCCTGTGAGTGGCATGACTTCTAACACCTCCCTAACCAATAAAGAAAAAGTTTCCATGGGCAGGCCTACCTTCATTTGCAGCATCTCTGTGTGCCCTACGGCGAACAATATCACAGTAAGGCTCTTTACCTAAACCAAGATGGCACAACTTGTCTTCCCTTGTGCAGAGCTCCTGTGCCCACCCTAGAGAATGTCAAGGGAAATTAGTACCCATCCTCTGTTTTCACTCAAAGCCAGTTCTGGTGGCAGCTCCCCTCACGCTGGGATTGGTGAAACCTGGCTAAAGGTACAAAAGAAGGTGTGCCCCAGGGGCTTGTTACATCTCCTATGACAGGGTAGGCCTCTTTGAAGATAATTACACCCCTGGGCACTGCCCAGATGATCACCCTGTCAGAGTACCTAAACACCTTCACACATCCAAGGCATTTTTCCCACCTTTGAGAGCAAGTTCACACCTAATCAAGGAACTATCCAACTCCTGGGTGACAGTTGGAGGAACATGCAAATGGGACATTTAGAGGCTCTAAGCGGATAGAAGGTGATTTGTGTACTGTTTAAAAAGCATTTAGTACAAATCTGACTTTACTAATGAATTGGGTTTCTAATAAGTATTTTTAAAAGTCCCAGAATTAACTTTTAGGCTGAATACTAGGTGGAGATAACTTTATTACCTTTAAGAATACATCCCCGTGCTTCCCATGGAACAGCTAACCCTGCTACAGTGAAAATCACTTTTAGGGCTGTCACTGTGGAGGCATGTTTTACATTAACATTGTACATGCCCTGCTTTTAAATACCATGCACCCTGCCTAATAGGACATTAAGGCTTACTAATATTTGAAAAAGGGCTTAGGTCTTTCAAATGTGGTTAATTCGGCAGGTCAATTTCATTGTCACTTTAACAGTGGGACTAAGTGTGAAGCAGTCTACTAGTGTGATTTCCCTACTAGAGAGATTTACCTTACCTGTGTAAACTTAGTGTCATGTACAAAGGGTACAAAGGTATTATAGGCTAAGGTAAATATGCCAATTAGGGGTATAGCTAATTCCAATTCATAGGTGTAGTGAGAGACTATGTGGAAGTAAAGAAACTATCAGTAAAATCTCATTTATTATTAAAAACTAAGGCAGGCATGGAACACTAGCTGCACACTGTCATAAACAACTATGAGCACTGGCTGTTGACTAAGTTCACAATGGACTGTATGCAATTTATATTATCCTTTCCAAAATGGTGGCCATTATTTGGTTTTACTAATTCCTGCCATGTTGATCAAGTTAATATCTAAAGATCGTTTGTTTTTCTGCATATTGAACAAAATGCCTTGCCAGGAATATCTTATCTCACTGAAGTCTAGAGATTGTTATAGTTGTAGACCTACTTTTTGAATTACAATTACTATTATGCTTATTGGTTTGCTACTCTGAGTGACTTTCAAAGATCTTTCAATGTGCAGCTGTTGAGCAGAGAGTTTTCTATCTGATTAATTAAGCAGATGCAAGAGTATATGGGTTTAACAAATGCATTACATTTATTTTTCATCAATTATTGTGTTTATTATAATTTTATTGTGTTTAATTTTCTGCTTTAATGGTTACTTTTGTTTTATGTTATTGTTTAAAATGAAAAAAGTCATTCAATTCAAAATTTAATTACAAAAAAACGTACCCACAATCCAACTCTTGATATTCTGATAACCGCGGTGAGGGTGTCTCTTCAGAAACCTCACAGTCATCACACAGTAGAATATGTGGTAGGCAGTTGACTTTGAGAATCTGCTATCTTTTTATGAGGAAAAGGCAAAAAGTGTAAAAAAAATGCCTTGCTGAAAGAAAACTTCTATGGACTGATGAAAAGCATTGGAATTCCTTTGGAGCAAAGAGTAAGGTCAACAAGTGGAAAAAACGAGGAAACAACTGAAGGAACACATCTCTGTTGTGTCACACATCTAACCAGAAAAAAGAAGACTATTACAAAAGAACAGGAAAAGGAAATTACATCAAACACCACATGTAGGAACTATAATTTATGAAGAAAAATTTTAAGCAACAAAGGAAGAGAAAATTGTGGTAGAAAAGGATAAGAGAAGAGAACAAAAACCTCAACAAGTCTCGCAGTGGCAGAGAACTATTGCTTACAAATTTCAATGATCTGCATTTTAAGTATCAAATTATGGGAATTCAATGATACTATTACTTTATGCATAATAAAAACCAATCCCCTCTGTTCAAGGCCAATGCTGTTCTCATTGGGGGTTGCTGTCTCATGGTAGGTTGGCAACATGGCCTGGACAAATGCCAGGCCCTGTTGCCAACCCCCCACTGAACATTAATTTTTGATTCCCTTTTAACTTTGTCCAGCTTGCAGGACCTCTTTGAAATTCCACTTGAACTTCTGACCAGCTCTTCTTCTAGATCTTCTTGCTGCTATCATCCCTTTGTGCCTGTTTTTCTTAGGGCTTGTTTTGTGCCTCGGGCCTCCTTGCTCTTATCTCTTTCTTTGTGTTCATGATATCTTCACTTACTGTGTCTTTTTCTCTTGTTACTCATTTTTGTACCTTTGTGCCATCCTTCTCTGCACTTTTGTTTTTGTGCTAGTATCACACATTGGTGCCTTTTTCCCTTGTTTCTAATTTTTATGTCTTTGTGCTTTTTTTACTTTCTCACTTGTATTTGTGCATTTATGCCATTTTCCCTTGTTTCTTATTTTTAATGCCTGTATTCCCCCAGCTTCTCACCTTCCACACCTCTCTACCACTTTCCCTCAGCCCTCCATCCCGTACCTTTTCCCAACTCCAACTGATCCTCTTACCTACTCTTCATGCTGTGTCTACTTACTGCCTCTTCTTCCTGGGCCTCTGAAGTACAGCCCACCATTTCCTTGCACTCCCCACAGGTCCTACCTAATGGCCGATGCTATGCATTCATAGTCACGAGAAATCCAAGCCCAACTGTAACTTGACTGTACCCAGCACCACAAATCCTTGTCCAATTCCCCCCACCCCAGTGATAATCCACAGCACTCCTTCAATCGCTGTACCTGGGACGCCTCTCCTCCAGATGCTGCCATGCCGCATTTCACACCATGTTAGTAGCCTGCACCTACTGGCAGTTCACCTGCAGGAGCCCACCCACATCGCCCACACAAATACTAACAATGTTCTTAACACACTCTTCCAAAACTCAAGCACTAACAATACCATCAGCACTCCCACATAACACAACATGCCACAGCAAACCCACACCCAACATTCCCTCATGCATGCTGCTCAACATATGATCCATCAACAAACAGCCAACTGAACTCAGGATCCTGCTGGGAAGCTATACACCTGGCCTCCTCTAACTGACGGAAACCTAGTTTGTTTCCAAATTGGTACCTGACAATCCCAGTGAGCTAAAATATGGCACAATAAGATTTCCTTACAAGCCAGGAGGAAGACTTACAATCATGTGCAAAGACTCCATCAAGTGTTAAAAGTGCACAGTGCTCTCCACCCCATTCATAGAACATTTGCACTTCCAGCTGCAAATCTCTGAAATCTTCACCTTTAATGGAATCCTCATCTATTGGCTACCTGGGTAGCGAGCCGCCCTTGCCAGCCACATCCCATTGTAGTGCAGACGCCTGGTAGGCTAACATGGGAAGGCTTTTAAAATTGATTAAGTCTGACATTTGATAGGAGTGAGCTAAAAATGTAATTCAAGGTATCAACTTATTAATTAGAACAAATCCAACAACATGTCAATGTTAGATTTAATATAGCTATTACAGAAAAAGAGTTTAGAGCTCTTTTCTTAAAGTTATCTAAAATCAGCCCTGTAGTAGCCTTTCCTGACTGGTCAGCCTTTGGCAGTCTGAGCCAAACTGTCTTAATGATGTGTGAAGTGGCCTGGGGTAAGACAAAGGAACCATCTGGTCGTTGGAGACCTGCAACAGCAGATGGCAGAGCAGGAAGGGGTCTGGGTCGCCACACTGGCCTTCAAAGGAGGAGAAGAGACTTGGAACAGAAACCAGACCTCTCCCATTTCCTGTACCACCAGCCAGATGGGAGCCCCTGTAATTAGATTAGGAGAGGGTCTGGAAGGGGGGTGCAGGGAAACGTTAGACACACCTGTGGGTGGGCTTAGCCAGACCTGAACCTCCAGGAGAGATTTTCACCATCTTGAATTTTTGAGAAGCACTGTGTGGTATTCTCTGTGCTTGCTTGGGTACGTGGGATTCTCTGTATTCCACGAGGATGTCAAGCCTGACATCAGTGTGGAATACAGGCGCGTCATGGTGAGAGAAGGAGCGAGGGAAGTGGCCGGAGCAGAGCTTTCTACGCCTCCTCCGTGTTTATGGCTGAGCCTTGTTACTTTGTAACCTAATAAACTATCCTTTTACTTCAACCTCGATTTCCATGGCCTCTCTTCACTGGCGACGAGGATGGGATGTGAAAGGCTCAACATAACCACTTTTCTTCGGGTATGCGGTGAGCGCTTTCATTGTCAAAGGAACGGACTCTTCCTATTGAGTGTGCGCTTCTAAGCCGGCTGCTACACGGTATGTTGTTTCGAGTATATTAGCGCTCTGGGTGACCCAATTATATCTTCACAGTTGACTGCTGTTTGCGATTCAACCCGGGCGATTATCCCTTCACGGTTGATCGCTTGTTTGGATTCGACCCAGGCGCGCTCTGGGCTTTACCTTCACAGTTGACTGCTTTATTGTGATTCAACCTGGGCGCGCATGCCTTGTTGTTTCATTTTATTCTAGACGCGTGTAGCGTTTCTGCATACCAGCACACATGCGCCCTGGATTCCTAACTGCTTGCTCCAGGAGCGTTTTATTTCCCAATGCTCGACTGTTCAGGATTGTGCCTCGGTGTTGCCTCAACACCCATTGACTTGAATTTGATTTCTGCTGAAAAAGGGAGAATAACAATATAAATGATTCGAGACTCTGGAAGCAGCTAAATAAGCCACCTTTGTTGCCTTCTCCCTGCCTGTTTGCTTACATTGTGCAGTGCTGGCCCCAACATTGCACTGTGTGGTATAAATAATTGTACTACTGTGCGCAGTTTCTCACTTGTTCTCTACGTGGATTATTCACCAGCTCTGTTACTAAGGACATCGCTGATGTGCACAGCCTAAAGATTCCCTGAGGTGCACAGCTTTCGGGTGTGCAGCTACAGCTCTTGTACTACTAACTCATTATTGACATTCTTATTGGTTTCGGCAGCACTCATACTATGTTGTGTATAGTACGAACCTCATTAGTTTGTGATTAGTGATACTACTTTTAATTCGTGTTTTAACACTTCGTGCATAGTATTTCCCCAGTATGCAGAATGTCCCAGCACCTCTGTTTTTCTTGTCATCTCCTGGGGAACCCCCCCATTAAATGGGGTAAGTGGAAAAAAGTATTTGAGCGGTATGCAAATGTTTGTGGGACCTCTTTGAGTGCTGAACGAAGAACTGCTCTGTTGCTTCACTGTCTGGGCTCGGAGAGTCAAGAGGTGTTTGATCACTTGCCAGAAATCCCTGACAGTAAGGCAATAGATCTCAATGAGCATGAAACTTGTATACGCAAGTTGGATATTCATTATCTTCCCAAGGTCAGCACAATTTTAGAACGTTACTATTTTGGGAAGCGCTTGCAAAGAGATGGTGAATGCATTGAGAATTATGTTACAGATCTTAGACGTCTTGCTTCATCCTGTAAATTTGGAACTCTTACTGATGAGAGAATTAGAGATCAGTTCATGTTGGGGTGTTACATTGAGATAATACATGAGGAGATATGGCTTAGAGATGATCCCCCTCTTGAAGAAGTGCTGGTTATTGCTAAGAAAATTGAACATTCATTGAAATGTGTAGATGCGATCAAGAATGATGTTCCTAGTCAGGTCTGTGCAGTTGCAAAAAATACTGGTACCTCTGTGGGTGTTAAACAAAAGAATAACAAGGGGCCTAATAAAGATAAAAAATGCTTCAGGTGTGACAAGTCGGGGCACTTTGCAAATGATAAGAGCTGTCCCGCTATTAATGCAATGTGTACTTATTGTAGAAGACGGGGTCACTTCTTCTCAGTCTGCAAATTGAGAAAATCTAAGCAATCCGTACATGAGATTAGTACCAAGGATAGTGAGGAGATATCCCCGGCCGGCTTCGATTGTGGGCAAATTGTCTTGCAGATTGAAACAAGTAATTATGTTGGTCCCCTTGATTTTATTCTGGTTGAAGGCAAAAGAACCAGAGTCTTATTTGATTCTGGTGCCAAGATCACGATTATCTCCAATGACTTCTTCAATCTTCATTTGAAAGACACGGTTGTGTTACTTGAACCTGATATTAAGCCATGCACCTATGGAGGTGAACTCATACCATTGCATGGATATTTCATAGGCTTAATTGAATATAAGGATCGTCACATCTGCGGTAAGATCTATGTTTCAAAGAAGGGTGATATTATTATCAGTTGGTGGCATCAAAAGGATTTAGGAATTATGGTGGTCATTACAACCCTGGCGGTCGGTGTTAAAGCGGCAGTAAAAACGGCAACAGGCCGGCGGTAAAAAAATTGGAATTATGACCGCTGCGGAAACCGCCAACATAGACAGCCACTTTAACACCCTGACCGCCACGGCGGTACAAACAAACACCACAGCGGTAACCGCCAACAGACAGGCGGAAGACAAGGTTCCGCCCACTGCATTACAACAGTCCAATCCGCCACCTTTTCCGGGGCGGATTCACCGCGAACAAAAACACGGCGGAAACAGGACTTGGAAGGGAAAACGCTCACCTCACGAGGAACCAGGACGCCATGGAACCTGAACTCCAGATACTCCCTGCCTTTGTCTTCCTTCTCCTCTACCAGGAACATCAAAGACGGCAGCGAAGACCACGGTGAGTACTGCACCTATGACACAGGGGAGGGGGGAGGGAAAAAAGAGTGACACACAAACGCAACACTCCCACCGCCACCCTCACCCACTACAAAACACACATAAGTACATGTTGATACATTACATTTACAACCCCCAACCCCCCCTGGAAGAATGCAAGGACAAAAGGAAATGAGTTGAACGTTTGTAATCTATTAAAATACAGTAATAAAAAAAATATATATATATTTACACTATAAACAAATATATACACCAAGAATACAAGTCCAAGGTATTCCACCATTAAAGTCCGTGGACCACTGGGCCCAAAATGCATGGGCAAGGCCCACACTCAATACCCGATCAAAATGGAGAGAACACTGCAGGGGCATCAGATAGAAATACAACAGGCACCTCAGGGGGAAGGGATAGGGGGGCACCTAAGCCGGATGAGTGCACTACGCCAGCTCCACGAGGGGGCTCCATGCCCATTGATGTATCCTGGGGAGTGCAAATCCACAGTCTCACAAGTCTTTGCAGTGGGTGGTTTGCCCACTGCTGCATCCTGGGGAGTGCAAAGCCACAGTTTCACAGGTCTTTACAGTGGGTGGGTTGCCCACTGCTGCATCCTGGGGAGTGCAAAGCCAGAGTCTCACAAGTCTTTACAGTGGGTGGGTTGCCCACTGCTGCATCCTGGGGAGTGCAAAGCCACAGTCTCACAAGTGGATAACAGTCTCCACTGGTTCTGGAAGGGGCTTGGTGCTCAGAGTGCTTCATCCTGCCAAGGACTGAGGTAGTGGATGTGAATCTCCACTGGTTCTGGAGGGGGCTTGGTGTCCAGAGTGCTTCATCCTGCCAAGGACTGAGGTAGTGGATGTGAATCTCCACTGATTCTGGAGGGGGCTTGGTGTCCAGAGTGCTTCATCCTGCCAAGGACTGAGGTAGTTGATGTGAATCTCCACTGGTTCTGGAGGGGGCTTGGTGCCCAGAGTGCTTCATCCTGACAAGTACTGAGGTAGTGGATTTGAATCTCCACTGGTTCTGGAGGGGGCTTGGTGCCCAGAGTGCTTCATCCTGCCAAGGACTGAGGTAGTGGATGTGAATCTCCACTGGTTCTGGAGGGGGCTTGGTGCCCAGAGTGCTTCATCCTGCCAAGTACTGAGGTTGTGGATTTGAATCTCCACTGGTTCTGGAGGGGGCTTGGTGCCCAGAGTGCTTCATCCTGCCAAGGACTGAGGTAGTGGATGTGAATCTCCACTGGTTCTGGAGGGGGCTTGGTGCCCAGAGTGCTTCATCCTGCCAAGTACTGAGGTAGTGGATTTGAATCTCCACTGGTTCTGGAGGGGGCTTGGTGCCCAGAGTGCTTAATCCTGCCAAGGACTGAGGTAGTGGATGTGAATCTCCACTGGTTCTGGAGGGGGCTCGTGCCCAGAGTGCTTCATCCTGCCAAGGACTGAGGTAGTGGATGTGAATATCCACTGGTTCTGGAGGGGGCTCATGCCCAGAGTGCTTCCTCCTGCCAAGGACTGAGGTAGTGGATGCCTTTCTCCACTGGTTCTGGAGGGAGCTTGGTGCCCAGAGTGCTTCATCCTGCCAAGGACTGAGGTAGTGGATGTGAATATCCACTGGTTCTGGAGGGGGTTCGTGCCCAGAGTGCTTCACCCTGCCAAGGACTGAGATAGTGGATGTGAATCTCGGGGCCCAGAGTGCTTCATCCTGCCAAGGACTGAGGTAGTGGATGTGAATCTCCACTGGTTCTGGAGGGGGCTTGGTGCCCAGTGTGCTTCATCCTCCCAAGTACTGAGGTAGTGGATTTGAATCTCCACTGGTTCTGGAGGGGGCTTGGTGCCCAGAGTGCTTCATCCTGCCAAGTACTGAGGTAGTGGATGTGAATCTCCACTGGTTCTGGAGGGGGCTTGGTGCCCAGAGTGCTTCATCCTGCCAAGTACTGAGGTAGTGGATTTGAATCTCCACTGGTTCTGGAGGGGGCTTGGTGCCCAGAGTGCTTCATCCTGCCAAGGACTGAGGTAGTGGATGTGAATCTCCACTGGTTCTGGAGGGGGCTCGTGCCCAGAGTGCTTCATCCTGCCAAGGACTGAGGTAGTGGATGCCTTTCTCCACTGGTTCTGGAGGGGGCTTGGTGCCCAGAGGGCTTCATCCTGCCAAGGACTGAGGTAGTGGATGTGAATATCCACTGGTTCTGGAGGGGGCTCATGCCCAGAGTGCTTCCTCCTGCCAAGGACTGAGGTAGTGGATGCCTTTCTCCACTGGTTCTGGAGGGGGCTTGGTGCCCAGAGTGCTTCATCCTGCCAAGAACTGAGGTAGTGGATGTGAATCTCCACTGGTTCTGGAGGGGGCTTGGTGCCCAGAGTGCTTCATCCTGCTTGTGGCGGCCTCAGTAGCATCGGAGCTTTTGGCGCTCAATGGCCTGCGGTGCTGGTAGCGGTGGTGTCCTTGGCAGCGGTGCTGATGGTGGCGGTGTCCTGTGAAGCGGTGCTGGTGGCGTCCTGTTCAGCGGTGATGGTGGCAGCGGTGTCCTGTTCAGCGGTGCTGGTAGCGGCGGTGTCCTTGGCAGCGGTGCTGGTGGCGGCAGTGTCCTGTTCAGCGGTGCGGGTGGCGGCGGTGTCCTGTTCAGCGGTGCTGGTGGCGGCGGGGTCCTTGGCAGCAGTGCTTGTGGTGGCGGTGTCCTTGGCAGCGGTGCTGGTGGCGGTGGTGTCTTTGGCAGCGGTGCTGGTAGCGGTCTTGTCCGGCGTACAGGTTTTCGGCGACTTGCCTGTTTTTCTGTACCCCTTCCCCACCTTGGATGATGGTGCAGCTGTCTTCCCACTCCCAACTGTACTCCTGGGAGAGGCTTTGGTGGTAGATGTTTTGCCTCTCTCCCGCCGGGCAGTGGCCAACTTTTTGTGCTTTTGAGGTGGGGGACTGTCCGTGGTCTGGCTCCTTGGCACACTGGCTGCCCTGCTGCCTGACGCACTCCAGAAGCCGGTCACTACTGTCACCACTGTTCCCTCAGATGTTGTGGCTGAGGTGCTGGGTTGGGACCTGGAAAGGCGGTCCCTAGGGGACTGAAGGGGTGGGGGAGGTGAGGGGAAGAGTTCAAGGTTGGACAGGAAAAGTTTTTTGGACACACTGGGATGGGTAGATGGAGGGGGTTGGGGAGTGGAGGAAGAGGTAGTGGTTGTAGGAGGTGTACGTTTGCTGACTTTGGGTGAAGGTGCATGGGCTGGAGGCTGTCTTGAGGTGGATGGCTGTTGGGTGGGTGTGTGGCTGCATTTGTGTACCTTGGGAGGTGGGCTCACAGACACTGGGAGACGACAAAGGGGATGTGTGAATGGTAGTGGGGGTGGTGAGTGCAAATGAGCGAGGTGTGGTGGTGGGTGTGCTGGTGATGGAGGTAGTGGCTGAAAATGTAGTGCATGCAAGTGTGAGTGGAGACGAGACTGGGACGGAGGAGGGAGACGAGGAGGAGGGGGACACAGTGGAGGCAGTGGATATTAGTATGTCTGCATGTGTGTGATGCTTGCGTGAGTGCCTGTGGGATGTGTGGTGCTTATGTTTGCCTGAGCTTCCCTTGTGTGTTGAGGTGTGTGCATGCTGGTCTGATGGTGTGCTTGGGATAGGCTGAGGTACAGGTGTTTGGGTCTGGGTGGAGGAAGTTGGAGGGGGGAGGCTGGACACAGGGGCAATGTCTGCTATCAGTGCTGAGGCCAGAGTATGAAAAGCTCGCTGTTGTGCTGCCTGACCAGAATGAATGACCTCCAGGTATGCATTCGTCTGTTGCAACTGCCTCTCTACACCCTGGATGGCATTCAAAATGGTAGACTGGCCAACAGTGAGGGACCTGAGGAGGACAATGGCCTCCTCACTGAGGGCAGCAGGGCTGACAGGGGCAGGGGCTGAGGTGCCTGGGGCGAAGGAGATGCCCATGCTCCTGGGTGAGCGGCCACGGGGCACACGCTGAGGGGCTGCTGGGAGGGCGGTGCTGGTAGGGGGGGTGGCGGCTGTATCTGTAGATGCGGGGGGCACAGAGGGGCCCATCACCGCAAGTGAGCTCCCATCAGAGGAGGAGTCGGTGTCACTGGTTTCAGCTCCTGTCCCCACCGTGGAGCTCCCCTCGCCCTCCGGCCCACTGGTGGCTTCTGACTCCGTTGTGTCACCTTCCAGGGACATGTGGGATGCAGCTCCCTCCTGCTCCAGTGCCACTGCTCCTCCGCCTGATGATGCTAATGCACACAAGAACAGGGAGACCACAAAAAGGGGGGAAGACAGAAGAAAGACATGTTCAGTGCATGCAATACCGCTACCGTTGGCGGACACTACAGACACAGAAGCCCCCTGCACTACACCGTGCACTTTGAGTTCCCTCATTAATCACAAGGCCTATGCCCGATTGCTGCACACATGGAAGTCACAGGAGCCTGACTAGGTGTAGTTGCCTCTGAACACAGGGGATCCCACAGCCCATCTCCCCACCCAGACACCTACAAGGCGCGCTGAATCAGCAGAATGAGAGTGTACTCACCCCCTTGTGGCTGCTGTGATGCCCTTAAGTGCCCATCCAACTCCAGATACGCCACCGCCAGGATCCGGAACATCAGGGGGGTAATAGTGCAACGGGCACCCCTCCCACCTTCGGAGGGCATCCCCAGCTGGGCCTCCACCGTGTTCTTGCTACAGCGGCAAATGTCCTCCCATCTTTTATGGCAGTGGGTGCTCCGCCTGTGGTGGGCCCCCAGGGTCCGGACTTCCTTGGCGATGACACGCCAAATATCCTTCTTCTGGTGGGCGCTGACCTAAAGGAATAGTACAGGGGAATAGGAGAAGATATAACCGTCCGCACCGTCACAGTCATTGGCCCGCATCCCTACCCTTGCCATGACCCACATGCACTCACCGTTGTTTCATGCACACCTCATTCCCCCCCCATCTTTCATCCACACCACTCCACACAGGCATTGCCCATTCGGCATGCTCACAGTGTAGTTACCTGTTTGTCTGGAGGACCGTAGAGTAGCGTGTACTGGGGGAGGACCCCATCCACTAGCTTCTCCAACTCCTCCGTGCTGAAGGCAGGGGCCCTTTCCCCAGACACATGAGCCATTGTCTCTTCCAGACTGAGGTCACAGCAGCACTTGCAGTGTAGGCCCTCTCCTGTCGAAGATCAGGTATCAAGTGAGTGAAAATACAGAAAATGGCGGTCATGTCCGCGACGGTGCGTACCGTCACCGCCGGCGTACATCCTCATTGGCTCCTGGAACCCATAGGGTCCAATGTTAACCAATGCAGGATTGTGCCGCGGTCTTCAACCGCCTACCGCGACGGTGTACAACTCATGCGCAGTTACATCATATCCCCTTGACCCACCTTCCAGGTCAGGCAGCCGCCATTTCAGGGGGCCACATGGTATTAATTTTGACTGCGTCACACATATCTAGGCCTTGCATAAACACTAATACAGGCATGTATTGATTTACAAAAAATTATGGAATAAAGTTGTGTTTACGTACCTCAGTGTTCGTTGACTCTCTGCTCGCTGTTCTCCTCCATAGAGCACGTCCGCTGGGGCAGGCGAGGAGATGGCGGCATCATCCGGTGTACAGACCGCTGGTGGACCTGTCGACAATGGAGGAGCGACATGTAATTGTCACACACAGACTTGATCGTACCACAATCCCGGAACTGAGTGCCCAGTTGGAGCCAGACCTGATGTCAGCTATCCGCCATCCCACAGGAATCCCCCCTCTAGTGCAGATCCTGTCAGTACTCCATTTCCTGGCAAGTGGTTTTTTTCAAACAACAGTGGTCATTGCATCAGGGATGTCCCAGCCTATGTTCTCCAACATGTTGTCCAGAGTGTTGTCTGCCCTGCTGAAACACATGCGCAGCTACATCGTGTTCCCTCAGGTGGAGGATTTGCCTACAGTGAAAGGTGACTTCTATGGCCTGGGACATATCCCCAACATCATAGTTGCCATTGATGGGACACATGTGGCATTGGTCCCCCCCGCAGGACTGAACAGGTGTACAGAAACCGGAAGAGTTACCATTCAATGAATGTGCAGATCGTGTGTTTGACAGACCAGTACATCTCCCATGTGAACGCCAAGTTTCCTGGCTCAGTGCATGACGCTTACATTCTGCGGAATAGCAGCATCCCTTTTGTGATGGGGCAACTCCAGAGGCACCATGTGTGGCTATTAGGTGAGGACATGGACCCAATACAGTGTGACTAGGTGTCTGGGTCTGGGGATGTCCCTAAGAGTTAGTGTGTGTCTAACAGTTGTCCCTCGACATTTGCAGATGACTCTGGCTACCCCAACCTGTCATGGCTACTGACCCCAGTGAGGAATCCCAGGACAAGGGCAGAGGAACGCTACAATGAGGCCCATGGGTGATGTAGGAGGATTATAGAAAGGACCTTCGGCCTCTTGATGGCCAGGTTCAGGTGCCTCCATATGACAGGTGGTTCCCTATTCTACTCACCAAAGAAGGTGTGGCAGATCATCGTGGCCTGCTGTATGCTTCACTACTTGGCTTTGCAACGACAGGTGCCTTTTCTGCAGGAGGATGGTCCAGATGGAGGTGTTGTGGCAGCTGTAGAGCCTGTGGACAGTGAAGACGAGGAAGCAGAAGAAGAGGACATAGACAACAGGGACACGGTGATTCATCAATACTTCCAGTGAGACACAGGTAAGAAGACAACACTGCCTGCTACATCTGATTTAATTCTTCTACCTCTCATCTGTCTGTCACTTTCACCCAGTGTATGGACCCTGATGTGTCACTTTCCCTTTCAGTTTCACAAATGTGGGTCCCACTGTGTGACATCTGCTTTGTTTCCGCATGGACTAGAGCTGTGTGACATAGGTATGTTGACAATACATTGGATATAGCATTTTTCCACAGTTATTGCAAATACACATTTTCGAAAGCACAGACAGACTCTAGATTGTTTTGTGATTTAAGGGTGTTTTTTAAAGTGCAAAATAGTGGAGGGGGTTGTAAATTTGTCAGGGGTGATGGTGGAGATGGAGCAGAGTCCAGTCTATTAGTCTCACAGGTGCATTGTCCAAAGGGGCATAGGAAGTGGAGCTAGGGTAGTTTGAGTATGGACAGAGTGACAAAGTGGGACAGAACAATGACATTCAGGGTGGTCTCATTTGTTGGCGGGGTCTTGGCATTGTTCTCTGTCTTTGTCCTGGATCTCAGGGACCGCTTGCGGGGTGGTTCTCCATCTGCAGGGGGTGGGATGCTGGTGTCGTGGTCCTGTGGCGGTGCCTCCTGTCCACTAGCGCCGGCGGAGGTGGAGGGCAGTTCATCATCCAGGCTAGTGTCATGGGCCCCTTGTTGTGCCACAGTGTCCCTCCTGGTGTTGACAAGTTCCTTCAGCACCCCTACAATGGTGCCCAGGGTGGTGTTGATGGATTTGAGTTCCTCCCTGAACCCCAAATACAGTTCCTCCTGCAGCCGCTGGGTCTCCTGAAACTTGGCCAGTACCATTGCCATCGTCTCCTGGGAATGGTGGTTGGCTCCCATGATGTTGGAGAGGGCCTCGTGGAGAGTGGGTTCCCTGGGCCTGTCCTCCCCCTGTCGCACAGCAGCCCCTCCCAGTTCCCCTGTGTTCCTGGGCCTCTGTTCTCTGAACTGTGTGCCCACTACCACTGCCCCCAGGTCACTGGTGTTGTTGGGGTGGTGGGTTAGCCTGGGTTCCCTGTAGTGGTGGACACACTGCTGCTTGATGTGTCCTGGTGACAGAGGTATGGGCCTGCTGGGTGGGTGCTGTGCTGGTGTTTCCAGAGGGGGGAAGCTCTGTAGTGGCCTGTGCCAGTGTGAGGGGAACCGACTGTCCCGAGGTCACAGATGGGCCGGGCTGGTCATCTAGATCCAGTTGGACAGAGCTGCTGTCATCACTGTGGGCCTCTTCTGTGGGTGGAGCGGACATGTCTGGACCCTCCTGTCAGGTGACGTTGGGTAGGGGTCCTGCAGGGGCGTAAAGGCATGATTATTGCATCTGTATGTGCCATGGTGTGCAATGGGTGGGTGACCCTGTACCCCAGTGCTTGCATACTTGTGTGGGACCTTGTGTGATAATGGTTTAGGGGAGTGTATGGGTATGTGCAGTGGCCATGCCTTGGTGATGGGTGTCCATGCTTTGGTGTTGCATGCAGGGCTTGGGCCTGGGATGTGTGGTTTGTGATAGTGGGACATGTGTGAGGCGTGAGAGTGATGGGGTGAGGGTGGGGGTATGTGATAGCATGCAGGTAGGGTGGGGGATGAAGTAGTTAAGATTTGACTTACCAGAGTCCATTCCTCCAGCTGCTCCTGCGAGGCCCTCAGGATGCAGTATAGCCAAGACTTGCTCCTTCCATGTTGTTAGTTCTGGGGGAGAAGGTGGGGGTCGGCGCCAGTCCTCTGAACTGCAATCTGGTGTCTTGAGACCACGGAACGCACCTTCCCCCATAGGTCGTTCCACCTCTTCCTGATGTCATCCCGTGTTCTTGGGTGCTGTCCCACTGTGTTGACCCCGTCCACGATTCTGCGCCATAGCTCCATCTTCCTAGCTATGGTGGTGTGCTGCACCTGTGATCCGAATAGCTGTGGCTCTACCCGGATGATTTCCTCCACCATGACCCTGAGCTCCTCCTCAGAAAACCTGGGGTGTCTTTGCGGTTCCATGGGGTGGTGTGGGTGATGTGTGGGGTGGTGTGTGTTGTGATGTGTGGGATGATATTTAGGAGTGTGTTGTGTGAGGTGCGTGGATGTTGTGTGAGTGATGGTGTTGAGTGCCTGTGAATGCTAGTGTTGTTTCTGGTGGTGTCTCTCTCTGGCCTTCTGTCGCAATATTTGTCGTAGGGGTTTGTGGGTGATGTGGGTGTGTGTTTTATATTGTATTGAGTGTGTGGGAGTGGTGTGTGTATGTGTATCAGGTGTGTATTTCGATTTGTCCAATGTGGTTGTGTTTTGTAAGAGTGTGTGTATTTTGAGCGCGGCGGTGTGTACCGCCAATGGAATACCGTGGTTGAAAGACTGCCACATGGATTCATGGGTCGTGATAGTGTGGGCGTATTCCTGTTGGCGTGACGGTGGAGATTTTGGTATCGCCAGTTTATCACTGACCTTTTGTGTGGCGGACTTGTGTGGGTGTCTAAATTTTGGCGGATTTCGAGCTGTGGGTCATAATAGCTGTGGCGGAATTCCGCAGCCGCGGCGGTGTGTTGGCGGTCTTCTGCACGGCAGTAAGCGGCATTTACTGCCAATGTTGTAATGACCCCCCATGTTAGATCCCACTTTGTATAATCTCTTTGTGTTGAAAGACACAACCCCTGTCAATACGGTGGCACAGCGTGCAGATTTGGAGTTACAACAAGCCGTGCGTTTTGAGTTTCCTAATCTATTCAAGAGTGAATTAGGTTGTTTAAAGGGATATAAGCATAAAATAAAAATTTGTCCAGGCTCTATGCCAGTTTGTAGCAAGGTAAGAAGTGTTCCGGTAAATTTACGACAGGAAGTGCAGACTGAACTGAACAAACTCAAGAATCAGGGTATCATTGAGGAGGTGGAAGGTACTACTTGGTTGGCCCCTGTGGTCACTGCTAGAAAGTCTAATGGGGCTCTCAGATTATGCGTTGACCAGCTAAATAAGTGCGTGTGGTTGACAAGTACCCCCTACCCAACATCTCACAGTTGCTCATGATGCTGGGTGATGCCAAGGTGTTTAGCACCATCGACCTAGCATTTGCCTATTATCAGATCCAACTGGATAAGGAATCTATGGATCTTACTGCCTTCATCACCCCCTTTGGCACATTTAGATACACCCGCCTCCCTTTTGGGCTAGTTTCAGCTGCCTCAGTTTTTCAAAGAGTCATGGAAAGAATTCTGACAACCTTAGAAGGGGTCTGCGCATACCAAGATGATATTTTGGTGCAAGGCAGGAACAGGAGCGAACATGATGCAAGAGCCCAGCAGGTTTTGAGGAGGTTGTGTGATCACAATTTAACTGTTAAATTTGAGAAGTGTAAATTTGGCATGGAAACCATTGATTATCTTGGCCACACCATTACAGGTGATGGGGTCATGCCCAAGGCTGGTTTGGTTGGGACAGTTCAAAACATGGTTCCACCCACCTCTAAAGAGGAACTTATGCGTTTTCTGTGGATGGTGGAATACTATCATAAATTTGTCAAGAACTTCGCCGAGGCTACTTATGATATGAGATGTTTGTTGCAGAAAGGTAGAAACTTTGTGTGGGGCACAGAGTGTGAAAGGGAATTTGAATTGATCAAGAACAAGTTGGCTTTAGCCCCTAAACTTAAGAACTTTGATCCAAAGAAGAAGTCAATGATTACCACTGACGCCAGCCTCAAAGGCCTTGGGGCAGTCTTACAGCAAGATGGGAGTGGTCAAGATAACACCATCATGTTTCTCTCTAGAAGTCTTAAAGGTGCTGAATCTAAGTATTTGGTAATAGAAAGAGAAGCCCTCGCAGTACATTGGGCCGTTAAGAAACTTAAAACATTTCTGTGGGGCACAAAATTCATAATTAAGACTGATCACAAACTGTTGTGTGAGGTTTTTAATTAGAAAGGCATTGATTCCATATCTTCTAGGATTTCCAGATGGGTGATTGACTTGCAGGAGTATAACTTTGAAGTAAAATACATCCCTGGTGTGGAGAACATAATTGCTGATACTTTGTCCGGTTAGTGGATGAGGGCAAGGTTAATCACACCGACACTGAGATTTTAGAGGATCACATGATTGACGTGTGTGAACTTGATTATGAAACTATTTCAAAAGATAGATGGCTGGAAGAGGTCAGAGGTGATGTTACCCTACAAAAGGTCATTGACCTAATAAGTCACGGTTGGTCGTACAAGAGCCAGTGAGGAGATCTGTGCAAGGACTTTTGGATGGTCAGGAATCAACTAGCCTCTAGGGAGGGTTTACTCCTTCTGGGTACAAGGCTAATTCCTCCGGTTAAACTAAGGTTGGACCTGCTCAATATGGCCCATGAAGGTCACTTGGGTATCTCTAAGGCAAAAGAGAGGTTATGAGCTAGCTATTGGTAGCAAGGTATGGATGCGCAAATTGAACACCTGACATGTAATGTGCCATGAGTGAAAAGAGCAGGAAACCTAAGGTCCAACCGATGAGATCGCCCAGACAAACCATGGAAATACATTGCTTTAGATGTGCTAGGGCCCATATATAATGGTGGGCAAGAAAACAATGGCATTGTTGTATTAGATATGTTTTCACGTTGGCCTGAAATTTGCATCACAAGAGGTATTGCAACTGGACATGTTGTAAAGTTTTTGAAAGATCTGTTAATGAGGGAGGGCATTACTGAGGCATTGCTTACCGATAATGGGGTGCAGCTAATTTCCAAAGAAATTAAGTCGTTTCTTGCTGAATGTGACATAAGGCACAAAAAGTGTGCCCTGTATCATCCAGAATCAAATGGAATGATTGAGAGATTCAACAGAGTGCTAAAGGAAACAATTTCCTTGGCGAAAGGTGACTGTAGAAATTGGCAGGAGGAGATAATCAAGAGAGTTAGTGTATACAGATTCACGCCTCATTCCACCACAGGTTTTTCACCTTTTGAGTTATTTAGGGGTAGACATCCCAATACTATACTTGAACCATCGTGGGTTAATGTGTTTTTGGGGAATGACAATCGAACTGTTGATGACAATGTCAATAAGGAAACAGAAAATGTCAAAGCGAACAGTCACAAGACTTATTTTGATCACAAATATTCTGTTAAAGTGACCAAGGTAAATGTGGGTGATTGGGTCATGATAAAACGTCCAGGTTTTCAGTCTGGTGGCAACAAGTTAACTAAACCAATGAAAGTCGTTAAAATATTCAACAATGCCATCAGGACGGATACTCATCGTGTATGGAATCTTAACCGTGTGGTCCTATACAAGGGGAAGGAGTTACGAGATGCAGAAGAGAATGACAACCCACGAAAGAAAGAAGATAACATTCCCACTGGTGGGTCTTTAAGAAGATCTGATAGGAAAACACAGAGCCCTGCTTATTTAAAAGACTATATGTAACTTGTGTTCTAAATTTCTTGAAGCTTCTTGGGCCTTGTCCAAGGTGTCACTGTTTTTTTTTTTCATTATCATTATGTAAATATCTTGTCTTGGTATATAAAGTTGGGGGGTGGTATTCTCTGTGCTTGCTTGGGTACGTGGGATTCTCTGTATTCCACGAGGATGTCAAGCCTGACATCAGTGAGGAATACAGGCGCGTCATGGTGAGAGAAGGAGTGAGGGAAGTGGCCGGAGCGGAGCTCTCTACGCTTCCTCCGTGTTTATGGCTGAGCCTTGTTACTTTGTAACCTAATAAACTATCCTTTTACTTCAACCTCGATTTCCCTGGCCTCTCTTCACAGTGCTTTCTGAGAATGAAAAATACCACACTGCCAGCTGAGCTAGAGGTCAAAATCCACAGCCAGTACTTTGCGAAAAACACATCTGTTTTCACTGGAAAAATGTCTTGTGTCCTCGTTGTATTTTGTGGCATTTCCTATTGCAAGCACTAGGCTTACCCACACAAGTGAGGTACTGTTTTATTTGGAAGACGTTTAGGATTTCTGGGTGGAGGGAGTTTGAGGCTCCCCTCAGATTCCAGAACTTTGCAGCATTGAAATTGAGGAAAAACTTTTTTTTTTTTGCCCAATTTGGAGGTTTGCAAAGGATTCGGGACTACAGATCCCAGTGAGAGCTGCACAAATCACCCCAGGTTGGATTTCCCTAGGTGTTTACTTTCCAAAGATGTACAGGTTTGTTAGGTTTTCCTAGGTGCAGTTGAGTAGAGGCGAAAGTCCACAGCTAGATGCTATGCAAAAAACAGATTTGTTTCCATTGGAAAAATGTGATGTGTTCATGTTGTGTTTTGGGGTATTTCCTGTTGTGGGCACTAGGCCTACCCACATAAGTGAGGCACCATTTGTATCTGTAGATTTGTGGAAATGCTGGGTGAAAGGAAGTGTGTGTCTCCCCTCAGATTCCAGAACTTTGCTGCACCAAAATGTGAGGAAAGAGTGGGGCATATTTATACTCTGTTTGCGCCGGAATTGCGTCGTTTTTTTTACGCAAATCCGACGCAAAGCTAACTCCATATTTATACTTTGGCGTTAGACCCGTCTAGCGCCAAAGATCTTGGAGTTTGCGTCATTTTTTAGCGTGGACACCTACCTTGCGTTAATGATATGCAAGGTAGGCGTTCCCGTCTAAAAAATGACTCCAAGGCATGTGCGCCTTATTTAAACTCCCGTGCAAAAATGGCGCACGGGAGTGGGCGGGTAAAAAAAAATGACGTCCTGCCGCTTTTGCGTCATTTCTTAACGCCTGGTCAGGGCAGGCGTTAAGGGACCTGTGGGCTCGGAAGGAGCCCAGAGGTGCCCTCCCATGCCCCCAGGGACACCCCCTGCCACCCTTGCCCACCCCAGGAGGACGCCCAAGGATGGAGTGTCCCATCCCAGGGACCTTAAGGTAAGTTCAGGTAAGTATTTCTTTTTAATTTTTATTGTGGCATAGGGGGGCCTGATTTGTGCCCCCCTACATGCCACTATGCCCAATGACCATGCCCAGGGGACATAAGTCCCCTGGGCATGGCCATTGGGCAAGGGGGCCTGACTCCTGTCTTTGCTAAGACAGGAGTCATGTCAATGGAGGGTGGGAGTCAAAAAAAATTGCGCTAATCGGGTTGAGGCAGATTTTTTGCCTCAGACAGACTTGCCCCATTTTTTGACACCCAAGCTCCATTTTCCCCTACGCCAGCGCTGCCAGGTGTGGGTCATTTTTTTTGACGCACATCAGTCAGCTCCGCCGGCTAATGTCATTCCATAAAGAAGGCGCCCGCATGGCGCTTTGGAATGGCGTTAGCCGGCGTTAACATTTTTGACGCACAACTGCGTTGGCGCAGTTGTGCGTCAAAAAGTATAAATCTGGCCCAGTGTGTTTTTGAGGTATGCAAAGATTCTGGGTAACAGAATCCAATGAGAGCCTCAAAAGTCACCCTATAATAGATTCTCCAAAGTGTGTACTTTCCAAAAATGGACAGGTTTAGCAGATTTCCTGAGGATGAGCAAGAGGCCAAAATCCACAGCTAGGCACTTTGCAAAAAACACATCCCATTTCATTGGAAAAATGTGATGTTTCCATCTTGTGTTTTGTTCCTGACGCGGGTTACTACGCCTACCCACACAAGTGAGGTACCTTTTTTGTCAGGAGACATGGTGGAACACAGAATAGAAGAACAAGAGTTAGTGCCAAGTGTCTTTTACAACATTTTTGGCTTCCAAATGTAAGACAGTGTGTAAGAAAGAAGTTATTTTGAGAAATGCCCTGCATTTCATATGCTAGTATGAGGACCTTCAAATTCAGAGATGTGCAAATAACCACTGCCTAAACTCCTTATTGTGTGCCCATTTTGGAAATATATAGATTTCCTTGATACATATGTTGCACTCTTTATAATTTACCAAATTCATTTTTGTATACCTGGTACACAATTTAAACCCATTGCAAGTTGCAGCTCATTTATTGGCTTTGGGTACCTTGGTTTCTTGATAAGCGACAAAAACTATAGCCCATATTTATACTTTATGACTCAAACCTGTATTAGAGCAGGTTTGCGTAAAAAAGTTTAGCGCCATTCCAGGATGCCAGCCAGGCGCCATATTTAAGGAATGGCGCAAGTCGGCGCTAAGGCTCAGTTAGCGTCAAAATACCTGATGCTAACTGGGTAGAGGAGGAGTAGGGAAGACTGGAGGTTGTGTGGGAGAGAATGGCGCTAGTCAGGTTAGAGTAAGAAAAATGACTCTAACTTTACTAGCGTCATTTTTTTGCTGCACAGCCCCCATGGACATGCCCTCCCAGCCCAATGGCCATGCCCAGGGGACATATGTCCCCTGGGCATGGTCATTGGGCACAGTACCATATAGGGGGCCCAAGTTAAGCCCCCCTACATGGCACTCTGAACATTTTTATTTTTAAACTCACCTGGACTTACCTGGGATGGTTCCCCCCATCCTTAGGTGTCCTCTAGGTGTGGGTGGGGTTGGGTGGGGGTGTCCCTGGGGGCAGGGAAGGGTACCTATGGGCTGTTTCCATGATCTCTGACCATGGACAAAGGCCGACAGGTCCACTAACACCTGCCCTGACCCAGACATTAAATAATGGCACCAAGGAGGCTTTCTCCATTATTTAGGGCCCTCCTCCTCCCGTGCGTGATTTGTGCATGGAAGGATACATAAGGCGCTAGGGCTTTCGAGTCATTGTTTGCCTGGGATTGTCTACCTCACATCTCATTGATGGAAGGTAGTTTTCTGCAGGCAAAAATGACTTTAACTCCAATATTTTGGCACTAGACATGTCTAGCGCCAAATTATAAATATGGAGGTAACTTTGCGCCAGATTTGCGTAAAACAAAATTACGCAAATCCGGCGCAAACAGAGTATAAATATGCCCCATATATCCCCAAAACCAGAAGTGCCCAGCAGATGTAATGGTATATTGCTTTTAAAAATCTACCATAGCTGGAAAAAGTTACAGAAGAAAATTTAGACAAAAATGGCTGTTCTCAGCTCAATCACTATTTTTTTCAATTTCAACTGTTACTTTATGTAGGAAAATCCTGAAGGATCTACACGCATGACCCCTTGCTTAATTCAGGCTTTTGTCTACTTTTCAGAACTGTTTAGATGTCCAGGATCCCCCTTTGCTTTCACACTCATTTCTGTCACTAAATGGAAGGAGGCTTAAGGCACAAACAATAGTAAAAATGGGGTATATTCCTGTAAAATGCCAAAACTGGGTTGAAAAATGTTGTTTCCTGATTCAAGTCTGCCTGTACCTGGAAGATGGGAAGATGGTGACTTTACTACCGCAAACCCTTTGTTGATGTCATTTGCAGGGAAGAAACCAGATGCTCTCTACTGCAGCACTTTTTCCTATTTTGCTCCCAAAAAACAAATGTTATCTTCATTTTGGCAAATTTCTTGGTCTCCTTCAGGGGAACCCACAAACTCTGGGTACCTTTACAATCCTCCGGATGTTGAAAAATAAGGACGCAAATTTGGCATGGATAGCTTATGAGGACAAAATATTATGAGGCATAAGTGCAAACTACCCCAAATAGCCAAAACACGGCTCAGCCCTGAGGGGGAGGGAAGGCCCAGCAGCTAATGGGTTAACAGTTATATGGACTATAAAAAAATAAAAAAATGTACATATTACGTTATTTCAAATTAACATTACTGTGTATGATACTCACTACAAATATTTACCAAACTGTTTTACCTGTACTTGTTAAGTAATATAAAGTATATTACATCATAATATAAATAATGTGTATTAATTATAGTGGTAGGTAAAAGGTTTATAAAGGCACCACCCTTGGTAGGCTACATGATGCCATAAAATCTGATAATCTATTCAACAGGAGTAGAGTATACCAGTAGTGTTATTATTTTTATAATTTGACAGATGTTCTTCAAACTGAAGTTCCTTTTTCTCTCCTGTACATGTTTCTTCGGGTTTAAACTTTGTGATCTGTATTTCCAATTAAGTACTACCTCTATTGTTCCCTTGCAAGAATATGTAGATTTCAAGCTTTAGAATCCCTTTTTAAGACTTCACTTTTGGTAGGCTGTATGATGTCTAATATTGTTGTATTAAAAGTGTCATAGTTGTACTATTCTAGTTCCCCAGTAGTAATCCTCCTTGAAACTTTGGTTCAAGAAAGAGAAGGTAAAAGTTTGGTAATTTATCTGATAATCTCTGCTTAAACGTAAGGTTGATATCATTACACTCCATCCACTTCTATTTTTTATGTAGTTGGTGTAATGTTCAAATATAACACATTATCCTTCAGAGAAAATAATACCTGTACAGGTATATGTTTTACCAGAAATAGAGATTTGTCCAGATCCAAAATTTCTAATTTGAGTATCCAATGTAGTTCCATTTGCATTGAATTATTGTAGAATTAAGATGATATACTTCCCAGTTTTTCTTACGGTCTAAGTTGATAGAAAACCTGATTTACATTTTGTGCAGGTATTGTTTTGTGCTGAATCTTTAAACAATTTTTCAAAACTGATAGTTTTATAATCTGGTAAAGTGTAAGTAGATGAAACAATTTTCACTATCATGCTGTCATGAGTAACTTATTCCAAATAGCTGAGCAAAAGGTACCATCTCTTCTTCTAAGATACCAATAAGGATGATCAATAATTCTTGTGCATCTTCTTGAGTGTTTTGAGTGACCTGTAGTGCTCCAGTGCATACATCTGCAAGATCTCTAATACAAGATACAGAACTTGTATTTGTTCTATCACTGAACAACAAGCTAAACAGTCCAGAGCACAAACTTTTATCCTTTTTCTGTTTCATTGCATTAACCAGAGGAAGTAAAGAGATTACAGCATTGAGACCTAAATTGGCAAAGCAGTTGACTCCTGAGTAGTTTGAGAACCGGTGACCAACAATTTCCCTGGTACCTTCAGAATACATCCTTCTTCTAATTTTTCTTCTTTTTCTCTGGAATGTCATTATGATCCTTTGTAATCTTTAGTTTCAGTACGATTCGAGGCTTTTTATAAACTGGGTATTATCCTAAGTGAGCAGTATACAGGCTTGTCAATTGGTTATATTCTATCACACAACTTGAATCAGCATTTCATCAAACACCATTAGATTCAAACCAGACAAAGTTCTAACCCTTGACAATACTACATATGACATACCTTATTTGAATACAGTGCTACCAATGTTGATAAATGCTACACTTAAACATTCAGACTTATGTATTGTTACAATGTAAGCTAAATACACTGGAAACTGCTTTCTGTGGACATACATGTCTTTTACAAGTAAAAAAGGGGCAACAGATCTTGCTACCTGCTTAACATCTTCAATTTGATCAAAAGTTTATGCCAGGTATTCAACCCCATTTCTGTTTGGATACAAAATAAAATCAATTATTTTACCCATGGCTCTATTAACTAATCGTTCCTCAATGTTTAATTTCTGGCGCAAAATTAGCCAACAGGTGTTACAAACATGTTAACGTTTCTCTAATCCTGCAGTTTTTTAAACAGACTTTTCCAGTGCATCCAATTTTGATTGTAATTTATCAGTCAACAGTACTATCACTCCATGGTGTTCCATCTTATCAATTGATGTCAGATCCAATATTTCTTGTTTTCCCAGTTGAAGTAAGTGTTCATTATAAGTGGAACATTCCTGAAGAGTAGATATAAGACACACAGTTGTTTTTTCTTCTTGAATAAACATATACATTAGCTCTGCTGCATAATTTATGTTGGGAATACGTTCTTTATGAGTTGGGTTTCCAAGGAATTTTTCTCTTCTTTCGAAAGAACTCCTATTCCTCAGAATATTTGCATATTCCATAGCACATGCTAGACACATGTTTTTAAGTAGTTCTTTGTCCTCAAAATTTAACCAAACTAAATCTGGAAAAGTCTGCACCCTACTGCAGCATCAGTGGGTGAAGTTTGATTGTTGCCCCAGGGGAGTAGTGCGGTATTAATGAAAAATGTTAAACAATATAATAAAACACAACGATGGCTGGGTGACTGCAGGGCATGCATGGTTGCCAGCCTTGCACAGAAGGGTTGGGGACCTGTTGGGGGCTGGGTGCAGGCCTGGCTGGAGGGCTCACCACTGTGCACATGGAAAGGTCATGCACAGCACAAGGTTACCTTCCAGTAGTGGGTTTGCTGAGGTCAGGACCTGCTGCCAACACCCGCAGGTTGTTAGTAGCATGTGAGGGTTGACCACCCACCAGAGGCCAGAACCCACTACAAACCCCAAGCTCTGCACAGCCAAGCAACATATACAGTTGGGTTCACTGCCTGCAGTGGTGTAGTTGGCAGCATCAGTGATGTCATCAATGATGTCATTTAACATGTCATGAGTTGTGTAATATGTGAGGTCTTAAGCAGTGCATGCTAGGCACAAGTTACAGTTAGCACAATGAACCAAAGCTGATGACTTTCAGTGTTATTTTTGCTTTTAAACATTTATTTTTATCTTATTTCAACACCTAACTATGTCATCACTTTCACACTGTTTTTTCAGTGAATTTCTGTTTTTAGAACAAAAGGGAAGATCGTATTAACATATCTAACTATTATGTTACTGTTGATTTTTTCAGTGAATATACATTTATACTTATCGAAATAGAGTTTGTGGTTATGGTTAAATCAATCTTGGTCTGAGATTGAAATGCTGTTTTTTTGTTTTCTTAGTAACTTTATTGGACAGATCTACACAAAACTTTCCAAAAAGAAGGTCATACAATTTAGTCTTAGGATGTCATGTTATGTGCAACTTTGATGGAGGGGGATATGGACATAGAGTTGGTGGTGATAAGGTGATATTTTACACTTGTAGACTGATACGCTTATTTGCTGTACTCTGCAGAAAAAAATACTACATTGAATTACACTAACCTTTGCATGAAAGTAGAACTTTACTGAAGGAAGTCCCTTTGCTTGGTTTGGTTTAGATAAGTTTGGAAAAGTAAGTGATGTAAATAGTTTTTGAGAAATTAGCATCTAAAAAAGTGTTTCAACAGGTGTGACATTTGCTGAAGAAACCACAGTGCTTCAGAGATGATCTCCAGCCATGCCTCCTGTCCCAGCCACCTGTACTCAAATATGAGGGTTCAACATTTATTGTCGATTTAGATGTCCACCAGCAGAAACAGCACAGTCATTGATAAGAATGACAGTGGATGCAGTACAGCTCAGCAGGACGCTCACCAACTGAGCAGACAGTGCTTTTTGGTCAAATCTATCACAATCCTTCAAGATTAATCTCATATAACCTAAACCAATAAGTCAGGTAGACCCACAGGGATATGTCTATCTTATGGGCAACTAGCCTTGTTGAATTTAGATGCCATGATACTTGCCAAAGTATTAGCAAACAGATTATAGCCCCACTTGCCCTTCTTGATCCTGATCAATCAATGCTTACAGCCAAAATCACATAACAACATAAGATGAGGTGATTGCTCCACCTTATTGATAAGTATAACAAACAGTAGATCCTATGGCCATACTTTTTTCATATGGTGAAAAGCTATTCAACAGTATAAGTTGTTATTTTCTTAGTTAATTGTGTAAATCATAGGCCTGGGTCCAAATATGAGAGCTTTCATAGAGGCCAATAATAAAATTGTGTTGGCCAGAATAATAGTTGATGGAATCAAATCAGAAGCAGTCCAGCTGGGGAGACAAGGCAAGGGAGCTCCCACTCACCCATTCTTTTTATCTTAGCAGCGGAGCCTCATGTGGCTATGATTAGGGAGGCTAGTGTTATAAAAGGCATGTCATATGGGAAATAGCAAAATAAAATACATCTTTGATATCTTACTAATGGTAATTGATGCTGAGGATTCCATTGAAGGGGCAGCGAATATCCTGCATCGGTATAGTGTGGTTTCAGGGTTAAGAGTGAATTTAGAGAAATTTCAGTTCCTCACTAAGCACCTCATCCAAGAAATGAAAAACCAAATCATAACTATTACACAATTTCACTGTTCAAACCAGAAAATTAAATATCTTAGAATTTGTATCATGCCCACTTTGAATAAACTGTGATCTGTAAATTAGCTAAAATACTTTTTAGCAACTAATAATGACCTCCACCGATGACAGTCAATGTTTATTTTTTTACATACTTTATTAGGTTTGTAACATACCAGACATCCAACATTGTCAATCATAAATCCCCGGTCATCCTCTGTTAGGAATCTGCAACCAACCCATACAATAAAAGTAGACAGTCCCTCCCCTCATGAGTCACTTACACTTATATTCTTGTACATTTAATTTGTGCCAGTTCCCTGTGCACTCTTTATTGATTCGTGCCATGATCTGATAGAATGTTCTCTAGCTTATAGGGACATGGCAGCCCATGTTTAAATCATGGTTGGATAGAGATGAAAAGTCAGGGTTCTTCCAAGACTGTTGCACAATTTACAAGGGCTCCTGGTAATGATTCACAGAAGGCATATGGGTGATCACCAAACATCAATTGGCACCGTTATTTGTGCTGGTAAGAAATCATCATCTACATGCTCTATTTTAACGGCAAGTATAGAATGCGCGGGCTTGGCTTTGCCCAAAATTTCTTGGTAACATCATGCTGCACAACTCTGTATGCTGTTTAAATGTCTTTATATGACACAGAGTCATCTTGGGTAGACATGGAAGCAACACTTCTTGGCTGAGTGACATGAGATGTGGCATGGCTCCCTAATAAAGATGGTACCAATGTAGAGATGTATCAGAGGCCCTGGCCCAACTTGACAGACCTGAAGGCAAATGGGACCACTATTTCAAGTGGCCTCGGGGTGTAGGATGTTCAGGGATTTATTTAATCAAGGAAAGATTAAAACATTTGAAACCTTTCAAAAAATTATTGTGTCCCTATGGCACATGTTCTTTGCCACAACTGCATTAAAGTGCACAGAATCACACATTTATCATTATGGTGGATTGAGACCTAGATTTTGTGATTTGAATTCATTGCAATGATTTAACCCCTTCTGTTCTGGTAATAGTTGAGCAACTTTATTTCTACCTACTGCAAAAGGAAAATCAAATTGCCATTTGGTGAGTGAATTACAGTTTTTCAGTGAGGTGGATGAGTTATGATTTGGAAGTGGTCAAGGGATTTCCAGTTTTACTGCATAACCAATAATTCACTTTAAGGTTTTTCAGTGAATTATTATTTTTGTATGACATACTACATGTACCTTCTCTAAAAGAACATCCCACTACGCATTTCAAGGAATGTCCAATAGGTCTAGCAAGCCCTACTGAAAAGTTCTGTGGGTGGTCAATGGCTGCTGTGTCCAGGTTCTATGGCCAAACCTCTATGGGTGAATAACCACAGATGCACATTGCCATCAGGTGTGCAGAGTAGGAAATGGCTGTAAGCACAGATCTCTTTGTGGGTGAGTAACCCCTCTGTGCACTGCATTTATCCAAATCTTGGACCTAACACTTCCTGGGGCTGAAGTTCCCATAGGCCCATATTATGAAAAATTACGCACAACTGCGCTAGTTAGTGCATTATTTTCTTAACGTGCTCTAACATCAACCAAAAGGAGCTAAGGAATGGTTAGAGAAAAAAAATGACGTTAACCAGTGTGACATGCCGTAAATAAAAATGATGGTAATAATGGAAAAGTGGCACTAGACCATTTTGTGGCACGTATATATGCTGCAAAACGAGTTAGCGCCATTTTTTACCAAACTAGCGTCAAAACAAAACGCACAATCAGGAAAAATTGGAATTGAAAGACAAGATGGAGTTTGCAGGCCAGGAGAGACTGTAGGGAGACCCCAGTCAAGTACGAAAAGTCCCTGGAGAAAGAGATAGGAAGCACATGTATTGCTTTAGTGAGGAGGAGCATGACATTCGGATCAGAGAAGGGACGAAGCACCAACTGCAGCTCTTCGTCACCTCCAAATTGCCAGTCGGTGGAGAGACACAATATGTCAGGTAATAGTAGACAAAGTCAACAGTGTGGCAGAGATGAAGAGAACTATCACCAAGTGCAAGAAACGCTGGCACGATTGCAAGTGCAGGACTAGGGAGAAACAGTCCAGGAACCAAAAAGCAGCACTGCAGATTGGAGGTGGAAGTCCTGCACCGCAGGAGAACCTGGATGAGCTGGAGGAGTTGGTCGCAGCCGTCATCCCGGAGTAGCTGGTCACTGGAATCGCAGGACAGGGAGACTACCAAGAACCACCACAAATGCTGGGTAAGTTGCAGGATAAATATCTGGAGTTCTACACATGGCAGAAGGGGGAGGCACATAGGACACACTCAATGCATGCTAAAGAGTTGCATCAGGACATATAGGCCCTGAATCACGTCACGCCATCCTCACCCAAGCCATACATGTACTGATGATTTGGTTGTGCAATGCACTCCAACATATACACAGCATGGACATGAGCTACCAATTATGGCTATACTCCACCACGTAAATATGCAGCACATTGCCTGGAAGGGATGTGCAAATAATGTGGCTGTGACTGTGCCACAACAACACCCATTACATATTGTCAAAGCCCCTGTAGCTACACAACTTATACATGAGAGACTAGGTCTGAAGTCAATACCAACCCAGGGGTGGTGTCAGGGTGGTGTAACATAAACAAACTATCCCCTCAAGGCAGGCCCCCTTTCTTCATGCGGCAACAATGCCTGTGTTGGTGCAGGGAGAACAAATACATGCAGATGCAGGCGGAATTGCAGGGCTGTACCATATTCTAGTAAACATGGCACATCCCTGTATTTCTAAACTGGTGCAGTGTCGCACGACACTTATTGCTGCTGCACTGAACCGTACCATGTGAGAACAAATCTGCCCCAAAACTTGCAACTTGTGGAACACAACTCACACAGGGTGAACCCACAACAACTCACACACAACTATATGCACCATATGAGAATGGCCACAAAATACAACACATGGAGCATGTCTGTGAATGTCATGTGTGCAGCTGTACAAGTAGCTGCAGTCTCACCATCTGACAAGATAGAGGGCAGATTTAACAGAAAATGATGGTGCGTGGTGCTGTGCCAAATTTGGCCGCATCTCGCACCTTCATTTTCAAAACGCAGGGATGTGCCGTATTTTAAAAAATACAGTGCACCCCTGTGTTTCCCCCTGCACCAGGACTAAATTAGCTGTTGTGCGCCAACGCAGCCACCCTTTCACCATAGTGCAAGGATGATTGGGTTGTGAGGGAGATCGGTTTTGTGCAGGAATGAACACCTTCCTGCTCAACAACAATCTATAAGGAGAAAGCATTTCTCCTTGTTTTGCTCTGTTAACGCCACCCTTTGGGTGGCTTTAGATTATGACGCTGCCTCTAGTTTACAAAAACTCATAAATCTGAGGCAGAGTCAAAATACAATGGTTGTTGCCGTGGCACACCCACAGCAACACCCATTGCACGCACCTTCCACACAGAGTGTTGCATGTGAAATGGCTGTATTCACAAGTGACACTCAGGTGGTTCTCAGGGCACCTAATTTGCCTCAAAATACCTTGTGACCTTAACCCATGTGTGATGCACAATGCTACAGATAATGTACAACTACAAACTTGGGTCAGTAACATGTAACATGTCAGTAGCAAATACATGATATGCCATGTCAACAGCCACAACAATCTAAGATTAACTTTACACTATCTCATTGCAGAGGATGATGGCTTACCTAGTACCGAGATGCCTGTCCTGGTTTTTACAGATGACATGAACGACCAGCTGCCAACCATCAATGAATAGACTCTCCAGGATGTCCTAGGATCGATCCAGACACCACCTCCAGTCGCAGGGAGGACACAGAGCATTACGGGGTCTCCACATGAACCACTCAGCTACCAACACACACCACCAGTCAGTACTGACACAGTCCTGGACACTGAGGACCTAGAGATCACCTTTCAGAGGACAGTGGTCTGAGTCCAGCGGAAGCTAGCCAAGCAGGTGCAGATGGGGGTGTAGACCATGGTAGACAGCCTTGAAGAAGTGCAGAGGTGCCTCAGTCCAATTAAGGATAACTCAGCTTCCATCAGAGGCACCCACTCCCCACTAGCAGTCCCTGGCTGCCATAGCTGCTGTCATGAGGCCGAGGCTACAGCAATTGCCCTCCCAAACTGGCAGCAGCATAACAGACAACAGGCTGGGGGCTATGCAGAATACCCTGGAGTCCATACAGTGGGAAGTGGCCTTCCTCAGGGAAAACGTGGCTGCCTACCAATATGAGGTGGCTGTGGTGTTGAAAAATCAGCAGTCCTCCATGCTGCAGTGATGCCTTATGTGTTTCCACAAATGGCAGTTCCTGGGACCTTTGACTCCATATCTCTATCCCCTTGTGTGTGTGGCCCCTCTGTCTCTACAATAGCACCACCCATGGCACAGGAGGCACCACACACATCAGAGGATGAAGACATGGAAGGGATAACATTCACAAGGAAAACCACCCAGTAGTACCAGTCTGTGCCACATAGACAGTATCTCCTTAGTGCTGGGCTTAAGATCATGACAGTGTTGTGACAGTAGGAAATGTACTCTCTTCACCCAACCACTGTTGACTTGTCTGCTAAGTACTGTAATTGTCTCCATTTTTACCAATTGACAATTTCTAACCTCCTCGCTACTGAACACTTCTCGTAACCATGTCTCATGGCATGTCCCTCACTTTGGACTCTGATTGTGCTACATATGGCTAACAGACATTGTATAGCATTTGAAAATACACTTGCACCTGTAAGTAAAGCACTTGTATAAATGTAGCATTGCTATGTTTACTGTTATTCATCTACTCAGCTAAATGATTGCATTGTGTGAATCCATGTCAATGAGTACTGAACATCATTACATGAGTGCATTACTGTCAGACACAAAGCCACACACTAGGATCATAACATGAGTAAGGTAAATGATGGTGTTGTTGGCTACAACCAACTTACTCAGTATTGTATACCAATATTGAACAGATATCCTTTGAAGTTGACATACAACATGTATGGCTCTTAACCAAGTCAATGGCAATTTACCCAGACAAGAGTATCAGTACAACTAATTTGAGTGGTACAGAAGAGGCTAACCTTATAAGTGATGGCCACTTGTCAGTGTTGCAGGATACAGTTCCAAATGTGTCTGTTGTCAGATTTGCCACACTTGCCAACAATGAAACTGCAAGCCCCCACTAATGACAGTTCAGGTTCCATACTTACTTGTCCAAGATAAAGTATACATCCACATTGTGAATGGCTGGAGCAATGGATTGCAAATGTTTGGACTAGTTGATGTTATTTAGCAGCCAATCTGCCAGCTCCTTGGTCATATGGAATGCACATGGTAATCCTTGGAAATCAAGACAGCAAGTATACCCTAGGCCATTTCTCCAACTTGGCCAGTCCACACATGAGAACCCCCATATACTCAATCAACATGGAAATAAATGTGTCTTATACAAACAGGATTTATTGTACAATATTAAAATACCTATATACCTAATACTATCCTAAAAACAACTCTACACTAAACTAACCTAAACTAACTTAACTTAACTTACAACTACACCTATCTATCCCATTCTAAACGTATCTTACACATGTACCACAACACGCTAAACATTGCCCCCCTTAAGAGACAAGATGCAAGTAAGACAGCCTAAACTATGACTACACATGTACTAACTTAACCACTATGGCCTAAACAAATATATATATATATATATATATATATATATATATATATATATATATATATATTTTTTTTTTTTTAACATACATATACACCAACATGACCTTCCACCCAACCACCCCAATACAAAGAAAAGTACTAACCCCCCCCAACTATACTTAATCTAACCTATGCCTACCCTATACTACTACAGTAACCTAAAACTACAGATCTAAAACTCAATCTAAAACTATTTACAATAGTAAAAGGGAGAGGGAAGGAACTGGGAAGGTGTGGCACTAGCATTTTACATTTTCTTTATTTTTTATTTACTTTAACATTTTCTTATTGTCTGCACTCTCCTTCTCCAACCTGTCCAGTCTGGCCATTATGGTGGCCATGTCCCATCTCATGTCCCTTTTAAAGTCAGTGTTTGTGACCGCAGCAGGATGATGCATAGGTGCCTGGCTTCTTACAGGTGCAGCAGATGTGGAGGGGGTGAGACTTACAAAGGCCCCCTGCACCCTTGATGTTTTCCCCAAATTGTCCTTTTTCTTCTGCAGCTGCTGTGGAGGTCCCCCATGTGCGAACGCACAACATTCCCCTGTGGCCTTTTCATTTTGGAACCTCCTTGCCATCCTGTTATATCCACCACCCACTTCCAAAATGTGCCTGTACCTTTCAGCTCATTTGTGGTATGCATGCCATTGCTCAGGCATCATATTGGCAGCTGAAAAATGAGGGGAATAAAGCATTACATACAGCATTGAGTGGAGGTAGAACATACATATAATGTACACTGCATCTGCAGATGGCACATGCAGTCCATCACAGATTTCTCAACAATGATTTAATCCTCATCTATGACTATTTCCTACCAGCCATCTACGGTATCATGTACATGCCACTGGGATGACAGCTATCCATTGTTGTTCATCAGGGCCCAGAGGTGAGTGGACTAATTTGTCCTTAATCAACATTTGTGTTATCAAACGTGTGAGGATCACTTGCCCCAACAAGTCTGGATTACCTGTGTGTTTGTCCATGAGGGGGGCTTTGCATGCAATCCATCACTTTGACAACCCTGGTGAAACATCGAGGCTTATCCAGTCATCATGGATGCAAGGTGGGGGGCATCTGATAGGAAGGATGGAAACTTCAGTCCGGCTATTCTAAGGTTTGGTAAATCTTCATTCATGTGTTCTGGTAGAAGAGCTGGTCTGAGCATATGTTACAAGGGGGCACACCATTGCTCATGATGTGCCCACATGTACAAATAATGCAATGTCCCCAGAAGGTTTGGGCCAAGCCTGACCAGCACATCAAAGTTGTATACACATTACAGAGCTAATGCTACCTACCCTGTGCTATGTTGTGCTAAATGTGTGAAATGGCACACACATGGTGGTTGTATGGGTGTCCTTAGAGTCACAGTGAGTTTGGCACTGTGCTGGGTGCTGCAACAGTATTCTTATATGTTGAACATCATGTGGACGTGCATGTCAGACATCATCAAATTACCAAGTCTGCACTCAGCATTCACAATATATGCACATGTGATGTGACCTACATCACTCACAAAGATCATGGTGGCAGGATCATGTTGGGAATTCTGCTGAGATCTATCTTTGGACAATTCATGGACTTTCCTGACAACTATCTGGAGTTTCGCTGTCTCCTAATTGTGTACACTACTGACTGTTGTGCAGCACAATATGGTTCCTTGCAGTACTACAGCCTCAATTTAAATCTGAAGGGTACTGAGTCTCCTGTTGTGCAATTGTCTCCTACATAAACCTTCTAGAGACCACTATACGTAACCTACATCTGTACCATCTTGTTAGTAAATGTAAGCTATGTGTGGCACACAGTGCTGTCCATAGTGCTGTAACAAAGTTGTTGTGAAAAGGCATACTATTTACATAAACAGCTGCTCTGACACCTATCATGATAGACATCAATGAATATGTGGCCAGGCATTCCATTTTCTAATACCCACAATTCCATACCAGCACACGTTGCCCCTTGTGCTACAACCAAGCCATTCTCAATGCTCAACATGCCAACAGACATGTTGCCACCATCCTAACTCCAATGATATTGGATCATTGGTCAGGGAAAACTATAATTCATAGCATTCCACACATCAGACTGACTCACACTAAACCCTGGATTGGCACACATGGCGCACAAGGATCACACTGACTGGCTGCATTGGGGTCTTCAAATCTGGCAACCTCACCAACCGTGTAGGGTGTAGGTCCACCTGCAATACATGTATGGAAAACATTGCTTAGTGACATTTATACATTTCATTTAATGGGTGACATTGTTTACTATCAACTTGTTAGGCTGAGTGAGCAAGTCAACCCAGTGGTAAATCAGACCAACTGACAAACATCTATGATCAGTCAATCACACATAGTCTCAGATAATGGAGACCCAGGCACCTATAAACCATCACTTTTTCTAGACACTCCTGTGGTGCTTTTCACTGCACCATATTCTCATGGCATTGTCATGCAGCTGCTTGTTAGCTTTACACCTTCATGACCATATGGGACTGCATGACACTGTATACTGCATCTCAGGGGTATGCATCGGTTGTTGCAGTGGCCATCCCATTGTGACACCCATTACATTTGAGCCTGCTTTATATGTTGAAGACATCTACCTCATTGCCACCACAAACTGACAAACAACTGCCCAGGGGTTGTGTGAGTATTACAAACGGATGAGGAATGCTTTGAGACATCCTTGGTTGTAGTTACTAATATGTGTGTGCAATCACAAGGCACACACACGAGCAATAATGCCATGGGAGTTTACTTATGTTCATTTAGTTGTAACTACCTACACATTGACTGATTTAAATTACGGATGTATTGCTAATATTGTGTGGCCAGCCATAGTTGGCATGGTATTCCATTTTTTGTCCAGGATGGGATAAGAACATGTGCAGAAGCAAATGCCTCAACTCAGACACAGTTGCTCTGTGGTCCAAGAATGCATGTGTTGGTGCAGGTATCTGAGTAATGTGCCGGTGATGGTGCAGATGCATAGCAGCCCCATACTGTCAGTAAGATGTGGCAAGCCTGTGGTACAAAATCAGCACATGTGTGTGGGGTAATAGACATAGTTTGGGGTGTATGTGATACACAATATACAGGAAGAGGAAAGTGCTAGTAGTCTGGCACTGCATAGTCAAGCTCCCTTATAAGGCCAATGACACAAAGGGTCAGATTGAATGAAAGTGGCGCAGCACCAAGTGCATCACAACAGTCCTTGTGGCCCTCAGTGCACACCTTACCCCCGCATGTGTGCACCTAATGAGAATTAAAGCACAGCATGATGCAGATAGGATAAAACTGCATATATTTATATGGAAGAAAATGATGTACTCAGCAGGAGTAGCGACAAAACCGATCATCACGACTTCTGCTGAGTATATGGGGGCACAACATATATATTTATACGCCCCCTTATAACACCTGATCTCAGCAGCCTTTCAAAGTGCATGAAAATGGCATTCTTACCAGAGTCATGTACATTTGCCCCCCCCCAACCAGGTGTTGGGCCCCACTCCTATACATGATGCATGGTGCAGGCCTAATGTTGAGCAGCTCAAAACAGAGTTGCCTTATGCATGCATCACAGCACTTTGTAATGGTTGTGTGGGGAAGATGACATCTGCTCTGCCTCAGCTTCATTATTGTACATTACAATGACAGCCCTAAGGTGGCGATGGTCCTCTTCATACAGGCACCATACAACATGTCCAGATCCTTAAACATGGCATGCTGCACTTAACCGTATCAGCACCTGTCATGCACAGGCAAATAATGGACTTGATATGGAAATGGGATACTTATAAACTGCTCCACCAATCTCCTATGCCCAGGTGATCCAACAGATCTAGCTCCCTTGTGATGAGGTCAGCCCAACGGTGTTTCAGTTGGTGGTCATTTCATCCAGTGCCAAAAACTCCAGTCAGGTGGTGGAGCACCTTGCCCCATCACAGCTTCCTGGCCTCTGTGGCGGAGCCCTGAATTACACGGCCACCCAGTACGAGCACCATGGGGTGGTAATGTTGTACCACCAAAATGAAGCCCCCCAGCTCATCTGCCAACATTTTGGCCACCCCCCCTTTCCCTGACATCATGCACTGCAAATGCAGTTGCCAGAAAAAAAATACCCTAACACTACCCCAACTACTCCAACTACCCAACAAACTATCCTACCCCTAGACACACACCCCATAAAACTGTGACAGATACAGAACAATTGCAATACAAAAGACTGATTAAAAGACAAAAAATACACAACAGCTACAGGACACAGCAAACAAAACACTTCAATTACTCCAACTTCCCAACAGCACCAGCTCCACACACCCACACACAGTCACAGACAATACGACTGTGAAGTGAAAGTAGACTCATTGTACCATGTAGGAAAGAAGGATGCACTGTTTCACCACTTCCTGGGCCTGTGTGTCATGTTTCCAGTCACATGTGATTTTTTTGATGCATGACGGTCATGCGTCAATTTTTTCCCATTTTGCGTGAAAAGGCCTGTGGACGTGCAATAGACACTCAAGGTTCAGGCGTCTTTTTACTGAGAAGAAAAGTATGAGGTTTAAGTGTTTGCATCATATTTGTGACGCATGACAGTCATATGTTGACTTTTTCCCATTGTGCATGAAAAGGCCTCTGAACATGTAATAGACGCTCAGGGGCCAGAGGTCATTTTTCTGGCATTGCAGAGTATAGGTTTGAGCCGTTTGTGCCATAAATTATTGACGCATAATGGAAATGCGTGGAAATTTGCAATGTAGACCTTGAGTGCACCCATATTCACCTACAATGTCACATGGCCTATGCAACAATGTTGACATTATGGTATGGCTACATGTGTGTAACTATCCAATCACATCTTTAAGGTGACATTGGTATGTTGAACCTATATGTTTGTTTATGTATCTGCTGCATGCGATGGCTTATACCTTTTGCATATGTGCATATGTAGCTACATGTGTCCATGGGCAGCTTGGTTAAGGGTTGGATCTCTATTGTGACCTCTATTTTTGGAACATGCCAGTGGACAGATGGTGTTATCTGTCACTGCCTCCTGTCATGTTGGCATGCAATGAGCAACTACCAAGTTATAGTAGTGGCAAACATGATTGGGTTATGTACTGACCTGGCCACACTATCTGTACATATGCTGGATGTTCACATGTAGACATTGATGTGTTGAACAGTCAGTATTGTTCTATCTGTGTTGCTTCTCCATGTTTTACCACATTACTTGTAAGGTATATTTTGTCTCCTACATTGTTCTCCTTCTTGAGGTTACTTTTACTTTGTACAGATCTTCTACAGCAACATTGTCTGCTCATACATGGACAGGATGCAGCATGTGACTTGTGTAAACTGTAGATGAACACATGTTCTACTACTGGCTACATGATAATTACCGTCCCTTTGTCAGTATTTATGAGTGCCACACACACATGACATTACAACTGCCACAGCACTTTTGTTGTCTCCAAGTGACCTCCTATGTTGTATTTTCAAGTATCAGTGGGTATCTCTCAGCTCTCCATCCACATTCTCTGTTGAACAAGGGTATGCATTTATTCCTGCATGCCACAACCTAGGTTCCTCTTAACATGACTGAATGATGTTGATGTGTGAAATCTCCTCAGTGCTGCTTTTTTTATGAGCCTGCAGCATATATGGCTACTTCCACTCCCATTTATTTTTTGGATGGGTCTCTGACATTTTTGGACATTGCTGGTCATAGTTGCACACCCCACACCTGATTGCCATGTTGGAGCCCAAAACATGTATGGGATAATTAGTAACTGCTGCTACCTTGCTCTTGTTCTGGCATGTGACTGACAATGAGTGGTGTGTATTGCTATGTGCTGTGTGATGTTGTTATACAGAATGTACTAGGTAGCCATGCTGACACATGTCAACCATTGTTGGTACTAGCAAACCCTTTGCTACCTAGGACATACGCCCATACATCAGTCTTCACATATTTTTCTGGAATTGCTATAGGCATGTGTCAAGACAGCAGATTTGTGTGAAAAGTGTGCTTCTTATGTACATAGGGAGTGTAACACACTCTGCCTACATTCTACCCAGACTATAATTAGTAATTCTCCCATAGCTGCTCCATATGTCTGGCAACCCATGGCGCAATCCACAGCTAATGTGAGTATGCCATAAGTGAGGTACAACACACCATGTGTCAGGGTTGTGCCCAATAGCAGTGCAAGGGCATAACACCATGGATACACAGTGCAGGCTCTGCCTCTAACATTGGTTACGAACCCTATAGTTACTGAAGGTCCATAGTTACCAATGATGTCCACCCCTTGTCACACATGCACATTGTAGAAATCACCCTGAGATGTGACAGTGTTCAGTTCCTACATTGCTTAAACACCATTTGATCACAGCCCCTACCTTATGTATACCCCCTTAGCATAAATACTGGAAGACATTGTGATGATGTGGGGAAAGGGCAAAAAAACAGCACTTTGCCCACTTGATGGCAAGTTATATGTTGTGGTGCATGGATCTAGGCCTTCAAGAGTCATATGCTTGTGGATTGCATGTCAGTGGTGTGTGAAATGGAGGCAATAGACCCTCTTATATCACAAACGATGTTACTACCATACTTGTAACTATTGTGTTTTTTTACCTGCTCTCTGAGGTTTGAGTTACATTCCCATGGTATATGTAGTGGAGAATGAGTAGACCAAGGAGATTCAAGTGAAAAGTATTTTATTGGTGCAATGCAATAATGATAGTACAGTAACTTTGTATAAATGTTCTGTGTTATGTAGAGTCTCCTGCAAACTCCTGTAGCAGTGTTCTGTTGTTCTCCCTCCAAATTTGCTGCAACATTATCATCCTCCTCCTTGTTGGGGATGTCAACCTGTTCATCCTAGGAAACATTGGTTCTTACACATATATTATGGAGGACTGCACATGCCAGTATGGTTTTACATACCAGCGGTGGAGCATACAATGCCCTCTCCACAACATTGCGTGTTCTTCTGTGCCCTTTGTTATATGCACACACTTCCACCGTTGTGGGATTGGCAAATGGAGTCATAACCCATGGCTGTATGCCGTAACCTTGATTAGCTGCAAAGGAATCAGAGAACATGTGTTGGTAAAGCTTGATAGTGGTTTGAAATATACCATGGCAGTTGTTCGTTGTAGGTGGAGTGGTGACTCAGACTTGGTTCTGGAATTGTGTATATCCCTATTTATGTGAAATGGTTTAATAGGTCTGTGTTGATAGACATGGCAATATTGGGTTGTGCCTCAGGGACCTGGGAACTGTCATATTAATTCCAAACTGATGGTTAAACCATTGCAAAGACGTGTTGTGTAGTCCATACGTGAGCCAGTGTTCTATTGCTAGATGGAACCTACCACCCCCTTGCTCCACAGTAGTGTCATATGTAGAGACACCATGGTAGCCCTACAAACCCAAACTGTGCCCTCCATGTTGCCATCTGGCACTATGCATACAGTGTGACACTTTGTGACCCTTTATGGCAGAAGATATCGTGCCAGCCATCATGTGTACGAGGGTGTGAATCACACATTTGTAAGATGATCAACGTTGGTGCAGTAGACTCTCCTAGCTTCCAATACATGATTTATCACAGACACTTTCAACACATGCACAGTGAGGCTTTGGGAGAGGGCAAACCTATTTTTTAAATGGGTCCCTATGTACAGTGCATGAAAGGTCAGGTGTGTCCTCTATACTCCTACAGAGTCCTACTGTGGCATCCATGATCTTTACAGTTTTGCACAAACTCTGCACCATGGTGGACCCTTTCTTGTATACGCAACACACATGGTCATGTTAGGGGGCACTAAGGAGCGCATGTGAGGTGTCACTGGAGTAGGTGCTGCACCATTTCACGTGAGTCTGTCCCATGGTCTTTCATGGTAGGTTAATTTGTATTCCTATGTGTGCAAAACAGTGCAGCAGAGAGGTGTCTGTGCACACTACAGGTATGTCAGGTATGTGTAGATGATATGTAGTTGTAATCGTACCACTTGAGTGGCATTTGATATAGGTGCTGCCAGAGGCTTGCACACCATGATTAATGTGGGGCTATGCCTATCTATGCCACTGACGCAGCTGAGCTATTCTTTGTTCAGTATGATGTGTGTGGAATCTGTATTTAGTTATTAACCTGTGTACAATCGTAGTGGTTTTTTGGACAGCTTCTGTATGCAAAGGGGACATAGTTCCACCTATCCTCATATGGTGTGCCAGTCGGGTCGTGGCTGTTATGTGCATGTGGATACATGTGTGTGTGATGTGCAATGATTGTGGTGTAGCGTGGTATGTTGCATATGTGTTGTTGCCTGTACATCTGTGTTCCCCTGCCTATGTGTATTTAGTGTGGTATATGTCTTGTTTGTCCTACATGGTTGGTGTGTTGTGTGTGCACTAATTGGTATGGTGGCTTACCTATGAGTAGCCCATTGCCATATTGTCCATATTGGAACCGCTGATTGATAGTGGAATAGTGGAATAAGTAGGCATCATGGACGCTGCTGGGATATTTTGCTACGATGTTAGTGAAAAGTCCAAGGTGGTCCACTATGGCCTGCGCATTGATCGAATGGGTGTGCTTGCGGTTCCTATACAGATGTTCAGTCGCTGCATGTGCCACCAGTTACACATGGATGTAGTCCATTGCACCCAGCACATGCCGCAACCCACCAATTTGATAGAAACCTTGGTTGGTCTCCTGATGCAGTTGTTGGGTGTTTGAGACGCAGACGTGGTGGGGTGTGAGGTTCATGATTGTGTCCAGGACCTTAGGTGGGAAGACTGAGAAGGATGGCTGGAACATACCAGCCACTTGTGCACCCGTTATCTGAAAAGATCCAGACACCAGCATGTGAAGGACAGCGAGAAGTTTTTGTCATGGGTGGAATAGTTGTAGGAGTTTCCACCCTTGTTGTGATATGTGGCACAATATGGTGCAGCAGGTGAACAATGAGCTCCCGGTTCAGTTTGTACATCCTGATGACATCTTGCTCCCTGAGCCTAAGGATGTTTGTCTGCTGTCTGAAGATCCTCTCCCGTCTTCTGTGCTGCCATTGTGGCAGCTGTGGTGGTGTTTGGGGTTGCTGCGGTGGTGGTAAAGGGACCTGCTGTCTTTGCTGACATCTGCGGCATGTGCCAAGCTGGAGCAGTACCACTTCCATGTTGTCCTGGAGGCTGCAAATGTTCCTTCTGTGTGTTTTAATTAAGGGGTGGTGTGTGGGCCTCTTTTTAGCACTGGATCTGACCAGGTGTTACATTTTTACGCTAATCTGTTTTAGGGTCATTTTTGGGGTCCAATTCCTTGGTGTGTGTCATTTTTGCATCAGAGATAAATATGGCACTAGAGGGATTGCGTCATTTTTTTGGAAGGGAATATCTTCCTTGTATATCATTGTTGCAATGAGACTCAAGGTGAGGTGGCACTTCCAGAAAATGATGCTAGCTCAAATATTTTGATGCTAGACGGGTCTAGCATTAGAATATAAATGTGGAGTTAAGTTAGCGCCGCTTTAGTGTAAAAGAAAATGACGCTAAGTTGGGCCTAACTTTCCATAAATATGGGCCATATTGTCTCAGGGTTGCAACTGCCATACACCCCTGTGGTGTTTAGTTATTGCAGAAATTACCTTACTTACGGAAGTGCTGCCACTTTCATAATACTGATAGCATTGGTGGACATGTGCGCCAGCGCTATCATGAGAGTCCATTCATTCATTTGCTTGGGGGTGTGGCCACATGCAAATGAGGATAATTTACCTTTAGGGGATGCACTGCCAGTGTGCCCCTGAGGCAAGCCTCCCCAGGGGCTACAGGGGAGTCCCATGCACCCAACAGACATTCCCCAATAGGTGGGTGCAGTTACTCACTGTACCCACGTGTGGGGGGGTAGTTAAACATCTTTAAAGTGCAAATGGCTTTCTAACTGCACAGAGAAACATGAATCAGCTTTGAAGATCTGTATTTAAATGAATGTGCTGCCCTGGGATAGCATACGTTTGTGGCAGCCTTGGGGGCAGTACATTCATTGTAAAAGGGCACACTGTCCCTGTTTGCACCTGGTGCATCTGCCTAAAGGTATGCTGTGGTGCAAACAAGGACACAGCGCCTTACATGTAATATGGGCCCTATTACAAACTTTCTGCAAATAAGCTTTGGCTACTGACCTTTGGGCAGACCCTGAGCCAATATCAGGTTTAAAAGTGCTATTATGCATGGCTTTGCCATGCATAGTTGCATTGTAAATTATTTTTTGTTTTACTGTTTTGTGGTACCTTTGTAAAAAAAAAAAAAGACACCACGTTTCAAAACATTCCCAGAACAATCTGCAAAGCTGCAGATCCTCGGAATCGAAATTGAACCAACAATCCAGTGGGAAAAACAGGGTGTTCTTTTTTATATGTTTTTATATGTTTACGTTTTTCTTTGAGGGGGGGGCAGTTAAAGCACCTGTTGAACCCCCCACATCCTCCCTGAGTTCAATGAATACTCCTCTAGCCCCCTGCCCCTTTTTGTTAATTTGAAGAGTGAGAGAGATGGCGAGAGATGCACAAGCGATTGCTCCTCTGGTAGTAGGTTCTATGTTTAATAAATAATTTCTCAATTTAACGGGAGTTGCTCCTTTGTTCTACCATTATATTTCTGAGCGGTCCATTATATTCCCGGTCTATTTAAGATGTTATGTTAAAAATGCTTAACTGGATGAAAAAGCTATTTTTCAATATTTCTCAGTAAACAAAGATTTTAACGCGTGCATTTTTTAAATCATTTTCAGCAGATATCTACCGAAAAGCAAGTGCTATGGCGCTCCATCAGTTTTCACAAAGTTTCCATTCTCATACAGCCTTTCAATGACCTTCCTCTGCTTTGCTTTACTTCAACGGTATTCACCTTCAGTGGTGACAAATCGTTTTAATCCTGTTTTATCAGTCCCTGAATGGAGGAGTGCAGGCTCATTGCATTTTTACAGTGGTCTGTGCCCCCCTTTGGGATGCAAATGAAAAACAAGGGCAAAGAGTTTTAATAACAAAAAGCCATTCTCACCCGATCAATTAAACATCACTTTTTCTGAGCAAGCCTGAAAAAACTACCCTTAAATTTATCTCCTCAATTTATTACTTCCATCCCTATGTTTTTTCTTGCAAAACAGGGCCTTTATTTTTACAACCTTCGACTCCTTTAGCGAAAGTCTAACTAAATGCGCTCACTTTGCAGCATTGCTCTGAAATATTGCATTATTTAAGACATACGAGCACTTTTTAGTTTCCATTACATTTTTCAAATCAAAGTGGCTTTTTCTTCAGGAAAGGCGGTACAACAGATGTATACTCTGATCTCTCTTTGATATACTTTCCCTTTAGATTCACTATCTCGTTCTCTAATTGGATGAGTTTTTCATTTTGACACTTTTTCACAATTTGCGCTTTTTATATGACTGCTAGTTAGGTTTTGTGAAAGGTGCTCGGGAACGGTGCGCGACTTTTTGGGAGATTCATCGAGTTAAACAAAATCTTTTTATACGAAAATAATATTTTTCATTAAAAGATAAATCTATTGCTAGCTGTAGTTAGCTGCTGAATTTAAATCGCGTTCCTGGCTTGTGTGTTTGCTGCACATGGAAATAGAAATAAATATCCTGTGTCTATACTTTTAGGGATTGTATGAGTGGTGTAACTCAGACACAAAACAACTGCTATTTACAGACGTAAACACCCAATAGAAATCTGCTTTAGCAAGCTTTGGGAAACACCAATCCGTCTTAAAAATTTTAGGGTATGACCTGTAATGTATATATGCTAGTTGAAGTCAGTGGCGACAAGTTATCAGGTGTTGTTGCAGGAATAAATGTGATTATCCTCTCACGAAGATTTAGAAAACAACAGGTATGTCTTTTGGGCTGCTCACTTGCTGCTTAAAGTTCTGTTAGTCTGTGTAAATAGGTGCTTCTGTTTTAGTCGTTACCTGAGCATGAGTGACTTAATATCTGTTCCTGAAACACTGTATGAGGAAAACACAAAAATAGAAACTGCGCGCATAAATGAACAAGTCTTTCTTAATAAACAGGGCACCGGGTGAATGATGACACTATGGGGCATATTTATACTCTGTTTGCGCCGAATGTGCATCAAAAGTTTTGACGCACATTCGGCGCAAACACTGCCCCATATTTATACTTTGACGTCCGACCCCGCGGGCGTCAAAGTTCCACCATGTGCGTCATTTTTTAGAAGGGGGAACCAGCCTTGCGTTAATTATATGCAAGGTAGGCGTTCCCTTCCAAAAAATGACTTTAAGGTCTGTGCCCCATATTTATACTGTGATGTCCTTTTGACGCACAGGAGGGGGCAGGCCTTAAAAAACGGCACCAAGCATGATGGGCGCCGTTTTTTAACGACTGGGTCAGGGCAGGCGTTAAGGGACCTGTGGGCTCAGAAGGAGCCCAGAGGTGCCCTCCCATGCCCCCAGGGACACCCCCTGCCACCCTTGCCCACCCCAACAGGACACCCAAGGATGGAGGGACCCATCCCAGGGAAGTTAAGGTAAGTTCAGGTAAGTATTTTTTGTTGTATTTTTTTTGTGGCATAGGGGGGGCTGATTTGTGCCCCCCTACATGCCACTATGCCCATACATACGTCCCCTGGGCATGGCCATTGGGCAAGGGGGCATGACTCCTGTCTTTGCTAAGACAGGAGTCATTTCAATGGGGGTTGGGCATCAAAATAAGTGGTGCAAATCGGGGTGAGGCCAAAATTTTGCCTCAGACCTGACTTGCCCCATTTTTTGACACCCAAGCTCCATTTTCCCCTACGCCGGCGCTGCCTGGTGTGAGTCATTTTTTTTTACGCACACCAGTCCGCAGCGCCGGCTAACGTCATCCAATAAATAAGGCGCCCGCATGGCGCTTTGGAATGGCGTTAGCCGGCGTTAAAATTTTTGACGCACAACTGCGTTGGCTCAGTTGTGCGTCAAAAAGTATAAATATGGGCCAATATATCCCAAACTCCCAGATGGCATCATCAAACATTCTAGGATGTCTTTTGTTGCTAACTGCTACAGTTATCGCACTTGGCCAACACTTTGATTTTTTTTTCACTACACTGGCTTGCCCTTTTAACACTTAAAGTGACGGCAGTCGTTAATAAATGCATTGATCTACCGTGAAAACGTAGGCCAATTCCCAAATGTTTTTATGAGAGGAATGTTAAGCACAACATTTTGAGGATGTTCAGGTTTTTTCTATGAGCAGAATATTGATAAATTGCAGAAAAAGGAACCGGGAACCTAAGAATAAATTGTCAGAAACTATAAGGGCAGAAAGGGACCCTCCTGAGTATGGAGTTGGATATGAAGTTCTAGCAAGCAGTGCCAAAAGAGGACCATTGAAATCCATGCTAATTAGGGCGGAGAGGTTGGGAGAAGCTACAGGCGCTTTAATAAGTGCACAATGAGCTTTACAATTTATTTTATCTATAGCCTTTGGAATCGGGCAGAATATTTGTGATGTGGCAGGGAGTGAAAATGAAAACCCATACAATGGTATTGTGTCCTTGCTCAGTCTCTGTAGTGTCTGTGAGTGCAGTTTTAAACTGCTATTTCGACCTGACCAGTGGACCCATCTGTCAGGCCCAAACCTTCCCTTTTACTACATGTAAGTCATCCTAAGGTAGGCCCAAGGAAGCCCCATGGGCAAGCTGCAGTCTTTTTAAAAGGTAGGATAAGTACTTGTTGTGTGTTTTACATGTCCTGATAGTGTTGAATACTGCTACATTTGTTTTTTGCTATTGCAAGGCCTATCCCTCCCTCAGATTAAAATGGGATTGCCTTGATATATTTTGTAATTATAATTTCCCATTGGGAACAGATAGAAATATGGAGTGTGGGGGTCTTTGAACTCACAATTTAAAAATTAATCTTTTGGTGAAGTTGGTTTTTAAATTGGAAGCTTGAAAATGCCACTTTTAGAAAGTGAGTATTATCTTGCTTAACCATTTTGTGCCTCTGTCTGTCTGTGGAATACACTTCTGGGTCAGGATGGCAGTTGAACGGATTTATTAATTCACTCTAAACAGTCGTGCAAAGGGAGCTGAGGTGTTCCCTGCACATCCTGATAGGTCTTCCTGGGCTAGAGTGGTGGGAGGAGCTGACACTTGCACCTGAATAGGGATGTGCCTGTCTTTACGCAAAGCAGTCTCCAACCACCACGGAGTGCGTCTGGGGCCAGGGCAGGAAAGGCAGGGTATTGTGCACTACAAGTACTAGTACTTTTTTTGTAGTTTGCCTTCTTCAAAGGCAGAAATGAGTATAAGTATTGGACTTCTGAGACCACAACTTTAGAACACTTCTGGACTAACGACATTCTGCCAGGATGAAGAGCTGGATGCTGTAGGACAGGGAGATTAAATGGTCCAGTGTACACTCTCCCTAACAGTTATATTGAAAAAATAAAGTACACTGTTCCAAAAGAGAAAACACAGGTCTCTCAGGCACTTCTAGATATAGAAGCAAAAGCCCTCACACATCTGTACGATGTCATGCTTCATCATTGGGCTTGCTCCATGTCAGACCGGCGGTGCAATGTCTGACGGGCCTCAAAGGGGCTCTTTGCTGGAGATCTTTTGTGATACTCTGTGCCAAAGTATGGAAAGAATAGGAATAAATGTAAACCTATATGTCACAGAAAAGAAGAAAAAAGCTGGAGAGAAAAATATATAATAAAATTGGCTCGGCCTGCAACTCGAAAAGCAGATTTTTATTAAGCGAGAAAGGAGCCGGTTAAGGTTAAACAAACAGTGCAAAGTGAGAGGGAGGTAATGGTCCCACACTGTACTAAAAAAGAGGAAAAATAAATGTTCTTTGTCTGCTAATGAAAGTCTACATGTTTCGCTCCTTAACAAGTCCTAACGGATCACTTGGCGCTTCATCAGGACTACGTATCCTAACCTCCTCCTAAATTTAAAGTGCAAACTACACTAAGTACATCTATGGTGGATTAGCGAAAAAACAAAACATGAGTAAAGGTTACTCACATCAGTTATATATCTAGTAGGTAAAAACTGAGAGAAACCTGTGGAAACAAAAGACAAACATGCCAAATAGATACAGGTTCCATCTATGCAATGCGCAATTTATATAGTCGTGTGAAGGTGACGTGGCACTCAATGCTGATGTGTTGCCATGCTGAGTGATAAAATACAAGTCAGGTAGATAGTACTTACCATCCTTAACTAGGGACAGGGCTCCATGGGAAAAAGCGAGCCTGTAGATTGTCATTGTTTCTACAGAGATATGGTGAAAAAGAAATTCTGTAGAGCATGAGACACAAAACAAAAAGTCTTATCGTACCTTTGTAAATGCTGTTCCGAATATAGGGTAAAGAATGTTGAAATTCTACATGTATTGAATAATTCTGGTGTAATATGGATCAATGGCTTAGATAAAAGTACCAATTGGGTGTAGAATAGCAAGTCAACACACGATATTTGTTAAACACATTAATGGCTGCAATGGAGTCAGAATATCTTGTTTAACCAGAAAAGAATGTTACTTCAATGAAAACAAAACCATATTGTAACTACAGCTTCGTAATCGGGAAAATGTCTCCATAAAATAACTGCACCGTGAACCTATGGTGCAGTCGAATTAATGTACACAGAGTCGTAAATGTGTACATGAAGTATCCCGCATGAAAAGAGGAAAGCACCCTGTCCGAGCGTCAATATTTAAAGTACCACAAACTGCTCAGTGAAAAAAAACGATATGGAGGAAAATCAAAGCGCTCACTTGGAGCGGCCTTACTCACTTTAAAACTACAGTCTGTCACTGGAGACCTACCCTGGGGCCGTGTTCCCGAAAAGAAGAAGCAAACGCGGCTCCCGGGTCAAATAAAGAGGTTGGGGCACAGACAGCCAATCGGAATGAGAGTTAGCTGGTGTCTGTGCCCGCCCTTCGTTGAGAATACTAGAATTTGAAAAGGGACACCATTCTTCACTTGTAGACTGTAGGGAAGTGATGTAAACCTCAGAAGGTAACTACCTTCTAGTATGTCAACAGATATATAGATAAAGAAATAAAACCGTTGAGATCACAACAATGTGGAGAGATTTACAGTAGTCATTACAAAATGAATGTCAGTGAATGAAAGGATGTTTAAATTACATAAAGCTCATATAATTATGTCAAAATCCAAAACAATCACTGTAAAAAGCTTGTCAGTGAGAGCAAAAAAAGGGGAGTAAATGCGCTCCTTTACAAAAATCATCTTAAGGTGGTCTACGGAGCATAATAGCATCCATAAAAATGGCCCCTATCGGTATCATGTCAGTAAACAGCTCAAACTGGCGCCCACGGGTCAAAAATCAAAAGATGGCTGTCTTTGTCAAAGGAAGTACTGCTGCTAGGAACGTTGATGGTGGGGTATGAAAACCTCATCTAGTATCGATGGAGACACTCATCCAAGGTATTTCATTGTTTAGTCCATGTATATGAGTTCCCAATTTAAACACCCAACGTTGTTCTATTTCTAACAAAGATTTAGAAAAAGATTTTGAAGTGTCAAGAACAACCCACCACATGTCCTCAGGGGTATGATGTACATCACGGTAATGGACACTCAGTTTAGTAGTAAGGCGTCCAAATCTAATATTGCTGTGGTGCTCATTAATTCTGATTTTGACTGGTCTCATGGTCATACCTATGTATCGCAAGTTGCAAGGGCAACTGATCGAGTAGATACAATTTCGAGTGTTACAGTTTGTGTGTTTCAAGAGACCCCAGGTACCAATAAGTTCCAAATTTATGGTGCTGATACGTTTAGTAAGTGAACACACATTGCAGCGCTCGTCTGACATGGAGCATGTGTGAGGGCTTTTGCTTCTATATTTAGAGGTGCCTTAGAGACCTTTGTTTTTTCTTTTGGAACAGTGTGCTATGTTCTGCTGGCCTGTTGCTTGCTGCTTCTGTCCTGGGAGTGAAAGAACTGGACTTTGCTATCTACATCCTGCTTTCCAAGGTTCTCCAAGAGCTCTAACTGAACTTGCCTTAGGGACAGAAATTACTTCATCTGCCAGTGCCAGGACTTTTCTGCTGAGAGTCCTAACAAGTGGTGCCAAATGCAGTCACTGGGCCCTTGGAAGTGGAAACTAGTTTCCTGAGGAAGAAAATCCATGCATTGATGCATCGCGGCTGCAAATTGACACAACGGCTGGCTTGTGGCAGAAGTATCGAGGCAGCAACTGCCTTGCAGCTGAAGAATCTATGCAGTGCCTGTCTTGCTGTGAAAGAATTGACACAGTGCCTGTAGAACCGATGCAGCGCCTGCTCCACTGAGGCTCCGTCATCACAGTGCATCTAGAGTTTCCAATGCATTGTCCTTGGGCATCACTTTCTCATCGACCCCACACCACAGCAAGGAACCAAGGCTTTATGACTGGAAACCAATGCATCAAATCCCCTGCCTGTAAGGAACTGATGCATATCCTCTCCTGCGAGGAGAGAATCAATGCATTACCTCCCCTGCCTGTAAGGAAGCAACACATCACCTCCCCGTGCAATAAGGAACCAAAGCATTGCCTTGGTCTTATGGCACCTTACCTCCTCTGTGGCCTGCATCATCTTTATTTTTGATTCATCCCAGGTACTATGTGTTAAAAAGATACAACCATTGATTCCTCTGGGTTAAGACTCAGTTCAAATTTTAAAAATTGATATGTTTACTTGTGTATGTTGGATGTTTGTGGTTTTGGTCTTGTTTTATTCAGATAAATATTGACTATTCTTCTAAATTGGTGTGGAGTTCTACGGTAGTGTTTTCACTGTGTTAATTTGTGTGTGTACAAATACTTTACACATTGACTCTGAGATAAGCATGAATGCTGGGGCCTAGCTACCAAGGGATTGAGGAGGGGTTATCTTAGATCTGTGACTTCCTTACCCTGACTAGGCATGGTGCAAACCACTGCCAACTAGAGGCCCCATTTTTGACAGGACTGTTAAAAACACCCTGTAACGTGGAACCATGAAGACATATGGGGGAACTCATTAAAAACCAGGCTAATGCCAGTGACACACTGTCTCCGAAACACACTCAAGGCACAGTCCAGGCTTGTTGGCTGCATTAAAGCTCTGCTCTTATCACCCTCAGCCTTTTCCATCCCCCCAAAACACAGGTTTGAAGTGCACCAGAGAGCTCTGATTGTTGAAAAATGAAAATGGCAATGTTTTAGAGAGAATATATACTCCTCCCAAACATGGAGATTTGCTAATAATGTGCCTTTGCCTATGTATATTTGCTTTCAAGACATCAAAGGTCAGCCTCAGTAGAGTGACAAGAAATAGCACAGTACACAGTTTTTGCCAGAGATCACACTTTTCAAACAGAATTTTTCCTCATATTAGTATAGTAAAAATACACCTATGTATGTTTCATTAAAATAGGTGATAAAACTCTGCTAGAACAAGGCTCTGAGTTAAACATCTGTTGACAAGGTAAGATTTACCAGTTCATCAGGTAGAAATCCCCCCACGTCTCAGGTAAATGGAGCTTTAACATAGGATGAGATTGATCTAGAGCTGCACATCAACTAAGTAATCATTACAATTTCAAATATTATTTTCATTCAATTATGAGAGTTAGTGTGAGTTCAAAAACATTATTTATAAATCTTTTTAATAGCTGATCTTTTTTTTAAATATCACCATATGATGTCATCAATATTAGTCAATAACTGATAAATCATAATTATCAATCAATATAAGAACAATTGCATTAAGCACGTTCCATGAAGAAAAGAGTCCTTAATCTAAGATTAATAATGGATTTGGGGAGAGCAAGAAAAAGGCGTCAGTCAGAAACCATACGGAGCTCCAAACAAAGAGGTTAACATAAAGCTCAAGAGCCAAGTATCAAATATCAGTCAAACAAAACTTCCCATAAAAAAAGCTCAAGAGAATCAGTAGAGTTTCAGAGCAGCAAAGATTTGGGCAGGGAAGTGAATGAGTCTGTAGAGAAGTTTGGAACCTACTCTAGCAGTATGCACTAACATAATACAAAAATAGCAGTCTTTTGCAACATGTTTCTTCCTTTTCCTTCAGTCAGCTAGTTGGCTTTCTGTTTCTTCATGGGAATAGGAACACTTCATAGTCTTCTCACCGGGAAACATTAGTCCACAGACATCAATGTTTAAGTGAATCATTTTTATTAAATACTTGTGTAAATCTACAGGGTTTCTCATCATTTACTTTCCTTAAGAAATCTGCAGTTTCATGGTTAAGCTCTTACATCATTTTACTAAAACACATGCTATCTATTGACTCTCTATACAAGGTCTTTGAATGATTAGAACCATTTTGCCGGAGCTAAACTAAAACATTTGAATACATTATTGTATTTTATTAAATGTCTGCCTATGGGAAGGTCAAAACTAACTTATTTTACATTAAGTCATTGCTTTCACAACATTTCAGCTCATCAGAAATTTAACATTTCACATTCTGAACTGGTGTCAGCTTTGAAAAATGTGCTGCTTCAATTACTCATGCATAATACATGTACAGGTGACAGTCATCTGCTTTTACTTGAATTAATAAGCATTGCAGGCCTACATGTTAATTCTTCACGTCATTGCACTAATTATCAGTGTTTTATAAATGCTTCAGCATGTCTTTGATGTAATCCACCCATGTTTGAAACCACTATTTAACTGTGAGTGCAGTGGACTAGAGTGGCCACTTCACTCCATTACACAGGAGCACTTTATTTCAAGTGCTTGCATTTTCATTCACAAATCTTATCTATCATGTATGTGAATCTAATGAGACAGATGGAAGCAAGTCAAGACTACACACTCAAGATTGTTCAGTTGTCACAAGAAAGTCAAGGACTTCAGACAAAGGTTTAACAAGGACATGGAATGAAGGGGATATTAATTTCACATATTACAATAAATATTCTCAGTTTTAACTAGACTCAATGAGTCATTCTCTCAATAATAAGTGGCTGACAGCATACAATAATTATTCAGTTTCAATATTTGCTTTCACCCAAACATCTCTTAGTTCTCTGATCTCCAGGAGGCTCTTCTTTTTAAACCTGCATTGTCTATTGAAATGATAGTTAAATGTAACTCAAGTGTTTGACCACGTACTGTACAGAGATATGTTATTAATTTAAAAATGTTTTCCCTTAGAAAATAACAATATAGAGATTCCTTTGACTTAAATCAGTACTAGTGCAGGCTAATATGGTTATCTTCAGATCACACTACATGGCTTCCTCACTTTTTGAGCCTGTGAAAGGTGTCCTGCCATCTGGCCACTCACTGCTCTGTGGCACTCCTCAGTTCTCACCGCTGGAGCACACAGAACACACGGACAAAGAGCAACATATCTTCACAGGGATTCGGTTTCACATCAATCACTAACAACACTGACAAGGCTTTCCATCAAATTATAGACTCCATCAAAACAAAGACAAATAAACTTGATGGCCTGATGTTTACCATATTATGACCACCTGCCAGTCGTTACTATTACTTGCATGACTGCCTTCGTCAGTCACCAGTCTGTTGCTTTCTTTCACTATTGGACTTCTAGAACCAAAGGTCACTGCTCACCACATCACCACATCACCACATCACCACTGGCAGTGAGGTGAATAGTGGGATGTCAGCAGGTGTGCAATGCCCATTAGGCTGAAAGGGCTTCAGCCACCCCAGTTGTGTGCCATGGCCTGTGCTTAAGCTGTGCTGGTGTCTGTCTCAGAAAGTTCGGGTGAAGAAGGGCTGTAGGAGAAAGTATTGTAATAAACGTTCTCTCCAGACATCTTCAGTTTATCTTTCTGCTGCATTGTCCTCAGAGGAGGCAATGGGAGTCACAGGTGATTCACAACCCCCAGGACAAAAAAACCCCACTGGGGTTCTCACTGTGCAAGGCAATGATCACATTTTAAAGGGAGACAATGCTGGCTCTCCATGCTGGTATATGGCAGGGCATCGGCACTTCAAAGGTAATATCTAGCACCGTCCTCTACATCCAAGCAAATAAGGCAGAAATCACAAATTGTCTTGAGTTACAATCGTATTTGCATAGCGCTTATTACTCCTGAGGAGTAATGAGTTCTAAATAAATGCTAAAAAGTGAAGATTTTTTTTAATGTAAATAAAGTGACCTTTGGACAGTCCAGATGTTTCTGCCAATAGCATCTTTCATTGGGGGAGGAGGGCAGGGAATGAGTTGAGGTTTTGGTTCTAAAAATGCTAACATAAGAACATGCAAAATGATGTTGGCAAAATATGGATGGGGAGGGTGGATAGCAAAGATGGTCAGTAGGTCCAACTCCCAAACCTCTGGATAAAATGTTCCTGGCTGCCTGATGTTGTTTATTTGTGCAGTTTTAGATAAAGCAAAGGGTGCTTTACATGAAAACCAGATTACGTTACACAAAATCAGATTTTTTTTAGGCACATGGAGATTAAAGAGGTCATTATGACCCAGGCAGCGAGTGTTAATGTGGTAGTAGTACCCACAACAGGCTGGCAGTACATACCTCCACATTATGAGAACAGCAGGTTGGCTGCAGCCAACCCGCTACTTCTCCACTCATACTGCCATGGCGGTATCAGCCGCCGGGCCGGAGATGTCAATCTCCAGCCCGGTGGCTGGCATAGTACCGCCAGCGGCATCTTGATCCTGCCTATCACCATGGTTTTTGTGGCTTAGCAATGCCACGAAAACCATGGCGGTAAGCCCTACCGGTGACAAGGAATTCCTTCCTGTCACCGGTAGGAGGCTCCCCCACCCCACCATCACACACCTGACACCCCCTACCCACCTCCATCCAAACTCCCTCCCCCTCTGATCCTCCGTCTCCCCCAACCCCATACACGCACACACCCGCAGACATGCACCACACATACACCCAACCACTCCCACTGGCATACATTCATTCATACAGGCATACTTCCAGACATGATTGTGCACATTCTTACACAAAATCAGACTGACCTGCAGAAACGCACTCACTTCGTCATTCTTACACGCATTCACTCACACGCATACACCCACACAAACAACACAACACAAACAGATGCATTCACACACACACTCAAACATTCATGCACACTACCAGACACACATACACACACAATACCTCCTGCCGCCTCCCCTGTTGGAAGCCCGACATACCTTGTTCTAGGAGGTCTTCCGGCAGGTAAAAGGAAGGGGCGCTGCCACCGCCAGCAGCGCCCACCAGCAGAACACTGCCAGGCCGTATCACAGGTCATGATATGGCTGGCGGCGTTCAACTGGCGTGGCAGTGCTCGTGGTAGCAGCGCCAGCTCACCACCATCTGCCCATATGATCACTGCCGGATTTCTGCCCTTCTTGTGGCGGACGTCTGGCAGTGATCATGATATGGCGTACGGATGGTAGCCGCAGTGACAGTATTTTGGTGGCTGTCACCGCAGCAGTAGATGGGTTTTTACCGCCAATGATAAAATGAGGGCCTTAGTGGTTTGTCCAGGATTACAGGATGTTAAGTTGATGCTGGGATTCAAACATAATTCTCCATTCCTAAAGTTGGCAGCTCAGGCTGTTATGCCACACATCCTCAGCTAGTAATGGCATCAGGCGTGGCTATTGATCTTTGAAAGTGGTGAGACATATTACCACCCAGAAGTTCACCCCCTGTTTTGGAATTTATGTCATTCATCTTCCTTCCATCTCACATTTTGACACAGGCCCACATTAACAAATGATTTGCACTAGGTTTGAGACACAAACCTGCACAAAAAGTTTTTTAAAAGTTACTTTCCAGCGCAAAACTAGTTTTGCACTGGAAAGTTGCCTGAAAGTAATGGCGCTGCTTTGCATTATTCTGTGTCAAGGGGGTATTACATGGGTGGCACATGGGTGTTCCCATGCACAGCTCATGATGTTTGATGCAGAGCCCTATGTACTAAAAATAGTAGACAGTGTTTTGTGCCAAAAAATAAATAAAGGCTACTTGAAAGCAGACACTAAAAAGGAGAAATGCTTTTAACTCTCCTAATGTTTCCCATTTTGCATGTGTACTGCACTGTATAGCACACATCTAAAGTAGGAAAAGTTTGAAAGTTAGTTAAAGCACAGAATGATGTACTGCAAGTGCACCCTTCCTGTAAAAAAACTATGCTAGACTCACACAGACACTGCTGCACTGAGATACAAAGCAGGGCTAGACTGGGAACCCAAAGCAGCCCTGGCAATTTTATCAGACCAGCCCCTTGGTCATGGTGGGATCGGGGGAGAGAGTGTGAGGACAAAGCACTGCTGCTTTTGTTCTTTTGTTACTGAGGGCCGTTATTGTAGCACTGCTGCAAGATCAGCCCCAGTAACACAACCAGCACCCACTGCTTAAAAATCAGCCCCCTCCCTTCCAACCCACATGGAAAATGCCCAATGCCCACCACAGCTAGTCCGGCCCTGATGCAAAGGTGTATGGGTGTGTGGCGCTCAGCAGCCTAATTGTGAACCAGCGCTAGGGAGAGAGCAGGATAGTGCCATTTCTCCATAGATATGGCGCTTTCCTTCTCTCTTCCTTTCATAGGACACAAGTCATTTTGGGTGCTGCACTGCGGTGTGTGAAAGGATTCATAATCTGGCCTTGTTAACTTTCCCGCACATAACTGTAACTCACAATGTCACACTTGGTCATTCCCACTCATACTCACTCCTACTCACTGTTACACACACACAAACCTACTCACTGGTTCTCATTCTCACTTACTGACACAATTACACACACTCACTAACTCTGGGCACTGTTGCAGCTGCACCTGCTGCAGCATTGATTTTATGGCCACAGCTCTCACTCCCTCTCACAACCTCTAATCAATTACTCAGACAATTATACTCCTTCACTTACTTTCTCATACTCACTTTCACCAATTCATACACACTCTCAAGCTCCAATTCTCACTTGCATTATCATTGGCACTCTCAAAGAAACACACACACACACTTTCACGCAATCCCATTAATGTTCAGTCACTCAGAAACATGCTCGCAAACACATACACTCATGCATAGAGAAAAAACATTTTTGTTTTACTTACCTTGTGTACTTAGCTGTCAGCTTGGAGGTTCCATGGCAGCAGCAGAGCAGGAATCTTGTGCTGTGCAGTGGAACCAACAAGCTATGATTCCCACTGGATAGCCAAACGGAGCCGTAAGGGCCGGATTGAAAATGGGATAACCCACCACAATAGCTCTCCCAGTGTCTGGCTAGGACTGGAAGCACAGTCCTAAAAGATGCTGGGATAGTGATGGGGCTCCTGCCCCTGTTACACTGTGTCTCTTTTCATTGGCTTCAGAGATGCACTAATCCACACCCTGAAAGTCCCATTTTATCAGATATACTGCCTGAGGCATGCACAGTATGTCTCCCTAATAAAATGGATTGTGTCTGTGTGAGGGGACTGTAGTTGAACTACGCCCCTCATGTGCACAATCCTGACATCCATCTACAGAGTGTTTTATTTTGAAACAACACTCAGTAGCTGGATCATGCCATGGCCTCCTCAGGCCCTCCACCTCTTTCTGTCAACAGGACCCTGGAGAAGAGGCAGAGAAGGCCGCCATACACACTAGCACTGTTCATGAAAACACAAAGTTGTGTTTTTATGAACACTGCTAAATTTAAAAATGCACAGGGGCCTCTCAGGAGGTGGGGGCAGAGCTGTACCCTGGAGCCCCTGATGAGGAGTTGCTGCTGATTGACATCAGGGTGGTGGCCACAATGATGTAATGTCACACTCTTAAACGCCATATGCATGCATTTGTGGAGTGCAGCAAGCATCTCAAGGTGCTCATCTGCCTTAAACTTGTTTTTACTCTCAGTTTGGTAGGACGAGACATGCACATTGCAGCAGGGGCACAGATTTGATGCATTTTTCTCCTAATCACAGTCAAGGGCTTCTGGGTTCTGATTTTTCAAGGTTCACCTCCCAGAAAGTATTTGCGTGTCTCTTGCCCTTTAAGTTTGGTGGACAAAAATATAACAGACTGAAGACGCAGATCAAATTGACACTGTGGACAGATAGCAAGTGGCACATCTTCCACTAAAGCTTTCTGCCACACTAGCATGGAGTTCCCCAGTCTGCGCTGCTCTCATGTGTTCTACCTCTTGATCACACTTAACATTTCTGCAAGTGCCAATTGATGGTTGGAAAACATATAATTAAAGGGAGTGCAGTGCCTGCTCCAAATATAAGACAGATTGACATTTCAAGGAATCCAAACTGTTAAGTGTAGGCCCATGGGTTAACACACCTACTTCAGAGACATGATCCACCTGACTCCTTTTTTCAGAATCTGCCTGTTTTAGAGCTCACACTTGTTGCTCAAAGGCAAGAGTTCAAATTTTATGTTTTTTCTTTAACTTTTCTTTTCTGCTCCGGCCCACTCTTGGCCCATTCTTTCCTTCCTTTCCTCCCTGTGTGCTACAGTCCATTTTGCATTTTAATTTCTATTGCATTCCCCATAGGAAGTCACCTGGACCTCACCACTGTTCATCCTGTCCTATGTCTCTCTTGTCTCTCTCTCCACATGTCACTACCTTCTCTCCTCTTCCCTGTCATCCACCCCTTTAATTTTTTTCAACTTGCCCCTTCCCACCCCATATATTCCATCTTTGTCTCGTTTCACATTTAACATTGTCTCCTTACCTCATCCTGATCTTTCCTCAGTGGACAAAAGTTCTGCATACCGTACCTTCCATCTTTCTACTAGAAAGCATCAAGCATCTGTTCAGGTGAAGGAACATGAGCTCCACATTGCCTTAGGGTGTAGGTGTTGTGCACTGGCTGCAGCTACAGGAGCTATTTGAGAGGGGTGCAGCAGAGTTGTGGGCATCCACTCATTTTCCCACACACATGCGTCTACTCGCAAGGTCTTCTACTGGCTATCTCAATGTAATCCTGAAAAAGTTTCTAATGCAGCTGATGCTCACCACAGCAAGAATAAATAAATCTTTTTATATATCTTCAGCCCCTTCATTAATATGGCTGTCAACACAACTTCCCATGATGAATTTCTGTTGCAGCAGAGGAGAGGGAAAAAAAGTGAGTGAGTGCATATTTGACATGGTTGGGATTGTGCATTTTTCTAAGAAAATTAATCTAGAGCTAACACAATGGGAACTGGTTGTATAGTTGTAATATACAATATTTCCTCATTTCTCTCACAGAAGTGATTAACCATTTTGAAGAGATGTTGCAGGGCCAAAAACTTCAAAAAGATCCATCAGCAATTTCAACACTAGCTTAGATGACAGAAAATCCCATATTAAGAAAGGTATTCCTCCCCATCAGGATTCCTTGTCTACATGGATGGATGGAACAAGAGAGATTATTGAAAAGTAATTATACCTTCAAGTAAAAATGTGTCTATTACATGTTCTGGTGCTTTTATCACGGAATAGCAGTAGTATAAAACCCATGGATTTTTAAGAAACCATTAAAAATATTTCATGGTTACCTGTGAAATACAGATTTTATCATCATGATGGTAGTCTCTAAACCACTGTGCAGAGGTTTTACATTGTCCAGGCTATTAAGATTATGCAACTTGGAGGACTAAGGTTAGCTTTATATTATGCAGCAGAAAAGGCAAATTATGTGGCCTACGTCTGGGGGTATTATTTTCATCCGTTTGAGCTAAAAACAACAATTTTAATGAAATCTGCATATTTTGGAAATTATGTGGCAAATTCAGTAAATCCTCAATTATGCTGTAAAACCTGCAAGCACAGGTTCACATTATCCACTGATCTCTCCATGTCCTATTGTTTTATCAGGAATGTATTTGTAGCAGGTAAATGGAACCTCACAATTTTCATTCCAGTCCGTGCCCATTGTTAGCTGAACTCTGAATAAAACAGCTCGTAACATAACAAAAACATAACGTGTACCTTGTCATTGGCATCTCAGGCTTCTGGTGACATTTACAAACTACAGGGCAAAAGATACCACCATAACCCCTCAAAGATTACATTACATGGTTACCCATTATGCATGCTCTGTATGTACTTAACTTTAAAAATATAAAGGAAACAAAGGGCCCCTGACACACAAATATGTGAGCAGCCAACCAGGGGAAAATACACAAAAAATCAAACACAAAGGCTGTCTCACTCTGTAAAAGTATATACAAATGCCTTAATTATTTCACATAAAATATATAATGGAGCTATAACCACAATATATAGGGCAAAGGAATATAAAAATACTTATTTTATTCATAGCAATGCCCTCTGCTGATAATACCTTCATATTCCATTATTCAAACACAATATATATTCAGAATTCAAAATGTACATCACATAATACATATAAATGTACCACATACAAATGGGTCACAGCAAAATTCCTCTCCACATTCACACTACTAAGCAACCATCAGTTCCAATCATGCATCATATTACACACCACTCAACCATATCTCATAAAATGTACAATAGTTGTTTTAAGCATGGGACAGAACATCAACAAACCAGGAAAACCATAGATCATAAACCTAGTAGTTTCTAGAAATACATTTCAACCAGTTTTGATTTTCTTCATATATATAATTTGACATAGATTATTATGCGTTACATACGACATACTCCACGATTTATGTTATGTAAGGGTAGATATTGATTACTGCTCAACAAGTAACATATACTCCAAAGGAGAGGTAACCCTTTCAGTGTCCTTTACTGTGCTGAATTACATATCCTCACCAAGGAAAGGTAGTCCTTTCAGTGCACCATACTGTGCCGATGCACGTTTTGGTGGAGCCGCGAAGTGGGAGCCACCTTCTTTAGGGCATTGATATACAGACTAAAATCTGGTAGAGTGTGCTGTAACCCACAAGGAATCAGAAAAGTTCAATAGGTCAAAAAGCAGGTTTTGCGTGATCAGCAGTTTATCCGAACTGTGGTGTTCAGATGAGAGACTTCAAGTCGATATATATTTCACAAAAAGTCTGAAATGTCAAAAACGCCATAGTAAAGGATAAGGAATTGGCATCTAAAGTCTCAAATACGCAGCAAGTTCCAATATAGATGCACCACAGGATCGAGTAAGGATGAACCTACACCCGGATTTCGTACCAAAATGATTTAGGAATGCGGCCTAATGGCTAAGTTAAAACATTAACTGAACATGTGTGTTCATAAAGAGTGGTGAAATCAAATGTTTGAAACCTTTTTGGAAAGTTCTATGACATCAGCTGAGGAAGGAAATGTGGTCTAGTGGCTAAGCTGTCGATCTGAAGGCCTTAGTTTGAATTCAGCTTGGCATTGACTGAAATTTGTGCAGTTATGGAAAATCACTTAATCCCAATGTGCCTAAAATTTGAACGTGCAAGTTACTAGTGTAAGTGGGAGTAACAAAAAGATTGAATACAACCTTGATCATTTTCCGTTATCTCCCATAATGAGCAAGATTCTGTTGCACCTAGTCCAAGTCCTTGCTTTCGGAATACCAATACATGCATGTTTTTACATTGTGAACAGGTATTCAGCTTAATATTTTCTGTGGATAACCTTTCCTTTTGAACTACCAGATAGAAGCCCTGTACTAGTTTTCTCAGTTTATTCTGCATACCTCAAGTCTACTTCTTGTTGTCTGTGAGCTCATTTTCTTGGGCAAATTGGGAGATTCGCCTCACAGTCATCATTTTGTTCCCTGGAACCATTTCATCATTATGCAGTTCATGCCACGTTAATCAGAAAAGACACGTTTCCAGTAAGCCTTTAGTGCTTTGTTTTCTGTGCATCAGACATGTACAGGACTCACTTGTCACCAACCATTTTGCAGACATCTGAAGGTCGCAGGTCTGGTGGACACTCTGAACTCCAGCAGTGCTTGATGCCTCAGGGGAATGCATTGGACAAGACAAATGATGCGGCTTTAATGTGCTAACTCATTAAAGAACAGGAAGACACATATGCCTTTTCCATGCATTAGCACATTAAAGCCAGACCCACTGGTCTTTCAAATGTTTATTCTGATGCTGTCATGGCCTGTCGGGTCTAGATTTGCCCTTGGTTGTTAGGTGACTTCTGACCGGCTTCGTGTCTGTCTATTATCCTTGATGTATAATGGCTGCAGTCAGAAACTCCTTCTTTGAAGCCTTTCAGCAGGAAGAAGCACTATTCAAAGGAAAATTAAAGAGTGCTGGGGGAACAATTCAGAAAATTGCACCAGCGCACATGTTCAAAAATGCCATAGATGGGGCACAATTAAGCTCAATATTAGGACACTCGCACACAAGGTGTTGGTCTTCCATAATGAGAAAGGTTGTCTATTAGTGAGAGAGAAAGCATAATCTGGACCTCCAAATCTCAAAGTCCTAGTTGCATCTGATAGGATTGGTGTTCCTTTTTGTGTTCTGGCAGTGGCATAACAAAGGCCCCTGCAGCCTCCGCAATGTTGGGGGCCCTGAGGTCTAGGGGACCCCCTTAGCACAGTTCACCGTGCGCAGGCAACAGGCCCCTGCCTGGGCCCACGAGGAGGTACTTTGCTGGGCCCCCACCTAAAGTTACGTCACTGGGTTCTTGCTTCTAGCCCTATGTGTGCCTAGCGCCACTTGTCCTTGTATGCGCAACTCACTGAAATATCAATGCGTTTAGCGAACACCTGTGGCTTCTAATGGTGAACATGATGTAGTTACCGACGAGAAATTCCTCGTGCATTCGCACTGCCCTCGAGCACCTCTTTTTTAACTTAAATAAATAAATCTCAATAATTCCCTTGGTTGTCTCTAGAACATTCCAAATAAAACATAAATTAATCACAGCTGATCTGCATGCCCCTAACTTCCATCCTCTATTGCACTGAGACTTAGAGTTGTATGAAACAGTGCAGCACAAAGCCCGAGCGAACTGTAGAAGCTGGCAAGAATTGAGGAAGGCCAACAGAGGCCAACAAACCCACAAAGACTACGGAATTGTAAGTGTGGGCTGCTTCGAACTGTACTACTTTGCATTTCGAGACACCTCTTAATGCAGACTCACCTGTAAACTGGAAAATGCCATAATTCATTAAGTCTGACTCAAGGGGATGACCGACTGCCCTGCCCTATGCATACTGGCCTGTGGCCTGACAAACAGTGTGAGTGGCATTTCAAACTAACAATGACCAAAGGGGGCTGACCCAAAGCCCCCTTACTGTGTACATGGTGTGAATTCTATTTAATATTGTAATTCAATTACAGAGCCACTGGATTCATGGGACTTTGTTGCGTTTTCTACATAATTATGGATTTGCTGTATTTGCATCATAATCCATCATATGCTATTTTAACAAAAAATGTTTCTTTCTCTAACGGATCAAGTTACAAAATGTGTGCCGACCCTTATTCCTGTAGTCTGGAAGGTCCTATTCAAAGGTGGATTCGTCTTCTTTCAGTTGCCTATTACCTATTATTGATTATTACTGTCCTTGGATGTTAAAGTGGTACTAATGAGGTCAAACCTTTTCCCAGACAGTGTTAACGTGAAAAAATGGCAAAATTATAAAGAGTTGCTATCACAAATAGTATTGTAATAGGTTGCCTAATTTGTCATTTCTTGATGCATTATTAGCCAACCTTGCAATCTAATTTGGTCCTCCCCTGCCGCAAAATTCCTCCACGGCCTTATTGTTTGAAAGAGACCTGATGCAACAACTGAGGCTTTCTCTAATCTAAACATACAGAATGAAAACTATGATATCAGACATATATTATCTGACACTCGAAAGCGCTTTTATGATAACTATGTAGAAACGTCAGGAGATTCTTCCAAATGTTACACAAAATGGCAGTAATAAATGCAAAATGTAAAAGCGCAGCCCAAATAAAAACTTGTAGCCAAATATATTTTAAGCACATCAGCAATTCCATCATGTGTGCCAACAACGGAAACGATTGCTTCTTGCATCGTAAAAGGAATCACTGAGCGAGCCCTTCCAACTGTTCCTCACAGCAAGATGCTACCTCATGCAAGCATACTGTGGAAAAGCATCACGTTCCGGTATAATTTTACGCGCATATTCTCTTGGAAATCCTAATGTTCTCTTTCTTCCCTGAAGGGAACTTGAATGCATTGTAGATAAATACAATTAAATTCTCTACAAAAACAGACTTAACTAAGATGAAGGAAGTGCAGTACCTCAGCGAGCTCTGCTGGCATCAGTTCTAGTCTATAAAACTACTCTGCATTAAAATCAGTTGGGTATATCAAGTTGAAAGGCCTCAAAGCCCGAGGGAAGAGGAAACAAAGTCAAGTGTATAGAAAAGCAAGTTGAAAGTAATAGGTATTAACAAAGTCCTGGCAGAGCAATCCTTACTATCAAGGCTGAAAAGCATATTCTTTCCCAAAGTATTATGGTGACTTCTTAAACAGGTTATGATGATGTGTTTAGCTGCAAAAGAACCACTCGTTTCAATAAGGAAACAATCTTCAATCATTCTCTGAGCAAGAAATACATAGCATAACATAAACTACATTAAGGTCAAGACACATAACATGCCATAACATTCAGCTCTTGCTTTTACTTGATTGTAACACGCAGTAACGCCATGGCTAACAAGAAATATATTTCGTTATGAAAAATAATGGAAAAGTCCTCAGAAAGCAAATTATAGATCGCACAAGGTTCAATTCACCAAAAATATCGATTTAAGTCTGTGATTTTGATAGATGTATACTTTTTTATAGGTTCACATTACTCATAGACTCTCACGAATACTCATGCTCCACTTATGTGCCCTCCATGGTGAAATTATGCAAAAGCACATCCTTTTACCTTGTTTCAGTGGGTTAAATATATTTCTGTGTGGACAAACACTTTCACTTACACCCTTAGGAAATATAGGTTTAATCCATCACTTCACCACCTAGTAAATAGGCTTACTCCTAGTCTCCTTTCCAGGGTAGGAGAGGGACTGAAAACATTTATGAATGACCACAGACCTACAAGCATGTAGGTGGTCGCCTGTTCCCTAGGAATGTAGAATTTACTGGCGCTATTTGTCAACTTAGTGCTGAATCTGAGAAAGTGTCAGATTTTATGGCAGGACACAGAGGCTAATATTATGCAAATCTTCTTTTATTGCCAGCTCACACAGCAACAAATAAAATAACATAGGACTTTAAAACATCCTAATAGTCTATAAATGACAGCAACATGCAGCCATCTTCCTTCTTCTTTTGTTACTGGTACTCACAAGATAAGTTCTGTCTCATTTGTGATGCTTGCTGAGACGTTTTTGTTTTCAGGTTTTGATTTTATCTGTGGTTGAGCGCATGCTTGCATTTCTGCTTGAATGTGTGTTTTGACACCTATTTCCTTTATTCCCCTTGGAAGCTCTTTACCTCTTACTGACTTTGCCAGCACTACCTTGCTTTATTCCTAATCTTCCAGCAGAGCACAAGCTCTCTCTCCTTCAGAGTGATTGGGTGTCCTCTACCTTTCATAGTGCGGTTTATTTGTCAGGAAAAGGCGTACTCTCCCTTCTAGAGCAATCACCTGTCTGTCTTTATTCATGTAGCTTGCTTCACTCGACGCAGGAAGGACATGCTTGCGCCTCTTTGGAGCATCTGTGCTCCTGCAATGTGTTTCAGCATGACCTGTTAACGCGATCTTCTTCACAGCTAAAGGCATGTTCCTAGTGAAGAAGGACTTGCTGTGCTTTGCAAGCTCTGGCCAATTTTCGCTCAGACGTGTGAGATTAAAGAAAAGTTTATAATAACGCCCATACACCTGGGTCACTATGTGATGCCTGCATCTGCCGCCATATTTGAGGATTGAGATTCCCCATGTATTTATTATTACTCACAACCATCTTATTGACTGGGTAACCTTTACCTCTGATGAAGGTTTTTGGCAGTTGTATCCCTTTTGCTACTAAACACTTCATCTGTATTGACAATAACCTTTAGACTTAATTCTCTGGTTTCTTTGTGATTTTAGTTTAGGAAGAATTTATCTTACTTTAATTAGATATTTTTAAGTCATTTCATCACAAAAATGTCTGAAACTGACTCTGAGGAGAAATTAGAGGAACAGTTAGAACAAATGTTAAGTAAATCAGTGGATACATTGATTGCTATCTGACTCCATCGACAGTAGGTTTGAAGGGCTGATTAAAAAAACAGAAATATGTTAAAAACTCTACTACCAAAGAAAGATGTTCTGAACCAGCTGAATACTCAGGCTGGGTGGTTAAAGTTCAGAGGAAAAGAACCTCAGAGACAGAACATCATGTAAAAAGTGAAAAAGCTAAGATTACAGAGGAAGGTCCACTTGATGATGCTGATAATATTACGAGTTGTGCTTCAGGCGCTGTGGGTTGGCAAGATGAAGACCTGAGTGTTCCAGTATCACTAGATAGTGATGAGGCGTCAGATCAGCAAATTGATCCAATCAAAAAGTGATTGAAGTTCAAAAACGAAGAGCACCAGAGAAGGCAAATAAGGCCTTGGGGTCCATAATGGGTGTACTTGATCCTTTGGGAGGTGACATCTTTGACACTATTTTGATTAAACACCTCCTTTCCTCAAAATTGACTTCTGGTTGAGAAGAAAAATACCAGAGAATGTTGGGTCTCACATGAGATCTGAATGCCCACAACGTCTCGCTCTGATAAAATCTCTCTGACACCACAATTAGATCCAAAAGTTCTCATCTTCGTTAACAGAAGTGGTAAGATCCCAAGAAAGGGTCTAGACATGTGCTTGAAATCTTGTCAGAATTGACTCCTGGACATTATTGGACTGCTTGCAAACACTTGAAATGGCAGAAGAGGCCTATCTTAATGAGAATTCTGTTGATTCTAAGAAGTTATGCCAATGGGAGCAAAGAGCTATTTTCCTATTGGGCAATGCTCATACGGTCCTCTCAAATGAAAGTAGAAAAAGCATTTTACTTAAAAAAATTTTTTTAAAAATCATTGAATTGGCAAACAAGGAAGATGATCCCTCTTCGTAGGGATAATTATTTAGTGAACAATTCTATTCAAAAGTCTCAAAAAGACATAAAAAAGTGTTTGCCAATAGGGTTTTTGGTGGGGCCATGAGAAGGAGGAATCGGTTCCCTGGCTGAGGACAGTTTGATGCAATACCCTTCTTGGCTAGTGGAGCAAAATATGCACAGTCTTGTTTCGGATTCTATTACCCTCAGAAAAAAGGTTTTGTGGCAGTAGCAGATCCTCCAGAAGAGATAAGAGACAGAGAGGAGTTCCATCAGGTGCTATTTTCAAAAGACTTTTCAGATACCATTTTAATAATGGGTGGCAGGCTAGCTCATTTCTCGCTGAGAGTTGGTGACTTAAGATACCTGGGTTCTGGATATTGTCAAGGGTTTCACTCTATAGTTTACAGGTTCCCCTTTTAAAAAAAGAAAGCCTCAAGAAATACATTTTTTAGAGAAGAATATGAAGATAGTTTGCCAGGAGGTGGAGGATTTGCTAGAATAGCTGCTACAGATGAAGTCTTGAGTGGTGTAGTAGGATTCATCAACAACATATTTCTGGTCAAGAAAGAAGACAAAGGTATGCAGCCAGTAATATACTTAAGGATCTGAAAGAGTGGGTGGTGTAACAGCACTTCAAAATGGAGGGGATCTACATGTTAAGGGGTGTGTTAAGGAAAGGAGATTGGCTAAGAAAGTTAGATCTAAAAAATGCTTATTTAGCAATACCAATTTGGGAACCTCACAGGAAGTTCCTACAGTTCAGATGGATGGGGAATTTATGGCAGTTCAAAAGTCTTCTGTTTGGCCTATGATCAGCATCTTGGTGCTTGGCAATGGTACTTCACCCAGTAGCAGCATGGCTATGGACAAGAGCGTAAGATTATTCATTTGACTAGACCATATCCTCATAATGGGTCAGGAGAAGGAAGTAGTGTTAAATCATTCAAAGATGAAAATGGATTTACTAGAAGTTTGGGATTTTGTGATATACATGAAGAAATCTTCCTTCATGCCAAGTGAGGAAAGTCATTTCTTAGACTTTCTTATAAACTGTAAGCAGAATTGAAACTTCCAAAGGAGAGGTTAAATATGTTTTGCTAGGATTTGAGGAAGGCTTTAGGGATGAAAATGATGCCTTTGAGGATCCTAGTTAGGATTTTAGGTCTGTTATCTTCAAGAATCTAAGCAATGTTTCCTGGGTCAACATACGATCAGGCCTTTCAGAGATTAAAATGAGGCATTTCTGAACAAGTGGGTCTTACACTCAGATGACTTCTTTCGAATGAGGAAGGAAACATAGTGGAGGCTGAGGAATGAGGAAGCATGGAATGGCAGAGCTATTTTCGTGGAGGTCCTGTAAATTGTGATAGAGTTGAATGCGAGCTTGGAAGGTTGGGGTGTGAGATGCGAATATTTGTCTACTGGTGAACATTGGACAAGTCAGGAGAAGAAGTTGCAAATCAACTGCCTAGAATTGTTAGTGGGTTCTTTCGCAATTCGCTCCTTTGCACAGGGTCTGATGAAATGTTGTGTGATGATCCGCATGGACAATGTCTCAGCAGTGAGATATGTCAGCAAGATGGGCAGCCCTCATTCAAAAGGTTTGGCAGATTTGGCGAAGGCTTTTGGGATTATTGTTTGAGGAATGGAATCTCAGTCATGGCAGAGCATATCATTGGCCGATCCAATGGAGTTTCGGATTGAATCTCAAGGAATTTCAAAGACTCGAGCAATTGGAGACTGTTTTTTCTAGGGATTCAGGAGAAAATGGGCCCTTTTGAGATACACTTTTTTGCAGACAGATTTTTCAGTTCAAGACTGGACCCAGACTCCTGGGGAGTAGATGCCTTTCTACAAGACTGGAGGGGTCTAACACCTTATGCTTTTCTCCCATCTGCTACCCAGGTGCAAGGAGACGGTGGTAAAGGTAACTCCATTTTGGAGGTCACAAGCCTTGTTTCAGATCATGGTGGGAATGTCCATAGATTTGCCAGTTCGTTCTCATCCTGACTTTCAGAGAAGTAATCCTAGGGCCAGCAGGTGAATACCAAAGCCTGGTAGAACAGGGCCTTCTAGATTTTATGGTATGGAGGATTTCAGGAGACAGTGAGAAATGCTGGGTATTTCAGCAGAGGCTGCTAAACTCATATTAGAATCATGAGCCTCAGAACTAGAAAGGCATATAGGTTGGTTTGGCAAAAATGTGTTTCTTGGTGTTTACGAAGGGATTATGATCCAGTTTCAGTACATTTAGTTCATGCAGTAAATTATTTAGCCGAATTATTTGAATCTGGCCTTTTTTAAAGAACAGTGAATGTGTACAGATTAGCTAGGCACTCTTTAATAAATGGCATCTCTGTTGGCCAGAATTTACTTACTGGGAAAGTTATGCGTAGTATCTGAGTTTTGAATCCTTCTGCAGCAAAATATACTTCCTTCTGGGATGTTAAACAGGTTTTACAAGTTGTAGTAAACTGGGATGGTAACACCACTTTTTCATTGAAACAGATTTCTTATAAATTAAAACTTTTGCTTAGTGTCCTTTAGATGCAACTCAGATGTAAGAGCTCTAGTTGTTACACTTAGGGCCTAGCAGCCTGAAGAAGTTTGTTTCTACTTTAGAAGAAGAACAAAAACTTTATAGAGAAATATTTTCTATTGATATTTTGAATCAAATGAGAAACTGTGGCCCATATTTATAATTTTTGACGCAAAACTGCGCAAACGCAGGTTTTGCGTCAAAAATGTTACCGCCGGCAAACGCCATTTATTTGTGCCACTCGGGCGTCAAATTTATACTTTGACGCACGGCGGCGCAAACCACTGGTGTGAGCAAATTTTTCTGACTCAATCCAATGCGTCACATCGTAAAGAAAAATTACGTTAACGCAGCGAAAATGACTGTGAGCAGGTTTACGACGTCACAAACCATATACGCGCCTTTTTTTGACACAATTGCGTCAAAAAGCAGCGCAAACACAGCAAAATGTGCTAAGGAGAGCCAAAATGGATCCCAGATGCTTGCACAGACCCCAGGAAGATGACAACAGACCAGGAAACAGCCAGGAGGACCCACAGAAGACCCAGGACAGGGAGAAGAAAAAAAGAAAGTGTCACTTCAGTGCAGAGGAGCAGGAAATTCTGGTGAAAGAGGTGACGGCACACCAGCACCACCTCAAAGTTGCCAATTAGTATGAGAGAGGCAATATGGCAACAAATTGTTGACAAGATCAACAGTGTGGCAGAAGTACGGAGAACAGTCATTGAGCGCAGGACCAAGGAAAAGCTGGCCAGGAACAGGAAGGCAGCACTGCAGACTGGAGGTGGGAATCCAGCACCGCAGGAGGCCCTGGACCACATGGAGGAGATGGTGGCAGCCGTCATCCCTGAGGAGATCGTCACAGGGATTCAAGGACAGGACAGCGCAGACTAGGGTAGGTCGCTTCCCCGCCACCGCAGCTCCACCTGCCCAGGCCCCTGCCTCTGGTCTGGTAAGTCCTAGGCTCCTCTTCTGCTCCCTCTCCCGTCCGACTCCTTGCCCGTGCTTTTGCCCTTCTCTGTGCTCCTCTTCGCTCCTTTTTCTTCTCCTGCTGTGCTCATCTTCGCTCCATTTACCTCTCCTGTTCTGCTTTCTGCGCTCCATTTTCTTCTCCTGTTGTGCCCTCTTTGCTCCATTCACATCTCCTGTTGTACTATCTTCGCTCTTCTTTCTCCTCTCCTGTTGTGCTATCTTCGCTCTCCTTTCTCCTCTCCTGTTGTGCTCTCCTTTCTCCTCTCCTGTTGTGCCCTCTTCACTCCGTTTACCTCTTCGCTCCGTTTTCTTCTCCTGTTGTGCCCTCTTCACTCTATTTACCTCTCCTGTTGTGCCATCTTCGCTTTCCCTTTTCCTCTCCTGTTGTACGCTATCTTGTTCTCCTGGTGCACTCTACCTCCTGTCGTGCCTTATCTCCTGCTTATCTCCTGCTGTCCTTCAATCTCCTCTTGTCCTTTTTTTCCTGCTGTGCCTTCTCCTGTTGTGATCTTTCCTTTCCTGCCCGTTTCCGCTCTCCGGACACTTCCCTGTTCCCAGCTCTCCCCCCTTCCGCCTTCCCGCTTTCCCGCCGCTGCCTCCCGTGCGGCCCGCCCCCGCTTCCATTCGCTACTCCCCCTCCCACCTCCCGCCTCCCGCCTCCCAGCTGACCCCTCCTCCCCCCCTTCCCTCTTATGGTGGCCGATGGCGCTCCGAAGGCACGCCAAAGGCAAGCCCGTCTGCGCCCGTCCACACCTGGACCGCGCCCAGCGCCAGAACCCCTGTCCCCGACGCTCCCAACACCCCCAGCTTATCTACGACGCCGCCTCCCTCCACGCACTCAACCCCGGACGAACTACCACCTGCTACCAAGCCAGCCCGAAACGCACCCATGGACCCTTCACCTGTCATACATGCAATCATACCTTCCACCGCGACTGCAATCCGTCCACCAGCCCACGCTCCAACAGCCACCTCAAGCGCATCCTCATCAACGCACGCTCCGTCCACAAGCACGCCATTGAACTATGGGACCTCTTGAACTCAACCGCACCAGACGTCGCCTTCATCACTGAGACCTGGATGAACGCCTCATCGGCCCCTGACATCTCCCTAGCCATCCCTGACGGCTACAAGATCGCCAGGAAAGACCGCACCAACCAAATCGGAGGAGGAATCGCCATCATCTACAAGAGCTCCATCAACGTCACTACCTCCACCGAAGACACCCTCCTCGCCGCCGAACACATGCACTTCCAGATCCACACCGACCCAAGGACCACCCTCAGAGGAACTCTTGTCTACAGGCCCCCTGGCCCACGCGCCCTATTCAGCGAATCCATCACAGACTTCATCTCCCCACACGCCCTAGCCTCGCCAGACTACATCCTCCTAGGAGACCTGAACTTCCACCTGGAGAAGAACAACGACACCAACACCACCACCCTGCTGACAACCTCGCCAACCTCGGACTCAAGCAACTGGTGAACACCCACACCCACCCCGCTGGACACACGCTAGACCCCATCTTCTCCGCCAGCAACCATGTATCCTTCAGCCACTCCTCCGAGATACACTGGACCGACCACAGATGTGTCCACTTCACCTTCAGACACAAGACCCACTGCCTTCGCACACAACCTATCACCCGCAGACCCTGGAACAAAATCTCCACAGAACAGCTACTCTCCACTCTCAACCATAACCAACCTGCCATCACCTCCGACGCCAACAACGCAGCCCTCAGCATCACACAGTGGATCACCAACTGCGCCAATTACCTCGCCCCCCTCAGAAGCCACCCAAGACAGACCAACATCAGGAAACCTCCTTGGTTCACAGACGCCCTCAAAGAATCCAAGAAAACCTGCCGTACCCTCGAAAAAACCTGGCACAAAGAACACACCGCAGAAAATATGTCAGCCCTCAAAATCGCCACCCGCGAACACCACCAGCTGATCCGCTCCACCAAAAGAGCATCCTTCAAAGAGAGACTGGACAAGAACACCAACAACAGCAAAGAACTCTTCAACATCGTCAAAGAGCTCTCCAATCCCAACGCCAGCTCCAACTCCATCACACCCTCACAAGAACTCTGCAACTCCCTCGCTCCCTTCTTCCATCGAAAGATCACCGACCTACACAACAGCTTCGGACCTCAGATCCCACCGACCACCACGGAACTCACAGCCCCAACCACCACCCTCCACGCCTGGACACCCATCAGCGCCGAAGAGACTAGAACCACCATGAACACCATCCACTCCGGCGCCCCCTCGGACCCGTGCCCACATCACATCTTCAACAAAGCCGATGCCATCATCGCCCCCTATCTCCAGAGCATCATCAACAGCTCGTTTGCATCTGCCACCTTCCCCGAGAGCTGGAAACACGCGGAAGTCCACGCTCTCCTGAAAAAACCTACGGCGGACCCCAACGACCTGAAGAACTTCCGCCCCATCTCGCTACTCCCCTTCCCAGCCAAGGTCATCGAGAAGGCCGTCAACAAGCAACTGACCAACTTCCTCGAAGACAACAACCTGCTCGACCCCTCCCTGTCCGGCTTCCGGGCCAACCACAGCACGGAAACCGCCCTCATCGCAGTCACTGACGACATCCGAACCCTGCTGGACAACGGAGAAACAACCGCCCTCATCCTCCTTGACCTCTCGGCTGCCTGCGACACCGTCTGCCACCGCACCCTAATAACCCGCCTCCGCTCCACCGCTATCCAAGGACTGGCCTTGGACTGGATCATGTCTTTCCTCTCGGACCGATCCCAAAGAGTCTACCTCCCACCCTTCCGCTCGGAACCCACCGAGATCATCTGCGGCGTCCCACAAGGCTCCTCGCTCAGCCCTACTCTCTTCAATGTCTACATGAGCCCCCTCGCCGACATCGCTCGCAAACACAACATCAACATCATCTCCTACGCCGACAACACTCAGCTGATACTCTCCCTCACCAAAGACCCAGCCACCGCCAAAGCCAACCTACAGGATGGAATGAAAGACGTCGCAGAATGGATGAAGCTCAGCCGCCTGAAGCTGAACTCAGGCAAGACGGAAGTCCTCATCCTCGGAAACTCCCCGTCCGCCTGGGACTACTTTTGGTGGCCCACGGCCCTGGGCACCGCACCGACCCCTTCAGACCACACACGCAACTTCGGATTCATCCTGGACCCCCTTCTCACCATGACCAAGCTAGTCAATGCCGTCTCACAAGTCGCCTGGACTAGGAAACAACATATACGCAGGAACCACCGCAAAACTTCAGAAACGTCTTCAGCGCATACAAAATGCATCTGCACGCCTCATCCTCGACGTACCGCGCCACAGCCACATCTCCGCCCACCTGAAACACCTGCACTGGCTACCCGTCAACAAAAGGATCACCTTCAGGCTCATCACCCACGCACACAAAGCCCTCCACAACAAAGGCCCCGAATACCTCAACAGCCGCCTCGCTTCTACACGCCCACCCGTCAACTTCGCTCTACCAGCCTCGCTCTCGCCGCCGTCCCTCGCATCAGCCGAACCAACGCTGGAGGAAAATCCTTCTCCTACCTGGCAGCCAAGACGTGGAATTCCCTCCCTGCCCACCTCAGGACTACCCAGGACCACCTCGCCTTCAGGAAGTGCCTCAAGACCTGGCTCTTCGAGCAACAGTGACCCCCCCCCTAGCGCCTTGAGACCCCCACGGGTGAGTAGCGCGCTCTATAAATACCATGATTGATTGACTACCAGGGGACAACACAGATGCAGGGTAAGTTGCATGGGGAATTAAAATGCACAAATGTTAATTGCAAGCGGAGGGCATACCTAATACACAATGCATGTAAATCACGATATTCAGGGAGTGGTATCAGTAAAGGGGCATGGTATGGGGGCATGGCCCGTTCAGAGGAAACCTCAACAAGGGGAAGGGTCGCTCCCAATGGGGGGCATTTTTTAGGAAGGACTTTTCTGCCCCCCCTGGGGGCAGATCGGCCTATTATTCGGCCGATCTGCCCCCAGGGGGTGCAGAAACCTCTATAGCACCAGGGATCATTTTTTGATTTTTTAAATTTTTGTTTTGTTTTGTTTTTTCTTTAGGTGGGGAGAGACCCCTTAGGCAAGGGTCGCTCCCCTAGAGGGCAAATTATATTTAGCCCATTTCTGCCCCCCTTGGGGGCAGATTGGCCTATTTTGATGAGGCCAATCTGCCCCCAAGGGGGACAGAAACCACTAGACACCAGGGAGTTCTTTTGTTTTTGTGAATTTCACACAAGGGGAGCGACCCCTTAGGCAAGGGTCGCTCCCCTGGGGGGGGGGGAATTATTTTAGGCCATTTCTGCCCCCCTGGGGGGTAGATCAGCCTATTTTGATTAGGCCGATCTGCCCCCAAGGGGGGCAGAAACCACTAGGCACCGGGGATTTTTTGTTTTTTTTTGTTTTACAGATGGGGAGCGACCCCTTGCCCAAGAGTCGCTCCCCTGGAGGGGAAAATTGTATTTAGGGCATTTCTGCCCCCTTTGGGGGAAGATCGGACGTTTTTTGCTACGCCAATCTGCCCCCAAGGGGGGCAGAAACCACTAGGCACTGGGGATTTTTTTGCCGCCAATGTCACACAGGGGGAGCGACCCCGTAGGCAAGGGTCGCTCCGGGGGGGAGGGTGTACGGGGTTTGGGGCAAATTTATTTTAGGCCATTTCTGCCCCCAGGGGGGGCAGAAACCTCTAGGCGTCAGGGCAAATTTTCTTTTTTGTGTTTTTTTTTGTTGTTGTTTGTTTTTTTAGAGATGGGGAGCGACCCATTAGGCAAGGGGGCAGATTGGCCGATTTTAGGTCGATCTGCCCCCAAGGGGGCAGAAACCACTAGGCACCGGGGATTTTTTGTTTTTTGGCGCCAATGTCACGCGGGGAGCGATCCCGTAGGCAAGGGTCGCTCCCGTGGGGGATTTGGGGGGGCACATTTATTTTAGGCCATTTCTGCCCTCCCCGGGGCCGGCTGAGCTAGAGGCCAAAATCCCCAGGTAGGCACTTTGCAAAAAACACCTCTGTTTTCTGTGAAAACATTTGATGTGTCCACGTTGTGTTTTGGGCCATTTCCTTTCATGGGTGCTAGGCCTAACCACATAAGTGAGGTACCATTTTTATCGAGAGACTTATTTGAACGCTGGGTGGAAGGAAATTTGTGGCCCCTCTCAGATTCCAGAACTTTCTGTCACCGAAATGTGAGGCAAATGTGTTTTTTTAGCCTTATTTTGAGGTTTGCAAAGGATTCTGGGTAACAGAACCTGGTCAGAGCCCCACAAGTCACCCCATCTTGGATTCCCCTAGGTCTCTAGTTTTCAAAAATACACAGGTTTGGTAGGTTTCCCTAGGTGCCAGCTGAGCTAGAGGCCAAAATCTACAGGTAGTCACTTTGCCAAAAACACCTCTGTTTTCTTTAAAAAAATGTGATGTGTCCACGTTGCGTTTTGGGGCATTTCCTGTTGCGGGCGCTAGGCCTACCCACACAAGTGAGGTGTCATTTTTATCGGGAGACTTGGGGGAACGCTGGGTGGAAGGAAATTTGTGGCTCCTCTCAGATTCCAGAACTTTCTGTCACCAAAATGTGAGGAATATGTGTTTTTTAAGCCAAAGTTTGAGGTTTGCAAAGGATTCTGGGTAACAGAACCTGGTCAGAGCCCCACAAGTCACCCCATCTTGGATTCCCCTACGTCTCTAGTTTTCAAAAATGCACAGGTTTGGTAGGTTTCCCTAGGTGCCAGCTGAGCTAGAGGCCAAAATCTACAGGTAGGCACTTTGCAAAAAACACCTCTGTTTTCTTCTAAAAAATGTGATGTGTCCACGTTGCGTTTTGGGACGTTTCCTGTCGCGGGCGCTAGACCTACCCACACAAGTGAGGTATCATTTTTATCGGGAGACTTGGGGAAACATAGATTAGCAAAACAAGTGTTATTGCCCCTTGTCTTTATCTACATTTTTTCCTTCCAAATATAAGAGAGTGTGTAAAAAAGACATCTATTTGAGAAATGCCCTGTAATTCACATGCTAGTATGGTCACCCCGGAATTCAGAGATGTGCAAATAACTACTGCTCCTCAACACCTTATCTTGTGCCCATTTTGGAAATACAAAGGTTTTCTTGATAGCTATTTTTCACTTTTTATATTTCAGCAAATGAATTGCTGTAAACCCAGTATAGAATGAAAACGCACTGCAGGGTGCAGCTCATTTATTGGCTCGGGGTACCTAGGGTTCTTGATGAACCTACAAGCCCTATATATCCCTGCAGTCCAGCAGACGTAACGGTATATTGCTTTTGAAAATCTGACATTGCAGGAAAAAGTTACAGAGTAAAACGTAGAGAAAAATTGCTGTTTTTTTCACCTCAATTTCAATATTTTTCTTTTTCAGTTGTTATTTTCTGTAGGAAACCCTTGTAGGATCTACACAAATGACCCCTTGCTGAATTCAGAATTTTGTCTACATTTTTTAGAAATGTTTAGGTTTCTGGGATCCAGCATTGGTTTCATGCCCATTTCTGTCACTGACTGGAAGGAGGCTGAAAGCACAAAAAATTGTAAAAGGGTATGTCCCAGTAAAATGCCAAATTTGTGTTAAAAAATGTGGTTTTCTGATTCAAGTCTGCCTGTTCCTGAAAGCTGGGAAGCTAGTGATTTTAGCACCGCAAACCCTTTGTTGATGCCATTTTCAGGGAAAAAACCACAAGCCTTCTTCTGCAGCCACTTTTTCCCATTTTTGTTGAAAAAAATGAAATGTTCACTGTATTTTGGCTAATTTCTTGGCCTCCTTCAGGGGAACCCACAAAGTCTGGGTACCTCTAGAATCCCTAGGATGTTGGAAAAAAAGGACGCAAATTTGGCTTGGCTAGCTTATGTGGACAAAAAGTTATGAGGGCCTAAGCGCAAACTGCCCCAAATAGCCAAAAAAAGGACTGGCACAGGAGGGGGAAAAGGCCTGGCAGCGAAGGGGTTAATAGCCCCACAGTTGGCAGCTACCGGGATGTCTGACTCCACGTCTTCAAACACTGAGTTGTGTGTTGCCCCTTCACAACCACCACCACCAAGGGCAGAGGAAACTACACACACATTAGAAGATGAAGACGTGGAACAGATCACCTTCATTCGTAAGAGTACACGGTAGCACTAGTCCCTGCCACATGGCCACCTATAACCAAGGTCTTGTGCTTTGTAACATGCCAGTCTTGCAACAACTGCACGCAAGCACTGTTCTTCAGCCCACTGTTTATCTTGTCACTCTGCTGTGTGATTGTCTCTCACTAACCCATTGGCAAATCCTGTCCCTCTGCACTGTCTGACACTTCACCCCAGCATGTCCAATGACGTCCTTTTGCACTTGTGTAGGATCACAATGGAAGGTCTCACACTAATGGACTCACAATCATGGACAATGTACATATAGCACTGCAGCACTTTCAAATAAATAGCACTTACACAACAACTTTGTCTCTGTGCAATGTGACATATCAACCGCGATGGCCATCAGTGATGTTTACCTCAGTTCAATGCTTATAGATTGTCAATACAACTGACCTGAAAGAATGTTGGCTGATAACTATGCACTGTGGTCTGGATTGTACCATCATTTGCCCTTCCTGAGGGTTAATTCTGAGGAAAATAGAAACTATACACCATAATGCTGTGTTGGACAGAATAACGCTTCCTCAAGGGATTTCTAAGCCAAAAATTATTGCCTTCAACTTTTTCTTCAAGCCAAAACTTACTTATGTGACATTTGACCCAAATTTTACCTAACACACACCAAACTGCATGAATGGATGTGTATGAGTGTACGTACAAATATGTAACCTGGCTGAACATTGTAACAAATGATAGGTGTGAGTTACGTATAACATACTACATGAGTGCATACTACCACTCACCTTGTAAGGCTTCGCTTGGACATCAGGCTGCAGGCAGACTTAACACAGTGTTCTCAATACCAATTCTGGTCGCAAAGTATGTTAGATTGAAAACATACATCAAAAATTAACAACACTTTGGGATCCATAGTAACCTTGACTGGTGGGGGCAATGGATGGCAGAATCTTAGCAAAGTAGCTTTGGTGTAGCTGCCAATATAACAGCTCACTTGGGATTTGGTTGCAAGATGGGACACAAAAGCTAATACTAAAGAGACACTGTTCACCCATGCCAAGGCCCTGATCCCCAAGCATGTGACACATACTGTAAAGTGTTACCTAAATATTTATTTAACGGTTAAACAGAAGATAAAACCAGGGGAAACACCTTACCTAACCTAACCTATCCTAACTACACGTTACCCACAACTTGCCCTAACTAACCTAAGCTAAACTTACTTATCACATTTACCGAAACAATCTAAATATCAACCCTCCACCCCCCTTATAAGACGGGACACATGGAGGACTATACTAACCTAAACACATACTATCTTATAATAAACAAATATATATTTTTTTGTATATATATATATATATATATATATATTTATTTATTTATTTTAAAACACCAAAACCCCAACATCATCAAACACACATAATAAAAAACAGATGTTAAAAGTATCATACCCCCAACCCCCCACCCACTACTACTAACTAAACTAACAGCCTATTCTAACCTAACACTAAGCCCCCTAAACCCACTAATGAAAAGAACCAGGAAAGAGGAGGGAGGGGAAGGAATCATGGCTGAGGGTAAAATGTTTACTAGTTCACCCTCCGCAGGGTCTTCCTTATGGCACGACCCTCCTATTAACTTGTGCCACTTCCTGCTGCAGCCTGGTTATTTTCCTCAACATACAGTCAATGTTCCTTTGCAGCCGCTGAAAATCTGCTGGGTCAATGACTGCAGCAGGGGTGGTCTGGGTGCCAGTTGAAGATGTAGGTCCCCTTGTCTGTGCCATGCCTGTAGGAGGAGGTGTAGGTGGTGTTGTGGCAGGTCCCGGTGCAGTGGAGGGTGACGGTCCAGCAAAGGTGCTGCTATGGTTGGTGCCACCTGGGTGGTAGTGGTGGTGCTGGTGGTGGTGCTGTGGTGGACACCGAAGGGCCCCCTTGGGCAAATGCCATCCACACTCCGGAGGCTTTTTCATGGTGATAATGCCTTGCCATGTTGCAGAACCCAGACTCCACATCCAGAATGAGGTGGTAATGCATCGCCCTGTGCTGAATCTCCCGAATCTGGATGGGATTCATATTGGCAGCTGTTAAAACAAACATGGAAACAAAAATGAGGTTCTTCATTGTGTGATATGGCTCCAGAAGTAAATCAGACAATTCATCCAATGTACCAGAAATAGCCCATATCATCATACAGATCATTGATTGTCCCTGAGGAAGTACATGTCAATGCAGCCTAAACATGTCCTATCAAATAGCACAATACTCTAAAAGATGGATAACAACTTAAATGACCTATGCATCATTGTTCAGCCATTTGTCATGTAAACAATGCTGCAAGTCCTCTACATGTGACAGGCCAACTAATGACTAACTTCTGGATGACAGTCTAGGGCCACAAGATCTGTGAGTTGTAAATGGAATTGCCAGGATAGAATGCAGTTGCTAATCATGAGTGAGTATCCTAGTTTTGGACAAGTGACTTACAGATTTACATATCTGTGTACTAAACTTGGATCATCAGTCCTAGGTACACTTTTCACAACCCTACGCCTGTGCCTGAGGAGGAGGGGTGGACAAGCAACAATTACTTTCAAACGTCAAGGACACCCAGGAAACTTTGGACAGCTTTACATGGGTTTGGGCAGTCCACCACAGGTAAGGAGGATGTCCAACTAGGATACACCCACACCTTGGACAATCCTATCCACACTTATGTTTGGAAATGCAGACAATTGTCAACATTATTTCCTACCAGTAACACATGAATTACAACAAGCAGATAGATGCAAGCACACATCTGGCCATGAGCTGCATGCACACCTAGGCCACTGGACTCAAGTGCCTCATACACGCAGCACAACATGTGGAGCTACATGCTGCTAGGAAGTCAAACATACAGTCAAACATGTCTGTGGGTAAGACTTTGGCATCCCTATTCTGTGAGAATCATGGTCTAACTTGCTGACTAAATCACAAATATGGTCCTCTGCTACATTTTCTGAATTTAAGTTTTATCCACAAATGTCACCCTATTCACATGGCCGTGCCTACATGGCTGCCCTACAATCCCAAAATGTGCGAATGGGCTGCCCTACAATCCCAAAATATGCTAATGATTGCCCAACTCAAAGATGGAAAAAAAATTATACTCCACTCAAGGAAAATATCCGATTATTGACCAGCGCATCTCACCTTGCTATGTGTCCAACACACAGGAGTCAATCACACAACAGCAGCAAATACAACACAGAACATAAATATCAACACTTATTGGAGATGTCTGGGTCCGCAAATCGAGCCACCTCTCCGATAGTGTAGGGGGCAGGTCCACCTGTAAAGCATGGAAGGGAGAAATGTGCTCAATGTCTGTGCACTGTACAACACTTCCAAATACAATTACTGTGTGTAAGATTAAATCAGAAAGTCAAGCCGCTCAGACATGATGATACTGCTTCCGACATACCACTGCAAACATGTACAGACCCAGGCACTCCAGTGAGTGATACACACATATCTGCACACATGCAGTGGCCCTAACTATCATGTGGTTGCAAACATGCTCCATCATTTGTTTGCAGACTCTTTCATGGAGTGTATTCCTCTCGTCATGTGTATCCATGAGAGACATGCAAAGCCACTTTCCTGGAGGACTCCAATACCAGTCACCCGACTATTGTGACTAAGACCAATGTAAAACACACAGGTACAATGTACAGAGGGCCATACTCCTTGCAAAGATAGCTGATGTAACACTTACTGATGTCAAGGGTCTGGTCATACCTTCTTGTTACCAATGCAATAGCACATCCACTGCCTCACGTATGAGGCATTTATTTTACCTTATTGAATGATGGTGTCTTAGTTGTGTGCCATATGCTGCAATGAACCATGTTGCCAACATGTATGTGTGAAATAGCTGTGCTCCTCTGCTATTGCCCTTCAAATGTGAAATGGACAGGATATATGTCATTTACAGTGTGTGTGAAGTTGGGTGTACATTCATAGCCATCAAATATGATGTGGATTTTTCTGTATCCTATTCTGTATTTCAGCAATGCTCCATGAGGCTACACTCTGATCATAATTCTTAGGGATAATGTTATGCAAAAATGATTAACCAGACCATGATATAGTAAATATAATAGGTGTTTATTGACATATGGTAAGACAGTGGTGATGGATGAGTAGAGTTAAAAGAAATTTTGGACAATATGTTATCTCCAATGTAATCCTGCAGCTGTGTTTGGATGGCCACCCTCATGTTGATGGACAGCATCCTCCTCTTCCTCCTCTTCAGGCATTTGTGGGTCGGGTTCATATAGGGGAATGTTCCTTCTTACACATATGTTGTGCAGGACGGCACAGGTCAAAATGATTTTGCACACCATTTCAGGTGAGGATAGGAGGCTGCCTCTGGGATGTCGAGGCACCTGAATCTTGATTTCAGGATGCCAAAGGTCCTCTCGACTATGGTGCGTGTCCTATGATGTGCCTCATTATAGGCACGCTCTGATGCTGTGCTTGGATTTGCAAATGGGGTCATGATCCATGGCTGGATACCATACCCTTTATCAGCTGAAAGAGAAAATGAGTGAGAAAATGTTGATGTTGCTTGCACCATGATTCTCACTTTGCATGGCAGTTGTTCTCTTGTGTTGTCTCGTGTTGTCTGTGACTCATCTGTGTTTGTGTTATTGTGTGTAATCCTTGGCTTCTATGATGTACCATCAGCATTGGGTTGTTTCCTTATCTGAACTGGTGTTTGGCTGATTGACGGGATGTCAGCTGTATTTTTGTTGAGTTGCAGTACATTTTGTTCTCCCTTGCATTATGTCATGTGAAAGAGGTGTCCATGTGTCTTAACTGGGGGTGACATGATACTTCCATACACAGATTAAATTCCACAGTGGTGGTAACACGGTTGCATCTATATGGCCTGGAGATCCCATCCAATTTAACATATGCAATAGAATTAGTTAAACATCAGTGAGGCCCTTAGATTTGGCAAGGTGACAATGTACAAAACATCTCCATACATTGTCAGCACTGACGTGTTGACAATTGACTATGCACAAATATCCCATGTGTGACAAATTCTGTGCAGACCTATTTCTCTGCCCTTGCCAAGTCGACTCCGGTTCTACCTATACTACTGAACATGTTCTAGTTCAGCTGGCTAACCTGATTGTGAGGTTGTCATTTTGAGTGTCAGAAGGTCCATATGCCTGTACTTCTGTTGTGTGTGTGTGAAAGTGTCTCAATTTGTATGTGTAGGAATGTGCACTTTCAATATTGTCACATCAATATGTGTTCTTAGCACAGTCCACTTGTTATTGATAGTGGGCAAAGTCAGAGCAGGAGTAATGTGAGATATTGGTACAGCCTCAAAGATTCCATGTCACCTTCATTGTAGTCATCATCATGCTATGTGTTTCATGGTGTTTGACCTGCAGCAAAACACATTACACACCCCTTACACAGTACTTATTGCTTGGAAGGGTGTTTGATTGAGTGTTCTTGATGTGATATTAAAAGATTAATCTTCCACGTTGTTCTGCCAGTGAAGGCCATGTCATTGTCATTGTGTTGTTTTAAAATGTTCCCTTGTGTCTGTGGAGTGGCATCTGTTGTTATTTTGTTCTGTCATTTGTCCATAGGTGTGTATTCAAATGGGTGAGGATATCAAACATGCCTAGCGGTGTCACAACCTCAGTGTGTTCCTGGCCATGTGTCAATGTAGTGGTGTATGTGTTGTGTGCCCTACAGGGTTGCTGTGCAGTGTGTATATAAGTTGGTTGTTGTACTTACCAACAAGTAGGCCATTTCCATATCGTCCATCCTGGAAGTGTTGATTGATGGTGCAGTGGCGGAAGATGAATGAATCATGTACACTCCCAGGATACTTCGCCATGATGTTGGTGATCAATCCCCGGTGATCGACAATGGCCTGCACATTGATGGAGTGTGTGTGCTTCCTGTTGCGGTATAGATGTTTGGTTGCAGCAGGGGGCACAATGCGTACATGTGTGGAGTCAATGGCACCAAGCACGTGTGGGAAGCCGTTGATTTGGTAGAAGCCCTTTTTGGTCTCCTGCTGCTTCAGCTGTGTGTTGGGGAAGCTGATGTGGCGGGGTGTGAATGAGATGATGGCATCCAGTACCTTAGGTAGGAAGGCAGAGAATGGGGGCTGTGAGATCCCGGCAACCAGGGCACCAGTGGTTTGAAAGGAGCCACTTGCCAACATGTTGAGTACAACTAGCAGCTTGGTTTCTGGTGGAATGGTGTGGGGTGTCTGCAAGCTGGGTGCCAACTGTGGCTCAATGTTGTGCAGCAGCTGCTGAATGGCTTGCCAGTTGAGCCTGTACCTCTGGATGATGTCTTGTTGCCAGAGTCCCAGAAGGGTTGTCCTGGTGCGTAATATCCTCTCCTGCCTTCTGCGTTGCCTTTGGGGTCCCTGCTGGTGTTGTAGAAGCTGCTGTTGTTGGTCCTGTGCTCTGCGTCTGCGTGCATGCTGGATGAATAGCACCTCCATGTCTTCCTTTTGGAGCTCTGTTGTTGCTTCTGTGTGTTTTCCTTAAGTACTGCTGTGTTTGCTCCATTTTAATGCCTGCCCTGACCCAGGTGTTTTTTTTTAACACAAACCGGGCTGTGCGTCATTTTCCGACTTCGTCTCCCGGCTGTGCGGGATTTTTGCATGGAAGCATAAACATGGCGCACGGGTGTTTACATCATTTTTTGGACTGGAACGCCTACTTTGCATGTCAAGAACGCAAGGCACTTTCCCGCATTCAGAAAATGACGCACACGGCGGAACTTTGGTGTTCGCGGGATCGGGCGTCAAAGTATAAATATGGTGCACGGTTTGCCCTGAATGTGCATCAAACATTTTGATGCACATTCAGCGCAAACAGAGTATAAATATGCCCTTGTGTGTGGTACATTTTTTGAGAGTTTGACAAATAATGTTGCTGAATTGCCACTCTCATACCTATGGAGTCATAAGGTGGCTCCACCTCAAACTTTGGAACAAGATAGATAGAGAAGGGGATGAGAGAAGCAGATGTGGCTGTATCTAGATTTGGGGCCAGATGTAGCAAAGTGTTTGCGCCTCGCAAACGGCGAAAATCGCCGTTTGCGAGGCGCAAAAGCCACTTTGCCATTCAGAAATGCATTTTGCGAGTCGGCTCCGACTCGCAAAATGCATTTCCGACTCGCAAATAGGAAGGGGTGTTCCCTTCCTATTTGCGAATCGCAGTGGGATGCAATTCCATTTGCGACCGCGTACGCGGTCGCATATGGACTCGCAGTTACCATCCACTTCAAGTGGATGGTAACCCACTCGCAAATTGGAAGGGGTCCCCATGGGACCCCTTCCAGTTTGTGACTGGACCCCAAATTATTTTTTCAGGGCAGGGAGTGGTCCAACGGACCACTCCCTGCCCTGAAAAAAACCCGAAACTAAAGGTTTCGGTTTTTTTGAAGTGCAGCTCGTTTTCCTGTTAGGAAAACGGGCTACACTTAAAAAAAAAAAAACTGCTTTATTGAAAAGCAGGTCGCGAACATGGAGGTCTGCTGACGACAGCAGGCCTCCATGTTAGCGAGTGCCTATACTCGCAATGGGGCCGCAATTTGCGACCCACCTCATGAATATTCATGAGGTGGGTCATTGCGACCCCATTGCGAGTCGCAGTCGGTGTCTGAGACACCGTACTGCATAGCAATTTGCGACTTGCAAATTGCGAGTCGCAGGGACTCGCAATTTGCAAGTCGCAAATTGCTGACTTGCTACATCTGGCCCTTGGTGCTTACTCACTTAGAGGTGCATTTGCATCGAAAGATTTTGCTATGGGAGGTGGTTTGCAGGATATTTTAAGAGTAGCAGATTCGGTGAATGAAAGCATGTTCAGAAATTCCTATTTTCAGCCTGTTGAGTGTGCAATTTTATTATGTACACTTTAAACTTGCATAATGTTAGCCTCTGTGCCATGTCATTAAATGTAGATGGTGGGCAGAAAATCTGGATTTTATTCAAGACACAGGGGCTAAGATTATCCCACCTCTATATGATCTCTCCCTGATTGATTACATTGTATTTTCTTTCAGACTAAGAAGCCTTGAGATGTAGATTTAGAAAGTGAGGGAGTGAGAAACTTTTGAGTCAGAATTTTGCTCTTCTGTGTTTCAAGTTTATCTTGTTTGCAGCTTTGAAGACGGAAGAAGGCTAAGTGTTGCTGAACATTATAGTCTATTAGAAAGTTTTTAAGTTCTATGCTCTTTCAATTGTTTCTGCTGTGAACGGGCAATAAAAGAAGATTTGCATAATTTTAGCTTATGTGTCTTTAACTAAATCCAGATTTTCTGCTCACATGGCTGTGGAAAATATCCATTGTCCACAGTAGTAAATGTGATCTCCAGGCATTGATTTAGGAAGCACGATCAAAGAATTTCTGCATACCAGTCATATTTTGTCTCCTGTATGTTTTGCTTTCATATACAAAACATCTAAAATGTTATTTATTTTGACTAAATAAGAAGGAAATCTACACCTTGAAATATTTGGACAATATACGCACCACAACATTATCTCAAACAGATTCATCCGGTACGCCTACCTCCAGGGTTACTATACAATACGGAAAATGCAAAATACTTTAAGTTTAAGAATGCTAAAATGTGAAGAAACTATGCCATAACACTCATTGAGTCTGTCAACAGACCTTTTGACTGGGAAAAAAATGAATTACAAGGGACTCCTGGGGCTGTTTGTCTCACTACTTCCTCAGCATGTAAACTCCTATCTCTTTTAAAGAATATTTATTATATCTTTTAGTGTGTTTAATATTTTGATACTTGTCATATGTATGTGATACCCAATTACAGAGGTTCCACCAGAGCTTAATAAACAACAAAAAATGCATGCAAAACTTTTGGTAATCGAAATATTCACCCTTATTTTCCTTGTACTACTTTTTCTCGAGGGAAAACTGGAAAGTTTGTAGAATTCTAATTATACCTCCGGATTACAAATACATAAATAAACGTACCACAAACTAAAAATAATATAATAGCCAGCTGTCAATTAATCATGTTATTTTAGGAGTGGGATATATCATAAACTACATCTTTTGAAATAGTTGACCTTCTATGTCACATAAATTATCAAATCCCCCAGACGGCATTGTACCACCATATGTAAGCAAAATATCTTCTTACAGAAATATTGAGTCCTAAATAATATTTACAAAACATTAACCATTTGAGATTAAGAAGAGAAAATCTATACCAAATAAGACATCATTTTGCTAGTGTTATTTGGGAAAACAATATATTTGCTAGTGATATTCTGACACACAGCCCTCTCTTAGAGTCTATTGGCACACCTCTGACAAATCTCTGGCAAATTTAGTTGTTAAAGATGTACTGTTGTTAGTTCGCAAAAACACCCTCCCCTTGGCTATTGGAAAGAGATTATCTGCAACAGCAGTGTACTAAACACTGAGCCCTCTCTGAACTTCCTCTCTTCCCATTCCTCCCTTTCTTTGGTCTGCATTCCAGACCCTTTCTGCTTAGTCTGCACTCAGACTGGTGATTACCCTAGAAGCTTGGACTTATCTTGAGACTTCAGCACAAGCCTTTTAGAAATGTAGGATTTTTGCAGGTCTCTTAGGAACAAGCATGATAGGGTTAAGTGTCAGCATTTTCTGATCTTTTCAGATCTCATAAGTTTGGATGAGCATTCGTCCAGGATTCTCCATGGGTGCTCGTTTCACTGGCATGGAAACAGCCACTCAAAATGGGCAAATTGCTGCAAGTTGTTGAATTCTACTGCTGGTGTGGGCAAGTGAGGCTTAGGACTGAGGTCCTGTCTCTGCCCTGAATCCTCAGAAACAATAGTTTTGTTGCCTTCTGGCATTGAGGTCCATTCATGGTTGTAGTGTAGGAATCAATAAATGATATGGATTCACTCTCTGAGAAAACAGAAATGAAGATGTAGAACACGAGCACAGATTTTGGGAAACACAGTGATGGGGTAACCCCTCAATGGAAGCTAATGGGGTTATTAAGAGTTTTTGTCTGTCAGGGTACTCTTTCACAAACAGTAGACAGTAGCCTGTCTGCTAAACTAATTGCCTGCCACTCTATTAAACGTTGGGCATGCCATCACGTTTCTGCTGGCAGTGACCCATTGCTTCTTCCAGTAGAAATATTTGACCAACATCTCACAGAATTTGGGTCGTTGGTCTAAGTATCTCAGACCATGCATGTTATTTAGGGTGGCCATTCTAATGAACTTTGTACCTGTTCAAGACTGCCAGGAAAAGATTGGTGGTCCCAAACAGAAAAATATAACAAATTCCCGCACACAATGGCAGATCCCAGAGCATCACGGTCTTTCCTGATTTCATCTTACAAAAAATCTCCGGCTGTGGTGGTTGCTCCACTGAAGGCATAGATATCTACTCTAGGCAGGCAAGTGCCTCTAAATATGCCAGACTGTACTTCAACAGAACAGAGGAATACATTCTTCTGGTGACCTGATGGAGCAGAGTGCAGCCCACAACAGTATAAATGAATCTATTAGAACACAAACACAAAGACTTAAAAACATATGCACAAATATTATTGAGGTCATTTAGAAACAATGCTGCACATCGTTAAAATATAAAGAAAGCTAATTACGCCATTCTTTTCGTTTTCAACACAGTTTTATTTTTTAAATAAATTGTGCTTTGTGATTTTACTGCATTAGTGATGAAGATGAAACATGTGAAGTAACAGTGAAAATATGACTGATGTGCCACTAGCAAAGGCTCAGTAACACAAACACAGAATTTGAAAAACATGAACAAGGAACCTGAGAAACACAAACACAGAGTTAGAGAACCATAGATATGGGGACTTGTAAAAAAAAAAAAACTACTATTCCTACTACTGACCACATTTTTACAACATGCATTATCACTAGGTCGCTTGGTGCTGCACATCTTCTGGCCTATGTAAATCTAGATCAGAGATTTTGCAAAAATGTTTGAAAGTACACCATATTTGCACATTATTGACTTCAAGGTCAGAAACGTCCAGTCTTTTGCAACATGGACAACTCAAGAGTGCAATGTTCTTCATCACCTGGCTCATTAGAGGCTATTTTTAAGGCCAGTGGCGTCCATTTTAAGTGAGTTTTCTCTCAGTTATGGCAGTCTAGCACTATATTAATTTCGCATTTAAGAGACAGATTTGTATCCTTCCGGTAAGAGTAGATTTAGTAACTTATCCCCTAAAATACAGTAGTTTTCTGTAATCTTTCCAAATGTTCCTCATATCTGTCATGACAATCAGGGGCAGATTTACTGAATATTTGATGCAGCTCAATGCAGCAAGGAAACTTGCTGCACTGCATCAAATGGAGAGGACAGTAATGTGCCATACCTACTAAATTATGGCACATTCCTGCTGTCCCTCTGCACCTGCACAATTGTGGCAGCCAGTCCCAAGGTAAGTATCCTTGCTCGATGGTGCACGAGTGGTTGCATTACAAACATGATTGTTTGTGTGCAGGAAGGAACATTTTCCTGAACAAAAAACAATTTTTTGAGGCTTTTTCCTCATTCTACAGCTGCAGACTGCAGCACGTGTAGAAAGCAGAAAAAAACGTAGAAATAAACACATTTCTCCTTGTTACCCATCTCCTGGAAAGGCATACCATTTTGATGCATTCTCAGGTTTACTAGTGTTAGTAAATCTGGGAATACACCAGAAACATGCATGGGCATTGGGGAACACCCTCGCTCCACCTATGGAACATCTTCCCAGGTCAGTGTAACACAAGGCAGTGACTTTCCCTGCCTGGTGTTAATCCAGATGTACTATGCCATGCAGACTCAAGCAAGTTGACTGTGCCTGGCATAGTAAATCTCATTTGATGGTTTGTGTTGCTGTTGCATTAACTTAAGGGCAATGCAAATCCTTGATACTTCTAACCTATCAGAACTAGATACAGCAGCAGCTCTTCCCAAAGGCAACATAGTAGAATCTATGTGATATATCTTTGCAGTGTAGGCATGCTGTTAGAAATTGGGGGGCATATTTATACTCCGTTTGCGCCGGAATTGCGTAGTTTTTTTTTACGCAATTCCGACGCAAAACGAACTCCATATTTATACTTTGGCGTTAGACGCGTCTAGCGCCAAAGTACATGGAGTTTGCGTCATTTTTTAGCGTGGACACCTACTTTGCGTTAATGAGATGCAAGGTAGGCGTTCACGTCTAAAAAATTTACTCCGAGGCATGTGCGCCGTATTTACACTCCCGGGCAAAAATCACGCCCGGGAGTGGGCGGGTCAAAAAAAATGACGTACGGCCGCTTTTGCGCCGGTTTTTAGCACCTGGAAAAGGCAGTCGTTAAGGGACCTGTGGGCTCTGAAGGAGCCCAGAGGTGCCCTCCCATGCCCCCAGGGACACCCCCTGTCACCCTTGCCCACCCCAGGAGGACACCCAAGGCTGGAGGGACCCATCCCAGGGACATTAAGGTAAGTTCAGGTAAGTCATTTTTTTTTTTTTTTTTGTGGCATAGGGGGCCTGATTTGTGCCCCCCTACATGCCACTATGCCCAATGACCATGCCCAAGGGACAGAAGTCCCCTGGGCATGGCCATTGGGCAAGGGGGCATGACTCCTGTCTTTGCTAAGACAGGAGTCATTTCTATGGGGGTTGGGAGTAAAAAAAAATGGCGCAAATCGGGTTGAGGCGAAAAATTTGCCTCAACCTGACTTGCCCCATTTTTTGACGCCCAAGCCCCATATCCCCCTACGCCAGCGCTGCCTGGTGTACGTCGTTTTTTTCCACGCACACCAGGCAGCGCCGGCGGCTAACGCCGGCTAACGTCATTGATTAAATACGGCGCCCGCATGGTGCTTCAGAATGGCGTTAGCCGGCGCTAATTTTTTTGACGCAAAACTGCGTTAGCGCAGTTTTGCGTCAAAAAGTATAAATATGGCCCTAGGTCTCTAGTTGGCAGAGGTATGCACCCTGTCTATGTAGGGATGACAATGCTAGTCAGGGTATGCCACAACACAACCTAAATTATCCTGTCCTTCCGGTAGCTTGGCAGAGAGCAGGCAGGCTTAATTTAGAAGGCAATGTGTAAAGTATTTGTGCAATAACTCATACAGTTACACAGTGAAAACACTATAGAAAGTACACAACAACAGATTGGGAAAATAAATATTATTTATCAGAATAAAATAAGACCAAAACGACAAAAATCCAATATGCACAAGTCAAGATATCACTTTTTAAAGGTTTAAATAAGTCTCAATCGTTAAGAATCAGTGGTCGTATCCTTTTAACACATAGCACATGAGATGCCTCCAAAATAATGACGCAGAGGGGTCACAGAGGAGGAGATGTGTCAAAAAGTAAAGCGATGCATTGATTTTTTCGGCACAGCAAAAGCGATGCATTGTTTGTTTCCACAAAGGTGATGCAAGCAAGGTGATGCTTTGGTTTCCAGGAGCACAGCCCTGGTTTCTCACTATGATTAAAGGATATTTTGATGCCCTAGGATGATGTATGGAACACCTAGAATGCATTGAACAGGGGCAGCAGGCACTGCATAGATCTGGCAGGTGATTCAATGACTTTTCAGCCACGGAGCTGGCGCTGCATTGATCCAGCAGGTGTTGTGCCAGATTTTGAAAGTGTTGCATTGATTTTCTGATGCACTGGATTTTGCTAGCCCTGATACCTCAGATCAGGAGGCAAGCTCAATCCACGTCCTTGAAGGGCACTTAGAGAGGAAGGCAGAGTCCTTGCACCAGAGTTAGGGGTCAGCAGGCAGCAGGGCAACAAGCAAGCCAGTAGTCCTTCCTGCAAAGTACTCCAGATGAGCTCTTTGAACAGCCAGGCAGTCCCTCTGAGAGAGTCCAGTTGGAGGTCCAGAAGTGTCTGATTTGGGGGGTCACAGACCCAGTACATGTATGCACAAAAATGCCTTTGAAGTGGAGGAAACTTCAAAGAGCGGTTTTGAAAGTGCACAAGTTTCCCTTTCAACCCAGCCCTGTCTGCCAGGACCCCTGTGGGGCATTATCAGTCTTTTGTATGAGGGCAGGCAACTGTCTTTGAAGAGAGAGCCCCTCTAACCTACCTTCCCAGGGAAGCCCATGTGTATGTAGATGAATTCAGATGGATTTGAGTGTCCTGTGTTTATGGCTGCCTGGGTGGAATGCACAAGGGCTGTCAACCAGCACAGACCACATGTGGATGGAGAAACAGATGGCAGTAAGTGTAGAGAAATGACTACTTTCTAAAAGTGGCATTTCTGAAACAGTAATGTAGATTCCAACTTTACCAGTAAGTAGGATTTCTCACTACCATTCTAACCATAACAAATATGACAAGTCTATTACTCTCAGAACAGAAATTGCCACTTAAAAGCATATAAGGGAATCTCTAATGTTGGCCTATGAGAGGAGCAGGCTTCACAGTAGTTAAAGATGGCTTTGAGAGTTTTTTTTACTACTAGGACCTTTAAAACATAGAAGTCCATGTCCTGCCTTTCACTTTCATAGCACCTTGCACTGTGGGTTGCCTAAGGCCTAACTTATGGGTGACTTTTATGGAAGAAAAGAGCAGTTTAAGGCTTGGCATGCAGATTTGAAATGCCAAGTCGATGTTGCAGTGAAGCTGCACACACAGGCCTAGCAATGGCAGATATAAAACATGTTTAGGGGCTACTTATGTGGGTGGCACAATCAATGCTGCAGGCCCACTAGTAGCATTTCATTTGCAGGCCCTCAGCACAACTAGTGGACTTTACTAGGAACTTACATGTAAATTTAATATGCCAATTAGGTATGAGCCAATGTTACCATGTTTAGGGGAGAGAGCACAAGCACTTTAGCATGAGCCAGCAGTGGTAAAGTGTGCAGAGTTCTACAACCAGCAAAAAAAGAGATCAGAAAAATGGAGGGAGGCAGGCAAAAAAGTTGGGGGAAGACCACCCTAAGGCTGTCAGGACTAACACATGCACTTTTTCATGTAGAGCTACCTGAAATGTGCTATCCAATGGCTCTGAGACAATTTTGTGTGTATATAAGTCTAGGGAAATAAATCATTATCATACTGGAAGTGCTGATCTCTTCTTTGGCTGACTTTACCAGGCAAGATCAAAAGTAATTTTCCTAACTCTTGGGGAGAGGATGCAAATTTTAAACTTCAAGAACAAATGATCCAAACATTTACTCACCATAGAATGAAAGGATCTTTGAAATAAAAAGCCCCTCTGTATTTGTGGAGAAGTGGAGTGACACTTTGAGTTGTCTCCTATTAGGCATTGTTCTTCTGTGCTATTTCAATAGCACAAAGTACATTGCTGTAATCTAGGCATGGAATGGTAGGTGCACCCAGAAGCCTTGCCCAAGTTGATGTTGAAAATAATGACAGAAGCATATCTGGGATTCCAGCAACATTTTGCCAGCCATGGTAATTCCCTAATTTTTACTTTATAGGGTAAGGAGAGCTGTGGATTGAGTGGAAGAATTCTCAGAAATTCTTTTTGCTTTTATAACTTCAGGGACTGAGTATTTACGTGCGCTTGCTATAGTTGAAATGTTGATAGATATTGTGAATGGAATCCAGAATGAAAAATAAGCATTTTTGAGCGGAGGTGAAGGGGCTCAAGTAATCTCCGACTGTGACAAACATTTGATTGCCTTCATCATAAAACTGCACACAAGAACTTGAAAATGCTCAAACTCCTAAAATGGAGGAAGTTCAACAAAAGATGAATAATGATGTAGAGCTAAATCAACAATTTGGCGCACAAGAAGAAATGGCATCATGTAGAGGAAAAAATACTCTTTTTAAAAATCTTTTGGAATGTTGGAAAAATTATTTAACGCACGGGATGGTCGAATAATACTCTGTCAGTCTCCAGGAAGACATGAGAAATACACTGTGCATCAGTAACAATGTTTCAGTCAGTATCAAGACAGCAGTGGTGAGATTTAGATTCTAGTTAAAAAAAAAATATATAATATAAGCCCACGCATAGCTTTTTTAATCATTATACGCACCGCAGAATGTAAAATTGATATTCTGAACTGCATAGTTCCGCCTTTCGTTTGAAACAGAATGATGAGATGTAATGATGTATTGATTTTTATTAATTACGCATCTAGAATGAACTTGAACTTGAACGTGAACTTGTATGTGAATCCCCTCCAGACAGTGCAACAAAGGGAGCTGGGGTAAAGCCTGCATATCCTGATGGGTCATGTGTGCTAGAGTGGAGGGAGGAGTGGTCACTTACACTTGAATGGGCTGTGCCTGCCCTCTCACAATGAAGTCTCCAATCCCCTCGTGTGTGTCTGGGGCCTGGCATGGGCAAGGCAGGATTTTGTGAACAACAGAGACTTTCCTTTGAAGTATGGCTATTTCAAGGCAGAAAGGGGTGTAAGTATTGGACCCAAAATCCCTGAAAATAAGATCACTTCTGGAACCAAGAGGAACCTCTGCCAAGGAGAAGAGCGGAATAGCTGAGGACGAGTGCACCCCCTGCCTGCGACTGTGCTTTGTTGGGCTATCCTGCAGTTGCTGCTTCTGCCTGTAAAAGGGGACAAAGACTGGACTTTGTGGTATATTCCTGCTTGTGAAGAATCTCCAACGGCTTGAACTGAGATTCCTTCCTGTTTTGAAGTCTCAGAGCCATCAAAGACTTCCTCTGCCAGCACCTAGGCTCTCTGCTGAGACTCCTGCCCTGCCAAGTGGGTCCTATCTAGTCCCTTGAAAGGTGAAGTTGGCAGAAAAAGAGATGAGAATCCAAGCACAGAACGCCGTGCCATCTGCAACGCAGCTGATAAACGGTGAGCCACCAGCTTTGCGGCTGAAATCAACGCTCCACCTGCATCGCGGCTGGGAGATCCACGCATCGCGGCTGGTGAAACAACATGCAACACCTGCTTCAGGCTGCTGATAATGAAGCAAACCCCATGCAGCATGGTTTTCTAATGCTGTGCAGCCGGATTTTCCATGCATCGTCCCCGGGCATCAAAGTCAACCGGACCCTGCGTGGATCCAAGGTGCCCTTGCCAGAAATCGGCACATCACTCTCTTGCGAGGGAGGAAAACAACACATCGCTGACCCGACCAGAGAAGAAACGACGCACAGGCTCCATTGTGAGGAAGGAATGGACGCATCGCTGACTTTTCAGACGCATGCCCATGCTGCATTATTTTTTATGCTAACCAGGTACTTTGTACAAACTCCTCGCTTCCATTGTTTTCTACAGAGTAAGACTCTTATTTTTGGGAAAATTCATATTGTGTATGTTGGATTTGTTGTAGTTTTGGTCTTGTTTAATTTAGATAAATAATACCTATTTTTCTTAAATGGTGTGGTGTCCATTTTGTAGTGTTTTCAGTGCATTACTTTGCACCATTACTTTACACTACCAGGGTTTTAGCTGAACTCCAATGTTAAAGTACATGGCACCAATGAACAAGACTCAGGCTCACATTACATGCGTAAAACAAAGCTTTGCTGAGCAGTGACAGTCACTAGGAATATGCGCTTACTACCAATAACAATCAGATGTTTTAGAATCAGAACTGTTTACAGTGCTTGGGTATACTCCAGAGATAGGGGGTCATCATGAACCCCGGCGGTTCAGTCCGCCATGCCGGCGGCAGGTGAAAAGACCGCCACCGGCATGGCGGGCTGAACCGCCATATAATGAACACATGGAGGGCCACCATAGGTGGCCCTCCTCCACCGCCAGGAAGGAATCATTATCCGACAGGGCAGCGCTGATGCCCCTCGGATAATGATCCCTACTGCCCCCAGCCTTTCCCTGGCAGGTTCCCCTGCCAGGAAAAGGCTGGTTGAAGGGGTGCTCTGGGGCCCCGCTGGGGGCCCCTGCACTGCCCATGCACTTGGCATTGGCAGTGAAGGGGCCCCTGTGCAGTGCCCCATCGCGCAGGCCACTGCCCGATTTACTGGAAGTGATCTGCGCGACAGGTGCAGGTGCAACCGCCACACAAAGGCATTAACAGCCGCCGGCAATGTCCCGGCCATGCATTCTGCTGGGGCGGCAGGCAGAAACAATGTCCCACTGGGGCTGGTGGTCAGTTAAATGACCGCCAGCCTGAACACGGCAGTAAACCCTGCCGTGTTCATTATGAGGGCCATAGTCTTGAGAGGCTATGCACTAAATCTCTGCAGTGCACTATGCAAGCACAGTTTTGAATGAAAACTTTGTCCCTGACTGATCAGGTTGGGTTGACTCAATAGCAGGTCCCTTTGCATTTCTATGCATTTCCTCTTTGAACTAGTAAAATATCCCAGGGCACTGTCTTCTAAATAGGAAGTGCCTGAGAACCAGCCTCGCAGAGGTGAGGGGACATCAAACTGAACTTGGCCTTGCTGGAAAGAGCTGATACTCTGATCAGAAGCACCTTGAAGCCTACCTGCTGTAGAGGCATGGAGGGAACCTGCCAACCATGCAGAGCTGTGATGGATTTGAAGTGCTGAAGCTGCTTGACTCCCAATGGTGTCTATTCACCAGCCAATGGGAGAATGCAATATGCATGTCTAGAGATGCAGTCTCTCCACCTGAATGGTTCCAGGCAGGAAACTTGGCCATATAAACAACAGTGGACTGTGCCACTGCGTGCCTAAGCAGACTCCGATGCTACAGCAGATGTGTGCCAGAGTGGGCAGTACTACTCATTTCAAGAACTAGGCCAGAGGCATGGTTACAGTGCTGCAAGTGTTGTGATGAAGCTGGTCATGATCCATGATCTCCGCAGCCCACCCTGAAGCAGGTTTATCATCATCTGGAGCACTTCTTCATTACAGGACCACAAACGCGAGTGAGGACACCTTGAAATTACCTTTACTGTACCTATTGTGAACCAACTGATGTGCCGTCTCCTGGAAAAAAGAGCAAAAAGGACATGTGCTGCGGGTCTCTTCTGGCCACTTGAAGTGGATGAAGTATCACTTTTGTAGTGAGAACTAAGAAATGGGTACTGTCTTAAAAGACATGAAGCCATGAATAAGTGAGTGGAGAAACTATAACAATGGGTAATCTGCACCTAAGCCTTGATACCTAACCTAGAACATATACCTAGAGGTGGCACCTGCTTAGTACTAAGAAAATGGGGAACCCAGAAGAAGGGGGGAGAATAGGATCAGAACCAAAAGAACAGTATGCCATGTGTTAGTCAAGTAACTGTGCTTGAAGCCTCTGCATGTAGTACTAAGCTTCACCTGTATATCAAGTAAAGTAAAGGACTGGGCTGCACAGTCAGTTATTGCTCTACTGGATGATTGTTGAGTTTGCACACCCTCACAATTCCTTCCTAAGAAGTCTTGACTGTTGAACATCTTTCCAGGTGTGTGCCAAGTGCTGAGAGGATTTTTCTGGGCCCAGTTTTCCAAAGCCATAATAAGAAGGTCCACAGGGCATCAGAGGCAAACAACTCAGCCCTCGTGACTAAGTCCTAGTAGCCCCTGTTTTGTCCAAATGTGACTTAATAGCACCCAGTACTGAAAAGATGTAGAATCAACTGTTTGAAGCTGTGTCAGGGAGACCAGATCTTCGGGGCCTGCGCACGTTCCCAACATGTCCACCACAAGACAGCTCCAAAACTCTGATAGAAAATCACAGAGCCTAAGAGAATCCAAGTGGGGAAAAGGGGATTAGGTAGGAAACAGCTGGGAAGGAGACCTGTAGGAAGCAAAAGGTTAAACAGCACAATATCAGAATATAATCACATTGACTTTAACTAGACTATAGTTCTAAGCATTGTCTTACTGTAACCATGGATAATCTAAAAAGTGACTTTAACTAGACCTCAAGAACTCTGGGTACCTAAAACAAATCAAGAATGATTAATGCATTGTTTCATATGAGCTTTTCATAAAATGTCACAAAATGTCTAGCAATACAATAACCTTCTAGAATACTGTTTCAGAACAAACACTGCATTTGTAACATGAGGACAAGACAATCTGAAACATTAACTGGAAAACAATTGGAATTGTATTAGGGACTTAGGCCCATATTTATACCTTTTGACACAAAACTGCACTGACGCAGTTTTGCGTAAAAAATATTACCACTGGCTAACACCATTTCTGTGCGCCGTGCGGGCGTCAAATTTATACTTTGACGCACAGCAGCGCAAACCACAGGTGTGCGTCATTTTCTTTGACGCACACCGCAGCGTCACATCGTAAAGGAAAACAATGTTAACGAGGCGGAAATGACTGTGAGCCGATTTATGCCACCGCAAACCGGATATGCAGCATTTTTTGACGCAATAGCGTCAAAACTCACCGCAAACACAGCCATTTCAGCAGAGGAGAGCCAAAATGGATCCCAGATGCCTGTACAGACCCCAGGAAGATGACAACAGACCAGGAACCAGCCAGGAGGACCCACACAAGTCCCATGACAGAGAGAAGAAAAAAAGAAAGTGTTGCTTCAGTGCAGAGGAGCAGGAAATTCTGGTTAAGGAGGTGACGGAACACCAGCACCAACTGTTTGTCACCTCAAAGTTGCCAATCAGTAGGAGAGAGGCAATATGGCAACAAATTGTTGACAAGATTAACAGTGTGGCAGAAGTACGCAGAACAGTCATCGAGTGCAAGAAACGCTGGCATGACTGCAAGTGCAGAACAAAGGAAAAGATGGCCAGGAACAGGAAGGCAGCACTGCAGACTGGAGGTGGGAGTCCAGCACCGCAGGAGGCCCTGGACCACATGGAGGAGATGGTCTCAGCCCTCATCCCTGAGGAGATCGTCACAAGAATACAAGGACAGGACAGCCAGACTACCAGGAGACAATGCACATGCAGGGTAAGTTGCATGGGGAATTAAAAATTTCAAAAATTTGGATGTGTCCACGTTGCGCTTTGGGGCGTTTCCTGTCGCGGGCGCTATTCTACCCACTCAAGTGAGGTATCATTTTTATCGGGAGACTTGGGGGAACGCTGGGTGGAAGGAAATTTGTGGCTCCTCTCAGATTCCAGAACTTTCTGCCATAGAAATGTGAGGAACATGTGTTTTTTTAGCCAAATTTTGAGGTTTGCAAAGGATTCTGGGTAACAGAACCTGGTCCGAGCCCCGCAAGTCACCCCTCCTTGAATTCCCCTAGGTCTCTAGTTTTCAGAAATGCACAGGTTTGGTAGGTTTCCCTAGGTGCCGGCTGAGATAGAGGCCAAAATCTACAGGTAGGCACTTCGCAAAAAACACCTCTGTTTTCTTTCAAAAATGTGGATGTGTCCACGTTGCGCTTTGGGGCGTTTCCTGTCACGGGCGCTAGGCCTACCCACACAAGTGAGGTATCATTTTTATCGGGAGACTTGGGGGAACATAGATTAGCAAAACAAGTGTTATTGCCCCTTGTCTTTCTCTACATTTCTTCCTTCCAAATATAGGAGAGTGTGTAAAAAAGACATCTATTTGAGAAATGCCCTGTAATTCACATGCTAGTATGGTCACCCCGGAATTCAGAGATGTGCAAATAACCACTGCTCCTCAACACTTTATCTTGTGCCCTTTTTGGAAATACAAAGGTTTTCTTGATAGCAATTTTTTACTCTTTATATTTCAGCAAATGAATTGCTGTACAGTAGAATGAAAATACACTGCAGGGTGCAGCTGATTTATTGGCTCTAGGTTCCTCGGGTTCTTGATGAACCTACAAGCCCTATATATCCCCGCAACCAGAGGAGTCCAGCAGACGTAACTGTATATTGCTTTCGATAATCTGACATTGCAGGGAAAAGTTACAGAGTAAAACGTAGAGAAACATTTATGTTTTTTTCACCTCAATTTCAATATTTTTCTTTTTCAGTTGTTATTTTCTGTAGGAAACCCTTGTAGGATCTACACAAATGACCCCTTGCTGAATTCAGAAATTTGTCTACTTTTCAGAAATGTTTAGGTTTCTGGGATCCAGCATTGGTTTCATGCCCATTTCTGTCGCTGACTGGAAGGAGGCTAAAAGCACAAAAAATTGCAAAAATGGGGTATGTCCCAGTAAAATGCCAAAATTGTGTTGAAAAATTGGGTTTTCTGATTCAAGTCTGCCTGTTCCTGAAAGCTGGGAAGCTGCTGAGTTTAGCACCGCAAACCCTTTGTTGATGCCATTTTCAGGGCAAAAACCACAAGCCTTCTTCTACAGCCACTTTTTCAATTTCTTTTTAAAAATACGAAATTTTCTCTGTATTTTGGCCAATTTCTTGGCCTCCTTCAGGGGAACCCACAAAGTCTGGGTACCTCTAGAATCCCTAGGATGTTGGAAAAAAAGGACGCAAATTTGGCTTGGTTAGCTTATGTGGACAAAAAGTTATGAGGGCCTAAGCGCGAACTGCCCCAAATAGTCAAAAAAAGGCCTGCACAGGAGGGGGATAAGATTGGCAGCGAAGGGGTTAAGGGGCATATTTATACTCCGTCTGCGCCGAATGTGCGTCAAAAATTTTGACGCACATTTGGCACAAGCCTTGCCCAATATTTAAACTTTGACACCCAAGCCCACGGATGTCAAAATCCAGCCGTGTGTGTAATTTTCTGGATGCGGAAAATCGCCTTGCGTTAATGATATGCAAGGTAGGCGTTCCCATCCAAAAAATGACACAAACACCCGAGCGTCGAATTTATACTACCGCGCAAAAATCCTGCACTGCCGGGAGGCGGAGTCGGAAAATGATGCACAGCCCGATTTGCGTAAAAAATTAATGCCTAGGTCAGGGCCGGCGTTAAAATGGGGCAAATACACCTGTATTTAAACAAAACACACAGAAGCCAAATTTTTGAAAGAAAACAGAGGTGTTTTTTGCGAAGTGCCTACCTGTAGATTTTGGCCTCTAGCTCAGCCGGCACCTAGGGAAACCTACCAAACCTGTGCATTTCTGAAAACTAGAGACCTAGGGGAATCCAAGGAAGGGTGACTTGCGGGGCTCGGACCAGGGCTCAACCTCTGCTGCCGCTAGTGGACAGGAGGCCCCACCACAGGACCAAGAGGCCACCAGCACCCCTCCCCTGTAGAAGGAGAACCACCTGCAAACTATCCATGCGATCCAGCTGGAAGCGAGAGACTATTGCCTAGACCCCGCCAGGAAATGAGACTCTCCTGATTGTCACCATTGTGTCGCACTCTGTCACCCTGTCCACCTTGAACTGTCATTGCTCCCCTTTCTATGCCCCCTTGGCCAATGCACCTGTGTCAATTTCCCTGCAGGTCATCGCTCATCAGAAAAAGGAAATATAGCGTGCCATCACCAAGGACGTACGGACCCTGGGGGTCTACGGCAGGCGGAGCACCCACTGTCGCAAATGGTGGGAGGACCTCAGATGCTGGGCATGGAAGACGGCAGAGGCCCAGGTGGGGATGGCCTCCCAATTAAGAAGGGGTCCCCATCGAACCCTGAACTCCCTGATGGCCTGCATACTGGCGGTGGCCTATCTGGAGCTGGATGGGCACTTGAGGGCATCACAGCAGCCACAAGGGAGTGAGTACAGTACCCCAATATACAACTTGCGCCTGGTGGGTGAGTATCCGGGTGGGGGATGTGGGCCTGTGGGTGCCCTAGGCCAGGCCTGACATTTCAGAGTAGGTCCCATGTTGGGTAGGGTTCTGATGTAAAATACCTCCAACCAAGCTAGTAGGCATCCACTACTGGGCAGGGGTCTGTGGGTTTCAGGCATGCTGCTATTGGTGTTAGGTGTCCCTATCCATGGCCTGGTGACTAGCATTGTGAATGGTGGTGCATTGCCTAGTGCCTAGGGCTGTTCCCTGTGTGTGTGTGTGTGTGTGTCGTGTACGCCAACTGTGGTGTTGTTGCCACCATTGACCAAGTGTATCCTTTGTCTCTCCCCCCTTTTTGGTTTGTCTCCCTGTCATTATGTGCATTAGCATCATCTGGCAGAGGAGCAGAGGCACGGGTGACGGAGGGAGCTGCATGCCACAGGACCCAGGAGCCCGAATCCACTGACTGTGAGGGTACCAGTGGGACGGAGAGCGAGGCAAGCACCACGGAGGAGACAGGAGGGAACAGGTCAGACACGGATTCCTCCTCGGTGTTGGTGGCGGGCACCTCTGTGCCCACTCCAGCTACAGGTACAGCTGCCACCCCCGTACCAGCACCGCCCTCCCTGCAGCCCCTCAGCGAGTTTCCTGTGTCTGCTCACTCAGCAGGGTGGGCATTTCCTTCACCCCAGGCACCACAGGCCCTGCCCCGTTGAGCCCTGCTGCCCTGAGTGAGGAGGCTATTGACGTCCTGCGATCCATCTCTGTTGGGCAGTCAGCCATTGTGAATGCCATCCAGGGGCTGCCACCCCAAATGCAACAGACAAATGCATTCCTGGAGGGCATTCACACTGGCATGGCAGCCCAACATAGATCAATCCAGGCTCTGACCTCCTCTCTGATGGCAGCCATTGTCCCTGTTTCTAGCCTCCCCCTCCAACTTCCTCTACCTAATCCCATTGCCCTCAACCCCATCCTATTCCAAGCACACAGTCAGACAAGCATGCACCCATGCCAACACACTCGAGTGGACATGGCAAACACAAGCACCACACTTCATCACACAGGCACACACACAAACATCATCCAGATGCAGACATACCAACATCCACTGGCTCCACTGCGGCCCCTTCCTCCTCGTCCTCCACCTTCCTCTCAGTTGCGTGTACACTCACACCTGCATACACTACATCCTCATCCACTTACCCCATCACGAGTACACCTAACAGCACACGCCCCTCACTGGCAGTCACCACCCCCACTTCCATGCACAAGTCCAATGTGTCCTCTCCCACTGTGTCTGTGCCCCCTCCTCCCAAAGTACACAAACACAAGCACTCAGACACCCATCAGCCATCCACCTCACAACAGCATCCAGCCCATACACCCAACCACAGCAGACCGACACCTCCTACAACCACTCCCTCTTCCTCCACTCCCAAACTATCTCCCTCTTCCCGCCCCAATGTCCCTAAGAAGCTTTTCCTCACCAACATTGACCTCTTCCCTAGCCCTCCTCCACCCTCTGCCTCACGTCAGGCCAGGGTGGTCAAAACCAGGGCAAGCACCTCAGCCACCTAGTCCAGGGGCACAGTAGTGTCCACAGCTACACCAGGTGGGAGAGGATCCCAGGCACCAGGCAGCCACACTGATAGAGTGCCTGAACCAAGAGCTGCAAGGAAGGGCAAGGAGGCACCCCCAGCTGCAAAAAGGTAGGGCCAGGAGGCACCCCAGCTGGTAAAAGGAAGGGCAGGGAGCAATCCCCGACTGCTGAGAGGAAGGGCAAGGGGCAGTCCCCAGCTGCTGCCAAAAGGAGTAAGGAGCCATCCCCAGCTGCTGGCAGAAAGGGCAAGGGGCCTGCACCAGCAGGCAAAAAGGACAAGAGGCCTGGTGCTGGGACTCAGTCAGAACCCCCACTACCAACCAGGGTGGTTCAGCCGTCCTTGGCTGCAGGGGAAGGGCTGAAGCCTCCCCCCACCATTGCCAGCACCGCCACCAGCACCACCACCAGCACCACTGCCAGAAGCAGCAGCCCCAGTGGGTAGCCATCCGAGGCTGCAGGGGAAGGGCTGAAGCCTCCACCCACCACTGCCAGCCCCGCCACCAGCACCACCACTGCCACTACTGAGCAGCCGTCACCGCAGGCAGACAGTGTGTAGTCCTGTGTACATGAGCTGTAGTGCGTCCTACCCCAGTAAATCCTGTGGGTCTTAGCCCAATTGGTGTACAGCTGTTGCCTCACACCTAGCACAGGGAATCCTCTTGGTAGGGCTCCTCACTGGCCCTTGCTCTCACCAATGCTCTCCTCTATCTCACTGAGCACAATGGTCTTGGCAAGCAGGCAGATGCTGGTGCTCCAGGCTCCAGGGCAGACTATTTTGATTTCCCTAGGTGATGTCCCCTAAATTAGCAGGGAGAATAGCAGACTTTTACCCCCAGTCCTGGTCACAGGCAGAAGTCTTGCAGAGCTTTCACTTCTCACATATCTCGGCTGGCTGGGGTCTTAACCTAACTTTCTTATAGCCTCTTTCCAGACAGCAAATGTGATTTAGGGTCTGAGACTTTGAAGTTTTATGTGGATGTTCTACTTATTTTGAAATATACACTTTTCCTTCTGCTCTTTCCTCTTGGAAGGCTGTTTATTACAGCAGGAAAGACCATGCATGGGAGTGCCTAGAGTTCACACCTGGATGTCAGCCACAGTGATATGAACATCAAAAGGTTAATTCCATGGTCCCAGCACCACTCTTTATGATTCCCTTAATCCCATCTCCTTCCTGAGATGTTTGAAGGCCCCTTCTTTGCGATCTATCACTTAGTCAAAACAGCCTTTTGAAGTGTATAGGGGAGAATCTCTTTGTCTCTTCTTCCACTGTGTGTCCCACCCAGGTCATAGGAATGCAGCAATACACAAATCTATCGGGGGGGGGGTTCTTCTACTTCTCATGTCTTCACCAGGAAGGCTTGGGCATCCCAAAATGGAACACAGGATCTTCAACATAATGTGCAATTGCAGGCACATTCGCACTCAGTGTAATTTCACAGCACACTTACTTTTCGGTACTGTTCCCGCCATTCATTGTGCCACTACAGGCATGGATATATTCAGCACACACAGTCTGCCAGTGCACACTGCTCAGTATTGTAGCTTTTTTGTAATGTAACAAGATGTACTATTTGTATAAACACACATTGCCAGTACACAGACACTCACCATGTGCACCATGCACAACACTTCACTCTTCATGTATTCTACTGCTTACAAGCAAACATACACCCATACTCTCATGTAATGTAGTCCTCACAGACATGCTCTCAGTACATGCACTAACCATTCATTTACCACTGCACTGCTCTTCCTCTGTACTGTGCCCTTCCGAGCAACACATACATCCAGCACATGCAATCTACATCTACCTTATGTAGGACAAGCGTGAGTTAAGCACACAGCATCTGAACTTTAAAAAGGTGAGTGTGTCTGTAAGCCTCATTCCACTGTTACAGGGTAAAAAGGACATGTTTATGTCTACTGATAACTGCACTGTATGCTGTCACCACAGCACTTCTGCTGCTTAACTCCTGGTGAAGGCAGCTGCCTTCCACCACCATGAGTGTAGTGCTTTTTGGCACCCTTCCCAGATAAACAAGACCGCAATCCATGAGGCAGGCCTACGTCACGATGGACAGACATGATCCATATTTGCCTATGAAGAAAAAATCAGCATTAGCGATCCAGACAACAGTACAGTTGGGCAATTAGGGCAGGGGTGCATGTCTCTTATCATTCAAAGGACTTTTCCATCCGAACAGATTGGTTCATCCTAAAATTCTCTGAGTAATATCTGTTATGTATCTATGAACTCATTCCACTTTGCAAAGCATTTTGCAACAGGTACCACCTTCGGATAATGGTCAAATGTGTTTTTTTTTTCTTAATAGCAAAATATCTGTAAAAATCCCTTGTTATACATGATCCTATTAAGGTAGGAATGTATAGTTCAAAATGACCACTTATCCATAAACTACTGGTATACACAGTGCACAGGGGCAAGGTGATTCATACCTGACCTCAATGTAATGAATAACAAACTCGCCACAACACACATTGACACTGTTTTCATGAGATATTGGCTCCCTTTGAATTGTCACCCAGTCAAGAGCTGATGTTACGTGGTGGAGTACAAAGTGAGCTTGAAATCCCTGTATGGAAGCTCTGCACAGCCAATGTCCATTATGGGTTTTGGAAACCTTCCAGCACATTGGCAGCAATTTCATATGATTTTGAGCTTTTTTTTTTTTAGAAATGCCTCATAGGGAATGCTTGGCATAAATCTCTGTTCATTCCTCCCAATCAATGAAAAATGTTCAGAATTTGTCAATCCCACAGTACACTGGTCCACGGAGAGAATAGAATAGCACCATTTGTTTGGAGATATGGAGCAGTTCTGCTCTCTCCAGATGATGCAAGCAGCTCAGCAATTGTGCTTGCTGCTCGCATTGAGGCAATTGTTTGCAAATATGTCCTGTGGTGCTTTACATTCAAATCTGCAATTACTATGACATTCAAGATTGTATTACATTTTAGTGGGTATAAATAAGCATTCGCTTGGTGGATGGAAATGGCAATATATCAAAATTCTAGTTCTTCCGTTAACCTCTCCAGTGCGGACATCGGCCACTGGCCGACGCCTGCACTACCTCCCTTGTGTGGGTCACGACCAGTGGCTGACACCAGAGAGGGGATTAAAAAATCCTCTGATGCGTTGCATCGGAGGATTTTTTTAAATTAAAAAAAACCCAGGAGACACAGAAGATGTTCTGTGTCTCTAATGGCCCTCCACCCGCCCCTTTGTGACATCAGTGTGCCGCAAGGCGCGCTGACATCACTATCTGTTTTCCCCACCGGAAGCGGTCACAACTGGTGGGGAAAACAGGCCCAAACTGGCCTTCCATATGTTCGGGAAAGCTTCATTTGAAAAGGGAGATTCTCCCCTTTTAAACAAGGCCTCCCTGAATGGGTTTCTGAGATCGAGGGACAGGAAACCCCAACTAGACACCAGGGATTTCACTTGGGGGTTCAGCCCCCTTGAAAAACAGACTGCCCCCCTGGGACAATTTTTTTTTGAAAAAGTAGATTTACCCAAGATAGATAGATAGATAGATAGATAGATAGCGATCACGTTTGACAATGCGTGTGTGGTTTACCTGGGGGCTGCGATCGGCCCCCAGGAAAACCACACCCACATATAAAAGTGATCTCTTCACACACACACACATATATATATATATATATATATATATATATATATATATATATTCACCACCAGTTCTTTTGCAGTTCCAGCTTGCGTCTTCAAAGCAATGCACCTACTTCAACTGATGCGTTTCAACTGTAGCTTTTGGGCAGCAATAAAAAAGTCAAGTAACTCTTGTGATTATGTGTCTGCTAGAAAAGGATGTGACTTTTGTCTAGTGGCAGTTTTGATGCCATAAAGTAGCACAGAAGCTTTATATGCCTACTGCAAGGATCAAAACTGTATTATATGTCAATAGCTGAGTGGATTACTAAAGTCAGCCATTACCTGTGCTATAATAAAAATGAAATGTATGAGAGAGGAGAGCTGTGACAGGGGTACCGTAATAATGACACAAAATCAGTGGTATATGGTGCACACGTTGTCTTTATTAATGGGATGGTGATTTTTGATTATGTGTTCCGGAGTTCTTCCTTTGTTCATATGGTGTTCATCTTTCCTCTTCTTCTTCCTTCCAGGTGGGCTCTCAGGAGGCACATGTGGGGAGGAAACAGAGACAGACAATGGTAAGTGGTCTGGTGAGTTTTCCTTCTTGTTCTCTTTCTCTGTTCTGATTCCTCTGTCCTATCTTCTTTATTTCTACTTCTCTGCTCTTTGACTTTTCTCTCTTTTCTATCTCTCTCTAGGTCTGTTCTCTCTCTTTCGTCTGTGCTTTCCTCTGTCTTTTCCCTCTTTTTCTTTCATTCGTTTAGGATATGGCTCTACTATACTGGATAGTCTTCTTTGTAGTCCTTCAGTTTGTTTCTGTTTCTTTTTTCTTTTACATGCTAATTTAGCTCCATGGGAAAACCCATTGTCTTAGGACACTGCCGAGGGAAGAAAGAAACAAATTCCCCTTCTGGGGTTTTATAAAGTCATTTAATGAACGCAGCCCAATGCCAAAAAATAAAATAAAAATTAACAACAAAAACAAAAAGAAACAAAATATGCCCTTGCTACAAACAAACGTCCATTGGTTCAATTCCCTCCTTTCCTCTTCCACTCCTATTCCCCCCTCCCTCCAGCTCACAGAAGATGTTGGGAACCTGCCTCATCCCGCTCCTGCCCGTCTCGTGGGGAAACATAAGTTAAAACCCTAGCCCCACGTACCTACCGAGGCCACGCTCTCCCCAGAGCGTGGCCGGATCTGGGGTGTTCTGCCTCCTGGGCCCCCTCTGCGACCTGGGGTGCCGCTGGTGGTCCGGGTGCTGCCTCTGCATCGTGGGGCACCACTGGTGGTCCTGGTGCTGTCGATGTTTCATGGAGGGCCGCTGCTTCCTGGGATGTCGCTTGGTTCCAGTGCTGTTGCTGCCACCTGGAGCGCCGCTGCTCCCTGGAGCGCCGCTGTTTGTTCCTCTGTCTTCCTCTCCTCCCCGATGACAGTGCGAAGGGCCTTTCCAAGCCCCTCGCACCCGGAAGTGTACTCAGATTGGTTCCCGACCTGAGGGCATCCAGGTCAGGAACAACGACGTCACTGGTGCCCCAGGGGTACAGCGGGATCGACCGGGACAGAGTCGACCCATCAAAGGGGCTATAGAGTAATGAAATGCACTTTTGCTGGGTGCTAGTGGGGGAATCGGAGGATGAGGTGATGGGAGTGAGAGAACCAATAATGATTGTAGGACTGGGCGCTAGAGGCGCTAAAGACTGTGACGATTGGTATGTGACAAGGTGAAGTAATAGTGTGTCTTTTTTGTTTTTTGAGTGTCTTGAGAGAACATGCTGATTGAGGGAAGAAGCGAAGGCAAGGTTATCTCTCCTGTTTCAGGTATCACACACACACCGACCAGCAATTTTGTGACTGTCTACGTCGGCTAGTGTTTTAGAGCAACAGTTTAGCCAGTAGCAAAGATGGCATCTCTTTGGATGACTGCTGCTCAAGCCTTAACTTGGGTTATAGAGGACAAGTCTGATGTAGGATCAGAGACTGAGACAGCATCTGAGAGATAGGACAGTGGTGCAGACTCAGGAGTAATTTTTCAGTCAGAGGAGTCCCATTTGATAACTCCTCTTTCAGTGATTACTAGGGAGGTGATGAATACAGTCCTGCTGTCCCTTCGCAAGTACAGTCTGTGGGGTGTGACAATAGCGGATTAGCCCAACCCAGAGAGCAGGTGCATGCAGCGGCAAGCAGAGAGAGAGTGCTCTTTTGGAAGCTCCCCACTTTAGTTCAGCCCCAAATTCCACTGCCCAAATCGTATTGTGGAGACATCAAAATTATCTATCACAAAACAACCTGTTTTTTTTAAGTCAGGCACCTGCGTTTTTGGTCCTGGGCTCAGCGGTCATATAGGGAAACCTACCAAACCCAGACATTTCTGGAAACTAGACATCCAGGGAAGTCAACAGAGGTGTGACTCGTGTGGATTCCCCAAAGTTTTGTTACCTAGAATACCCTGCAAAGCTGAAATGCTGAATAAAAACTAATTTTTCTTGTATTTCTGTCACACAAATAACAGGAATATGCTGGCATCCACAAAATTCCTACCACCCAGTGTTTCCCCACCTGTCCTGATAAAAATGCTATCCCACTTGAGAGCCTGTACCTAGTGCCAGCGTCACGAATGGATCACCCCAGGGACAATAGTTACCCTAACATAAGGACCAACATTGCCCGTTGTGTGATCTATTCCTGCCACGGGCACTAGATCTACCCACACAAGTGAGGTACCATTTTTATCAGGAGACTTGGGAGAATGTTGGGTGGAAGGACGTTTGTGGCTCCTCTCAGATTCCAGAACTTTCTATCACCGAAATGTGAGGAAAATGTTTTTTTTTGTGCCTAATATAGAGGTTTGCAAAGGATTCTGGGTAACAGAACCTGGTGAGAGCACCACAAGTTACCCCATCCTGGTTTTCCCTAGCTGTCTAGTTTAAAAAAATGCACAGGTTTGGTAGGTTTATCTGGGTACCGGCTGAGCTAGAGACCAAAATCCACAGCTAGACACTTTAAAAAAACCACGTCAGTTTTCATTTGATGTGCCCATGTTGCATTTTGGGGCATTTCCTGTCGTGGGCACTAGGCCTACCAACACAAGTGAGGTACCATTTTTATCGGAAGACTTGGGGGTATGTTGGGTGGAAGGAGATTTGTGGCTCTTCTCAGATTCCAGAACTTTCCATCACCAAAATGTGAGGAAAAAGTGTTTTGTTTTTACCAAATGTTGAGGTTTGCAAAGGATTCTGGGTAACAGAACCTGGCGAGAGCCCCACAGGTCACCCTATAATGAATTTTCCTAGGTATCTAGTTTCCAAAAAACATATAGGTTTGCTATGTTTTCCCAGGTTCAGGCTGAGCTAGAGGCCAAAATCCACAGCTAGGCACGTTCCAAAAAACACGTCAGATTTCAATGTACAAATGTGATGTATCCATGTTGCGTTTCCTGTCGCGGGCAGTAGGCCTACCCACAAAAGTGAGGTACCATTTTTATCAGGAGTCTTGTGGGAACACAGAATAGCAGAACAAGTGTTATTGCCCCTTGTCTTTCTCTACATTGTTTCTTTCCAAATGTAAGACGGTCTATTTGAGAAATGCCCTGTAATTCACATGCTAGTATGGGGGGCCCTGAATTCAGAGATGTGCAAATAACCACTGCTTCTCAACACCTTATCTTGTGCCCATTTAAGAAATGTAAAGGTTTCCTTGAAACCTACTTTTCAGTCTTTATATTTCACCAAATGAATTGCTATATACCCGGTATACAATGAAAACCCATTGCAAATTGCAGCTCATTTATTGGCTCTGGGTACCTAGGGTTCTTGAACCTACAAGCCCTATATATCCCTGCAACATAACGGTATATTGCTTTAAAAAATCTGCCATAGCTGGAAAAAGGTATAGAAGAAAACATGGCCGGAAATGGCTCTTTTTTCACCTTAATTTTAATATAATTTTATTTTATCTGTTACTTTCTGTAGAAAACCTTGAAAGAACTACACAAATGGCACCTTGCTGAATATATAATTTTGTCTACTTTTAAAAAATGTTTAGCTGTCTGGGATCCAGCATTGGTTTTACACCCATTTCAATCACAACTGGAAGGAGGCTGAAAGCACAAAAATAGTAAAAATGGGGTATGTCTCAGTAAAATGCAATTTTTTTAAAAAAAATATATAGTTTTCTGATTCAAGTCTGCCTGTTCCTGAAAGCTGGGAAAATGGTGATTTCAGCACCACAAACATTTTGTTGATGTCACTTTCAAGGAAAAAAACACATGCTTTCTTCAGCAGCCCTTTTTTCCCATATTTCTGAAAAAACAAAATTTTAGCTGTATTTTGGTACTCTGGGTACCTTTAGAATCACTAGGATGTTGGAAAAAAAGGACGCAAAATTGGCGTGGATATCTTATGTGGACAAAAAGTTATGAAGGCCTATGCGTGAACTACCCTAAATAGCCAAAAAAGGCTCAGCACTTGGGGTGGGGGGGAAGGCCCAGCAGCTAAGGGGTTAATAAGAAGGCAAATGAGAATTAGAACAAATGTAATCCAACTCTACGATATCTGAGCATGCTTCAAGACTGACTTGTAAATGTATTTGGCGCAATGACTGAGAGAAAACATGTTTGTGTGTGTTTGTAAAATTAAAGTAGGTCACTCTTTCTATGGCACTGCATATTTAAGCAATACTGAATGATCTGCAGAGGACAATAATGTCCTATGCCGTTCATTGAAGCATTATTTTCCAGTCCATTGAAAGTAGAGTGCACCCATGAGACATTCAGAACAGCAGAAAGCTGTGCACAGGGATTCGGGAACACAAAACACAAGTTAAACAGATGTTACCCTCAAATCTCACCTTCATCTCACAATAATAGATGAGCAAGAGGTGATTAGAAGAGCAAGATTTCCTAAACTGGAGACGAGGTCTGTCAGTACTATTATTATTTAATGAAAACTCCTTTCAATGCAGTGGCATATTACATACATTATTTTCACTTAGTACTTGTTAAAAAAAATATGCAATGCTCAATATAGACTGTTTGTATAACTATTGGACACTTGTGGCGATTGAAATATATATGACTAATTGCCAAAAACAGAGTGTACTAAATATTTTGAGTCGAAACAATTTAAACTTTACACTACACCAAAATCTAAAAATCGTATTAGAGATGAATCTAAAATATTACCTTTTGAATATCTGAACACATAATTAAAACAAACTGCCCCTTTACTGACCATGACCCCCTGAGCCTGGCCTTCAAATGTTCCTTTGGCCCGTCAGTCTGCGTGAGGAGGGGGTATTATTAGGAGGCTTTCCACAGTGGATCAGGGTAGAAGGCTTAACTAGTCTCAAGTGGATCCTCAGTGCTTTAAAGCATCCCCTTTTGTCAAGAGTGTGCAGGAGTTTGCTATTTATCTTTTGAAAAGTGGTAAACAGGCACTTCTCTGCAGACATTTCTGGCCCGGTGTCAACACCGGGACAGTGAGCAATCTACGGGCATCTAGAGTGCAGGGACCCAACACTCGCAAGATAATGTAGTTTGTGCATTGTGATGATGTGTTATTGTTTGACCTTTTGCATTGCAGAATTCCATCCAAAAGATTCATTTTTAAGGTGCTTATGAATAATGTACATTTGCGATGTATTGCTGCAGACATTCAGAGTGAGTTAGGGTTTGGTGGGGTGTGGTCTCTTTCCGGGGCCTTTCGGGGACTTTCCCTGCAGCGTGCCTGGGCGTGGTTCTGGGTGGGGCCGGGACTCTGTGGAAGGGAGTCAGCCCAGGTCCCAGTGCTCACTGTTCTGGGGTCCCAGTGCGGGGCGGCGGCTTCTTCCTGGGCTCCTGTCCCGGCGACCTATTTGGATTTTCCAGTCTTCTGCACTCCTCTCTCATTGGTGATCACTGTTTCCAGGCGGTGGGACGGTGTTTGGACATTTCCCAACACCGTAATTGAGAATTTTTGTATTCTTGATTTTAATTCTTAAATGAATAACAGATTACTTGTGCGCTGCCATTTTTTTACATTTGTATGGTGGTTTGCAAATAGGGAGGACGCGCAATTTATTCCATAAAGATTTGACTTCGTTATTACATGGTTGTTCATTGCGCGCTGATATTTCTTGACATTTACATGATGTTTTATGAGTTGGCAAGACGTGCAACTCGTTTCATGAGCATTTAACTTTGTTGTTCATTGCGCGCTACCTTTTCTTGACATTTGCATGGTGGCGTTCGAATCTGCGAAACGCGCGATTCACTTCTCGTGTGTAATTCATGCTGTTCATTGTGCGCTACCATTTTCTGGCATTTACATGGTGGCATTCGAATCGACAACATACGCGATTCTTTTGTTGAGTGTTTTTTCATGTTATTCATTGTGCGCTACCATTTCTTGGCATTTGCATGGTGGCATTTGAATCGACAAGACGCGCAATTCTTTCCCTGAGTGCTTTTCATGTTGTTCATTGTGCGCTACCATTTCTTGATATTTGTATAGTGACATTTGAATCGGCAAGACGCGCAATTCTTTCCTCGTGTATAAATAATGTAAATTACTGTGCGCTACTATTCTAAGACATTTTCTTGGTAGCATTTCAAGTTGACACGTTGCATGATTTATTTCTTGAATCTACGTTGTGTGATTTCATGGTGCACAATCCTTTATGGTGTTTAATACTCATATAAAAATCTGCAATGTGCACAATTCACTTCCTAATGTTTTTTCTGAGATGAACACAACAATACCAGAATTCTAGATGTAATGCTGTGTGTTCCTGATATGTATTCTTAAAAGGAGATTCATATGGTTGTTTAGAAATTGCTCAGAGTGTTTCCTGATTCTCATGCTAAAGAAAGTACTTGAATCTGAAAGTCCTATTTAACTTTTCCTGTTTCCTCCTCAGGTATTCGGTCATCTAAAGCCTAGTCAGTTTAGGACTATTCTAGGGTTGTTCATGTTTTTTGGAAAAGACGAAGCTTAGAGTTGTAGCATGATACTGAATTCATGAGATGTAATTTTGATGTTGTGTTTTAACCTTTTGCTTCCTACAGGTCTCCTTCCCAGCTGTTCCCGTCCTAATCCCCTTTTCCCCACTTGGACTCTCTTAGACTCTGTGATAAATCTAATCAGAGTATTGGAGCTGTCTTGTGCTGAAAGTGTTGGGAACATGCACAGACCCCGAGGATCTGGTGACTCTGACACCCGGCATTATGCCATCATATTTCTGAGCAATAGTGGATAAACCACTTTGAAGCTGTCTATAACCATAGGGCAGGTTGGCCAATGATTGGGCAGCAGTGGTTCAAGCTAGCGCCCCAGTGTTTATTTTCTTTGGAAGAAGTTACACAGGGCATCATGGCTTTATCACTTAGTAAGGCCCCGGGCCTGGATGGAATTCCCAAACAATTGTTTAGGACTGAAGTGGAGGTATGGGGGCCTCTCTTTAATGCATCCCCTTGGGAGAGGGTGATGCACTTGTGGTCCACAGTGGTGATTGTGTTGGTTTTTAAGAAGGGGGACAAGGACAATCCTCACTATTACTGCCCCATAATGTTAACAGATCCTCAATGGGCTGCTGAAATGAACAGATAAGAACAACATCATGAGTCATGTTCAATATGGTTTTAGGTCTGGCAGGTTCACCTCTGATCAATGCTTCAGTCCACCAGCACTAAGACATTTAGGCCCTCATTACAACCCTGGAGGTAAATCCCGCTTTCTGCCGTGCAGAAGACCGCCAAAATACCGTTGCGGCAGCGGAATTCCACTACAGGTATTACGATTCACAGCTCGGAATCCCCCACAATACAGACATCCACACAAGTCCGCCACACCAAAGGTCAGTGATAAACTGGCGATACCAATACCTACACCGTCATGCCAACATGAATACGCCCACAGTATCACGACTCATGAACCAACGCGGCGGTCTTTCAACTGCAGTAATCCATTGGCGGTGCACACCGCCGCGCTCAAAATACACACACATTTACAAAACACAACCACATTGGACAATTTAAAATACACACACCTGACACACATACACACACCACACACCCAATCCAATGTAAAGCCCACACCCACATCACCCACAAACCCTTACAACCAAAATTCTGAAAGAAGGCTAGAGAGAGAGACTACGTAACACAACACCAGCATCCACAGACACACAACACCATCACTTATACAACATCCACACACCTTAAACATCACACATCAACACATCCCCTCACACATCACAACACACAGCACCTCACACATCACCCACACCACATCATGGCACCTCAAAGACACCCCAGGTTCTCTGAGGAGGAGCTCAGGGTCATGGTGGAGGAAGTCATCCGGGTAGAGCCACAGCTATTCGGATCACAGGTGCTGCAGACGTCCATTGCAAGGAAGATGGAGCTATGGCGGAGAATTGTCGAAAGGGTCAACACAGTGGGACAGCATCCAAGAACACAATATGACATCAGGAAGAGGTGGAACAACCTACGTGGGAAGGTACGTTCCATGGTATCCAGACACCAGATTGCTGTACAGAGGACTGGCGGTGGACCCCTTCCTCCTCCCCCACAACTAACAACATGGGAGGAGCAAGTCTTGGCAATAATGAATCCTGAGGGCCTCGCAGGAGTAGCAGGAGGACTGGACTCTGGTAAGGCAAATCTTTACTACTATATCCCCCCCACCCCACCTGCATACCATCACATACTCCCACCCTCACTCTCACACCCATCACCCCAACAACCCACAGATACCCCACTAACACAACCCACACATCCCCAAATCAAGCCCTGCATGTAACACCAATGCAAGGACACCCATCACCAATCTTTGTCCAGTAGAGAGACTGACTCATGCCCCAAAATCACCAATCACACAAGGGCCACGGCAATAATGTAAGCACAGGAGAAGAGGGTAACTCACTGTTGGAAAATGGGTTATTGATAGGGCAGGTAGGTACCTACACCTAGCAACAAGCCACAAACCTCCCCAAAAGTACAGTTAGGTCTCAGTAAATTAATCCCAGCTCTACCCTTGTTAGCTTAGCATCGAGCGTCAAGGCTTAACTTAGGAGACAAAGTGTAAAGCATTCAAATATCACAAAACAGTAATTAAATAAAACACAGGAAACAGTTTAAAAATCCAAAACCAATTTATAAAAATAGCTTATATTTTTATCTTTAAAATGACACAAAAACGATTAAAATCGGTTCAGGGGAACCGGAGATATGAATTTTTAAAGTATTATTATTTTCTAGCGCATAGAAACAAAAAGCGCCAATCGGGTCATCTGGTTGCACCAGGACCGGGACAAAGTCAAACTTTCAGGCCGACCGCGATGGAGCCCTGCTCGGCTACAGGTCGCGGGAAGCCTCGGTTAAAAAGTTACCTTCTGACTTAGTCTTTATTTTGAAGTTTTTCTTCACCGGGACGAACCTGCCAGTTGGATCCGACCTCCTGGAACCCTTGTCCGGATACGCGAAGTCGGTTTCCTCGGTGGTGATTTCTACCTTCGGACTTAGTCGTTTTTTCGAGATGAAAATCCTTCGACCGGGGTAAACCTGGATCTTGATCCGACGTCCGTGGAGCCCTTCTCGGATACGATGGCTGGAAGGTCCCGGTCAACTTTTTACGTTCGGACTTAGTCTTTTTTTCTGATGTTTTTCTTGACCGGGACGAACCACGAAGTCAGGCCGGGTCGCGGTTGAGGCAAGCCGGCTAGAATTTCCGCGTCGAGTCGGTCACTTTATGGAGCTTTTTTCTAAAATTTCTCCAATCTTTTCCAAACTTCTGGGGCTTCACCCAGATGTTCTTTTAAGGTTCTTTTGGGGTCCACAGCTCACCCCAAGGGTCCAGAAGTTCTGTGATGGTCCTTGGGGGGTGCGGACTTCAACTCCCAGAATGCACCTGGCGCAAACTCCTTTTTGGCCACTGGACAGTGGTCAGCTGGTCGCTTTCTTCAGGAGTTGGTGCAGGGGACTCTGGTTAGCAATTTTTCACCTGTAGCAAACAGGGAGTCCCTCCTTGAACCAGTGGAAGCCAGGCAAAGTCCTTCTTGTGGTGAAGCCCAAGTGTGCAGCTGGTGCAGTCTTTCTGAGTGCAGGGTCCAGGTGCAGGCCAGGGGTCCAGCAGGGCAGTCCTTCTTCTCCTTGTAGTTCTTTCTTCTTGAAATTTGGTGGGGATCTGAAGCGTGGGTGCAGGTCTGCCAGTTTTATCCTTGCTCCTGGGTGAAAAGCAGGGGGGCCCTGGTCCTCCAATCAGGGACAGGGTCGTCCCCCTGTGATGACCACTTCCTGGGAAGTGTGGCAAAAATCCATCCCAGAAGGCAATAGTCTCTAAAAATCCAAAATGGATGAATCTGATTTTTGGAGGAGAGATCTGGCTGAGCCCACCCACTGGTGTGGCTAAAAATCATAAACACACCCCTCTCCTGCCCTCTCCTAATCTAATCAAGGGGGCACCTAGCTGTCTGGGGTTGCAGGATGTGGGGGTGTTGCTGGGTGCTCCAGATGTCCTTCTCTGCCTTTGAAGACCAGTTTGGCAGCCCTCCCCCTTCCTGCTTCCCCATCTGCTGAGGGGAGATTCTCTCCCCCAAGCACATTCCTTTGTGTGAAGTCAGGCCACTTCACACCTCATTAAAGTAGCCTGGCAGAAGCTGCTGCAGGCTGGCCAATCAGAGCACAGCAGCAAAAACAATGCAGAGCTGAAATTGGCAACTTTTTAGGTAAAGTCTAAACTTTTTACCTGCACTAGTTATATTAAATCCAACAACTGGAAGTTGTGGGATTTATTATAACAATCAATTTGATACCAAATTCTTGGTATGTAACATTTAAGGAGACTTTAAAATTTAAAATAAAGTCTGCCCATTCTAGCCTATGAAGGCCATTTACTTCAATGAGGGAAAAACGAATTTGGCTGTTTTTACCTCACCAGGGCTTATAAATCTATTTTTATAAAGTCCCTGCTTATAGTTACATGGCACCCAGCCCTAGGGGCACATAGGGCACACCTTAGGGGTGACTTATATGTAAAAATAAGGTATTTTAAAACTTTGGAAGTACCTTTAATTCCAAAGTCGAATTTGCATATAACTTTAATTTAAAAGCAGCCAGCAAGGCAGGCTTGCTTTTAAAATGACACTGGGCACCTCAGCAATGCACCTAGGTGTGCACCACCTATGCTGTGGTCCCTAAACCTACATGCCCTACCATATACTAGGGACTTATAGGTAGGTTAACTTAGCCAATTATAATTAGCCTAATTTGCATATCCATTTTACACAGAGCACTGGCCCTGGGACTGGTAAGCAGTACCCAGGGCACAGCCAAGAGTCAGTAACCACCAGTACCTATCCAGAAAGAGTGGGGGTGATCAGGCAAAAAAAAGGACTTTCCTACACTGCCCCCCCCCAGATGAAAGGTGATGGGTACTAACCTACACCCTGGTAGTCCTCATCAGCTAAGTGGAAAAACCTGGAAAGGCCGTCTGCATTGGCATGAGCAGTCCCAGGTCTGTGCTCCACTGTGAAGTCCATCCCCTGTAGGGAAATGGACCACCTTAACAGTTTTGGGTTCTCCCCCCTCATCTGCATCAACCATCTGAGAGGTCTGTGGTCAGTTTGTACACGGAAGTGAGTGCCAAACAAGTAAGGCCTCAACTTCTTCAGGGACCAAACCACAGCAAAAGCCTCCCTCTCAATGGCACTCCATTTTTTCTCTCTGGGGAGTAGTCGCCTGCTGATGAAGGCAACTGGGTGATCATGGCCCTCTTCATTAACTTGTGCTAACACTGCCCCAATCCCTTCCTCTGAAGCATCTGTTTGCACTACAAACTCCTTGCTATAGTCAGGGGCCAGTAACACTGGTGCTGAACACATAGCCTGTTTTAGGGTGTCAAAAGCTTTCTGACACTCTGGGGTCCAAATGACCTTCTTGGGTTGTTTCTTGGAGGTAAGCTCAGTCAGAGGGCCCACTATGGTCCCAAAATTCTGAACAAACCTTCTGTAATACCCAGTCAGGCCAAGAAAGGCCCTGACCTGAGTCTGGGTTTTTGGAGCCTCCCAATCCAGGATAGTCTGGATTTTGGGCTGGAGAGGTTGTACATGGCCTCCACCAACAAGGTGGCCCAGGTACACAACAGAACTTTGCCCTATCTGGCACTTGCTTGCCTTGATAGTCAGGCCTGCTTGAAGCAGGGCCTGAAGCACTTCCTTCAGGTGGACCAGGTGGTCCCTCCAGGTGGAACTAAATACAGCTATATCATCCAGATAAGCTGCACTAAAAGATTCCAACCCAGATAGGACTCTATTCACCAACCGTTGGAAGGTGGCAGGAGCATTTTTCATCCCAAAGGGCATCACCTTGAACTGAAAGTGGCCCTCTGGTGTGGAAAATGCTGACCTCTCCTTAGCTCTTGGACTTAAGGCAATCTGCCAATATCCTGAGGTCAGATCAAATGTGCTCAGGAATTTGGCAGCCCCCAACCTGTCAATGAGCTCATCAGCTCTAGGTATGGGGTGAGCATCAGTCCTAGTGACTGCATTTAGACCTCTGTAGTCCACACAGAATCTTAATTCTTTCTTCCCACCTTGGGGATTAGCTTTGGGTACCAGTACCACTGGACTGGACCAAGGACTATCAGAGGGCTCAATTACCTTCAGGTCCAACATCTTAGCCACTTCAGCTTTGATGTTGGCCTTGACCTGGTCAGACAGCCTGTACAGCTTGTTCTTGACAGGCAAGCTGTCACCAGTGTCAACATCATGGACACACCAATTGGTGAGTCCAGGGGTCAGGGAGAACAGACTAGCAAACTGTCCCAAGACTTGCTTACAGTCCTGTTGTTGCTGATCTGTCAGTTTGGGAGAGAGTACCACTCCCTCCACTGACCCATCTTTTTCCTTTGAGGACAGGAGGTCTGGCAGAGGTTCACCCTCCTCCTCCTTCCCTTCATCAGTGACCATCAGCATGGTCATGTCTGCCCTGTCCTGGTGGGGTTTCATCCTATTAACATGCAGGACCCTGTGAGGATTCCTGGGGGTGCCAAGGTCCACCAAATAGGTGACCTCACCTTTTTTTTCTAGGATTGGATAGGGCCCAGTCCATTTGGCCTGTAGTGCCCTAGGAGCCATGGGCTCCAAAACCCACACCAGCTGTCCTGGGTGATACTCAGGCATGGTAGCCTTTTGATCATGCCAGAGCTTCATGAGCTCCTGACTGGCCTCCAGGTTCCTGCTTGCCTTCTTCATATACTCAGCCATGCGAGACCGCAGGCCTAGTACATAATCCAGCACATTCTCCTTGGCTTCCTTGAGAGGCTTTTCCCAAGACTCTCTCACCAAGCACAATGGGCCTCTTACAGGGTGCCCAAACAGTAACTCAAAGGGGCTGAATCCAACCCCCTTCTGTGGCACCTCCCTGTAGGCAAACAGCAGGCATGGGAGGAGGACATCCCACCTCCTCCTGAGTTTGTCAGACAAACCCATGATCATGCCCTTCAGGGTCTTATTGAATCTTTCCACTAGACCATTGGTCTGTGGATGGTAGGGTGTGCTGAACTTATAAGTAACACCACACTCCTCCCACATGGCTTTCAGATAGGCTGACATAAAGTTTGTGCCCCTATCTGAGACCACCTCCTTTGGGAATCCCACTCTGGTGAACACACCAAGTAGGGCCCTAGCCACTGTGGGTGCAGTGATTGTCCGGAGGGGTATTGCCTCAGGGTACCTGGTGGCATGGTCCACTACCACCACAATGTACCTGTTACCTGAAGCAGTTGGTGGGTCTAGGGGACCAACAATGTCAATCCCCACCCTCTCAAAGGGAGTCCCAACCACTGGCAGTGGAATTAAGGGAGCCTTTGGCTTGCCCCCTGTCTTGCCACTGGCTTGACAGGTGACACAGGAGCTGCAAAACTCCCTGACTTTTTCTGACATTTCAGGCCAAAAAAAATGGTTGACCAGCCTGTTCCAGGTCTTGGTCTGTCCCAAATGACCAGCTAAGGGGATATCATGGCTTAAGGTAAGGAGGAATTCTCTATACTTTTGGGGGACCACTACTCTCCTAGTAGCCCCTTCTTTGAGGGTCCTAGCCTCAGTGTAGAGAACTCCATCCTCCCAGTAAACCTTGTGGGTACCACTGGTATCCCCTTGTTCTTGCCTGGCAGCAGTCTGCCTCAGGCCCTCAAGAGTGGGACACTCTCTTTGTCCCTGGCACAAATCTTCTCTGGTGGGCCCACCTGCCCCTTGCAGTTCTGCCAAGTCAGGCAGAGTTTGCAGGGAAGGTGTCCCTCCCTCAGAGTTCAGATCCTCCCCCTCAGGGTTGGATTCTTCCTGACCCTCTGTACTTGTTGGGGCTGGTAAGCCAGACCCAGTGCCCTTTCTCTTCTTCTTGGAGGCTTGGCCCATTGTTCCAGGGTCCAAGTGTCCAGCATTTCCCTGTTGTGCTGCCTGTGACCTGGTCACAGCACACACCCATTCAGGGAGATCCAGCATCTTTGCATGGACCCTTCTCTCCACTTCTGACCATTCAGATGCTTCAAGATCATTTCCCAGCAGACACTCTACTGGGAGGGCAGGAGCTACAGCTACTTTTTTAGGGCCAGTCACACCTCCCCATTCCAGACTTACCATAGCCATGGGATGGAGTTTGGTTCTGCTATCTGCATAAGTCACCTGGTGGAAGACACCAGGTAAGACCTGCTCTGGAGAAACCAGCTTTTCTGTGACCATTGTCACACTGGCTCCTGTATCTCTCAGAGCTTCCACTTCAGTCCCATTGACTTTAGGCCTCTGCCTATACCTCTGAATGATGGGAGGTAAGGTGGCCATAGTTGCAATGTCCACCCCACCCACGGATACTAAGGTGACTTCAGTGTACCCTGATTCCACCCCTGGGCCAACTTCCACCCCCAACCCTACACTAGCAATCCCCTGGGATTGCCCACCAGTGGGGGGCTTCTTGGTGCAGATAGCATCTCCTCTTTTATGTCCTGGCTGATAACAGTCAAAACACTTGCCGGCCTTAGCAAGCTCCTGAAACCTTCCTGCTTTAGCAGGATCAAAATTCTTTCCCTGATACCCTTTCCCTTTAGAAGTGAATTGGCTCGGGGCTCCCCCTCCCTGAGAAGTTTTTGGGGACTCTTGTGAGGACTCTTTGGGTTTTTTGTCATCTTTCCCCTGGTTCTTCCCCTGAGAAGAACCATGTCCTCCCTTTTTCTGATCACCCCCTGGGGGTCTCTGGTTAACTCTAGTTCTTAACCAGTCATCTGCTGCCTCCCCCAGCTCTCTGGGGTTGGTCAACCTAGAGTCTACTAGATACTGGCGGAGCCTCTCTTGGACACAATTAGTTAGAAGGTGCTCCCTCATAATCAAATTGTACAGCCCCTCAAAGGTACTTACCCTGTTGCCCTGTATCCAGCCCTCCAGTGCTTTCACTGAAATGTCCACAAAGTCCACCCAGGACTGGGTGCTTGTCTTTTGGGTGTCCCTAAACTTAAGCCTATACTGCTCTGGGGTTAGACCAAACTTTTTAGTCAAGCAACTCTTCATACTGGGGTATGAGTCTGCATCCTCCCCACTCATGGTTAGGAGCCTATCCCTCCCAGAGTTGGGAACTAACTCCCAAAGGAGTGAACCCCAGTACTGAGGCTTGACTTTCCTCATCTGGAGGGCCCTCTCAAAGGCCCCCAGCCACTTATCAATGTCATCCCCCTCTACATAGGCAGGAACCACCCCTCTGGGTAATCTGGGGGCAAAACCCCCACCCAGGGACACCTCAGTTTCTTTCTCGCTGCTTCCATCTTTTTTTTCTTTGCTTGCCCACTTCTTTTTTTCTAGGGCAAGCTTATCTGCCTCCAAAGCTATGTAGGCTAGCTGGGCTTCCAGCTCTCTCTCCCTGATGGATGGGTTCTCTCCTCCTGAAAGGACCCTCTTCCTACCACTAGCTTTGGGTCTGCCCCTAGTGACTGTGTCCAGTGAGGACCGTTCCTCCTCTTCCTCACTTGGGGTCTGATGCCTTTCCTCCCCTGAGTGGTTAGAGTTAGCATCATCCTCTTTTGGTTCCTCCTCTGGAGCTTCCTCTGTCTCTACCTCTTGGGCCTCAGCCCATGCTGTCAGGGATTTAATCAGGATTTCCTTCCTGAGATTAGTGGTTGCAGGCAACCCCCTCTCAATACACAACCCCCTAAGCTGGACTACTGTCAGTGTGGGTAGGCTAGCCAGATCAAGCTCCATGGTTCCCTAGTTTTGTGTCAACAAAAGCTTTTTGCAAAAATTGGAAACAAGAATTTAGAAAAATTACAAAAATTCAATAATTGAAATTAATCCAAATTAATTAAAAAAAAATTAGAATTAAAAATTAAAAACAATTTTTGCACTAGGACAATTTAAAGGATTTTTAATTTGTTTTATCTAAAACTGTAACGTGATATTGAACACAAGTACAGGATCCCGTCGCTGCTTCCAATTATGTTGGAAAATGGGTTATTGATAGGGCAGGTAGGTACCTACACCTAGCAACAAGCCACAAACCTCCACAAAAGTACAGTTAGGTCTCAGTAAATTAATCCCAGCTCTACCCTTGGTAGCTTAGCATCGAGCGTCAAGGCTTAACTTAGGAGACAAAGTGTAAAGCATTCAAATATCACAAAACAGTAATTAAATAAAACACAGGAAACAGTTTAAAAATCCAAAACCAATTTATAAAAATAGCTTATATTTTTATCTTTAAAATGACACAAAAACGATTAAAATCGGTTCAGGGGAACCGGAGATATGAATTTTTAAAGTATTATTATTTTCTAGCGCATAGAAACAAAAAGCGCCAATCGGGTCATCTGGTTGCACCAGGACCGGGACAAAGTCAAACTTTCAGGCCGACCGCGATGGAGCCCTGCTCGGCTACAGGTCGCGGGAAGCCTCGGTTAAAAAGTTACCTTCTGACTTAGTCTTTATTTTGAAGTTTTTCTTCACCGGGACGAACCTGCCAGTTGGATCCGACCTCCTGGAGCCCTTGTCCGGATACGCGAAGTCGGTTTCCTCGGTGGTGATTTCTACCTTCGGACTTAGTCGTTTTTTCGAGATGAAAATCCTTCGACCGGGGTAAACCTGGATCTTGATCCCACGTCCGTGGAGCCCTTCTCGGATACGATGGCTGGAAGGTCCCGGTCAACTTTTTACGTTCGGACTTAGTCTTTTTTTCGGATGTTTTTCTTGACCGGGACGAACCACGAAGTCAGGCCGGGTCGCGGTTGAGGCAAGCCGGCTAGAATTTCCGCGTCGAGTCGGTCACTTTATGGAGCTTTTTTCTAAAATTTCTCCAATCTTTTCCAAACTTCTGGGGCTTCACCCAGATGTTCTTTTAAGGTTCTTTTGGGGTCCACAGCTCACCCCAAGGGTCCAGAAGTTCTGTGATGGTCCTTGGGGGGTGCGGACTTCAACTCCCAGAATGCACCTGGCGCAAACTCCTTTTTGGCCACTGGACAGTGGTCAGCTGGTCGCTTTCTTCAGGAGTTGGTGCAGGGGACTCTGGTTAGCAATTTTTCACCTGTAGCAAACAGGGAGTCCCTCCTTGAACCAGTGGAAGCCAGGCAAAGTCCTTCTTGTGGTGAAGCCCAAGTGTGCAGCTGGTGCAGTCTTTCTGAGTGCAGGGTCCAGGTGCAGGCCAGGGGTCCAGCAGGGCAGTCCTTCTTCTCCTTGTAGTTCTTTCTTCTTGAAATTTGGTGGGGATCTGAGGCGTGGGTGCAGGTCTGCCAGTTTTATCCTTGCTCCTGGGTGAAAAGCAGGGGGGCCCTGGTCCTCCAATCAGGGACAGGGTCGTCCCCCTGTGATGACCACTTCCTGGGAAGTGTGGCAAAAATCCATCCCAGAAGGCAATAGTCTCTAAAAATCCAAAATGGATGAATCTGATTTTTGGAGGAGAGATCTGGCTGAGCCCACCCACTGGTGTGGCTAAAAATCATAAACACACCCCTCTCCTGCCCTCTCCTAATCTAATCAAGGGGGCACCTAGCTGTCTGGGGTTGCAGGATGTGGGGGTGTTGCTGGGTGCTCCAGATGTCCTTCTCTGCCTTTGAAGACCAGTTTGGCAGCCCTCCCCCTTCCTGCTTCCCCATCTGCTGAGGGGAGATTCTCTCCCCCAAGCACATTCCTTTGTGTGAAGTCAGGCCACTTCACACCTCATTAAAGTAGCCTGGCAGAAGCTGCTGCAGGCTGGCCAATCAGAGCACAGCAGCAAAAACAATGCAGAGCTGAAATTGGCAACTTTTTAGGTAAAGTCTAAACTTTTTACCTGCACTAGTTATATTAAATCCAACAACTGGAAGTTGTGGGATTTATTATAACAATCAATTTGATACCAAATTCTTGGTATGTAACATTTAAGGAGACTTTAAAATTTAAAATAAAGTCTGCCCATTCTAGCCTATGAAGGCCATTTACTTCAATGAGGGAAAAACGAATTTGGCTGTTTTTACCTCACCAGGGCTTATAAATCTATTTTTATAAAGTCCCTGCTTATAGTTACATGGCACCCAGCCCTAGGGGCACATAGGGCACACCTTAGGGGTGACTTATATGTAAAAATAAGGTATTTTAAAACTTTGGAAGTACCTTTAATTCCAAAGTCGAATTTGTATATAACTTTAATTTAAAAGCAGCCAGCAAGGCAGGCTTGCTTTTAAAATGACACTGGGCACCTCAGCAATGCACCTAGGTGTGCACCACCTATGCTGTGGTCCCTAAACCTACATGCCCTACCATATACTAGGGACTTATAGGTAGGTTAACTTAGCCAATTATAATTAGCCTAATTTGCATATCCATTTTACACAGAGCACTGGCCCTGGGACTGGTAAGCAGTACCCAGGGCACAGCCAAGAGTCAGTAACCACCAGTACCTATCCAGAAAGAGTGGGGGTGATCAGGCAAAAAAAAGGACTTTCCTACACTCACCCATTGCACAAGACGGCACACACAGATACTAACATTATACATTCACACCCCAACAGGACCCATACCCAACGTCACCGGACAGGAGGTGCCAGACATATCCAGTCCCCCCACAGAAGAAGCCCACAGTGATGACAGCAGCTCTGCACGCCTGGATCAAGATGACCGGCCTGGCCCATCAGGGACATCGGGACAGTCGGTTCCCCTGACACAGTCACAAACCACCACTGAACCTCCCCCCTCAGGAAACACTACCACAGCACCCACCCAACGGGCCCATCCCTCTGTCCCCAGGACACATCAAATAGCAGTGTGTCCACCACTACAGGGAACCCAGGCAACCCCACTAACACAGGACGATCAGGGACCTGGGGGCAGTGGGCACACGGTTCAGGGGAGAGAGACACAGGATAACAGGGAAGCTGGGAGGACTGCTTTGCGACAGGGGGAGGACAGGCCTAGGGAACCCACTCTCCACAAGGCACTCTCCAACAACAAGGGAGCTTACCACCATTCCCAGGAGACGATGGGCACGGTACTGGCCAAGTTTCAGGAGACTCAGCAGCTGCAGGAGGAACACTACCTGGGGATCAGGGTGGACTTGAAGTCCATCGACACCACCCTGGTCACTGTTGCAGGGGTGCTGGCAGACCTTCTCAACACCAGGAGGGACACAGAGGCACACCAATGGGTCCCTGACACTAGCCTGGACGATGAACAGCCATCCACCTCCCCCGGCGCTAGTGGACAGGAGGCACCGCCACAGGAACAACAGGCCACCAGCACCCCACCCCCTGCAGAAGGAGAACCACCCTGCAAACGGTCCCTGGGATCCAGGAACGAGACAGAGAACATTGCCAAGACCCCCACCAGGAAATAAGACCCCCCTGAATGTCACCCTTCTGTCCCACTCTGTCACCCTTTCTACCTTGAACTGCCATTACCTCACTTCCTATGACCCCTTGGACAATGCACCTGTGATACTAATAGACTGGACTCTGCCATGGAAATTCCTCCACCATCACCCCAGCCCTCCACTTATTTGCACAGAAATAAACACACTTGAATCACAAAACAATCTGGAGTCTGTCTGAGCTTTCACTAATGTGTAATTGCAAAACCTCAGGAATATAGCGATGTCAATATACTTGTTCACATACCAATGTAACGGAGCTGTAGGCCAGCAGTAAACATAGCAGAAGGCACAAAGTGGGACCCAGATCTGTGAAATGGAAAGGCAAAGTAACACGTCAGGGTCCATACACTAAGTGAAAATGACAGACTTATGCTAGCTCCAACAAAAGTATGAGATGTGGGAAGCAGTTACATCTTCTTATCTGTGTCTCACTGGAAGTATTGCATGATGATGTTGTTTCGGTTGTCGACATCTTCTTCTTCTGCCTCCTCTTCTTCACTGTCCACAGGCTCCACAGCTGCCACAAGACCACCATCTGGCCCATCCTCCTGCAGAAAAGGCACCTGGCGTTGCAAAGCCAGGTTGTGCAGCATACAGCAGGCCATGATGATCTGGCACACCTTCTTTGGTGAGTAGTAAAGGGAACCACCTGTCATATGGAGGCACCGGAACCTGGCCTTCAGGAGGCCCAAGGTCCTCTCTATGACTCTCCTAGTTCGCCCATGTGCCTCATTGTAGCGTTCCTCTGCCCTTGTCCTGGGATTTCTCACTGGGGTCAGTAGCCGTGACAGGTTGGGGTACCCAGAGTCACCTGCAAATGTCGAGGGACAACTGTTAGACACACACTAACCCTTAGGGACAACCCCAGACCCAGACAACTATTCACACGGTATAGGGTCCTTGTCCTCACCTATTAGCCACACACGGTGCCTCTGGAGTTGCCCCATCACATTAGGCCACGATTATCTGGCACACCTTCTTCGGTGAGTAGTATATGGTGCCACCTGTAAGATGGAGGCACCGGAATCTGGCCTTCAGGAGGCCGAAGGTACGTTCTATAATCATCCTAGTTCGCCCATGTGCCTCATTGTGGCGTTACTCTGCCCTTGTCCTGGTATTCCACACTGGGGTCAGTAGCCATGACAGGTTGGGGTAACCAGAGTCGCCTGCAAATGTCGAGGGACAACTGTTAGACAGACACTAACCCTCAGGGACAACCCCATACCCAGACACCTATGTCAACTGTGTTGGGACCTTGGGCTCACCTATTAGCCACACACGGTGCTTCAGGAGTTGCCCCATCACATAAGGGATGCTGCTATTCCTCAAAATGTAAGTGTCATGCACAGAGCCAGGACACTTGGCATTCAAATAGGAGATGTACTGGTCTGCCAAACACACCATCTGCACATTCATGGAATAGTTGCTTTTCCGGTTTCTGTACACCTGTTCATTCCTGTGGGGGGGAGACAAATGCCACATGTGTACCATCAATGGCACCAATGATGTTGGGGATATGTCCCAGGGCATAGAAGTCACGTTTCACTGTGGGCAAATCCTCCACCTGAGGGAAAACGATGTAGCTGCGCATGTGTTTCAGCAGGGCAGATAACACTCTGGACAACATGTTAGAGAACTTTGGCTGGGACATCCCTGATGCCATGGCCACTGTTGTTTGAAAAGACCCACTGGCCAGGAAATGAAGTACAGACAGAACCTGCACTAGAGGGGGGATTCCTGTGGGATGGCGGTTGGCTGAAATCAGGTCTGGCTCCAACTGGGCACACAGTTCCAGGTTTGTTGCACAATCAAGTCTGTATGTGATAATGATGTGTCTCTCTTCCATTGTCAACAGGTCCATCAGGGGTCTGTACACCAGGAGGATGCCACCATCTCATCTCCTGCCCCAGCACCCTTCCCCCATGGAGGAGAACAGCGAGCAGAGGGTCATCCAACACTTAGGGATCACAATGTGTTATTTGCTAAAACGTTGGGATATTGCAATGTTTCGGTATCTGTCTGTATTCCAGGCCTAGATATTTGTGATGTAGTTTTTTTCCATCCCATGTGGCCTCCTGAAATGGCGGCTGCCTGACCTGTAAGGTGGGACAAGGGGAAATGAGGTAACTGCGCTGGCGTTGTACACCGTTGCGGTGGGCCGTCGAAGACCGCGGTGCAATTCAGCATTGGTTAACATTGGGCCCTATGGGTCCCAGGAGCCAATGACAATGTACGCAGGCGGTGACAGCACGCACCGCCGCGGACGTGGCTGCCATTTTCTTACTGTTCACTCACTTGATACCTGACCTTCTACAGGAGAGGACCTACACTGCAAGTGCTGCTGTGACCTGTGTCTGGAAGCGACGATGGCTACAGTGTCTGGGGAAAAGGCCCCTGCCTTCACTTCGGAGGAGTTGGAGAAACTGGTGGATGGGGACCTCCCCAGTACACGCAACTGTACGGTCCTCCAGACAAACAGGTGAGTACACTGTGAGCATGGTGGATGGCACTTGAGTGTATGGAGTGTTGTGGATGGAAGAGGGTGGGTAGGGGGACAGGACAGCATGTCTTGATTGTGTGTGTATGTATGGCTGGGCCAGGATGGGAGGTGTTTGGCAATGCGTGAGATGAAATGTACTGGCTAGAAACATCCATTTTTACTTCACTTTTCCTCTAGGTCAGCGCCCACCAGAAGAAGGGTATTTGGCGTTCCATCGCCAAGGACGTCCGGACCCTGTGGGTCTACCATAGACGGAGCACCCACTGCTGGAAAAGATGGGAGGACCTGTGCCGCTGGAGCAAGAAGACGGTGGAGGCCCAGCTGGGGATGGCCTCCCAATGTGGAAGGGGGTGCTTCCCTGATGTACCGGATCCTGGCGGTGGCCTATCCTGAGTTCGATGGGCGCTTGAGGGCATCTCAGCAGCCACAAGGGGGTGAGTACACTCTAATTCAGCTGACTCTGCACGCTTTACGAGGTGTCTGGTTGGTTGAAGTGGGCTGTGGGTTCCCCTAGGCCAGGGTGAACCTGGTAGGCTAGGTCCCTTGTTAGGCAGGCTCTGTGGCACCCCAACCCCACTACTGGTAATAGCCATCTACACCTAGTCAGGCTCCTGTGACTTCCAGGTGTGCAGCAATTGGGTTTAGGCCTCGCCCCCCTGGGCATGTGAATTTGCTAGGAACTGTTAATGCATGGCTTAGTGCAGAGGGCTGCTCCCTGTGTGTTGTGTCCGCCAACTGTAGTGGTGTTGCATGCACTGAACATGTGTTTCTTCTGTCTCCGCCCCCTTTTTGTTTTGTCTCCTTGTTCTTGCGTGCAATAGCATCATCTGGTGGAGGAGCAGTGGCACCGGAGCAGGAGGGAGCTGCAACCCACTTGGTGGTCTGAAGCCACCAGTGGGACGGAGGGCGAGGGGAGCTCCACGACGGGGACAGGAGCATATACCAGCGACAGCGACTCCTCCTCTGATGGGAGCTCCCTTGCGGTGGCAGGCACCTCTGTGCCCACCGCATCAACAGGTACAGCCGCCACCCCCCATTCCAGCACTACCTACCCAGCAGCCCCTCAGCATGTGTCCCGTGCCCGCTCACCCAGGAGGGTGGGCATCTCCTTCACCCCAGGTACCTCAGGCCCTGCCCCAGTCAGCCCTGCTGCCCTCAGTGAGGAGGCTATTGACCTCCTGAGATCCCTCACTGTTGGGCAATCTACCGTTTTGAATGCCATCCAGGGTGTTGAGAGGCATTTGCAACAAACAAATGCATACCTGGAGGGCATGTGGGCCCAACAGAGAACATTTCAGGCTCTGGCCTCAGCACTGATGACAGCCATTGTCCCTGTGTCCAGCCTCCCCCCTCCACCCAGACCCAATCCCCTGTACCTCAGCCTATCCCAATCACCATCAGACCAGCATGCACACTCATCAACACACAAGAGTGGACATGGCAAACATAAGCACCACACATCCCACAAGCACTCACACAAGCACCATCCCCATGCAGACACAGCAACATCCACTGCCTCCACTGTGTCCCTCTCCTCCATATCCTCCTCCTCCCTCCCTGTCTCATCTCCACTCACACCTGCATGCACTACATCCTCAGCCACTACCTCCATCACCAGCACGCCCATCACCACACACCGCTCACGTGCCCTCACCCAGTGTGTCTGTGGGCCCTCCTCCCAATGTACACAAATGCAGGCACACACCCACCCAACAGCCATCCACCTCACAACAGCCTCCGGCCCATACACCTTCACCCAAATTCAGCAAACGTACACCTCCTACAACCACTACCTCTTCCTCCACTCCCAAACACCCTCCATCTTCCCATCCCAGTGTGTCTAAGAAGCTTTTCCTGGCTAACATTGACCTCTTCCCTACACCTCCCCCCGTCCTTCCCCTAGGGCCAGGCTTTCAAGGTCCCAGCCCAGCACCTCAGCCACCAAATCCCCAGGCACAGTGGTGCCAGCAACCGCGGGGTCATCGAGTGCGCCACCCATCAGGGCTGCCAGTGTGCCACCTTGCGAGGCCAAGGACATTCCGCCACCTGCCAAGGTGAAGAAGGTCCCCACATCCCGGAGGGAGAAGCCGCACCTACCAGCCACCAAGGGCTCCGCCAAAACAAAAGGGGACAGTGGCAAGACACCTGCAGCACCATAAAAGGTGGGGAAGGGATAAAAGCAGAAGAGCAGGTCAGGACAGGGCACGGTGCACCGACTGAGGCACTAGTGTCACCCCTTCTGTCAACGACTACACCAATCTGTACGGTGGCAAACACTGCAACCTGCACCGCCACCTGCACCGCCACTAGCACCGCCACCTGTACCGCCACCAGCACCGTCACCTTCACGTCTGCAGCCTCAGCAACAGTCCCCAGCATCTTCCCCAGTGGGTAGCCATCCGAGGCTGCAGGAGATGTCCTGCTGTGTCCCTCAACATGCACCACCACCAGTACTGCCACCACAGACACCCCTGCCACCATGACACATGCACCACCACCAGTACTGCCACCACAGACACCCCCGCAAGCACCACCACCAGCCCTGTGACGTGCTCGGACAGTGGCACCACAGCTGACATGGCTACCATCCCCAGTGGGCAGCCCTCCGAGGCTGGAGGAGACTTCCTGGACCCTGCCCAGCTTCCATGGGGCATGACTCTCATCACTGTTTGCACCTGCAGGTGGAAGGTGAAGCCGCAGCAGGGTGGGGTATGTCACTGCCTCCATGGCGTATCATGCTACCTGTTCCTAGGCAGTCTCGTGGCACACACACCCAGGTGAGGGAATGGGACCTGACCCACTGCATGTGGAGCACTCTGGGCACAAGGCCTCATCCAGAACCAGTGGAGAATCACATCCACTTCCTCAGTCCTTGGCAGTATGAAGCTCTCTGGGCACCAAACCCCCTCCAGAACCAATGGAGACTGTTATCCACTTGAGAGACTGTGGCTTTGCACTCCCCATGATAAAGCAGTGGGTAAACAATCCACTGGAAAGACTTGAGAGACTGTGGCTTTGCACTCCCCAGGATAGAGCAGTGGGTAAACCACCCACTGGAAAGACTTGAGAGACTGTGGCTTTGCACTCCCCAGGATAAAGCAGTGGGCAAACCACCCACTTGAGAGACTTGAGAGACTGTGGCTTTGCACTCTCCAGAATAAATCAGTGGGCAAACCACCCACTGGAAAGACTTGAGAGACTGTGGCTTTGCACTCCCCAGGATAAAGCAGTGGGCATGGAGCCCCCTCGAGGAGCAGTGGCGTTGTGCGTTCATCCTGCTGAGGTGCCCCCCTCCCCTTCCCCCTGAGGTGCCTGTTTATTTTCGATCTGATGCCCCTGCAGTGTTCTCTCTGTTTCGAGTCAGGCATCTTGTGTGGGCGTTGCCCATGCATTTTGGGACCACTGGTCCACAGACAATGATTGGTACACTATCCGGACTTGTGTAGTTGGTGTACATATTTGTATATAATGATTTTTGAACTTTCGCTATCTGATTTTCCATGATTACAATTGTTACAATCATTTCATTTTGTCCTTGCGTTCTTCCAGGGGGTGGGGGGGTGTATATGGAATTTTGCTGCATGTATTTGTGTGTATGGTTTTGTGGGTGAGGGTGGGGGTGAGGGTATTGCGTGTTGCATGTGTGTGTCACTCTCTTTTCCCACCCCCCTCCCCTGTGTTGTAGGTGCAGTACTCACTGTGGTCGTCGACGGCGTCTGTCCTGCTCCTGATACAGCAGGAGGAAGACCAGCATGGGCAGTACGTGTAACTCGGGATCCATGGCAACCTGGTTCCTCGTTCGGTGTCCAGAGGTGAGTGGTTTCCCTTCTGTGTACTGTTTCCGCCGTGCTTTTGATAGCGTTGGTTCCGCCCCGGAATAAGTGGCGGATAGGCCTGTTGTAATACAGTGGGCGGTACTTTGTCCTCCGCCTGTCTGTTGGCGGTTACGGCTGCAGTGTTTGTTTCTACCGCCGTGGCGGTCGGAGTGTTAAAGTGGCAGTCTATGTTGGCGGATTCCGCCATGTTCGTAATTCCATTTTTTTTTCCACTGGCCTGTTGGCGGTATTACCGCTGCTTTACCACCATCCGCCAATGTCGTAATGAGGGCCCTAATGTGCAGATCACACCTTGGTAAAGTCTCGGCCTTTCCCTATTTGGGGTTCTTCTTTGATGCAAAGACAAACTGGAAGCCATTTATTGAGGGTAAAAGATATGAGTTGCTTAAAACTACAGGGGTGTTTTTTTAGTTTTGTGCATTAGCTAGGAACTTTGTCACCCAGGATCCTCCTAAAATCTATTATTCTCAATATGTGTCCCAGTTATGTAATGGAACTGAGGTCTGGGGGTAAGAAAACTTGGCTAAGATCCAAATTGTGGAGAAACAATTTTTGAATCAAGTAGCACAGATATCTCATTGCACCCCCACATTTTCAATGAACGCTGAGCTTGGTCTTGGTCATGTGAGGGACACAGTCACCTATAGCCCTCTCCTGTGCTGGATTAAAGTTTGGCACATAAAAATCCTTGGATAGCATTCATAAAGGCAGCTTTTGCCTCCCTTGGGAGATTGGATATTGTTACTGATCCCAATTTGCTGTCTTCTCAATTTGAAATGCATTAAGAGGTTGTTCTTGGATTGGGCTCTGATGGAAAGAGAACAGTGGGAGCTGCAGAAACTCTTGGCACGGGGACCCATGCTCCTCAAGACTGTACATGGCATGGAGCCTTATTTAGCTAAGGTTCACCACCAGCGATGTAGGTTTCTTTTAGCCAGGCTCATGTTCAACTTGCTTCATCATCTACTGGCCTCCCTATGTGGTTGGGCTTTATCCAATTGTAGGCTACCCTGTAGCTTCAACAATACATGTCTGCAAGACACCCTGCATCTTGTTATTATTTTAGTAGGCCCATGAAGAAATATGAATCCCCCTGTTGAAGTCCCTGAAGTTTTCTCAAGCACAGCTGGCCATCGTTGACTTACAGATGCTCGCCAATTAATTTGTTATGTTTGCTGCTTTATGCTTCCTATGAGCAGCACTGATGTCCAGGAGATCCAAGCCCAATTTGTTGTTTTGACCTTGTTTCCTGAGGTTTTCTTTCTTTTTTAACCACTGGCATTTTTATGTGTACATGTATTATTGAGATGGTTTTATATTTATGTGTTTTGTATTCTTTTATGATTGTTTTTGTCAAATAAATAAATATTTTATGATGATGATGATTTACAGCAAACACTTTATCAGAACAAGACAAGTGCCAATGGTGTCCGAGTTCCATTTTAATGCAATTCAGAATCTTAAAACAAGTACTGTCACATTATCTGGACTACCAATTTAAAATGCATTATTCCTCAACTGTTAAGGTGCATATGTGTTGACAAGCACAATAGACAAGATAAATTTAAATTGACAGGGTATAAGTGAATGAATAAGGGGGGAGGAAACTGTGAGTTGTGGCTAGGTGTGTGCAATGAAGCGTTAGGAGGGTAAGAGGGAATGAATGACAGATAACCTTGGATGAGCATTTGAGTGGAAAGAAAGCTACAGAATTTGTAGGGAAATTAAGTTGATGAGAAGGTCTTGGTCTTTGTGACTAATTTAGAGTGATGGGAGCTGCAGGTTTATGTAGTTGACATATTCATGAGAGTGAATGTGTGAGCAGGTGATTTCCTGCAGGTGAGTATGAGGGGAAAGCTCTGAGTAAGTTGGTAGTGATTCCAACTGAATCCAAATAAAATCCGGCCCTCAGTGTGTTACTATCCCCTAACCAATGGAACTCACAACTTCCCTTACATTAATTTGCCCCCAGATGCTGAAATTAAGGCAAGGGTTTGGCATTCACAAATTACAAGTTAATAGTAAGTTTGCAACTGCAGAAATTCCACAGTCGAGGCAGAGAACACAGAACATAAAAAGATAGAACTGACCTAATGCAAAAAAAAATGTAAACACACAAAATTCTAAAAAATAAATGTAAGGATCGGCCTTTCCCATCTTTTCATGTGTGAATTTCTCGGCCCCAACTGCATAGTCTCCACAGTCATAAACTTACTAGTTTGTAGACACCAGAAAAAAACATGCAAACTTGCACAATAGTGTAAGCTTACATTTGTAATTCAGACCCCAGTCTTTTTTTTATTTTGCTTTATAGCTACGGTAGTTCAATTTTACCAAATTATAAACACATGCTTTCAAGTAACAGAATGCAAAATGAAAACAGATCTACATAAGCTACTCACAACGGACATAAGATAAAACTGTTTTTGATGAGAGGGGAAGCTATGACTGGCTGTGTGTCTGTACTGGGGCAAAGGGTGAGCGGCCTGCTAAATGTATGTGGTATCCTGCTCTAAATGTCTGTACAGTAAGGCTATGGTCTGATACCCTATGTCTGATTATGGCCTAGGTTGGAGATTAGGCTTTTGTTGGAGGTTGGGGTTTGTGGCAAGGATGGGTTTGTGATTTCTGAGTTCACACCTGCTTGTTTTCTATAAGGTTTTCAAAGTCAGAGCCTGGGCAACTTGACTTATGTGTCAGAGGGCTTGAAGTGTGAGTCCCATTGTCTGCTGGGGGAGTCGGAAAGTTGGAACAATCTGTCAAGGGGGTTGGCATTGGGAGCTGACCTACGTTTTGCATTGGTAAATAATGTATTTCACTGACATGGGGTATCCAGGTAAACCTAGATCCATGACTAGGTTCTCCAGTTAGGAACATTCCAATGAGTATGCAAAGCAGAAAATCCCTGGAAATCAAAGTACCTGAATTTTTACTGCTGCACGCAATTAAGAAAAACAGATCTCTGGGAGATTGTTTGTGCCAAAGAAAGATTTCAGAAGAAACCTCTGCTGGTTATTGGCCAAATTACCAGACAGTGGCGTCATATGGCAGAAAGGGCTGCAGCTAATGTTTTTACACACTCGGTCCGTGCACTGTATTTGCCAGCCTGGTTTGCAGTTATATTATTACTGTTTAGTTTAAAGGTCTTGGCGTGGCTGTCTGACCCAGATTCTGTTATCAGGAGCACTTAATTAGGGAGTACAGGCTTAGATTACTGAGCAGGAAGTTATGTCATAGGTCAGTAGGCATATATGTCTAAGTAGGAGTAGATGTCCAAAGCAGTCAGTGGTTTGGGACCTATATGTCTGCTTTTGGGACTGAAGAGAATGGGATTTTGATTCTGGGTTTGTGGGTCTTGAAACCAGGTATTTAGGGACCTATAGCTCATTCTATGTGTCTGGGCTGATTGTCTGAATCTGGGTGTCAGGGTTAGGTGTTCAGACTGGCTGGTAGTCTTATACTGAAAGGCTCAGGTGGAAAACTTGGCATTCATTCCTGGGTTGAGTGTGTGGACCCAGACTTCAAATCTTGTTGATAGTCTATGAATGGGCTGAGACAACTAGATTACTAGACTAAACACAACTGTGAATACTTATTTGTAAAGTAAAGTGACATGGAGTGGGCTTATAACCTAAAGCAAAGACCTAGAATCCTGACAAACCCTCCCAATCTAGTGTGCATAGCCATGTATACAGTGAGAAATGGTGGGTATGACTTCTGTGTAGGCCTGGGCGGAGTTTGTGGTGTTCTGCTATGCGGAACTCAGCAAAACTGCCAAAAAAAACCTGGTGTACTACCAGCGTTCTGTGAGCTTTGGAGTTTGGGCAAGTTGCACTGTTTTTGCTGATTTTCAGCACCAGGACTTTCTCCAGTGCTGTAAAATCAGCGTGAATGGCATCAGAGGGTGCTAACATCCTTCTGCTGTAATTTTTCTACTCAAGCAACAGCTTTCTCAACGGGGACAGTAGCGACCTGTGGCGACTACCCAAGTTCAGAAATTTTGCTTGGTGCTCAACACTTAAGCAGGCAGAGCACTGAGTGGGCAAAACTCTGCGAACTCCGCTGACGAAGCTAAATTCTTCACTCAGCCCTATACCTGCCAATTTTTGAAGGATGTCCCACAAACCCTCTATAACACTTGGGACCAAATTTCACATTTCCTACTAACATTGATTTAGGAGGGAACAAGTATTTCCACACAAACTGGTGTGGCATGCAGTATTATCGCAATCAGAATAAAAACGGCAATGCCAGAGAACAATTCAGTAGGTCCAACCTGGTGGAATTTGTCCTTGCCAAATGGCCTCAAATTCAGTAATATAATGTGGAAATTGGTGGGATAACACCAATTTCCTCACTATTTCCTGCTCCATAGGAAATATATACAGGATAATTTGTATTCCAACAGTAATTTTGCACCCTAGAATTCCAACATTTTAATACTTGGTGTCAAATTCCTGTACCATGCAACTGATATGGGCCCTGCAATGCACTATTTTATTAGTTTAAAACCCAAAACTGGGAACAGGGTGGGTGCTGTGATGACACAGAGCCATCTAATAGTCCTACCTTGGTCATCAGAGGTTGGGGTTGGAAGTCTGGAGTCTTAGGCCCTGATTATTAGTGTCCGGGAAGGAAAGTAACATTTTTATGCCCCTGATACAATCCAAGTACTCCAAGTTTATTGTAAGCAATAAATGTCACCTATTCGGAGTTGGGTGGAGTACTGTGCAGATTGTGCTGAGTACCAAATCAAAGTCTGCAATTGACAGTAAACAGGGCAATCTTTTCTCTCTTGTAAATTCAGGCATTGTTTGACTTGCCAAAAATTAATAAAGGATGTAGACTTTAGCAAACCTGGTAATTACTGCATGCAGTAAACTCTGAAACTCTGCACAACTTGGAAAACCCCTGTGCAGACAAGTGTTTGCACAAGAAATCAAAAACTCTGGCCAGCTCTTAATTAAACCCTCAGTCTATCCAGATGCAGAGAGCATGGAAGTTTTGCTGTGGATGCCTCAAATAGAGGCAGAGAATGTGTGCCTTGTTTAAGGGAGGGGCTGCAAGCCTGTAATAGGTGTTTGTCTCCGTTGGTGGTGTTGTGATCATGTCTAGCAAGTGATTTTACCAGTGTGTGTTCGTGTGTGTGTGTGTGTGCAGTCCTTGATGTCTGTAGAGACTGGACAGAATGCATGTGTTGTGTCCAGTACAGCAGACACGTGCAGCTTCCTGTCAGGGTGCACTGGCTTTTTTGCCGTTACCACTTTTGCTTATGTTGTCTGTATGTGCCTAGAAATTCCAGTATGCAAAGCACTGTTGAGTGTATATGAATGTCGTACGTTTCGCGCTTCTGGGCCTCAGGAGGTCATGCAGTTCTGAATTATCTTTGAATTGTATTGCTAGTTTTCATTGGATACAACAGGACTACAAATTCCAGTGTGCAAATAAAAAAATCTGCATTGGATGAGCTACTCACGCATCGAAGTGGGTGATTTAGGAGCACTGGGTATAATTTAGACTGGCTAAAGGTGTCACAAATGACATGGGGGTCACATGGGCTATTGACATATGCACCCTTTCCTCTGCCCGCAAGTTATAGCAGTAGCATTCCTTTGCTCATCTTCCCCATGTACCCTGTACCTTTACTTGAGCATGTTGTTGAAGGCAAGGCCACCCCCATGACCTCCTCCTCGTATTCCCTCACTACCACCAAGCAAAGGTGCCCCTCATCTCTCCTTAGCCCCCCTCACATCCATTTCATTTGTTTTAAAGCACTGGTAAAGGCTTTCCTTACTTTTTCACTGAGTTAACCACATAAAATACAAATCTGTTATTTGCACCAGGCATACTAACCCTCTGTACTACATTATGGCGAGTCAAAACTGCCACTAGACAAAACTCCAATTTCTCTCTCCCCAGCAATAACATTGATCACAGGAGTTTTCTTAATATAGTTTATTGCGTACAAGAAACTCTGAAGCAGGTGCTTTTAAATCATAAGTTATTGCTAAACACAGGACTCACCCTGAGATCAGTGTCCCTTCTCCTGGTCAGCGCCCATTACAGCCGTACCAGTCGCACCACCCTAAACATGGCCTTGGATGACGACCTAACTAAAGACCTCTGTGCCACCCAATAACTCTGTCTGGAAATCAGGTCTTCCAGTTTTTTGGTATCTGTCCCATGATCTATCCAGGCCATGTTGTGCTCAGTCTGAAAGACAGCGTTCATTCATGCAAATTGGGGGCAAGAACACACCATGCAGACTGCTTCATTATTAATAGTGATATCTTCTTTTTTAAGTTGCATAAAATCATAAACTACTTTCGTTTCTGAAGTTTTGTGCTGTATCTTGCATTTGCTTTAACATACAGCCTTCGTGCCAAAATCCCAGAGCTAAACAAATGCTTTGTTGTTCCTGGACTGGAGGGGAGAAGAGTGTGTAAGAAGCTGGTTGGCTCCATTCTGAGCGGAATGTATTCAAATAGCAACTGGGATTTCCCAGATAAGTAATAATTTTGCAGAGCCTTGTTTTGCTCCAGGAAAGACAAGGTCGACCCAAGCCATGGCTTCATTTAGGTTGGTGAAATTCCCCAAATCTGCTTTCTCATAGTAATACAAAATTTCAGCAAAGTTATGTTAAATTCTGCAAAAATGAATATTAGATATTTTTCACTACATTTTACAGGGAAATGTGTCTTCATGACAATTATTGGCACAATGGTGCTGTTAAACTAAGCACAGCAAACAATAGCTGCTGATGTTCTGTTGTTTTCATGCATTTGTAGTAAAGTTTTGAATGAATGGGGTTATTTGGAGTAAATTGTTATATTAAATAGTAGTTAATTACACAACATGCAATAATGGTGTAATTTGGGGAATTTTAGAAAAGGGGTTTCTGGTTGACAGAGGTATGCTCCTGAACAAGCAGGAACCACAATTCTAGTCAAGGTAAGCCACAGACATACCCTAAATTAACCTGTGCTCACCCCATGGTGGTTTGGCAGAGAACAGTCAGGCTTAACTTAAGAGGCAATGTGCAAAGTATTAGTGCAACACTTCAAATACTAAAACAGTCAAAAATCCACAGAAAAAGATACCACACCTGGAGAAAGCAATGGTGGAGATGCACAGGTTCTGTCCACGCAGCAGCAAGGATGCAGTACTTCTGGTGGAGCAGCACCTGAAGTGCTAGCTCCAAGGGTCCAGGACTGGGTTGACAACACTTTGGAGGTCAGGTTCACAGCTGACAGAGTCCGGTTAGTTTGGTTGGAAGTCTTTTATGTCCCTGAGACTTCACATCAGGGGACCAGTTGGCTGGCCCTTGGAGCCACTCTGGGTTCTGGGTTGGAGAGATGCAGGTCCATTCCTTCACATCCAGGCATTGTGTGCAGCAGGCAGGAGGTAAGCACATCTAGTCAGGAGCTCTTCCAGAGCAGGACTCCAGCAGAGTGGCAGTCCATCTTCCTTGTGGGGTATCCACATGTCCTGAAGTGTATTGACTTGGTGGAGTCTGAGATTTAGTTCTTATACCCAGCGGTGCTTTCAAAGAAGTCTTTGAAGTGCATATAGGTCCTTCCTTCTTGTCCTGGCTCCAAGCTCACTACAGGGGGGGTATTCAGTCATATGTGTGGGCACAGCCTAGTCAGAGTGAGGTGTGCCACTGCGTCCAGCTCCTCCCTCCCATCTTGTCCTGATGGACCATCAGGGACCATCAGGACACACTTGAGCTCCCATTTGTGGCTCTCTTGAGGGAATACATAAAGCCCAGCTGTCACCCACCCCAGACCAGTGATCAAAGACAGGCTGCAGGCACTCAGGGCTAAATGCAGGAAAATGTAAACTCTCTAAAACCAACATTTTCCTAATTACAATTCCACAGGCACCATACATGACAGACCTACCTCCTCCTAATCAGGAATTACAGCTTAATAATGTAATAAGGAATCCCTAATGTTATACTAGGAGACTGGTAGGCCTCACAGTAGTGAAAAACATATTTGGGAGATTTTTACTATCAGGACATATAAAACTGAAAAGTACATGCCCTAACGTTTAATCACATAATACCCTCTCTTATGGGCTACCTAGGGCCTACTTTAGAGGTGTTATATGTAAAAAAAAAAAGGGGAGTCTAAGGCTTGGTAAGGGGTTTTAAATGCTAAGTCACCATGGCAGTGTTACAATGCATTCAGGCTCTAATGGCAGGCCTGGGACACATTTAAAAGGATAGTTAAGTTGATGATTAAATCAGTGCCTCAGACTCACTAGTAGAATTTAATTTACAGGCCCCTTTCTCATGTAGTGCACTTTACTAGGGATATATAAATAAATTAAATATACAGTTTAGGTATATACCAATCAAACCATGTTGTGGGGACTGAGCACAAGCACTTTATCACTGGTTAGCAGTGACAAAGTACACAGAGTCCTAATGCCAATAAAAACAAATTCCGCAAAACTGGAGACAAGCAAGCAAAACGTTTAGGGGAAGACCATCCTAAGACTGATAGGTCTAACACATTAAAGAAGTGAAAGGTGAAATTCCTGGAATTATGCAAATTACACCAGCATAATATACATTTTGCACAGGCCTAGTCTCATTCTTGTGTCAGCTGAAAGTGGATGCACCAATCTGATGAGCTAAGGTAATTAAAACTCTGTAAAAGAAAATTGAGCATTGAACAAGTGCTGGCTTTAGGGGGAGCGACTGAGATGATTGCACCAGGTGCTAAATTCAAGGGGGTACCCTCTCCTTGACAGACTAAACTGAGATAAGAATAGGCTGCATTTTTTAGTAAATAATTTGGATGACATATCTTATGATACATAACCCTGAGGGAGAGATGTGTGATCTGTGACTTGATTCATTATATAAAAACATACAGGATTAATGTTCCTGCTGCAAAGCCCAACGTGCCATGACTATTACAGATTAATAATTTATGTAGCTAGTTTAGTGGGATTTTCCTTTTGTTGCAGAGATCCTTTTGGTTCTTAAAGTTCAGAAGTAACGATCCTTCTAAAATAGCACATTGAGCTTTGAACTGGCATCAATGTGCTGAATGCGAACTGAAAGTCATAGATGTAGAACCTTGTTTTTTCCTCTCAGTCTTTTGCTATTCTAAGTTTGCTAAAAGGGGTTTCTTTTGACTAGTAGTACAATTGTATTAGCCTGAGGCCCTATTCATTGTTTTACATTTATGGGACATATTTACCAGCACTGTGTGCCTTTTTTGCATCACAAAAGTGATGGGACCATTCTTTAGATGGGAATGCCTAACTTGCTTCTCATTGACGCAAGGTAGCTGCACACATCCACAACAATGGTGCAAACTCCTATATTTTGACGTTAGACGTGTTTAACGTCAAAGTATAAATATAGAGTTAGGTTTGTGCCAAATTTGCTTAAAGAAAAATGACACAGATTTGGTGCAACTAACATATAAATATGGGCCTCAGTTTCTCCTAATTATTTTTTCTAAATCTCCGTACAGGTGTTCCCAAATGTCAGTAGGTGTGAAAAGAGCAAAACGAAGGGAATGGTAGCAAACAAATACTAGTTTTTCAAAGTCTATGTCTATAGAAACATTGTCTTCCAGGAAAGATACCGTTTCGAATTGCAGATTAGGTAATGCAAAAAATTCAGTTTTATTTTCTAATAGTCCATTCTTCTAGCATCCTGTATAAAGTACTAACATCAGGTACTGCTATTTTGTGTCTGTTTGGGTCATTTTACTGGGATCTCCTTGTCAAATTCGCAAGTAAACTGTTTAGTCTTGTTTTGCAAATGACCGTTTCTCTGCCTTCTTAATAGCACATTGCAAATATCAGAATAGAAATATGGGCCAAAAGTATGAAGCATTTTACCAGTCACAAATTGCTTATTGCTTTTTGGCATTTACCAAAGGCAAAATGCAACTCAGTAACTTGTTACCGAATTGCAATTTACTTTTACAATTCAGTATTAGGAAGGCACATGTTTAGGGCATCCCTTCCTAAAACCAAATCGCACTGCTATGTATGAATGTTTTGCAACCGGAATGTGGTCGCAAAACATTCATACTTTACGAGCTCTGTAGGAGAGATGGCAACTGATTCGCAAACAGAAAGGGATCCCCAAAGAACCCCTTCCCCTTTTGTGAATGTGGGTTAAAACATTTTTTAAGAGCAGACAGTGGTCCCATGTACCACTGTCTACGTTTAAAAAATGAAAAGTTATCAGTTTTCTTTTATAATGCATCCAGTTTTCCTTTAACCTCTACAGTGCGGGTGTCAGCCAAAGCCCACAATACCTCCCTGGTGCGGGTCACGACCAGTGGCCTACACCAGGGAGGGGGTTAAAAAATCCTCTGGTGCAATCCCCAGAAGAACTTCTGTGTCTAACTCCCTACCCCCCACCTGCCCCTCTGTGAAGTCAGCGCTCCGCAAGTGGCGCTGACGTCACATTTTTCCCCACCGGAGCAGCGGAGGCGCAGCTAAGACTCCTCTCCCTACTCTGGTGGGGAAAAAATGGCCAAAACGTCCTCCCCAGATTCCAGGGAGGTATCAATGGAAAGGGGAGAACCTTATAGCGCAGCTGCGATCCATGGCCAGGAAACGCCCATAGGCACGAGGGATCTTGTTTGGGGGGGTCTGTCCCCGTGTAAATGGGCTGCCTCTCCGTGGGGGCATAAATAAAAAAAAAGAATAAGTTGGGGTTCTTCTGGGGAGTGATCGTGTCCCCCAGCTAATGAAATAAATGTTTTTTTTTATTTTTTTAAAAGAACTAAAATGGCGGGGTTGGCCCTTCGTACACAGGCCGACCCCTGGTGCTAATTTTATTGGAATAGTTTTCACTGAAAACAACACATGTAAAAAATAAAATATATATATATATATATATATATATATATATATATATATATAGTTAACGAGACAAATCTCTATAGATATGTATGTATATGTATATATGTATAATATGTATGTGTATGTGTGTGTATATATATATATATATATATATATATATATATATATATATATATATATATATATATGTGTTTTTTTTTTTTTTTTACATGTGTTGTTTTCCAGGAGCCACAATCGGCCCCCCAGGGAAACCACACATATTTAAAATTATATATATATATATATATATAGAGAGAGAGAGAGAGAGAGAGAGAGATTGAACTAGATCTGTCTTTTGTAAAGTAACACAGATGGTTTATTTGCGTGCTGCAAAGGATATACATGTATATGTATTTAGCTGAGTGGATTAGTAAAGCCAAGCGTTACTTGCGCTTTAAAACAAATGAAGTATATGTCCTATGGAGATATGAGGGGCACTTTTGCTGGGTAGTACTGAGGGAATTAGAAGAGGAGATCATAGGAGGCAGAGCACCAAAAATGACTGTTGCACTGGGTGCCACAAGCGCTAAAGGCTGTGATGATGGGTATGTGATAAGGTGAAGTAGTACTGTGTCTTTTTTGTTTTTTTCAGTGTCTTCAGAGAATCTGCTGAATCAGAGAAGATGTGAAGGTAAAGTGACAACATTTACTATTGGACACAACACACACACACACAAGCAATTTTGTGGCTCTATCTGCCTTCTACATAGGCTAGTACTTTAGAGAGACAGTTTAGCCAGTAGCAGAAACGGCGTCTTGTTGTATGACTGCTGCTCAAGCCCTAACTCAGATTATGGAGGATAGCTCTGAGACGGGGTCAGAGACTGAGACAGTATGGAGGTAGAGGACAATGGGGCACAATCTGGGAGTGTTTTTTCAATCAGCAGAGTCCCATCCGATGACACCTCTTCCAGTGATTCTGAAGGAGACGATGATGACAGCCATGCTGTCCCTTCGCAAGCACAGTCTGTGGAGCGGGACAACATCGGGTTAGCCGAACGCAGAGAGCAGGTGTATGTGGCCACATGCACAGAGAGAGTGTTCTCTTGGCAGCCCCTCTGTTTAGTTCAGCCCCAAATTCCACCTTTTACTGGTGATGCTGGATGTGAAGTCGATACGGCCAACTTTTTGCCAGTCGACTACATCCATCTATTTTTGCATGCTGACTTCCTTCAGGAAATTTTGCAGAAAACAAATTTGCGTGCAGACCAATTTCTGAGGGAGCATGGAGACACTCTAGGGCTCCGTTCTAGGGCGAACCAGTGGACTCCCACTTCGCTGGCAGAGTTGAAGACATTTTTGGGCCTTTCGCTCAAAATGGGATTAGTGCAGAAACCCACTTTGCAGTCCTACTGGACGACTCACACGGTTTGGGTAACCCCCATCTTCACACTGTACATGAGCAGAGATCGTTTTTTGCTACTGCAGCGCATGCTGCATTTCAATGACAATTCTGCTGCATTGCCCCGACACCATCCAGATAATGACAGGTTGTTCACAATTCAGCCTGTCAGGGAACATTTGTCTGCCAGGTTTCCAGAAAAACCTCCTGAAAGAATATAGTAGTCGATGAGTCCTTGATCCTGTACAAAGGACGGCTGCTGTTCAGACAGTACATCGCAAGCAAAAGAGCTTGCTATGGCATACATCTGTACATGCTGTGTGAGAGCTCTTCTGGCTATGTGTACAGCTTGAGAGTGTATACAGGGAAGGACACTACCCTAAACCCTGTAGGTTGCCCTCCAGCGTTAGGGGTCACAAGTAGGATTGTATGGGAACTTGTCCAGCCACTCCTTCACAAAGGTTAAAACCTTTATGTGTACAATTTCTATACAGGAGAAGAGCTATTCAGTGAGCTCTCCAAAGCTGGCACTGTGGCCTGCTGTACAGTTTGCAAAGGATTCCCGCAGGAGCTTGTTTGCAAGAAGCTCCAGAAATTCCAGAGTACTGCATTGCGTTCCAACAAACTGCTAGCAGTCAAGTTCTTGGATTGGCATGATGTATACATGCTCACTACAATTCATGATGACATCACTTCCCCCATCACGGTTTGGGGTCAGATGGCTGAAGTCCTCAAGCCCATCTGTAAAACTTGATCACAATAAATACATGGACGGAGTGGACAAGAATGACCAGGTTCTTCAACCCTACAATGGATGTCGTAAAACTCGCACTTGGTACAAGAACATGTTTACCCACCCGATCCAGATGGCAACATATAATGTGTGTGTTGTTTACCGTCAGATAACCACAGGAAGACTCATGACCTTCTTTGACTTCCAATTATCTGTAATTGAAAGACTCACTGTTGTTACAGAATCAGCATCCTCCACCTCATTTGTTCTGGAGGATGTGGCAAGGCTGCAAGAGTGACACTTTGCTGATCGCATTCCTAAAACACCCAAAATGGATCGTCCATGTCGTCTCTGTAAAGTGTGCTCGAAGAATGGAAAGAGGCAGGAGCATCGGTATTACTGTCCCCAGTGCTCATCTCAACTAGGCCTGTGTGTCCCTACTTGTTTTACGTTGTATCATACTAAAGCAAAGTTCTGGGAAATCGACTGAGGTGGAGCTGCCATTGGTTAATCCTTTCAGTGGCTGTGCATGGATAGGGAACATCCATGGGCCACTGCTTCGTTAGGCAAGCAGCCACAGAATTTTACTTCATCTATTTCAGGAAATAATGGACTTCCTTATGTCCTGCTTGAGACCTAAATCCACCATCAGCATGTGGTAGGTGTACAGTTCAATTAACTTGCATCATAGTCCCCATACTGCACATACTAGTGGACAGAATATGTGCCACATTGTCATGGAATACCCTGTGTAGACCTTAGGACCTTAGGATTTCTTCACCAGAATGTCTGCCTTAGTTTCAACTGTAGATATGCTCACTCATTTAGAGGAATAGGCCTCCCAAGGCTCACTCGGACACCCCCAGCTTGCATCCACAAACTAGTATATGTTCACTTGGCAATTATGCAGAATTAGTCAGAGACATGAATGGGTAAAGAACACTTATGGTATGTGTGCCTTCACAGGGATATTGCACAGGTAGAAGGCAGATAGTAAAGGGAGTACAGATGTATACCATCTACACCCATGCATTCAACCCATTGGTACCATTCCAGCACTGAAGGACAATGACACGCTGGAGTCAGTGTTTGACCTGCTTTTCATGTTCATCCTCCATCAGAACTTAGTAGATGTTCAGTTTGCTGTAGGATAAGTGCATTACAGTCACAGCTCTGCACATAATGTTGGCTGTGACATATGCTATGTTCTCACGGACTCCCCTGTGTGCCAAACACTACTCTTTTTCATAGGCTAAGACCTTCTCTTTAGGGAACATCGTGAGAATTCCCCAGCATGTCTCCCTTAGTTTCAAAGGTAGATATGCTCACTCAGTTGGAGAAACCTCTTTGTATGGCATACTCAGACACCCCCAACTTCCATCCACAAACTGGAAGGAGTTGGATTTAGCACAGTTAAAGACACATGAAAAACATGTCTTCCTGAGCCTCGGGTGGTTGTCATGGGAGGCATTAGTAAAGGTTTATTATGCATGCTTCCGGTAATGTTCAGGAAGAAGGAGGCGTTTACTTGACTACAATCGGCTGTAGATCATTCTCGCGACTCGCCGCCAAAATGTGGAACACTCTTTCCACCTACCTGCACCAGACCAAAGACCTCCTTACCTTCAGGAAATGTATTAAGACCTGGCTGTTCGAGCAGTAGTCGCACCTCCCCCTTACCCAACCCCCTCCTCAGCGCCTTGAGACCCGCATGGGTGAGTAGTGCTCTTTACAAATTCCTGATTGATTGACTTGACAGGTGGTAAAATGTAGTCAAACTTATTCCGTCCTGTGGCGTATGAATGTGATGGGCCCTTGTCTGGCAGCGGTAGGTTAATGTAAGTGCAGTGACTGGTTGGATTGGGCCCATGGCCGGCTGTATGAAAGGGTTGTTTGTTGTGCGTGAATGGTGTGTGAATGGACCATAAAGAGGTTGGTGCCTGGACGTGGCTTTATGGCCACATTCAGAAAGCTTGGTTTCAATATTCAGATACCTTGATAAGTATTCATGCTTTGAAACCATAATTTCTGGAGGTGCTAAAACCAACCAGTGTCACTGGTGGATTAACTTTAACACACTAGTACCAGGGGAGTCCAAGGGTGCAGGACTTGCGTGGCTCTCACCAGTTTTCTTTCACCCAGAATCCCCTTGAAATCACAAAATGTGCTTAAAAAACACATTTGCCTTGTATTTCAGTGAGCGGAAGTCCTGGAATCTGCAGGCAGCCACAAATTTTCTACCAGCCAGCATTCCAAAAAGTATCCAGAGAAAAACTGCCTCACTTTAGTGAGTGGGCAAGTGACTACAACAGGAAAGTACCCAAAACGGATTGTGGAGGCATCAAAATTACTTACCACAAAACAGCCTCATTTTGTAAGACAGTCACCTGAGTATTTGGTCCTGGCCTCGGCGGTCATATAGGAAAACCTACCAAACCCAGACAGTTCTTAAAACTAGATACCCAAGGCAGTGTGGCATGTCTGGATTTCACAAAATGTTCTTACTCAGAATACCGAAATGTGAGCAAAAAGTGTTTTTTTTCCTGAATTTTGAGGTTTGCAAAGGATTCTGGGTAACAGCTCCTGGTGAGAGCCCCACAAGTCACCACATTCTGAATTCCCCTAGGTGTCTAGTTTTCAGATTTGTCCAGGTTTGCCAGGTTTTCCTATGTGCCAGCCTAGCTAGAGGCCAAAATCCACAGCTAGGCACTTTGCAAAAAACAGCTCAGTTTTCTTTGGGAAAATGTGATGTGTCCATGTTGTGTTTTGGGGCATTTTCTGTTGCGGGCACTAGGCCTACCCACACAAGTGAGGTACCATTTTTATCAGGAGACCTAGGGTAGGGATGGTAAAAGGAAGTTTGTGGCTCTCCTCAGATGCCAGAACTTTCCATCACTGAAATGTGAGGAAAAAGTGTTTTGTTTTGCCAAATTTTGAGTTTTTCAAAGGATTCTAGGTAACAGGACCTGGTAAGAGCCCCACAAGTCACCCCATTCAGAATTCCCAGAGGTGTCTAGCTTTCAAAAATATATAGGTTTGCTAGGTTTCCCTAGGTACCGGCTGAGCTAAAGGCCAAAATCCACAGCGAGGCACTTTGCAAAAAACAGGTCAGTTTTCTTTTGGAAAATGTGATGTGTCCATGTTGTGTTTTGCAGCATTTCGTGTCATGGGCACTAGGCCCACCCACACAAGTGAGGTACGATTTTTATCAAGAGACCTGGGGGAATGCGGGGTGGAAGAGAATTTGTGGCTCCTCTCAGATTCCAGAACTTTCTATCACCGAAATGTGAGGAAAAAGTGTTTGTTTTGCCAAATGTTGAGGCAAAGGATTCTTAGTAACAGAACTTGGTGAGAGCCCCACAAGTCACACCATCCTAGATTCCCCTAGGTGTCTAGTTTAAAAAAATGCACAGGTTTGGTAGGTTTTCCTAGGTGCCAGCCGAGCTAGAGGCCCAAATCCACAGCTAGGCACTTTGCAAAAAACAGGTCAATTTTCTTTCGGATAATGTGATGTGTCCAAGTTGTGTTTTGTGGCATTTCCTATCGCGGGCACTAGGCCTACCCACACAAATGTGGTACCATTTTTATCAGGAAACTTGAGGGGAATGCTGGATGGAGGGAAATGTGTGGATCCTCTTAAATTCCAGTACTTTCCATCACCAAAATGTGTTTTTTTTTGCCAAATTTTGAGGTTCGCAAATGATTCTCTGTAATAGAACCTGGTGAGAGCCCCACAAATCACCCCATTTTGGATTCCCCTAGGTGTCTACTTTCCCTAAATGTATGGGTTTGCTATGTTTCCTTAGGTGACGGGTGAGCTAGAGGCTAAAATCCACAGCTAGGCATGTTGCAAAAAAACACATCAGATTTCAATGTAAAAATGTGATGTGTCCATTTTGCTTTTGGGGGCATTTCCTGTAGCGGGACCTAGGCCTACCCACACAAGTGAGGTATCATTTCTATTGGGAGACATGGGGGAACACAGAATAGAAGTACAAGTGCTACTGCTCATTGTCTTTCTCTAAATTTTCTCATTCCAAATGTAAGACAGTGTGTTATAAAGAAGTGTATTTGAGAAATGCCCTGCATTTCATATGCTAGTATGGGGACCCTTGAATTCAGAGATGTGCAAATACCCACTGCTTTTCAATACCTTATCTTGTGCTCATTTTGGAAATTCAAATGTTTCCTTGATACCTATTTTTCACTGCTTATATTTCACCAAATGAATTGCTGTATACCCAGTATACAATGAAAACCCATTGCAAGGTACAGCTCATTTATTGGCTCTGGATACCTAGGCCCATATTTATACTTTTTGACGCAAAACTGCGCTAACGCAATTTTGCGTAAAAAAAATTAGCGCCGGCTAACGCCATTCTGAAGCGCCATGCGTATTTATTGAATGACGTTAGCCGGCGTTAGCCGCCGGCGCCGTCTGGTGTGCGTTAAAAAAACGACGTATACCAGGCAGCGCCGGCGTACGGGGATATGGGGCTTGGGCGTGAAGAAATGGGGCAAGTCAGGATGAGGCAATTTTTTCGCCTCAACCCGATTTGCGCCATTTTTTTTCACTCCCAACCCCCATAGAAATGACTCCTGTCTTAGCAAAGACAGGAGTCATGCCCCCTTGCCCAATGGCCATGCCCAGGGGACTTCTGTCCCCTGGGCATGGTCATTGGGCATAGTGGCATGTAGGGGGGCACAAATCAGGCCCCCCTATGCCACAAAAAAAAAAAAAAAAACACTTACCTGAACTTACCTTAATGTCCCTGGGATGGGTCCCTCCAGCCTTGGGTGTCCTCCTGGGGTGGGCAAGGGTGACGGGGGGGTCCCTGGGGGCATGGGAGGGCACCTCTGGGCTCCTTCAGAGCCCACAGGTCCCTTAACGCCTGCCTTTTGCAGGCGCTAAAAAACTGCGCAAAAGCGGCCGTACGTCATTTTTTTTGACCCGCCCACACCCGGGGCGTGAATTTTGCCCGGGAGTATAAATCCGAAGCACATGCCTCGGAGTCAATTTTTTAGACGGGAACGCCTACCTTGCATATAATTAACGCAAAGTAGGTGTCCACGCCAAAAAATGACGCTAACTCCATGGACTTTGGCGCTAGACGCGTCTAACGCCAAAGTATAAATATGGAGTTAGTTTTGCGTCGGAATTGCGTCAAAAAAACCAACGCAATTCCGGCGCAAACGGAGTATAAATATGCCCCCTAGGGTTCTTGATAAACCTATAAGCCCTATATATCCCCACAAACAGAAGACTCCAGCAGACGTAACTGGGTATTTGAAAATATGACATCACAGGAAAAACGAGGAGAAAAATTGCTGTTTTTTTCACCTCAATTTCAATATTTTTTATTTCAGCTGTTATTTTCTGTTGAAAAACCTTGTAGGATCTACACCAATGACCCCTTGCTTAATTCAGAATGTTGTCTTCTTTTCAGAAAAGTTTAGCTTTCTGGGATCCAGTATTGGTTTCATACCCATTTCTGTCACTAATTGGAAGGAGGCTAAATGCACAAAAAATAGTAAAAATGGGGTATGTGCCAGTAAAATGCCAAAATTGTGTTGAAAAATGTGGTTTTCTGATTCACGTCTGCCTGTTCCTGAAAGCTGGGAAGTTGGGGATTTTAGCACCGCAAAGCTTTTGTTGATGTCATTTACAGGGAAAACACCACGTGCTAGTTTTCCGCAGCCCTTTTTTCAAATTTTTCAGAAAAAAACATTTTAACTGTATTTTGGTTTGTTTCTTGGTTTCCTCCAGGGGAACCCATACACGCTGGGTACCTTTAGAATTCATATGATGTTGGAATGAAAATACTCAAATTTGGCATGGATAGCTTATGTGGACAAAAAGTTATGAAGGCCTAAGCGTGAACTACCCCAAATAGCCAAAAAAGGGCTCAGCACGGGGGAGGGGGGGTGGAAAAGGCCCAGCAGGAAAAGGGGCTGCATTAAAACAAAAAGAATGCTTTATTTAAAAAGAAATCACTGACATGGTGGTCTGTTGACCTCAGCAGACAACCATCCCTGTGATTGTGGCGATTCTCAATAGGTCGCAAATTGCAACCTGCCTCATGAATATTACCAAGCAGGTCACTTGCAACCCATTTGGGTATTGCAAACAGTGTGAGACACTGTTGTACATAGCTATTTGTGAAGCCCTAACAGTGAATCACAAAAATTTGCTATTAGGAAATAGCAAATGCCAAGCTACTTACATCAGGCCCTATGTCCAGCCAAGTTCAGACTGTGAAACCTGAAATATAATATGTCAAAACAGTAACCGATAAACCAATAGGATATATAGAGCATAGGTCCTCATGCAATTGATCTTTCTAGAGTTTAGGGGCCAGATGGACGCAGCATTTTTGCAGACGCAAACGGCCGGAAAAATGCTTTTTGCCATGTACCAAAGGCAAAATGTGACTCAATAACTTGTTACTGAATCACATTTTGCTTTTGCGATTTAGTACTAGGAAAAGGTGTGTTAAGGGCGTTCCTTCCTAATACAGAATCGCACTGACATGTCTGAATGTTTTGCAACTTGAATGAGGTCACAAAACGTTCATACTTTACCAGCTGTGTGAAGTAAGTGGTAACTCATTCTCAAATGTGAAGTGGTCCTCAAGGCACCATTTTCCCTTTGTGAATGGGGGCTCCACCATTTTTTAAGAGCAGGCAATGGCGCCATGGACAACCTCCTACTCTTAAAAATGAAAAGAAAAAGAAAAGAAAAAAGAAAAATAGGCTGCATTATAAAAACAATTGTTTTATTTAAAAAGCAATCACAGACATGGTGGTTTGCTGACCCCAGGAGGCCACCATCCCAGTGATTGTGGCTGTTCCCAATGGGTCGCAAATTGCGACCTGACTCATGAATATTAATAAGGCAGGTTCCTTGTGACCAATCTGGGAATCGCAAGTAGTGTCTGAGACACTGTAGTACATTGCAGTTTACAATTTCCTAATAGCGAATCATAAATATTCACTATTAAGAAGCTGCAAATAACTTTTTAGTACATCTGGCCTTAAATGCTATAGTGCTGTTTGGATGTATATCTTTGCCCCTGAAAGAGCTAGAATGTATGTCTATAACAATTGTGACTGTCCTAATTTACCTACCTTTACATAAAGACTTGTTTTATGTTCTGCATGATATCTCTCTTTAGGTAATGAGTTGAGTGTGAGGTGTTACTGTGTCTTGCTATGTCAAGGTTTTTAACCCAGAACCATCTCCTGAGGTAAAACTTGAGGTAAAACTTGAGTTATCAATTTCTCTGCTTCTGGAGCATCAAGCGACCAATCAGAGTAACATGGGTTTCAAATATTACTACAGCAGTACTTGTGGGTCACCATCACCAGTGAAAAAACATTTGTCACAGATAGTATGCCATAACTACTGACTCCAAGAGCGCTCCAATAGAAGACCTCGTATAAGTCAGTGTATGCAGGCTTGTTTTCTTCTAAGTGCATATTTGCATACGAGTTAGACTAATTAAAATGGCACACCTCTTCTATCATGTAACACAGACTTACTACATGTTGGAGAACAAATTTCTCATTAGTAGCTGAATGATTGTAGCTTCTAAATGATTGATGTACATTTTTTATCCTTCCCTCTCTGTGTTAGAATTAAGATTAAATTAAAGTTCACCCTCTGGATGTGAATATGGGAATCTTCGAAATATACAGAGCAGGCAAAAGTTTACATCTTTGCTCAACTCCAACGAGGCGAAACGTATCCTAGCTATCACTGCACACTGGTCTGACTTTCAGTTGCCACTCTTCACAAACTTCGAACTACAAAGGTATGAAAACTGTAGTAAAATGTTACATAGCTACATAATTCAAAGTAATGTATAATTTGCATTTGTTAACACGTACTATGCAGCATAATTTACCTTTCCTAACAGAACCTCGTACTCCATGGCCGATTTACTCCGTAGCCTAGCCGGTAATCCCAAATATCCATCATTATTAACAATATTTATTGATGATTTTATAAGCGTGTGCATTATTATCAATGAAATAGTTTCATACAAAAAACATAGATTGGCAAAACCAATAAGTTCGTCTCTGACTATTTGGCGGACACAGACCTATTGGCTTTAATTGTTTTTTAATTGTTTTTCCCCTCATGACGGCTGTGCTTTGTCTCCTGTGGCAAGCATCTTGGAAAAGTTATCCATTAAGCTTAAGAAAAAGCATTTAAAGTTGTTTGTCTTTCGTGTGCACATGTGTATGAAAGCAGAGCAGCAATGTTGGAGCAGTTTTTCAAAAAGTTTATGAAAAGCGGTTAGAAGTTAGTTACCTCCATGTGTTCATGCAAGGCGGCTGTCTTTGAAAACTTTTTTATAAAGCATTTCAACATGGCAGCCATGCATTTAAACACATGGGTGATTAGCTTTGAATGGTATAAAAAAAATTGCAGCCTGCACGAGGAACTGGGCAAGCAAGGAAAGAGCAAGCAAGGAAAGAGCAAGGGTGAGGTGAGGGTATGCTGAAATGCAAGCCCCTGACTTCAGCCATTGAAGAATACAACTCATCCAATCAAAATACTGTATGAGTCAAATGGTACTTTTTGTGGGAGGACGAAAAGAAAGGAAAAACATTGAATCAGGAGCAGAGACCTGGGATGGACAAGCAAGCAATCAAGATGTCAGTTTCTGGCAAACCTCCGAAGGTCGTCTTGGAAAGGAGATGCCCAAATGGGACACACTGGGCACACAACGAGTCCTAACAGTGGGAAACATTTGTGAACCACTGGAGGATGCTTAGAAGTCTCTGCCAACCAGTCGTGCTAGCTCCATAGACAAAGAGGACCACAAATTTGCTGCACCCTCCCCTCACGCACAGCCATGTAAGTCACTCAACAGGCTGAAAATCAGAGTGCAGATTGGCACTCTGCATGCGGGTATCTCCTACAGTGCATTGGAAGTTTTGCCAGTGTCCTGGTCACAGGCACTAGACGGTTAACCTTGCCCTCATCTCCACCTTGTGTCACTCAATAGCGGTGTGATTGGAAGGAATCAAGACTGCAGCATAGATGTCTACTCCACTTGGCCTGGTGACTTTCTCTTTTGGGGGTGGGACCAGCGGAGACTCAACCATCTGCAGCCCTCTCTTCTCTTATCCCTCAACATTTTGACCTCATTTCAGTGCATCCTAAAGGTCCGTAGAGCTCCCTTCCATCCCCTCATGGTAAATAGACAATAACACGGAGTGCCACATTCCTTTGGTTAGCCCAGAATATCCAGCACTTGTCTCACACTGTACTTACATACCTGAGAGAGGCTTAGGTGAATTAGACCCGATCATCCCACATTGAGTACAGGATGGGACACTCTGCAGAGCTGGTGGGGCGTGAGAGGTCCCAGTGAGGAACCACCTGTGGGGTTGTAGAAGAGGTTCGTGGCCTCTCTACTTAAAGTAGGAGGGATCATTTGGAACTGCTTTGCCACTTGCTTCGACAGTGAATAATCTCTCCTGCTTTTCTTTTTTCTTATTCTCCTTTTTTCTTGCATGGAAACGTCACCTGCAGAGGGCCCAACTCTGCTGACGGAACATGAGAAGGGCAACAGCACTACCTTCTGATAACATCTGGAAGACCACATGGTACATCAAACCAGAATTAATTAGCTGCTGCTGGTCTGTGTGGTTAACTTGGATAAGTCAAGATCACCACTACTTACTTCCTATTCAATGAAGTCCTTTCCCCTCTCCTACAAGTGAGACTAACACCCTTGGAACTACCACTGAGTATCAGAAGGTGGATACCACATCGAAGGGGCATCCTCAAACTTTCAAAATAATCAAACTACTCTACGAAGCCCTCATGTTTCCATCTGCCAATTACTACTACTTGGGAGAAGCTAAAGACCAGAAGCTCTGTATGGCCTGAATATCTTCATGCCACAGAAGCGGCCCATCTAATGAACTCTCATCCCTAGAGGATCTCTTCCATCTGTTTAAATCATCCTCGTGCATATCAAACTGCACCTGGACATACACATAGAAATAAATGCCTATCACCATTATAATGTCCTCTAGCAAGGCAACTTGCAGTGGAATCTTTGTCTAAGTGGTGAATTCAGCGGTTAAAACAACTGGAGGCCCAACAGCAGGAGAAGCTTTTGATGGAAGCAGTACTATAGGGAATCTTGGCAGCAGGGTTCCATGGATGCACAAATGTCACAGAATGCAACAGAAATTAAATCAAAACATCAAGAGCTGAAATAGGTCTATTCCATAACAAAGTGGAAAGCATGGAGAAACGGATGTCTACAATCGAGGACCATCTGAACAATCCAGACTATTGGGCCCCAATATCTGGCCTGTGAAACAGATAGTTATTGACCTGGAAGATGAAGGGAAACATGATAATGCTAGATTCTATGACATTCTCAAAAAGCTGGATGGGGATGATGTGAGAGGTTTCCTGATTGAACAACTTCTTTGAATCATGGGCATAGATTTAATTCTAACCTTCTGCACTACAGAGAGCCCACATCATCTAATCCTGCCTACCACCCAAGGGAGACAGAAGATGACCCAGACTGATCATAACTGGTTTCCTCTAGTATGTACAGACTATTAATGGTGATCATAACTTGATTCCTCTAGTATGTACAGACTATTAATGGTGGCAGAAAAGCCTGGTCCTTTTGACTTAGACCATTACAAGATGCATACTGCCCGTTGGCCTGGAGAAATCATGAGCTGCCTCGGAGTGTGATCTGGAACATCCCATCCTGGATAAGACCTGGTACTATTGCTGCACAGAAACCAAACTTGTTTCTTACAATAACTGTCACAAACTCTTGCACTATAAGTACAGTATAAGCCTGCACCTCTGGAAACCTAGCCAACCTGTACATTTTTTAAAACTAGACACCTATGGGTATCCAGAGTGGGCTGACTTGTGTGGCTGTCTCCACATTTTGTTACTAGAATCCCTGCAAACCTAAAACATATACAAAAAAAAACTTTTTCCTCACATTTTTGTGATGAAAACTTCTGCAATCTGCAGGGAGCCACAAACTTCCTTCCACCTGGCATTCCACCATGTCGCTCATTGAAAATGGTACCTCACTTGTGTGGGTAGACCTAGTGCCCACAACAGGAAATGGTCCAAAACACACCATGGATGCTGCCCATTTTCCCTCCCAAAACTGACCCTCTTTTTCCAATGTGCGTAGCTCTGGATTTTGGACCCTTGATCAGCTGGCACCCAGGGAAACCTAGCCAACCTATACATTTCTTAAAATCTTAGGGGTTCCAGGGTGAGGTGACTTGTATGTCTCACACCCCATTTACTCACCCAGAATCATGTGCAAACCTCAAACTTTGACTAAAAAACAAATTTTCTTCACATTTCTGTGATGTAAAGTTCTGTAATCTGCGGGGAACCACAAACTACCTTCTACCCAGCATTTCCCCAAGTCTCCTGATAAAAATGGTGCCTCACTTGTGTGGATAGACCCTAGTGCCTGTGACAGTAAACAGCCCAAAACACAACATGGATGCAGCTCATTTTATCAACGTAAACTGTCTCTCTTTTTCCAATGTGGTCGTTCTAGATTCTGGACTCTAGCTAAGCCGACCCTAGCTAAGCGGGCAATCCTATCCAAACTATACATTTTTTTAAACTGGACATGCAGGGTAATCCAGGATGGTGTGACTTTCGTGGATCCCATTAGATTTTCTTATCCACAACTTCCTGCAAACCTCAAACTTTTCCTGAAATCCCACATTTCCCTTACATTTATGTGATTTAAACTTCCAGAATCTGCAGGAATCCACAAACGTCCTACCACCCAGCATTTCCCCACCTTTGCCAATAAAAACGCTGCCCCACTTGAAGGGATCAAACCAAGAACAATATGGGCACTTGCATGGAGACTCCTATTAACATTGGTTGAATATGTGTCGCTGGCACTAGGCCCAGCCACAAAAGTGGGGCAGGGCTTTTTGGGGCATTGTTGGGTGGTAGGAATTGTTTGTATTCCTGAAGATTCTGGAAGTTTCCATCTCAAAAATGTAGGGAAAATGAGTGACTTCAGGGAAAGTTGGAGGTTTGCAGGGCATTGTGGGTAAGAAAATGGGGTGGGGTGCATTTGAGCCACACCACCCTGGGCTTCCCCAGATGTCTACATTTCAGAAGTGACCAGGTTTTCCCAGGTAACAGCCTACCCAAGCCCAAAAAGTGCAGCTGTTCACCATTGCAAGTGGATCAATATTGGGAGTTAGACAAACTCTGATGGCCCTTATATGAAATCAACACCCATAAGAGTCAAATCTCCTTTTGCTTGCCATTGGGATAAGATGCTGTAGTCGGGGGGGGGCAGAAAGACTGTGCCCATTTCAGGGGGTGGAGGCATTGCCATGCCATTTCTTGGCAGTCCCTGGTGCCTAGTAGGCTTTCTGCCTCCAGGGAGGGCAGATTGGGGGCTGTTGCCCCATCTGCCTCTGATGTGGGAGAGAGACTATGGGGGTCATTCTGACCCTGGCGGTCACCGACCGCCAGGGCCAACGACCGCGGAAGCACCGCCAACAGGCTGGCGGTGCTTCCTGGGCCATTCTGACTGCGGCGGTAAAGCCGCAGTCAGAAAAGGGGAACTGGCGGTTTCCCGCCGGTTTTCCCCTGGCCCAGGGAATCCGCCATGGCGGCGCTGCTTGCAGCGCCGCCATGGGGATTCCGACCCCCTTCCCGCCATCCCGTTCCTGGCGGTTTCTACCGCCAGGAACAGGATGGCAGGAACGGGTGTCGTGGGGCCCCTGGGGGCCACTGAAAACGCGACGGGTGCCACTGCACCCGTCGCACCCCAGCAACTCCGCCGGCTCCATTCGGAGCCGGCTTCATCGTTGCTGGGTCTTTCCCGCTGGGCCGGCGGGCGGCCTTTTGGCGGTCGCCCGCCGGCCCAGCGGGAAAGTCAGAATGACCGCTGCGGTCATTTGACCGCGGTGCAGTATTTTGGCGGTCTCCGCCCGGTGGGCAGCGCCCGCCGCCCGCCGGGGTCGGAATGACCCCCTATATCTTTTTTGGGGGGAGTGGGGTGCGGGCATTGCCATGCCCATAGTGGGTAGCCCCCCCTACACTGATAAATCATAGTCCCTGGTGTCCAGTGGGCTTTCTGCCCCCCAAATGGAGAGCAGAAAGACTTTGCCCATTTTTGTAGGGGAGTGATTCCCATTTTCGGCAGCATCCACCCCTTCACAAATAATATTAAAAAGTCCCTTGTGTCCATTTGTTTTGGGGTAGGGGCATTGACAGGCAGCCCCCACACCTAAGCTAATTAAATATAAAATTTACTTCTGGGCTAATGGGCTTTTGGCCCCCGACTGGGGGGCAGTTCTGTCCCCCAGGGAGGCAGAAAGACTAAACTATGCATTTAAAATAAAGGGGGAGCCAAAGCCCTTGCCTAATGGGCCGCTCTGCATCCCTGGTGTCTAGTGGAGTTGGTTCCTCATTGTGGATTGCCCTCCTTGGCTGATCCCCAAGCAGGGATCCGCTTGGTAAAGGTACCATTGAAAGGGTGAGATTCTCCACTTTCCAACATACCCTTTCACATCTGGATCGGTGCTCGGGGGCTGAGACGGTCCTATGAGCGCCACTGCAGAGAAAGTGAAATTAATTGATTCACCCATTTCACTTTTGTTTTCAGGGAAATTACTTAATTTCTATGAAAAAAAAACACAGAAACAATGTTGGGAGATGGGGAAGTTCCCCCCAGTTCCCAAGGGTGTTTCTTTGTAAAGGCAGTCCCACTGGAGCACGCACCAAAGGGATTTCCAGTGCCATGTTTGTCAAACGGCCGGGAGCCGTCCGACGCACGCGAGCACCATGCCATCGGATGGCTCGCAGCCATCCGATGCACTGAACATGTTAAAACCTCCATCCTACATTCTATTAACAAAAAACATGAAAAACTTTATTTGGGGCAACATAAAACGAAGGTTGCAAATTTCTCAGTTGATAGGCCAAAAAAAGGTGGTGGCATGAATGTTCTGTGCATTGACCACTATCATAGAGTGCTCCACCAGCCGCAGTTGTTGACTATATGGTCATAGACAAGTGACCCTCCTCCTTGGGTAATCATCGAGTGGGAACTCACTCATATTGGACAGGTCATTCATAAATGTTATATCCATTGCACACCGTCCCCATTTATCAAGACCCCCATGATCTATACCATAAAAAAGACACTGCTCCACTGCTACTCCTCAAGAATGACACTTGACTAAATGTGCGAGTGCCCATGTGGAACAACGCTACACAATAGCACAGTGTGGGGGGACGCCCCATCTGTTAGGAATTATAGTGCAAGGCTGACATCTTTACATTCACCAGATATTAGCACGGGAAGAATTTAAATCCTTTGTCACATTACAAGAGGAATTTGGATTACCTAGTGTCAAAAATGGAACTACATTTCATTGAACTACTTCCCAAAAAGTAGATTAGGGATCCCACTGTGGGACATCCAGGATTCTCATAAACTACAACATCTGTAACAATATGCATTATACAAAGAAATAATGTTGAAATTATATCATCAATAAGTACACTATCTACACTCCAAACCTATGCTGCTATGCCAATGAGACAAATGCAGGTTCATTATAAAGAAGCTGACTGGGAGGGGGGAGTGACTGTAGGAAAGTAACTTCTTTCTTGGTATGATTACCCCCATTTTCTGCTTGATGTCAGTGTGCTTGACCGTGTCTACTGGGATCCTGCTTATCTTGTTCCCAGGAGTTATGCCCGCTCCTTTAAAAATTGGTTGTTGGTTACTGTTAACACAGTATTTCACCCACAATTGGCATACTGGTGCCCCCTTATAAGTCCCTAGTATATGGTACCTAGGTACCCAGGGCATTGCAGTTCCAGAGGATCCCAATGGGCTGCAGCATATATTTTGTCACCCATAGGGAGCCCATGAAAAGGCTTCTGCAGGACTGCCTTTGCAGCCTGCGTGAAAAGGTGCATGCACTGTTTCACTGCCATTTACACTGCACCAGGTCTCTTACAAGTCACCCCTGTAGCAGACCCTCCAGCCCTGAGGGCACAGTGCAAAGTACCTGTGTGTGAGGGCACCCCTGTACTAGCAGAGGTACCCCCACGACCTCCAGAACCATTTTCCCAGACTTCGTGAGTGCAGGGTACGTGTACTGGACTTAGGTCACTACCTATGTCCAGCTACATAATGGTAACTCCTAATATAGGCATGTTTGGTATCAAACATGTTGGAATCATACCCCAAGGCTTTTGCAAGCATTTGTATGATTCCATGTACTTGGGGGCTCCTTAGAGGACCACCAGTATTTCAATTTCAGCCTTCTGAGGTTTTCCCAGGCAGCCCCAGCTGCTGCCACCTTACAGACAGGTTTCTGCCCTCCTCTTGCTTGAAAAGCTTGAGCCCAGGAAGTCAAAACAAAGGATTGCCTTTGGGAGAGGGGTGATACGCCCTCTCCCTTTTAAAATAGGTGTTACAGGATTGGGATGGGTAGCCTCCCCAAGCCACTGGAAATGCTTTGAAGGGCACATTTGGTGCCCTACTTGCATAAACCAGTCTACACTAGTTCAGGGACCCCCAGTCTCTGCTCTGGCACACAAATGGACAAAGGAAAGGGGAGTGACCATTCCCCTGTCCATCACCACCACAGGGGTGGTGCTCAGAGGCCGTCCAGAGGGTCCCTGGGTTTTGCCATCTTGAATTCAAAGTTAGCAGGGAACTCTGAGAGCACCTGAGTGGCCAGTGCCAGTGGGTGATGTCAGAGCCCTCCCCTGATAGGTGCTTGCTTGGTTAGGTGACCAGTCCCCCTTTCAGGGCTATTTAGGGTCTCTCCTTTGGGTGGTTCTAAAGATTCAGATTGCAGGTCTCCAACAGAAATCCTCTGCATCCTCCACTTAGACTTCTCACTGAAGAAACTGTATCTGGACCCTTCACGAACTCTACAGCAACTGCAACTGTTTCCTGGTCATGCATCCTCTGCGGACAGTCCGTCTTCAGCCTGCACCAGAAGAGTGAAGGAATCTCCTTTGGGGTGAAGGAGTCACTCTCCTGATTCAGCAGGCACCAACTGCAACAATGTCCGGCTGCATGAATCCCCTCTCATGAAGAGCTGCGTGGATCCTGAATAACAGGTAATAGAATGAAGTGGTCCCAATAGTCCTCACGTCCCACTGTCCAACTTTGGTGGAAGTAAGAGCTTGCCTCCCTACGCAAGACAGTACCCCCATGCACCACATGTTTTGCAGCTGCCAAGGCTTGTTGGCATCCCTCCTTCAGGCATCTTTTAGCTCCAGTCCCCTACACTCTATCCTGTGACGCACAGATTCCTGAGTGGTTCTCCAGTGGTGTAGGAGCCTTTGTCGTAGTGCTGCAGGGGCCTCTTCTGCAACTTCTTTGTCCCCGTGCTGTGGGACTCCTGTTCATGCTGCCTGGTCTTCTGTGGGCTCTCTGAGTTGCTCAGAGCCCCTTCTGATTCCCCCTCCTGGGTAGAGACCACCTGGTCCTTCCTGGTCCTGGGCAGTGCCATTTTCCGCTAACCCCAAACTTTCCATGTACCAAGACTTGTTGCCTTTCAAACCAGACTGCAATTCTTCATCTGGCGTGGGATATCACTTGCATCCTCTAGGAACCTCTCTCTGTCTTCTGGGCTGCAGTACTGACTGTTCTTCTTCATGGGTGGTTCTTTTTTTGCTCATTCATCCGGGTGAGCAGGGGCTCCTGTTTTTCCTGGACTCTTCTGTGCTTTTTGGACTTGGTCCCCTTCTTCCACAGGTACTCTGGTCCAGGAATCCACTGTTAGTGTCTTGCAGTCTCTTCTGGTTCTTGCATAATTCATCTTCCCATTTCTGTGTGTGTTCTGGAAAAGTTACTGTGATTTACTCATGCTTTCCTGGTCACTGTGGTGGGTTCTAGTACTTACCTTTGGGGTTTGCTAGCACTCCCAGCTGCCCTTTACAAACTACACTAGCCTAGGCGGGAGATCGACCTTCGCATTCTACTTTCTAACTATTTTGATTTTCACTATTTGCTCTGTTTTTTTAACTGTTTTAAACCTGTTTCTGCATACTAGTGTATATCATTTGTGTATTACTTACATCCTAAGGGATATCCTCCATGATACCTTTGGTATTTGTGTCACTAAAATAAAGTATGTTTATTTTTGTAAGACTGAGTGTTTTCTTTCATGTGTGTGAGTACTGTGTTACTAGAGTGGTATTGCATGAGCTTTTCATGTCTCCTAGATAAGCCTTGGCTGCTCATCCACAGCTATCTCTAGAGAGCCTGGCTTCTAGACACTGCCTACATTTCACTAATAAGGGATAACTGGACCTGGTATAAGGTGTACGTACCTTAGGTACCCACTGCAAACCAGGCCAGCCTTCTACAGTGTCGAGAATTTAAACAAGAGGGCCAAGAAATCTATTCAAATCAATCATTGGTACTGGACTCCCTGGAAATGGATGGCAGCAGGCATCTTACATCATACGAACTATTGGCGGTGCGACTAATCAGACATGTTCTAAATGGCTGTCCAGATGAGTCCAGGTTTCTGATCTTTAAGTGGGAACACCTTATGCAGAATCTTAGACCAGCCTTTACACATAACCAAAAAGCTAATTTTTCTGAACCGATATCGATGATTTACCATGTTGTATATGACATATGAGACACATGCTAGAAACAGGCCTGACGCCCTGACAACTGCCATAATCGGTATTCAACTACGCTGGCGAATATCTCAAAAACCTACCCTTGATGAACGGCTGATAGAAATGTAACAAATCGTTATGCACGGGTCATATATATTCTAGAAGATGAAGCTGAAATTTTTGTAAACACCTAGGGCCAGATGTATCAAAGGGTTTTACCCATTCTGTGTCTATGGGAAAATGTGTTTGTACATATGGCCCCTAATCCTTAATTACAGACCAAAATACTTAATAGATAACATATACATGCTAGGGAGCCCCCATCCACATGCTTTTTAGGTATTCTTATAAAAGAGGTCCTGGGACATACACGGCCACTTCTGGTTTGACTAAACCAATACCTATACAGGATATCGGGATGAGGGCCAACACCGCAGTGACACCTATTATCTCAACTCCTAATGACAGTAGGGAATGTTATGCTTCAATATGTGCAAGCATTGAGGTACTCATCATTAATGATTCCTAGCTGCTTGTTTTCTAATCGTACAGCAAAATATGGAACGCATTTGACTAGGTTGTACATAGTTAGAGGCAGACCTCTATTTCTTGCCATGTTTCGTGTATAGCCAATAGATATGAGGCACTGATGTCTTAGATCCATCAAGCCCCTACTGTATCATTCTTCATTATGTTCTATCTTTCCTTTCTTCTCCTTCCTTCTTCCTTCTTTTCTTTTCCTTCCTTCTCTCCTTTCACCATCTTTCACTCTCCTCTAACACTCTTTACTCACTCGCTCTTTGCGTTCTTTCATGCTAATATCATAAATACCCTAAAATCCTTGACTTAGCTTTTGAACGATCCCTCATTTCGAGATGCTGTTTGTTTTAACATTACTTTTTTGTAGATTTGGACACCCAGTGATTTTTATAATTTTGTTGGATAGCTATCCTGTGGACACAAAATGTTTTATCTGTATAATAACTCACTAGCACACATACAACCGAAATGTCATGTTTATAACTTGCCATACTAATGTGTGACGATCCGTATTTGGATGGAGTCATTATAGTAAATGACTCTGCGTTGTTATATCTTTGTTCCAGACAATGGCCATGGCATTACAGTGTCTTTTGTGCTGATGATAACCTATTTATAGAGGAAAAAATACATTCAATAACAAAGTTTTTGCAAACTGACAGCTTAAGCTGTTTGTTAGCATTAACTAAAAAAAAAACATCAATAGTAAACATATACACAGTTCTCTGAAGCGCAATGTATACGTATTTGCCTCTATTAGAAAACATAAATGGGCCAATTCACATACGTATTTTCTTCCATAAACATATGTTTGTGGCAGAAATTACCTCCATTTACACGTGGTAGAAATTCACTAAAGTATTTCTAGTATATTAATTTACTACTGTGGTAGGATGGCAGAAGAGGATTGCAGAAGTGGCGTGTTTTGCTTGTAAGTCTATAAAACACATAGAGATGGTTGGGAAGCATGGATCACCGCATATTTAGTGGGGGTGTAGGCAGTGCTTTAAATGGGGCGGTACTGTCCGGTACTGAGTACCGGCACTTTTTTTATTTTGAGAGGGGGAGTACCGGCACATCTCAAGAAAACTGTAATACTTTTAAATGGAGAGTTCCGGCACTTTTCAGAAACAAGCAGGTACTCTGGCACAGAGTACCTGCACTTTATTTTTTCCATTTCAAGCACTGGGTGTAGGGGAATGGCTTTCTCCATGTAGAAAACGTTTTTTCAGTGGAGAAAAAAAACATATGCATTTGCTTAGTGAGCTCTACTACCCCTGTGCTTGAGTCTACTCTATGTACATTTCAGCATAGGAGGAATAGAGTCCCGGGTGGATATCGCATGACGCTCCCAGTTGCATGTCCATAAACTTTGCACCTGTTGCTACTGAACAGATGTAAAGACCTGTGTATACTTTTATGTTTGTTTCAATAATGAGGCACATGCTTTCTAAATAGAGTTCATTGTGGAGCAACTAATTCTGAAATGATCCAGAATGTTCAACTAATCTATAAAATCTGAAAGTAAATGATGGAGATAAGCTTGAAATAATGCATACATCATCCTTAAATAAACAGGAACAAATCCATTGTGTTATGGTTTGTTAGGTAATCAGATACTCCTCTTCAAATCATCAGACTCAATCACAACTTATGAAGTAACTGAAAACTAATTTTCGTATCGTTCACAAATCAGGTACAGTTTCTCAACTTTGCTGATGACTTTATGAGCTTGATGATGTCTAATGATGTAAAAATTACTTCTAAGATAGTTTAAAGAATAATAATTCAATGACTCAGGGTTAATCCTGATTTTAGCCTTAAAATGTGTGTTGCTTTGTTTGTCACCCGAGGAACGAAGGCCTACAGAGAGACCTAAACACAACCGTTTATTTTACTGAGCTTTCTAATTGTCTTTTCTGATCTATTTAGCATTTCTTACTAATGATGCTTTTAATGGTTTTGTTTAACTTGTCACTTTACAACATTTTCTAGCTTGAACTGGCATCCCTGATATATTTACAAAAAGAGGACGTTTGGCATCAGAATTCTTTATAAAGTGACACCAGAAATGTATTCCATGGCAGGGGATTGGTAGGAACATATTTTGGTTTGTAAATAGTGGAGATGACCCTTGCCTCCCAGCTTCCTTTGAAACAGTCGACTATCCCACCCTCGTTTGTAACTGGAGTCTTGAATCAGATTCATCAACAATGTCAATTGGTTCTCCTCATACATTTCCAACCAATGCCAGTTTGTTCCTATGTGCATTTTTAGGTCTCAAAAGTTCCCCACTACTTCGGAAGCCTCCTGCAGCTCAACATTTTCTCCTATCATACTCAGTCTCTACATGTAGTGCTCTATGCTCTACTTACAGATAGTAAGTTCACCAATGTGCTGATAATACACAACTGTACTTGAAAGTGTCCTTTTGTTCAGGAATCAAATGCCTCAAACACTGCTTGCACATCATCCAGAACTGATGTCCAGCACCGACCTGAAGCTCAAATATAGTCAAGACAGATTTTGTGTTCTTTTCCAAGAACAACAAGCATGATACAATACAAACCCGGCCCAGTGACGGGAACCTTGATGGCGTGAAAAAGTCAAATGTCATCCTGCAAAACAACATCACTGTAAAGCAAGATTGGTAAGAAATCAAAGAAAGACGGGTACTAGCTGCCCCTTCTGAAGAAAGTCAAAGCATTTCTTCCAGAAAACGATTTTGAAACTGTTTTTCAAGCACTTGTACTCTTGCATTTGTATGGCAGTAGTACCCTACTCCATAGCTTCCCACACTCCACAATTGCACCCATTAGCAGCATTTTAGACACTGCAGCATATTTCATCCAGACCCTGAAGAATTGTGACCATGTCACCCAAATCACCCCCATCATCCTCATGTAACTCCATAGACATTCCTTGCCAGCTTGCACAGTCTTCAAAACCAACTGCCTTGTTTACAAAGCCATCACAAACAGCACCCCAGCTTATATTGAGGACAAGCTCACCATCTCTGATTATTTTTACCCAGAGCCAGGACACCATCTGACTGCAGACTGAGAAGTGTAAAAGAATCTGAACAAAACAGCAGGACTTTTCTATATATGCACCCAGGATCTGGAACAACATCACAGTAACCATCAAGACTGGCATCAGCGCTGCTTCAGTTTCAGAAACAGTTGAACACTCACCTCTTTATAGAAAATTAAATCATAATGTAATAACGATCCATAATACACTTCTCCCATTACTCATTGACTTTATGCTTGTCTTTGACCATGTATAGCACTCTGCTACCTTTTGGCTAGGTTCACCGCTATTGCAGTACCACATACATACATGCATGCATGCACATGTGAACAAATTTAGAAGGTACATTTTCAAAAATGTACGTCGGAGACCTTGAAGTCTAAATGGGGACCTGTGAACTGCAGAATAATGACAGTTAACAGATGAGGCACCCTTCTTTGGAGAAGGTCCTGTGGCTTGCAAGTTTGGCTTATGCCCTAATATTAACCAGTTCAAGTCTAAGTGACTAACAAGGACATCAGCATTTACTGCAGTCAAATCTTTGAAATGAAAATGAATAATAAATATTTTATTAACATATCCATTGGTAGGAATTCAAATATCTGAAGGATGAAATGTTGAGTCATCTGTGTTTGATTCAATCTTGCAGCTTGAAGATTGACAAAAAGGTTTCATTAATCCTCTCAGTGGAGTAAAAGGGGCCCATTTCCGAGGATGAAAAGATGAGTTACAATGGTCAATATTTGAGGGGAAATTTATGAGGGTGTGATGCAACGCAGCACAGAAACCATAGTTGCAGTGCTGTGTTGTGTCAAAAGGAGAGTGAAAAACAGTGACACATCTACTAAGACATGCTGTATTTTATTTTATCCCCCAGCGCTGGCACAATTTAGGCTCCAATGTACCAAAGCACACACCCTTATACCACAGTGAAACAGAGTATATGTTCGGTCAAGCATAGTTTTTGCACTGGAAGGAGAACCTTCAAGTCAAAAGCTATGCTTTAATACATTTACCACTTTGTATGTGTGCTGTACAATGCAACACACATGATACGTATGGAGAAATAAAAACATTTCCCCTCAGTTACACCTGCCTCCAGGAGGCATAAGGTTTTGGTGCAAATCCCTGTCTACAATTGTTAGTAGATATGGATTTGAGTCAGAAACCGTGGGTGGCTGCATGGAACTTTTATGTACCACCCATAGAGCCCCTACTTCAAGCAGGGTAGAGCAAAGTAGGGCATAGTGCTGGTTACTTTGGCCAACTTTCCACTGCAAACCCTGATTTGTGTTGGAAAGTAAATAACACATAGGCCCTCATTCGGACCTTGGCGGGCGGCGGAGGCCGCCCGCCAAAGTCCCGCCGTCAAAATACCGTACCGCAGTCGCAAGACCGCGGCGGGTATTTTGACTTTTCCCCTGGGCTGACGGGCGGCCGCCGAAAGGCCGCCCGCCAGCCCAGGGGAAAACAACCTTCCCACCATGAAGCCGGCTCGTAATCGAGCCGGCGGAGTGGGAAGGTGCGACGGGTGCTACTGCACCCGTCGCGTATTTCACTGTCTGCTATGCAGACAGTGAAATACTAGCGGGGCCCTCTTACGGGGGCCCCTGCAGTGCCCATGCCATTGGCATGGGCACTGCAGGGGCCCCCAGGGGCCCCGCGACACCCCCTACCGCCATCCTGTTCCTGGCGGGCGAACCGCCAGGAACAGGATGGCGGTAGGGGGTGTCAGAATCCCCCATGGCGGCGCAGCGAGCTGCGCCGCCATGGGGGATTCAAATGGGCAACGGAAAACCGTCGGGAGACCGCCGGTTTTCCATTTCTGACCGCGGCCAAAGCACCGCGGTCAGAATGCCCAAGGGAGCTCCGCCGGCCTGTCGGCGGTGCTCCCGCCCCCGTTGGCCCTGGCGGTGCAACACCGCCAGGGTCATAATGAGGGCCATAATACTTTGTGCATGGTTGATGTTACAAAAGGAATGGAAACTCAGCACAAAGTGTTAGTAAATCTGGGCATTAGTGTCTGATATGCAATGAAAGTTAGTTACAATTATTATCTAAGCAAAGGGAAAATATGAGCAAACACCGAGCCAGAGGGTGTGGATGCACAATACTTTTACAAAGATTCACAAAGACTAGCAAAGTCTTACTACTTTCTTCTTGCTTTGCCCCATGTTTTTTGAGTCACCTCTTCTTGCTTTTCCCTCGTTTTCATTCCTTCCTCCTTGCTTTATCTGTAGATTCTTGTGTACCCTCTCCTAGATTTGTCCTCATTCTCACTGCTTGCTTTCTCCTTGATTTGTCCCCAATTTTTTGTGTGCCTTCTCCTCGCTTTTCCCTGGTTTTCATTACTTTCACCTTGTTTTTCCCCTGTTTTTTTTGTGCTTCATCTTGCTTGTCCCTCATTCTCACTGCTCTCTCCTTGCTTTTCCCCCTGGCTTTTTTGTGCTTCTCCTTGCTTTTACCTTGTTCTCACTGCTTTCTTCTTATTGTTCCCCCTGTTTTTTGTGTCACTTCTCCTTGCTTTTCCCTAGTTTTCACTGCTAAGTACCTTCTCTTGATTTTCACTTTTTTCCACAGGAACTGCAAGCACCTGCATACCCTATTGGGTGATTAGCCAGGCTTTACAAATACTGATTGCTTGAAGGCCAAATAGCCTTCAGATGAGATCCTGCCATTGACTTATGGAGGGAAAGCTCAGAGGGTGAGAAATTCAACATTTACGACAAACAACTGTCCCTCACAGGCTGGCCTTCGCCTGGTAAAGAGTTCTATATTTGGGTATAGTTACGTTTTGGAGCTTAGATTTCTCTAGTGTGGCAATGCTGCAAGCTGTAGCCAAACACGGCTCCACATAAGGAAGGATACCACCTCCACGATGTCCTGCTGAAATGGATTTCCTGCTGCGGAAAAGCTCAGAGTAGAAGCAACCTCACACTTTGGCCCAGGAGCAACCACCTTTATCGATTTGACTTGGCTGGCTTATTCCAGTCCTCTGGATATATTTGGAGACAAAAAGATGCTTAGTTTAAGGTTTCCCAGCATGTTAGGAGGAGTATGCTTTGACTCAGCCGAGGGTCCCAGGACCTCATTAGCATCACTTTGCTGGTCAAGACCCACTCTATGGGGACCAAAACTCTATTGGAAGCAACCAGCAGGGTTCAGAAAAGTCTTTTTGGACTCGTCAGAAAAAGGATCCCAGCAGCTTGTTGAGTTCCTACAGCGTCTCAGGATTTCAGCCAATTAAACATTGAAGTCCATGTCTTTGCCCCTGGCACACATAGGACCAGGTCCAATCTTTTAGGTTACCTCACAAGTCTAAACAGTTGTGGCCCTTCTTCAGTCTTCGAACACAAGCCCAGTAGTGTTCCAAAGAGGGTGCATAGGATTGCCACATTTGTTCCTGGCATTAGCCTGTAGGTGAAGTTGACTCCCTAACTAATAGGAAAAGAATTTCCAGGGGTAGGCCTACCCATATAGCAGCACGCCTGGTGTGCCCTACAAAAAACAATCCCACCCTACCTCTCATTGTCCAAATCCAAAATGGTGAAACCCTTTCCTTGTGCAAAGCATGTGTGCCCACCCCAGAGGAGTGGTCATGGAAATGAGAAACCCCTCCTCTGTGGTCACTTCTAACCAGTTCTCGGGGCAGCTCCTCTCCCATTGGGATCGGTGCCTACCTGACAAAGAAAGGAACCTGTCCAGCTGTCAACTAAGATTTGCATTTGGTAGGGTAGGCATCTTTGAAGACAATCAAGATCCTGTTCATAGCCAATGTTTAGCAGAATCCTTGTACACAGAGTCAAAAAACACCAGCTTTAGTTAAACAAATATGGGTGATCATGCCAAAAGAGGCATTTTCCTACACATCACAACATAGTGCATTGTGTAAATGATAAAACACAGTACAGTTCTAGAACCAGGGCCACTTCTAAACAACTTTTGAATGTTCATTAACCATTCCATGGATCACAGTTCTCTATTGTTTATCAAATGTTGATCATTTGTGAAATGTAGAGAAGGCAGAATAAATGAAATTGGTATGGCTGCACTATTGAGAATTGAGAAGAAATATCTTGTAAATTTATTTTGTCATACTTGCATTGCTTGATGTTCAAAAGGCTTTATCTCTAGAGAAAAGCCATAAAAGAATTTCCTGATATTCTAGTAGCATAAAAAAGTATCAAAAAGTGCTACAAAATTCCTGTTGCATCTCCTCTTGAAAAGTCTGCATACACTCTTTCAGACCAATCGATTGTTTAGTTCTCAGACATTCCATAGATTTAACGCTCTACCTTCAGCTAAAATTCAGTTGTAATCAGGGATTTTAAGTCTCTTCCTGATTCTCTTTATGCACTTTAATGTATTTCCTTTCCCCATGACCACCCAATTATTGAAACCTGGGGCATTGTGTACCTTGCAAAGGAATTCTTTAAGCTGCACATCTCACGCAACTGCATACATTTTAATTTTGGGATGCAGATCACATGCTCAGGAAGCTGCCTCTCCTCTCGCTGCAGCATCTGACAGTGAACTGCAGTGAGTGGTGATTGATCATGGGTAGGTTTCAATTTTATTACAACATTCCTATAGATCAAAGATGACCGCCAACATTTGCAAGATTTCATAATCGTACTGCGATCCTTTGAGTCAGCTTAATGGCAGTGCAGTACAGGGCATGATTTCAATAAGCCTTTTTTTCTTAAAGTCTGTATCCATGAGGACAGAAAGGCCTCTGCTCTACCACAGCCTAGAGCCGGCAGCTCCCATCACATGCAGCTTCAAAAAGCAGCATATTGAGCAGGGTGAGGTAGATAGCCAGTCCAAATAAGGGTGTGTGTCGACTATGATGGTATATAATAGCGGGCGAAAGCCAATCATAAGCAGCATATATACTCTGCTTATGTTTGTGACCCAGTGTATGCTTTTGATTTCTATTATGCTAATTGTGCCTTTATCACTTTTAGGTAAGTTACAGGATGGAGGTTGCATGGTAGCAGTTCACAGATCCAAATCCCTTCTAATACCAAAACAAGAGTGCTGACCACAGACGTCTCTGAAAAGGGGAGTAGTTTTGGAAGCAGGTGAGCTGGTGAGGGACCTCAGGTTTTCGTTTACCTGCACTACAGGATCCACTTGCTCCGGAATTCCTGAAGGAGGCAAAGGCAATGGGGGCACATTTTCATAGGGTATTGCACAGACTTGGCAATAAAGCAGGAACAAAGGACCATAGATTCAGTTTTTATACTGAGCTAACAAGGCTCTCGGACTATGCTGGGTCTCACAACAGCAGAGATACCCTGGGTATATGAATCTTAAATCTGCACCTTCTGGTGCAGATTCAAGATTCATATACCCAGGGTATCTCTGCTGTTTCTACCCTACCAAACTCTTCAAGGCCAAGAAAGAGAACCAGGACAATCTTGTGACAGTGCTGATGCAACACACTTAGCTAGCAGGGATGGAAGGACTCACCATAATGTCTTTTCAGGCTTTGTAAAACAGGTGCTGCCTGCAAGTTCTTCCTTTTGTCAGCTCCTCTTCTTTCATATAGTCAGACTAGGCTCTGCTTGTGCAGTCACTTCCAGCAAAAATATCTTCAGCACTTCTCAAGAAAGACTCCTTTCCAGGGGGAATATCATCAGTACTTCAAGCAGAAATCCTTGAAGCCCAGGTGATGTCTCCATACCCAGCTGTAAACTGGCTGTCAGGGACTCCAGCACTGTATCACAAATAATTTACAGCATCTTGCAGAGATGTTGCCTGTGAACCTTTCTGTGGGAATCCCTGGAAAACTGATGTGGGCTTTAAGTCCATCTCTTATACTGTGTTTCCAGACAAAGTTTGTGGAGTCTACAGGTACATGTATAGGACTGATTGCAGACAGTTCTACTCCATTTGTCAATTCATTATCACCATCATCATCAATACTCTTTATTTTGGCATTTCACCATAAAAGATAAGTAATTAAATAGCTAAAACATAGTACACTAACTTTCATGTGCAACAGTAGGCAAGATTGAACAATCTATTTACTGCACAACATTAAAACAAAAACAATTGAAAATTAAAAATAATAATAAAATCATTTTACAGCCAATATATCACTGGGTTGTTTACAATGGGTGCTGCGCAATTAAACAACGATGAATCAATATTCAATAAGGTAAAATAAATTTTTGCAGACAAATAAAATCATTGCTACAATTATACAGTAGAAAATTTACAGCCACTCCTCCGCCGTACACAATGAAAAAGCCATATCATATCCTTGTGCATTAGTTACTGCTTTAGCCATTTGAGTCGAAATTCCTCTATTATTAATCACATTGTATGTCACTGACTATAACCCATTTCTTTCCAGATAAATGACGTCAAAGAGTGAAATAATAGACAGTTTATATATTAGCTTTTGATTATGCTAATTTACTTCTTGTGCACCACATTGGACATAAATATTTTGATACTGCAAATACTGTGGCATCAGTTTTTAAATTCTGTATGTCTCATTATACTGAAAGGTCCCAAGGTTCCTACAAGTGGAAGCTGTCCATTTTCAACTAGCCCTGCTATAACCAGGGCAGAAAAAAAGAACAAGGATTTCCGTTTCACTAGATCCACCACATAAAGGGCAAACTCGCTTTTCAATGGCCCTGGTAGTTGCCCACTTGCATGTATATGAACACAAAGGAAGGGTACCAAACCTGAACTGAACAAGCAATTTCCTGACCCAGTTGGATTCAATTTCATCCATGAATCCTTTAAATGTGTAGAAATCCTTACACAATAAAAATAATTGTCTGTCAGTGATCCCTATGTGGAGCTGGCAAAAGCATGTTTAATTTGAGGATTTTGTGGCCCTTTTTTAGTTCATCTTTATAAGAATGTAAATAGGCCCTACTAGGGTCATCCCACAGGCTATCTTTCCCCATATTTTTCAGTGCCCCTCTGACAAAACTAGCCCAAGGTATTTTCCCAGTGCCCTGGAAACTGAGGGCCATATTTATACTTTTTGACGCACAACTGCGCCAACGCAGTTGTGCGTAAAAAAATCTAACGCCGGCTAATGCCATTCTGAAGCGCCATGCGGGCGCCGTATTTATTCAAATTCAAAATTTTCGCCTCAACCCGATTGCGCCATTTTTTTTTACTCCCAACCCCCATTGACATGACTCCTGTCTTAGCAAAGACAGGAGTCATGCCCCCTTGCCCAATGGCCATGCCCAGGGCAAGGTCCCCTGGGCATGGTCATTGGGCATAGTGGCATGTAGGGGGGCACAAATCAGGCCCCCTGTGCCACAAAAAAAAATATATATATACTTACCTGAACTTACCTTAAGTTCCCTGGGATGGGTCCCTCCATCCTTGGGCGTCCTCCTGGGGTGGGCAAGGGTGGCAGGGGGTGTCCCTGGGGGCATGGGAGGGCACCTCTGGGCTCATTCCGAGCCCACAGGTCCCTTAACGCCTGCCCTGACCAGGCGCTAAAAAACGACGCAAAAGCGGCTGGACGTCATTTTTTTTGACCCGCCCACTCCCGGACGTCATTTTTGCCCGGGAGTGTAAATAGGGCGCACATGCCTCAGAGTCATTTTTTAGACGGGAACGCCTACCTTGCATATCATTAACGCAAAGTAGGTGTCCACGCTAAAAAATGACGCAAACTCCATGAACTTTGGCGCTAGACGCGTCTAACGCCAGAGTATAAATATGGAGTTCGTTTTGCGTCGAATTTTTGTGCCAAAAAAAGACGCAAACCCGGCGCAAACGGAGTATAAATATGGCCCTGAGAATTTCTTCCAGTCCATGTCTGTATGAGATAAGTTCAGGGGTGACCCATACGCTTCTCCAATGAAGTATTGGCCGTAGGGCAATCCCCTCTGAAACGGATCAAACCCCCAGGTCAAGCCTAAGTGAAACAAGCGGTGTACTGGCTGGAAGAGTCAACAATATCAGCGAGAAGGAATTTTCAGATAAGGAAATGGGTTTTGCTGGCCTGTGACCCCAAAGCCCAGCCCTGTACAATATGCCCCCCCGTGCTTGATGCACATTGATCTTAATAGCTTGGACAATAGGCTTAGAAAAAGACCCCTAATGCACCTTTAGGAGCCCACCAGTACAATGCTCTAGTTTAAGTCTATTTAGTAATATATTGTGTCCAATCCATCTGCTCACTAAAGGTGATACCAAGATAGTCAAAGGTGTTTACCTGTTCTAATGGAGTCCCATTTAAAGTGGGGTTTGGCTGTGTTGACCAGCAATGATTGAAAACCATAAATTTAGTTGTACTCAGATTCATTTCAAGACCCCTTAGTGCACAGAACTTACTGAATTGCTCAAGAACCTTCTGTAAACCCATGGGTGATTTGGAAAGAAGGAGGCTGTCTTCTGCAAACATAGGAGCTGGCACTTTCATAGATGTTAGCCTAGGGGTGTCATTGTCGCATAGATTTAAATGTTCGACAAGACGGTTTATAAACATAGAAAAAAGTGGGGGCTCCAGCACACATTCCTGCCTAACTCTCCTGTTAACTAAGAAGGGTTCAGATACCTCCCCCAACCTACCACATTTCACCTGTGCAAAATGGTGCTAATGAAGTCTGTCTATGATGGAAAGAAGGTAGGAGAGGACCCCCATGTTGGACAGAAATTGCCACAGATTCTCCTGGGGACCAGGTCAAAGCTGACCTTAGATCTAAAAACACCATGTATAGTCTACTCCCCCCCCCATACTACAGTTTTCGAGTAGAGAAGCTTGAGCCTAAAACCTGGTCAATCGCTAAAATACTTTGGTCAAAGCCCACTTGCAGGGTGCTTAAAATCTCAATTGCCTCAATCCATTATTGCAATCTTTTTAAAATAACTCCAGAGAATAGTTTTTTTGTAGTGGCTATTAGACTAATGAGCTGATTGTGGGGAGCAGATGTGAGCCTTTTTTTAAAAATGGGTATTATCTCAACGCCTGCCCAAGAATGTGGGATGGACATCCCTTCCATTATAGCATTAAATATTAAAGTAAGATAAGGGTCCCATACCTCAGGTTCAGACAGGATATCCATAGCTGGTGCTTTATAGAGGGAATGTTTTTTATGGCCATATTTACCTAATTCATTGTTAATGCTGAATACCCACTTCTAGCACATACCGTCTCTAGGCATGTCTTGTCATTTGCATTAAATGTGCTCAGAGGGGCATAATTCACTGAATGATCTCTATATAGACTTGAAAAATGTCCATTCCAGGCATCTGTTGCTATGTTATTTCATACAATCACAATGCCCTCTGAGTTCCCTGTTGAGACCAGCTCCCAAAATGCAGTGTGGCTTTTTGCACTTAGGGCCAGATTTCCAAGAAAGTGGCGCATCAGATTTATTGTGCCACTTTTCTTGTGCCTCCCTGCCCCTTCCTAATGACACCATCTACAATACGGCGCACCATGGCGCACGTTCTGACAATAGCATAATTTATGATGCTATTGTGGTACTCTGCAGGACTAGCGCCATAAATTGTGGTGCTAATTCTGTAAAGTAAACGGAGGCCAATTAGGAGTAACGGGCACATCATTTTAAAAATGACACTAAAAATGGCACAGTGAAGTGTTGCATACATTATGCCTGTCACAGGCATATTGTGGTGCAAGAGGTCTCAAGCATTGCGTCACTTTGTAAATATGGCGAAGGAGAGGCATCCTTAATGCCATATTAGCATAAAAGAAATTACACTACAGTGGTGCTAAGAGGCTCTAGGGTCATGTAAATGTGGTCCTTAGTAGGTCTGTCCACCTGTGTTGGTCCCTTTCCTTCTTAGTGGGGTAGAGAGTCTTTTTGTAAATTGCTCACATAGCTTGAATTAGGCTTTTGTCCTGGGACCTAATTGAAATAATTAGCAACAGTTTAGCTTTGTTAGCTGTCAAATGATGTCTACCATCAAAAGGATCTCGCCGGTTAGCAATGGCCCTGCAGACTTCAAGGATTAAATCTAGTGTTAGGGCATTATGGTCATTATCGTGTCTTAATTCAATAGACATATCATCAACATAGGGCCAAAGTCTGACATCAACTAAGATGTAATCTATAATGCTAGAACTCCAAATCCGATTGAAGGTATGCATCCCATTCCTATCTGACTGTGTTCTCCCATTGCAAGCTTGCACATATTGACTTAGTGCCTTGATATACATCGCTAAAGAAGATCATTTTTTAATGGGGGGTATGGCCAAATCTGGGAACAATTACAAGTTATTTTCTGCTGCCTTAGTGTCCTCATAATCTACATCAAGAGTTTCAAATTGACAATGAAATTCACCACCCACTATCTTGCATGCTGTCCGTGGTATTGTGACTGTGTGCAGCAAGGATCTCTTCTACTGGGGATTCCTATCCGTGGCCTCCAGATCTTGAAGAAACATTGTATACAAAAACATTTACCTGAGATGGAAATGAAAGATGAGTGCAAAGAATGCCATCAAATGCTATCGCAACTCACTTTCCTGTGCAACCAAGGTGAGCACCAGCCCATGTGGATGGCCTGCCCCTACCCCCCAATTGTTTTTTTACTGAAGGATGGGACATCAGCTGCCACACAGGAAAAATATTTGGGTTTTCTCTATCTATCATTGGCAAGCCCCCAATGAAATTTCAACTGGCTCATTATTCTTGACCTTTGGAGCCTTGTTTTTAGCTAGATCATATTTATGAGGTGTTCTATTCCATAGGGACCATTGCTTTATGGGTCCTTCAGTTTTCTCCTACAAGGCAAAATGATGTGAAATCCTTTTTTATTAATTAGTCAATCAATGCCTTCAAAGACATCAAACCTGTTTGCAAAGGAGATGTTATGAAACCTATTGTATCATATTTGGCCAGTCAGTGGCTCCTCTAGGCAGGGAGCACACTATGTTGGTCGAGCCTAATAGTCACTTCTGGCATATAGCGGGGTTTATAAAAGTTGCCCAGTGGTAGAAGGATAATACCTGTGCCCTCTTCCCTCTTATGCAAGTCATCTGCTAGGAGCCTTAATAGCAAATTGGGGTCTATAAAGTTGATAACAATGCAATCACCCGAGTGATCAAGTCAAACTTTCCCGATCCACTTTACTTTACATGTAAGGATTATGTTATGAGCAGATGAAACTTGGAAGTTCTTATTCTTCACCGCCAATGTAGACACTTATTTTCCAGTTTCTTTTTGGGACGTGTCAGTTCTTGAGCTCCTGACACGATTACTACAATTGGCAGAATGCTGGCGGGAGATTAATAATCGGTAGGTCTGTCCTTCTCCTGGGAATGTATTGCTTCGGGCCCTTCATGTGAAGAATGGTCATGATTTAATGGATTTGGACTAATTTTAACTGAAGGCATGGACAATGGAGGCCTTACTGTTGTCATAACATGAACCATTAGCCCCAGACAATCCAATAAACTTACTTTAAACTACTTCACCATCTCTTAATGGACCCTCAATGGGAGGATTTGCTTTAGGATTTCCTTGCACAACTGTTCTGTGAGGTGAATTATTAGTAGCGTGAGTTCCAAAGTTAGAGTAACTCTAAATTTCTCAATGATCTCCACCGCTATCCATGTCACCTAGCATAACTGTGAGTCAGTCAAGGCAGCATCTTAACTTGGTTTTAATACATGTGGGAAATCTGCCATTGATTTTGTCATATTTTGTTTCTTAAAGGCAACCTTCTACCTTTTCTTTAGTATTTGATGTGATTCTATGCCACTATTCTCCAGGGAGTAGGCACCATTACTTACAGCTGGGGAGTAGGTAGAAGGCCCAGGGGTTATGCTGTCCCCTCACCCTGAGACAGTGAAAGTAACACATCTATCCACTGGCCTAATTGGAGAGGGTAGATGAACACCTGCCCCCACAGAGAGACACCTCCACTAGTTCAATTTCCATAGTCACAACCTCTAATGCCTTCTGGAGCATTTTGTCGATCGATGTTGGTTTATCAGAAGTTGAAATAGTCGGTGGCCCTCCAGGACATGTCTGCTTTCCCATTACAACTCGTGGTCCAGCACGCAGCGACCGACACTCAGAATAGGTAAGTGTCCCTTGAAGTAGCAACATGATCCCTAGGTGTTGCTACAAAATGATTATGACCCACAATTATAGTTTGCCTCAGTCATATGAAGTGAACTGGGAAATGATTTGTAATATCTAAACACCCACCCTAGGCTCTTGGAGTGAGACTTTGGAGGGGTGGCCGTGGACGGGTGCAGATGGCCCGCCCTTGGCCTGTGCTTTGCCCAGGTGCAGCCCACACACGTCCAGTGCAACAGGGCTGCAGCAATGCTAAGTAGCATGTCCAGGTGGGCATGGCAGTGCTGGCAGTCTGGGGCATGTAGTCCCCAGTGGCAGGGAGTAATCACCATGGCTTCTCCCCAGCATGGAAGCAGAAGAACAAGCAAAAGCAGCCCCCTATCAGCGGGCTGTGGTGACACTAAGTAATGTGTCCATGTGGGAGTGACAGCACTGGCAGTCCGGGACCCATAGTCCCAGCAGTAGGGAGTGATTCCCCATGGCTTCTCCACAACGTGGTGACAGAAAAACAAGCAAAAGCACCCCTGTGTCAGCGGGAGTGTAGCTGCATTAAAGAGTGTGTCCAGGTGGGCATGACAGCTATGCCAGTAGTGATCCCCTACAGCTTTTCCCCAATGTGGCAGGAGAAGAACAGGCAAGAGCAGCCAATTGTCAATTTCTTCCACACAATCCAGCCACAATATTTTTCTTTGAGGGTCAGCAGCATGGAGTAATGGAGTAATGGGGCGAAGAGTCTGTGAGGCTCAGAGATGCCAATAGCAGTGGCACAAAAATGAGAGAGAAGCTTTAGCCCTCTGGAAATCAGAAAGAACAAAAAGATAGAATGTGGGCACAACATCTGCAATTCAGAGGGAACCAGGGTTCCTGTCCTCCCACACCCTATAGTCTGGGTTATCACAAAGGCTCCATGAATGCACTATGTGACCATGGTAAAATACTTTGATTGTATACTATTCCACCTTCAGTTTTCATTTTTTAGACCATTCCCACAAGTAAAATAAAAATTGATTATTTTGTCCCCTCAGTCAAAGAAGACAGGCACAAACTACTTACTCATTCTGTTGTACACTCAGTGTGTATACACACATGTGTATTCACACACACCTGGGTGCAGTGAAGCAACTGGCTGCAGGAAACTAGCAGACCAGATTGGGGGGAGGCCAGTAGGTAATTCTTTCTGCACAGATAACAAATAAAAAGACCCGTTCTTACATATTAACATATCACTGCCAACACTATCAGTCCACTACAGCCAAGTGACTTATCAAAAGTGATGGCCATTCTTGATTAAGAGGGCTGCACATGGAGTGGCCCTCTAGATTACAGAACCCCACTCTGGGATGCAATCCATGATACTCTGGACCATAAGCATAGACGCATGATTTTTCCACTATTCATTGAAAGGTACATTTCTGCCCCATCAGGTTAAAGCATGGCACTCTTCTTTGAGTAACATTCACCCACCGTTTCAATGACCATGCGTACAGACCTTCCGGGATAAGCAAAACTAGCGGTGAACCATTAGCAATCATGAACTATATTGGATACACATATATTTTATATTCTCAATGGTGATTACAAACCATAAAAAAATATTAACATGCCATCCTACATTTGTCACAAGCCCCTGGCCATAATGTACACAAGAGACCAGTATGCATCTCCCCCATACACAACCAACAAGCCCAAAAAACTAGATTTGCTGACCCCAGCCAGAATCTCTGTTGAAAGAGGAGAGAATGTTGCCCCTTTGAGACTGCAGGTTTGGATGTGTCCTGGATGGTCTCACCTGTCAAAGGCACACAAAGGAGTGCCCTTAAGAGAACCACATTTGCTGTTTGATGTGCTCATCCTTACATTTTTGCAAAACATATCTTTTCAGTAGGTGCTCATCATATTGAACTATGTCTTTAAACATAATCTTAAAGCTTGTGTGAAAACGGTAAAAGAACACTGTTCAGCCATGAATAGATTTTTCATTCTGAAAAAGAAAGGTCTTGAAAACAATGCCTTTTCTATTTATGGTAGGAAATACTTCGAACTCCTTTTAGTTTGTGGTAGAAAAGCCACCTTCTCCTTTTTGTAAGATAGTCAAGAACACCTTCAAAAACCTTCTTTTGTTACAGTTACTCAGCATGTTAGCAAAAGAGAAATACACAAAAAACATAATGAACTGTTTCGATAAAAAGCACAATGGAGCAAGAAGTCTGTCATACATTGGAACTCATTGTTACAATATATTTCTTTTCTTTTCATTATTTCAGAACTGGGTCTATTTTCATGAAGAATTCTTATGCAACATCACGTCATTTTCAGGGTAATCAACTCTCTATAAACCTACTGCAGAATAAGCAGAGAAATACCAGTAGGTGTGATATAAGGGATCCATGAAATTTGAGCAGCTCTTTTCTAATCTTCTACTTGTAAAGAGATGATCAAAAGATCACCGCACAAGTATGGTCACTAGTTCCTGATATAGTACTAGACATAAAACAGAGGGCCTCATTTACCATGGCAATGGGCCACCGGAACTTCACTTTTTCTGACGTTCTGGATGTCCTCCTTCATATTTGCAGAGCAGCGTTAAGCCACATTTTTGTGGCTTAGCACTACCTTGTAAATACAGCCCCTTTACATGCATCATTTTGTGTGAAAGGGGAGTGCAATGGGTGTTGTTGTGGGTGTTCCACCACAACACCTATTGCATTTTGACGCTTTCCCAGATTTACGATAAATCATAAACCTGAGGCAGCGCCAAAAACTAACGCCACCCCTTGGGTTGCGTTAGAGTAGTCCAACGAGGAGAAATAGTTTTATTTCTCCCTGTTTTTTTCTTTTTCTATGTGTGCTGCATTCAGGGTGGTAAGTGTGAGAAAACAGGACTGATTGCAGAGACCCCCTAACTTTTTGCCCCCATTTTCCACTTTTTGCTGGTGTTTTCCTGACTCTGATGGTGCCCCAGGTACTGCTAACCAGTCCCAGGGCCTGTGCTCTGTGTAAAATGGATATGCTAATTAGGCTAATTATAATTGGCTAAGTCAACCTACCTATAAGTCCCTAGTATATGGTAGGGCATGTATGTTTACGGACCACAACATAGGTAGTGCCCCCATAGGTGCACTGCTGAGGTGCCCAGTGTCGTTTTAAAGGCAGGCCTGTCTTGCTTGCTGCTTTTAAATTAAAGTTATATGCAAATACGACTTTGGAATTAAAAGTAGTTCCAAAGTCTTAAACTACCTTATTTTTACATATAAGTCATCCTTAAGGTGTGCCCTATGTGCCCCTAGGGCTGGGTGCCATGTAACTACAAGCAGGGACATTATAAAAATAGTTTTATAAGCCCTGGTGAGGTAAAAACAGCCACATTCGTTTTTCCCTCATTGTTGTGAATGGCCTCCATAGGCTAGAATGGGGAGATTTTATTTTAATTTTTAAAGTCCCCTTAACCCCTTCTGTGCCCAGGACGTAATGGTTACGTCCTGAGGCACAGTGCTGCTGTGCCCAGGACGTAACCATTACGTCCTGTGCACAGAGCCCAGAGGGAGCGCTCTCGCTCCCTCTGTGGGGTTCCCCCACACCCCCCCAAGTCAGGGATGGAAGGGGAAGCCGTTCCCCTCCCACCCCCGACCCCCCCAACCCCCCCTGTGACATCAGCGCGCGAGCGCGCGCTGATTAGTCACAGGGTCTCCCCCATCGCGCTGGAAGCAGAGCTTCCAGCGCGACTGAAAAAGAAATGCTTTTGCATTTCTTTTTCAATCCCATGGGGGAGGCCCCGAGAGGCTTCAAAGGGAAGGAAATGTATTTCCTTCCCTTTGAAGTCTCTCACAGGTTTCAAAAGCCGGATTGCTTGCAATCCGGCTTTTGAAACCCCACTAGACACCAGGGATTTTTTTTTTTTTCAGTGAAATTGGCAAAAGGGAGCGACCCCTTGGGCAAGGGTCGCTCCCGGGGGGGCATTTTTTTAGGAAGGCCTTTTCTGCCCCCCCTGGGGGCAGATTGGCCTATTATTAGGCCGATCTGCCCCCGGGGGGGGCAGAAACCTCTAGGCACCAGGGACCTTTTTTTTTTTTTTTTGTGATGATTTCTTTTTTTTTTAGGTGGGGAGCGATCCCTTAGGCAAGGGTCGCTCCCCTACGGGGCAATATATATTTAGGCCATTTCTGCCCCCCTTGGGGGCAGATTGGCCTATTTTGATGAGGCCAATCTGCCCCCAAGGGAGGCAGAAATCATTAGACACCAGGGAGTTTGTTTTTGCGCGCGAATTTCACGCAACGGGAGCGACCCCTTTGGCAAGGGTCGCTCCCAGGGGGGGCATTTTTTTGGGAAGGCCTTTTCTGCCCCCCCTGGGGACAGATCGGCCTATTATTAGGCCGATCTGCCCCCGGCGGGACAGAAACCTCTAGGCACCAGGGATCTTTTTTTTTTTTGTTTTTTTTGTTATGTTTTCTTTTTTTTTTAGGTGGGGAGCGACCCCTTAGGCAAGGGTCGCTACCCTAGGGGGCAAATCATATTTAGGCCATTTCTGCCCCCCTTGGGGGCAGATTGGCCTATTTTGATGAGGCCAATCTGCCCCCAAGGGGGGCAGAAACCATTAGACACCAGGGAGTTTTTTTTTTGCGTGAATTTCACGCAAGGGGAGCGACCCCGTAGGGAAGGGTCGCTCCGGGGGGTGGGGGGGGTGGGTGTTCGGGGGCAAATTTATTTTAGGCCATTTCTGCACCCCCTGGGGGCAGATCGGCCTATTATTAGGCCGATCTGCCCCCAGGGGGGGCAGAAACCTGTAGGCGCCAGGGCAATTATTATTATTATTATTATTTTGTTTTTTTTTGTTTTTTTAGAGATGGGGAGCGACCCATCAGACAAGGGTTGCTCCCCTGGGGGGCAAACTGTGTTTAGACCATTTCTGCCCCCCTTGGGGGCAGATTGGTCGATTTTAGGTCAATCTGCCCCAAGGGGGCAGAAACCACTAGGCACCGGGGATTTGTTTTTTGGCGCCAATGTCACGCAGGGGGAGCGACCCCGTAGGCAAGGGTCGCTCCGGGGGGGGGGTGTTCGGGGGGCAAATTTATTTTAGGCCATTTCTGCCCCCCCTGGGGGCAGATCGGCCTATTATTAAATTTATTTTAGGGCATTTCCCCCCCCCCCTGGGGCCGGCTGAGCTAGAGGCCAAAATCCACATGTAGGCACTTTGCAAAAAACACCTCTGTTTTCTGTGAAAAAATATGTTGTGTCCACGTTGTGTTTTGGGTCATTTCCTTTCGTGGCCGCTAGGCCTACCCACACAAGTGAGGTACCATTTTTATGGAGAGACTTAGGGGAACGCTGGGTGGAAGGAAATTTGTGGCTCCTCTCAGATTCCAGAACTTTCTGTCACCGAAATGAGAGGAAAAAGTGTTTTTGGCCAGATTTTGATGTTTGCAAAGGATTCTGGGTAACAGAACCTGGTCAGAGCCCCGCAAATCACCCCATCTTGGATTCCCCTAGGTCTCTAGTTTTCAAAAATGCGCTGGTTTGCTAGGTTTCCCCAGGTGCCGGCTGAGCTAGAGGCCAAAATCCACACGTAGGCACTGTTTTCTATGAAAACATGTGATGTGTCCACGTTGTGTTTTGGGCCATTTCCTGTCGCGAGCGCTAGGCCTACCCACACAAGTGAGGTATCATTTTTATCGGGAGACGTGGGGGAACGCTGGGTGGAAGGAAATTTGTGGCTCCTCTCAGATTCCAGAACTTTCTGCCACAGAAATGTGAGGAACATGTGTTTTTTTAGCCAAATTATGAGGTTTGCAAAGGATTCTGGGTAACAGAACCTGGTCCGAGCCACACAAATCACCCCATCTTGGATTCCCCTAGGTCTCTAGTTTTCAGAAATGCACAGGTTTGGTAGGTTTCCCTAGGTGGCGGCTGAGCTAGAGGCCAAAATCTACAGGTAGGCACTTTGCTAAAAACAGGTCTATTTTCTGTGATGTGTCCACGTTGCGCTTTGGGGCGTTTCCTGTCGCGGGCGCTAGGCCTACCCACACAAGTGAGGTATCATTTTTATCGGGAGACAAGGGGGAACGCTGGGTGGAAGGACATTTGTGGCTCCTCTCAGATTGTAGAACTTTCTGCCACAGAAATGTGAGGAACATGTGTTTTTTTAGCCAAATTTTGAGGTTTGCAAAGGATTCTGGGTAACAGAACCTGGTCCGAGCCACACAAGTCACCCCATCTTGGATTCCCCTAGGTCTCTAGTTTTCAGAAATGCACAGGTTTGGTAGGTTTCCCTAGGTGGCGGCTGAGCTACAGGCCAAAATCTACAAGTAGGAACTTTGCAAAAAACACCTCTGTTTTCCTTCAAAAATTTGGTTGTGTCCACGTTGCGCTTTGGGGCGTTTCCTGTCGTGGGCGCTAGGCCTACCCACACAAGTGAGGTATCATTTTTATCGGGAGACGTGGGGGAACACTGGGTGGAAGGAAATTTGTGGCTCCTCTCAGATTCCAGAACTTTCTGCCACAGAAATGTGAGGAACATGTGTTTTTTTAGCCAAATTTTGAGGTTTGCAAAGGATTCTGGGTAACAGAACCTGGTCCCAGCCACACAAGTCACCCCATCTTGGATTCCCCTAGGTCTCTAGTTTTCAGAAATGCACGGGTTTGGTAGGTTTCCCTTGGTGGCGGCTGAGCTACAGGCCAAAATCCACAGGTAGCACTTTGCTAAAAACAGGTCTGTTTTCTGTGATGTGTCCACGTTGCGCTTTGGGGCGTTTCCTGTCGCGGGCGCTAGGCCTACCCACACAAGTGAGGTATCATTTTTATCGGGAGACATGGGGGAACGCTGGGTGGAAGGAAATTTGTGGCTCCTCTCAGATTCCAGAACTTTCTGCCACAGAAATGTGAGGAACATGTGTTTTTTTAGCCACATTTTGAGGTTTGCAAAGGATTCTGGGTAACAGAACCTGGTCCCAGCCACACAAGTCACCCCATCCTGGATTCCCCTAGGTCTCTAGTTTTCAGAAATGCACAGGTTTGGTAGGTTTCCCTAGGTGGCGGCTGAGCTACAGGCCAAAATCTACAGGTAGGCACTTTGCAAAAAACACCTCTGTTTTCCTTCAAAAATTTGGTTGTGTCCACGTTGCGCTTTGGGTCGTTTCCTGTCGTGGGCGCTAGGCCTACCCACACAAGTGAGGTATCATTTTTATCGGGAGACGTGGGGGAACGCTGGGTGGAAGGAAATTAGTGGCTCCTCTCAGATTCCAGAACTTTCTGCCACAGAAATGTGAGGAACATGTGTTTTTATAGCCACATTTTGAGGTTTGCAAAGGATTCTGGCTAACAGAACCTGGTCCCAGACACACAAGTCAACCCATCTTGGATTCCCCCAGGTCTCTAGTTTTCAGAAATGCACAGGTTTGGTAGGTTTCCCTAGGTGGCGGCTGAGCTACAGGCCAAAATCTACAGGTAGGCACTTTGCAAAAAACACCTCTGTTTTCCTTCAAAAATTTGGTTGTGTCCACGTTGCGCTTTGGGGCGTTTCCTGTCGTGGGCGCTAGGCCTACCCACACAAGGGAGGTACCATTTTTATCGGGAGACGTGGGGGAACGCTGGGTGGAAGGAAATTTGTGGCTCCTCTCAGATTCCAGAACTTTCTGCCACAGAAATGTGAGGAACATGTGTTTTTTTAGCCAAATTTTGAGGTTTGCAATGGATTCTGGGTAACAGAACCTGGTCCCAGCCACACAAGTCACCCCATCTTGGATTCCCCTAGGTCTCTAGTTTTCAGAAATGCACAGGTTTGGTAGGTTTCCCTAGGTGGCGGCTGAGCTACAGGCCAAAATCTACAGGTAGGCACTTTGCAAAAACCACCTCTGTTTTCCTTCAAAAACTTGGCTGTGTCCACGTTGCGCTTTGGGGCGTTTCCTGTCGCGGGCGCTAGGCCTACCCACACAAGTGAGGTATCATTTTTATCAGGAGACGTGGGGGAACGCTGGGTGGAAGGAAATTTGTGGCTCCTCTCAGATTCCAGAACTTTCTGCCACAGAAATGTGAGGAACATGTGTTTTTTTAGCCAAATTTTGAGGTTTGCAAAGGATTCTGGGTAACAGAACCTGGTCCCAGCCACACAAGTCACCCCATCTTGGATTCCCCTAGGTCTCTAGTTTTCAGAAATGCACAGGTTTGGTAGGTTTCCCTAGGTGGCGGCTGAGCTACAGGCCAAAATCTACAGGTAGGCACTTTGCTAAAAACAGGTCTGTTTTCTGTGATGTGTCCACGTTGTGTTTTGGGGCGTATCCTGTCGCGGGCGCTAGGCCTACCCACACAAGTGAGGTATCATTTTTATCGGGAGACTTGGGGGAACATAGAATAGCAAAACAAGTGTTATTGACCATTGTCTTTCTCTACATTTTTCCCTTCCAAATGTAAGACAGTGTGTAAAAAAGACATCTATTTGAGAAATGCCCTGTAATTCACATGCTAGTATGGGCACCCTGGAATTCAGAGATGTGCAAATACCCACTGCTTCTCAACACCTTATCTTGTGCCCATTTTGGAAATACAAAGGTTTTCTTGATAGCTATTTTTTACTCTTTATTTTTCAGCAAATGAATTGCTGTATACCCGGCATAGAATGAAAACCCACTGCAGGGTGCAGGTCATTTATTGGCTCTGGGTACCTAGAGTTCTTGTTGAACCTACAAGCCCTATATATCCCCGCAACCAGAAGAGTCCAGCAGACGTAACAGTATATTGCTTTCGAAAATCTGACATTGCAGGAAAAAATTACAGAGTAAAACTTAGAGAAAAATTGATGTTTTTTTCACCTCAATTTCAATATTTTTCTTTTTCAGTTGTTATTTTCTGTAGGAAACCCTTGTAGGATCTACACAAATTATCCCTTGCTGAATTCAGAATTTTGTCTACTTTTCAGAAATGTTGCGGTTTCTGGGATCCAGCATTGGTTTCATGCCCATTTCTGTCACTGACTGGAAGGAGGCTGAAAGCACAAAAAATCGTAAAAAAGGGGTATGTCCCAGTAAAATGCCAAAATTGTGTTGAAAAATTGGGTTTTCTGATTCAAGTCTGCCTGTTCCTGAAAGCTGGGTAGCTGGTGATTTTATCACCACAAACCCTTTGTTGATGCCCTTTTCAGGGAAAAAACCACAAGCCTTCTTCTGCAGCCCATTTTTCCAATTTTTTAAAAAAAAACAAAATTTTCACTGTTTTTTGGCTAATTTCTAGGCCTCCTTCTGGGGAACCCACAAAGTCTGGGTACCTCTAGAATCCCTAGGATGTTGGAAAAAAAGGACGCAAATTTGGCGTGGGTAGCTTATGTGAACAAAAAGTAATGAGGGCCTAAGCGCGAACTGCTCCAAATAGCCAAAAAAGGCTCAGCACAGGAGGGGGAAAAGGCCTGGCAGCGAAGGGGTTAAATGATGGATATCGAGAGTTTGGTATCAAATTAATTGTTATAATAAATCCCACAACTTCCAGTTGTTGGATTTAATATAACTTGTTCAGGTAAAGAGTTTTAAACTTTACCTGAAATGTTGCCAATTTCAGCCTTGCATTGTTTTTGCTGCTGTGCTCTGATTGGCCAGCCTCTAGCAGCCTGGCCAGGCTGGCTTGATGAGGTGTGAAGTGGCCTGGCTTCAGACAAAGGAACATGTCTGTGGGAGGGAATCTCCCTTCAGCAGATGGTGAGGCAGGAAGGGAGAGGGCTGCCAAACTGGTCTTCAAAGGCAGAGAAGGACATTTGGAGCAACCAGCAACACCCCCACATCCTGCAACCCCAGACAACTAGGTGCCCCCTTGATTAGATTAAGAGAGGGCAAGAGAGGGGTGTGTTTATGATTTTTAGCCACACCAGTGGGTATGCTCTGCCAGATGTAACCTCCAAAAATCCGATTCAGCCATGATGGACTTTTGAAGAATGTTGCCTACTGGGATTGATTTTTTTCCATACTTCCCTGGAAGTGGTCATCACAGGGGGAAGGACTCTGCACCTGATTGGAGAACCAGGACCCCCTGCTTTTCACCCAGGAGCAAGGATAAAACTGGCAGACCTGCACCCACACCTCAGTTCCCTACCACAACCAGCAAGGAAGAACTACAGAAGAAGAAGGACAGCCCTGCTGGACCCCTGGCCTGCACCTGGAACCTGCACTCAGAAGGACTGCACCAGCTGCATACCTGGGCTTCACCACAAGAAGGACTTTGCCTGGTATCAACTGGTTCAAGGAGGGACTCCCTGTTTGCTACAGGTGAAAAATTACTAACCAGAGTCCCCTGCACCAACTCCTGAAGAAAGCGACCAGCTGACCACTGTCCAGTGGCCAAAACGGAGTTTGCGCAAGGTGCATTCTGGGAGTTGTAGTCCGCACCCCAAGCACCATCTCAGAACTTCTCGACCCTTGGGGTGAGCTGTGGACCTCAAAAGAACCTTAAAAAGACATCTGGGAGAAGCCCCAGAAGTTTGGAGAAGTTTGGAGAACTTTTGAAAAAATGCTCCATAGAGGGACCGACCCGCCACGGCAACTCTAGCCGGCTTGCCTCAACCGCGACCCGGCCTGATTTTCTGGTTCGTCCCGGTAAAGAAAATCCCAGAAAAAGAGACTAAGTCCGAAGGTAAAAAGTTGACCGGGACCTCCCAGCCAGCGTATCCGAGGAGGGCTCCAGGGACGTCGGATCAAGATCCAGGTTTACCCCGGTCGAAGGATTTTCACCTTGAAAAAATGACTAAGTCCGAAGGTAAAAATCTCCACGAAGGATTCCTGCGACGCGTATCTGGAGAAGGGATCCAGGAGGTCGGATTGGACTGGCAGGTTCGTCCCGCTGAAGAAAATCTTCGAAAAAGAGACTAAGGCCCTCATTCTGACCTTGGCGGGCGGCGGAGGCCGCCCGCCAAAGTCCCGCCGTCAGATTACCGTTCCGCGGTCGAAAGACCGCGGCGGTAATTCTGACTTTCCCGCTGGGCTGGCGGGCGGTCGCCTTCAGACCGCCCGCCAGCCCAGCGGGAAAGAGGCTTCCGCGATGAAGCCGGCTCGGAATCGAGCCGGCGGACTCGCAGACAGTGAAATACATGTAGGGGCCCTCTTACGGGGGCCCCTGCAATGCCCATGCCAGTGGCATGGGCACTGCAGGGGCCCCCAGGGGCCCCGCGACCCCCCCTACCGCCATCCGGATCCCGGCGGTCCGACCGCCGGGATCTGGATGGCGGTAGGGGGGGTCGGAATCCCCGCGGCGGTGCAGCAAGCTGCGCCGCCGCGGAGGATTCAATGGGGCGGCGGTACACTGGCGGGACCCCGCCAGTGGTGCCGGTCCGACCGCGGCTTTACCGCCGCGGTCGGAATCCCCATTGGAGCACCGCCGGCCTGTCGGCGGTGCTCCCGCGGTCCTCCGCCCTGGCGGTCAAAGACCGCCAGGGTCAGAATGACCACCTAAGTGTGAAGGTAAACTTTTAACCGAGGTCTTCCGCGGCCTGTAGCCCAGCAGGGCTCCATCACGGTCGGCCTTAAACTTTGACTTTGCCCCGGTCGAGGTGCAACCAGGGCCCGTATTTATACTTTTTTTAGCGCCGCATTTGCGCCGCTTTTTGACGCAAAACGGCGCAAACCTACAAAATACAATGGTATTTTGCAAGTTTGCGCCGTTTTTGCGTCAAAAAACGACGCAAATGCGGCGCAAAAAAAGTATAAATACGGGCCCAGATGACCAGATTGGCGCTTTTTGTTTCTAGGTGCTAAAAAACCAATAATTCTTTAAAAATTCATATCTCCGGTTCCCCTTCTCCGATTTTATTTGTTTTTGTGTCATTTTAAGGATAAAAATACAATCCATTTTTATAAATTGGTTTTGGATTTTTAACCTGTTTCCTGTGTTTTATTTAATTACTGTTTTGAGATATTTGAATGCTTTACACTCTGTCTCCTAAGTTAAGACTTGACGCTCGTTACCAAGTTACCAAGGGTTGAGCTGGGTTTAATTTACTGAGACCTAACTGGATCTTAGTGGAGGTTAGTGGCCTGTTGCTAAGTGTAGGTACCTACCTGCCCTTACCAATGACCCATTTTCCAACAGTAAGGATTTATCTGAATGAGGCAACTTACATCTAATTGGTTGATGAGTACAGAATCAGAAAGATTTCATTTACCATATCCCCTTTAATCTGAAAACTACTTTTGATTTGGAGAACTGTGAGATATGGGTCACAATACTTTTGAGATAACATTGGGTTAGTAGAGTTGCTACAAACTGATACAAATTCTAAAGTGTGACATGGGGTCATAGGGACACTCACATAAGAATTCACAAATTAAAGAGATTTGAGACAGAACTGCATGCTCGGATTGGCCTTCTTTAACTTTTTCTTTTTTAAGCAAAATTCCTATGAATATACATATGCTGGTTCTACTAAAGTATCAGTTTATATGGTTTGTACTGGCACCATATTAAATATCCCAATCTATAATAATACCTATTTTTAAGAAAAAGAATCAGAGTGATCCTTGCTGCTATCACATTATATAATTGATCCAATAGTGGCAATCACTGGGCGGGTGACTTTTGAGAAATTGCTGAACTGGACTTCAGAAAACTAAGGTGCATATTTATACTCTGACTTGCGCCGTTTTAGTGTAATAAATGTTGACGCTAAAATGGAGCATTGCTATCTCCAGAATTATATTTAGATGGGTGACCCACCTAGCGTCAAAATATTAAAGTTAGCGCCATGTTTAAGATGTATGAAACCACCTTCCGTCAATGAGATGCAACGCAGGTGTTCCCATCCTAAACAGAACGCTAACCCCCAGCTCCATACTTATCCTTCAACGCAATAATTACGCTAATGAAGGAAGCCGACTACAAAATTGGTGCAAAGTCCAATTAGCACCAAAATGTACTGCCTGGTCAGAACAGGCATTAAAAAGAAGCTCACACACCACCACTGAAGGAAAAAAAAACAGAAGGAGCCCTGGAAACTGCCAGGACAACACTGAAGAGCTACTGCTCCAGCTTGGCACATGCCGCAGATGTCTGCGAAGACAGCAGATCTAACCACCACCGCAGCAACCTCAAACCCCACCACAAAAGCCACAGAGGCAGCGCAGAAGGAGGGAGAGAATCTTTAGACAACAAATCACCATCTTTGTGTGTATGTGAGGTGGCACTGGAGTATGTGCTGCCATATTTATCATGATTCTGCCCCATGGTCTTCAATGGCAAATAATTTTTGTAAACGTATGTGTGGACTGTGTCATGTGCATGTGGGTATATGTCTTTGTGACGTGCAATATATGCAGTGTATTGTGGCATGTTGCGTACGTGTTGTTGCCTGTATATCTCTGAGTCCCTGCCAATGTGCATTTAGTGTGGTGTTTGTCTTGTTTGTCCTAGATAGTTGGTGTGTTATGTGGTATGATTGGTATCATAACATGATGTATCGTGGCACACCACTGAAAAGTCCATAGGTCAGTCCTTTATATCGTTGTAAAGAATCGTATAGCACCGCAGTATAGTTCATCAAGTAGATTTTAATTCATTGTTTTTTTGTACATCTCTGGTTTAGACCACAAGTGTTCCATGTGCGCAAGACATCCTTCAAATGAAAATACAGCCGACACGTGTTTCGTCAAAAAGAGTTTTTCAATGCTGTAACACAAATACATGTAAAGAAAAAATGCATATCATTGTACCAACACTGGTGTATAACATGGGTACAAGATGGAAATAAGTAGACTAACATCCTATAGGACCATGCAGGTATAGAATTGGACTTTAAAAATAATAGCCAAGACACAAAGGGGTCTCCCTCGTGTGGGCATGATGAAAGAGAAAAAGAAGATGTACTTATCGAGACCCTGTGAGGAAAACAAGACATATGCAGTGCATATGTTGCAACCATATAGCCCAAAGTGGTACATACAAAACACGTAGAGGAGCTGGCCCGTCATGTGCAAAGAAATAAAAAAAACGGGTGAACTAGTGGTATAACCAACAAATAGGTAAGCAATCCAACCCAAGGCGAGCACCACTTAACCTACCAAAAGATCCACATAAGCGCCTCATCAGAATACCATAAAGATGGTTTCCAGTGTCCTCCAAATGTATTATACTGCCATAAATACATCAATTTCATAACATCAAGTATTCAATAAAAAAACGACCTTGATAAGTCTGGAAAAAGGGAATGGTATATAAATCACACTACAGGTAGACAAGACTGAGTTTGCCTTATAGAAGACACCATAAAAAAACAAAAGAGTCAAGCAACAAAACTCCCCTGTATGAAGTAACATGTCTACATATTCTGGTGGAAACGAGCGAGGAAAAAGTTATCTTATATGTTACATACTATGCCGCTAAATAATGATCTAACGTCCGTAAATAAGCAGAGCTGTTGTCAGCATAAGATACCAAAAGGAGAATCATACTATCGTCCTCCAAATCCTCACAATGTAATAAACTCCAACTGGAAACGAATAAATAATCCTTGCCATCCCCCTTCGCATAATTACAAACCCACACCATTACGAGTCAGAGAAATACTGCGTTCGGCTTGTGGCAAAAGTTATGTATTTTGTAGCCACTGCCGGCGCGAACTACTGAATATAAAATACCCAGAACACAAAATTACAATAATGATGACCGACACCCCGAAAGCCTGCTAAACTCACCGCCATCTTCCGTGCAGCACTCGTCTTTGAGATGTATAAAGAACTTACGATCGCGCATGTCTGCCATTTCTAAAGGTGGACCCTGGCTTTCATTGTCATCGAAATAGACGACGGACTAAGCTAACAGCAGAGATCTGAAGAGTACACAATAACCTCAGTCACCATATTAGAACATGCACCATGGTGTAGAATGATAGCAGATGTATGAAGAACCAACGATCGTGCGTGTCTGCCATTTTTAAAAATGGACCCTGGCTTTCATAGTACTCCAAATAGACGACGGACTAAGCTAACAGCAGAGATCTGAAGAGTAAAAAATAACCTCAGTCGCCATTTTAGAACGTTCACCACGGTGTTAAGAAGTTAGTAAAAGAAAGAGTGAATATCCTAGATGGCCGGTCACGTGAAGAGACCCATATGTGTATTAAAGAAATAAATGCCAAATTAACACTATAATTCCCAAAACCAAATCTGGGCAATCGTAGCTATAAGGAACTAATTACCAAGCACATGGTAGAAATGTTCCAGTATTCTGAAGTCAGATGAAACCATGCAGTATGGACAATGCCATATTATTCCCAGAATCACATATGACACCCCTACCCAAAAGAAGGGCCCATAATATAAATTAATGATAAATGGCTTGAATAAAGCCATACAGCTAGTAATCATCAAAAATACAAGTGGCATCATGTATAAGGAGTAAGACAAATTCCATATCTTTATGCAAAGATAATATGAAGACTACAGTCTTGACTAAACAAAATTAGAGAAGCATCAAATGCATACACAGCATATTATTCCAAAAACACATGTCGGTCTTTCTCTGTATTTAACCCTTCCTCTACAGATCTCAACCTAATTATCCATTTACTCTCCACCTGTCTTAACATCAGGTTTTTATCCCCACCTCTAGGGCAGGTGCCTATAGTATCCATGCCATGCACTGATATGTCCAATACCTCTCTCTGCCCATGTGCCAAATTATTGTGTTGTGCGAAGGGATAGTTGGTGTCATTATGTCTTATGGCCCTGACATGTACCTGGATCCTCTCCTTAAATGTCCTGATTGTGCTGCCTACATATAGACGGTTGCAAACACAAATTAGGCAATATACAATTAATTTAGTATTGCAATTCATAAATTTAGTAATCATATATGTTCTGTTTGTGTGGTAACAAAAAGTAGAGATTTTGTCTTTCACATAATGGCAAATACTGCATCGCCCACATTTATAAAAACCATTGGGTAAATTAGGCAGCCACATCTTATTTACTGGAGAGGGTTGTAGAAACCGATGACATATCTGGTTCCGGAGTGTGCGTCCCCTACTGTGTACAATACATGGTCTGTTAGCAATTCGCTTACTCAAGGTATTGTCTGATAAAAGTAACAACCAGTTTTTCCGGCATGTCTTGTAGATCTCTGGACAAATTGTGCTGTATGGAAAAATCAAAGATAATTTAATTTGTTCCCTCCTTATGTTCTTATTGTTTTTGCTACTACCCAAGGTAGTGCAATTGGTATTGGAGAGTAAGTAAAGCCTATTGACTCGATTAATTCTCGCTTTTGTATCTTTAAGAAGTTTTTTAGGATACCCCTGTGCTAGTAGTTGTTGTTCCATGTAATTTAGTTGTCGTGAAAAAACCTCATCTTGACTGCAATTACGTCTGATCCAAATCGTTTCACCATATGGTATTGCATTAATCTGTGATCTGGGAAGGGCACTAGAAGCGTGTAGTATGGAATTGCATGCAGTAGGTTTCCTGTACATTTTTAAACAGATCTTGTTGCCCACCACGTAGAGACTTACATCCAAAAAGTCAATCTCTGTCTCACTATGGGTACTAGTAAATTGAATATTATAAGAATTAAGATTTAGATGTTGAATAAATAAGTCGGAGGACCTGACATCACCTGACCAAAGCATTAAGACATCATCTATGTACCTCCCCCAATATAAAATGTGTTCTGTAAGTTCTGGTGGACAGTCGTGCCAAAGATGCTGTTTTTCAAAATAGCCCATGCATAGGTTGGCAAAAGATGGAGAAAATGTTGCCCCCATGGCCACGCCTCGTGTTTGACGGTACCAAGAACCATTGTGTATAAAAACATTGTTATCCAAGACTGTTTCAAGTAGATCTAACAACATATTTGTGTGTTCAAGTAAAGTAACATCTCCTAATTCTAAAAAAAATGTGTATAGCCATAATGCCTTTATCTCTTGGGATACAGGTATATAAGGAAACTACATATACACTACACAGGTCCAATCATAATCATTAACTTTGGAAAGTAGGTCTTTAGGCCCGTATTTATACTCCGTTTGCACCGAATTAATGTTGTTTTTTTCGACGCAAATTCGGCGCCAAAACTAACGCCATATTTATACTTTGGCGTTAGACGCGTCTAGCGCCAAAGTATGGGCAAATAGCGTCCTTTTTTTGCGTGAACGCCTTCCTTGCGTTAATGAGATGCAAGGAAGGCGTTTCCGTCTAAAAAAATGACGGCGACGCAAATGCGTCGTATTTATACTCCCGGGCAAAAATCACGCCCGGGAGTTGGCGGGTCAAAAAACCCCGCATTTGCGCCACTTTTTAACGCCTGGGTCAGGGTAGGCGTTAAGGGGCCTGTGGGCTTAAAATGAGCCCACAGGTGCCCTCCCCTGCCCCCAGGGACCCCCCCTGCCACCCCTGCCCACCCCAGGAGGACACCCAAGGATGGAGGGACCCACCCCAGGGACATTCAGGTAAGTTCAGGTAAGTATAATTTTTTATATTTTTTAATTTTTTTGGTGGCATAGGGGGGCCTTATTTGTGCCCCCCTACATGCCACTATGCCCAATGACCATGCCCAGGGGACATAAGTCCCCTGGGCATGGCCATTGGGCAAGGGGGCATGACTCCTGTCTTTACTAAGACAGGAGTCATTTAAATGGCGTCTGGGCGTCGAAAAAAATGGCGCAAATCGGGTTGAGGTGATTTTTTTGCCTCAACCTGACTTGCCCCATTTTAAGACGCCCTAACGCCATTTTCCCCCTACGCCGGCGCTGCCTGGTCTACGTGGTTTTTTTCCACGCACACCAGGCAGCGCCGGTCTGCTAGCGCCGGCTAACGCCATTCCATAAATACGGCGCCCGCATGGCGCTTCAGAATGGCGTTAGACGGCGCTAAATTTTTTGACGCTAAACTGCGTTAGCGCAGTTTAGCGTCAAAAAGTATAAATATGGGCCTTAGTATCCCTGATGTAAGATGGTAAATTCTGTACATATGGTTGTAGGAAAACATCAATAAATTCTGATAAGTTCTCAGTTGGTGAGCCAATACCTGATATTATGGGTCTCCCCGGTGGAAAACTCCCTGTTTTATGAATTTTGGGGAGGATGTATATACATGGGAACTTAGGATTGGTTATGTAGATATACCTGTATTCCTTGTCTGTTAATAAACTCCTTTCTTTCCACACACACAATTTCTCATATATTAAGCAATTTATTTATTTTATTGGGTTGTATGTCAATTTGCAATAAGCAGTGGTATCACTCAATTGTCTGTCTATCTCTTTCACATAATCAATCCTGTTCTTGAGCACAATGTTTCCCCCCTTATCTGCCTACTTGATAACAATATCATGTGTTTTACTTAAGGTACAAATCGCCTCAGATTCTTGTTTAATAATGTTGTGTTTAAGGATTTTATGTTTTTTGTTATACAGATCCTCTAGTCTTTATAAGTCCATAGTCATTTTTTATAGAAGATGTATATGACATTCCTTGATGGTACCGGTGGCATGAACTTAGAAGAAGGTTTCAAACCACTGTCAACGTGCCCGAATGGGTCAATGTCTAGTTCAAAAAGAATATCTTTAGGTTTAGGTATAGGGTTAGTGTTCTTGTCCTGTTCTCCGTGAATTCCGGGGTGCCCATACTAGCATGTGAATTACAGGGCATTTCTCAAATAGACATCTATTTTACACACTGCCTTACATTTGGAAGGAAAAAATGTAAAGAAAGACAAGGGGCAATAACACTTGTTTTGCTATCCTGTGTTCCCCCACGTCTCCCGATAAAAATGGTACCTCACTTGTGTGGGTAGGTCTGGCGCCCACAAAAGGAAATGGCCCAAAACACAACGTGGACACATCACATTTTTTTCACGGAAAACAGAGGTGTTTTGAACAAAGTGCCTACCTGTGGATTTTGGCCTCTAGCTCAGCCGGCACCTGGGGAAACCAAGCAAACCAGCGCATTTTTGAAAACTAGACACCTAGGGGAATCCAAGACGGGGTGACTTGTGGGGCTCTGACCAGGTTCTGTTACCCACAATCCTTTGCAAACCTCAAAATTTGGCCAAAAAAAACACTTTTTCCTCTCATTTCGGTGACAGAAAGTTCTGGAATCTGAGAGGAGCCACACATTTCCCTCCACCTAGCGTTCCCCCAAGTCTCCCGATAAAAACAGTACCTCACTTGTGTGGGTAGGCTTAGCGCCCACAAAAGGAAATGGCCCAAAACTCAACGTGGACACATCACATTTTTTCACAGAAAACAGAGGTGTTTTTTTTACAAAGGGCCTACCTGTGGATTTTGGCCTCTAGCTCAGCCGGCACCTGAGGAAACCTAGCAAACCAGCGCATTTTTAAAAAGTAGACACGTAGGGGAATCCAAGATGGGGTGACTTGTGGAGCTCTCACCAGGTTCTGTTACCCAGAATCCTTTGCAAACCTCAAAATTTGGCCAAAAAACACTTTTTCCTCACATTTCATTGACAGAAAGTTCTGGAATCTGAGAGGAGCAACACATTTCCTTCCACCCAGCATTCCCCCAAGTCACCCGATAAGAATGGTACCTCACTTGTGTGGGTAGGCCTAGCGCCCACGAAAGGAAATGGCCCAAAACTCAACGTGGACACATCAATTTTTTTCACAGAAAACAGAGGTGTTTTTTACAAACTGCCTACCTGTGGATTTTGGCTTCTAGCTCAGCCGACATCTGGAGAAACCTAGCAAACCAGCGCATTTTTTAAAACTAGACACCCAGGGGAATCCAAGATGGGGTGACTTGTGGGGCTCTCACCAGGTTCTGTTACCCAGAATCCTTTGCAAACCTCAAAATTTGGCAAAAAAATCTTTTTCCTCACATTTCGGTGACAGAAAGTTCTGTAATCTGAGAGGAGCCACAAATTTCCTTCCACCCAGCGTTCCCCCAAGTCTCCTGATAAAAATGGTACCTCACTTGTGTGGGTAGGCCTAGCGCCCACGAAAGGAAATGGCCCAAAACTCAACGTGGACACATCACATTTTTTCACAGAAAACAGAGGTGTTTTTTACAAAGTGCCTAGCTGTGGATTTTGGCCTCTAGCTCAGCCGGCACCTAGGGAAACCTAGCATACCTGTGCAGTTTTGAAAACTAGACTCCTAGGGGTAGGAGAATCCACGATGGGGTGACTTTTGGGGCTCTGACCAGGTGCTGTTACCCAGAATCCTTTGCAAACCTCAAAATTTGCCCAAAAAACAATGTTTCCTCTCATTTCAGTGACAGAAAGTTCTGGAATCTGAGAGGAGCCACAAATTTCCTTCCACCCAGCATTCCCCCAAGTCTCCCGATAAAAATGGTACCTCACTTGTGGGGGTGGGCCAGGTGCCTGCAACAGAAAAAGGCCAAAAACTTGTAGAGATTGAGGGGATAGCACAGCGGGTTGATAAGCACATACTTTACTTTTATACATCTTTTAGGCTGACTCTGCTTTGGGGTCACATGCAAGTGAGGTATCATTTTACTTGGGGGACTGAGGGGAACGCTGGGTGGTAGGAAATTTGTGCAGCAGCGGTGATCCTACAAAGAAAAGTGAGGAAAATATGATTTTTTAGACAAATTTTGAGGTTTGCCAAGGAGTCTGGGTAAGAAAATGATGGGGGATCCAGGCAAGCCACACCTCCTTGGACTTCTTGGGGTGTCTATTTTTAAAACATTTCTGGGTTACGTAGGTTTTCCTAGATGAAGGCCGCACCCAGGACCAAAACCGTAGGTACCCCCAACACAGGTAGTTTTGCAATAGATCATTTTGGTTTGTCCACATACTTATGTGATGTTCCAAACACTAAAATTGTGAAAAAAATGCACTTAGGTTATGTTAAAAAGACCCCTCACCCACCAACTAAGTTGGTGGCATGCTTGATCATCGGGGTCCCACCCGAGGCACCTAGCGTGTCACAGGTGTGCTGCGATGCCTGATTACAGCAGAGCAGGTTTTGTCATTTTTACCATACGTACTGGTTGGATTTGGCACGAGGGTGAGTGATGGTTCAGTGGATCAAATTTTATTAACAAGAGATTTCACAAAAATGAAAAGCCCTGTTAATAACTGAAAAGCCAAAAAACTGAACCAATGACTCACAGCTCGTGAGCTGTAAAGCCACGGCAAGGAACCAACCGCTTTACAGTCCATTCACACACCTTTCATATATGACACGCACAAGACCATTCACGCTGCCAGCCACGGGCCCAGCACATTACAACACTCGCATCGACAGACAGCGCCACTCAAGGGCCCATCACTTACATACGCCCACAAGCCTGATACAGCAATCACACCAGCTGATGGGAGTGTGTGGACTGGTGTTTGGCTGGCAGTGTGTTGCAGTAGCCAACAGCAAGTCAATATGTACACTATGTACACCCTCAGCCAAGCGCCACTCCACACACAATGGCATCACAGAAATAATTACAAAAATACAAGCACAAAAGTTCTAACTAAGTACAAGACAGAAATGCCAACCATGAAACTGAACACATGAAAAAACAAAACAGGCAGTTTACACTCATGGTTGTTCCCAGTAATTCTTCTGGGTGTGGTAATTCTTAAAACAACCGCCCACACACAGTCCAGGCTTTGAAGGACAAACTGGGCAGTACATTTGAGTCTCCCTCCGGATACCTCTTCGAAAACACACTCTACATTTTTTAGATGGAAAGTCTTTTTTGGGTGTGGAGGAATGTGCTCATCAAAGTGGCGATCTTTCAATCTAGCCACATCCTCCATCACTGCTTCTCTAGGAACTCTGGCCTGTTCCACCACAATAAGGCTCTCTATCACTGACTCCTGAAATTTCACAAATGTCATCTTTGACTCTGGAGATCTATCCTTAAACACAATAAAAGCATTACAAGTTTCTAAGTGGAATAGGTGAATTGCTAACTTCTTATACTGAACATAAGACTTACGAATAGCAGAATAAGGTTCCAACCTTTGATCAACTCTATCTACACCTCCCATGTGCGTATTATAATCTAAAATGCACACAGGTTTGCGCACTTCAGCAACGTAAACCCAAACAGTCACGGGGGAAGTACTCTCATCATGGATGGTACTTAGCATGTACACATCCCTCCTGTCTGAACATTTCAAAGATAGGAGCTCATCATTCCGCAAGGCACTGCACTGTCACCTCTCAATTTTTTTACAGACATGCTCCCCTGGATAGCCTTTCCGGTTACAACGAATTGTGCCACAAACCACAGTGTCCACTCTAAACAATTCCTTGAACAACTGCACTCCAGTGTAAAAGTTATCTACATACAAATGGTGACCTTTGTTGAACAGTGGTCTACCAAGTTCCCACACAATTTTCTCAGTAACTCCAAAAGTGGGAGGACAACCAGGGGGGTCAAAATTGGAATCCCTACCAGTGTAGACACGGACATTATACACATATCCTGTACTACTTTCAGACAGCATATACAATTTAATTCCATATAGTGCCCTCTTGCTAGGAATGTACTGCCTAAAAACCCATCAACCCTTGAAGAGGACCAAAGACTCGTCCACAGCTATTTCTTTGCCTGGAACATAGACCTCTGAAAATCGATCTACAAAATGATCAAGGACAGGCCTAATCTTAAAAAGACGGTCAGAATCAGGGTGATTTCATGGCAAGGCTAATGCACTGTCAATAAAATGCAGCATCCTAAGAAGAAGCAAATACCGATTACGACTCATGGTTGCAGGAAATATAGCTGTTGCCATCAAGGGACTAGTAGACCCATAAGAAGCCAGTGATGGCTTCCTTATCAACCCCATCAAAAAAGTCAAACTCAAAAAAATTGCATCTCCTCCAAATTTGTGGGAGTCCACTGGGTAGCTCTAGAGTGTGGCCTAAGTCTGGCACCATTGTCCCTCAAATACTGCTCCGCATACAAATTAGTCTGCTCAACAATCTCTTCCAAAAACACATCATCCACAAATAACTCAAAGAAATTGATTGGCAAAAAGTTCTCTGTATTGACTCTACACCCCGGGAGACCAGTAAAGGCAGGCAACTCTGGCTGCTCCATGTGTGGGGCAACCCAAAGTTCAGGTCTTCTAACGGGAAACCTTTCAGCCCCAGGTTGCTGCACTAATGGCACATCAGTGTCCTCCTCTATAACAGGCCCTTCATCTGCACTGAGTGTGGCTTCCTCATCAGAAGATTCCTCTCCGACAGAAACTTCACTGCCAAAATCTCTCACTTCCTCCTCTGCCTCAGATGCAGAGTCCGTCTCATAATCATGATCAGACAATGACTCAAAAAGCAACTAACCACCTGCTGAGCAGTCATAGCCATGATCTTTCCTTCGAAAATTAACTGGACAGATGCACCACCAACAACCAGCACTGTGTAAGATAAGTAATAAAGTGTAGCTTCATTAGTAAGAGTTATAAACTCAAAAACTATGCTGCTCACTTGCCTGAAAAAGCTTGAATCACAAGCAACTACTCTGCACAGACACAGCAATCACCAATGATATCCCACTAAAAAGAAAGAAAGAAATGCAAATTAGAAATAAGACAACACAAATATCATTGTGCACAAATCTAAGGACAATTTCACACAAACCTGCATTTGGTACACCACCTACAAACATGTCATTCATGCATTGCAACAATACTCCTTTGGAGTAAATTGTTTTTACTTACCTAAAACATGCAACTATGCAAACTGCAGGTCAACCACCGCCAAAACCGCAAGGAGCCACAGCAAATAAAGCAAAAGCTTAGAACTAGAACAAAAAGGAGGATTTTTTTTTTCACAAATGCAAATACTTTGTCAGTTGACAAACATCCCACCATCAAGCATTGAGAAATTGGTGCCTAAGTTGATTCTGCCATAGGGGCAGATGGGCCTACTAAAAAATAGGCCTATCTGCCCCAAGAAGCGCAGAAAATGCCTTTGGTAGTGTGTCCCCACGGGGAGCGATCCTTGCCCAAGGGTCCACCCCCAAACAAAAAAAAAACACACACACTTTCCCTGGTGCCTACGTGGCTTCAGCCACGTTGGGGACTATGGGCCTAAAAAACAAATAGGCCCATCTGCCCCCAACGGGGGGGGGGCAGAAATGGCCTTGGTACACGTGCCCCAAAAAGGGGGCGACCCTTGCCCAAGAGGCCACCCCCCATCCATAATATAGGGCCCAGTTCAAAGCCCCCCTTGGGGGGGCACCCTTTCCCAAGGGGATGCCCCCCCCACATAAATAAACATATTTAAAAAATCCCTTGCGTTCTAGTGGTTTCTGCCCCCTTTGGGGGCAGATCAGCCTAAAAATAATAGGCTGATCTGTCCCCAAGGGGGGCAGAAATGGCCTTGGTACACGTGCCCCAAAGGGGGGGTGACCCTTGCCCAAGGGGCCACCCCCCCTCCACTAACACACACACACACACAATCCCTGGTGTCTGAGTGGCTTCTGCCCCCCTTGGAGACAGGTGGGCCTAAAAACAAATAGGCCCATCTGCCCCCAAAGGGGGCAGAAATGGCCAAGAGTTCAATGCCCCCCTTGGGGGGCCCCCCTTGCCCAAGGGGATGCCCCCCCACCTAAATAAACATATAAAAAGAATCCCTGGCGTTCTAGTCGTTTCTGCCCCCCCTTGGGGGAAGATCACCCTAAAAATTATAGGCTGATCTGTCCCCAAGGGGGGCAGAAATTGCCTTGGTACACGTGCCCCAAAGGGGGGTGACCCTTGCCCAAGGGGCCACCCCCCCTCCACTAACACACACACACTATCCCTGGTGTCTGAGTGGCTTCTGTCCCCCTTGGGGGCAGGTGGGCCTAAAAGAAATAGGCCCATCTGCCCCCAAGGTGGGCAGAAATGGCCAACAGTTCAATGCCCCCCTTGGGGGGGGGGGCGTCCCTTGCCCAAGGGATGCTCCCCCACATAAATAAACATATTTAAAAAATACCTGGCGTTCTAGTGGTGTCTGCCCCCCTTGGAGGCATATTAGCCTAAAAATAATAGGCTGGTCTGTCCCCAAGGGGGGCAGAAATGGCTTTGGTACACGTGCCCCCAAAGGGGGGCGACCCTTGCCCAAGGGGTCACCACCCCTGCCACTAACACACACACACACACACAATCCCTGGTGTCTAAGTGACTTCTGCCCCCTTGGGGGCAGATGGGCCTAAAAATATAGGCTCAGCTGTCCCCAAGGGGGGCAGAAATGGCCAACAGTTCAATGCCCTCCTTGGGTGGGTGCCCCTTGCCCAAGGGGAAGCCCCCCCCCAAAAATAAACATTAAAAAAAATCCCCTGCATTCTAGTGGTTTCTGCCCCCCTTGGGGGCAGATCAGCCTAAAAATAATAGGCCGATCTGCCCCCAAGGGGAGCAGAAATGACCACAACAAACAAGCCCCCTACATGGGAGCGACCCTTGCCCAAGGGGCCACTCCCCAACACAAAACAGCAGAAATAAAGAAGAAAAAAGAAATCCCTCGGGTCTAGTGACTTCTGCCCCAGCCCAAAATTATTAGGCAGATGCCCCCAAGGGGGGCAGAAATGGCTACACAAACATGCCCCCCAAATGGGAGTGACCCTTGCCCAAGGGGCAGCTTCCAAACATGAAAACATTTTCATAAAAATAAAAAAAAATCCCTGGCGTCTATGCAATCGGGCAGCAGGAATGCTCAAAGAGACACCGGGGAAAGGAAAACCCTTTCCTTTCCCCCAGTGCCTCTTATTTTACAACCCCCCCCCCCACTCGCCGGAGGAGAAACTCACCTGTTTCTCCATTCGCAATCTGGAAGCAAATGGCTTCCAGTGCGACCAGCACTGTGTAATGATGTCAGCGCGCGATGTGGGGGGTGGCGGGGGTGCAAGGGGAAGGGCCTCCCCTTCCATCCCTGCCTGTGAGGGGTGGGGGGGGAACCCCACGGAGGGAGCGCTAGCGCTCCCTCCGGGCTCTGGGCTCCGGGCTCTGGGCCGAGGACGTAATGGTTACATCTTCGGCACAGGAGCACTGTGCCGCAGGAAGTAACCACTACATCCATGCCACAGAAGGGGTTAATACACATATGGGTCTCTTCACATGACCGGCCATCTATAATATTCACTCTTTCTTTTGCTAACATTTAAACACCGTGGTGAACATTCTAAAATGGCGACTGAGGTTATTTTGTACTCTTCAGATCTCTGCTGTTAGCTTAGTCCATCGTCTATTTTGAGTACTATGAAAGCCAAGGTCCATTTTTAAAAACGGCAAACACGCACGATCGTGGGATCTTCATACATCTGCTATCATTCTACACCATGGTGCATGTTCCAATATGGCGACTGAGGTTATTGTGTACTCTTCAGATCTCTGCTGTTAGCTTAGTCCGTCGTCTATTTCGATGACAATGAAAGCCAAGGTCCACCTTTAAAAATGGCAGAGATGCGCGATCGTTAGTTCTTTATACATTTCAAAGACGAGTGCTGCACAGAAGATGACGGTGAGTTTAGCAGGCTTTCGGGGTGTCGGTCATCATTATTGTAACTTTGAATTCTGGGTATTTTATATTCAGTAGTTCGTGCCGGCAGTGGCTACAAAATACGTAACTTTTGCCACAAGCCGAACGCAGTATTTCTCCAACTCGTAATGGTGTGGGTTTGTAATTAAGCGAAGGGGGACGGCAAGGATTATTTATTTGTTTCCGGTTGGAGTTTATTACATTGTGAGGATTTGGAGGACGATAGTATTATCCGTCTTTTGGTATCATATGCTGCAATAGCTCTGCTTATTTACGGACGTTAGATCTTTATTTAGCGGCATAGTATGTAACATATAAGATAACTTTTTCCTCGCTTGTTTCCACCACAATATGTAGACATGCTACTTCATACAGGGGAGTTTTGTTGCTTGACTCTTTTGTTTTTTATGGTGTCTTCTATAAGGCAAACTCAGTCTTGTCTACCTGCAGTGTGATTTATATACCATTCCCTTTTTTCCAGACTTATCAAGGTTGTCTTTTTATTGCATACTTGATGCTATGAAATTGATGTATTTATGGCAGTATAATACATTTGGAGGACACTGGAAACCATCTTTATAGTATCTTGATGAGGCGCTTACGTGGATCTTTTGGTAGGTTAAGTGGTACTCGCCTTGGGTTGGATTGCTTACTTATTTGTTGGTTATACCACTAGTTCACCCCGTTTTTTTATTTCTTTGCACATGACGGGCCAGCTCCTCTATGTGTTTTGTATGTACCACTTTGGGCTATATGGTTGCAACATATGCACTGCATGTGTCTCGTTTCCCTCACAGGGTCTCGATAAGTACATCTTCTTTTTCTCTTTCGTCATGCTCACACGAGGGAGACCCCTTTGTGTCTTGGCTATTATTTTTAAAGTCCAATTCTATACCTGCACTCTATAAATCACTCTGGAAAATAGCAAGGTAACGGCCTACCCAGATTATACGATGGAGGTACAGCGCAAGAGAGTCGCATATGTTAAGATCAAACAACTACTACGAGAACATGGCATCACCTACTCCCTCATGTTCCCGGCACGCCTGCGCATAGTCACGGATTAAAAAACCCTAATGTTTCCCATACCTGAAGATGCATGGACATGGATCCATGGTAAAGGATTGACAGACCCAGCCAAAGAAGACACAGTGACCGAAGAATGGACTACCCCTAGCTCCAGAAAGAAGAAAAAAGCTAAAGCTTCCTCCCGACCTTCAAAGTCACAAATGGCAGCGAACCAAGCACAAATCTTAAAGGACACCAACTCATTCGCCCGTTCATTACTAGACACCAGAAGCGAAACAGATACCAATGACAACGCCTCTCATGGGGGAGACTCCAGCCCGTCCCCCTCCCCGCTGCTGGCGGGACCGGACCTCACTCCGCGATCGGCAGACGAACTCTAGGTGCTTGTAGCTTGGGCCCGCGACGCCTCCTCTGGGCGCTACGGCGGCTGGGGCGGAGCGTTCCCCTTCCTCGGTGGTTCCTTTCCAAGACCTGTGGCGGCTTTCGGAGGAGAAGATGTTGCCAACTGCATTGGAAGCATTAACTGTCTCTTTGAATATAATACCAGCTCACACGGGATCGCACAGGCAATGAAACATCCTGGAGGTGGGCCAACCAAGGGCCCGACCTCAATCAATCCACGTCCCCCACCACCCAAACGGTATCCAAATGGAACTGATTTCCCTGGATACTACTCTAGGCACCGGTTGTGCCACTTTGTTTAAAAATCGGACATTGTCCGGAATATCCTTTTGGTTGTTGTATTTTTGCTTTTCCTTTTCCTCCTCATACCCACTCTGGGCTTTCTTTTCCTCTTTTAGAATGCGGGTTGTGTGTGGGCGGGTGGGGTGGTGGGCTCACGGGGCGTGGCGGCGGGGGGTGGATGCACACAAAAATGGTAACTCGGGAACAGATCAGATAGTTCCTTATGACACCACTCAATACAATGAAGAAGGAACCCATATATAATATAATAACTTGGAATGTGAAGGGAATGGCCGGAATAAATAAATGCAATAGGATACATGCATACCTAAAACGCCACCATATTCATATAGCAATACTACAGGAAACACACATCACACCGGCAGACATTGCTCGACTAGAAAAGTGCTGGGCTGGATCAATACATAGCTCTGGCGACTCGTCCTTCGCCAGAGGCATGCTGATTTGGATAGCCCCGGGGGTCCCTTACACAGTGCAACACAGCATAAAAGATAAGGATGGCAGGTTCGTATAACTGAAGGGACTGTTAGATGGGGAGGAGCTTATGATAAATGGGTTATATGTCCTGAACATTAGACAAGGGGAATTTCTACAAAAAACGATCTCGCAACTAACAAATGACCTTACTACACCCTGTATATGGGGTGGGGACATGAATTGTGTCCCTCAAATAGATATGGATAGATCACACCCCCACTGGTGGCCACCCCAATAGCGAAAAACTCCCAGACGTTACGCTTATGGATAGAGGAACGGCGCCTGATTGATATATGGAGGCATTTACACCCACATGAAAGAGAATACTCTTACTACTCTCCAGTACACCTTCTACACACCCGAATTGACCTCATCCTTACCTCACAGAATCTAATACACAAAATAATGAGCGCAGACTACACTGCCAAAGTAATCTCAGATCACTGCCCACTTATAGCGCAAATCAGATGGGGTAGGCTCCGCTCCTGTATCCCAACCTGGCGACTGCAAACTCAACTATTACATGACTCCCCTTTCAGAAAAGTGATAGCCACGCACATCTCATCATATTTCACTCTAAATGATGGGACAACAAGCTCCAGAGCTATCGAGTGGGATGCACACAAGACAGTTATAAGGGGGGTATGTATATCAACAACAGTAGGGGTACGTCAAACACTCACGCATGAGCTCCGTAAGTTGGAACAAGAGATTCACTGTTCTGAGTGCGAGTTCACAAAAGGCACGATAACACAAGTGAAGCTCTCCAGTATACGCTCTAAATGGACCGAGACAGACAACCGACTCAGCCACTTTGACTACTGACATTACATGGCTCGTACACATGCAGAAGGCGACAGATCCGGTAAATTATTAGCATGGCTCACAAATAATGAACGTCGGAACCCCCCCATAGGTGCCATTCGTCTAGATACAGGAGTGATAGTTAATACAGAGGCAGAGATAAATAGTGCCTTTAGAGAGTACTATAGCTCACTATACAAGGCGCGACCTCCACCTACTGATACACAACTAAGCGACTTCTTCAGTGGCATCACTCTGAATCGCCTAACGGCCACACAGGTGACAGACCTAGACAGGCCGATAGATATCACTGAAATCCAACAAGCACTGCAGCAATTAACACATGGCAAGGCACCCGGCAGTGATGGTATACCCATTGAATACTATAGCACGTTCCCATCCCAGACTCTAGCCCCATACTTAGCAATGCTAATGGAAGCTCTAAAACGGGGCCAGCTCCCTGATACGTGCCGCGAGGCACTGATAGCGGAACTACCTAAAGCAGGCCGCGACCCATTAGACGTTCGCTCATACAGGCCATTATCGTTGCTAAACACAGACTGCAAACTATTCGGCAAAATACTAGCCAACCGCCTGCTCCCATACATATCAGAGTTGGTCCATCAAGACCAAGCGGGCTTCATCCCTGGTCGCAATACTTTCAGTAACATTAGGAATTTAATGCGCCTGATGGAAAATTCCCCTGAAGGTGAATGGCACCGAGTAGCAGTATCACTAGACATAGAAAAAGCGTTTGACACACTAGGGTGGCCTTTCCTGACAGAAACACTTAGTCGCATGGGCTTTGGACAGACTTATATTGGCTGGGTGAAAGTATTATACTCTAATCCAACGGCTAGGGTCAGGACAGGTGACACGATCTCTGAGGCACTTAACATAGAAAGAGGTACCAGGCAGGGATGCCCATTATCCCCGTTCTTGTTCGCACTAGCCATCGAGCCACTGGCCGCCCGGCTCTGCACAATGGCTCCTGCCTGGGGCGTCCTAGACGGCCAAACACATCGGATAGTATCTTTATATGCAGATGATGCGTTGATTTTCCTCTGAATTCACACGGAGGCCCTGCCGGGCCTATTGAATATATTACGACAATTTGGCTCGGTGACCGGGTTGATGGTGAACTAGGCAAAATCATGCATATTCCCTGTGCGCCCGGTCCCCGAGGTATTCAGAACGCTATCAAGTCCGGGTGACTTGAAGTGGTGCCACACCACATTTAGGTACCTAGGTATAAATATATATCATGATAGTCGCGATTTAAGAGATGGCAACCTTGGCCAAGTGATCAGATCCACAAGGGGCTCCCTGCCCTTCTGGTGCTCACTCCCACTGTAGCCAATGGGCAGAGTGGCTATAGCAAAGATGATAGTATTACCACGCCTCCTTTATTTCTTCATGGCACTGCCGTTGATACGGCCTGGTTCCTTCTTCAAACCCTTGAACAGTTTACTAACGGATCTAATATGGGGCAATGGCCGGAGACGCGTTGCGCTAACTAAAGTATACCAACCGCTCAAACTGGGGGGATTATGGGCCCCCAGATTTGAATTATACTACGCAGCCGCCCAGTTACAATGGATATCTACTTGGATCGGGAATCCCACCAGCGCAGAAGCACAGAGGGTGTCATTGGATCTCGGTGGTACTGAGGTATTACATTATCTCATGAACCGCGTCGGTCCTACACACGCACGCAACATCCTACTGACTACTGCGCACTGGGCCTGGTGCCGATTTGCACTACTAGGTGATAAAAACCCACAATACTCCCCTAGGATTCCACTGTTGGCTCAACCGACACTGGCGAAAATAGCGACTAAGGTGGGTCTGAATACATGGGGAAGCAGAGGCATACATACAATTGGGGACATTTATAATGACGGGCAACTCCAAATATTTAAGGCACTGGCTGACAAATATGCACTGGGTCAAGGTGGCTTCATAGCTTACGGAACAGTGCGTCAGGCGATATGAGCATGGTGGAGGAGTGGCAACTCGGAACGTGATGTCTCCCCTTTGCTTCATGAGCTGTTAGGGAGCATAACCGTTCCAACACGCTTATCGAATATATACAACACCCTCACTACTCAGACCGAACACAAACAGGAACAAGCAAAAAATAGATGGGATTGTGTATTACCTGAACCACTAACACTACACTCATGGGAACAAGCTATGAATATGATTTACGAAGTATCCCGCAATCCTCGCTTCCGGTACATGCAGTTCAATTACGTTCATCAAACATACTTATCGTCGCACCGCATAACGCGCATGTTTCCCCGGTTGCCACAGATATGCCCCAGATGTGGAACAGAGGAGGCCACTTTCTATCATATGACATGGGACTGTCCCCCAATCCGAAACGCATGGATCGACATAATAACGTTACTAGCCGACTGGACAGACACTACACTAACTCCCAACCCTGAATTATGCCTATTGGGCATAGGACCCTGTCCCAAAAAACGCAAACACACATTTCAATGTATCGCCCTAGCATTAGTGCTGTACATGCAGTGGAAAGCGCCGTGTGCCCCCAGCGCTGCCCAATGGCGGACGGAACTGATACGGTGGGCCAAAGCGGAAGCACAGACTCTCCAGAACTTATTGGACAAAGGTATCCTGGTCAAAGGCCTAGATACTTGGAACTCGTTTGTGATAGCTGTAGAAAACAAGGATGATGAGCGCCCTCCCTAAAAACAGCAAGAAATAGATAATACCTGATATTCGAGTAGGAACTCTAAGACATCAACACAGTTGCTCACTGACATAAACATGACAGGTTGTAAACTAACGTAAGCATTGTAATACGACCTATGGGAATGGCCCGGGTACACCGCTGGGGGGCTGGAATGCGCAACCACGTGGTGGATCCTGGCGGGTCTGGGGGCCGCTGGTCTCCCCCTCTCGGTCCGGAATCTCTGCACCGTCGCCTTCTTCTCGAATGGGGGCTGGACCCCTGCCCTTTCCACGAAATCCCGTTGGGTCGCAGGGGTGGCGGTGCTACTCTGATTGGGATGTGGGCTTGCTTCGGCGCTGGAGATGGAGGTGGCTCCCCTCCCTGCGCCCGGTTCTCCCCGTCTGCTCTCCTTCCCCTCCCTCCCCTCCCTGGCTGCGCTCGCTCGAGCCGCTCTGGCTCTTTTCTTTAGGACTTTCCTCTATATTTTTCAGTTTCTCTAACTTCTTTGTACATGGTAAACCAATTATGCATCTCAAAGGTACATTCTCTCATGCCCCCGTTGGGAGATGGGGCACCCTCACAGGACTCGAAGAGGTGGAAAAAAAGACAATTACATTGTATATGTACATCGGAACATAATGTAATCACCTGTATACTTTCTCGAATGTTGCCAGTTGGCTGATAAAGCAATAAAAACATATTAAAAAAAAAAAAAAGTTCTCCTGCTGCAGATGCTGGCTGTTTGTGTAGCAGATGTGGTGGGGTGTGAGGCGTAGGGTAGCATCCCACATCCCAGACCTTTGGTAGAAAGACCAAGAAGGATGACTGCGAGATACCAACCACTTGAGCACCCATTATCTGCAATGATCCAGATGCCAGCATATGGAGGACAGCGAGAAGTTTGGTCATGAGTGGAAAGTTAGTGGGAATTTGCACCATTGCTTTGATGTGTGGAGAAATATGGAGAAGCAAGCTTACAACTGACCACATCTTGTTCCCCCATTCCAAGGATGGTTGTGGGCTGTTCCTCCTCTGCGCTGCCTTTGGGGCTGCTGTAGTAGTGTTTGGGATTGCTGCAGTGGTGGTGGAGAGATCTACTGACTTTGCAGAGATCTGCGGCGTGTGCCAACCTGGAGCAGTCCCACTTCCATGTTGTCTTGGAGGTTTCCAATGTTCCTTCGGTGCGTTTTCCTTGAGTGGTGGTGTGTAAGGCTCTTCTTAATGCCTGGTCTGACCAGGCATTAAAATTTGACACTAATCAGACTTAGTGACATTTTTTTAAGTCTGCTTCCTTGGTTAGCATAATTTTTGCATTGGTAGGTAAATATGGCGCTAGAGGGCTGTCGTCTTTTTTAGGAAGGGAACACCTACCTTGCATCTCATTGTCACAATGAGACGCAAGGGGGTTTGGCGCTCCCTTTATATGTTAACATTTATGTTATATGTTATGTTAATGTTGAAGCTAGATGGGTCTAGTGTTAAAATATAAATATGGAGTTTTTTTGCGCCGCTTTAGCGTAAAGAAATTGACACTTAAGTGGCGCAAACAATTCATTAATATGGTCCTAAATCTGGTACTCCTCCAGAGTGGCATCAGTACATTGAGTAGACAGCCATGTAAAATAACAGGTAGGTGCTTTGTGGTCTGTAAGTGGAGTTGTCATCACTGTAATGGACATGTTACAGAGGAGATGGACTTATCACGTGTTTTGCCTGTAGAGGCCTGGTGTGTTGTGTCTAGTCAGCTGCACATCCAATTGGTGAAATGGGTATTGAGGGGTGAGATGTGTATTCAGGCTTACTATTGCTTCTGCATCCAAGGCATGCAATGCCAGTTAAAGGGCTTTGGTTGGCATAATGGGGATGAGTCTAGTAGTATACTACTACTTACGTATAGCTATTGGTGTGAAGGCTTGCAGAAAGGTAGTAGTGCATTGGCATGACGTGATGTAGGTAATGGGTATTGGCAAATGTGATGTCCTAGCCATGATATGTATTATGACAAATGTACATGTGTAGCTGTGTCAATAGTAGGTATGTGCTAACCATTGTGTCTCCTATCTCTCTCTCTCTCTCTCCCTCTCTCTCTTTCACTCATTGTGTGCATCAGCATCATCTAGTGAAAGAGAAGGGGCACAGGTGAGAGGGGAAGCAGCAGCCCACAGGACCCAGGAAGCTGGCACCCGTGACACTGAGGGACTCAGTGGGACAGAGGGCGAGGTGAGTGCCACAGGGGAGACTGGATCGAACACCTTATCCTTGGACTCCTCCTCCAAATGACACTCCCTGGCTGTGGTGGACTCATCAGGGACCACCCCAACTCCATGTATGTGTGCCACCGCCCTTAATACCACTGCCCTCCCTGTAGCTCCACACTCAGTTGCCTGTGCCCGGTCACCGAGGAGGATAGGCTTCTCCTTCGCTGCAGGCACCTCTGCCCCTGCCCCAGTAATCCCTGCTGCCCTCAGTGAGGAGGCTACTCACCTACTGAGGTCCCTCTCAGTGGGTCAGTTGACCATCGTTAATGCTATCCAAGGACTGGCAGATCAGGTCCAACAGAGCAATGTATTCATGGAGGGCATTCACCGTGCCATGTCTGGCCTACAGAGATGCTTTCAGCCTCCACTCTGACAGCAGCCAGTGTACCTTTGTCTCCCATCCCCTCTCCAACTACCTCCTCCCAATCCCAGAACCCTCTCCCTATACCCATCCAACACACCCATACACACAACCATGCATCCACCTCAACAGACCAGGGTAGCTCAGACAAACACAAGCAACACAAGACCCACCACTGGCACGCACACAAGCAACACCCACCTGGACCGACACCAATATCCACTCCCTGCACTGACTCCTCCACCACTCCCTTCCACGCAGACACTACACCAGACACACCTGCAGCCACCACACCATCATGCATAGATCCAGCCACCAGTCCCATCTTCCCCACAGTCAGCACAATAGCAGACCCACAGGCAACAACCCCAGTCACCACATTCCACACATGCACCTGCACCCAAGACATCCACATCTACATATCTGACAACCACCCCCTTTCCCTCCCCTCCCATACCCATTTGCTATGACTGCCCATGTGTCTAAAAAGCATTTCCTCACAGAGTTTTCACTGTTCCCTATCCTTCTCCCACCCTGTGAGACCCCCAAGCGTTCTTTGTCTATGCTCAAGCCTAGCCCTTTCACCTCCAAGTCCTTCCCTTCCCCCCATGCTAGTGTCCATGCCTCTCCCCCTGCCAAGAGATCTTCTCCTCCCAAGCCCAGGCCCAAGTACTCCCTCCGAAACCCAAGCCCAAGCACCCCCTCCCAAGCACAAACCCAAACCTCCCCTCTACCCACCTACTGATCCCTGGGGTGCCTGCCTGTCCCCTTGATGCCCTTGCCCTGTGGAGGTCATTTTGCAGTCAGGAGTCAAGTTGGGGCATAATGAGGAGCCATTTATTCCTTGGGCACCTATGGCTATGGACTGGCCAATGGCCTTCTATTTCTATATAGTTCATTTTTAATCTTTTAATATTTAATATATCTGGCTGGTATCGATGGTAACATACTCGTCCTGCCTTTCATTCTACATGGCTGTTTAGTGTTTGTGGGCTTTGGTTTGTGTGTGTGAGATGTGTGTGTTGGTTGTGCTACCTGTTGTGCCTAGGCTACATGTGTGTGTGTTTAGTGTTTGTGGGCTTTGTTTTGTGTGTGTGAGATGTGTGTGTGTTGGTTGTGCTACCTGTTGTATCTGGGCCACATGTGTGTATGTGTGGCCCTGCCAAAGCTGTGTTTTGTCTGTAGGATATGTTTGTGTTTGGTACAGGCGTGTGTGTAGCCAAATTGTGTATTGTTTGTGTTGGCATGTGTGATGGTGGTTTTTGTGTGCGCTTGTGTGTGTGGCGTTGGCTATGTCTTATGCGTTGAATGTGGTGTGTGTGTCAAATGGTTCATTTTATGGCAGTGTGATAGCATTGCTTGGTATTGTGGTGTTGTTCCGTATTGTTGTATGTATGTGCACAGTCAGAGTGCTTGGTGAAGTGTTTGTATAGTTGCAGTTGTGATGTTGCTGCATGAGTCAGTGGTGTTGTGTATGATTGTGTTCGACAGTGGCGGTGCTGTGTGTGTGCGGGTTGGTGTGTATATAGCATGTGTGTGTTGACCGTAGTGTGTGTAGTTTGGGTATGCCTGTGTTTAGTATATGTGAGCATGTGTGTATGTAGGTTTGTGTGTGTGAGTTCATATGGGTGTGTGGTTACATGTGTGTGTGTCCATCGCAAGCCATCCCCAATGTGTGTGTTGTGTAATCGTGTGTACTAATGCCTTTCCCTCCAGTGTTTGCTAGGTGTGTGTACGTACGGTAGTCTTCGTCACCGTCGCTGGTTCTGAAGTCGTTGTGAGAGCTGTAGCAGCAGGAGTACTTCAAGTTCCGGCTCCATGGCTCTCCGGGCAGGTCTTCGTTCCTGGGGGTGAGTATTTCCTTTTATAGAGTTGATTTCCACCAGGGTTTTGGTGGTGGTGCAATCGCGGTGGAAGCCCTGGTAGTATGCAGCCTCGTAATATGTCCAGTGGAAACATTCTCTTTGCCGGTCTGAAGGTTCCAACCACAGTCCACGGTGGCCTGACCGCACTGGCAGTACAGTAGGTAGTTTGGCTGTTTTCTGTTGTGATCACCACCATGGTCATAATTTGGCGGTTTTCAACACCGGGCCGTCGGCGGTACGACCGCCAAACTCATAATCAGGGCCAGAATTCTCCAAGAAGGTATTGTAAAGCAGATACAAAGCTGGCTCTCTTTCAACCACTTATATCTAATCCATTTGAAGATAACATTTCTCCTTTTCTACCCCCTCCTGAAGTGCTTCATTTGTTGAAAAATATGTGCTGGTTGCAGAAGACCTGCTCAGAAGCCAGTTTCCGGTTTTATTAAATCTGTTTACCAGTAGTCTGGAATCTACTGCATGCCTCTTTATTTGACTACTAGACTTGCTTTCTCTCTAGAATTGTCCGATGAGGAAAAATAAGTGCTGGTCTCCAAAAATGAGTGCCTGTGGCCTCTATCTGCAACCAACGGCTCTAAAAAGCAGTACCCTCTTAGCTTGCTCATGGTCCAAGACTGGCTGAACTCTATTCTAACCCGTAGGATGGAAAATATTGCATGCACCAGATCTTTCAGGATAACCCTCCACTAGAACCTGAACCTGCAAGAACAAACCTAGCTCTAATGAAGGCAGGCCTCATTGCTGCAGCAAGTATGGTCTCAGGAATCACCACTTTGATTACATTACTCCAGTGCTCATCACTCTCAACAGGATATTGACTAAAGCACAAAGCATTTTGAAAATGGCCTGTAATACACAAAAAGTCTTATATAGTGGCACCTCAAAATTAAACTGACCATATTAGGTAGAGACACTCTCTTCACAGTGCCACATCCCTATTTCTATAATCACTGAAATTCAAGAAACAGAGAACGTTTTCAAAATCTTTTCTCAGGAAATGCCCCCAAAATATGGAACTCGGGCCGCATGTACGAATATTAGGTTTTGCCACTCGCAAATTGCACTTCTTAGCGACTCGCAATTTGCGAATAGCCAAAACCTGATGTACAACATTGTCATTGACACTGTTTGTGCAAATTACCTAACCCCATTGGGAATGACCACCCTCACAGGGATGGTGGCCTGCTGGGAACAGCAGACCACCATGTCTGTGAATGCTTTTAAATAAAGCATTTTTTTTTTTTTTTAAATGCAACCCTTTTTCCTTTATAGGAAAACTGGATGCATTTCAAAAACGAAAATGAAAAGTTTTCTTTTCATTTTTTCAGAGTGTGACCACTGCCTGCTCTGACAAGTTATTTTTGATAACATTCACAAAGGAGAAGGGGTCCCCTGAACCCCTTCCTGTTTGCGAATGGGTTCGCACCAATTTGAAACTGGTGTTAACTACAATTGTTTTGTGACCGCATTCATGGTCACAAAACAATCCAACATTGCACAGTGACTCGCAATTAGGAAGGGAACACCCCTTCCTAATTGCGACTCGCAAACCTATTTTACAATTCGGTAAATAGATTACAAATTGCGAAATAGGGTCTGTACATAGCAAAATGTCTTTTTCTTGTCGCAAATGGCCCGAATCTGCGAATTGGGATGTTTGCGACAAGACAAATGGTACGTACATCTGGCCCTCAGTTCCCCTGGGGATTGACCTTTCTTTTGAAATGTTTAAAAAGACCTTAAAAACTTTTTTTGTTCCAGAAATACCCACTTAATTAACTTAACATATTTAATTTCCCTATCTCTATTTATCCATTTCTGTAGTCATTGATGAATGAATAGCCAACTTAATTGTGGTAACAAACAATTCAGACAGCTCTTTCCGAAAGCAAATGGGAAGTAGGGTACTAATTTCATGCCCTCGCTTTTTTCAATTCAGAAAGAGTTTCAAAAGTGTTCTTTGTACAGTGTGTATTTATGCGATCATAAACCCTGTGACTTTGTGAATCACATGTATTGCACCCCTGTCATAACCCCTTTTAGAGGCCCCTTGGGCACTCCTGGGCTGCTCGGCCTGACTGTGGAGGTTGAGGTCCTTTACTCCTGCTGTACTGGGGCCTGACCTACTATGGATCCCGCTTGAGTACCCCTTCTGCACTTGACTCTCAGTGGTCGATGTAGTCGAGTAGTCTGGGCTCCCTCGAAGGGGTGGGAATGTAGATACAGGTCAGTGAACATGATTCATAACTCAAAATGCAAAGAGTATAAACAATAAATCAATGTCCAGTCAAATACTAGGCCTGGGTGTAGAACTCTGCTCCACCGGCAGAGTTTGCAGAATTTGGGCAATTTGCGCTACACGGAGTAACAGAGAGTTCCTGAATTCCACACTCAGATGCAGGAGCAGAGTTCGTCCACAAGATTGGTTTGTTGCGCTCTCTTGCTAGCACAAGATAATCCTGGGCCGCTAGTGAACAGGCGTGAGAGTTCATGTTTACTTGTGTGCTTCCAGCCACAACGGTGGTCAAAACAGTGCCACTCTCGAGTGCTAGCTCACTTCTGGAGTAGATTTTCTACTGCAGAGCCACAAAGTTGAGTCAAAAAGTGTCACGGTTTCGGGCGGGTCTGATCAAGACTTTGGTTGGGACACCCCTTGAGGTTACTGAATATCCTTAAGAGGTAGTGTACTGGGGCAGAAGAGCAGCTAAAGGCATACACGGAAAGGACAGCTATGAACAGGCACAGGAAAGTAAAAGCAGAGCAACGCTTGTGTGAACAAACAGGAAACGGATCACCAGTGGACAAACACGCTTCGGTTGTACACAGAGTAAGGCGCAGAACATCCCACAGTGACAGGGAATCTCAATGCCTCTGTGCAGTTTGCTCTTACAGATAGTCACCCTGCCAGCCCCATAGAAAGGAGGCAGCAGAAGTGATTCTGTCTCTGGACCCTAGAGCACAAACAAGGATAGTACTTACATACACAGGACACGCTCTTGTGGGTCCAGCTGGAAACACAGTGGCGATTCCTGAGAAAACAGCAATAGCACACTGTCACTGTTAGGAACGAAATACAACGTATAACACTGGACAAGGGTGGGGGCTGGAATTGCTCAGGCTGAAGCAAAGGCGGGACTAGGACTTGAAAACAGGGCGCAAACTTCTGGCTGGGACAAACAGAGACAGGACTGTGAAACTGAGAACAGGCTCTGGCTGGAACAGGCAATGACAGGGCTGGAATACAGGGAGTAGGAAATGAGCAGTAAACAGGACTGGGAAACAGAGAGAAGGTTCAGGCTGAAACAAGGCAGGGCAGAGAAACAGGGAGCAGGCTTTGGAAGAAACAAACAGATACAAGGCTAAGAGATAGGGAGCAGACTCTGGCTGGAACAATCAGTAGCAGGGCAGAGAAACAGGAAACAGAATCAAGCTGGAACAGAACAGGAACAAAACTGGAACACCATCCGACAAAGGGTCTGTAACACAAAGGAATCGAAGTCCGATGCACGACGGGGATCTTGAGGAAATGGCTGCTTATAAGCAGTTCCAAGCTGGGCTGCACAGGAGAGGTCTCAGGTGTGTGTAGTTTCAGACACTTGCAAGTCCTGGAGGAGAGGATCCAGTGAAAAGGAGCAACTGGACTTCTCCCATTGAAGACAATGGGAAACAGAATCCGGGTTTTCCTGACTACCAAGCTGTGCATTATGGGATTTGCAGTCCCAAGAAGCAAATGTAGTCCTACACAAGTGTACCATGGAGAAAAGAGAAACAAACAGGAGTCAGCAAGGGACTCTAGATAGGTGTTCAAGGTGATTCCCAGGCTTCTGACAGTCCCCTTACAGCGCCCCCTGGAAATGGGACGACCGAGATTTTCTTCTCTTTCTTCTCCAATGAACCCTGCAATTTGCTTTTCAGCTTGAGAAACCTTTTCTTTGTCAAAACGGGAAGGAAGTGCATCAGCCAACTTCCTGTTGCTGTCCAGCAAGCTCCTCCCAGTGTTTTGTCCATCTCTTGGTCACTTTTCACTTGGATTTAAAGGTGAAGAGATCACTCTGTTTGTCTCCTTGATATACCTTTGGATTTAACAACTTTGTTTTTGTTGAATCACACAAGTAAGTTCAAAAACTATTGCATAAGGGTGTTTTGGGCAGGCACCAGTATTTCTTTGTACTTTAATGAGATTTTTACATTTTGTAGTGATGGGTGGCCTGGACTTTTAGTACAGGCCCAGTATTTATTTGCTTTGCATTTCATTGATTTTTCACCTTTTGTTAAGGAAAATTGCTGTACAGCTCAGTACCTTTTCTACACATTTGAAACATTTGCAATATTATTATAGTATGTGGCCTAGATTTCGATAGGGCCGTCTAGCCAGTAGGAGCAAGCACTAGTAGTTGTTTAAGTGGCATATGATTTTTAAACATTTATTCAGGTTAGGGATGGCATTGGATTAATCAAAAATGTTGGCTATTGTTTGCGTTTCATGTTTTGTTTGCAAAATGTGTATATGTTCTGGGGTAATATTTGATGGCATAGAAGGTTGTGTGTTGTTGTGACATTTGGATGGCTCAGTTAATCTTCATGTTTTACCTTGCTGAATTAATGCTGGTCACATTTTTCAGTGTTACCACCACCATGCCTTCTTATGGTCAGTGTGTGTGTATGTGTGTGTGTGTGTATGGGTGTTTTTGTCATCATCCACCATTTCTCTTTATTCTTCATGCAGTATGGCCAGGGGCCATTTTCTGTCCACAGGTTTGCATGTGTTGTTTGTTCTCCATGCCTCTTTGTTTGAAGTTGTGGTTTGATCATGTGGCTGGTGGCCATTTTGTCCATCCAGCTAGTGTGTCTTTGCCACAGGCTTGCATGTGTCCTTTGTTTGCCATGCCTCCTAGCTCCTTGTTGTTGTTGTTTGACCAGGTGGCTGCCGGTCATTTTGTCCATCCAGCCAGTGTCACTTTACCATAGGCTTCAATTTGTTATTTCTTTGCCATGCCTCCCTCCCCCTTGTTGTTGTTGTTTGACCATGTGGCTGGCTGGCAGCCATTTTGTGCATGCAGCCAATGTGTATTTGCCATTGCATGCATGTGTCCTTTTTTTGTCAAGCCTCCTTGTTGTTGTTATTTGACCATGTGGATGGTGGCCACTTTGTCCATCAGCCAGTGTTTCTTTACCACAGGCTTGTATGTTTGCTTTATTTGCCATGCCCCTTCCTCATGTTGTTGTTTGACCATGTGGCTGGCTGGAAACCATTTTGTGCATGCAACCAGTGTGTCTTTTCCACTGGCTTGCATGTGTCCTTTGTTTGTCAAACCTCCTTGTTGTTGTTATTTGACAATGTGGCTGGTGGCCATTTTGTGCATGCAGCCAGTGATTCTTTGCCATAGGCTTGCATGTGTATTTTGTTTGCCATGCTTCCTTACTCCTTGTTGTTGATGTTTGACCATGTGGCTGGCTGGCAGCCATTTTGTGATGCAGCCAGTGTGTATTTGCCTTATGCTTACATAAAAACATTGCTAATTATTGATCATTTGTTTTTTTAAGTTTCTTTTTTAATAAATTTTTTTTTCTACTTGATTTTTTATTTTTATTTTCTATTTTAGTTTTTTTATTTTAGTTCTCTATTTAAATTTTTTTATTTCATTTTTTCTTTTACATTTTTGAACTGTTCCAGTTTAATTTTTATATTTTCTATTTTGATTTTTTTAAAGTTTTCATTTTGTAATATTTTTTATTTTTTTTATTTTGATATTATTTTTTTACTTCTTTATTTTTATTTTTATTTTTTATTTTTTGTAATTTGTTATTTCTATTGCAATTTTTATTTAATTCTGCATTTTGCCTTTATCTATTCTTCCACATCCATCCATTCCTCCATCCATCCATCTATCCATCCATCCACCAAAGATGCACAGCTGCACTACAGCATTTGGTTTCTGTATGTGTAATCATATTTCCTCCAGGACGCCCTGGGTGAAGAGCGATGCAGACAAATCAACAGCATAATTAATTTTGTTAATGATTATTCGATTTCCCCTAGGCCAACTTGCCGCCATAGGTTTTTTAAAGGATTATTCCTTTTATTCATGCACCACTTTCTGGCTATTCCAGGTGTCTCCTTCAAAACAGATGAATAGAAAGCAAAGATCTAGAAATGCATGTTGTGCTGTCTGATTTTAAATTTAATTTTTAACGGTGTGGTGGTGTGGTTTGAGTTTACAATGTATGATCAAACTGGATTTTTTTTATTAGATAAGTAACAAACTGCAATAAGATTACATTTGTCTGTACTATTTCAACCTGCAACAATGCCACGTTTCACAAACTACATGTTTTTCTTGCTTGGATGTTTTCAGGTGCACAAGAGAAGAGACCCCACATCACCTGCAGTATTGCGAAAGAGAAGGCCTTGTAGTGACTTTGGTCCTCCTAACTCTTTTGCTTGTGCATCTTGGTGCCACTTCCAACCTAAAGTTTAAGATGGCCCCAAAGAAAGTTGCAGCCACGAAAGTGGCAAGTGAAAAGATGTAGCTTTCCGCCAGTGACGTGCCAACTGTAATCTTTTTTAGGAGACGTGTGCCTGCCACACTGGCCTCCAGGGAGGAACCTAGGAGCAGCACTCCCACATCAACAGCTCCACCCTAACCTTAGCCCAAGACTATGGGCCCAATTATGAGTTTGGTGGACTGGAAGACCCATCAGCCGGACTTCCAACAGGGAGGTTGCCCCCTTACAAGGGACCTCCCTGCCGGCCCTATTACGACTTTCCCGCAGGGCTGATGGATGGAAACCAAGGTTTCCGCCTGTCAGTCCAGTGGGGAAGTGGCAGCAGCATTGTCGCCCGCTTGTAATCAAGCCAGTGGCAATGCCTCCGCCCGCATGGGGCACCAGCACCCTTGTAATGCCCACTGTCTGCACAGCAGACAGTGCACATTATGAGGGTGCTGGGCAGGGGGACACCTGCACTGCCTACGCCACAGGCATGGGCAGTGCAGCCCCCCGTGTCCCCATGCACCTGTTCTCTGCCAGCCCTTTCATGGCAGTGAAACCACCATGAAAAGGCTGGCGGAGAACCAGGTCGTAATCAGCAGGGTGGCGCTGAATTCAACTCCACCCTGGCTGATTATGACCTGCACCACCGTCAGCCCGTCTGGAACATTGCTCCCAGCAGAGATGGCAGTTCTTCGGTTGTCTTATCACCAAACTGTTAATTTGGCAGTCGGACAGCCAAACTGGTGGTGAACATGACCGCCACCGTGAGTCTGGTGGTCTGTTGACTGCCAGACTTGTAATGAGGCCCTATGTCTGTCAGTGAGGCAGACACTGCAATCATGGCAACACAGATGAGCAGTGATGTACAATTGGATTTTCCCCTTTTATAAAGTAGTACCCAATCATTTCAGGAAACAGAGCAAAGTGGAAAGGAAACACTGCCAGCAATAGTAGATCTTCCCAAAATTGAAGGGGAATAGGAGAGGCAAAGGAAAAGAAATGTCATTGTGGAAGCTGGCACACACGAGTCTGACATTACTATCCAACCTGCTCCGAGGGATATGGCACAGGCAGAACTGCTAGCTCCCATGTTTGTAAAACCCTAACAGAGAACTGCACCAACACATACCTCAGTAGAATTATGCACTGCCGAGATGCTATCCACACACCCACTTACCTCCAGTTCTTCATCAGGCATTGGAAGAGACCAAAGAAGAAAGTACTCCTCCCCAGTCTAGGACTTTTTTATGATTAACCGAAAGGAGGAGAACATTGCAATATGCTATTTGCCACTTGAGTGTTTGTCAAATTAAGCCTGGTTCACATTATGGTATGGGAGGCTAGACGACCCATATGAAAAAGCATCACACAATTCGGTGGGAGGAGCACCTTTTAAAAATGACTGAATGTGGTTGCAGTGGTGAAGGTGAGGAGAGCCTTGAAGCATCAGCTACAACTGATCAAATGATGGTGGAAGGTGAGGAAGAAGAGAGTGACATCATCCTCATGCAAAGCAGTCCTGTGCCCAGCAGTGCACCAGAATCACCCACCTCAGCAACCTCACAATGGCACAAGAAGACTCAGAGTCAGATGGATACCCGACGGCATACAGTTGCCTCCCCATGATGGATATTAAGGCTACCACATCTTGAAAGTCCCCTGCATCAGTATCCCCAAAAAGGAAACAAATCTAGGCTATTACAGGGATGTTCAGGCAGGAGGGGCCCTACGACCGCAACCACTCAATGGCATCTTTGTACAATGAGAAACTGGCAGAAATGTTGGTGTTGGAACTTCTCCCTCTTTCTTTTGTGGAAGGAGTGGAATTCTTAGTGTTTGTGGCAGCTATCTGCTAAAAATGGAAGGTTCCAAATCTGACCTATTTTGCCCGAGTTGCTGTTCCAGTGCTGCATCATGATGTGCTGCTATTGGATGGACAAGCTTTGCATCAAAGTGTTGTTCACACTATCCACCTGAGGACAGACATGTGGACCAGTTGTCAGGCGACTGATTACATGTGCATCGCTGCTCATGGATCTCTTTTGTGGGGGTAAAGCAAGAGATATCAACAGGTCTTGGCCATGAATACATTTTTAAGAGTGTTTGGAGGCATGCAATATTAGCCATGTTTTCCATGGGGAAATCATACACAGTGGAAAATGTCTTGGAGGAATTTAATAGCAAGGTGTCTGAATCCCTGCGACCCAGAGGTCTTTGAATTGGATTTGTTGCCACAGACAATGGAAGTAACATAGTCAAGGCCATTGCAGACCGTGGCTATTTCAGGGTCCTGTATTTGGTGCACTGCATCAATCTGATTGTGCAAGACCTTCCTACAAAAGAAGACATAGGCCCTCATTCTGATTCTGGCGGGCGGCGGAGGCCCTCGACTGGATCTCTTCATTCCTCTCCGGCAGAACCCAGAGAGTCCGCCTTCTGCCTTACCTGTCCAAATCCTCCAAAACCGTCTGTGGCGTTCCCCAGGGCCAATTTCCAGTGTGTTGATACTACCATCAAAGAGGAGATATTTTGTTAAACCACTGTGCTTGGACTGGAAGAGGTAACTAGTAATAATTGCACCAATGAGTGGTGATATATTGAGTGATTGTGGATGATGACAGATGATGTATGTGGTGGTTATCTGACAGTGAGGGAGTGAGTTTAACAGATTTGCAAACTTGTTTCTACTGATTTTTTATGTGTGGGGGCTGACGAGCGATCATATTTTCCTGAAAGTGATTGGTCTTTCAAGCTTAGTGAAAATTACCTGCAGGGTCCAAACCTTTTTTCTGGTTCCTCAGAACAGACCAGTCCCATTTGTTACCAAACACAAATCTACGCAAAATACTCCAACTCTGTTTCTCTATTTGTTCTTCAACAGCAGTGCACTTGACTAAACAGGTCTAACTCACTTGGTTTGTGACTGGGACAGAGTTCCTCAGAGTCAGGAGGAGAATGATGAAATGACTCGGGCTGGACTACCTCAACAACTAAAAGGAGAAAGTCATCAACTGCCAAGACAAACCATGATCAAGGAGGAGACCGTGAGGCCTAGTACTCATTCAGCTCTGTGGACTAGAGAAAGGTGTATTGATTTGGGAAATGCTACTGAGGGTGTACTTGCTGCATTGCTAGCTCAAACGTGAAACTCCTCTTTATGTTCTTGCTCGCCTCTGAGTCTTCTTAGTGCACTCCTGACTCCTCAGGAAGCTTACTTGGCTTCAAATTCTTTTGTCTTTCTCCTTTACTCAATAAAATAGTTACTGTTTTTTTCATTACACAGGCCTTCTCCTGGTCCTCCACAAACATAAATTGGTGAAAACGCAAGACTCTAGCTTACCTACTAGGCAGGTTCAGCCAGACATCCAAGATTAACCGACATTCCAAGAAAATGGAGATGCACCACCCAATTCGGCAATACAGTATAATTTTCCTATTTAACAATCATCATTTTTAGAACTTGGTCTGTTAACTTAGTTCAATCCCTCATAATTTATATTTTTCAAACCTAGAAGACATTTCACTTAGATATATACTATCTTGGGTCTCTCTGGGACAGAAGGACTGTTTGAAATGCATTTAACTGAAATGTGTGATACTTATCCCTTCATCCTTACCTTCCACAACAGATTGATGATGTTGTGCTCCTCTGCGCAGCAATAAATATTGTCATAGTTTCTTCTGTGTAATGTTTGTCTTCATGACACCTTTCCATTTATCGAGCTCTCCTGACCTTTGTCCCCCGGGCTGTGTGATTTATTAAGGTGTGGTTTAAATTTACACCATAAATAGATAACACTTGCTGGGGCGGATGTGGTGAAAGCAAAACCAGCCAACTGGCCCCATCACCGTCATCATTAAGGTCTGTTGTGTTGTGTGTTCTACAAACGCTTAACTTTGTCCAACCACTCTTTACTCAGAGCCCACTTCTCCTGACTTCCATGATTTCATTTCCTAACTTTAGTTTTTAAATACTAGCTCTCCACCATTGCTCAAAAGAAGTTGATATTGCTAGTTTTATTTATCATCATACCAGATCTTCTTTGTTGTATGTCAAATACTGTCATTGTGGTAGTCTGGTCTCAGTCTTCCTAAAGGTAACACATGCAACATGACCCAATAACTCTCTGTTCTCTTTACGGGTGACGGATAACCATTTTATGAATCCTGCAGCTGGAGTTTGCATACTTGGAAGTGGCACCTCTGTCTTCCCTGTTAGCGTGCTGGCCTGCTAATACTACTACCTACCACCCCCTTAAGATGCTATCCTGGTAAGACTCCCTCACTTCACCTATTCAGGTAGGAGAAGAACTATGGATTCAAGTTAACTTGTTTAGTTAGCAATTAACTCCTACTAAAGAAGTTTTTATCTTACTTGTCTATGGTGATCTAGGTTTTTGTAGGCAAAATAGGCAATGACAATCATCCCCTAGCACGTAATTTATAAAGCGCGCTTCTCACCCATCAGGGTCTCAAGGCGCTGGGGGGGAGCTACTGGTCGAACAGCCATGTCTTGAGGCATTTCCTGAAAATCCGGAGGTCCCGGGCTGGCGTAGGAGGAGCGCTACGGAGTTCCAGGTCTTGGCGGCGAGGTGAGAGAAGGATCTTCCTCCGGCGGTGGTGTGGCAAAAATGGGGGACGGAGGCGAGGCTGGCGGAGCGGAGCTGGTGGACGGGAGTGTGGAAGGTGAGTCTGTTGTTGAGGTAGGCCAGAAATGTGTTGTGGAGGGCTTTGTGTGCATGGGTGAGTAGTTTGAAGGTAATCCTCTTCTATACGGGTAGCCAGTGTAGGTCTCTGAGGTTGAAGAACCAGAACCTTATGGGCCTGGCGGCGCAGGGTACGCCTGAAATCTCCTTGGATTCACCTGCCTCAACTAACAGAGACACGGGACACTCTGTCAGGCGTAAAAGATCAGATTTTATTAGCTGCAGCTAGTACAGTTGTCCAAGAAGTACACAAGGTATGTTCTCAGGAGACTGCCACTTTACTTTGTGGCGCACAATCTTATATACCGTATAAAAACCATTTATTAACTACATACACTCCCAGAACACATAGAAAGGAGCCAGTAAGAATAATGTAAAGATAGAACAGAGCCAATAGAAATGTCGGAAAACAAGACAGCACCAATAGAAGGAATTGGAAAACAAAGTATCAAGTGACTTAAGGTTGCCTCCCCTCCAGCTGTGTTTGTCACCCCTCCCTTGAACTAATTCATTAACCGATCCACAACGAAGTTGCATGTGGTGCGATAAGTTTGTGTGCGTTTGGAGGACAGTTGTGAAATGAGAGAATACTAGCAAAGGACAGCGAAGGCCAGACGATAAGATAAGATCGGCGGAGAATAGTGTGAGCCTACAGATAGTTGAAACAAGGATTAGAAAACCAGACAGGGATTAGTGTACTCGGTCAGACCTTAATACCAGCCTTGTAAAGATAGAGGCAGAAGGCTGTTTTGAACACCATGTTGCAGAATAAGCAGAAAAGGCAGAATGGACTTCGTTCGCTGTGCTGCCTGAGTGAAGGCAACATAAAATGGCGGCGGGCCACAAAATGGCGGGTCGATACTATCGTATTAAAAATCGAATTTCCTCAGACCCTCCTTTTGCCAGAACTCAGGCAAGATACACAAACTCATGTTAATCTGAGTCGATGTCTATGGCCATGAGGTCATCAAGCTGTTGCTGTACCATCATTTTGATATTCTCTGCTCTTTGTGACTTGGGTTTGGGAATACATGCAGTAGCACATAGGTTGCAGATGGCAGGACCGCAGTGCATACAAAGACAACAAGAGAATATAAAAGCTAAAATTACTCCAAAGAATGTCAATACCTTCCAACCCCATTTGGACAGTAATCCCCAAAACCACTCTGAAAAGGACCAATCTCCTTCGTCCTGATGAATCGACTCGGAGATTATGTGTAACTTAGAGATAGCTTGGTATACTGTCGGAGCGTCATTAGGTATGAAAATACAGCAACTTGATCCGATCAATTTGCATACTCCACCACGGTCCGCAAGAACAAAGTCTAAGGCAACACGGTTCTGCAAGGTCATAAGACGATCAGCCTGTAGTTCAGCTGTAATGTTACTTAAAGCTCCTACAGTGATGTCTATGGTGGTTTCTACGACACAAACCAATTGCCTTATATTTCTGCTGTTGGCCATTGGACCCCAGAAGGGAAGAAATCCTTTGAGGAAATCTCCTCCCTCTTGTCCTGCTGTGTCTTTCGAATCCACAATCCCTCTGCCATATCTATTTTTATGATGGTTCGCAGGAGCGGTGTATGTAGGGGGAAGAAGAAAGGCTATATAACAAGTACCAGAGAAATCAGCTGGCAACCATGTATAAGCCCTATCGTGGCAAACGAAGTATGTACCTTGAGATGGTACTAACGGCAGTGAATTCAGGGCTGAATAAACATATGTATGGGAACATAAACTTTCTCTTTGTCCGGTGTTTGGAGTTCTACCATTTATTTGCAGACAGAAATTTCCTTGTTGGGGTATGACCCGTATCGGAGGAGATTTTCCTTGCTTAACCTTATCATTGAGGCTGGAAATGTAATTAGTTATGTTCCAATTGGTATATGCTTTTCTTTCATCTATGGAAGCTTCACTTTTTTCCATGATTTTAGCCATAGCTACCATTCCCTTTATCAATAAACTATGACTGAAATTTGAACCAACACTATGTGAACTGACAGGTTGTTTAATTTTACTTTGATATGCATTATTGAAAATGACAAAATAAGCCCAAGCGGAACCTTCATAGGAGAATGGAAGAACTAAATATGGCATTCCTTTTTCTACCGTATGTGGTATGAGTCCACACACCCAACAGTCAGTTGTATTGATCACTAACTGATGTTGATGTAACAACTGGACGAAGGAATTGTTAAAGTATTCAGTTCTTCTGATGAGTTCATGCTGGGGAAGAGTGTGAAATAGGTGCGGAGAGATAGTAGAAGAAGATGTAGAGGTAGGAGAAGAGACAACTTTTTGCTGCAGAGTAATAATGATCCAGTTTACAGATGCCAAAAGAATACACGACAATATAATGACGCATAGAGCAATACTACAACGACTACATATTTCTTTACAATTATTCTTTACATTTTTACTTTCTCTTTTATCTAATGTAGCCTCCATCTTTCTAAGTGGATGCTCACGGCAATCTTCCTCAATCACTGTAGTCACGATTATCTACCGTCCTATGACACTGTGAGGTCCTGCAGGCCTATTGCCACTTACTCAGGTCGTAACTAAGACTCCTACCGTGACCCTGCAACCGGGATAGAGTACTACATAGGAGAGAAATTTACAAGTTCTTTGGTCTTGGTCTCAAATTATAGCGTTCCTGTCCAGAGGCAGTCTGGTTTTGAAACAATGTTCCTGGATTTGTCGTGTTCAAGCGACGATGCGATGGTATTGCTTCTTGAAGGATGTCGTCGTCCTCTTTCTCAGAAAGTGTTCCAATTAGACGCGCATCACTGAATGGTACAAATTGCGGAACTTTCTCACTTTCAGAGTCACTGATGCCTCTACGGACCCACTGATCGAAAGGCAAGGGCAAAGGCACTTTCTTGCAGTGCAGGCATGCACCCAGTTTTTCTTTCCTTCGACTTTAACTGCTGTTCTTGTGGTCAAAAGAACCAGGCGTGGCTCTCTCCATCTGGGCTCCAAATTTCTCTGTCGTTGGAAATTTTTCGTGCAGACCCAGTCACCTGGTCGGATGGAATGACCTGGGTCTGTGGAAGCCTCTGGTAGAGCACTCTGAACCTGTTGATGAAGAACACGCAATTTAGTTGTAAGGTCATGCAAGTAGTCAATCAACATCGGGTATGGCAAGTCTGAGTATTTCTTAGGGCGAGGAACTCCCCATACATTAGCTGGGCGACCAAATATCACTTCGTAAGGGCTAAGCCCCAAACGAGAGTGTACTGCTGTTCTGGTGGACAGAAGAGCCAATGGTAAAGCATCAGGCCAATTAAGTCCTGTGCTAGCTTGCACCTTAGCAATTTTAAGCTTCAAGGTTCCATTGTAGCATTCTACTAAACCAGCCGACTGTGGGTGATTCGCCGCGTGGAACTTCTGTTTTATGCCAAGACCTGCACAAACTTTTTGCATGACTTGACCCACAAATTCGCTCCCATTGTCACTCCAGACAATGCGCGGCAAACCAAACCTAGGGAAGAATTCTTTCAAAAGTATTTTGGCAGTTGATAAAGCAGTATTGTCCTTCAGAGGGTAGGCTTCTACCCATCTAGAAAAAGCACATACTACCACCAGAACATATTTGAGGTTGTTGCATCGTTCCATGTGAATATAATCGATCTGCAACACCTCAAATGGATATGTTGGAGGAGCAAAATGACTGCTGGAGTTGGGGTTCCCTTTCCCGGATTGTACATCAAGCAAACAATACAATGTTTTACTACATTATTTGCACACTTTGGGATCCCCTCATTTTGCCACACTGGAGCCAGAAGCTTACATATTCCTTTTGCACTTAGGTGAGCTGGACCATGTGTCATAGTAACTACAGGTAGTACATAAGCATCTGGTAACAGCCAACGTTGATGTTCTGATAATTCAACCCAACATCCCATCTCATCTAACATTCCTGTACTTTCCTTCCACTTTCTCAACTCATTCTCCGTAGCCTCTCCTTGAATTGATTTCACACTCTCTACTGTATCTTCACACATTCCCTTTTCTCTTACGCAGTTTGCGGGACCTGCAACATACATTCGACTTGTGTTGTCTCTGGCTGTCTTTTTCGCTACCTCATCTGCAAATGCATTTCCTCGACCAACATCGTCCACAATCTTTTTGTGTGCACTACACTTCACGATCGCTATCTGAGTAGGCATTGTAAGTGACTCAAGAAGTTCAGTCACTAATTGACCATGTTGTATCTTAGTACCATGGGAAGTAAAGAATCCTCTTTCCTTCCATAAACGCCCAAAGTTAAACGCTACACCAAAAGCGTATTGGCTATCAGTGTACACGTTTACTCTTTTTCCTTTGGATAACACACACGCTCTAGTTAAGGCTATCAATTCAGCTGCCTGAGCTGAATTATGTCTAATGCGTGCTGTCTCCACAATCGTATGCAAAGTAGTAATAGCGTAGGCTGAAACTGTATCTCCATTCGGGAGCTTGAAACAAGAACCATCTACCCATAGTGTTCCATCTGGATTCACTAATGGCGTGTCTTTTAGGTCAATTCTACCCTTAGTCTCTTCTTCAGTACGGAGAAAACAATCATGCTGTTCAGAGACATCTCTCTCTTCTGGAAGAGGCAACAAAGTAGCTGGATTCAGGGTATTACATCGTTTGATGTGTATGTGACTAGCCAAAAGCGTCAGCTCATATCCGGACAACCGAGCACTCGTAAGATGCTGCGTTTTTGTCCTATTTAGTAAAGTATCCACTGCATGTGGCACCATAACAATGAGAGTATTATCTAGCACTACTCCAGCAGACTGTCGAATAGAAATTGCTGCTGCCGCTGTTGCCTTAAGACAACTAGGCAATGCTTTAGCTACTGGATCTAACGTAGCTGAGAAATATGCGCATGGTCGCTGTTGATCTCCAAAACGCTGCGTTAAGACTGACAATGCACAACCCTCTCTTTCGTGGACATAGAGCGTAAAGGGCTTACTGTAATCAGGAGTACCCAATACAGGAGCAGAACACAAAGCAATACGCAAATCAGTAAAACTCTTCTGACACTCGTCAGTCCACGGAAGAGGCTGAGGCGTATCTTTTAAAGTTAGCGCCAACAGCGGTTTAGCCAATAAAGAGAAACTCGGAATCCACTGTCTACAATAAGAAGTAATGCCCAAAAAGGCACGTACCTCTCTTTGTGTGGATGGCACTGACATTTGTGCAATTGCCTGAATTCGTTCGGGGGTCAATCGTCGTCCCTCCTTTGACAAGAGATGACCCAAATAAGTCACCTCGCGACAGACATATTGTAATTTAGAAGGAGAAACCTTGTGATTCAGATCAAACAAATGACGCAACAGTGCAACGGTCACGTTTTTGCAAATCTCCTCTGAATCAGCTGCAACTAATAAGTCATCCATGTACTGAATGAGAGCGGCACCGGACGGTAAGGAAAAGGCATCAAGATGACATTTTAGAGCTTGACTGTAAATAGAGGGACTTTCACAATAACCTTGAGGTGCGCGTTTAAACCGGAAGCTTCGGCCTCCGAGGGAAAAACCAAAAATATCTCTACTCTCTTCGGCGATGGGAATACTAAAGAAAGCATTCTTTAGATCAATAACTGAAAACCAAGTCGCTGTAGAAGGTATCATCGTCAACAGAGCAGTGATATCTGGGACTACAGGAAACTGCGGTACGACAATCTTGTTTACCTCCCGAAGATCAATTACAAAACGATAAACAGGAGGCTGAGAAGGATCAGTGCGTTTAAGAACCGGAAGAACAGGACTGTTACATGTATTTCCTCTCGTTTCCTCAACCACACCCTTCTGAATCAAATCATGGACAATTTCCAGAAGTGCTTTCTCACCTTCAGTAGAGATTCTGTATTGCGGAATACGTGGCATTTCAGCATTGGGCTTAAGAGTAACAACATAAGGTGGGATCTCAAGACAACCAACGTCATTCGGACCCGTAGCCCAAAGCGTTTCGGGAAGAGAAAGCAATTCAGGTGGGAATTGATCTTTTGATAAGTACATTGGACTAGTCATTTTCTGCCCTAGAGTGAGGTATACACCAGAAGGTGAACAATATATCGTAGCATGCATTCTTTTTAATAGATCTAAACCCAACAGATTTTCACCACAACCATTCGTCAGAAGAAGCGGAGCTTCTAAATCATAAGGGCCTATTGAAACAGGCAAAGGGCAAGAAACTGGATTGCGAACAGGGGCGCCAGAAAATCCTACAGATACATTCGTTAAGCCAGACAAAGGTGCGCCAGGGAGTTTAGAATGAATGATAGAGCTTCTCATGGCACCAGTATCTAAAAGAAATGGCTCTGAAACACCCATTGTAGTGACTTTAACATAAGGTCCATTCTGATCCACTGGAATTGACGTAACCCCCTTACTTTGTCCATGGCTGTCCTATTCAAAATGAAGACTTTCATTCCCTCCTTCAATATACTGATCCTCACTATAATACTGTGTAGACCTAACATTTTGCTGGTCAAAGTTATTTCCGGAATTTGGAGGAACAAAAGAACGCTGCTCTTGGGTTAACACACCTCGACCTCTACCTCTATTTGCTGACTGAAGACCACCACGACCTCGTGAAGCAGATGTTGCTCCATTACGCTGCAACAATGCCGGACAACTGTTCTTAAAATGACCTTCCTCCCTACAATAAGCACATTGATTGGGACCTAGCAAAGGTCTTGGAATGAATGGTTCAGGCTTTTGATACAACCTCTGAAACTGCGGAGGCTGTTGAAACTGAGGCTGAACATAACGAGGAGGATAAGCCTGTTGCAAGAGAACTTTAGTTTTTAATTCTTTCGTCTTTTTCTCTTGTTTTTCCCTTTCTTCTTTGTCTCTATTTTCATAATATTGTGCAGTAGCCAATATCTGGGCGGAAGAAGAAACTGCCCATGAACTCTCGGAGTCTTTTAGCTTGTGTGATAGTTCAGGAAGCAAGTTATATACGAACTTATCCACAAATAATCGCTGTCCCCCTTCTGTAGCCATATCTTGACCACTGTGATCAATGAATGTCTCCTCGAATCGGGTAAAGAAATCGGAAACACTTTCATCTTTCTTTTGTTTACATGCTGCTAGCTTATCCCAATTAACTCTCAAAGCAGGCATCATTGTTTTCATTAATGTAATAATCCTACCAGGGAGTTCTGAGATCAAAGCGTCGGGCTTTGCACCACCTACTTGACCTCTATCTGCGGCAATAATAGCGTTCCAATCGCCGCCTAATTCTTGAGCGTGATCCTCTCTACGAATTTTAGCCCATATTGTCTGTGGAACTACATTTCCCATCAACATGTCAATATCTGCTAGATTCATAGTACATGCATCAACTGTTTGCGACAACTCTTTATAGTAACCAGCAGGATTTTTGCGTGGATCTGGTAGTGACTGTTTAAGAGCTAAAACTTCAGACCTTTTCCAGGGGACATGTATCCATATGCGCTGAAAATGCGCAGGAATAGCTGGATTAGCACCTGCTGCTGCAACTTCTTCCTTCCATATTGGAGAAACCTCTCTCATGGGATAGTTTTTCAGTGCTGTCCTAACTGAAGGATCAGAATCAGGAAAAGTCTGTGAGAACAATAGGGATCTGAAAGAAATAAGTGTTCTGACAGCGTTTTCAACCTTAGGACCCACAATAAGTCCTTTGTCAAAGTCAGCCTGAACATCTAACAGATCCTGTGGGACCGAACCCAAATTCATATCCTCCCATTCTTTAGCGAGAGTATCGCACATAACTTTAAAAACATATCTCTGCGTAGGTGCATTCCATTGCAGAAAGGTAGACATAATATCAGACGTACTATATTGGGGACCCTTCTTGATCCATCTACAAGCAAGTGAGTCCAATTTTTCTCGCTCTTCGGAGTCTGGGAATTGACTACGAGACTGTCTTCGAGAAAAAGCTGGAGACACATTTAAAGCTTCAAAGAAAGGTGATAAGAGACCAGAGACAGTATCTGCAAATCGCTTACGCATAGATGGAGAATTTGACATAAGGATAGGGGACAAGGTATTAGGTGAATTAACTAAAGGAGCATTAGGAATTGCCAAAGGAGCAGAAGGCAAAGGAGTTAAAGGCAAAGCTGGCATAGGCAATACTTGAGGAGGCAAATGTGGAAAAGCTGGAGCAGGCGGAAGCACAACTGGCGGCTGAACAGGCTGTAACATCGGGGGTGCATTAGCACCTTGTACATAGGGCGGAGGCAATTTCAATAAGTGGGACATTAAGGAATCTTCCTCAAAATCTTTTCTCTTATCAAGGGAAGAGATAGGCAACGTCGGATAGCATTTATCTATTGCCATTCGATGCTGTCTGTCTGAAATTTCCATTGCATTATCTATTTCATCATCTTTGAATTGCTGAGCAGCCTGTATAATCGTCATTCCCTGTGTTTTCCTATCTCGTTTCGCTTGTTTAATTTCTCTCTGTTTGGCTTCCTTACGCCAAAGGCGAAAAGAGTCAAACATTGCCGGCCGGGCTTTTCTTTTAAATAACGTTGCTTCTAAATTATCTAGCACATCAGTTTCGAAACTACCATTTTCTGGCCATTTTAAAACACCATCTTTCTTTGTATATCGGGTCCATGTCTTATTAAAGGCAATAGGACCAACACCATGTTTAGAATAGAGCTCATATGTGGGAGTTCCAACCGAAGGAATCGGACAGGAGTCCTCAAGCTGGGAGTCCCTATTACAACCAAAGCAACAAAGTTTTCCAAACTTAGTCAGACCAGACATCTCACGATTTTTACTGGCTGTTCACAAACATCAAGGGGGTAAAACTTTCAGTTTACACAGCACAAATGCACTTACCCCTCGGCTTTGGCCACTGCAATGGCCAAATCTAAGGACCTAAGGACAAAACAAAGACCAAAATTTGTGGGCGCGACCCACCAAATACTTAACTAAGGATGTCTTCTTACACCAACAGAGGCCCGTCTATCGTCTCGCTTTACCATACATCATCAAAGAAAGGGCCAAGGCAGGGCGGCAGTCAGGGCAGCAGTCGTCAGTAGCCGTCAGGAAGGAGTAACCGCGCTGAAAAAGACCTTCGGACCACTTCGACATACAGGGGTCGCTTGACGTGGCTCGCGATTCCTCCAGAATTTTCTTGCGGGGTTCCTCACGACCTTCAGGCAGAACCGGTACCGCTGAAGCCGCCCCACGTTGGGCGCCAGTTGAAGAACCAGAACCTTATGGGCCTGGCGGCGCAGGGTACGCCTGAAATCTCCTTGGATTCACCTGCCTCAACTAACAGAGACACGGGACACTCTGTCAGGCGTAAAAGATCAGATTTTATTAGCTGCAGCTAGTACAGTTGTCCAAGAAGTACACAAGGTATGTTCTCAGGAGACTGCCACTTTACTTTGTGGCGCACAATCTTATATACCGTATAAAAACCATTTATTAACTACATACACTCCCAGAACACATAGAAAGGAGCCAGTAAGAATAATGTAAAGATAGAACAGAGCCAATAGAAATGTCGGAAAACAAGACAGCACCAATAGAAGGAATTGGAAAACAAAGTATCAAGTGACTTAAGGTTGCCTCCCCTCCAGCTGGGTTTGTCACCCCTCCCTTGAACTAATTCATTAACCGATCCACAACGAAGTTGCATGTGGTGCGATAAGTTTGTGTGCGTTTGGAGGACAGTTGTGAAATGAGAGAATACTAGCAAAGGACAGCGAAGGCCAGACGATAAGATAAGATCGGCGGAGAATAGTGTGAGCCTACAGATAGTTGAAACAAGGATTAGGAAACCAGACAGGGATTAATGTACTCGGTCAGACCTTAATACCAGCCTTGTAAAGATAGAGGCAGAAGGCTGTTTTGAACACCATGTTGCAGAATAAGCAGAAAAGGCAGAATGGACTTCGTTCGCTGTGCTGCCTGAGTGAAGGCAACATAAAATGGCGGCGGGCCACAAAATGGCGGGTCGATACGATCGTATTAAAAATCGAATTTCCTCAAGGTGAGCAGAGATGTGGTCATGGCGTGGGACGTCGAGGATGAGTCAGGCGGAGGCATTTTGGATACGTTGCATTTTCGTTTGTAGTTTGCCCGTGGTTCCTGCATAGAGTGCGTTGCCATAGTCCAGTCGGCTGCTGACCAGTGCGTGGGTGACTGTCTTTCTGGTTTCGACGGGAATCCACTTGAAAATCTTGCGGAGCATGCAAAGGGTGTTGTACCAGGAAGAGGAGACTGCGTTGACCTGCTGAGTCATGCTGTGTGTTGAGTCCAAGATGATTCCCAGGTTTCGTACTTGGGTGGTTGGTGTGGGTGCGGCTCCTAGGGAGGTAGGCCACCAGGAGTCGTTCCAAGCAGAGGGGTTGCTGCCGAAGATGAGGATCTCTGATTTGTCTGTGTTTAACTTGAGGCGGCTTGATTCCATCCAGTTGGCGATGGCGTGAAGTCCATTGTGGAGGTTGTTTCTTGTGGTTGTAGGGTCTTTCGTGAGGGAGATGATCAGCTGGGTGTCGTCTGCATAGGATACTATGTTGATGTGGTGGGATCGTGTGATCTTGGCGAGAGGAGCCATGTAAACATCGAAAAGTGTTGGGCTGAGGGAGGATCCCTGGGGAACGCCACAGACGGTTTTGGAGGATTTGGACAGGTAAGGCAGAAGGCGGACTCTCTGGGTTCTGCCGGAGAGGAATGAAGAGATCCAGTCGAGGGCCTTGCCGTGGATCCCGCCGTTGTGGAGGCGTGTTCGAAGGGTGTGGCGACAAACGGTGTTGAAGGCTGCGGAGAGGTCCAGGAGGATGAGCGCTGCGGTTTCGCCTTTGTCGAGCATGGTCCAGATGTCATCTGTGGCAGCAATGAGTGCGGTCTCAGTGCTGTGGTTCTTGCAAAATCCGGATTGGGAAGTGTCGAGTGCTTTGCTGTCGTCCAGGAAGTAGGATAGTTGTCTGGTCACGATTTTCTCTATGTCCTTCGCTGAGAAGGGGAGGAGGGAGATGGGCTGGTAGTTTTTGGGGTCATCTGGGTCCGCCTTGGGTTTCTTCAACAGGGCATTGACATCGGCGTGTTTCCAGCTCTCCGGGAAGGTGGCTGTCTCGAAGGAGCTGTTGATGATGACGCGGAGTTTGGGGGCGATGATGTCACTGGCTTTGTTGAAGATCTGGTGTGGGCAGGGGTCCGATGGGGAGCCGGAGTGGATGGAGGCCATGGTGTTGATGGTGTCTTCATTGTTGACGTGGGTCCAGGCGCATAGAGGGTTGATGTTGCTTGGTGCGTTGGGTTTGTGGTTGTCTGTGGTTGGCTGGTGGGTCTGAGGTTTGAAGCTGTTGTGGATGTTTTCGATCTTTCGACGGAAGTAAGTGGCGAGGGAGTGAAGAGCTACGGTGATGACGGGGGTTCATAGGAGCAGGGCGTGGGGTTGGAGAGTTCTTTGATGATGCTGAAGAGCTCTCTGTTGTTGTTAGCGTTGGTGTCTATGCGGCTTTTGTAGTAGGTTCTTTTGGAAGTGCGGATCAGCTGGTGATGTTTACGGATGGCAGTCTTGAGGGCGATGTGGTTGGATTCGGTAGGCACAAGGCACCAGGTGTTCTCCATACTTCGGCATTCCCGTTTGGAGGCCTGTAGGCCGGGGTGAACCAGCTGGCCATGGAACTGTGGTGGATGTCCTAGGGTTGTTTTTAGTGGTGCAAGGGTGTTGGCGCAGTTGTCTATCCATTGATGCAGGTTGGTGGCGGCTGTGTTGGGGTCCCGGTTCCTAGGAGGAGGTGTCTGGGCGAGGGTGGACATCAGCTGTTCTGTTGAGATTTTGTTCCAATAGCGGCAGGGGGGTTGAGTAGTGAGGTGGTGAATGACTGGTTTCTGGAAGGAGAAATGGATGCAGCGATGGTCGGTCCAGTGGAGTTCGGTGGTGTGGCTGAAGGAGACGTGGTTGCTGGCTGAGAAGATGGGGTCGAGTGTGAGTCCTGCGGTGTGGGTGGGCGACGTGATGAGTTGCTTGAGGCCGAGGTTGTCGAGGTTGTCGAGTAGGTTGGTGGTGTTGATATCGTTGTTGTTTTCTAGGTGGAAGTTCAGGTTGCTGAGGAGGATGTAGTAAGTTGAGGCGAGGGTTTGGCGCTGATGATGTTGCGGTGTCGTCGCAGAAGTGAGGTCGGGGGCCCAGGGGTCTGTAGACCAGTGTTCCTCTGAGGGTGGTGTTGGCGTTGAAGTGGATTTTGAAATGGAGGTGCTCGGTGGAGTTGATGGTGCCGTGGGAGCTGGTGGGGACTCTGATGGTGCTTTTGTGGACTATGGCAATTCCTCCTCCGGGTTTGTCGCTGCAGTCTCTTCTAGTGATCTTGTAGCATTCAGGTATGGCTATGGCTATGTCTGGTTCCGAGGCCGAATTCATCCAGGTTTCGGTGAGAAATGTGACGTCAGGTGATGATGAGGTGAGTAGGACCCAGAGTTCGATTGCGTGCTTGTGGACAGAGTGGGTGTTGAACAGAATGCAGCTGAGGTGGTTGTCTGCGGCTCTGTGTCGGAGCCTGGTGGTTAGGGTGCAGGTGAAGTTGCAGGCTCTGCAGGAGATGGGCCCTTTGGTGTGCTTCGGAGCGGACTGGAAGCAGATGGAGGAGCGTTCTGGATTGAGGGCGTGGAGGTCTTTGGCTGTGTAGCGTGATTGGTGGTGTGGGGGGTGCGTGGGCCAGGGGGACTGGCACTAGGAGCGGTCTGGGCAGGGACGGGCGCAGACGGGCTTGCCTTAGGCGCGCCCGCGACACGGATGCCATATGAGGGGAGGTGGGAGGGAGTGGCAGCAGGGAGGAGGGAGGGGAACAGCAAAAGGGAGAGCAGGGGGCGGGCCGCAGGGACGCTGCGGCGGGAAAGGAGATCTGAAGTGGAGGGAGGGCGGAAGGGCCACGGGTACGCAGCAGCAGGGGCTTAGGGGAGCCAAGGGGAGCGGGAAAAATGGAATCCAAGAAAAACACGGGCACCTGGAGCAGAGGCAGCGGTGTAGGGAGCGGCCTACCTGAAGCAGGGTCAAGGGTCGCTCTCTTCACCGCGCCATGGCTGCCATATGAGGGGAAGTGGGAGGGGGTGGCAGCAGGGAGGAGGGAGGGGAACAGCAAATGGGAGAGCAGGGGTGCGGGGCCACAGGGACAGAGCGGCGGGAAAGGAGATCTGAAGTGGAGGCAGGGGGGCGGGGCCATGGGAATGCAGCGGCAGGGGCCGAGGGGAGCCGAGGGGAGCAGGAAAAACAGAATCCAAGAAAAACACGGGCACCTGGACCAGAGGCAGTGGTGTAGGGAGCGACCTGCCTGAAGCAGGGTCAAGGGTCGCTCTCTTCACCGCACCGCAGCTGCCATATGAGAGGAGGTGGGAGGGAGTGGCAGCAAGGAGGAGGGAAGGGAACAGCAAATGGGAGAGCAGCGGGGTGGGGCTGCAGGGACGCAGCGGCGGGAAAGGAGATCTGAAGTGGAGGGAGGGGGCGGGGCCCGCGGGACGCAGCGGCATGGGCCGAGGGGAGCCGAGTGGGGCGGGAAAAGCGTAATCCAAGAAAACACGGGCATCTGGAGCAGAGGCAGTGGTGTAGGGAGTGACCTGGCTGAAGCAGGTTCAAGGGTCGCTCTCTTCACCATGCCACGGCTGCCATATTAGGGGAGGTGGGAGGGAGTGGCAGCAGGGAGGAGGGAGGGGAACAGCAAATGGGAGAGCAGGGGGCGGGGACGCAGGGACGCAGTGGCGGGAAAGGAGATCTGAAGTGGAGGGAGGGGACGGGGAGGCAGGGACACAGCAGCAGGGGCCGAGGGGAGCCAAGGAGAGCAGGAAAAATGGAATCCAAGAAAAACACGGGCACCTGGAGCGGAGGCAGCGGTGTAGGGCGCAACCTGCCTGAAGCAGGGTCAAGGGTCGCTCTCTTCACTGCGCCGCAGTTGCCATATGAGGGGAGGGAGTGGCAGCAGGGAGGAGGGAGGGGAACATCAAATCAGCGAGCAGGGGGCGGGGCCGCAGGGACACAGCGGCGGGAAAGGAGATCTGAAGTGGAGGGAGGGGGGCGGGGACGCGGGGACGCAGTGGCAGGGGCCGAGGGGAGCAGGAAAAACGGAATCCAAGAAAAACACGTGCACCTGGAGCAAAGGCAGCGGTGTAGGGAGCGACCTGCCTGAAGCAGGGTCAAGGGTCGTTCTCTTCACCACGCCGCAGCTGCCATATGAGGGGAGGTGGGAAGAAGTGGCAGCAGGGAGGAGGGAGGGGAACAGCAAATGGGAGAGCAGGGGGGCGGGGCCGCAGGGACGCAGCAGTGGGAAAGGAGATCTTAAGTGGAGGGAGGTTGGCGTGGCCGCGGGGACGCTGCGGCAGGGGCCGAGGGGAGCGGGAACATCAGAATCCAAGAAAAACACGGGCACCTGGAGCAGAGGCAGCGGTGTAGGGAGTGACCTGCCTGAAGCAGGGTCAAGGGTCGCTCTCTTCACCGCGCCGCGGCTGCCAAATGAGGGCAGGTGGGAGGGAGTGGCATCAAGGAGGAGGGAGGGGAACTGCAAATGGGAGAGCAGAGGGACAGGGCCACAGGGACGCAGCAGCGGGAAAGGAGTTCTGAAGTGGAGGGTAGGGGCGGGCAACGGGCACACAGCAGCAGGGACCGAGGGTAGCAGGAAAAACGGAATCCAAGAAAAACACGGCCACCTTGAGCAGAGGCAGGGGTGTAGGGAGCGACCTGCCTGTAGCAGGGTCAAGGGTCGCTCTCTTCACCGCACCGCGTCAGCCATATGAGGGGAGGTGGGAGGGAGTGGCAGGAGGGAGGAGGGAGGGGAACAGCAAATGGGAGAGCAGGGGGGTGGGCCGCAGGGATGCAGCTGCCGGAAAGGAGATCTGAAGTGGAGGGAGGTAGGCGGGGACGCAGCAGCAGGGGCCGAGGGGAGCCGAGGGAAGCGGGAAAAACAGAATCCAAGAAAAACACGGGCACCTGGACCAGAGGCAGTGGTGTAGGGAGCGACCTGCCTGAAGCAGGGTCAAGGGTCGCTCTCTTCACCGCAGCTGCCATATGAGGGGAGGTGGGAGGGAGTGGCAGCAAGGAGGAGGGAGGGGAAAAGCAAATGGGAGAGCAGCGGGGTGGGGCTGCAGGGACGCAGCGGCGGGAAAGGAGATCTGAAGTGGAGGAAGGGGGCGGGGCCCGCGGGACGCAGCGGCATGGGCCGAGGGGAGCCGAGGGGGGCGGGAAAAGCGTAATCCAAGAAAAACACGGGCATCTGGAGCAGAGTCAGTGGTGTAGGGAGTGACCTGGCTGAAGCAGGTTCAAGGGTCGCTCTCTTCACCATGCCACGGCTGCCATATTAGGGGAGATGGGAGGGAGTGGCAACAGGGAGGAGGGAGGGGAACAGCAAATGGGAGAGTAAGGGGCGGGGACGCAGGGACGCAGTGGCGGGAAAGGAGATCTGAAGTGGAGGGAGGGGACGGGGAGGCAGGGACACAGCGGCAGGGGCCGAGGGGAGCCAAGGAGAGCAGGAAAATTGGAATCCAAGAAAAACACGGGCACCTGGAGCAGAGGCAGCGGTGTAGGGCGCAAACTGCCTGAAGCAGGGTCAAGGGTCGCTCTCTTCACTGCGCCGCAGTTGCCATATGAGGGGAGGGAGTGGCAGCAGGGAGGAGGGAGGGGAACAGCAAATCAGCGAACAGGGAGCGGGGCCGCAGGGACACAGCAGCGGGAAAGGAGATCTGAAGTGGAGGGAGGGGGGCGGGGACGCGGGGACGCAGTGGCAGGGGCCGAGGGGAGCAGGAAAAACGGAATCCAAGAAAAACACGTGCACCTGGAGCAAAGGCAGCGGTGTAGGGAGCGACCTGCCTGAAGCAGGGTCAAGGGTCGTTCTCTTCACCACGCCGCAGCTGCCATATGAGGGGAGGTGGGAAGAAGTGGCAGCAGGGAGGAGGGAGGGGAACAGCAAATGGGAGAGCAGGGGGGCGGGGCCGCAGGGACGCAGCAGTGGGAAAGGAGATCTTAAGTGGAGGGCGGTTGGCGAGGCCGCGGGGACGCTGCGGCAGGGGCCGAGGGGAGCGGGAACATCAGAATCCAAGAAAAACACGGGCACCTGGAGCAGAGGCAGCGGTGTAGGGAGTGACCTGCCTGAAGCAGGGTCAAGGGTCGCTCTCTTCACCGCGCCACAGTTGCCAAATGAGGGCAGGTGGGAGGGAGTGGCATCAAGGAGGAGGGAGGGGAACTGCAAATGGGAGAGCAGGGGGACAGGGCCACAGGGACGCAGCAGCGGGAAAGGAGTTCTGAAGTGGAGGGAGGGGGTGGGCCACGGGCACACAGCAGCAGGGGCCGAGGGTAGCAGGAAAAACGGAATCCAAGAAAAACACGGCCACCTTGAGCAAAGGCAGGGGTGTGGGGAGCGACCTGCCTGTAGCAGGGTCAAGAGTCGCTCTCTTCACCGCACCGCGTCAGCCATATGAGGGGAGGTGGGAGGGAGTGGCAGCAGGGAGGAGGGAGGGGAACAGCAAATGGGAGAGCAGGGGGGTGGGCCGCAGGGATGCAGCTGCCGGAAAGGAGATCTGAAGTGGAGGGAGGTGGGCGGGGACGCGGGGACGCAGCAACAGGGGCCGAGGGGAGCCGAGGGAAGCGGGAAAAACGGAATCCAAGAAAAACACGGGCACCTGGAGCAGAGGTAGCGGTGTAGGGAGCGACCTGTCTGAAGCAGGGTCAAGGGTAGCTCTCTTCACCGCGCTGCAGCTGCCATATGAGGGGAGGTGGGAGGGAGTGGCAGCAGGGAGGAGGTAGGGGAACAGCAAATGGGATAGCAGGGGGGCGGGACGCAGGGACGCAGCAGCAGGAAAGGAGTTCTGAAGTGGAAGGAGGGGGCAGGTAAGCTAGGTGATACTACCACCTGCTTAGGGCCAGTAACTTTACCCCAACTAAGCTGAACTATAGCTAAGGGAAGAAACTTAGTGGAGTTATGGACATCAATAATCTTGTACTGTTGTCCAATGATGTGTTGTTCAGGAGACACTAGGTTTTGAGTCACCAAAGTGATACTGGCAACTGTGTCCCTGTAGGCCTAAGTCTCAACACCATTTATTGAAACTGTCTTCCTGTACTTATCCATTGTAAGGGGACAAGCAGCCAGTGTGGCAAGGCCAATGCCACCAGGTGTGACAGAAACTGTCTTGGGACTGACTACCCCAGTTTCTATGATGGACCCATAAGTGAACCCAACTACACCCTTACTTTGACTGTTGCCAGCAGTCCCACCACCATTACCACTAGTGCTATGGGCACTAGAGTTTGATGTATTAGTGGTGGTAGGCTCAGGGGGTTTACCTGGACAGGACTTATCCCCTGGCCTATGGCCCTTATTTTTATACACAAAGCACCAAGGCTTTTTAATGTTTGTATGTTGTGAAGAAGAGGAAGAATTTGATTTATCCCCACCCCCTGAAGAGTGTTTAGGATTTGAAGAAGGATCTTTGGTTTTACCCTTATCCCCATGCTTATCCTGAGATTTCTCACTATCTTTCTTCTTGCCGTCCTTGTCACCCCCTGTATGAACTTTTCTGTTCACCCTTGTTCTGACCCACTTGTCTGCCTTCTTTCCCAATTCTTGGGGAGAGGTCAGATCCGAGTCCACTAGGTATTGGTGCAACAAGTCAAACTCACAGTTTATTCAGAATATGCTCTCTCAGAATAAGATTATACAGGCTTTCATAGTCAGATACCTTACTGCCATGTAACCACCCTTCCAAGGCCTTCACTGAACAGTCCACAAAATCTGTCCAGTCTTGAGAGGACTCTTTTCTGGTGTCTCTGAACTTAATCTGTATTGTTCAGTGGTTAAGCCAAATCCATCCAAGAGTGCATCCTTCAATACCGTGTAATTGTTAGCTTCACTTTCTCTAACAGTAAGGAGCCTATCCCTACCCTTTCCAGTGAAAGATAGCCACAAAATAGCAGTCCACTGCCTTTGAGGGACCCCCTGTACCATACAGGCCCTCTCAAGTGAAGTAAACAACTTGTTGATGTCATCCCCCTCCTTGTAAGGGGGGACTATCTTGTGCAGATTCCTGGAATCATGCTCTCTAACAGGATTACTATCAGGAATACTGCTGCTGCCACCATGGGGTCTTAACCCCAACCTCTGCCTTTCTCTCTCAATGTCTAGGGATTCCCTATCTAAGGCCAGCTGTTGCTGTTTAAGCTTCAGTCTGGTCTCTTCAACCCTCAACTTTTTGAGTTCCCTTTCTAACAAGTTATCCTCAGGGTGGGTGGGTTGGGAATGCTTTGACACAGATGACAAATGGGAAACTTCAGAGGGTGATCTGTCCCTATCTGTCTGGACCCTGGTAACTTGGCCTCTAGGAATAAAGGATGCCCTACTGTGATGGGAACCTCCATTACTACCAACATTAATGGGTGTCCTGCTAGGGGGCAGATCCTGTTCAGAACCCTCCCCACCCTTCTCAAGGTGTTCCTCTGAGTCAGACTGGGAAGTTTCTATATTTTCTAACCCCACATTTGATGGGCCAGCTTGGGTATCGTCATCTACCATAAGCAAGTTGAACAGAAACTCTTTTGTAGATTTCTTTCCTATAACTAAACCTCTATCTAAACAGAGACTCCTTAAGCTCTTGTAATTCAAAATGTCATAAGTAGCATTGACAGTTTTGGGGGCAGAATCTACCACAGACATGATAGCAGAAGGTTTAGAGATAGTGAGAAGGAAGAAAAAGTTTCAGAACTTTTTTAAAGAACAGAGAAAAAAACTTTTTCTAACTTTTAGAAGTTTTAAGAAACTTTTCGGAACTTTATAAAAAGTTTTAGAGAAGAAAAGCAAACTTTTGTGGCTAAGTGTACATACTGTGAACTGTTTGGTATATGATTCTCTTATGAAAAGTACAAAATGACAAAGTGGTAAGTAGTTACAAGTACTTATCCCACCGCTGCACAACCCATGTAGGAGGCTGGCCTGGCTTGTAGTGGGTACCAGAGGTACTTACACCTTGTGCCAGGTCCAGTTCTCCCTTATTAGTGTAGAAGAGGCATTTCTAGCAGCTTAGGCTGATAGAAGGTAGCTAAGGCAAAGCAGCTTAGGTTGAACTAGGAGACATGCAAAGCTCCTTCTATACCACTTCTATCATATGGACAATATCATAGGAAAACACAATACACAGAGTTACTAAAAATAAAGGTACTTTATTTTTATGACAATATGCCAAAAGTATCTCAGTGAGTACCCTCAGTAAGAAGGTAAGTTATATACACAAGTTATATGTACACAAACCAAATCAGGTAAGTAAGAGCAAGAAAAGTAATGCAAACAGTGTAGAATTACAATAGGTTGCAATAGGAGCACATAGGTATAGGGGCAACACAAACCATATACTCCAAAAGTGGAATGCGAACCACGAATGGACCCCAGACCTATGTGAGCGTGTAGAGGGTGGCTGGGACTGTAAGAAAACAGTGAGGGTTAGAAAAATACCCCACCCCAAGACCCAGAAAAGTAGGAGTAAAGTACACCTACTACCCCCAGAGAGCACAGAAGTCGTGATAGGGGAATTCTGCAGGAAGAACAAACACCAGCAGTGCACTGACAACGGATTTCCAGACCTGAGTACCTTTAAGACAAGGGGACCAAGTCCAATAGTAACGACAGTGTTGAGAGGGGGCAGGAGCCCAGGAAATGCCAGCTGAAGGTGCAAGGAAGCTGCCACCGGTTGGAAGAAGCTTGGAGTTCTGCAAGAAAGAAGGAACTTTTCCTTTGGAAGACGGATGTCCCACGTCGCAATGAAGCTTGCAGAGGTGTTCCCACGCAGAAAGACCGCAAACACGCCTTGCTAGCTGCAGGGGGTGTGGTAGAGGTTTTTGGATGCTGCTGAGGACCAGGAAGGACCAGGATGTTGCCACTTGGAGGAGGAGACAGAGGGGGCACTCAGCAACTCAGAGAGCCCTCACAGAAGCAGGCAGCACCCGCAGAAGTACCCCAACAGGCACTTGGAAGAAGAGTGAACCAGAGTCCATGCGAAGTCACAAAAAGGGAGTCCCACGATGCCGGAGGACAACTCAGAAGGTTGTGCACTGCAGGACGGAGTGCTGGGGACCCAGGCTTGGCTGTGCAATAAGGAAATCCTGGAAGAGTGCACAGGAGCCGGAGCAGCTGACATCATGCGGTACACAGCTTTGCAGTCTAGCGTGGGGAGGCAAGGACTTACCTCCACCAAACTTGGACTGAAGAGTCACTGGACTGTGGGAGTCACTTGGACAGAGTTGCTGTGTTCCAGGGACCACGCTCTTTGGGATGAGAGGGGACCCAGAGGACCAGTGATGCAGTCTTTTGGTGCCTGCGTTAGCAGGGGGATGATTCCGTCGACGTATGGGAGATTTCTGCGGAGCTTCTGGTGCAGGGTGAAGGCAGGCTACCCCCAGAGCATGCACCACCAGAAAAAAGTCGAGAAAGCCTGCAGGATTAGGTGCTACAATGTTGCTGGTAGTCGTCTTGCTACTTTGTTGCAGTTTTGCAGGATTCTTGGAGCAGTCAGCGGTCGATCCTTGGTAGAAGGTGAAGAGGGAGATGCAGAGGAACTCTGCTGAGCTCTTGCATTCGTTATCTGAAGAATTCCCCAAAGCAGAGACCCTAAATAGCCAGAAAAGGAGGTTTGGCAACCAGTTTAGGAGGATTGGCTACCAAGAGAGGTAACAGCCTATCAGAAGGAGCCTCTGACGTCACCTGCTGGCACTGGCCACTCAGAGCAGTCCAGTTTGCCCCCAACACCTCTGTTTCCAAGATGGCAGAGGTCTTGGACACACTGGAGGAGCTCTGGGCATCTCCCCTGGGAGGTACTGGTCAGGGGAGTGGTCACTCCCCTTTCCTTTGTCCAGTTTCACGTCAGAGCAGGGCTGGGGGATCCCTGAACCGGTGTAGACTGGCTTATGCAGAGATGGGCACCATCTGTGCCCATTTAAGCATTTCCAGAGGCTGGGGGAGGCTACTCCTCCCCAGCCCTTCACACCAATTTCCAAAGGGAGATGGTGTAACACCCTCTCTCAGAGGAAATCCTTTGTTCTGCCTTCCTGGGCCAGGGCTGCCTGGACCCCAGGAGGGCAGAAACCTGTTTGAGGGGTTGGCAGCAACAGCAGCTGCAGTGGAAACCCCAGAAAGGCAGTACCTGGGTTCTCTGCTAGAGACTCGGGGGATCATGAAATTGTCACCCCAATACCAGAATGGTATTGGGGTGACAATTCCAGGATCTTAGACATGTTACATGGCCATGTTCGAAGTTACCATTGTGACGCTATACATAGGTAGTGACCTATGTATAGTGCACGTGTGTAATGGTGTCCCCGCACTCGCAAAGTCTGGGGAATTTGCCCTGAACGATGTGGGGGCACCTTGGCTAGTGCCAGGGTGCCCACACACTAAGTAACTTTGCACCCAACCTTCACCAGGTGAAGGTTAGACATATAGGTGACTCATAAGTTACTTATTTGCAGTGGCAAAAGGCTGTGAAATACCGTGGACGTTATTTCACGCAGGCTGCAGTGGCAGGCCTGTGTAAGAATTGTCAGAGCTCCCTGTGGGTGACAAAAGAAATGTTGCAGCCCATAGGGATCTCCTGGAACCCCAATACCCTGGGTCCCTCAGTGCCATATACAAGGGAATTATATGGGTGTACCAGTATGCCAATGTGAATTGGTAAATGTAGTCACTAGCCTGTAGTGACAAATTTGGAAAGCAGAGAGAGCATAACCACTGAGGTTCTGGTTAGCAGAGCCTCAGTGAGACAGTAGGGCACCACACAGGGAACACATATAGGCCACAAACTTGTGAGCACTGGGGTCCTGGCTAGCAGGATCCCAGTGACACATAACAAACACACTGACATATACTCACAAACAGGCCAAAAGTGGGGGTAACAAGGCTAGAAAGAGGCTACCTTCCTACAGGTGGGGCCGCGGGGACGCAGCGGTAGTGTCCGAGGGGAAGGGGAAAAACGGAATCCAAGAAAAACACAGGCACCTGGAGAAGAGGCAGCGGTGTAGGGAGCGACCTGCCTGAAGCAGGGTCAAGGGTCGCTCTCTTCACCGCGCCGTGGCTGCCATATGAGGGGAGGTGGGAGGAAGTGGCAGCAGGGATGAGGGAGGGGAACAGCAAATGGGAGAGCAGGGCGGCGGATATGATGGACTCAACTTGAGTTGACCTATTGCTTTTACTTTACCTAATTTCTACACATAAGCCCTACTCCAAATTTCCTAAAGTACGGGCAACATTATATACAAACTTTTGATGCAGGGCAGCGCCACAAGCCGTCTTTCAGCTCTGCCTTGTGTCAAAAGAAAAGGGGAGAAATGGGCCATATCTACAACAGATATGGCACATTCCTGTCCATTTCCCCTGTGTTAGCAGTGACGCACAATGGCTGTCATGAGCCAGTTCAGGCACCCTCTGCACCATGCTGTAAGAGTGCCTGCATAAAGGGGATGATTATTTTTTTGCAGGAAGGGACACCTTCTGGCAAAAAACAATCACAAGAGAAGTTTGCCTTTTCCTATGAGTGCTGCAAATTGCACATAGAAATTAAAAATATAAAATGAGGAGAAATAAAGGTACTTCTCTTTGTTGCACATCACCCTTACACCTCCCCTCGGGAGGTTTAGGCTTTTGATGCATTCTGAGGTTTACAAAATCATGTAAATCTGGAAATGTGTCAAATGCAATGGGTGTTACATGGGAACACCCACCGTAACACCAACGGCATGCTTCCCTGTCACAGGATGATTCAATGCAGCGACTTGCGCTACTTTGACTTAGTCCACAATTACAAAGTCTTGAACAGCGGCACAGGGTGGCTTTGTAAAGTTGGCCCTGAAGTGTGCGCTGCCGGACCGTCACTATACATGACTTCCGGCAGCGCAGAGGGCCTTATAAAGAAATATGGCCCTACATTTGCAAATACATACCACTAATAATGCATTCATATTGCAACAAATGATCTCTGTTTCTCTCAACCACTTTTGATGGGGCAACTCAGCCTCCATTTTTCTTTCAATACAGAGATGCACACACACTATGATGATATACACATCACCAGGGAGATTGTGATTGGGAGGCAAGGCATAACTAGATAAAAAATGGCACAAAGAAGGAAATGTTAACACTGATATTACTTATTACTACTACTACCATAATCTTATTCTTGATGAGAGCAGGATTCTCTGTCTGCATGGTTTTAAAAAAATCAACCCAAATGCACTCCCATGAGTACAATTAGGAACCGCTGGCTCACCTTGCTAGCTCAAACTGGATCATATAATAAATAAAAATAATCTTACTTACCTCTGAGAGTCAGCACTGCTATGAGAAAAAAATAAATTAGCATTGTGGAAAACAGACAACAAATAAATAACTATTACTCACCAAGCCCATCAGGTCGAGCAGGTCCTGTTCCCGGTCGATGATGTCCACACAATGGTATGTCAAATGCTGCTGGGCATGCTGGACCGCAGTATGCTGATGAAACAACTGACCCACCCTCCTCCACAGCAGTAGATGCCCTGAAGGACCTAACCTCTCTCATGCCTGCCACCTGCTGCCAATATGGAGGGGAGGTGGCACTGCACAAAAAAGACTAGTGCTGCCACCTCCGCCTCAGTTAAAATGAGGTGGGGTTGCACCACTTGGTAGTGCTGACGCCCACAATGTAAGCAGCTAGCAGCCGCATTGGCGCCGCCACTCCCTCTGCCGGCCTCTGCCATGGTGCTGGGTGGGAAAAATAAAAGGGAAGAAATAGAAGAAAAGAAGAAAAAAAAAGAATGAAGTGAAAAGCAAAAAAAAATAAGTTTTCAAAAGCGCAAACACACACCAAAAAAAATGACAAAAATGTAAAATACACAAACACAAAGACACACACTGATGAAATGAGGGGTGGATAATTTAGGAAAAAGGTGGGATGGTAAAGATTAAGGTGGTCATTATGAACACTGTGGGTTGGCTCGCCATGCCGCGTTGGCAGCCAATCTGCTGCATACTGATCATGGTGAGGGCCGCCATCAGCAGCCCTCAAACACCGATAGGCTTCAGCCATCAGGCAGCCTGGCAGTGAGTGGAAACACCATCCGACAGGGTAGCTGCGCTACCCCTCAGATAATGTTTCCTGATCCACCAGCCTTTCTGTGGCGGGTTATCCCTTGCAGTCCACAGGCAGATTTTCAGGCAGTGATCTGCCACCCGCTGGCCCACAGAAAGGTTAATTATTTGGCCAGAGGGGACCCGGGGACGCTGGTGATCAGTGTTACCGCTGTGTTCATAATGAGCACCTAAGAGTGGATACAAAAATAGTCCCAGCACCATGCACAGAGACAGAGAAAACAAAATGGCCAAGTCCATACCAACCGCGGAGTGCCATCTGCATGATATTTGCAATGCAAATCACACAACTGAAATTGAAAAACATAGCACAATTGGGCGTGCTGAGCAGCTCCGCCCACTGGCAGATTTCCACGGAGCTCGCAGAGTTTTTTAACCACTTTGCGGAATTCTGCATAGTGAGACTACACAATCTCCGCCTACCCCTACCAAATACTTGCTTTTATAAGAAAATATAGCACTTAGGGCCAGATGTAGGTAGGTTTCATATTGTGACTTGCAATTTGCGAGTCATAGTGACTCACAAATTGCAACTAGCAATATGAAATGCAGAAAGGTGTCTCAGACACCTTCTGCGACTCGCTATGGGGTCGCAAAGACCCACCTCATGAATATTTATGAGGTGGGTCGCAGTTTGCGACCCCATAGCGAGTCTAGGCACTCACAGGGATGGTGGCCTGCTGCTGGAGATAGCAGACCACCATGTCTGTGACTGCTTTTAAATAAATAAGTTTTTTTTTTTTCTTTTTCCTTAAAGGAAAACGAGCTGCAAAAAGAAAAAATACCAAAACCATTTAGTTTCGGTTTTTTCAGAGTAGGCAGTGGTCCATAGGACTACTGCCTGCTCTGAAAAATATTTTTTGTGGCATTCACAAAGGGGAAGGGGTCCCATGGGGGCCCCTTACCTTTTGCGAATGAGTTACCATCCACTTCAAGTGGATGGTAACTGCGAGTTGGTTTGCGACTGCTTTCGCGGTCACAAAGCAACTCAACATCGCGATGCGGTCGCAAATAGGAAGGGAACGCCTCTTCCTATTTGCGAGTCGGAATCGGAATATACCGACTCGCAAAATGTGACTGCATCGCGCAAGGCCTTTTGCACCTCGCAAACTACGTTTTGCGAGGCGCAAAAAGCTTCCTACATCTGGCCCTTAATTTCTAATTCTAAAAAATGCAAATAAATACGTCATTCAGAAGCACCAGGTCAATCCCCTTTGAGGTCAGGGATCTAATAGTTGACTGGCAAATCCTTGTCCCATCCTCCCTTGCGTAATGTGTCCCGGGAAAAGTCCCCATTCACTACTGCTGCATCATCAATGTAAATTATTAGGCTGCATTCAAACTCTCCATTCTGACCTTTAAGGAACTTAGACCCTCATTATGACATTGGAGGTACATCTCACTTACTGTCACGCTGACGGCTGCCAACTTACCGCCACGGATATCCGTTCACCATATTATGATACACACCAATCCGTCAGTATTCAGCCACATACACAAATCTGCCAGACCAAAGGTCAGTAACTGGACAATTCAAACAACACACACCTGACACCCATACACACACCACACCCACACCACTATAAAACACACACCCACATTACCCACAACCCTATACGATTACAAACCATTGCCATCAGAGAGACATCAAGACCACTGACACAACTAGAGCCACACAACACTCACACCTATGCACCACTCACACAGTCCACATTACACCCCAACATATTATCCAACACACCCTCACGAACAAACATCACTCAACACCCATGGCACCACAAAGACACCCCCGTTTCACAGAGGAGGAACTAAGGGTCATGGTGGAGGAAATTGTCAGGGTAGAGCCACAGCTATTTGGAGCACAGGTGCAGCAGATATCTATAGCAGGAAGATGGAGCTATGCTGGAGAATTGTAGACAGGGTCAGTGCCGTGGGACAACACCCCAGAACTAGGTATGACATCAGGAAGAGGTGGAACGACCTACAGGGGAAGGTACGTTCCATAGCAGCAAGACACCAGCTCGCTATCCAGAGGACTGGCGGTGGACCCCCACAACTCACTGCATGGGACAATCAAGTCTTGGAAATACTGCATCCTGAGGGCCTCGCCGGAGTTGGAGGAGGACTGGAATCTGGTAAGTCAACTTTCTACTATTATCACCCGCCTACCTGCATGCCATCACATGCCCTCACCCGCACCCTCACTCTATGCCATGCATGGGCACTCATCAGGAAAACATACACACTATAGAGAATTAACCATCCCACCATACACTAACATACACATGTGAAAGCTGGCAGGGCAAATCCAACTAAAGAGGGGAAGCCACAGATGTACAATGTGTCAGACACAGAAACCATAACATATCAATGACATCCCCTAAGGTACCCCAGCCAATGTCAGTGGAGAGGAGATGCCAGTACTATCCAGTCCCCCAACTGAAGAGGCCCACAGTGATGACAGCAACTCTGGTCTTCAGGATCTGGATGACCTACCTGGCCCATCAGAGACCACTGGACAGCCAATTACCCAGGCCCAGTCACACACCACCACAGAGCCTCCCCATCAGGAAACACTACCACAGGACCCACCCAGCATACCTACACCTCTATCCCCAGGACACGTCAATCAGCAGTGTTTCCACCTCTACAGGGACACCAGGGCACACCTTGCCCCCAAGACAATCATGGTCCTGGGGTCAGTGGCAGTGGGCACAAGGCTCAGGGGACAGAGGCACAGGCTAACAGGGAAAGTGGGAGGACTGCTGTGCTCCAAGGGGAGGACAGGCCCAGGGAACCGACTCTCCAGGAGGCACTCGCTGAGATCCTGGGCGCCTATTAACATTCCCAGGACACAATGGGCCAGATCCTGGACAATCTGCAAGAGAGCAGGCTGTTGCAGGAGGAACAGTACCAGGAGATCAGGGAGGACTTGCAGGCCATTAACAACACCCTGATCTTCATTGCAGGGGTGCTGGCAGACATGGTCAACATTTTGAGGGAGGCAGTCTCACACCAGTGGGCCACTAGCCAGACATCTGAACAGCATTCCACCTCCTCTGCCGCTAGTGGCCAGGAGGCCTTGCCACAGGACTCACAGGCCACCAGCACCCTCCCCCTGCAGAAGGTAAACCACCCTGCAAACGCTCTCTGTGATCCAGACAGAAGCCAGAGACACTTCCCAAGATCCCCGCCAGGAAATGAGACTCTCGTGATTGTCAACCTTGTGTCCCACTCTGTCACCCTGTCCACCTTGAAATACCATTGCTCTCCTTCCTATGTCCCCTTGGACAATGCACCTGTGCTACAAATAGACTGGAACAATACCCTGGACCTTCCTCCATCATCACCCCATCCCATTGCACTTGCCCCTCTATATATTAGCACTTCAATAAACAACCCTTTGAAAAAAAAACATTTTGGAGTATGTCATGTATATCAAATATGTATTCATTGTAACAGGTAGAAACTTTGCAAATCAACTGTAGCTGGCTGTAGTGATCACACCAGGAGTATATGTCAGGTCACCAACATCTGCAAAATGAATTGCCATATGGAACAATAAGTGGGCATAAAAGTTAAAAATATCAGCATGCCATTGTCACACAAATTAAAACAAAAGTCATTGAAATGTGAAGTAACACTGTCCTACCTGTGTGTCATTGAATTGTTGTCCTTATCCTCATTCTCTGCCTCCTCATCCTTACTGTCCACAGGGTCTACTGCTGCCACACGGGCATCTCCAGGCTCCTCCTCCTGCAAGAATGGGACATGGCATCTGAGGGCCAGGTTATGCAACATGCAGCATGCCACCACTATCTGGCAGACCTTCTTTGGTGAGTAGCACAGGGATCCACCTGTTAGATGGAGGCACCGGACCCTGGCCTTCAGGAGGCCAAAGGTCCTTTCAATGATCCTTCTAGTTCGCTCATGTGCCTTATTATAATGTTCTTCTTCCATTGTCCTGGCATTTCTAACAGGGGTCAGCAGCCATGACAGGTTTTGTCACGACTCACGTGCTGCTTGCGCCTGGAGTTTGCAGATCTTGAGGCGTGGATCTTGAGGGTTCGACTTTGTCCCAAAAAGGGGCGACTCTTTCTGGTAGCCACGGTGCTGTAGGCGAGGAAACGCCAAGGACAGACCGTGACCGTGAGAAAGTAGCGCCAGAGGGAAAAAACCCCTTCAGAAGAAGAGGAAAAAACCTCCCAGAAGATTCGCAGGGGATTCCTGGAACAAGAACAGAGGAACAGGAATCAAAGGAACTGACGTAACACAGAAATGGCGAAATCCAGAGCCAAGGGCTAGGAAATCAGGAGCGAGGACACTAACTGAAACAGAGAGTGTTGCAGCGCAAAGAGGGAAAGAAAAAACACCCTTAAATACCATAAAACAGGAAGTGACCCACAGGAAGAAAAAGGACACCATCTTGCATAGGGAAAAGTAGATAGAATAGACTGGAACAGAAACCATAGAGAATAGGGAAGGAGGAATGCTGGGAAGACAGAGGTAACCTGGGAAGGGGAAAAGACATAAAGGACAGAGGAGAAAACAGACCCAAAAAGAAAGAAAGACAGAAAAGAAGAAAGAGGAGTCCCCAAACAGGTAAGAGGGGTCAGGAGACCCCAACAAGACGGAGGGAGAGCGCAGCGCGAGGCCCCTAGTAAGTCCTGGGGCCTCGCAAGGTGCAAGAAAGGCTCGGGGCGCGCCGCGTCTTAGAGACGCGAAGCGCGGCCCGAGCCGAACGCGCGGCTTGTGCCGAACGCTCGGCTCGCGCCGCGCGGTGCGGCGCGACAGTAGGCCCCCCTCCCGAAGGCCCTGGTTTGAAAGGAAATAAACGGTGAAAGCGCTGAGTCAGAAGAGGAGCATGAACAGAAGATGCATCTTCCCAAGAACATTCACTGAGAGGATAACCCTTCCAATGAATTAGATACTGCAGACGGGTGTGAAAAAGACGAGAGTCACAAATCTCCTGAACCTCATATTCAGGAACATCATCCACTAAGACAGGAGGAGGACAGGAAAACTGACGGGAGTACGGATCTGGTACATAAGGTTTGAGTTGGGAGACATGGAAGACTGGATGAATCTTCCATGTGTGAGGCAAGTGAAGACGGACAGTGACGGGATTAAGCAACTGGAGAATACGGAAAGGCCCGTAATAGCGAGGTGTGAATTTGTTCTGAGAAAGACGTGAGGGTAAGAATTTAGAAGAAAGCCAAACTTTATCCTGTGGAAGGTAGTCCGGAGTTGCCCTACGTTTCTTGTCTGCTACTTTCTTCATATATCTCTTGGTGTGTAAGAGATTAGAACGAATCAGTCTATGGATTTGTAGAAGACGTTTGGAAAAATGAGTAATAGCGGGTAAGGGAGTGGGAGACAGAGAAGAAGTAGGAAAAGAGGTAGGATGAAAACCATAAGAACAGAAAAAAGGAGTGGTCTTGGAGGCACTATGGACTGAGTTATTATAAGAGAACTCAGCGATAGGGAGATAAGTGTTCCAGTTGCTTTGAGTTGAGTTGCAAAAACAACGAAGGTATTGTTCTAAGCCCTGGTTCAGACGCTCGGTCTGTCCATTGGTCTGGGGATGGAAGCCCGATGACAGAGCTCTATCGATGTTTAGTGTCTTACAAAAATACCTCCAGAACCGGGAAATGTACTGAGGACCTCTATCAGATATAAGAGTATGAGGAAGTCCATGAAGACGGAAGATATGTTCAATGAATATCTGGCTTAATTCTTGGGATGTAGGTAGTTTTTTCAAGGCAGTGAAGTGAGCCATCTTAGTAAAAGAGTCCACAGTGACCATGATTACCCGGTTTCCTGCTGAGAGTGGTAACGAACACATGAAATCGGTGGAGATGGTGTGCCATGGAGTTGGCGGAACCGGCAAGGGCTGGAGTAAACCCGCAGGTCTGGTTCGGGGAATCTTGACTTGAGCGCATGTGGGACAAGCCTGAACGTATGTTTCAATATCTTTTTTCCAAGTAGGCCACCAGAAAAATCGTGATAACAGTTCTTGTGTGGCCTTGATGCCTCTATGACCAGCAACCGGTGAATCATGACACATTTGTAATGCCTTTTCTCTCACTCTGTTAGTGGGGATGAATAACAGATCGTGATAATAATAGTATCCTTGTCTCTTATGTAAAAGAGGCCTTAAGTTCTCTATTTCATCATCAGATAGATTGGGGTACTCTAGTTGTACCTCCTCCAGAAAAGACTGGGCTACCCCAATGATCTTACTAGGTTCCAGTAGGGGTTGAGCTGGGACAGGAGTACAATCTGGATAACGACGCGATAGAGCATCAGCCAGAATGTTTTGGGAGCCAGGAATATATGTAATGTAGAAATCATACTGGCTGAAGAAGAAGGCCCAACGAGCTTGACGACTATTTTGGCATACGAAATTTCGTAAACATTGTAAGTTTCGATGGTCTGTTCTCACTTCAAAAGGTTCCTTGGAACCCATCAGAAACTGCCTCCATTCAATACAAGCTGTTTTCAGAGCCAACAATTCTCTTTCCAATACTGAGTAATGTTGTTCTGCAATAGAGAGTATATGAGACAAATAGAAAACAGGATGTTCAAGACCATCGTCTTCTTGTTGTTGGAGTAGAACGGCACCAATGGCTTTTTCAGAAGCATCGGTGACGACAATAAATCGTTTGTTGGTATCTGGATGTCTTAAGATGGGAGCTTGTGTAAATGCCTTCTTTAATTCTTGAAAAGCTGTTTCAGCAGTTTTAGTCCAGACAAACCCTTTAATAAGATTTTCCTTCTTTAAAGTGTGAGTTATGTGGCTAGTTTGTTTAGCAAAGTCTGCGATGAATTGTCGATAGAAGTTCGCCAATCCTAGAAAGCATTGTGTTTCTTTAATGGAAGATGGAGAAGGCCAATCTAGGATAGCTTGCACCTTTTCTTGATCCATGGCTACTCCGGTGGTACTTAAATGATATCCTAGATATTTGACTTCCGTCTGGTCAAACTCACACTTTTCGGGTTTGCAAAACAGTTGATGTGCCCGGAGTCGTTGAAGGACTTGTTTAACATGGGAAGAATGGAGTTTGGGATTTCTGGAATAAATAAGAATATCATCAAGGTAGATTACAACTGTCTGATTCAGGAGATCCGAGAATACTGAGTCCATAAATCTCTGAAAAATTGCCGGGGCATTAGTAAGACCGAAAGGCATTACCCTGTATTCAAAATGACCAAATGGAGTCCTAAAGGCCGTTTTCCACTCATCTCCTTCTTTAATGCGTAAGAGGTGATAGGCTCCCCGTAGATCTAGTTTGGTAAACCGTTGAGCCCCTCTGACTGCCTCTAAAATGTCCCTTATGAGAGGCAAAGGATAACGATCTTTAATAGTTATTTTATTCAGGCCTTGAAAATCCAGGCAAGGGCGAAGGTCCTTTGTCTTCTTGGGTACGAAAAAGAGAGGAGCCCCAGCCGGAGAAGACGATGGAACAATAAGCCCACTTTGAATATTTTCATCCAAATACTCCTTTAGTACTTCCTTTTCAGTTTCCGTGAGGGAATACATCCTGCCAAAAGGAACGATAGTGCCAGGTTCCAAGGGAATAGCACAATCGTAATCTCGATGTGGAGGTAACACAGGTTTGGAAGGTTTTTGGAAGACATCTTGAAATTCCAAATAGTGTTCAGGAACTCCTTGGACTGTATTTATGGTCGAACCGGTGGTGCCCTCCGTGATAATTGACCTCTTAGGCGACCAATACTTGTCTGAAGCAAAACAGTGCTCGTGACAGAACTGTGAAGACAAGGAAACCGTCCGGGTAGCCCAGTTCACATATGGATTATGTCTGATGAACCACGGGATTCCAAGAATGATGGTATGGTTGGGGGAAGTTATAAGATCAAAGGAAATGTGTTCCTGATGGTTGCTGATCTGTAGATTTAGCATCAGGGTAGTTGTATCTACTGGACCCGATGATATCAAAGATCCATCCACCGTGTGAACTTGTTCTGGAACCTCCTTAGGTTGTATAGGAACTTGTTGAGTGGTGGCCCACTTCTTATCCATATAAATGCCACTAGCTCCACAATCTAGTAGTGCCATAGTCTTCTCTAGACGGCCATCAGGTAATTGTAACATTACTGGTAAAGTGAACAAGGATGTGGTATTGTCGTTGAAAGAACTGATGGAAGGTATGGCTGCTAATCCCGTCCCCTCCCTTCTTACAGAGGACGGGAAGCGGCGTTTCCCGATGGCCTTGATGGACGTACTGGGCAGGTACGCAGTATGTGGCCGGCAGATCCGCAGTATAAACACAACCCCTTCTTTCGTCTTTCTTCTCGTTCGCTAGGGGAGAGAGGGCCTCGAGTTGTATCCACCTGCATGGGTTCTCCTTCTGTGTCTCTGACAGGAGGGCGAGGTTCCTCAGAACGATGTGGAAAAACTCGTGAGGTGCTTGGTTGAAAAGACCCTCTGCCTTTTCTCTTCTCTGCTCTCCGTTCCTGAAGGCGATACTCGATGGAGAGGGCTTGATCCATCAGGCCACGAAGATCCTCCACTCTGGTGGAATGTACTAGTTCGTCTTTGATCTCTTCTTTGAGTCCTCTACGAAACAAAGTCACCAAAGTACGTTCCACCCAGGTGGTCTCTGCCGCTAGTTGACGAAAGCGTGTAATGTATTGAAGGACTTCTTGTGAACCTTGATGAATATCGCATAAGGCCTCTTCTGCTGAAGCTTCCAATCCCGGACGACTAAACATCAGCTTGAAACGGTTCACAAAGGCAGAATAGTCCGACAATACCGGATCGTTAGATGATACCATCGGGGTTGCCCAGGCCAAGGCAGGACCAGATAGGGCACTGATGAGATAACCCACCTTTGTTCTGTCATGGGAGAATTGGGTGGGTCGGAAGGCAAAGTACACTGTCAAGGAGTCAAGGAACTCTCGCAGCTTGGTTGGTTCACCCGAAAAACGATGGGTAGAGGCAGAGAGCGTCGGGACATCACCACTACGGAAGGCCAAGGCATGTCGCAGCGCAGCATTCTCACTGCGTAGTTGCTGTAATTCTTGAGCTTGTTGCTGAATTGTAGTTAGCAGAGCTTGATCCGGATCCGCAGCAGCTACCACAGTGTCTTCCATGGTGTTAGAAGACGTCGGGATGGTTTGGCGCTGCAATCTGTCACGACTCACGTGCTGCTTGCGCCTGGAGTTTGCAGATCTTGAGGCGTGGATCTTGAGGGTTCGACTTTGTCCCAAAAAGGGGCGACTCTTTCTGGTAGCCACGGTGCTGTAGGCGAGGAAACGCCAAGGACAGACCGTGACCGTGAGAAAGTAGCGCCAGAGGGAAAAAACCCCTTCAGAAGAAGAGGAAAAAACCTCCCAGAAGATTCGCAGGGGATTCCTGGAACAAGAACAGAGGAACAGGAATCAAAGGAACTGACGTAACACAGAAATGGCGAAATCCAGAGCCAAGGGCTAGGAAATCAGGAGCGAGGACACTAACTGAAACAGAGAGTGTTGCAGCGCAAAGAGGGAAAGAAAAAACACCCTTAAATACCATAAAACAGGAAGTGACCCACAGGAAGAAAAAGGACACCATCTTGCATAGGGAAAAGTAGATAGAATAGACTGGAACAGAAACCATAGAGAATAGGGAAGGAGGAATGCTGGGAAGACAGAGGTAACCTGGGAAGGGGAAAAGACATAAAGGACAGAGGAGAAAACAGACCCAAAAAGAAAGAAAGACAGAAAAGAAGAAAGAGGAGTCCCCAAACAGGTAAGAGGGGTCAGGAGACCCCAACAAGACGGAGGGAGAGCGCAGCGCGAGGCCCCTAGTAAGTCCTGGGGCCTCGCAAGGTGCAAGAAAGGCTCGGGGCGCGCCGCGTCTTAGAGACGCGAAGCGCGGCCCGAGCCGAACGCGCGGCTTGTGCCGAACGCTCGGCTCGCGCCGCGCGGTGCGGCGCGACAGGTTTGGGTAACCAGAGTCACCTGCAAATATTGAGGGACAACATTTAGCCACACACTATCCTATATGGCCCACACCATACCCATACACCAACACATACTGGGTGGGAACCAGGGCTCACCTATTAGCCACACTCTGTGCCTCTGTAGTTGGCCCATCACATTTGGGATGCTGCTATTCCTTAGGATAAAGGAATCATGCACCGACCCTGGATACTTAGCATTGATGTGGGAGATGTACTGGTCCACCACGCACACCATCTGAACATTCATGGAGAGAAAAATCTTACTATTCCTGAACACCTGTTCATTCTGCCGGGTGGGGGGGGGGACAAATGCAATATGTGTTCCATCAATTGCCCCAATTATGTTGGGGATATGTCCCATTTCATAAAACTCGGCCTTGACTGTGGCCAAATCTTCAACCTGGGGGGAAACAATGTAGCTGCACATGTGTTTTAACAGGGCAGATAACACCCTTGTCAACAGTATTGAGAACATTGGCTGTGACATTCCTGCTGCCAAGCCCACTGTCACTTGGAAAGAACCAGTTGCCAGGAAATGGAGTACTGATAGCACTTGCACAAGAGGGGGGATCCCAGTGGGGTGACGGATAGCAGATATCAGGTCAAGTTCCAACTGGGAACACAGCTCTTCAATTGTAGCCCTGTCCAGTCTATAGGTGAGGACAATGTGCCTGTCCTCCAGTGTTGCCAGGTCCGCCAGGGGTCTGTACAGGGCGGTATGCCTCGATTTCCTATTCTTCCGCAGCGGTAGGAATATAAGGGACACAAGAGTAAGGAGCCGGTCACAAACTGAACAATGGAGCTTCAATAGTACTTTGCATCCTGTAAACATGTAATGGGTCATTGTGATTTGCCAGTATGTGCTAATATAACCTGTGACGCAGCATTATCCCAGGGCCTGCCCCCCCCCTAAAATGGCATCCGCCTGTCCTGTGTAGAGGGACAGGTGGAAGTGAGGTAAATCCACTAATGTTGTGTGCCATTGCAGGAGGCGGTCGTGGACCACCCTGCAACTCCTCATTGGCTAACATTGGTCCCTTTGGGGTACAGTGGCCAATGGTGATCTACACTGGCGATGTCGGTATGCACCGCCGCAGACGTGACCACCATTTTCGATCATATTCCTCACTTGCTACCTGACATTCCATAGGAGAGGACTTACACTGCATGTGCTGCTGTGACCTGTGTCTGGAACCCACCATGGCCCGTGTGACTGGGGAAAAGGCCCCAGCCTTCACTTTGGAGGAGTTGGAGAGACTGGTGGATGGGGTCCTACCCTAGTACGGACTGCTGTATGGGCCTCCAGACCAAAAGGTAAGTAGACTGTGAGCACGATGCATGTGACATGAATGCATGGAGTTGTGTGTGTGAAGGCCTCATGTAAGGGGGGTGGGGGATGTCCTCTTGGTGGCGTACAGGTTGTGAGCTGGGCCATATGTGTGGATATGCTGATGGGAACGGGTATGGTGGGCCATATGTGCAACAGGCAGGACTGTTTGTCTAATTCTATTTTCCTGTGTGTATTGGCTCTGCAGGTCAGTTGCCCATCAAAAGAAGGGTATATAGAGTGCCATCGCCAAGGAGGTGCGGACCCTGAGGGTCTATGGCAGTTGGAGCACCCACTGTCGCAAACAGTGGGAGGACCTGAAACGCTGGGCACGGAAGACAGTGGAGGCCCAGCTAGGGATGGCCTCCCCACGAGGGAGGGGTGCCCGTCGAACTCTGACCCCCGATCGCCCGCATACTGGTGGTGGCGTATCCAGAGCTAGATGGGTGCTTGAGGGCATCACAGCATCCACAAGGGGGTGAGTACAGTGCCCATCCTAACAACTGAAGCATAGTAGGGTGGTATCCGGGTGGGGGATGTGTGTCAGTGGGTGCCCCTAGGCCAGGCCTAACATTGCAGCATAGGTCCCTTGGTGGCTAGGGTTCTGAAGAGATAATCCTGCTACCTAGCTTGTAGGCATCCACTACTAGTCAGGGCTGCGTGGATCCCAGGTGTGCTGCATTTGGCGGTGTGTGCCCCTCCCCAAGCCTTGTTGGCAAGCTATTTCACTGGTAGTGCAATGCATATTGTGTAGGCCTGTTCCCTGTGTGTGAGGGTGCTGTGTACACCAACGGTGATGTTGGTGCAGCCATTGACCCAGTGTATCCTTTGTCTCTCCCTCTCCTTTCTTGTTTTGTCATCCTGTACTTATGTGCATTAGCATCATCTGGCGGAGGAGCAGAGACACCGGTAATGGAGGGAGATGCATCCCACAGGACCCAGAAGGCAGAATCCACTGATGGTGAGGGCGCCAGTGGGACAGAAGGTGAGGGGAGCACCACAGTCTGGAGCGGACAGTTCAGACTCTGATGGAAGCTCCCTGGTGGTGGCGGACACTTTTGTGACCACCCCAACTACACGTACAGTGCCACGTCCCTACCAGCACCACCTTCCCAGCAGACCCTCATCGAGTTGCCTGTGCCCGCTCACCAAGGAGGGTGGGCAACTCCTTCGCCCCAGGCACCTCAGGCCCTGCCCTAGTGAGCCCTGCTGCCCTGAGTGAGGAGGCTATTGACCTCCTGAGATCCATCTCTGTAGGGCAGTCAACCATTGTGAATGCCATTCAGGGGCTGGCAGCCCAGATGCAACAATCTAATGCATTCCTGGAGGGCATTCACACTGGATTGGTGGCCCAACAAAGATCAATTCAGGCACTGGCCTCCACTCTAATGGCAGCCATTGTCCCTGTTTCTACCATCCCACCTCCTACTTCCACTGCCCAATCCCATTCCCCTCAACACCAACGTATCCCAGGCAAACATACATACGAGCATGCACACAAGACGACACCCAAGAGTGTCACAGGCAAACACAAGCACAACACTTCATCCCACAGGCACTCACACAAAAACCATCCAGTTGCAGACACAACAACATCCACTCTTTCTACTGTCTCCCCTCCGCCCCCTCCACCCCCTCCCACCTAGTTTCGTCAACACTCACACCTTCATGCACTACATCATCATCCACTACCAGCAGCATCACCACACCAAGCAGAACACACACCTCACTTGCAGACACCTCCACAACATCCATGCACACGTCCCCTGTGTCCTCTCCCACTGTGTCTGTCCCCCCTCCTAAAGTTCACAAACGCAAGCACTCAGACACCCAACAGCCATCCACCTAACAACAGCATACAGCCCATGCACCTGCACCCAAATCCAGCAGACAGACACCTCCAAGAACCTCTCTCTCATCCTCCACTCCCATTCCTTCTCCCTCTTCCTGCCCCAATGTCCCCCCAAAAAACAGTTCCTATCCACCATTGACCTCTTCCCTACCCCTCCCCCCATCCTGCATGTATGGCCAGAGTAGGAAGAAAAGAACCCATCCAAGCACCTCAGCCACACAGACCAGAGACCAAGTACTAACCACACCCACTCGGGGTGGAAAGGGTTCCAGGCCTCATGTACTGAAGGGGAAGGAGCCTGAGGAGACTGAATACAAATTGTCCTTCACATCAACATGCCATCTGTCATGCAGTACCCAAACCACCCCTAATCTGCCACTACCTAAAAGCCAAAGCAAGCTGTAATAGTCACAAGCCATCAGATGTGCCCCCAACTATCCATGACCACATGATGTAGGCAGTCAGTCAGCAATGCAGCATAGGACTTGCTAGGACTCTGTCCCACATGCCATTTATACACCATGTTGACAAACAAGGGATCTCCCAGGGCACTTACCATCTCCAGTACCAACCCATTGGTTGGAAGCCCACATCACCACAAGTGTAACTTCTAGGAATATATTACCTGTGCTATTAGACCTTATCAAATCGACATGACACTGTATCCCAGGTTGGTTACCTACACACACCCTACAGACAGAAGATCACCTATATATTTGCCTAGTCTGCCCTCAGGCAAATACTCATGTCCTATGAAGGCCAGTCCTGTGGTGGAACTGTAATAGCAGCCCACAGTGTGTCATTCATCACCAGTACATCATTAATATAGTCCCAATGATATCAGGAGAGTGACACAGTCGCACACAAAGAAAAGGCTGCAGAGATGGGAGTGGACTCGCACTTCAGAGCCACTAATGCAGTTGTCTGGAACTGCTCATATACAATGCTTAGGGTGATACTAACACTCACATCCATTGTATGTGCCTATGACAATAGTGCATCTCCACATTACAAACATGGAGAGGTATGTAAATGAGAGATATACATCCTCTAACAGTAAAGCATGGAGACACATCTACAACATATACTCAGTCAGGGTGCCTAGTACCCATTGCAATTGTTGATACACATGTAGCATTAACTTCAATGTGACTTTGCCTGCAGTGAGGCACCCAATCCCATTTAAGGCCAGCTAAGTCCCAGGAAGCAGTCAGTATTCACCCCCTTGGGGCTACTGTGCTGCCCTCAAATGCCCATCCACCTCAGGGTAGGCCACCGCCAAAATTCAGGCCATTAGGGGGCCAAGGGTCCTATGAGCACCCCTCCCTCATGGGTAGGACATCCCCAGCTCGGACTCTGTGGTCTTCCAGGCCAAGCGTCTGAGGTTCTGACAATGGGTGCTCCACCGGGCATGGACCTCCATGGTCCACACTTGCTTGGCGATGGCACACCAGTTCCCCTTCTTCTGATGGGCATTTACCTGCATGGGCGACATGGACAAAAGGAGCAAGTTATGTAGACTGCACCATACCAACAGCAGTAGACTATAAACAGCAGACCCAGCAAATGGCCACACATACACATCCTCATGGTTCACATGCTTAAACACCAACCCCCCTGCATGCATGTACTACATGACCGGAACACGTATGCCATTTACCCTCACATACCCCCCTCACGCAAATGACTATGGCATTGGGCTCACCTGTTCCTCTGGTGCCCCATGCAGCTGTCCATACAGAGGTAGGACCCCTTCCACCAGTTTTCCAAGCTCTTCTTGGGTGAAGGCTGGGGCCTATTACCTGCATGATGTTGCGTGATGGCTCCCAGACAAAGTACAAAGCTGCTCAGCTCGTGCAGGCCTTGCTTGCAAGAATGTCAGGAGTCAAGTGAGCAAGGCTAGAGAAAATGACGGTCAAGGCTGCCGCATACAGGATCGTCAACATTGGCGGTGACTGCCATTTGCTCCAGTCCCCCCATAGGGAACAATGTTACCCAATTAGGAGTTGCACGGCGGTTGTTACCGCCTACCACATGACGACATACGCCGGAGGACTTAGGTCACTTCCATCTGCCAGTGCTGCAGGACAGGCTGCTGTCATTTTATGCTCATATAATACATTAATGCATGAAAATAAGAGCGCCATACACTTTTTTCACATTAAGGCGGAGTAGGCCTGTGTTGTGGCATCATGGTTTGGCTCATAAATGTGACATGCACGACATACTGGCCTTATATTGCTGGCTGTCATATGACATGCATTTCCAAATACATGTCAGCTCAGAGGCAGTGTAACCATTAGGTATATAGCATGACTACATAAGTGCTCAGTGCAGGCCAGCTCATTGTACCACCTATTGAACCCAACACATGATGTATGTCAGGTACTAATGATCAGAGGCAACAATGTGCAGCAAGGATGGAGTCCATGCAGCTTCAGCATGGCCAATATAATATGCGTCAGCGGTGTGCTGCATGTCTATAGTGTTAGGTGTGTGCGATAAAGAGATGTTCTGCTAACATATGTGAAGTGCATATCACATTGTACACTCTATGCTCGATACCCTGTCATGAGGATATTGAGACATGCATCAGTGTACCATCCGATAGTGGACCTTGCAACCCTGAAGGAGAGGCATATTATTCAGATCTATCATCTGAATAGTCAGACCATCATGAATCTATGTACTCAGTTGGAGCCAGATCTATTGCCTGCTACGCCTATGCCATCCCTCCCACAGTTCAAGTACTGTCCGTGCTATACTTTCTTGTCAAAGGCTTCTTTCAGATTATAATGGGCTTGGCAGTAGGGATGTCAAAGCCCATGTTCAGCCTTTTGTTAAAGGATGTACTGTGTGCTTTATTGAAACACATGGACAACCACATCAGGATCTCCCAAAAAGGGAATTTGGCCTATGTGAAAACAGACTTCTATGATGTGGGAAACATCCCTCAAGTGAGTGATAGAGGCCACAGATGGCACCCATTTAGCTTTGGTCCCTTCCAGTGCCAATGAACAGGTGTATAGGAACAGGAAAAACTACAATTCCATCAATGTTCAGGTGATGTGTATGGCAGACCAATACATCACCCAAGTGACAGCCACGTTTCCTGGATCTGAGCATGACTATTACATTCTGAGGAACAACAATGTCCCCCACATGATGACACAGCTACAAAGAGAGAGGGCTTGGCTCATTGGTATGTATGCATTTGGATGTGCGTCTCTGTTATGGCACCTGTCATCACATTGTTCCCTATGGACGTCCCTGTACTGAAACTGGTCCAACCTCTGTGTACACAGGTGACTATGGCTATCCTAACCTTCGCTGGTTGTTAACTCCTGTGAGGTACCCTGCCACTGAAAGGGAACTCCATTTCAGTGTGGCCCATGGCAGGACGAGGAGTGTCATAGAAAGGACATTTGGCCTCCTGAAAGCCATATTCAGGTGCCTGCACATCTCTAGAGGTGCCCTCCTTTACAGTCTCCCAAAGGTATGCCAGATCTTACTTGCCTTCTGCATGCTCCAAAATCAGGCCCTGAGATGGCAGATAACCTTACTAGCTGATGATAAGGAGGCAGCTGGACCAGTGGCTGGTGACGCAGAAGTGGAAAGTGATGAGGAGACAGATGAGGAAGGTGCAGCTGACTCTAGGGCAGAGCTCATCAATCAGTACTTCCAGTAACATACAGGATTGCTGTGTGTGTATTTGTATGTGTACCATATCAACATAGTTTGCTGTCAATGGTCCTCTTGATTTGTATTTTCAGTGGTGGTGTAATATGTACTTATCCTATGTTTGTGTTGTGGGAGGTGACTGAATGCATGTAAGGTGGTGTCTGAAAATGTATAATTTGTACCAATTTCACACCTCCTATGGACAAGCCTGTATTGTGCTATGTGTTCTGCATTCTCCTGTTCTCATGTCATATCTGCTGTGCCCTGTTTAGATGGCTCGCTACACTGGACACGACAACTATGAACTGCATATGTGCTTTGTGTGGTACCATGGCTACAATCTTGACGGTAGTCTCTGTCATGTTCTTTTTGTAGGTTAGATAATTGGATATACTCTCGTGTTTGGCTGTACTAGCAACTCCCTTACATCTATCCCGGGGCATATGTGTTGTACTGTGTCTCCTGCAAAGGATGCCTCCCTCTGCAGTCCATTACACTGCCTGTTGGATTAGGCCATACCCATATTACATTTTGCAGACCAAACATTTGTATATGTACAAATAAAGACACAAAAGCAGTAGCTGTGATGTATAGTGTTGATTGAGCATAGTGGCAAGTGGGGTCATGTTAGATGGAGTCCCCACAGTAGGTGGCACAGCTGTAGGTAGCACAGGTCCAGTGTCCCTGGGCCATTGGAAAATGGGGTAATGTAATTGTACAATCAACATGGTGTCTCAGTGGCACACAAAGGAGAGTAATCAGGAGAGGGTCACTTCCTGGCAGTGGGTTTGGTCTTGGCATCTGCTCCAGCTGAATGTCTGGATGGACATCCATGGTGGCAGGGTTTCTTCAGCTACAGAAGGAGGGGTGTCTGAGGCCTGGGGTTCCCCTGGCAGAGCTTCTGTTCCACTAGTAGCTGCAAAGGTAGAAGGCTCTGATGTGATGTGGCTAGTAGGTCTGCTGGTGGGTGAAGGAAGCATGCAGGCTGGTAATAATGTCCTTGAGCACCCCTGCAATGGAGGACACAGTGGCATTGTTAGGCCTTCCTCTGCAGCATGACCTTCTGGTGGATGGAGGAAGCACGTAGGCTGGTGTTAATATCCTTGAGCACCCCTGCAATGGAGGCTATGGTGGCATTGTGGGCCTGCCACTGCTGCATGACGTTCTGGTGGTATTTCCTCTGCAACCTCTGGATTTCCCCCAACATGGTTAGGATCAGGCCCATCCTGTCCTGGGAGTGATGATATGCTTCCAGGACTTGGGAGATGGCTTCCTGGTTCTCAGATGACTGCTTTGGGTGCCCCTTCCTCAGGCCCAGAGGTTCCATCCCGCACCCCTGCGCCCATGTGCCTGTGCCCCTGGCGCAGTGTGCCCAATCCTAGTGTCAGTGTAGTGTCATTGTCTTGGGTGTGAGGGGGTGACTCAAGTCCCTGGACTCTGGGGCTCACAATGGATTGAACAGTCCTTGTGGCACAGGTTTAGGGACGAAGGGTTGGCTGAGATGGTGGTGTCAAAGGGTGGGGGCGTTGATGGTGTGGCTAGAGCAATAGTCATCCATTGAAGAGATGTGATGTAAAGTGCACATTGCAGGTTTTGATGTAGATGGGCTAGTGCACTGTGGGAGTGGGAGTGATAGTAATTGACTGTGCTATCTATGCACTTGGCAGGGTGTGTGTGGGCACTGGGACAAGGTGGTGGTGTGGCATGCAGGAGAGGGGCATTAGGTGATTATGTGCAAGGTGTAGTGGGAGTTTGGGTGTATTAGTGAGTGTTTAGGTGGTGAGGAAGCATGATGGACAGGTCAAATTATTGCCATGGGAGTGGTAGTTACTCATCAGAGTCCAGTCCTCCAGGTATTCCATTCAGGCCCGCAGGATGTCCAAGACCTTCTTCTCCCATTATGTGAGCTCTGAGGGAGTAGGTGAGGGCCCAATGCCAGTCTTCAGCATGTCTATCTGGTGTTGAGAAGCCATGGAACGTACCTTCTCCCTGAGGTCATTCCACCTCTTCCTGATGTCCTCCCTTGTGCATGGATGGTTGCCCACTGAGTTGACCCTCTCAACTATTCTCTGCCATAACTTCATTTTCCTGACTATGGAGGTTTGCTGTACCTGTGCTCCTACGATTTGTGGCTCTACCCTGATGATTTCATCGGCAATGACCCTCAACTCATCGTCACTGAAGCGTGGGTGCTTTTGATGTGACATGGTGATTGTGTTGTGGGTGGGTGTTGTGTGTGTAGGGTACAGTGTGAGGTACTTGGTGGGGTGAGGGGGTTTGGTTGTTAGTGGTGTAGATTTGTGGTGTTTGTGTGTAGCTGTGATGTGTGCATAGTGTTGGTCATGCAGTTGTGTGGTGACTGTAAAGTGTAAATGTGGCTATGGTGTATGAGTGCTGAGTAATGAGATTGTAGCTCATCTGTATATATGGTGGTTGTTTTCATCACAAAGGATTGCGGGTTGTGTGTGGGTGTGTTGTATAGAGCAGTGAGTAAGTGTGTCTGGTGGGTGGATGTCTGTCAGGTGTGGGGTATTCAAATTGTCCAATGTGGTGTTCTGTTCTGACAGGCGTGAGTTCTCTACAAAGCAGTTCGGACTAGCAATGGTTTTCTACCATGTAAGAACCTCTGTGGTGATTTGTGGGTCACAATCTGGTGAGTGAAAGGTTATCGGCATGGCAGTGCTGGTGGTGGGCCCGCCTCATTCCCACCCTCCTGTGTCCTGGCGGTGTCGGATTTGTGGCTGCTTTTTGGAGGTCTTCATAGTGTGACTTTTAATACAGTGGTCGGACCACCAACATGGTTGTCCTTTGGCACCCACCACTGTGGCTGTCTTGCAAAAAGATTGCCAAAGTCATAATGAGGCCCTCAGTCTGAGCGCACGGTTCAGCAGTGAAGCTTTCCTATCTTTAACCAGGGTGTGGTATTTAACACATACACTGCTGGCAAATAAAATTGCTATGGACACGCTGCACAACTCTTCACTCTTCATGTATTTTACTTGTTAGACCTGTCAGCTCTTAGCGTGGTTTCCCCTGTCTTTTTGCTTCTGACTTCTAGGGTTTGATCCTGTGCTGAACTTCATTTTTGCTCTGGCTTTACGACTCAGGGCACTTTACCACTGCTGAACAGGGCTAAAGTGCAAGTGCTCCTAGTCTAAAATGTACTGCTAATTGGTCTATCAATGATTGTCATACTTGATTTACTAGTAAGTCCCTAGTAAACTGCACTAGAAAGTGGACATTTTATTGCTTACCTATTCTGTGCCTCTGCTTGTCTGCAGAATAAATATATCTGTGTCAGGATGACAGTTGGGCTGTTTGTGCATTCACTTTAGACAGTCACACAAAGGGAGCTGTTGTGTGCCCTGCATATTATGATGGCCCATTACCAGGCTGGTGGGTATTCCTGACCTAGAGTGGTGGGAGGAGCTGTCACTTGCACTTTACTAGGGCTGTGCCTGTCCTTATACCAAGCAGTCTCTGGAGTGTGTCTGGGCCAGAGCAGGGAAAGGCAGGGTCTTGTACACTACAAAGACTTCTCTTTGAAGCTTGCCTACTTCAAAGACAGAAATGGGTATAAGTACTTCACCTCTGACACCACAAATTTAGAATCCTTCTGGACTGAGGACATTCTCCGAGGACAGAGCTGGATGCTGTAGGAGGGATTACCATTATGCCTGTGGCTTTGCTGTGCTGGCCTGCTGCTTACTGCTTTTGTCCCGGGAGTGAAAAAACTGAACTTTACTTTCTACATCCTGCTTTCAAAGGTTCTCCATGGGCTTTGACGGAGCTTGCCTCCTGTTACGAAGTCTCAGGGACATCAAAGACGTCACCTGCCAGCACCTGGACTCTCTTGCTCAGAGCCCTGACTTGCCAAATGGTGCCAATATCACTTCCTTCCCCCTTGGGAGTGAGTTCTGGTGTAACAAGGAAGAAACAAGTGCATCAGCATCCAGAACGACTTCAGGACCAGCGATGCTCTCTGACTCCACGCCGCTGCCTGCAGAGCAGTCATGTTCCCTGCTGAGTGCCGTGTCCACGACCTCCACCGCAGGTCCGACTCTGCCGCAGCACCTCTGAAGTCCTACCACGGTGTGAGTCCTGGGTGCCGTGACCTGCTGGATCCATTGACCCCCCCCTTATCATAAGAGACCAATGCCTCACAACTGCACCACCTCCCCTGCAACCTTAAGGAATCAACGCCTCATCTCGCAGACTAGCAACAAGGAATCAACCCCTTACCTCCCCTGTAACAGTAAGGAGTCAACGTCGTATGGGCTTCAGCGACACCTCATCTCCCTACCTCCATGTAACATCTTTGTTTCCTCATTGTTTTCCAAGATACTGTACCTAGGGTCTATGTGACTCCGTGACCAGCCTGCACTCTCTTACTAGTGGCATTGGACTGTTGGAACGACTCAGTCAAGACACCATGATAGCCTCAGTTGGAGCTGTTGTATTTCTAAATACTAAGCTACATTTAATCTTTAAAAAATCATATCTTTACTTGTGAATGTTGGATTTTTGTCATTTTGGTCTTGTTTTCCACAGCTGTTTTTTGGCTATTATTCTAAACTGGTGTGGAGTACTTTTCTGGTGGTTTTGCTGTGTTACTGTGTGTGTGTGTGTGTGTGTGTACAAATACCTTAAACATTGCTGTAGGAAAGTACCATCTTGCCTGGCATGTTACCCCCATTTTTTACTTGTTTGTCAGTTTGTTTTTGCCTGTCTCACTGGGATCCTGCTAGCCAGGACCCCAGTGCTCATAGTTTGTGGCCTAATGTGTATGCCTGTGTAGAGCCTAACTGTGTCACTGAGGCTCTGCTAATCAGAACCTCAGTGCTTATGCTCTCTCTGCTTTTAAATTTGTCACTGTAGGCCAGTGACTTCATTTACCAATTTCAATTGGCACACTGGACCCCCCTTATAAGTCCCTAGTACATGGGACCTGGGTACCCAGGGCATTGGGGTTCCAGGAGATCCATATGGGCTGTAGCATTTCTTTTGCCACCCATAGGAAGCTCAGACAAACCCTTTCAAAGGACTGCCATTGCAGCCTGCGTGAAATAGTGCACACACTATTTCACAGCCATTTTCACTGCACTTAAGAAACGTATAAGTCACCTATCTGTTTAACCTTCACTTGCTGAAGGTTAGGTGCAAAGTTACTAAGTGTGAGGGCACCCTTGCACTAACAAAGGTGCCCCCACATAGTTCAGGGGCATTTCCCCCGACTTTGTGAGTGCGGGGACACCATTACACGCTTGTACTACATATAGGTTACCTATATGTAGCTTCACAATGGTAACTCCGAATATGGCCATGTAACATGTCTAAGATCATGGAATTGTCCCCCCATTACAAATGTGGTATTGGGGAGCCAATGCCATGCATCCTGGGTGTTCCACCAAGGACCCCCAGTACTGCCAAACCAGCTCTCTGAGGCTTGCACTGCAGCTACAGCTGCTGCCACCTCACAGACAGGGTTCTGCCCTCCTGGGGTCTGGGCAGCCTAGTCCCAGGAAGGCAGAACAAAGCATTTCCTCTGAGAGTACGGTGTTACACCCTCTCCCTTTGGAAATAGGTGTTACAGGCTGGGGAGGGGTAGCCTCTCCCAGCCTCTGGAAATGCTTTGAAGGGCACAGATGGTGTCATCCTTGCATAAGCCAGTCTATACTGGTTTAGGGATCCCCCAGCCCCTGCTCTGGCATGAAACTGGACAAAGGAAAGGGGAGTGACCACTCCCCTGTCCATCACCACCCCAGCAGTGGTGCCCAGAGCTCCTCCAGTGTGTCCCAGACCTCTGTCATCTTGAATCAAGAGGTGTGAGGGCACAATGGAGGCCATTCAGTGGCCAGTACCAGCAGGTGACGTCAGAGACGCCTCCTGATAGGTGCTTACCTGACTAGGTGGCCAATCCTCCTCTGAGGGCTATTTATGGTCTCTCCTGTGGGTTTCTCATCAGATAACGAATGCAAGAGTTCACCAGAGTTCCTCTTCATCTCTCTCTTCTACTTCTGCCAGGGATCGACCACTGACTGCTCCAGGATGCCTGCAAAACTGCAACAAAGTAGCAAGAAGACTACCAGTGACATTGTGCCTCTAATCCTGCCGGCTTTCTTGACTGTTTCCTGGTGGTGCATGCTCTGCGGGCTGTCTGCCTTCACCCTGCACTGGAAGCCAAGAAGAAATCCCCCGTAGGTCGACAGAATCTTCCCCCTGCTGACGCAGGCACCAAACTTCTACTTCACCGGTCCTCTGGGTACCCTCTCATAGTGGTCGAGCGTGGTCCCTGGAACACAGGAGCTGGATCCAAGTTACCCCGACAGTACAGCGGTCCATCTGTCCAAATTTGGTGGAGGTAAGTCCTTGCCTCTCCACGCAGACAGTAATCCTGTTTACTGCATGAACTGCAGCTGCTAGGCCATCAGTACCATCAGGTACCCACTATAAGCCAGGCCAGCCTCCTACAATTGCCTCTTAGATAAGCCTGACTGCTCATGCCAAGCTACCAAGTGGGTGAGCAGGGGTTATCTTAGCTGTGTGACTCCCTTAGCTTGACTAGAGTGAAGGTCCATACTTGGACAGGGTGCAATCAACTGCCAAGTAGAGATCCAATTTCTAAAGGTACTTCACACAAGCACACATAGACAGAGCACTTGTTTTATCCACAGATGCACTGCATCGCACTACGGGATTGATTTAGAACTCAGCAGGTCCTCAATCTCTTATGTAATGTATTCCTCTCAGGAGTATATACACACCCAGTACATGTTCTAACCACACATGTACTGCATAGTACTGCTACATGCTTGTACTTTACTCTTCCCAGGCACACATACAATCAACACAGTCACTACTCCTGCACTGTACAGCACTCAACATCTACCTGATGTAGCCTAATTGTGAGCTAACAGCAGAACCTGTAAAAACTGAGTGAGCTTCAAATCATCACTCCAGTGACATTGGGTAAAAAGGTCCTGTTCACTTTACCAATCACTACACAGTATAGTCCCACCACTGCACTTGTGCCGCTTAACTCTTTGGGAAGGTGGTAGCCTTCCACCACTATGATGGTATTGCTTTTGCCCCCCTCCAGGATTGTCACTACAATCTGTGAAATAAGCTTTGTCATGGTGTACACATATGATCCGTGTTCGCCTATGACAAAAAATGGTGGTGTATGGATTTATGCATACCTATACCACGCATGCTTAAGAACGTGGTCACAAAAACGGCTGCATCTTTACCACACTATGGGGCATATGTATACTCTGTTTGCGCAGAATGTGCGTCACAAAATTTTGATGCACATTCGGCGCAAACCTTGCCCCATATTTAAGCTTTGACACCCGAGCCCACGAACGCAAAAATTCCTCCGTGTGCGTCATTTTCTGGATGTGGGAAACCACCTTGCGTTAATGACATGCAAGGTAGGCATTCCCGTCCAAAAAATGACTTAAACACCTGTGCGCCATATTTATCCAACCGCGCAAAAATCCTGCACAGCCGGAAGGCGTAGTCGGAAAATAGCACACAGCCTGATTTGCGTCAAAAAATAATGCCTGGGTCAGGGCAGGCGTTAAAATGGGGCAAACACACCAGTACTTAAGGAAAACACACAGAAGCAACAGCAGAGCTCCAAAAGGAAGACATGGAGGTGCTTTTCATCCAGCATGCACGCAGACGCAGAGCACAGGACCAACAACAGCAGCTTCTACAACACCAGCAGGGACCCCAAAGGCAAAGCAGAAGGTAGGAGAGGATATTCTGCACCAGGACAACCCTTCTGGGACTCCGCCAACAAGACATCATCCAGAGGTACCGGCTCAACTGGCAAGCCATTCAACTGCTACTGCGCAACATTGAGCCACAGTTGGCACCCAGCTTGCAGACACCCCACACCATTCCACCAGAAACCAAGCTGCTAGCTGTACTCCACATGTTGGCAAGTGTCTCCTTTCAAACCACTGGTGCCCTGGTTGCCGGGATCTCACAGCCCTCATTCTCTGCCTTCCTACCTAAGATACTGGATGCCATCATCTCCTTCACACCCCGCCACATCAGCTTCCCCAACACAGAGCAGAAGCAGCAGGAGATCAAACAGGACTTCTATCAAATCAATGGCTTCTCACACGTGCTTGGTGCCATTGACTGCACCCATGTACGCCTTGTACCACCTGTTGCAACCGAACATCTATACCGCAACAGGAAGCACACACACTCCATCAATCTGCAGCCCATAGTCGATCACCGGGAATTGATCACCAATATCGTGGCAGAGTATCGTGGAGTGTACATGATTCATTCATCTTCCGCCACTGCACCATCAATCAACACTTCCAGAATGGACGATATGGAAATGGCCTACTTGTTGGTAAGTACAGAATCCTACTTATATACACACAGCACAGCAACCCTGTAGGACACACAACACATACACCACTACATTGACACGTGGCCAGGAAGACAATGAGGTTATGACACTGCTAGGCATGTGTGATATCCTGACCCATTTGGATACACACCTATGGACAAATGACAAAACCAAATAACAACAGATGCCACTCCACAGACACAAGGGAACAATTTAAAACAACACAATGACAATGACATGGCCTCAACTGGCAGTACAACTTGGAAGATTTATCTTTCAATATCACATCAATAACACTCAATCAAACACCCTTCCAAACAATATGTACTGTATAAGGGGTGTGTAATGTGTTTTGCTGCAGGTCAAACACCATGACACACATAGCATGATGATGACTACAATGAAGGTGACATGGAATCATTGAGACTGTACCAATATCTCACATCACTCCTGCTCTCACCTTGCCCACTATCAGTAAGCAAGTGGACTGTGTGAAGAACACATATTGATGTGACAATATTGAAAGTGCACATTTCTACACATACGGATTGAGACAATGTCACACACACACAACAGATTTGCAGGCATACAGACCTTCTGACACTCCAACTGACAACCCCACAACTAAGTTAGCCAGCTGAACTAGAACATGTTCAGTAGTATAGGTACATGTTAGAACCGTAGTCGACTTGGCAAGGGCAGAGAAATAGGTCTGCAGAGAATTTGTCACACATGTGAAATGTGTGCATGTGAAACACGTCAGTGCTGACAACGTATGGAGTTGTGTTGTACATTGTCACCTAACCAAATCTAAGGGTCTCACTGATGTTTAACTAATTCTATTGCATATGTGAAATTGGATTGGATGTCCAGGGTATATAGATGCAACCGTGTTACCACCACTGTGGGGTTGATTCTGTGTATGGAAGTATCATGTCACCCACTGTTAAGACACATGGACACCTCTTTCACATGACATAATGCAAGGGAGTACACAATGTACTGCAACTCTACAAAAATACTGCTGACATCTGGTCAATCAGCCAAACACCCGTTCAGATAAGGAAACAACCCAATGCTGATGGTACATCCTAGAAGCCTAGGATTCCACCCAATAACACAAACACAGATGAGTCACAGACAACACAAGAGAACAACTGCCATGCAAAGTGAAAATCATGGTGCAAGCAATATCAACATGTTCTCACTCATTTTCTCTTTCAACTGATCAGGGGTATGGGATCCAGCCATGGATCAAGACCCCATTTGCAAACCCAAACACAGCATCAGAGCGTGCCTACAATGAGGCACATTGGAGGACACGCACCATAGTCGAGAGGACCTTTGGCATCCTGAAGTCAAGATTCAGGTGCCTCGACCAACCGGAGGCAGCCTCCTATACTCACCTGAAATAGTGTGCAAAATCATTTTGACCTGTGCCATCCTGCACAACATATGTGTAAGAAGGAACATTCCCCTATATGAACCCGACCCACAAATGCCTGAAGAGGAGGAAGAGGAGGATGCTGTCCATCAACATGAGGGGGACCATCCAAACACAGCTGCAGGATTGCGTCAGAGACAACATATTGTCCAAATTTTATTTTAACTCTACTCATCCATCACCACTGTCTCACCATATGTCAATAAACACCTACACTATTCACTATATCATGGACTGGGTAAACATTTTTGCATAACATTATCCCTAACAATCAGAATCAGAGTGTAGCCTCATGGAGCATTGCAGAAATACAGATTAGGATACAGAAAAATCCGCATCACATTTGATGGGTATGAATGTACAACCAACTTCACACACACTGTAAATGACATATATCCTGTTCATTTCACATTTGAAGGGCAATATCAGAGAAGCACAGCTATTTGACACATATATGTTGGCAACATGGTTCATTTCAGCATATGGCACACAACTGAGACACCATCAGTCAATAAGGTACCAAAATGCCTCATACATGAGGCAGTGGATATGCTATAGCATTGGTGACAAGAAGGTATGACCAGACCCTTGACATCAATAAGTGTTACATTAGCTATCTTTGCAAGGAGTATGTGTGACAAGAATTCCATATAAGCAGCAAATGGATAGCACAAGTGCCCCAGGTACGACTAGCATTGCTCACAAGACATCCCCTGTACATGCCAGCCCAGGTCTTAAGTCCTGCCACTGCCATGTTCCTTGTCTCAACCCACCCTTCTTCAGCGTGCCCTGGAAATGGAATATGTGTACACAGATAATCCGTCATCTACACACACCCAGACTCACATTCTGAATCCAGTGTGCTTCCCTCTTTTGTAAGGTATGCCATAGTAATTGTTCTTCTGTCTGCATGGACTTCTGGTTGAATAATGCACTGCCTTGTAGTCTGTAGGACCTGTAATCAGCTGTGCATTGCTTCCCATGTGAAAGGTACTGTTGGCCCTTTGAACTTGATTCTCACCTACAGGCCTTGTGAGAGACTGAAGCTGCATACACCTGTGAGCACCTCCATGCAGACCAGCCATTTGAACATGTACTGCCCTTGCAGCTGCCTGGAATGGCAGAGAAGCTGCCATTATATGTATATCCCTGTTATGCATTGCCATATAAATTACTTGTGTAACACAGGCCTTGGGTTATTGTGTTACGTTCCAACACACAGGACAAACACAGTTTTCATTTTCCACAGTGTTGTTCCAGCTTTGACCAGTCTCAGTCTGCTCACTGTGTATTTGCCTTGTTAAACTTTTGTTCCAGATTGACCCTGCATCCTGTTAGCCTCACTGGTTCCTGTCTTTGCGTTACCATAAAGGTTCCCTTTTGCTACATTTGTCTCATAGTTGCTTTCCAAGCCCTCACTTTCCTCCTGGGGTATTGTGTCAGGTAGGAATACAATGAATACTCAAATACATTGTTTAGCATAATCAGTTTACTTATCGTATCATGGGGTGGAACTTTTCTTCAAATAGCCTAATCATGGCCCATCCTTTGTCTGGGTTTCATGTATGCATGAGTGACAAATAGTGACAGTGTACCATGGCTATATGCATTGATTGGGTGTGGTGCCTCCAGCACAACAAACAACGTCAGATAATGTGCATGAAGTGTCAGCACATGCTAGGACCCTAACAGGCCACACGCTGATTCACATTGCCCCAACATATTGATGGGGCTTGCGTGGTGAATAACTGTGAGATTAATCAGCACAGAGGCACTGATGTTCCCGGCTGCAGTGGGAATTTTAGAGGCCACCCTGTGTACAAATGTGAGTAAACCTGGCGGTTTAAAATTCATGATCCATTAACTTTGTCAGCACACCAAGGTTGCCCTGTTGTCTGTCTCATAGCACGTCTGCAGTGCCATAGCTGGACTATCCCCATGTGTGTTCTCAATTCCTCTTCAGCTTTCCTTCAATTCAGCTGTGAAGGATACTTTGTAAATGCAGGAAATGGCTCCACAGACTCATGACTAGACCTGCACGTAACTGTGACAACATGGACCCCAATAATGACTCAGGCTACACATGGCCCCACACACTTGAACCGGACACCTTTGTGCAATTTACCACTGGAAATATGTGCACACGTGCTGCTTGGTCTGCTGGTCCTCCAATGCCACAGGAGAAACATGGCTCATTTATATGGCTCCAACTGTGGCGTGACATGACATTTGTGGATTGTATTTGGGACTCGGTGTCACAAACACCGTACCCACATAGCATTATCCAATGTCTGACTCATGAGTAGTATACAAACAAGTGCCTAGGAAGTAGTATCCAACATTCCAGGACATGTGATGGCTTAGTCTTGGAACATTGCCATGATCAACCGTCTTCTATCTATCCTGTGCATGGTTTGTCATGGGTGATGCTTATGTCCCAAAAAACCTAGGAAGTTCACACAGCATTTGTTGCTACGTGTATGAGAAACACATTTCCTTTCTCATTTCCACACTGAATAGCATCTGATGGTTGGACACATTAACTCCACATGCGTATGAGCAGATTTGAGAAAACGCGTCTTGTGATGTTCACACAGTGGGACAACTACATCAGTAAGAGCCAATTCACACACATTGACACATAGGAATTGAGTTACTGTATTGAGTTGCGTAGCCTTGCTATCCTCTATTGATGCAAAACATGTCCAAACTGGGTAACACCTAATTGTATTCCACACGTTTAGCCATCTATTGCGTCAGTGAAGAGTGCAAAGCCGGTACAACAACTAGTGGTTCATGGTCCGCAGTAGTATGATCTGTCACATGTGCCCATACACCGGAATGCACACCTGTCATGTACTAATACAAATGAGAAATGACACAAACAAAGACAGAAATTTTGATGCATATGCGTCAAAAAATGACGCTCATTGCCATGATACATCCATTGGCTCTGAGCGGTAATTCCCACACTGTACCCCATGAAATTGGTTAAGTATTAAACATATTTGAAAATATGGATGCGGGGTTATTTCTAAGCATGTGCGTAAAAAAAAGAATTACACACAGACTGTACGCGTTATAATATTTTGACGCATAAGAATAAAAACGCCCCGCATTTGAGGCAGGAAATGAAGTAATAGGATATCCTGTTTACAGAATTGGTACAGTGGGTGTATTTTCACTTTCACTTTGCAGTCTGTGATATTTCCTGACTGTGTGGCTGTGTTTTGACTTGTCTCTCTGTGGATTTGTGATTTTGCCTCCTGTGTGGTATTTAAATTGTCTTTTTATGTTTCCTAAGTGTCTGTGGTATCCTGTGTCAGTGTATTTTTTGTCATTTCTGGTGTATAAATTTGTCTTTGTACTGTTGGGAGTCTGTTGTGCATAGTGTTAGTTTGGGGATAGTTGGGCTGTTTTGTGTTAATTTTCTTTCATTTCCCTCTCCTACTTTCCCTTCATTATCCTCTGTACCTCATTATCACATTTTATTTTGCAAGAATGTTGGGTAGGCCTCGTCTTGGCAGGATAGGAGAGGAGGAGCTGGGGGGATTTATTTGGCTGGTGTGACACTTCCTACCTTAAATGATAGAAGCTTGTGGGCGTGTGATACAGGGGTATCACACAGAGGCAAGGAAGCTCCGGTGGGCAAAGGTCCTGTACCATCTCCAAAGAATCTACAACACACAGCGCAATGACCACCAGCTGAAACACCGTTGGGCTGACCTGGTTGCCAGGGAGCAACACCTGCTGGACCACCTGGGGATCGTGATTGGTGGCCCTGTTGGTGAGTACAAATCAGTAATGCTCTGTAGTGACAGTAGCAGATTTGTTGATATGCTGCAGGCAATGTTTTTGGACATGTGGAATGCAAGTTAAACATACAGGTGCCGTGAGTTATGCAATATTTCCTACACATTACCGTCATTTGTTGATGCAACAGCTGCACTAACTTACAAAACACAACAGGAGCCTGTAAATTAGTGCTGCCTTCACGTCAATAGATGATGCAAATGTGGCTCTAATATATGTTTTATGCATGGTCTGTGAGTGTACCAGGAAAGACATAGCGTGTCCCTCAATTTTTTCAGATACATGTCTGAACTGGATTCTGGCACATACGTAACAAGTTATAGCTGACCTCAGGTAACATCTTAGACTGATATTTGGACTTTGTTTTGCCACAATTAAATTAGGCTGGATGCCAAAAGTAATGCACACGGGTTCATATCTCAATGTTTGGTGCCACTTACCATAGCTGTGGCATGTAAAATGGAGCAAATGATACAAATTGAGGGGTAGCAACTGTCCCTGGCCCTCTGTACATTGTAACTGTGTGTTTTACATTGGTCTTAGTCACAGTAGCTGGGTGACTGGTATTGCAGTCCTCCAGGAAAGTGGCTTTGCATGTCTCTCATGGATACACATGATGAGAGGAATACACTCCATGAATGAGCCTGAAAACAAATGATGGAGCATGTTTGCTACCACATGATAGTTAGGGCCACTGCATGTGTGCAGATATGTGTGTTTCACTCACTGGGGTGCCCGGGTCTGTACATGTTTGCAGTGGTATGTCGGATGCAGTATCATCATGTCTGAGAGGCTTGACTTTCTGATTTTATCTTACACATAGTATTTGTATTTGGAAGTGTTGTACAATGCACAGACATTGAGCACATTTCTCCCTTCCATGCTTTACAGGTGGACCTGCCCCCTACACTATCGGAGAAGTGGCTCGCTTTGTGGACCCAGACATCTCCAGTAAGTGTTGATAATTCTGTTCTGTGTTGTGTTTGCTGCTGTTGTGTAATTGACTCCTGTGTGTTGGACACATTGCAAGGTGTGATTCGCTGGTCAGTGATCGGATTTGTTCCTTGGTGGAGTATCATTTTTTTCCCATCTTTCAGTTGGGCAATCATTAGCGTATAGCCATAATTTGAGATTGTATGGCAGTCCTGTAGGCCTGTCTTATAAGGGGGGGGGGGTTGATGTTTAGATCATTTCATTAAATCGGATAAGTACGTTTAGCTTAGGTTAGTTAGGGCCAGTTGTGAGTAATATGTAGTTAGGATAAGTTAGGTTACGTAAGGTGTTTCCCCTGCTTTTAGCTTCTGTTTTTACTGTTTAATAAATATTTGGGTAACCCTTTACAGTATGTGTCACATGCTTGGGGATCAGGGCCTTGGCATGAGTGAACAGTGTCTCTTTAGTATTAGCCTTTGTGTCCCATCCTGCAACCAAATCCCAACTGAGCTGTTTCATTAGCAGCTACACCAAAGCTACTTTCCTAAGATTCTGCCATTCTTTGTACCCACCACTCAAGTTTACTATGGATCCCAAAGTGTTGTTAATTTTTGATGTATGTTTTCAATGTCACATACTTAACTACCAGAATTTTTATTGAGGACACTGTGTTAAGTCTGCCTGCAGTCTGGTGTTCAAGCGAAACCTTCTAAGGTGAGTGGTAGTATGAGCTCATGTAGTATGGTATACATAACTCACACCTATCATTTGTTACAATGTTCAGCCTGGTTTCATATTTGTACGTAAACTCATACACATCCATTCATGCAGTATGGTGTGTGTTAGCTAAAATTTGGGTCAAATGTCACATACGTACATTTTGGCTTGACGAAAAAGTTGAAAGCAATCATTTTTGGCTTAGACATCCCTTGAGGAAGGGTTATTCTGTCCAACACAGCATTATGGTTTATAGTTTCTATTTTCCTCAGAATTAAGCCTCAGGAAGGGCAGATGATGGTACAATCCAGACCACTGTGCATAGTAATCAGCCAACATTTTTTCAGGTCAGGAGTATTGACAATCTATAATCATTGACCTGAGGTAAACATCACTGATCTCCCTCACGGTTAATGTGTCACATTACACAGAGACAAAGTTGTTGTGTAAGTGCTATTTATTTGAAAGTGCTATATGTACTTTGTCCATGAAAGTGAGTGCATTAGTGTGACACCTTCCATTGTGTCACATTCCACAAGTGCAAAAGGACATGTCATTAGACATAATGGGGTCAAGTGTCAGACAGTGCAGAGGGACAGGATTTGCCAATGAGTTAGTGAGAGACAATTACAGGGCAGGGTGACAAGATAAACAGTGGGCTGAAGAACAGTACTTTAGTACAGTTGTTGCAAGACTGGCATGTTACAAAGCACCAGACCTTGGCAATAGGTGGCCATGTGGCAGGGACTAGTGCTACCGGGTACTCTTACTGGTGAAGGTGATCTGTTCCACGTCTTCATCTTCTGATGTGTATGTTGTCTCCTCTGCCCTTGGTGGTTGTGAAGGGACAACACACACCTCAGTGTTTGAAGACGTGGAGTCAGACATCCCGGTAGCTGCCAACTGTGGGGCTATGAAGGACAGTACTGCCGCAAGGAGGAGCTGCTGGTTATTAACAATAGCAGCCACATCACTGTGGTAGGTAGCCAGGTCGGCCCTGAGGGGTTCAATATTGCATTCGTGCACGCGTTGACAGGATTGTTGTTGTAGGTGTTGTGTCAACTCTCTTACAGCTCTGCTGATTTCCTTCAACCTTTTTTCAAGTTCCTGCAAGATTGATGTTCGCCCTTGCATGGCTGCTGCCTGTTCTGCAGTTGACATTATGCACAAATGCACCCACTTTAGGCTGGCTGCCATATTTTCCATCCCCACCCGCACCTCCTTGGCCAGCTCCCACTGTACTCCAACTACAGTTCTCTCAAAGCTGGTGCCAGTGTCGTCAGAGTCCTCAGCTGTGTTGGAGCTGGCAGGTCGTACAATTGGGGTGGCGGGTGGGTCCTCTGTGATGGCTGCTAGTTCTGTTCTCCTCCTTGTGACTGAAGGTGAGGTCTGGAGGGTCCCAAGGACATCTTGGAGGGTCTGCTGGCTGATGTTTGTCAGCTAGTCATCCATGTCATCAGGGTAATCCTGGACAGACATATCCACAGGAAAGCCATCGTCCTCTGCAATGAGAGATGGTACAATTAGTGTGTCTGTGTTGTGGGATTTGTAATGTGACGTGCCTTCCTTCCTATTAGTTTCACATTGTGATCTTGGTTCCTGGTCATTGTTCCTGTCTTTCATATTAGCATTCTCCCAGCCCTATGCCCCACCTGCATGTCACATGTATTGTGGTCAGTTTGGGGACTTGTCAGCATCACATCCTCTAGGTGTTGGTTCTTGTCCTACTCAACCCTCTGTCTACTTCCATTCTCATGATGAGGCCTTTCACTGGCTGTGGGTGTTCTGATGGCACTTGCACCACAGTTAACATTCTGGAACTGACCCAGTCTCTGATATTTCACATCCACCTATATGTTGCTGAGACCTAGCATAGACTATGTATTGCATTGGCATGGCACGATACGGGGGTCAGCATTGGTAGTGTGTACTGCTGATGTTGGGAATTGTGTGCTACATTGGATTGCGCTGATGGTCCTAGCAGTGTTCCATTTCCTCCTCTGACTGTGCAGGTGTATTTCTGTAGCCAGTTACATATGTCCTCCCCCAATGCTGTTATCCGAGCAGTATGACATTTGGGATGTTGCATGGTGTCATTGGAGCTATTGTGACCCAGGCATAGGGTGGACCCTGACATATGCAGCATGGGTATGACATTAGTGCTGTGTACCTCATAATGTTTATGACTATGGCTGATGTTTGTAGCAACTATGGACAATCACATTTGACAGGATTGGAACATTTGTATTGATTTCAGGGGATTGATAACGTTGTCATCCTGAACCCTCTAATTTGGGTGTGTTTGATCCATGGGGATGTTACTGCACGCACAGCAGAGGTGATAGTGGCAACTGTTGTCAATGTTCAATTCCACTTGCAGATATGGCCTGAGATTGTTAATTGGGCCCTAGTTAATGTAGGGAGAACACTGGCTGATGTGTGACAGCATGCCAGTTTTACGTTGTACCCTACCCTCCTGGCCTGGCTTTACCGTTCCAACATCCTTGGCATGGCATCATACCCCCATGCAAAGGTTGTTGGTGTCGTGAAGTACTGTGCCCCAGGTTTCCTCTGAACGGGCCATGCCCCCGTACTGTGCCCCTTTACCCATGTCACTTCCTCAATATCATGACTTACATGCATTGTGTAGTAGGTATGTCCCTCCCCCGGTTACAGTTAACAATTAGCATTTTTGTTCCCCATGCCACTTACCCTGCATCTGTGTTGTCTCCTGGTAGTCTCTGCTGTCCTGTTCTTGAATCCCTGTGACGATCTCCTCAGGGATGACGGATGCCACCATCTCCTCCATGTGGTCCAGGGCCTCCTGCGGTGCTGGACTCCCACCTCCAGTCTGCAGTGGTGCCTGCCTGTTCCTTCCATCTTTTCCTTGGTCCTGCGCTTGCAGTCATGCCAGCGTTTCTTGCACTAGATGACTGTTCTCCGTACTTCTTCCACACTGTTGATCTTGTCAACAATGTGTTGCCATTTTGCCTCTCTCCTACTAATTGGCAACTTTGAGGTGACAAACAGTTGGTGCTGGTGTTCCATCACCTCTTTCACCAGTATTTCCTGCTCCTCTGCACTGAAGCAACACTTTCTTTTCATATTCTCCCTGTCCTGGGTCCTGTGTGGGTCATCCTGGCTGGTTCCTGGTCTGTTGTCATCTTCCTGGGGTCTGTGCAGGCATCTGGGATCCACTTTGGCTCTCCTTAGCACATTTTGCTGTTTTTGTGCCACTTTTTGACGCAATTGTGTCAAAAAACAGCGCATATCCGGTTTGCGTCGTCGTAAACCAGCTCACAGTCATTTTCGCTGCATTAACGTCATTTTTCTTTACGTTGTGACGCATTGGTTTGAGTAAAAAAATGACTCACACCTGTGATTTGCGCCGCCGTACGTCAAAGTATAAATTTGACTCCCGAGCGGCGCAAAGAAATGGTGTTACCCGGCGGGAAATTTTTGACACAAAACGGCGTTGGCGCAGTTTTGCGGCAAAAGTATAAATATGGCCCAATGCATTTACTACGCATGCCTTTACAACAAATTTCATTCTAAAAGCATGTTTGATAAAGGAACATGTGTGGTAAATTGTCTCTTGCCCTGCCCCCCTACTCCTGATACCATACTCTGCACTCCACCGCGCCCTTAAAGCTGCCCCTTCCACCCCATGCCCTAAGCCCTAAAAGTAACCCTGCCCTTAAAACTACAGTAACCCCCGTCCCCACCCTGAACACTAAAATCTACCCTGCCCTGTCCTAAAACTACCCAGATCCCCCACCCAGAACCCTAAAACCTACACCGCCCTCTCCTAAAAACTACCCAGACCTCAGTCCTGAACCCTAAAACCTACCCCGCTGTGTCCTAAACATTACCTGGTCCCTCCGTCCTGAACCATGCTACCTACACCACCCTATCCTAAACACTACCCTGACCCCCCACCCCAGCCCTGAACCTTAAAAACTACCCCATCCTGTCCTAAAACCTTCCCCGACCACTTGCCCCCACCCTCAATCCTAAAACCTACCCCGCCCTGTCCTAAAAATTACCACATTCCCACTCTGAACCCTAAAACATAACCAGCCCTGTCCTAAAAGCTACCCCTGCCCCCAGCCCCTGTCCTGAACACTAAAACCTACTCTGCCCTGTCTAAGAAACTCCCCCACCCCGCCCCTGACCTGAACCCTAAAACCTACCCCCTCTGTCCTGAAAACTGCCCTGACCTCCCTCTCCCACCACAAACCCTAAAACCTACCCCACCCTGTCCTTAAAAACTACCCTCAACCCTCCTCCACCCTGAACCCTAAAACCTGCCCTGCGCTATCCTAAAAATTACCCCAGCACCCGGTCCCCGCCTTTAACACTAAAACCTACTCTGCCCTGTCTAAGAAACTCCCCCACCCCGCTCATGCCCTGGACCTTACAACCTACCCTGCCCAGCCCTAAAAATTACCCTGACAACCTGCCCCCACCCTGAACTCTAAAACCTACCCTGCCCTGTCCTCAAAACTACTCTGATCCCCACACTAAACCCTAAAACCTACCCCACCCTGTCCTAAGAACAGCCCTGACCCCCTCACCCTGCTCTGAAATTTAAAACCTATCCTGTCCTGTCCTAATAACTACCCTGACCCTCACCCCGACCCTGAACCCTAAAACCTACCCCGCCTTGTCCTAAAAACTACCCTGACCCCCACCCCCACCCTGAACCCTAAAACCCACCCCACCTTGTCCTAAAAACTACCCTGACCCCTTACCCCCACCCTGAACTCTAAAACCTACCCCACCATGTCCATAAAAGTACCCTGCACCCTACCCTTCCCTGAACCCTGGAACCTACTCTGCCCTGTCATAAAAACCACCTGACCCCCCTCCCCGGCCTTCAACCCTAAAACCTACCCCACCCTGCCCTAAAAACTACCCCGAACCACACACCCTCTACCATAAAACCTACCCAGCCCGGTCCTAAAACTTCACCCAACACCCACTGCCCAGCCCCACTTACCTGGCCACCGTTGGTCTCTCCTGGCTGTTCCTGATGTGTGCCTGAACCACATATGCATGGTGCTTTAACCACGCATTTGCATGGTTCAGGCACATGCATGGTTCAGACAAGCGTGGTTACGCTTTGTGGTTATGGCTGCGTAGTAAAGGTTGTTTCCAAAAAAAATCAACATAAGGGATCCAGACAACAGTACAGCTGGGCATTCAAGGCAGGAGTGCATGTCTTTTACATGCAGAGGACTTTTAGCTCCAAAAAACCCCAGAAGGGTTTTCTATAGCTTGAGCATTGTTCAGTCAGTTCCATCCATCAAACGTGTGCAGTTTATTTGTAGCAATTAATGTAGTCTATGGGGTCATTTTCACCTTTTCCTGAAAGTGTTTTAGTTTTTTCCACGTCCGGCCTTCTCTATTTTTTCAGGATTCTGAATAATGAGTTATTCCATGGTAAATAAGTGGCATGATGCACCTCAGATTGTTTACAGAGTTAAAGCAACAGCCTGAATGAGCAACCATGTCCCCTGTTAAATGTCGAATTAGTACAGTTGCTAAACATTAATATGTAGTAGAAACCATTTTGTAGGTAGTAGCTGGATGTACAGTTGTGCGTAGCAACGATTAAGGCATAACATGAGTTTCTGAAAGACACTGAGGAGTTACATTTCACTGCACGCGCTGATGGATCCCACGTTGACTGTCTATCCCACAAGGAGGCAAAGGGACTATTCCTCACAGAATTATTGCTCAGTGGATCAGCTGGCGAGCAATGACAAGGAAAGAATGCAGCTGGCTGTTCCTTCCCCTGAGACTGCATGAATCACTCTAGAGATAGACTCAGCTGGCAAAGGTGGCCTGTTCAAATCTCAACATAAAACAGGTCTCCCACTTGACAGCACAATCATTTTCCTGCAGCCTCATCAGACGCGTCTCCATGCACTAATTGATTTCAACTTTCTACAGTTGTGTCAGATTTATGTACTGTACACACGTGCGCTCTAATAAACATCAGCATAGTGGCAAGTGTTGAATAAAATGCTTTCAGTTTTAATAGAGAGTAAATTAATGGAGCTACTTGTAACGTAACGGAATGCAGGTCAGTTTGTATGCTAGAGCAAAAATGCAAGCAGGTACGCACATAGCTAGTGACGGCATTCCTGAAAAAAAGGGATGTGGCTAAATATGTGCTTTGGGAAGCTGTCTATTTCACAGTTATTTCCGGAAATATCTCCATTAGACAGAATTTAAAACTGTGTCCTCTCTAACTTCCAATGATACACCCTAAATAATGTGTAAACATTTTAAACATTTGACCATCACATTTGTCAGCACCTTAGCAGGCAAATCAAAGGACATCCTGCTGTGATAAACAGAGGGGCATATTTACAATGAACTGGTGCAGCGTGGTGCTACGCCAAATTTGGCAGAGCTGCACTGTGTCAGTTCTGAAACTCATGGATGCGCCTTATTTACAAAAATACGGCGCACCCCTGTGTTTCCCCTAGCAATGCCGCTAAATTTAGATGCCGGCGCCAAAACAGGCATCCTTGCACCATAGTGCACGGGTGTCTCAGTTGAAGGGAAGGATTGTTTATGTGCAAGAAGGGGTTCCTTCTTGCACATAAACAATCTGGTATGTCCCAGAGCATCTTGTATCTATCACCTTGGGCAAATACATAGGGGCATATTTATAAGCCCCATAGCGCCCAGGAGCATCACTTTTTCTGATGAACGGGTAGCACTGTGCCTTACGCATATTCACAAGACACAGCTAAGCCACTTTTTGTGACTTAACGCCACCTTGTAAATATGCACCCCGACGCATAGTGGCTTAGTGCTACCTTGTAAATATGCGTATTGCACAGCGCCACCAGAGCATCACAAAAAGTGATGCTCTGGTGGAGCTATATGGCTTGTAAATATGCCCACAGGTTTCAGTAATAGAGCCTATTGTTTCTTCCTACTATTACAATCATCATTGACTAAGCTCACCTCATTTCGAACTTATTGCTCACTGACTGGTTTCATACCATATTCGACTTTATGCTAGGTGAGTGAAAGCTTGCTAATTGACCAGATAACCTGAATTACTTATTCCAACACTTAATATGTATTCTTACAGTTCAGGACTCTATAACTGAAGAGTTAGTGATCACGATAGCACTAAATAGTTGACTAAAGTGCAGTTAGGTATATTCAATGTAGTTCTTACTGAGAATGCATTACATGGACTACAGATGCACCTACTTGACAGTAATGGGGGCTTGTTCAGTGTCTGTCAGCCAGACAATAATCCACTTAATATAGTACGAGTGCGTGTTGTCCTAGTTGACTAGACTTTAACATTTGAAAAAGTTTTAGTGACAATTTGTTTTTTCGTGCTTTATGGGTTTAATATGTGTTGTAAAATTCGAACTGTGTTTATATGATCCTTTTTAATTAACAGTATCAGCTATTTATGTGTTATATTGAAATCATGTTTGTATGCATCTTTTGATTAAAATAGTCCTGTATGATTTTGTGGTGTCTGTTGGATGCTCACGTGGTGAAGGTTTGAAAGGAATATTGCCAGATGCCCTATCTGCAAAACACTTGCGAACAAATGTACTAATTTTCATGAAAAAATAGTGCCATATCTACTACGATATGGTTCTTTACCACCCCCCCAATGGTGCACCTTAGGCTGCCTTGCACTACCCACACACCTTTGCAACACAATGCAAGGATATGTGTAATGTCTACAATAGGTTTTTACTGGTAGGATATCTTAAAAATACATAATGCAATGCTTGGACATAGTTTAACACATTTCCAAGTTTGTATATGTGCTGTACATTATGCTTTGCAAAGTCAGAAAATTTTGGAAAAAAGAAAAGGGAGGGGAAGCACAGGGCAACTCCTCGGTGAGACTTCCAGCAGTGGATGGCTGCACTTCCCATCTCAATTGGCCCACTTCCTTTGTGTTTTTGATGCTGAAGCCATGGCAGGCTATGCCATAAGAAACACAATCTTTGATGACTGCTTGTTGTGGTGTTAGAATGTCTCATCTATTTTTAGTGGACCTTCCAATGCCATGACAGCTCTTTTTTCTGTCAGTGACCCAGGACTGGAAAATAAAGTGAGTATACCAGACCATGATTCACCTTCCATTTATTGGCAAGATCATTGAAAAAGCAGTCTATGTTTAACTCCAGGTCACATTCATTAATGCTACCCATCACTGCATGAATACCAGTCCAGCTTCAGATCAAGCTGCAGTATGGAGACTGTAACCTCACATGTTGCAGATGATGTCTTCTTGACCACTGGTGAAGATGACCACGCCTTGTGATGTTGTTGGACCTCTCAACTGGTTTTGATACAGCTGACCATACCACCATCAAACTTACACTGGAATCTTAGTAGGGAGTCACTGGCTATGTACTTTACTGGCTCTCCTCTCACTTTTCCAACCAGCACCAGTTTGATCACATCTCTGGGCTCCAAAATATCCCGATCATTAGTGGAGTCCCCCAGGATGCCATACTGTCTCCTTTCATCTTCAACCTGTACATGGACCCTCTTGGTTTTCTTCTCCTAGATAACAACACCAAGATTCACCAATATGCTAAAGATACTTAACTCTCTCTGAAAAGCTCCTCTGATTCAGAAAATGCTTGCACAGAATCCAGACCTGGATGTTCAGTGTCTACCTCAAATTCTACCCAACCAAATAAGAAAGAGTGTAAACCTGGCAAAACAACATGAACTTTGACAGCTTTTAACCCTGGCTTTCACTGAATGCGAAGTCAGTTGGATTCACGCTTGACACCAGCCTCACCCACAAGGAAAACATTGTCAAAAAAGAAAGATAGCTGGTATCAGATCTCTTGTGTAAAGAAAGTGAAAGTGTTTGAGAGAGTGACTAAAGAACAGCTGTTTATCTTATACTCTGTCATCTGGATGGTGGAAAAGGGCTACACCAAGGGCATCCTACATGCTGCAGCACGCCATGTCCAGGACCTAAGGAAATATGATCAGATTACCCCCATTCTGATTGAACTCCATTGTTTCCCCTTGCCAGCCCGCACCACTTTCAAAACTAACTTCATTATTTGCAAAGCCATGATGACCAACTCCCCTGCTTATCTTACAGAAACACTCATCATTTATGTTGGTTGTCAGCTCACCCACAGCCAGTAAAATGTCCCACTGAAGACTAAGACATGTAAAAAACTGAACAAACAAGCTAGCAGGTCTTTTCCACGTGTGTACCCAGGATCTAGAACAGTATCTCTATATCATTTGGGACTGTCGCAAATCTGCTTCAATTTAGGAAAGAGTAGAGGGTGCACCTCTTTAAAGAACACTACATCACAATGCAATATAAGTATACAAACCTGCTACCTCTATCATGAGCTTTCTTTATGCTGGACTCTGACCATCTACAGTGCTCTGCTGTCTTTAAGCTAGGTTTTCCCTACAGTTATCTGTGCTATTGGAGGTTGGCATTACAAACCATTGCCATGTATTAATATGTTCTGCAAAATTTTATCTTGCTCTTATGGCTTTTCTAACTTTCATCCACAACAACTATTAACATTTGCATACTCAATATGGCAAATTAATGTTTGCATACTCAAGGTGACATAACTCATTAACTTCTTCATCAACACAAAATATACGGACTGCAGCGCCTGAGAATTAATGTTCTCTACAATTTCAAATATGATGTGAGAAATGTTGATTCCATTATTATATTTTTGCTAATTAATGGTAGTCTATTTCCAATCACTGCAAGTCTCAAATGAAACCTAAAGAGCTGGTAAATTAGTGCTAGTTCTGCGGGATGTCTGGAAAAAAAGTTATTCTGAAAGTCTGGGTTGTATCAATGTATGTCAAGACTATTACTGGTTTGAATAATTTGATTTGACCATTTATAGATCATGAACAGCTACTTCCTAGGATGTGTCTGTAGCTGAAGGAAGAAACTAGCCCAATGATTCCTACACATCCCTGAGCTTCGAATCTAGTATTACAGCTAGCTGGACAGCAACAACATAAAGGCCCTTATTATGACATTGGCGGTAAATCCCACTTACTGCCATCAACATACCGCGGCGGTGGTGGCAGATATCCGCTTACCATATTATGACAAACACACACCACCCCGTCACTATTCAGCCACAGACACATATTCGCCAGCCCAAAGGTCAGTGATAAACTGGCAGTAGCAAAACCCGCACCATTACGCCAACAGAACAACGCCCACCACATTATGACCCACTGGACTTTCTCCTCCCTCCCCCCTCCCTTCTTAATGGCTGGCGCTGCACGTCGAGGGTGAGCGACCTCTGACCTGTTTTTGGTCAAGAGCTCGCTCCCACAAGTCCGCAGCACCACCTTGCTGTGTCCGTGTCCCTGACCCCCGCCCACGCTGCTGCTAGCGTGTTCGAGGCCCTCCTCCACCTGCAGGAATCCACCTGTGCCTCATCCCTGGTCTCTAGTGGGCTTCTGGTAAGCGTCGCTAGACTCGTGTGCATTGTGCAGTTTTAATCGTATTTGTGACTGTATTCTGTGCCGTGCTTTATTGTGCCTTTTTGCTCCATTTGCTTCCATTTGTGCTTTTTTGACTGTTTTGTGACTCCTTTTTGCCCCTTGTGCGCTCCCCTTAGCCATGTTTCCCAGCCGCTGCCTCCCTGCGGCCCGCCCCCCTGAAGCCCCCATTTGCCGCTCCCTCCCGCCTCCCAGTTGCTCCTGCCTCCCCCCTCCCTTCTTAATGTCTGGCGCTGCGCGTTGAAGGTGAGCGACCTCTGACCTGATTTCGGTCAAGAGCTCGCTCCCCCACGTCCGCAGCACCATCTTGCTGTGTCCGTGTCCCTGACCCTCGCCCACGCTGCTGCTAGCGTGTTCGAGGCCCTCCTCCACCCGCAGGCATCCACCTGCGCCTCATCCCTGGTGTCTAGTGGGCTTTTGGTAAGCGTCGCTAGACTCGTGTGCATTGTGCTGTTTTCACCATATTTGTGACTGTATTCTGTGCCTTGCTTTATTGTGCCTTTTTGCTCCATTTGCTTCCATTTGTGCTTTTTTGACTGTTTTGTGACTCCTTTTTGCCCCTTGTGTGCTCCCCTTAGCCGCGTTTCCCAGCCGCTGCCTCCCTGCGGACCCGCCCCCCCCGCGCCCCCATTTGCCGCTCCCTCCCGCCTCCCAGCTGCTCCTCCCTCCCCCCTCCTTTCTTAATGGCTGGCGCTGCGCGTCGAGGGTGAGCGACCTCTGACCTGATTTCGGTCAAGAGCTCGCTCCCCCACGTCCGCAGCACCACCTTGCTGTGTCCGTGTCCCTGACCCCCGCCCACGCTGCTGCTAGCGTGTTCGAGGCCCTCCTCCACCCGCACGCATCCACCTGCATCTCATCCCTGGTGTCTAGTGGGCTTCTGGTAAGCGTCACTAGACTCATGTGCATTGTGCCGTTTTCACCGTATTTGTGACTGTATTCTGTGCCTTGCTTTATTGTGCCTTTTTGCTCCATTTGCTTCCATTTGTGCTTTTATGACTGTTTTGTGACTCCTTTTTGCCCCTTGTGCGCTCCCCTTAGCCATGTTTCCCAGCCGCTGCCTCCCTGCGGCCCCGCCCCCCTCCCGCCCCATTTGATGCTCCCTCCCGCCTCCCAGCTGCTCCTCCATCCCCCCTCCCTTCTTAATGGCTGGTGCTGCGCGTCGAGGGTGAGCGACCTCTGACCTGATTTCGGTCAAGAGCTCGCTCCCCCACGTCCGCAGCACCACCTTGCTATGTCCGTGTCCCTGACCCCCGCCCACGCTGCTGCTAGCGTGTTCGAGGACCTCCTGCACCCGCAGGCATCCACCTGCGCCTCATCCCTGGTGTCTAGTGGGCTTCTGGTAAGCGTCGCTAGACTTGTGTGCATCGTGCCGTTTTCACCGTATTTGTGACTGTATTCTGTGCCTTGCTTTATTGTGCCTTTTTGCTCCATTTGCTTCCATTTGTGCTTTTTTGACTGTTTTGTGACTCCTTTTTGCCCCTTGTGCGCTCTCCTTAGCTGCGTTTCCCAGTCGCTGCCTCCCTGCGACCCCGCCCCCCTCGCGCCCCCATTTGCCACTCCCTCCCGCCTCCCAGCTGGTCCTCCCTCCCCCTCCCTTCTTAATGGCTGGCGATGCGCGACGAGGGTGAGCGACCTCTGACCTGATTTCGGTCAAGAGCTCGCTCCCCCACGTCCACAGCACCACCTTGCTGTGTCCGTGTCCCAGACCCCCGCCCATGCTGCTGCTAGCGTGTTCGAGGCCCTGCTCCACCCGCAGGCATCCACCTGCGCCTCATCCCTGGTGTATAGTGGGTTTCTGGTAAGCGTCGCTAGACTCGTGTGCATTGTGCCGTTTTCACTGTATTTGTGACTGTATTCTGTGCCTTGCTTTATTGTGCCTTTTTGCTCCATTTGCTTCCATTTGTGCTTTTTTGACTGTTTTGTGACTCCTTTTTGCCCCTTGTGCGCTCCCCTTAGCCGTGTTTCCCAGCCGTTGTCTCCCTGCGGCCCGCCCCCCTTGCGCCCCCATTTGCCGCTCCCTCCCACCTCCCAGCTGCTCCTCCCTCCCTTCTTAATGGCGGGCGCTGCGCGTCGAGGGTGAGCGACCTCTGACCTGATTTTGGTCAAGAGCTCGCTCCCCCACGTCCGCAGCACCACCTTGCTGTGTCCGTGTCCCTGACCCCCGCCCACGCTGCTGCTAGCGTGTTCGAGGCCCTCCTCTACCGGCAGGCATCCACCTGCGCCTCATCCCTGGTGTCTAGTGGACTTCTGGTAAGCGTCGCTAGACTCGTGTGCATTGTGCCGTTTTCACCGTATTTGTGACTGTATTCTCTGCCTTGCTTTATTGTGCCTTTTTGCTCCATTTGCTTCCATTTGTGCTTTTTTGACTGTTTTGTGACTCCTTTTTGCCCCTTGTGTGCTCCCCTTAGCCGCGTTTCCCAGCCGCTGCCTCACTGCGTCCCCTCCCCCCTCACGCCCCCATTTGCCTCTCCCTCCGGCCTCCCAGCTGCTCCTCCCTCCCCCCTCCCTTCTTAATGGCTGGCGCTGCGCGTCGAGGGTGAGCGACCTCTGACCTGATTTCGGTCAAGAGCTTGCTCCCCCACGTCTGCAGCACCACCTTGCTGTGTCCGTGTCCCTGACCCCAACCACGCTGCTGCTAGCGTGTTCGAGGCCCTCCTCCACCCGCAGGCATCCACCTGCGCCTCATCCCTGGTGTCTAGTGGGCTTCTGGTAAGCGTCGCTAGACTCGTGTGCATTGTGGGGTTTTCACCGTATTTGTGACTGTATTCTCTGCCTGGCTTTATTGTGCCTTTTTGCTCCATTTGCTTCCATTTGTGCTTTTTTGACTGTTTTGTGACTCCTTTTTGCCCCTTGTGTGCTCCCCTTAGCCGTGTTTCCCAGCCGCTGCCTCCCTGCAGCCCGCCCCCCTCGGGCCACCATTTGCCGCTCCCTCCCGCCTCCCAGCTGCTCCTCCCTCCCCCTTCCCTTCTTAATGGCTGGCGCTGCGCGTCGAGGGTGAGCGACCTCTGACCTGATTTCGGTCAAGAGCTCGCTCCCCCACGTCCGCAGCACCACCTTGCTGTGTCCGTGTCCCTGACCCCCGCCCACGCTGCTGCTAGCGTGTTCGAGGCCCTCCTCCACCCGCAGGCATCCACCTGCGTCTCATCCCTGGTGTCTAGTGGGCTTCTGGTAAGCGTCGCTAGACTCGTGTGCATTGTGCCGTTTTCACCGTATTTGTGACTGTATTCTGTGCCTTGCTTTATTGTGCCTTTTTGCTCCATTTGCTTCCATTTGTGCTTTTTTGACTGTTTTGTGACTCCTTTTTGCCCGTTGTGCGCTCCCCTTAGCCGCGTTTCCCAGCCGCTGCCTCCCTGCGGCCCCGCCCCTCTCGCTCCCCCATTTGCTGCTCCCTCCCGCCTCCCTTCTTAATGGCTGGCGCTGCGTGTTGAGGGTGAGCGACCTCTGACCTGATTTCGGTCAAGAGCTCGCTCCCCCACGTCCGCAGCACCACCTTGCTGTGTCCGTGTCCCTGACCCCCGCCCACGCTTCTGCTAGCGTGTTCGAGGGCCTCCCCCACCCGCAGGCATCCACCTGCGCCTCATCCCTGGTGTCTAGTGGGCTTCTGGTAAGCGTTGCTAGACTCGTGTGCATTGTGGCGTTTTCACCGTATTTGTGATTGTATTCTGTGCCTTGCTTTATTGTGCCTTTTTGCTCCATTTGCTTCCATTTGTGCTTTTTTGAATGTTTTGTGACTCCTTTTTGCCCCTTGTGCACTCCCCTTAGCCGCGTTTCCCAGCCGCTGCCTCCCTGCGGCCCGCCCCCCTCGTGCCCCCATTTGCTGCTCCCTCCCGCCTCCCAGTTGCTCCTCCATCCCCCCTCCCTTCTTAATGGCTGGCACTGCGCGTCGAGGGTGAGCGACCTCTGACCTGATTTCGGTCAACAGCTTGCTCCCCCACGTCCGCAGCACCACCTTGCTGTGTCTGTGTCCCTGACCCCCGCCCACGCTGCTGCTAGCGTGTTCGAGGCCCTCCTCCACCCGCAGGCATCCACCTGCGCCTCATCCCTGGTGTCTAGTGGGCTTCTGGTAAGCGTCGCTAGACTCGTGTGCATTGTGGGGTTTTCACCGTATTTGTGATTGTATTCTGTGCCTTGCTTTATTGTGCCTTTTTGCTCCATTTGCTTCCATTTGTGCTTTTTTGACTGTTTTGTGACTCCTTTTTGCCCCTTGTGCGCTCCCCTTAGCCGCGTTTCCCAGCCGCTGCCTCCCTGCGGCCCCGCCCCCCTCGCGCCCCCATTTGCCACTCCCTCCCGCCTCCCAGCTGGTCCTCCCTCCCCCTCCCTTCTTAATGGCTGGCGATGCGCGTCGAGGGTGAGCGACCTCTGACCTGATTTCGGTCAACAGCTTGCTCCCCCACGTCCGCAGCACCACCTTGCTGTGTCTGTGTCCCTGACCCCCGCCCACGCTGCTGCTAGCGTGTTCGAGGCCCTGCTCCACCCGCAGGCATCCACCTGCGCCTCATCCCTGGTGTATAGTGGGTTTCTGGTAAGCGTCGCTAGACTCGTGTGCATTGTGCCGTTTTCACTGTATTTGTGACTGTATTCTGTGCCTTGCTTTATTGTGCCTTTTTGCTCCATTTGCTTCCATTTGTGCTTTTTTGACTGTTTTGTGACTCCTTTTTGCCCCTTGTGCGCTCCCCTTAGCCGTGTTTCCCAGCCGTTGCCTCCCTGCGGCCCGCCCCCCTCGCGCCCCCATTTGCCGCTCCCTCCCACCTCCCAGCTGCTCCTCCCTGCCTTCTTAATGGCGGGCGCTGCGCGTCGAGGGTGAGCGACCTCTGACCTGATTTTGGTCAAGAGCTCGCTCCCCCACGTCCGCAGCACCACCTTGCTGTGTCCGTGTCCCTGACCCCCGCCCACGCTGCTGCTAGCGTGTTCGAGGCCCTCCTCTACCGGCAGGCATCCACCTGCGCCTCATCCCTGGTGTTTAGTGGACTTCTGGTAAGCGTCGCTAGACTCGTGTGCATTGTGCCGTTTTCACCGTATTTGTGACTGTATTCTCTGCCTTGCTTTATTGTGCCTTTTTGCTCCATTTGCTTCCATTTGTGCTTTTTTGACTGTTTTGTGACTCCTTTTTGCCCCTTGTGTGCTCCCCTTAGCCGCGTTTCCCAGCCGCTGCCTCACTGCGTCCCCTCCCCCCTCACGCCCCCATTTGCCTCTCCCTCCGGCCTCCCAGCTGCTCCTCCCTCCCCCCTCCCTTCTTAATGGCTGGCGCTGCGCGTCGAGGGTGAGCGACCTCTGACCTGATTTCGGTCAAGAGCTTGCTCCCCCACGTCTGCAGCACCACCTTGCTGTGTCCGTGTCCCTGACCCCAACCACGCTGCTGCTAGCGTGTTCGAGGCCCTCCTCCACCCGCAGGCATCCACCTGCGCCTCATCCCTGGTGTCTAGTGGGCTTCTGGTAAGCGTCGCTAGACTCGTGTGCATTGTGCCGTTTTCACCGTATTTGTGACTGTATTCTCTGCCTGGCTTTATTGTGCCTTTTTGCTCCATTTGCTTCCATTTGTGCTTTTTTGACTGTTTTGTGACTCCTTTTTGCCCCTTGTGTGCTCCCCTTAGCCGTGTTTCCCAGCCGCTGCCTCCCTGAAGCCCGCCCCCCTCGGGCCACCATTTGCCGCTCCCTCCCGCCTCCCAGCTGCTCCTCCCTCCCCCCTCCCTTCTTAATGGCTGGCGCTGCGCGTCGAGGGTGAGCGACCTCTGACCTGATTTCGGTCAAGAGCTCGCTCCCCCACGTCCGCAGCACCACCTTGCTGTGTCCGTGTCCCTGACCCCCGCCCACGCTGCTGCTAGCGTGTTCGAGGCCCTCCTCCACCCGCAGGCATCCACCTGCGTCTCATCCCTGGTGTCTAGTGGGCTTCTGGTAAGCGTCGCTAGACTCGTGTGCATTGTGCCGTTTTTACCGTATTTGTGACTGTATTCTGTGCCTTTCTTTATTGTGCCTTTTTGCTCCATTTGCTTCCATTTGTGCTTTTTTGACTGTTTTGTGACTCCTTTTTGCCCGTTGTGCGCTCCCCTTAGCCGCGTTTCCCAGCCGCTGCCTCCCTGCGGCCCCGCCCCTCTCGCTCCCCCATTTGCTGCTCCCTCCCGCCTCCCTTCTTAATGGCTGGTGCTGCGTGTTGAGGGTGAGCGACCTCTGACCTGATTTCGGTCAAGAGCTCGCTCCCCCACGTCCGCAGCACCACCTTGCTGTGTCCGTGTCCCTGACCCCCGCCCACGCTTCTGCTAGCGTGTTCGAGGGCCTCCCCCACCCGCAGGCATCCACCTGCGCCTCATCCCTGGTGTCTAGTGGGCTTCTGGTAAGCGTTGCTAGACTCGTGTGCATTGTGGCGTTTTCACCGTATTTGTGATTGTATTCTGTGCCTTGCTTTATTGTGCCTTTTTGCTCCATTTGCTTCCATTTGTGCTTTTTTGAATGTTTTGTGACTCCTTTTTGCCCCTTGTGCACTCCCCTTAGCCGCGTTTCCCAGCCGCTGCCTCCCTGCGGCCCGCCCCCCTCGTGCCCCCATTTGCTGCTCCCTCCCGCCTCCCAGTTGCTCCTCCATCCCCCCTCCCTTCTTAATGGCTGGCACTGCGCGTCGAGGGTGAGCGACCTCTGACCTGATTTCGGTCAACAGCTTGCTCCCCCACGTCCGCAGCACCACCTTGCTGTGTCTGTGTCCCTGACCCCCGCCCACGCTGCTGCTAGCGTGTTCGAGGCCCTCCTCCACCCGCAGGCATCCACCTGCGCCTCATCCCTGGTGTCTAGTGGGCTTCTGGTAAGCGTCGCTAGACTCGTGTGCATTGTGGGGTTTTCACCGTATTTGTGATTGTATTCTGTGCCTTGCTTTATTGTGCCTTTTTGCTCCATTTGCTTCCATTTGTGCTTTTTTGACTGTTTTGTGACTCCTTTTTGCCCCTTGTGCGCTCCCCTTAGCCGCGTTTCCCAGCCGCTGCCTCCCTGCGGCCCACCCACATCGTGCCCCCATTTGCCGCTCCCTCCTGCCTCCCAGCTGCTCCTCCCTTCCCCCTCCCTTCTTAATGGCTGGCGCTGCGCGTCGAGGGTGAGCGACCTCTGACCTGATTTCGGTCAAGAGCTTGCTCCCCCACGTCCGCAGCACCACCTTGCTGTGTCCGTGTCCCTGAGCCCCGCCCACGCTGCTGCTAGCGTGTTCGAGGACCTCCTCCACCCGCAGGCATCCACCTGCGCCTCATCCCTGGTGTCTAGTGGGGTTCTGGTAAGCGTCACTAGACTCGTGTGCATTGTGCTGTTTTCACCGTATTTGTGACTGTATTCTGTGCCTTGCTTTATTGTGCCTTTTTGCTCCATTTGCTTCCATTTGTGATTTTTTGACTGTTTTGTGACTCCTTTTTGCCCCTTGTGCGCTCCCCTTAGCCACGTTTCCCAGCCGCTGCCTCCCTGCGGCCCCGCCCCCCTCGTGCCCCCATTTGCCGATCCCTCCCGCCTCCCAGCTGCTCCTCCCTCCCCCCTCCCTTCTTAATGGCTGGCACAGCGCGTCCGCGCCGCTGGCATGCCGGAGGCGCGCCAGAGGCAAGCCCGTCTGCCCCCGTCCGCGCCTGGACCGCACCCAGCGCCACCCCCCCTGGTCCGCACGACCCCCGCACCACCAGACGCCGCTACTCGGCCAACCAGCTCATCGCCCTCAACCCCGGCTGCTCCACAACATGCTACCAGGCCTCACCAAAGTACACCAAAGGACCCTTCTCCTGCCGCGCCTGCAACTTCACCTGCAACAGAACAAAGAAACCTGCAACAACCGGCACAAACCACCTCCACTGCATATTCATCAACACATGCTCCGCACGCAAGCACGCGATCGAGCTCTTGGACCTGCTCGACACCACCTCCCCAGACGTAGCCTTCCTGACCGAAACTTGGTGGAACGACTCCTCAGCACCTGACATCGCCATAGCCATCCCGGACGGCTACAAGATCATCAGAAGGGATCGCCCCAACGGAATCAGAGGAGGAATAGCCATCGCCCACAAATCCACCCTCAAAATACACACCCACACGGACGACACCCTCAAGACCGCCGAACACCTACACTTCCGGATCCACACTGACCCCAACACCACTCTCAGGGGAACGCTCATCTTCAGACCCCCAGGACCACGAGCACCCTTCAGCGACTCCATCGCCGACCTCACGAGCACCCACATGCTCCCTTCTACGGACTACATCCTCCTGGGAGACCTCGATTTCCACTTGGAGAACAACAACGACGCCAACACCGCATCTCTGTTTGACAACCTCTCCAACCTCGGCCTCAGACAACTGGTCAACACACCCACCCACACCGCCGGCCACACGCTTGACCCGATCTTCTCCACTAGCAACCACGTCACCTTTAACCACACCACCGAACTCCACTGGACCGACTACCACTGCATCCACTTCACATTCAAGAAGCACACCGAGCACCACCGCACCCAACAACCACCACACCGTCGCTGGAGCAAAGTCACCAATGACCAGCTGACCAGCACCCTCACCCAGAACCCACCCACCGACTCCACCGACCCAGACACCGCCGCACTCAACCTACAACGGTGGATCAACGACTGCGCCAACACCCTCGCACCACTCAAGAGGTCCACAGACAACCAAGAAAGAAAAAAAGTTGCCTGGTTCACTGACGAACTCCTAACCTCCAAACGCGTCTGCCAGAAACTAAAGAAGAAAGGTCTCCTCGAACACACACCTGACAGCCTGTCAGCCCACAAGGAGGCCACCCGCAAGCACCACCAGCTAATCAGACTCGCCAAACGATCCCACTTCACAGAACGCCTGAACAACAACGCACACGACAGCAAAGAACTCTTCTGCATCGTGAAAGAGCTCTCCAACCCCAGCGCCAACGTCAATGACATCCCACCATCCCAAGAACTCTGCGACGCCGTGTCCACCTTTTTCTATCAAAAGATCACCGACATCCACGACAGCCTCAACACCACGCCTCCGTCAGACCCCCACCCCCAGAAACTCCACCTGCACCAACCGCCTGACCACCTGGACCTACGTAGACGACACTGAAACACGCAGGATCATGAACTCCATCCACTCAGGATCCCCTTCGGACCCATGCCCCCACCACGTTTACAACCGACTCTACCATCGCCCCCCAACTTCGAAAGGTCATCAACTTATCCTTCGAAACCGCAACTTTCCAGGAAAGCTGGAAGCACGCCGAAATCCATGCCCTCCTTAAGAAGCCCAAGGCAGACCCCAACGACCTCAAAAACCTCCGACCGATCTCCTTGCTCCCTTTCCCGGCGAAGGTCACCGAGAAGATCGTCAACGTTCAGCTTACCCACCACCTCGAGGACAACTCCATCCTGGACTCCTCCCAGTCCGGTTTCAGACGCAACCACAGCACTGAGACAGCACTCCTCGCCTCCACAGATGACATCAGACAGCAAATGGACAACGGCGAAACATCAGCCCTCATCCTCCTGGACCTATCCGCAGCCTTCGACACGGTCTGCCATTGCACCCTATTAACACGCCTCCACGAAGCTGGAATACAAGAAAAAGCCCTCAACTGGATCTCCTCATTCCTCTCTGGCAGAACCCAGAGAGTTCGCCTCCCACCCTTCCGCTCCGAAGCCACCAACATCATCTGCGGCGTACCCCAAGGCTCCTCACTGAGCCCGACGTTGTTCAACATCTACATGGCCCCCCTCGCACAACTGGCCCGTCAGCACAACCTCAACATTCTCTCTTACGCCGACAACACCCAGCTCATCCTCTCCCTCACCAAAGACCCACACACCGCCAAAGCCAACCTCCACGAGGGAATGAAGTCCATCGCCGAGTGGATGAGACACAGCCGCCTGAAATTGAACTCCGACAAGACGGAGGTCCTCATCCTCGGACGCACCCCCTCTGCCTGGGACGACTCCTGGTGGCCCACTTCGCTGGGAGCCCGCCAACGCCAGTCAACCACGCACGCAACCTGGGTTTCGTCCTCAACGCCGCCCTCACCATGTCCAAACAGGTTAACGCAGTTTCCTCCTCCTGCTACAACACCCTCCGCATGCTCCGTAGAATCTACAAATGGATCCTGACGGAAACCAGAAGAACGGTGACCCAAGCCCTCGTCAGCAGCAGACTAGACTACGGCAACGCACTCTACACAGGCATCCCAGAAAAAGACATCCAACGCCTCCAACGCATCCAAAACGCCTCCGCCCGACTGGTCCTCGACGTACCCCACCACTGCCACATCTCCCACCACCTGAGAGACCTCCACTGGCTATCCGTGGACAAGAGGATCACCTTCAAGCTCCTCACCCACGCTCACAAGGCACTTCACAACGCCGGACCAGCCTTCCTGAACAACAGACTCAACTTCTACACCCCCACCCGCCAACTCCGCTCTGCCAACCTCGCCATCATTCCCCGCATCCAGCGCAAGACCTCCAGTGGCAGATCCTTCTCCAACCTTGCCGCCAAGACCTGGAACACCCTCCCGACCTCCCTGCGACAGACCCAGGACCTCCTCACCTTCAGGAGACTTCTGAAGACCTGGCTCTTCGACCAGTAGCAGCCCCCCCTCCCCCCCTTTTTCAGCGCCTTGAAACCCTAACGGGTAGGTAGTGCGCTTTACAAATGTTATGATTGATTGATTGATTGAATCACCACGGCGGACATTCAATGGTGGTAAGCCATTGGCGGTACATACCGCTGCGCTCAAAATACATACACACATACAAAACAACACACCATTGGACAATTCAAACTACACACACCTGATACACATACACACACCACACCCACACACCCACACCACTATAAAACACACACCCACATTACCCACAACCCTTTACGACTACAAATAATTGCCAACAGAGAGAGACAGCAAGACTATTGACAAGACCCGAGACACACACCACTGTCACCTATACACCACACACACACCTTACATCACACACCCCAACACATCACCCTACACACCCTCACCCACACCACTCACACTACACCAATGGCACCACAACAGCACCCCATATTCTCTGAGGAGGAGCTAAGGGTCATGTGGAGGAAATCATCCGGGTAGAGCCACAGCTATTTGGATCACAGGTGAAGCAGATATCCATAGCTAGGAAGATGGAGCTATGGCAGAGGATTGTGGACAGGGTCAACGCCATGGGACAGCACCCCAGAACAAGGGATGATATCAGGAAGAGATGGAACGACCTACAAGGGAAGGTACATTCCATTGCAGCAAGACACAACTCGCTGTACAGAGGACTGGCGGTGGACCCCCACCTCCTCCCCCACAACTAACAACTTGGGAGGAGCAAGTCTTGACAATCATGCATCCTAAGGGCCTGGCAGGAGTAGCAGGAGGACTGGACTCTGGTAAGTCAACTCTCTATTACTACCACCCCCCTACCTGCATGCCATCACATACCCCCACCCTCACTCTCACTCCCATCACTCCACCACTTCCCACACACCCCACCATCACAACCCACCCATCCCAATGCCAAGCCCTGCATGCACCCCCAATGCATTGACACCTCTCACAGACCTGTATGGACATCTGTCACTAAAGCATGCACACTAGAGACAATGAGCTAGCCCACCAAATAACAACTCACACAAGGCAAAGCTGCCAGGGCAATAACAAACATAGAGGGCAACCCACCCATGCACAATATGTCACACACAGAAACAATAACACCATATTTACATCCCCACAGGTATCCCAGCCAATGTCACCGGAGATGAGGTGCCAGCAACATCCAGTCCCCCCACAGAAGAGGCCCACAGTGATGACAGCAGCTCTGATCGCCTGGATCTGCATGACCAGCCTGGCCCATCAGGGACCTCCGGACAGTCGGTCACCCAGGCACAGTCTCACACCACCACAGAGCCTGCCCCCTCAGGAAACACCACCAGAGCACCAACCCAGTGGGCCCATACCTCTGTCCCCAGGACATGTCAATCAGCAGTGTGTCCACCACTACAGGGATCCCAGGCCACCCCACAAACCCAGGACAATCAGGGACCTGGGATCAGTGGCAGTGGGCACACGGTTCAGGGGACAAAGGCACAGGACAACAGGGAAGCTGGGAGGACTGCTGTGTGCCAAGGGGAGGACAGGCCCAGGGAACCAGTACTCCAGGAGGCACTCATCGCAATCCTGGGAGCATACCAACATTCCCAGGATACGCTGGGCCAGATCCTGGACAAGATGCAGGAGAACATGAGGCTGCAGCAGGGACAGTACCTGGGGATCAGGGAACACTTGAAGTCCATTAACACCATCTTGGTCTCCATTGCAGGGGTGCTGGCAGACATGGCCAACAGTATGAGGAAGGCAGTGGCACACCAGTGGGCCCCTGCCACAAGCCAGACTACTACCTCCGCTGTAGCTAGTGGACAGGAGGCCCACCACAGGACCAACAAGCTAACAGCACCCCTCCCCCTGCTGAAGGAGAACCACCCCACAAACTTTCCATGCAATCCAGGCAGAAGCCAGAGAACTATTGCCAAGACCCCAGCCAGGAAATAAGACTCTCCTGATTGTCACCCTTGTGTCCCACTCTGTTACCCTGTCCACCTTGAACTGCCATTGCTCCCCTTCCTATGCCCCCTTGGAGAATGGACCTATGCTACAAATAGACTGGACTTTAACCTGGACTTTCCTCCATCATCACCCCAGCCCATTGCACTTCCCCCTTTTCGTCAGAGCACTGCAATAAACACACTTTGAAAAAATACAAGTATTGAGTATGTCAAATGATTTAAGTATGTATTCGTTTAACAAGGTTTAAAAATTCCAATTCAAATGTACAGTAATGTTCACATAGGAAAGACCTGTAGTTGGCTGCCGTGAACACACCAGGAGCAATAGTGGTGCGCCAACATCTGCAAAAAGAGATGCCAACGGGTACAGTGAGTGGGCACAGAAGTAGGAATTCACAGCCTACCAGTGACAATGTCAAACATGAAACTGTCAATGAAATGTGAAATAACACTGCCTTACCTGTGTGTCATTGGAAGTATTGACGAATCACTGCAGTTCTGTTGTCCTTATCCTCATCCTCTGCCTCCTCATCTTCACTGTCTACAGGGTCAACTGTTGCCACACGGCCATCTCCAGCCTCCTCCTCCTGCAGAAAAGGCACATGGCATCTCAAGGCAAGGTTGTGCAACATACAGCATGCCACAATGATCTGACAGACCTTCTTAGGTGAGTAACACAGGGATCCACATTTTAGATGGAGGCACCGAAACCTGGCCTTCAGAAGGCCAAAGGTACTCTCAATAATCCTTCTTGTTCGCCCATGTGCCTCAGTGTAAAATTCCTCTGCCCTTGTCCTGGCATTCCTCACAGGGGTCAGTAGACATGATAGGTTTGGGTAACCTGCGTCACCTGCAAATATCGAGGGACGACTGTTAGGCACACACTAACCCTTATGGCCCACACCATACCCATACACCAACGTCCACTGGCTGGGAACCAGGGCTCACCTATTAGCCACACCCTGTGCCTCTGTAGTTTTGCCATCACATTTGGGATGCTGCTATTCCTCAGGATAAATGCATCATGCACCGAGTCTGGATACTTAGCATTGACATGGGAGATGTACTGGTCCGCCAAACACACCATCTGCACATTCATCGATTCCGACGATTTCTGAAGACCTGTCCATTTTGCCAGGGGGGTACAAATGCAATATGTGTTCCATCAATCGCCCCAATTATGTTGGGGATATGTCCCATTGCATAGAAGTAAGCCTTCACTGTGGCCAAATCCTCCACCTGGGGGAAAACAATGTAGTTGTATATGTTTTTAATCAGGGCAGACAACACTCTGATGAGCACTATTGAGGTCATTGGCTGTGACATTCCTACTGCCAAGCCCACTGTCACTTGGAAAGAACCTGTTGCCAAGAAATTGAGCACTGAAGCACTTACACAAGAAGGGGGATCCCAGTGGGATGACGGATGGCAGATATTGGGTCAGGCTCCATATGGGCACACAGCTCCGTGGTTGTGGCCCTGTCAAGTCTGTAGGTGAGGATGATGTGCCTGTCCTCCATTGTTGCCAAGTCCACCAGGGGTCTGTACACGGGGATGTCTCCATCTCCTATTCATCCTCAGCGGTGGCAATCTATGGGGCAAAAGTGTGAGCAGCTGGTCATAATCTGTGCATTGTAACCACTGAAGTTCAATGCATATTGTGACTTTTACAATTTATTGGTGGCATATGTCCAGAATGTGAAATTGTGAACTGTGACGCAGTTAGGATCCATGGTCTGCCCCCCTTCTTGAAATGGCACCTGCCTGTCCTGTTTGGAGGGACAGGTGAAAATTAGGTAATTGCGCTGACGTTGTGCGCTGTTGGGGAAGGCGGTCAGGAACCACCCTGCAACTCCTCATTGGTTATAATTGGGCCCTATGGGGTACAGTGGCCAATGGTGATATATGCCGGCGTTGATGGTATGCACCACAGCGGACGTCACCGCCATTTTGGATCTGTTCACTCACTTGCTACCTGACCTTCAACAGGAGAGGACCTACACTGCATGTGTTGCCGTGACCTGTGTCTGAAACTTATCATGGCTCGTGTGACTGGGGAAAGGGCCCCTGCCTTCACCTCGGCAGAGTTGGAGAGACTGGTGGATGGGCTCCTACCCCAGTACCAACTGCTCTATGGGCCTTCAGACCAATAGGTGAGTACACTGTGAGTACGATGCATGGGGCATGAATGCATGGAGTGGTGTGTGTGAAGGCCTCGTGTGGGGATGGTTGGTGGATGGGCCCTGGGCATTGTGCAGCATGTATGCTGGGCCATGTCTGTACAAATGGGAAGGGGTATGGTGGGCCATGAGTGTAACAGGCAGGGCGGTCTGACTAATACCTTTCCCTGTGTATATTTCCTCTGCAGGTCAGTGCCCATCAAAAGAAGGGTATGTGGCATGCCATCGCCAAGGACGTGTGGACCCTGGGGGTCTACGGCTGGGTATGGCCTCCCAACGAAGAAGTGGTGCCCGTCAAACCATGACCCCCCCCTGATGGCCCGTATACTGGTGGTGGCCTATCCGTAGCAGGATTGGCGCTTGGGGGCATCACAGCAGCAACAGGGGGGTGAGTACAGTGCCCTTCATTACTACATATGCCTGGTGGGGTGGTACCGGGTGGGGGATGTGTGCCTTTGGGTGCCCCTAGGCCAGGCCTGACATTGCAGAGTAGGTCCCATGTTGGGCAGTGTTCTGATGTGAAATTCCTCCAACCTAGCCAGTAGGCATCCATTACTTGGCAGGGGTGTCTGGGTCCCAGGTATGTTGCAGTTGACAGAATGTGTCCCTCCCAATGCCCTGGTGACTAGCATTGTAACTGGTAGTGCATTGCCTAGTGCATAGGGCTGCTCCCTATGTGTGAGTGTGTAGTATACGCCAACAGTGGTGTTGGTGCTGCCATTGACCAAGTGTATCCTTTGTCTCCCCTCCCCCCTTCTTGTTTTGTCACCTTGTCATTTTGTGCATTAGCATCATCTGGCGGAGGAGCAGAGGCACCTCCGATGGAGGGAGCTGCATCCCACAGGACCGAGGAGGCAGAGTCTACCGACGCTAAGGACACCAGTTGGACGCAGGGTGAGTGGAGCACCACAGCAGAGACTGGAGGGGACAGTTCAGACATGAATACCTCCTCCAATGGAAGCTCCTTGGTGGTGGCAGACACCTCTGTGCCCGCCCCAGCTACAGGTACAGCCGCCACCCCTGTACCAGCACCGCCCTCCAAGCAGCCCCTCAGGGAGGTGCCCGTGCCCACTCACCAAGGAGGGAGGGCATCTCCTTCGCCCCAGGCACCTCAGGCCCTGCCCCATTGAGCCCTGCTGCTCTGAGTGAGGAGGCTATTGACCTCCTGAGATCAATCTCTGTTGGGCACTCAACCATTGTGAATGCTATACAGACGTTGGAGGCCCAAATGCAACAGACAATTGCATTTCTGGAGGGCATTCACACTGGCTTGTCGGCCCAACAGAGATCAATCCAGGCTCTGGACTCCTCTCTGATGGCAGCCATTATCCCTGGTTCCACCCTCCCCCCTCCAACTTTCTCTACCCAATCCCATTCCCTCAACCCCAACCTATCCCAAGCACACAGGCAGACAAGCATACACACAGGACAACACACAAAAATGGCACACTCAAACACAAGCACCACACTTCATCCCACAGGCACTCACACAAACACCATCCAGAAATACCAACATCCACTGCCTCCACTGTGGCCCCCTCCTCCTCGTCGTCCTCCTCCCTCCCAGTTGCTTCTACACTCATACCTGCATGCACTACATCCTCATCCACTACCTCCATCACCAGCCCACCTAAGAGAACACACACCTCACTGGCAGTCAGTTCCCCAACAGCCATGCACACCTCCCAAAGTACACAAATGCAAGCACTCAGACACCCAACAGCCATCCACTTCACAACAGCATCTAGCCCATGCACCTGCACCCAAACACAGCAGACAGACACCTCCTACAACCACTCCCTCTTCTTCCACTCCCAAACCTTCTCCCTCTTCCCACCCCAATGTCCCTAAGAAGCTTTTCCTCTCCACCGTTGACCTCTTCCCTCCCCCTCCACCCGCCTGTCCTTCACGTCAGGCCAGGGTGGACAAAACCCAGGCAAGCTCCTCTGTCACCCAGTCGAGGGGCCTAGTAGTGTCCCCAGCAACTCCAGGTGGGAAAGAATCCCGGGTACCAGGCAGCCAGAAAGAAAGGGTGCTGCCCTAAGTGCAGCAAGGAAGGGCAAGAAACCACCCCCAGCAGCTGCAAGGAAGGGCAAGGAGCCACCCCCAACTGCTGCAAGGAAGGGCAAGGAGCCACCCCCAGCTGCTGCCAAAAGGAGCATGGAACCATCCCCAGCTGCTTGCAGGAAGGGCAAGGGGCCTACACCAGCAGGCAGTAAGGACAAGGGGCCTGGTGCTGGGACTCTGTCATAGCCCACACCACCAACCATGGGGGTGCAGCAGTCCGAGGATGCAGGGGATGGGCTGGAGCCTCCCCACACCACCATCACCAGCTTCGCCAGCAGCACCGCCACCAGCACCATCACCAGCAGCAGCACCAGTGGCAGCCGTCCGAGGCTGCAGGGGATGGGCTGGAGCCTCCCCCTACCACAACCTCCAGCTCCGCCACCAGCACCGCCACCAGTACCACCAGCAGCAGCAGCACCAGTGGCAGCTGTCCGAGGCTGCAGGGGATGGGCTGGAGCCTCCCCCCACCACAACTACCAGCTCCGCCAGCAGCACCGCCATCAGCACCACCACCAGCAGCAGCACCAGTGGGCAGCCGTCCGAGGCTGCAGGGGATGGACTGGAGCATATCCCCACAACTACCACCAGCAGCAGGACCACCAGTGTGCAGCCATCTGAGGCTACAGGGGATGTACTGGGGCCTCCCCCCACAACTACCACCAGCAGCAGCACCACCAGCAGCACCACTGAACAGCCGTCACCGTCGGCAGACATTGTGAAGTCCTGCCTCCATGGGCTGTTTGTCTGGCCTGCCCCCTGCAAATCCTGTGGGATTGACACCCTGCTGAGAGACTGTGACCCTGCACTCCCCAAGATCTGCATCACTGGGCACGATGCCCCCTCCTGAACCAGTGGAGAAGCCATCCACTTATTCCATCCTCCCCAGGATGAAGTTCCTCGGCACAATGCCCCCTCCAGAACCAGTGGAGAAGCCATCCACTCACCCCATTCTCCCCAGGATGAAGATCACAGGGCACAATGCTCCCTCCAGAACCAGTGAAGAAGCCATCCACTCACCCCATCCTCCCCAGAATTAAGCTCACTGGGCACGATGCCCCCTCCAGAACCAGTGGAGAAGCCATCCACTCACCCCATCCTCCCCAGGATGAAGTTCACAGGGCACGATGCCCCCTCCAGTACCAGTGGAGTAGCCATCTAATCACCCAATCCTCCCCAGGATAAAGCTCACTGGACACGGTGCCCCCTCCAGAACCAGTGGAGAAGCCATCTACTTGAGAGACTGTGGCCTTGCACTCCCCAGGAAAGAGTAATGCGCATGTTACCTCCTCTAGAGCATGCGGGCAAGTCACCCACTTGAGAGACTGTGACCTTGCACTCCCCAGGACAGAGTAATGGGCATGTTACCCCCTCCAGGACCTGTGGAGTTGTTCCATCTGCCGGCTGAGGTGCCCCCCCCATCCCCGTCCCCCTGAGGTGCCTGCTTATTTTCTGACTGATGCCCCTGCATTGTTCTCTCCGTGTTGTTGGAGGAGTGAAGTGGGGCCTTGGATTTTGTAATGTGGCCCTGTGGCCCACGAACATTGAGGACTGGGCAGTGTCCCTTCATTTGTAAATATGTATATACTTTTTGATTTGGATGCATGTATTGCTACTATATTTATCTCATTACACTCATTTTGATCTTTTGGAGTTGTCTTGAGTTATTCCTGAGGGGTACTGGGTAAATATGTTATGTTACTGCATCTGCTTGTGTGTTTGGGGTGTGTGTTGTGCGTATGTGTGTCACTCTCCTTTTCCTCCCTCCCTCCCCTGTGTGCTAGGCGGTTGTACTCACCGTGATCGTGTTCGCTGTTGTTGGTGTTTGTGGTGGAGCAGGACGTAATACAACATTGGGAATTTGTGCAGCTTGGGCTCCATGGCAGCGTGGTTCTTCCCTGAGTCTCCACAGGTGAGTCCTTTGACTTCTGAGATCTGTTTCCGTCAGGTTTTTGATGTCGTTGGTACTGCCCCGGAAAAGGTGGTGGATTTGACTGTCATAATACAGTGGGCGGAACATTGGCTTCTGCCTGGCTGTAGCGGTTACTGCTGTGGTGCCTGTTGATTCCGCCCTGGCGGTCGGTGTGTTAAAGTGGCTGTCTATCTGAGCTATTTCCGCCATGGTCATATTTTGGTGGCATTTACCGCCAGGCTGTTGGCGGTGTTACTGCCACTTTATCACCAACCGCCAGGGTTGTAATGAGGGCCTAAATACTGAAAGGGAGCGGGCCAAATGGTTGCCTTAACTCTTAAGAGAGAATTCAAATGTTTTCATTTTTTCATAAGTAACAGGTGATTCTCGACTATCTTCAATTAATGTATTATAAATCTGCTGTTTTAACAAAAGTTTGCATTGTCCATAAAACAATGAAGTGACTCCTGTTTCTGACCTCAAGACCAGGAGTGTCAGCATCCAAGGCTGCATCTAAGGTTGGTTGCATAGTGGAGCTGAACATCGATGCTAAAAGAGCTGTGGCAGTCACATTACATATTTGTAGTTTTTTAGATATTATTCAATCTGAAAAAAAAACAATTAACAAACTTTCAGTGTGACTTATGCAGTGTGTCTGATGCTGCATACAAATGCATAGATTACACTAATTTGATTACAAAGGTAAGTACTGCAATAAGAGCCCAATAATTATCAACAATTAAGAAACTGAACTGTATAAATAATTTGTTTGAGGGGGTGAAAGCCCTCATCAAGCAACAACCACAATCCGTGTCAAGGTGAACTACAACAATCACAAAATAGGCCTGTACATAACCCTCTGCTCACGGGGCACAAAATCAGTCAGGCTTAACTTAGAGGCAATATCTAAAGTATTTACGAAGAACACAAACAGTAATGAAGTGAAAACATAACACAAGAGATGTCACATACCAGTTTAGAAACATGGAGTAAAGTGCAATATTCAAAATGAGACCACAATAATCTAAAACCCAAAATGTAGAACTGAAGATATGCAATTTTAAAGGTTTAAGTAGAAAAAGGACAAAGATGCACAAGTGCTACCTGCTGGTATCTTGTTGTGCTAGACAAAGACAAAGTCAAAAGATTAGGCTGACCATGATTGAGTGTGGGTCAGGTACAGAGACCAGGTTAGTCACATTAAAAAAGTTGTCTTCTCAAGGTCCAGTGATCAGACTTCAGAACTTCAGGATTTCACAGGAGGAGCTCAACTCATGCCAGACAAGGTTGCAGGACCTGTGGAGCACCTTTCAGGAATTAGGAACTCACTCTGACAGAGGCCTTCAGGGTTCAGGTTCGTCCAGTTGCAGGTCCATGCAGGGCCAAGTGCAGCAGGTCAGCTGGACATATTTATGGAGGTCTCTGGAACTTATTGTGTCCCTGTAGCTCACAACAGGATGGCAGCCAACTGACCCTTGGAGTCACTATGGTAGTCCTGGGTTCAAGGAGATGGTCCTCTCTCCTTGAAGCAGCATGGCTGGCCCCAAGCAGCAGGACAATCCTCTGAAGTACTGGGTTTTTCAGAACCCAGTGGTGCCAGGGAACACACCCTAAGACTTCGAGTCCTTCCTGTTTCAGACTACAGAAACACAGAGTCTTTTTGGTGAAGTCAAAGATCTTGTTTATTGGCTGCATCCAGTAACAGGTATCCTAGAAGTACAACACGGTGTATATTCTCAGGAGACTGCTCCCTTTGCAAAGCTAACCTTCTCTTTTATACAAAATATTATGCTTTAGGCAAACATTCCTTATTTTACAGTTGACCATTCACATGTTTTCACTACAAAGAAATAGCAGGTTTATGATGACAAGCCCATATTTCAGTTTGTCCAGCCCTCAATCAATTACCCGGCAAGGCTTAGTACTTTCATCAGATATCGACGGACCCCCAATATAAACGGGCACCTCCTCCTTGTAAAGCAAGTCATAAAGAAAGAAACAGAGACAGGTGTGTGTAAGATTAGGCATGGTTTGTGTGTGATGAAAGGTTTATGATGTGTTGTGCCTTGATACTAATCTCATTCGGCCACTGGGAAAGAAACTGGCCGAACAGGTTTGGCTTCAGGCAGTGGAGTCATCTTGCTCAGGTCACAGAGGAGTCAGCAAAGGTGTACGTGTCCTTCAGACTCGTTTTCAGCATTAGACATTGGCCTATGTGAGGGCAATCATAAAATGGCTGTCGTTTAAATGGAACACGAGGGTTCAAGACGGAAACTCTGATATTCGGGTGATTTCGTTACCCGAATATGAATACAATGCTTGTGCATACTATTCTAATCATTCCCGTTCTGCTGATACCAAAATCGTTGTGATACGACGATGTTTATAACACGGGTCCAGAATTTTCAGTACCACACCTCAAGTAGCATAAGGGCAGTCCACCAAGAAACAAGGCAGGGCTCAAACAGCAGAGCAGTCCTGTGTGAAATAAGGCAGGCCTCAAGCAGCAGCGAAGTCGTCCGGAGTACAAGGAAGTTATTCTATAGTCTTCCGCAGGTTCAGAAGTGTACTGAAGAGTGGGCTTGATGGTCCTGTTTCCATTCCTGGTGCCAGCTTTGAAGTGAAAGATGATTCTGGAGCTCCTCTCCCCACCCCAGATGGTCTTGGAATTTCCTCCCTCTCAGCCCTGGTCCCAGGGTGTTTATGGTGCCAAAAGGCTATTGTGAATTCCACTGTGTATGCTGAACTAGCTCCTTTGAAGTGGGGTTGTGGAGAGCTCCACCCCTGCCATCCTGTCATAATGGCCCATTCTGCCAACATATTGTTCCCCTTTGGGTTGCTACCTGGGAGGAATACACAAAGGCCAAATGCCAACTACACCTAGTCATATCATGTAGGATACAGGCTTTAGGATCCAAAGAGTTAAGAGAAGACAATGCCAACTTTTTACAAGTGGCAATTTTCAGTATTTTGAATTAAAATCCAACTTTACCATTAAGGTAATTACTTAGACACAATACATGACATTTCTACCTGTTCCCAAATAAACATCATCACTTTTAGTAAATGTAGTAGGGTAACTAGTGTTATCCTATTTGAGAGGTAGGCTGCATAGTAGTGAAAAGCATATATAGGGGGGTTCCAATTTTTAGGACAGGCAAAACTTAAAAGTACATGCCCAACCTTTTTAATATAATGCACACTGCCCATGGGCTATAGGGGCCTAACTTAGAGGTGACCTGGGTGTATTAAAAAGTGAGTTTTAGGTTTGGGAAAGGGTGTTTTTTAGGAAGATCAAATCAGCAGGTTACACCTGCACACAGGCTGCAATGGCAGGCCTGAGGCTGGTTTTAAAAAGATACATAAGTGAGTGGAACAATAAGTGCTGCAGACCCACTAGCAGCATTTAATTTACAGGATAGAGTTTATACCACTCTTGATGAAGGAGGTGGTTACAATCAACAATGCCCTAAAATTAACAGACAGAGTAGAAAATGTTCTCTTTATGTAGCTTATGTTATCTGTAGCTTTTGACACTAATGATCCTGCTCATGCAGGTTATGAGAGCAAAGTCCTTTTCTAGTGTATTACTCTTGACACAATAATCTTAACTCATTGTGATCAAGCATGCAAAGTTGTGAACTGTCACTGCCTTTCAGTGTTTCCAAGGCACTGTAAAGCCTGAGGTTCTTCACAGTATTTACCAGTATCCTCTGGACATCCTGTTTAACAGTTTGGGAATGATTCTCGATATTCAACTTTACCTACATTTGTTACAAATGTTGCTCCCTCTCTAGGCATAATTCATCACCTCAAGAACACCAAAATGCCAGACACCAGGTTCCTCCCTTACAAACATAAATGTTAATCTTCCTATAACATTCCTTCTGGTTCTATTGAAAGTAGTTCAAAGCAGTTCTACAAAAAAGATCAGCAGCCCTTAAAGCCATCATGCTACAGTACAAGTAATATAATTTAATCACTTCTATTTTTACTTGAATCTAGTCCTCATATACATTTGCTTGCTTTTCGTGGAACCATGAACTATGTTTAAATAAGTCTTCATGAAAAAATGGTAATTTCATTATATCTTTTCTCTCCCAAAATAGATCGAAATTTCAAAGGGTGTAATGCACACTGTCTAGTAACCTTTTTGCCCACCTGGATATGTCAGGATTATGCAACAAACACTAGAGCAATCAATTTTGAAAAGTGCTCCAAGATTCAAGAAATCTTTATATCTTGGCCAGAGCAAAGACCAAGACATTTCTCTCTTCAAGGAATAATATATAATATTATGTTTTATATTATATTGTAGGTTATCCCTGAATCGATTAAGACTTAGAATGTGGAGCCAGGTCATTTCTTGGATGTATTTAAAAATTTCCCCATTTGAGCCTCTTCTGTAGTATTTAGGTCATTTAGATTAGAAACAAGGCTTCCTATCCTGAGATAATTGTTTTCTGACCACAACAGTACCAGACATTATTTTTCTAGTTCAGCTAGATAGAATCACCACTGTCCTAGAAATAACAAAAACATCCATGACTACATGTTGAAAATTACCAATTAAGAAGCCAAGAAAGACTAGAAAGAATTAGATTTCAACAACCTAACACTGGATTCCTCTTGGACAAGCAGACTGGATGATGTGTGTCAATGAAACATATTGACCAAATGCTAAAATGTAGCCTGTTTACGAAAACATCAGCTCAGCTTTCATCCAGAGCATAGATTGCAACATCTACCATACAAATTGTGGACATTTTGGGTACTGCACAATGAATAACCACAAGCACCAGCATGGCATTTTATGTGCTGTGTGTAAAACCAGACTGGGGGAATCTTGAATATTGTCCTTCTTGAGGTAATCTACCAGATAGTTATTGATTCTTTCACTCAAATTTACAGGGCGAAGGAAGCAGAGAGGTTGGTCTGTAATATCTTGGCTCGCTGGAATTCTCTATGAAATACTGTAGCCTACAGAAGAATGCTTCCAGCTAGCCAGTACAGTACCTGTTATTAGGTTGTTGTTCAATAGGATGTATAAGGGATGAGCAATTACTTGTGGGCCTAATTGGAGATTTCAAGGAATAGAATGGTAACTAGGCTACATCAATATAACAACACAAAGCAATTGACATAGATCTACAGAAACGTTTATCAGCAGTTATTTAGGCTGCTGGGCTTCATCTATCATTGTCAGAAACCTCAGTGAAATAGGATGAGTTTTTAGTGATTTTGTCATTGTAAATTACTGCTAGTTTGTTAGTTCAGGTAGTGTAGGAGGTGTATATTAGTTTAAATGTGTTAGATTTGGTAAAGTTTGTTGACAGTTTGAAAAAATGTCTCCCCCTGTGTTACTGGATGAACTGATTTTATTCAGTAGATAAGTAGCATGAGTGAAAGAAATGTTTAGGTTTTTAGAACTTTCATATAGGCCACTCTGCCCTGGAAGAGACACTTGTGTCTCCATTGCATTCAAGCTTTTAGAATTTTGTTTTGTTGTTGTACTTCATCAGTGAACCAAGGTTGGAGAATTCAAATTGCTTATTAGAAGTGCTTCAGAGATTAATAAGCTTGTCTAACACCTTTGCATTATTAAATTATTTTATTGAACTTGTAGGAGTGAATCTTCAGATGCCTCAAGAGGTTAATAGGAATGTGAATCGCCATATGATTAGACAAGAGAACAGGTAAAGGTTGACTACAATGTAGGGAGCACAAATTAGAAAAATATGGTGAAAGATATGCCCAACCATGTGCATTGGGTACTCATCTGTTTGATGAAGTCCACTGCTGTGCATGACAGCTAAGACCTATTGAAGCTTTGAGGGCTAGATTGTCAAGATGTGTGCTAAAGATAGTGAAATTCATGGTTAGAGCAGTGGCTGTTTTCTTTTTTTTACAAAACAATTATCTACCAGTGGGATTAATCTAAAATTATTCCCGCCGCCTAGGAACTGTGGGATGGATAAGTCCTGCAAATTAGCCCCACTAAGACTATTGAGCTTTTGTGTTTTTTGCTTGCAAAAGTTTTCAAGTCCCAAAACAGAAAGGGACTTTTAGGAGAACAAATCTGAAATTTGATCCAACTCCATGGTACTGCAATTTGGGTACTTTTTGCTGTTGTTCTGGAGCAAAAGATTTCAAAAGTTTCCAAGCATTTTCCTGGTTCTCAAGCAACCACACTAATACACTTCTAAGCACCCTAGGACATATGGGAGAATCTAGAGATTCTCAGGGTGCTTTTGAGAGGCCACCAGAAAAGTCCAGTCGAAGTTCCAGTTACGACTAGTGTGCTGGAAATTGCAGAGGAAAGGCCTCTTGCAGGTTTTTACACCCTGAGGCCACAAAGGAAACAAGCCAACTTACCCTTGGAGTCCACTTCTTTGTCCTGGGTACAAGGAGAAGTAGTTTCAGTATTTAAAAGCTCCTCACGGGTCACAGACGGAGGACCAGTCATCATCTTTCCTTCCACAGGTCCAGAGAGTGTACCAAGGTGTACATTTATGCCTGAAACAAGGTAGTGGGTGGGGTGACTCCAGGCTACTTATTAGCAATAGGGTAACATTTTCCAGGGGCAATGCTTCCCATGTTTTCAGAAGTCCTGTTTGCCTTACTACAAAAGGCCTAAAATGCCATTTTCAAGATGGGGAACATCTTCAGCAGCACTAAACATGGGCTCTGAGAGTTGTGGATGTGTAAAAGTGTAAAGAAATGGGGTTACTGGTTGAATGGCTGAAAGCCTCCACAAGCAGCAACCACAATTCCCTGTTAGGATGAAGCCACAAGAAAAATCCAAGTTAACCTGTATTCATCCTTCTGGTAGACAGGCACAAAAGCAGTGAGGCTTTACTTGGCGGCAATGTGTATAGTATTTATAGAACACTTCAAACAGTAATGAAGTGAAGCTCAACACAAGAAAAATCACACACTATTTTAGACAAATACAGTAAAATGTAATACATGACTTGAGACAACAAATGACACATGTCCATCAGTGTAACTGGAGATAGGCAATTTTAAAGATTTAATGAAAATAGCATAAAATACTATAAGGTGCTAACTGTGGTTATCTAGTCACTCTAGAAGGGGCAAAGTCACAAGTTCAAGCCAACCATAATAGAGTGTGGGCCGGCTACAGGGACCAGGTTAGGCCCACTCCTGGTTGCAGATGCATCATGCAGCAGCAATTCCTAGCTGCTATGCAAGGAGCTGTGTCAATGTTAAGGATGCCGTCAACGAGAGGCTTGAAGTGCAAAACTGTGGGTTGAGATGCGTTACACACCGCCTGGTTCTTATGAATCTGAAGGGCTAGAGATGTGGAGTCCTGCATTATCATTAAGGATGCTGTTGATGAGGGGCTTACAATGCGGATTCCTGTGTTGCACAGCAGTGGTTCCAGGAAGGATACGGGAGGTGATGCGAAGCCAAGGGATGAACCACACAGCAGTCCAGATGAAGATTTTGGTGAATGTGTCATGCAGGCTCCAGTACATTTGTCTTGCGGAGACCACAGTTGGGCTGGCAGAGCACCTTCAGTCCCACTTCCAAGGGTCCGGGATTGAGGTGGTGCCACTTTGAAGGTTAGTACTCACAGCTGGCAGAGTCCAAGTGTTTGGTTCAAGATGGTTGGAGACTTTTGTCCATGAGGCTCTGGTCAGGAAGCCAGCCAACTAGCCCTTGGAGTCATTCTGGTGGTCCTTCATTCAAGAAGCAGATCCGGTCCTTCCCTCAGGCAGCAGGGCAGCAGAGTAGCAGAGTGATAGTCCTTCTTCCAGCGCGGCATAGCAGTCCTTCTTCTGAGTTTTCCCACAGGTCCAGATAAGTACTCTGAATTTCTACGTAGGACAGCTGGGCCTGCCACAGTTAAAATTGCTTCTAGGGTTGTATCACTGTAGAGACATAGTAATATTAATTTTCTACCTCTCCTACTCTTAAATAGCAAACACCCTTTCTTGTGGGCTACAATGCTTACATAGGGTGACTTAATAGTTAAATGGGAGGTATTTACCTTTCTAAAAGGGTTATTTTGACAGGTCACACCGAAGGTTGTGCACTGTAGCAGTCAGGATACAAAGGGTAGGACTATTAACATGTTTTCTATGCCACTGTAGTGGATGGCACCATAGTTGCTACATTTACTTAGTGGTATTTAACTTCCAGGCCCTGGGAACACTTTCCAAACCATATACTAGGAGGTTACAGGCAAGTTAAATGTATCATAAGAGAATAAAATACAGATACAGCTCTTCTTTGAGAGAATGGAATGGCTCTAACAAGAACCTTTTTAATAAAAAAAAATTCTGAACTTTCTTTTTAACTTTTATTTGTGTTCTTTTTGTTTTTGTTTTAAACTGAATCGAAAACAAAATAGTATACGAACAAAGAAGCAACATGCTTCATTTTTTTAAAAAAATTGAAGACTTAATTAAAAGAAAAACTACAGTGTTTGCCAATGGCACGGCAAAATTCAGTCAAAGAGGAGACCTTGGCAGAAAGCAGTACGTGAAATTTTGAACAGTAAGTCACTGTTCTTCCCATGTCCTGTGATACAGATGGCACTGTTGTAGTAGCCAAAGATTGTCCCTCAGCAGCACTCGAAGTAGATGGACCTTCTATGACTTCCCTCAAACTCAAAAACCTATTGTACACCCTTTCTTTGTTGGTATTAAGGTGCTTTTAAATGGAGCTTGTTCCATGTAAATACTTTTTGAAGTCCCATGTGAAAGTTGCTTGTTACAAATATTACAAGTGACATATTTTGCTACCACCTTCTTCTCCCCTGGAGTGATGGTAAACTGTCTCCACACTTCACTCTCCTTCCTTTTTGAAGATTTTATCTTCTCTTTCTCCATGGTTGGATCTTCTGGATTGTGTGCCACTGATAAAGTAGTAGCCATTAGTTTAGAAAAAACTCCAAAGAAAAACCCCCAATACAACAGCTCCTCAGGATTTCAGTGCTCACGCCACAGAGATAAAACCAGAAAATGACTACCACAGGGTATAACTGCAACTGTAATAGGGCTCAGTCCAAATACAGCCAATCAAATGAGAATGTTTCCTTTTCCAAAACGGGTGGACCTGCGGTTCCCTTCGTGAATCTGAGGTTCCAGAAACACATAAATCACATAATTAAAAGGTAACAACTATAGGTTAAATTATGTATACTCACATATGCTTGTATATACTAAAACTAATCTTATAAAGAAATAGTGGGATCCACGGATGCGGTCCTTGAATCCTATCTGATCACGTGATCGGAACAAAAACCATAGAGTGGTCCAGATCCGCTAATCTGGATACATTTAAATAATAATAATAATAATAATTATAATAATGAAAATATACTTACATTTAAGCTATTATTACTTAATAGATGCAGACAAAAACTATGTACGCTGTAGTATCACACCTTCTTAGCAACTCATACAGTAGCACTCTTTTGTAATCAAGAACTGTTATAACCAACTTAGTAATTCAAACAATCAGGCACTTAAACATGCTTTGAGCCTAGTAGTGTGCAGTTTTATTGTCTCCTGTACTTTGCATTAGTTAACCTGTTTAACAAGAGTTATCCTTCTATTTGAATGCACAAAACCTACTTGTGAGGAATATTATAGATGGAAATATATATAGCACGGTACCCAGTGATTTAAAATTGTCCCACTAAGTTTAAGTGACTTAAATCTCCGCTTCTAGACTAATATGCCTAAGTATATATGAGCTCTGATATCTATACTCCAACCTATATAAACCAATATTAGACCACTCATAGATCACATAAGACACAAAAATACCAATTTACACCTTCATACATACATCCAAACAACAGCTATCTATAGTGTAGTATGATACAATGTCAGTAAATTATACAATCATTCTAATATATACTGAAGTAGTTAAATAATCCAGTTGATTATTGAGAAAATAAATTGTTCAAATATATTTTGGACTCACTACAGGGAAGGTGGGGGTGCTATTTTACTTAAACCTGAAATTGGTATTAAATCAAATTTGCTTTTCAATTGTTACAATCCAGTATAAGACAGAAAACTTACTCCTTAGGTAGGTTGTAGAAAGGCAAACATGAGGTGCTGTCTGATTTTAAGTTGATATTCATCCTTTTCATTTTAACTAGCTTACATATGCATGTGCTCTCAAATATGCCCAAATACATATGCACTCAGCTACTTATACTGCTACTCATATACCTATTAAAAGAATGATAAACCACTCATTCACTTAATATGACACCAACAGACACTTTTACAGATTCATGCTTACATGCAGACAGCACCTTTATTAATTGCATATCCATGCACACACTCATTCACTCACTTGATCATCCATGCAATACTCATACATTCACTTACTCACCTATACACACACACACACCACTTATACACTCAGTCAACAACTGATGCACCACTCTTGCATTAACTCCCCTATACACACAGTCATACACTCAATCAGTCCCCCGTACAACCCTCATGCACTTACTAAGTCACCTATACACCATTCATACACTAACTCTCCTATAGATGCAATGATGCACACAGCCAATCACCTATTCAGGATTCATGCACTCACTCACTCACTCACTCACTCACACATACACACACTGATGCACTCAGTGATTCACCCATATACACTCAAGCACTCACTCACTTGCACATATTTCTACTCATTTTGTCAGTTAATCATACATATAAATCTTATTCACTCATTCACTGATACATACACCTCTGATACAGCCACTCACTTACTCACACATATACACACACACTCCTGCACTAACTCATTGATCCATACAGCACTTATGCACTAATTCACTCACCCATACAACAGTCATGCAGTCACTCACTCACCTATACATGCACTCAAGCACTCATTTATTCACCCACACGCCACTCATGCACTCACTTAGGCACCCATACACCACTCATGAACTCACTCAGTCATCCATACATGCACTCATACACTCATTTATTCACCCACACACCACTCATGCACTCACTCACCAATACACTCACTCATGCACTCAATCAGTCTCCCAGACACCACTCATGCACTCAGTCAGTTGACTATACGCCACTCATACACTCACCTATAGATACACTCATACACACAGTAAATCACCCATATGCCACTCATGACTGACTCACTTGCACATAGTTGCACTCATGCACTTAGTCAATCAGCCATATACCACTTATGCACTCATTTACTCATACGTACACCACTCAAGCACTCACTCTCTCCTCACACACAGACTATTGAACTTGTTCAGTCACCCATACACAAATTCATGCACTCCTTCACTCATACATATACTACTAATGCAGTCAGTCATATATTCACACCTAAATACATTAATGCACTAAGTCATTCATCCATACACCACTCATGCCGTCACTCCCTCATTCACCCATACATGTGCTCATCCACTAAGGTAAAAGATATATATATTTAAGCATAACATTAATATAGACACCTTGCAATCACCCTAAAAAACGTAATACATCACTAACAAAAGCAAAAAGATACAGGTTACAGTTATGAAATAAAAAATTTAAGACTTTGAAATTCACTAAAAATGAGAATGTGAGCCTCACTATGATGTGCCTGTAACCGTTGGCTTTTTCAGATAATAACTTTATATATTATATATATGTGTGTGTATATAGGTAGTTACAGGTAGTAGCTAGTTTCTGTAGAAAAAGCCGTTTTTTTGCTTGCCTGAATCTTAGGCGTTTCTTAACAAATCATCACTAAATTTTCCCACATAATTTGACGGCAGTCTGGAAAATGTCTGGGTGATTCATCAAGTGGGGGCCAAGATGAAGGGGGGGTGAAATGTAGAGGTTTTCCAATGTTAATTCCCGTAGGAAAAAATGAACAGCGATAACGCAAAAACCACTGGACAGAATTACACCAAATTTGGCAGAAAGGTAGCCCTTGGTCTAGAAAGAGCCCTTTTTGTTATTTGGTGTAAATTTGTCCATAAGTTTTTGAGAAATTTAAGAACATCCAAATTTGTCTAAATAGGGACGTGCAGAATTTACGACCACTCCCGATCTTGTGCAGAGATCTTATTGTCTGATAACACTTCAACAGTAGAAGTGTGGTCAGCCCTCTTGGGACTCAGCTGAAGCTGAGTCCCATAAAAAAAATATTACAAAATACTAAACAGGCTAGGGTATGAACACCCTGACCCCTTAGCTCTGGTGGTGTGGTCCCAGACCCCCCAGGGCTAAAAAAAAAAAAAAAAAAATGTCATTTAAAAAGCAAAGTTACGGTCAGATCTGCGGTTCAGCCATGAAATTAAAAACAAAAAAATAACCTGGTCTCCCATGCTTGCTTATTATAAAGCCCCCGGCTGGGCCAAGTCATGGGGTACATTTTTTTAAAAATGAGGGTTATATTTTTTATGCGCCCCCCCCCCACTGCCCTGGGGACCACCACCTCCCCAGGGCTGTTATTATCCGTGGGGGGTGCCCGGTCCCCTCCCGCTGCCCCAGGTACTACCACCTCCCAAAGCTGCTCCATGCTTTCTGAAGCAATGGCACTGCAGGGAAAGCCTTAAGGTATCAAGTAGCCTGTAGAGGGCTTTTTATTCAAAATAAAAAATATATAAAAATTGCATAAAAACCCAGAGAGTCCGCCTCCCCCCATTCCGCTCTGAGGACACCAAAATCATCTGCGGCGTACCCTAAAGTGCGGCCCTCAGCCTAACACTGTTCAATGTCTACATGGCCCTGTTCGCTAACACCACCCGATCCCGCAACCTCAACATCATCTCATATGCCGACGACACCCAGCTGATCTTCTCCCTCACAAAGGACTCTGCCAAGACCAACATCCATGAAGGAATGAAAGAGCATCGGCAAAAGGATGAAAAAGAGCTCAATTCCAACAAGACAGAAGTCCTCATCTTCCGCTCTACTCCTCCGCATGGGATGACTCCTGGTGGCCTGTCTCTCTCGGAGCCGTTCCAACTCCCAACGACCACACACGCAACCTAGGATTTGTCTTGGATTCCTCATTATCCATGACCGAGCAAGACCTCCACATGCTCCGAAAGATCTACAAATGGATCCCCACCTAATCCAGAAGTACAGTCACCCAAGCACTCATAAGCAGCAAACTGGACTATGGCAATGCCCTCTACGGAGGAACCAATGCCAAATTCCACAAGAGGCTGCAACACATCCAGAACATCTCTGCACACCTCATCCTGGCCATCCCCTGCCACTGCCACATCACAGGCCGTCTGAGAGACATACACTGGCTCCCAGTCAACAAGATAATCACCTTCAAACTCCTCACCCACGCTCACAAAGCATTGCGCAACACCAGACGAGAATACCTCAACAGATAGCTCTCTTTCTACACCCTGACCCAGCACCTCCACTCTGCCGACCTCGCCCTCGCAACCGTCCCACGTGTCTGTAGAACTACAACCGGCGGCAGATCATTCTCTCACCTCGCCGCCAAGACATGGAACACTCTTCTCACCCACCTGCGTCAGACCAAAGTCCTACTTACCTTCTGGAAACTTCTCAAGACGTGGCTGTTCAAGCAGTAGCAGCACACCCCTCTCTCCCCCAACCTCCTCACCTAGAGACCCTCACGGGTGAGTAGTGCGCTTTACAAATTTCTGATTGAATGATTGAAATAGGGAGGGCTATTTTTTTATTTTAAATTTAACACAAATATCTCATTCTAACTATATGAGATATTAAAACCTAAAAAAGCTCTATCTCTTCCCCACACTTTCTTTCTTTCTTTCTCTCCTTCAGTCTATTTCTCCCACTCAGATTCTTACACATCCACTCAGACTCAGACACTCACGCACTCACTCACAGAACCAACGCACACCCTCATTCACCCGCGCACAGACCCTCACACACATTGACGCACCCACTGAAACACTGATGTTGGCACTCTTACACCTAGACAAACTGACAGCCACTCTCACCCTAGATACACCCTATTACATCTATTCTCACACCCAGAGAAGCCGCTGTCAACTCATGCCGTGCACGGCCAAAGGACTGTTTACAACATGGGGTTGAGTGGTTAGGGGGAGTTGGCTGCCAGGTCTCGCAAGCAACCTCTCCTGTGCACGGGTGAAGGCTGTGTATGGTGCAAGTTTGGGTGCCTATAAGGGTTTGGCCAACCACCCCGTGCATGGCCTTCGGCCATTCACAGCGATGGTTGGTTTAACATGCAGTAATGATAATGCACTGCTAATTGCCCCGGACATAACATCACCCATAACAACTTTAATAATGTCAATAATAATAGCAATTAAAGATCTGAAGTTAAATTATTTAAGAAAAAACTGTTCCTGGTGTGGGCATAAGTTATATTCACCTCAGGGCGTGACTTATAGTTACTTGAAATACCTATAGCTGCTGAATTTCTCTGCTATTGTTCAAGTAAATTCAGAACCTAACTATAATGCCCCTGTAACCTTTGTTTTTTTAAGTGAATTTCTAAGTTTTTTTAAAAATTCTATATCTCAACTATAAAGTCCCTGTAACCTTTGGTAGTTTATATATAACTGAGAGCTTCAGTTAGAGGTCCAGAAGTGTCTGATTTGCGGGGGTCAGAGACCCAGTACTTTTACCCAAATGTGCCTTTGAAGTGGAGGAGACTTCAAAGAGTGGATTTGAAGTGCACCCTTTCATCCCAGTACTGTCTACCAGGAGATCTGTGGGGCGCTATGAATCCTTTGTGTTGGGTCAGGACATTAGAATTTGAAGTGTAAAGGAGAGACCATCCACCATTTCTGCCCAGGGAGACCATCAGTATGCAGATGAATGCAGATGCAGTTGAATCTCCTGTGTTTATGGCGGTCTGTGTGGAATGCACAAGGGGAACTGTCACCAAGCACACACCAGACATGGATTGAAGACATGCTGTAAGGCACATAGAGCAATAATAGCAGAGAAATTCCTACTTTTGTAACATGGGATTTCTAAAATAGTATTGTTAAATCCGACTTTATCAGTAAAGAGGGTTTATCATTTCCATTCCAAAGATATGATGTAGCTACTCCTTTCTGATCAAGAATTACAGCTTTAATGTATTTCAAGGAATTCCCAATGTTGGCCTATAAGAGGAGCAGGCTTCACAATAGTGAAAAACGACTTTGGGAGTTTTTCACTACCAGGACATGTAAAGCGTACAAGTACATGTCCGGCCTTTTAAATACACTGCACCCTGCCTTGTGGGTCACTTAGGGCCTACCTTAGGGGTGACGTATACGTAATAAAAGGGGAGTTTAAGGTTTTTCAAAGGGTTTTAAATGTCATTTTGAAGTGGCAGTAAAGCTACACATACAGACCTTGCAATGGAAGGCCTTTGACATGGTTAAGTGACTGCTTATGTGGGTGGCACAATCAGAGCCACAGGCCCACTAGTAGGTTCCGATTCACAAAGGTAAACTTAGACCAAATGACTAGTCCAAAAGTTTAAGTTTAAACCTAAAGTCTAACTTTACTCATAGTAATGTTAGACTTTTGGTCTAAGTTTAAATTTTTGGTCTAAACTAAGGCCCTCATTCCAACCCTGGCGGTCTGTGACCAGGCTGGCGGTGCTTCCTGGGCTATTCTGACCGCGGTGGTAAAGCCGCGATCAGAAACGGGGAACCGGCGGTTTCCCGCCGGTTTTCCCCTGGCCCAGGGAATCCTCCATGGCGGCGCTGCTTGCAGCGCCGCCATGAGGATTCCGACCCCCTTCCCGTCAGCCTGTTTCTGGCGGTTGTCACCGCCAGAACCAGGATGGCGGGAACGGGTGTCGTGGGGCCCCTGGGGGCCCCTGCACTGCCCATGCCACTGGCATGGGCAGTGCAGGGGCCCCCTAACAGGGCCCCATACAGATTTTCACTGTCTGCTTTGCAGACAGTGAAAATCCCGACGGGTGCCACTGCACCCGTCGCACCCCTGCAACTCCGCCGGCTCCATTCGGAGCCGGCTTCCTCGTTACAGGGGCTTTCCCGCTGGGACGGCGGGCGACCTTTTGGCGGTCGCCCGCCGGCCCAGCGGGAAAGTTGGAATGGCCGCCGCGGTCAGAATGACCGCCTAAGACTTTTGGTCTATGTTTACCTTTGTGAATCGGCATGTAGCATTTAATTTACAGGCCGTGATCACTTATACTGCACTGTACTAGGTATTTATAGGTAAATTAAATGTGCCAATTGGTTAAGAGCCAATGTTACCATGTTGAGGGGTGAGACCACAAGCACTTTAGCACTGGCCAGAAGTGGTACAGTGTTCATAGTTCTAAATTCAGGAAAAAAAGCAAAAACAAGATCAGAAAAATGGAGGGAGGAAGAAAAAACTTTGGAAGAGACGGCCACCCAACGGCTGTCAGGTCAAAATACAACCCTCCCCCACCTCCCATACACTAGCAGTACCAACCTGCTGACACTACTCTGACCCTCATAAAAGGTAAGTAGCCATACTACAATGCTTTTTCACCCCTCCCAGAGTAGCAGTCTCATACCACCAACACCAACCTTGCACCCAACACTAAAAAGTCCTAAATTATGGTAGCAATGTTACAAAGCCCATAGACTAGTAGTCACAGACTACAAACAAAGTTCCATATGCTTCACATGCTAGCAATCACATAGTAACTGAAACACCTGTACCCCCTTCACAAACTAGTAGTTAAGCCAATAATTATGAGTCATAACTGAAAGTGTCTCTTCATTGATTGGCAAGTTTATGTGTGTAATATTGTGGATCAGAGAGTTGGTAACTGCAAGAATGAAATAATAGATGGGTAACTAGATGCATAAGTGAATAGCTAAATGACAGAACATGTGGATAATAAGTGACCAAGAGAACAAAAGATGAATAAGTGGCTGCATGGATGAAAGCATCCAGACAGCCATAGGACATATCTATTTGGTTTGGCAAAGTGTGTTTTGTAAAGTATTCCTTAACTCCTTGGGTGCCATGGACATACGATTACGTCCTCTGCTGCACTGGAGCATAACGATCCTGCAGCAGGAATGCCCACTAGACACCAGGGATTTTTTTTAATTATTTTGCATAAGAGGAGCGACCCCTTAGGTAAGGGTCACTCTCCACAGGTGCATAATATTGATGGCCATTTCTGCCCCCTTTGAGGGCAGATCGGCCTATTTTTTTAGGCCCATCAAAAGCCACTTAGACACCAAGGATTATTTAGTTTTTTTGTATTGACGGGCTGGCCCCTTGGGCAAAGGTTGCTTCCGAAAGGGGGCACATCACTGTTGCCCATTGCCCTATTTTGTTTTGAGGCTCATCTGCCCCCAAGAGGGGCAGAAGCCAATTAGACACCAGGGTCTAAACTAAGGCCCTCATTCCAACCCTGGCGGTCTGTGACCAGGCTGGCGGTGCTTCCTGGGCTATTCTGACCGCGGTGGTAAAGCCGCGATCAGAAACGGGGAACCGGCGGTTTCCCGCCGGTTTTCCCCTGGCCCAGGGAATCCTCCATGGCGGCGCTGCTTGCAGCGCCGCCATGAGGATTCCGACCCCCTTCCCGGCAGCCTGTTTCTGGCGGTTGTCACCGCCAGAACCAGGATGGCGGGAACGGGTGTCGTGGGGCCCCTGGGGGCCCCTGCACTGCCCATACCACTGGCATGGGCAGTGCAGGGGCCCCCTAACAGGGCCCCATACAGATTTTCACTGTCTGCTTTGCAGACAGTGAAAATCCCGACGGGTGCCACTGCACCCGTCGCACCCCTGCAACTCCGCCGGCTCCATTCGGAGCCGGCTTCCTCGTTACAGGGGCTTTCCCGCTGGGACGGCGGGCGACCTTTTGGCGGTCGCCCGCCGGCCCAGCGGGAAAGTTGGAATGGCCGCCGCGGTCAGAATGACCGCCTAAGACTTTTGGTCTATGTTTACCTTTGTGAATCGGCATGTAGCATTTAATTTACAGGCCGTGATCACTTATACTGCACTGTACTAGGTATTTATAGGTAAATTAAATGTGCCAATTGGTTAAGAGCCAATGTTACCATGTTGAGGGGTGAGACCACAAGCACTTTAGCACTGGCCAGAAGTGGTACAGTGTTCATAGTTCTAAATTCAGGAAAAAAAGCAAAAACAAGATCAGAAAAATGGAGGGAGGAAGAAAAAACTTTGGAAGAGACGGCCACCCAACGGCTGTCAGGTCAAAATACAACCCTCCCCCACCTCCCATACACTAGCAGTACCAACCTGCTGACACTACTCTGACCCTCATAAAAGGTAAGTAGCCATACTACAATGCTTTTTCACCCCTCCCAGAGTAGCAGTCTCATACCACCAACACCAACCTTGCACCCAACACTAAAAAGTCCTAAATTATGGTAGCAATGTTACAAAGCCCATAGACTAGTAGTCACAGACTACAAACAAAGTTCCATATGCTTCACATGCTAGCAATCACATAGTAACTGAAACACCTGTACCCCCTTCACAAACTAGTAGTTAAGCCAATAATTATGAGTCATAACTGAAAGTGTCTCTTCATTGATTGGCAAGTTTATGTGTGTAATATTGTGGATCAGAGAGTTGGTAACTGCAAGAATGAAATAATAGATGGGTAACAAGATGCATAAGTGAATAGCTAAATGACAGAACATGTGGATAATAAGTGACCAAGAGAACAAAAGATGAATAAGTGGCTGCATGGATGGAAGCATCCAGACAGCCATAGGACATATCTATTTGGTTTGGCAAAGTGTGTTTTGTAAAGTATTCCTTAACTCCTTGGGTGCCATGGACATACGATTACGTCCTCTGCTGCACTGGAGCATAACGATCCTGCAGCAGGAATGCCCACTAGACACCAGGGATTTTTTTTAATTATTTTGCATAAGAGGAGCGACCCCTTAGGTAAGGGTCACTCTCCACAGGTGCATAATATTGATGGCCATTTCTGCCCCCTTTGAGGGCAGATCGGCCTATTTTTTTAGGCCCATCAAAAGCCACTTAGACACCAAGGATTATTTAGTTTTTTTGTATTGACGGGCTGGCCCCTTGGGCAAAGGTTGCTTCCCAAAGGGGGCACATCACTGTTGCCCATTGCCCTATTTTGTTTTGAGGCTCATCTGCCCCCAAGAGGGGCAGAAGCCAATTAGACACCAGGGATTTTTTTTTTTTTTTTTTGACGGGCGGCCCCTTGGGCAAGGGTCGGTATTTTTCTGAGGCCCATTTGCCCCCAAGGGGAGTAGAAACCTCTAGGCACCAGGGATTATTGTATGTGTGAATGTTTTTTGCTTGGGGGCGGTCCCTTGAGCAAGGGCCATTTCTGCCCCCCTTAGGGCGGATCAGCCTATTTTTGTGAGGCCCATCTGCTCCAAAGGGGGGCAAAAAACACTAGGCACCAGGGATTGTGTTTTGTGTGTTTTCCCTTTTTTTTGGGGTGGTGGTCTCTTGAGCAAGTGTCACTCCCCTTTGGGGGGCATTCATGTTGGTCATTTCCACTCCCCTTGGGGGCAGATCAGCCTCTTTATGTTAGGCCCATCTGCTCCGGGGGGGGGGGCAGAAACTACTAGACACCAGGAAAAATGTGTAAATGTTTGGTGGCGGGGTGTCTGTCAACTTGCGAAGTATTTCTATTTTTATTAATAATGTTTTATTTCTCCTTTTTGTTCTAGGTCAAAGCTTTTGATTCCTTTGCTGTGACTCCTTGTGGTTTTAGCAGTGGTGGACCTGCAGTTTGTGTAGCTGCATGTGTTGAGTAAGAAAAACTTTTTTTGGACTATTTACTCCAAATGAGTCTTGTTGCCATACATGAATGATTTTTTTGCAAGCGGTGTACTAAATGTAGAATATTTAGCTTCTGTTTCATTGTGTGTGAAATTGCCCTTAGATTTGTGCACAATGACATTTGGGTTGTCTTATGTGTAATTTTGTTTTGTTTTTCCATTTTAGTGGGATATCATTGGTGTTTGCTGTGTCTGTGCAGAGTAGGTGCTGGTGAATCTAGCTGTCTCAGGCAAGTGAGTTGTATCATTTTTAAGTTTTAAGGTATTTGTTACACAGTGTTGATTGCTGTAAATATATTTGCCAAGTTACTTTTATTAGGAAGGATCTTGTTTAGCCGCAGAATGACCACTTAGCAGGTTATTGGTATGCTTTTTGAGACTTCTTCTGACCATGATTATGACAATGTCTCTACTTCTGAGGCAGAGGAGGAAGTGCAAGATTCTGGCAGTGAATTTTCTGTCCGAGAGGAATCATCTGATGATGAAGTCACTCTCAGTGCAGATTAAATGTCTGTTCTAGAGGAGGACACTGATTTGCCAATAGTGCAGCAGCCAGGGGCTAAAAGGCTTCCCATTGGAAGACCTGAACTCTGGGTTGCCCCAAACATAGAGCAGCTGGAGTTGCCTGCCAAGGTGTAGAATCAATACGGAAAACGTTTTGCCTATCAATTTCTTTCAGTTATTTATGGATGATGTATTTTTGGAAGCAATTGTTGAGCAGATTAATTTGTATACTGAACACTATTTGAGGGACAACAGTGTCAGCCTTAGGCCACACTCTCGAGCTACCTGGTGGACTCCTACAAATCTGGAAGATTTGAAGACGTTCTTGGGTTTAACTTTTTTGATGGTGCTGATAAGGAAGCAATCACTGTCTTCATATTGGTCTACAAGTCCCTTGAATGCAACAGATATATTTCCTTCAACCATGAGTCGTAATCAGTATTTGCTTCTTCTTCGGATGCTGCATTTTGTTGAAAATGCTTTCACGTTGCCATGAGATCACCCAGATTGTGACAGTCTTTTTACGATGTGGCCTGTCATTGATCACTCTCTAGATAGTTTTTCAGAAATCAATGTTCCAGGGAAAGAAAAAAGCTGAGGATGAGTCTTTGGTCCTGCTCAAGGGCTTTTTTAGTTTTTAGGCAGTACATTCATAGCAAGAGTGCAATTTATGGAATTAAGATGTATATGCTGCCTGAGAGTACTACAGGATATGTCTATAATTTCTGGGTCTATACTGGTAGGGATTCCAGTATTGATTCCCCCCCCCCCCGGTTGTCCATCCACTTTTGGATTTAGTGAGAAAATTGTGTGGAATCTTGGTAGACGACTATTTACCAAAGGTCACCATTTGTACATAGACAACTTCTACACTGGTGTACAACTGTTCAGGGAATTATTCAAAGTGGACACTGTTGCTTGTGGCACAGTCAGTTCTAAAAATAAAGTCTATCCAAGGGAGCCTGTGTGTAAAAAAACTTGGGAGGGGACAGTGCACTGCCTTACGTAATGATGAGCTGCTAGCTGTGAAATTTGGAGATAGGAGGGAAATCTACATGCTGACTACCAGCCAATATTAATGTACTTTACATGTGACTGTTTGGGGTCAGGTTGCTGAAGTGTGCAAACCTGCATGCATTTAAGACTACAATAAGCACATGTGTGGTGTAGATAGAGTAGATTAGAGGTTGGACCCTTACACAGCTGTTCGTAAGGCTTATGTTTGGTATAAGGAGTTGGTTATAAATCTCTTCCATTTAGCAACTTTTAAAGCTTTTGTTGTGCTCAAGGATTGTTCTCCTGAGTCATAGATAATATTTGTTTAGGTTCAGGAGTCTGTGATAGAGAGCCTTGTTGTAAATGTATAGTCTGTGCTCGAAGAGGTATCCGGAGGGAGAGACTATGTACTGCCCCGATTGTCCTTCTAAGCCTGAGTTGTGTGTGGCCGGCTGTTTCAGAAGTTACCACACCCAGAAGAATTATTGGTGTAGGGGTGAACTGCCTGGTGCATATCGTTTTATATTTTTTGTTCAGTTTATATTTGGCATTACTGTCATGTATTAAGTTAGAGCTTTTGTGTTTGTAGTTTTGTACTTACCTATAATTAGTTAGTGTTTTCTTTTTTGTTAAAAAAAAGTGTGATGGTGGTGTGCGTTGAGTGGCGCTTTGTGTAACTGCTAGTCAAACGCCAGTCCACAGACTCGTCAGCTGGTGTGATTGCTGCGTCAGGCATGTGGGTGTATGAAAGGGATGGGCCCTTGAATGGCGCTGTCTGTTGCTGTGAGTGTAGTAATGTGTTGGGCCTGTGGCTGGTGTCATGCATGGTCTTGTGCATGTCACATATGAAATGTGTGTCAACGGACTGTAAAGCAGTTGGTGCCTTGATGTGGCTTTACAGCTCATGAGCTGTGAGCCATCGGTTTAATTTTTTGGCCTTTCAATTATTAATGTTTCATTTTTGTGAAATCCCTTGTTAATACAATTTATTGAACCATCACTCACCCTTGTGCCAAATCCAACCAGTATGTGTGGGGTGAAATAAAAAATCTGCTCCACTGTAATCAGGCATTGAAGCACACCTGTGACATGCTAGATGTCTCGGTGGGACCCCAATGATGAAACATGCCACCAACAAGTTTGCTTGGAGAGGGGGGGTTTATTTTCACAATTTGAGTATTGGAAACATCACAGGAGTAAGAGTCTTGGCAGCGTACTCATTCTTTTTCTCCCTGGAAAGTTAAAAAACTAGAAACCTGGTGGAGTACAGGGTGATATGCCTCTTCTGGACCCCAACAAGTTTCTTAGCCAAAATGCCCTGTAAACTTCAAAATGTGACTAAAATCACACATTTATCTTGCATTTCTGTGCCATATTCTTCCAGAAGCAAAAATAAACCAGAAACTTCCTACCACCCACCGTTTCCCTGGGCTCCTGATAAAAATGCTGCCTCACTTGTGTGGGTGGCCAAGTGCCCACGACAGGGAAGGGGCCAAAACACAACGTGGACATACCAAAATTATCTGTTATAAATCTAGCTACAGCACTTGCATTTTTGGTCCTGGGCTTGGTGGTCATCTAGGTAAATCTACCACACCCAGACATTCCTGGGAAGGTGTGGCTCTTACCCAGACCCCTCTGCAAACCTCAAATTTAGGCAAAAAAGCATATTTTCCTCACTTTCCTATGTATAATCACCACGGTGTCACAAATGTCCTACCACCCAGCATTCCCCTCGGTGTTCCCTAGGTGTCTAGTTTCCAAAGATCTAGAGGTTTGCTAGGTTTTGCTAGGTGCTGGCTGAGCTAGAGGACAAAATCCACAGCTAGGCACTCTGCAATAAACACGTCCATTTTAATTGCCACGTTGTGTTTTGGGGCATTTCCTGTCACAGGCACTAGGCCTACCCACACAAATTAGGTACCATTTTTATCGGGAGACTTGGGGAAATGCTGGGTGGAAGGAAGTTTGTGGCTCCCTCAGTTTCTAGAAATTTGGAGTACCTAAATATGAGGAAAAACTTTTTTTTTAGCTAAACTGTTGGGTTTGCAAAGGATTCTGAGTGATAGAACCCAGTGAGTACCCCACAAGTCACCCCAACCTATATTACCCAAGATGTCTAGTTTTAAAACATGTACAGATTTGGTATGTTTCCCTTAGTGCCGGCTAAGCTACAGCCCAAAATCCAAAGCTAAGCACTTCAGTTTTCAAAAGAAAAATGTGATGTGCCCATGTCGAGTTTTAGGGCTTTTCCTGTGACAGGCACTAGGCCTACCCACACAAGTGAGATACCATTTCTATCTGGAGACTTGGGGGAATACAGAATAGAAGAACAAGTGTTATTGCCAATTGTCTTTCTCTACATTTTTGCCTTCCAAATGTAAGACAGTGTGTAAGATAGAAGTCTTTTTAGACGTGCCCTGTAATTCACATACTAGGATTGGGATCCCCAAATTCAGAAATCTGCAAATAACCAATGTTTCTAAACTCCATATCCTGTGCCCATTTTAGAAATCCATAGGTGTCCTTGATACCTATTTTTCACTCTTTAAATTTTACCAAATGAATTGCTGTATAGCCGGTATACAATGAAACCCATTGCAAGGCGCAGCTCATTTATTGTCTCTGGGTACCCTGGGTTCTTGACGAACCTACAAGCCCTCTATATCCTGCAACCAGAAAGGTCTGGCAGATGTAACGGTATGTTGCTTTAAAAAACCTGTCACAGAAATTGTTGTTTTTTTCCAACTCAATTTAAATATTTTCTATCTCAACTGTTACTTTCTACAAGAAAACCTTGAAGGATCTACACAATGACCCCTTGCTGAATTTAGAATTTGCTCCTCTTTGAAAAATATTTAGCTGTCTGGGATCCACCATTGGTTTCACACCCATTCCTGTCACTAACTGGAAGGAGGCGGAAAGCACAAAAAATAGTAAAAAAATGGTGCATGTCCCAGTAAAATGCCAAAACTGTGTTGAAAAATGTGGTGTTCTGATTCAAGTCTGCTTGTTTCTGAAAGCTGTGAAGATGGTGATTTTAGCCGCAAACCATTTGTTGATGCCATGTGCAGGGAAAAAACAGATGCTTTCTTCTGCCACACTTTTCCCCATTTTTCCAACAAAACAACAAATTTTAGCTGGATTTTTGCAAAGTTTTCCAGGGGAACCCACAGAAGCCCCAGAACATTGGAAAAAAGGACACAAATTTGATACGGGTAGCTTATGTGGACAAAACGTTATGAAGGCCTAAGTGCCAGCTACCCCAAATAGCCACAAAAAGGCTTTGCACAGGAGGGAGAAAAGGCCTGGCAGCGAAGGGGTGAATCACACCAGTTTGGGCTGTATGGTTCATACTACATTTGATGGTTTATAATCATGTATTTTCATTTTTGTTTACTGGAGCTATTTTATGCTCAAGGTAGTGTTTGTTTTAAACATCTCACTGTATTATGAAAGTAGGATACTGGATGTGTAGTGAGTGACAAGAACAATGCTTACATTTCTGATTCCTGGCATTTTGCTGTGGTGTTGATGTGTTCTGTTGTTGTTTTGCTGATGTGTTTTGTTTAGGATTACTACAGTGTGATGTGTTGATTGAGTTGTGTTCTGTTTTGGTGTCTATTATATTGTGTTATGGTCTCTAATTTACTTTAGATATTTCAACAACTGGTGCTATATTTCAAAAGTAGCACATGCCTTGACATTTCCTGTGATAAACAACCATTTATTTGTGTCTAACATGGTTAAATAGCTCTGTTCCAGCCTCCTCACTACTTAAAACACCTCTCAGTCCAAAACTGTGGCTAAGACTGAAGCACTTAATACAA